>NC_133407.1:151276250-152485000 GCF_049350105.2 Macaca mulatta | reverse complement strand
GATGAGAAGAATGCGTTTCTGCACCAGGGCTGGGATAAGCCTCCCCATGACACCCTTCCCTACTCCCCAGGATCTCGCCCTACCCTCTGGGTCCACAGACCTGCCTGATCCCCTTGTCCCTGCATAACACTGCAGAGACTTGGGACACTGCCTGGGATCCCTGTGGCTCTTCTGCAGTCTCCTCACTGGACAGGCCTCCTGCCTCCTTAAAACTACCCCATAGAATCCCTGTTCCACTCTCAGGACAGGGTCCAGAGCTGAGCACAGGCCTGGAAGATTCTAAGCTGCATTGAGCAGCAGCAAGATTGTCACCTTCTTCATCTCAGGCATTACCTCAATTAACATGGCCACTGGTAGCATTGGCCATCCTGCATTTATTCACCGGGTATGGGGGCTCCAAGTGCATGCAAGCTCTGTGAGCTTTTCTGTGCCTGCTTGGAGCCTGCCCAAGGCCCCGGTGGAGGCAGGGGCAGGGGGACTTGCTCACCCTTGCAGGACCTTCCGTTGGCCGTCATGGTGTAGCCCTGCTCAGGACATGCACACTGGTAGCTCCCTGGCACATTGAGACAGCGGAAGGTGCAGAGGATGCCGGCGCCTTGAGCACACTCGTCGATGTCTGTCGGAGAGAGGTGCAGCCCCTGGTGAACCTCATCCACCCACAGAGCCCAGCCACTGATAGTCAGCCTGTCCCTGTTACAGCCACAGAGCTTAGGGGACCATTTTTTAAATGAAGACAAGGGGACTGAGAGAGTAGAAGAGAGTTGCCCGAGTCCACGAAGCAAAACAGGACTCCCACTCCAGTGCTCATGCCCGAGGGCTGCTCCCTGACTCCTACTACCAGCTGAGGGGACAATCAGATGCCAGTCACGGGCACCTATGTAAACTTAGTTCTTCATCCCCCTGAAGTCGGGACCACTATTCCCATTTTACAGGGGAGAAGGCTGAGGTCAGAGTGGAGAGGCAATCTGCCCAAGGTCACACAGACAGGAAGCTGCAGGGCTGGGGCGTGAACTCAGATCTGATGCTAAAACCTTTCTGTGTCCATGGCCCAGGAGGGACTCTCGGGGAGCCTGGCACAAGGGAAAGGAGTGCCTCTCTGGAAGGCGGCCCTTGGACAGGGGAAAGGTACCTGTGCAGGTGTGCCCATCCTCAGCCAGCTGGTAGCCCTGGCGGCAGTAGCACTGGTAGGAGCCGTAGATGTTGGCACACTCCTGGCTGCAGCGCTGGGCCTCACACTCGTTCACATCTGCAGGGACACCAGCAGGCAGTCATGGCAGGGCCCAAGTCTGCCTTGGAGAGCCCATCCAAATGCCGTCTGACAGCCAGGCCCACCAAGCTCCCTGGGCTGGACTGGGGTTGACCCATGCGAGGGCCAGCTTTCCTGCCAGGCCCGGTGACTGGGAAGGGATCCGTGGCTTCCCAGGGGTCTCAGCCAACTCACCTCACCAGGAGAAAATGAGGGAATTTCCTCCAGCCTGGGGAGGGGCTGGGAAAGACCGTGCCAGGTAAATGGGGCCGAGACCCCATGGCCCTCTAGTTTGGCCCCTCACCCCCTCACTGAGCAACCTGGTGGCCTTACTCCACACCAGTCCCCATTGAGCTGGGCCAACAGCACCATGAACACATATGGGAATAATGTTACAGCCCTTCCCTCAGCCACAGGCACATCCCGCATAGGTGGGTACACGGACCTTGGAGGCCTCAGATACCCCATTTGTGGGTACAGATGACACAGAGACCCAGCCTCTCTGGACTGAGGGAGCTGGGGCCCCAGGACCTCAGCAGGGGAATTCAGGACAGAAAACAACAGGAGGAAGGTGAGCGTGGAGGCCAGAGAGGGTTGGGTCAGACAGAGGAGGAGGGAGGGGCCAGCGTGGGTGAAGGTGTGAGGGTGAAGGGTCGGGGAAGGCTCCGGGTTTTCCACGGTGGGTCTGCCCCCTGTGGATACCAGGCAGCATGGGGTCAGAGATGAGGGCCAGTGTACCTTCACAGTGCTTGCCGTCCGCTGCTAGCAGGAACCCAGAGGCGCAGGAACAGCGGTAGGAGCCTAGTGTGTTCTCACACGTGTGCTGGCACAGGCGGCCTGGTGAGGCCCAGCACTCATTCACGTCTGTGGGAGGGCAGGCAGCAGGCACAGGGTGGGTGGCCCTGAAGCCAGCTCCCTCCACCCCCAGGGGCCATCCAGGGCCGAAGGGAGGCTAAGTAGGAGAGGGACCCAAAAGGAAAGACAGGGAGAGGCCAGGACAGGCAAAGAGACCAGGTGGCGGGGAGACAGCAAGGGTGTCGGAGGAAGGCGAGAGGAAGAGGCCAGAGGGACAGACACAGGCAAGGCAAGAGACAAGAAGAGATGGTGACAGAGACTGAGGGAAGCAGGAAAGACCAGAGTAAGAGGGGCAGAGCCACAGGGATGAGACAGGAGGGACTGAGAAGGTGGGGGCGGGGGCCAGAGCCAGGCCCTGGCAGGCCCAGCAGGAAGATGAGGCCAGCTGGAAGGCGGCCTTGGGGACTCCAGCAGGTGGGCCCCACTCAGGCAGTGGAGGTGCTGGGCACGGGGAGGTGGAGTGAACAGAGGGCAGGGGCCCAGCCAGGTGTTCCCCACGGGTCCTGGCCACCAGCCTACCTACCGATGCAGCCCCGGCCGAAGGCGTCCCGCTGAAAGCCCGCTTTGCAGTCACAGCGGTAGGAGCCGGGGAGGTTGTGGCACACCTGGCCCTCACCGCAGCGGTGCACACCCGTCTCACACTCGTTCACGTCTGTGGGGGGTGAGCAGGGTACCTTGAGTCCTGGAGCTCCTTCCACACACACCTCCCACGGGTGGGGAAGCGGACAGGCCGGGCTGGCTGGCAGGGTGGGGGCGGCTGGCCTTACCCACACACTTGGCCCCATCATCGCTGGCGTGGTAGCCGCGCCCGCAGATCAGCGGGTTCCTCTGGCACGTGTAGGAGCCCACTGTGTTGATGCAGCTGAAGCCTGGCCGACATGGCTCGGACAGTGACGTGCACTCATTGATGTCTGCAGAGGCAGGTGTGGGTGAGAGGGAGCCTGGCATGGCGTCCTCCCAGGGCCACACTGGGAGGGGTCGGTCCTAGGCTCCAGACCAGCCCTGGTCAGAGCTGCAGGGCCAGACTGTCCCACCTCTGTACCCCACTACCCAAGGGATACACCTCCCAGAACCCAAGCACCTGATGGCTGGCCCTATGCCCTCTCATATCTGCCCAACAGAGCAGCTGGAGGCAGGGCGGGATCGAGGTTGGGTGCTAGGATAACTACACCAACCACGTGCCAGGGGTCTAGGTGCCGCGGAAGTACAGCACATTAACAAGAAGTTTTAGAGGCACAGAGACTAAGTTAGCAACCCCTTTTTGCGAAGGAGTTGTTGGGGGGCGCAGAGCGGGTAGAATCTCAGACCCACTTGGGGACTAGGCCGGCGTCTGTAAACCTGAAAGTCTCAACCCTCGCGTGCAGCACGGAATCATTCTAGGAGGTCTCACTAGCATTCTCCGAAAATGGGAAATTTCAGGGGGTGTCACACGCAGTACTGTGTGGGGACATTTGTGTTCCAGATCTTCCTGGATGTGTGTAGATGTATGTGCCAGGTCATGATCTATCACATAGCCACTGCTGACTGGTTAAAAAAAACTGGATACTCATTCACATCCAGTCCAACCCCACAGATAGCTTCACAGAGGCCACTGAATAATAACTCAGCCAAGGTTTAACAGCTCAAGGTAATAGAAGCAGCTACACTTTGGGGGCGGTGGCGCCCCCAGGGTTGAACACTTGACATGCCCATTCACAGGTAGGGACAAGGGGGCTGGGAGAGGAATGAAGCAGCAAGCCAGGCCTCCCTGGTCTCTAAAGCCCTCAAAGCCCCCGCAATGCCTCCAGTAGAGCCCTAGGCTGGTGATCCCCAGTGCTGCAGCCCCCACTCACCCACACAGTTGCCTTCAGGATCCTGCAGGAAGCCATCCATGCAGCGCTGCCGGGCCTGGCAGTAGAAGGAACCCTTGGTGTTCTGGCACAAGAAGCCCGCCTGGCAGGTGTGCGTGCCCATTGCACACTCATCCACGTCTGCAGCGGAGAGGCTGGGTGTCAAGGGCTGGGGGACAGGTCCTGCCTTTACACCCAGCAGCCCTGCCCACACATCCCCGCCCGCAGACCCGTGACCCCAATGGCTACAAAGATCTCTCCGGGAAGCTGGCAGAGCCACACTGTTGCTGGCATGGCCTTTGTCCCAGGAGTAATAGCAACATGACCATGTTTACTGCACTTCTGCTCGGTCCCACCATTGTTCTGGGCACTCTCAGCCCAAAGAAGTAGATGTCATGACACGCCCCATCTTACAAACAGGGAAGCTGAGGCACAGACAAGGCTCTACCGCCAGGGAGCACTGCACCAGGACCAGAACCTGGGGGACTGGCTCCCAAGCCTGCTGTGTTAGCCGCTGTCCCACACTTGCAGGGGGAAGAAGTGGGGATGTCCCCACCTTGTGCCTAAATCTCTAAGGTAAGGTCATGTGTTCACACTTTAGGGAGGTAGCACAGGTAGCAAGACGGCCTCAACTCTGGAGACTTTCTTTCTGTTTCTGGAACATGCCAAGAGTGCTTCTTCCCCACACCCAAAAGGCCTTGGCATGCCACCCCCTCTGCCTGAAGCTTCTCATTCAGGTCTCAACTCCAACATCACCTCCTCCGGGGCCTCCCTGGACCCACCACTTACAGGGGTCCCCACCCCCAGTCACTCTGCCATCTCCATTTGCCTATGTGGACTCCACTGCCCCCACCACGAGGTCAGAGAAGGGCCACAGCACCCCACCCTGGATCCCTGGTACCCAGGACCTGGCAGGCACATAAGAACAGCTCAGGAAGTACTTGAAAGGATTGGATGAAACCCCTCCCTCTGCTTAGAAGGCTGGAATTTTCCAGTGAAAGGGATGGAGTGAACCCTCTGTGGGCTCCGCCTCAATGTATAAACCAGGCCACAGCAAGGGGCATAACTGGCACCCAGACATCAGCAGGCAGGGGCAAAGCCGGGGTGGACCTAGCCTGCCCTCACCTGCCTCAGACTCCCATCTCTGCCCCAAACACTACCATCGTGGGGTCTTCCCACCAGCAGGAAACCCAACTAAGCGGAGCTTGCTAGAAAGGAGGGGATGGAGAGAGGCACGGCCAGGCCTGAGCGTGGCCAGGGCAGGACAGGGGTGGGGCCGGGGAGGGGTGGGGCAAAGCTGGCCGTTGGGCAGGACAGGGGTGGGGCCGGGGAGGGGTGGGGCAAAGCTGGCCGTTGGGCAGGGCCTCCAGTCGGTCCTTCTGGGCCCTTCTCACCTTCACACTCGCCATCCTTGAGGGCATAGCCCGGTTCGCAGGTGAGTGCCGTGTAGCAGTGGAAAGAGCCCAGCGTGTTCACACAGTGCTCGCCCCGGCTGCACGTGTGCAGGTCCGTCACACACTCGTTGATGTCTACAGGGAGAGCGAGGCTGTCAGAAGCTGCAGAGTCCCTAGGACAGTGGCTGAGTGCAGCCAGCAGACCTTGGGCCACCAGGAGGGAGAGAGCTCCAGGTCCCGCCCTCAACGTGCTCACCATTCAGAGATGTGGCTGATGTCTCAGCACCCAGACATCCCTTCATTCAACAAAGATTTATTGAGCACCTGCTATGCACTAAGCACTGTTCTTGGCACTGGGTGTACATCAGTGACCAAGACAGAAATCCCTGCCCTTGTTGGGCAGACACTCAAGGGGAAAGGACACAATAAATACATAAACAAACATAAATGGAGGTGGTGCTGAGTGCTATGGACAAAACAAAGCAGGACGCAGGAGACAGGGAGTGCCCAGGTACAGTGGGGGGCGTTGTAGGGGAGTGGGTCAGGGATGGATTCTCAGAAAAGAAGACATCTGAGCAAAGATGATACAAGATGACAGACTGGGCCATGCAGACAGACCAGGCAGATGGGTCAGGGACGTGAAGGCCCTGAGAAGGAAACCAGCTGTGCAGGTTCAAGGGCCCGCTAGGAGGTGGGTGTGCTGCAGGGGAGAGAAGGGAGAAAAAGGGGGAGCAGGAGGAACAGTGGGAGCCACAGAGAGTTCCAAGCAGAAGAGAGAGTGGTCTGATTTAATTGGAGCAGGGATCCCTGGCAGGGGCTGGAGAATAGGGGTGAGAATCCAGGCAGGAGATTCAGTGGCTCGGACTACCTTTTATGGGCTGGGACAAGCAACTGGATTCTGAAGTATTTTGAAGCTGAAACCAACAAAACCCACTGATGGATGAGATAAAAGTGAGGTGGGAGGAGGGGACAGGTGGCAGTGAGGGCCGGCTATGAGGTGTAGGCTGCGGGGGAAGGTGGGAGCCCTGCTGGCCGTGAGAGTTTGAGGGTGAAGAGACAGCCAAGGACATGCCTTGGAGTTCACACAAGGGGTCTGAGTGGGATTACTAACTTGAGAATGGTCAGATGGCTGAGGCCACCCAGGGGAGAGAAGTACACGGAGAGGAGGCCAAGGACCAGCTCCTGGGAGATTCCAGGGATACGCAGTTGGGGAGAGGAGAAGCCAATGAAGGAGAGAAAGGACGCATAAGGGAGGTGGGGAGCCACAGAGGCTCAGAAACTGTCCCCGGGCCACAGAGGCCACCAACTCAGAAACCGCCCCTAGGCCACAGAGGCCACCAACTCAGAAACCACCCCCAGGCCACAGAAGCCACCGACTCAGAAACCACCCCAGGGCCACAGAGGCCACCAACTCAGAAACCACCCCCAGGCCACAGAAGCCACCAACTCAGAAACCACCCCAGGGCCACAGAGGCCACCAACTCAGAAACTGCCCAGGGGCCACAGAGGCCACCAACTCAAAAACTGCCCAGGGGCCACAGAGGCCACCAACTCAGAAACTGCCCCAAGGCCAGCGCTAAGCCAGTGTGGAGGGCAGACCCATTTACTCCCTCCTGGTGCTCCACTTTGTGGTGGCAGCCAGGTGCACTAGTCCTCTCCTTATCTATCCATTCCACACATCCTTATCTATCCATTCCACACACATAACTCTGTGCCAGGCTCCTGTGACCAAGCGGGTGTATCAGCCCCAGCCCTGGCCCTCAAGGACAGGCAGGTGGAGGCTTGGGGGCTCCGGCCAGAGAACTACCCACTGTGGTCTGGACCATCAGAGCCACTTCTCAGGAGTGGTGACATTCCAGTTGAGTCTACAAGGATGACTAGGGGACCAGGTGGAGAGGTGGAGGCCAAGGTCCTGGGGAAAGAGACCCTCCCAAACTCACAGGTGAACCAAACAGTGTCAGACCAAGCACACCTGGGGATGGCTGGGAATGGGGAGGAGGGAAAGGGACAGTTCTGGGCCAGTGGTTTCCAAGGAAGGCTTAGTTGGGCAAGATAAAGACTTCTGATTTATAGGCTGGACTTATAGAAGGAGACCGTTCCCAGGACCCCAGAAATGCCCATAACCCAAGGAGCCTCCCACAGCCTGGAGGAATTATGGTAATAAATAGCAGCACCATGAGCAGAGGCTCACCAGGGTCAGGTGGTTTAGAGGACATCGTTCTGCAAGCCCCATTTCTCAGAGGAAGAAATCAGCCTTCCAGTAGTGCTGTGACTGGACCAGAGTCACACGGACAGCCATGTGGCAGATCAAGAATGGAAGTCAGAGCGCCGGGCCCAGAGCTGTACCCTTGCCCCATCATTCAGGCACTGCTGCAGTGCCACTTCATGGGGGGCTCAGAGCTGGGGGCTGCCTCCCTCACATCTTCTTGCAGCCCAGCCCACCTGGAACATTTTTCCCTGTGCCCAAGACAGTCTTCAAAGTTCAGACCAGAAAAGGCAAATGGTAAACACAGGGGAGTCCCTGGCACAGGTCGCACCCAATACTGTCCCACTTTGATTTACATACCTCCAGTGATGGGGAGTTTACTACCTCTGCAGGTTGCCTCAGTGTAACATCGGTTGAATTATAACAATGATGTCACAAGACTAGCAAATTCTTTAAATGGACGAATTCATTCAATCCCCACAATGACACTTTGAGGTAGGTGCTGTTATCTCATTCACAGATGAGGAAACAGGCTCAGAGAGTTTAACCAACTGTTTTAAGGTTTTATATTAGAAATTGATGGAGCTAGGATTTCAGCACAGGCAGGCAGGCTGGCTGCAGAGGCCACACTCTTGATCCTAGCATGAGCCTCCCATCTCACCTGCCTGGGTTAATAAACAAGTGCAGAGCAAACAAATGAACTGCAGGAGAGCCCAGTGGACGTTTGTGGACATACAAATGACGGAAAGAATGCGCCGCAGGTGCTAACACGACGGGATGAACACGTGTTCGAGGGGCATGGAAGGATGAAGAGGCGCTGACGGGTTTGTACAGGATGAACAAGGAGGGAAAGAAATAAAGGAATGCGTGTGAGCTCATAAATTTTGCTGAATGGAATGTGCCCTTGCTCTTTCATTCCCAGAACCCACTTTGCAGCTGCCTGGGGACCCCTTTTAGCGTGAGGTCTTATCTCCAGGCAGCCAGAGGAGCCTGCGTACTTAGGCATCGTGAGAGGGCAGAGCGTCAAGGGAGGGGTGCTCATGGGCCCTGGTGGGATCCGCCTTCCCAGACGCACACACACGGACCCAACACAGACAGGAGGAGCCGGCTGGCTGCTGGCAAGCAGGGTCAGGAGGCGCATGTTGTGCCGACAGCTAGAGGCCTAGGGCAAACATGTCTGCAGCAGGCGTTCAGCCTAGCACCATGGGCTCATGTGCCCAGCGGTGAAAGGCGAGGAAGGAAGGGGATATGTCTAGGCTGGACATGGTCCCCAAGCACAGAGAAGACAAATGGGGCTCTGGTCACACGCCCTGACCGCACTATGTTCTGATCTTACTTCCACACCTTTATTCGAGCTGTTCCTTCCACCCCGCATGCCCTTCGCGATTTCCAAATGCTACCAAATGCTAACCCGATGCCACAGCTGGAATGACCTTGCCCTCTGCTCTTGTCTCTGTGATGGCATTTACCACAGCCTGCCCTGAGTCCCAGCGACTTTGGGTCCATCTTCATCTGGGACCACAAACTGGAGGAGGACAAGGGCTTACAGTCCTCTGCGAAAATATCAGAGGCTGCAAACGTATGCACAGAGCACTCCCAGAGCCCTGGCGCCTGGCCCACGTGGGGCCTAAGAGAGGGGAAGAAAGAGGCATCACTGAGCACCGACCCAGGCGATGTGCAGGCCAGATGCCGGTTATGAGCCTGCACCCAGTCCTCTGGCCCCACGGTCAGAGGGGAGGAAAGGGAGGCTCAGAGGAGAGCTCCACTGCTCAAGGTCACATAGCAAAGGAATGCCAAGCTGGTGTGCAAGGGGGGCTCTGCTGGACCCCAGCTTCTGTCCACCAGCCTCTGCGGAGGACCCTGGGGAAGGCATGTAGCTGTTGTAGCATGCTTACGGTGCCCGGGCTCTGTGCTACCCCGCACACGTCACACAATCATCAAAAGAGGATCAACAGCCTCCTTATTACAGATGGGAAAACCACGGCTGGGGGAAGACAAGTCATTCATCCAAGGCCACAGAGCTTCTGGGGGTCCTGCTTGGAGCCCAGGCCTCCTGCCTCCAGACCCCACACATGCTATCCTTCTCCCAGCATGTCTGACCCCCTCATTTTCCTGCAGCCCAGGTGGGGTCCACGATCCACTAGGCCACACATCCAGTTCCCTGACACACAGACACGTCCCTGGGGAAAGCAGCCTCCGGGTGGAGCTGGCAGCCAAGCGGGACAAGACGCCAGGACACAAGGGCATGACATAGAGCACTGCGGTGCCGGCTGTGCTGAGAGCTCACATGCAAAGGACAGGCCCTTTGGCATGTGGCCACAGTGTGGCAGGTTTGGCGTGGAGCAGAGCGGAGAGCTGTGACGGCGGGCGGCAGGTGGGGCCCTGGCTTACCCACGCACTTCCTGTGCGCATTGAGGATATAGCCATCCGCACAGAGCACTGTGTGGTTGACACAGTAGAAGGATCCCAGGGTGTTCACACAGAACTGTCGCCGGCTACAATCGTGAGCACCCATCAGGCACTCGTCTCGGTCTAGTGGCAGCCGCAGGAGGAAAAACAGAAGGACTGTTAGAGGGGCATGGGCTGCCACGGAGCATCAGTGACAGGAGAATGAGACCCAGCAAGGGGCGGGGGCCTGCCTGGGGCCTCCCCGCCTGACTGTGTGTAGCTGGGCCTCGGGACCAAGCCTGAGCGTGCAGAGCTGGTCCCCACTGCCCCAGTAAGGACGGTGGCAAGGTGAGACTCAGAGAGGGTGGGTGGCTGTCCACAGTCACAGTGGGGACAGGACCAAAGGCTGCCTCCCGTACGCACTCGACACTTCCCACATCCACAGGCGCCAAGAGAACCATGCCACTGAGAGCTTGCAAAGTCCAGTACTTAGACCAGGCCAGAAACATAAACCAGGGAAGGGCCCGCAGGGGTTCCAGGATACTGAGTGTCTGTGCTCCATCCAAAAGGGGACGGGGGTGTGGACCCCTTGTATGCAGATTTCACAAAGTTTCAAGAGAAACCTGAAATCTGGAAGTGTTTTAAACATTCTTGTACTCAACATGTTTGGAACTCACTTGATTATTTCCAATGCAGCAGAGTTGAGCAGCGCTCCTCCACAGGGCAGGTGCCCCTCTGAATGCCTGTTGCAACCTGTGGCCTGGACCCTGGCTTTCACTGCCAGGGCCCCCAGAGGAGGGAGGGGGTCCTGGAGATGTGCAGACATGGGCCAGGCTGCATGACCAGCACAGGCAGAGGGGCCTCACAGGGCTGGGCCCAAAGGAGGCCTGCCCCAGGATAGATGCAGCCCTTACATCTTCAGGATCCTGGGAGACGGGGAGTGGGGCCCAGAGAACCCAGCACCACCTGGACCTGAGAGCTGCCCCCAGCATCGGAGAGGAAGGCCTGCCGGTCACTGGGCAAGTCTGCTCTCCTCTCTGGGCTCACAGGACGGTGTTTGTCCACATCAGAACATAGTCTCGGCTGGGGATGGACACGGGCTCTCAGCTTCTGAGAGGGATGTGGGTATTCACCCAGGCAGACTTGACTCTGTTCTCCCCAGACACCCATCAGGGTCTCATCTCTGAGCCAGAACTGCCATACTTCCTAGACTCTGCATACTCCATTTCTGTCCTGCCCCCAGGCAGGAGGTGAAGTCTTAAGACCTGTCAGCTTGGTTCTTCAGATGCCATTCACTGTGGGAACCAACCCAGCAGGTGCTGGATCCAATGGCCTCATTTTACAGTGGGGGGTCCTGGCCCACAAAGGCCCCACAGAGACGAGACCCAGACCTAGGCGGGGTCACAGGGGTGGAAGGAATGTGATCCTTGGAGAGCTAATCATCACCAATGTCCTTCATTTGGGAACACATTCAGCCAGGCATTCCTGCTGTCCAGCCTCCCTCCCACTCCCCATCGGGGACACTTCCGGCTGCCCTTGAAACAACTGGCATTGCTTCCCCTTCCCCCTCTCCACCCAGGCCTGGACAGGGCTGCACAGACCAGGGCAACCCTCAAGGGCAAGGAGAGTGGAGGTAGTGTCCACAGACCAGCAGTACCCATATCACCTCGTTAGAAGCACAAATTCTCAGGCCCACCCACCCAGACCTATTGACTCGATCTCTGGGGATTCGGCAGAATCTCAGGACCGCCTGTTTGACCCAGGCCTCCAGGGACTCAGGTGCACACCCCGAGGGAGAAACATTGCTCCAGGAAATGTGGAGCAACACCACGGGAGGAGCCCGGGCCCTGTTCCTCTGCAGCCCGCTGCGGCCCAGCCTGGAGTGCATGTACACACCGCACATACAGTGAGAGGGAGTGACTGTTTAACCTGCTCCACTGGGGGTGCTCATCATAGCAGCCAAGACTTTTCCCACACAAACTCAGCAGGTTTTAGGTACCAGCCACGCCTACCTGGAGGCCCCCATCACAGGCCAACTCAGGTTTGCACAGGTAGGAGGGCACCCCAAGGCACTCACCTTCACAGGACACGCCGTCCGCCATGATGGCATAGCCGGGAAAACAGGAACATATGGCTGAGCCCCCAACAGTGCTGCACACCTGCTTGCAGGGTCCGTTGTCTGGAGGAAACCACACAGAAATCAGAGACCACCAGGCCCTGGCCTTGGCCCACACTGGTTCATTCCCCATCCCTGGCTCTAACCTACTAGTGAGACACAGAAACAAGGCCCCTGGGAGGCAGGGAGGCAAGGAGGCTGGGAGACAAGGAACCCCACTCCTGGTCCTTTTCATAGGTTCATCCATTAAGTCTGCTCCAACACCATCTGGCGTCGGGGACGATGTTCTGGGTCTACCTCCCCCATCACTCAGATCCCAGCCCATGCCCTGAGTGACAGCAAGAACAGTGAGGAGATGGAGGAGAAGAAAGAAGGAGGAAGAGAAAGGAAGGAGGCAGGGAAAAAAGTGGGGGAAGGGAATGAGGAGAAGAACAATAAAGAAGAGGGCTTTCTAGGCATCGCTGAACACAGTCTCCACAACAGGTCGGCAAACCAGGATATGACTACCTCAACGTTATAAGAATGGAGACAAAAAGCAGCTAATTGGCTTGTTTGGGGTCACGCACCAGGCCCTAGGCTGCCCCCCACATCACATCTCCTCAGTGACTTCCTCAGCTCCTCACTCAGTCCCAGGTAAGCCCATCATCCCAAAACAGAAGCACACCCTTTGGAGGGGCCATCTTGCACATATCCAGCACCAGAGAGCTCATCACCTGCAAGCAGCCCAGACCCACTCCCTGGACCCTGGGTCCTGTCCTGGAGACACCACCCCCACTGCTTACCTTTGCAAGTGTTGGGCTGCGGCAGTGGCAGCGGGATGGTGTTAGAGGCCACCTGGGAAAATTCTGACTTCAGTGCAGGCTCCTGTGGGGCTTCTGGCTGTGGAGGGTGACCCTCTATCATGGGTAGAGCAGAGAGGGGGTTGGGGGAGGTCTCAGGTCTTCAGCCAGGCCTCAGGCACTTCCAGGCACCTGCCCTTCTCACGCAGGGCACTGACGTTTAATCCCCCACCCCATTTCACGGGAGAGGAAAATGAGGTTTGGAGTGTGCATATACCTTGGGAAAGATCAATCTCAGCTACTGGGGCAGAGGGGGTGGAAGGAAAGGAGGCAAGGAAGAAGAGAGGGGGGAAAGGAAAAAGAGTGTCTAGATTAAAAACCAACAACCAATTCTAGGACCACTGGCTGGGAGGAAATCCCTCTGGATCACCATGGGCCCAGCGCTGGGGAGATAGCTGGGTTTTGGTAAGAGCCTGTCCCTGCACTCAAATATAGGACAAGGCGCTGGGGCCAGGTCCCTGCAGATGGAGCTCCAGGAAGGAAGCTTCTATTTTCCCTGCCTCACAAATCTCCCATCACTGGAGGCCTCAGGCTTCTGTGGGTTCCAACGTATGGGGTAGCAGGAGGTGAAGGACCCCACAGTGTGCACCTCAGGAATGCCACACTCCCCTGGCAAGATCAGCCCTGCCCACAGCTCCTGCCCTGGCCATCAGGGCCCTTACCTGGGCGGCAAGTGCGGCCATCATCCTGTAGTGAGAAGCCAGGAAAGCAGGCACAGTGGTAAGAGCCCACAGTATTGATGCAAAGGTGCTGGCACAGCTCTCCTGGGAGGAGAAGGCACTCATCCTGGTCATCGCCCGGCAGGCTGTTGGGCAGCTCAGCCTCTGTGCCCAGTGACAGGGCCTCTCGGCCCGCCATCTCTGCCTCTGAAACTAGGACAGGAGTTAGAGCTCAAGACAGAGCCAGCTTGGTCAGAGTAGGTGGCTGAGACCACCAGCTTTGGGAAATTAGTGCAGGTCCTCATCAAGGCCTCTGTGTGCCCAGCAGACAGCAAGGATAGATGAAGCAGGATGGATGGGTGGGTGGGTGGATGGATGGATGGATGGATGAATGGGTGGTGACTGGATGTGTGGATGAATGAAGGAGGATAGATGGATAGGTGGATGGGTAGATGGAAGGATGGGTGGATAGATGGATACGTGGGTGGATGGATGAATGGGTGTGTGGCTGAATGGATGGATGGGTAGGTGGATGGATAGATGGATGGGTAGATGAATGGGTAGATGAATGAGTGGATGGGTAGATGGACAGGTGGACAGACAGACAAACAGATGGATAGATTGATAGGTGGGTGGGTGGGTGTGTGGGTGGGTGGATGGATGGATGGATGGATGGATGGATGGATGGATGGATGGACGGACGGACAGACGTACAGACGGATGGGCAAATGAATGAACAGACCTCAAACAGTAAGAATGAACCCATCAGAGCCAGGTCCAAGTCTTCATCACTGAGTCCCCTACAATAGGACAGGGTCAGATCCACAAGGAAGCTCTCACTAAAGTGTTATAATGGATTCAGACCCCTAACCTCAGTGACATCAGGGAGGACCTTCCTTAGCAGCAGAAAGAGCTCCAAATCTGGGCTCCACTGGATCAGATGTGACCACTGACTTGGGCCTTCACTAGCTGGGTCAACTTGGGCAGCACTAGGCCTCTCTGTGCCTCCAGATTCTGGGATAAACCCATCTCCCAGGGTTGTGCTGGGGAACAGGTGAGAGTGGAAGAGAAGGCTCCTGGGGCTGAGCTTCCTTGGGAAGTTCTTTGTTTAACAGCTGTGGGGAAAGCATGCAGCTAGGACTTCAGGGAGAGGCCTACAGCCCCTCTAAGCTCTGTGCCAGCCCTGGGCCTCCGCCCTTCCCACCCAATCCAGGCAGTGGAGCCCACATAGAGAGTAGCTGCATGAAGTCACGTCTGAGGAACGTGTTTCATATGGAGGGTGTTTACATTAAGCTGAAGCCCAATCAGTCCCAGCCGGTGCCTCTAGACAGGGCCATGATGGCTGGCGGTCTGGCCCTGCAGAGACTCAGCACTGCATGCAGGGGGCGGACAGACCTGGGCCCAGGACTCCTCCTAGCACACCACAGGCTAGACAGCACCTCCAGGATTCAGGTTCAGCTCACCCTCACCAGCAACTTCCTCACAGGAGGAGGGAGCATTGATCTCTGGCCTGGATCATGCCTGACTCTGTTGCCCACCTCCCTTCCACCCACCCGCCCTTTGACTTTTGAAGCCAGACTTCCTCCCAAACTCTACCTTCAGCCAGACTCTTCGGGGTGCTAACCTGACCTTCACACCAGTACTCAACCAGCCCCTTAGAGCCAATCTCGGCAAGTAGCATTTCCTTGGACTCGACTTACTCTCTGTACCCACATCGGACTGGCGAGGGTGGTTGGTCCATCTGTTTTGGCCGCCCGGTCCAACCCCCATGCACTTGCCCCTGCCTCATCCTGATGGGAAATCCAGGTATTTGTTCTCCCACCTGTACCTCACAGGATATGAGCTCTTCCTGTATGATCTCCTGGGCCCTGGCACCTGTGGACAGCAGGCATCTTAATCCCTATGCACAGACTTCTGCCATCTTGCATTACAGTGACAGAGATCTGGGTTGACTGAAGCCAAGGCTGACTGGGTCTAGATAAAACTCTGGGCAGCAGGAAGCCTGGGGCAAAAGTGAGAGTCATTAGAGCCAAGGTGTCCAGTCCTGGCTGTGCCAAAGACCCAGCATGTGCCTGGGGCAAGATCCTGCCCTTCTCTGGGCCTCATCTTCCCCCTCTGAGCTACTGAAGCATGGCAACGGTAACAGCAACAGTAGTGGCAATGCTGAGTGCGTCGCTAGGCACTGCCAAAAGCCCTTGACAGGCATCCTATCATTCATCCTTGCACTGAACAAGGTAAAGAATACAACACCATTTAATAGATGCCACAATGAAGGCTCTGAGAAAGAGCCTTCCTTCTGTCTGACTTGCCCCAGGTAAACAAAGGAACTGGGATTCCAACCAAGTCTGCCTGACTCCAGAGGTCAAGAGTTTAATCTTGATACGAGGATCTCATCTGTGGCTTTAATTCCCACTCCATGAAGTGCCCAGGACAAATCCACAAGGGACCCAGATGATGGTCCATAGGAACAGCGAAAAAACTGGGCTAGTGGTTCTAGAACCCACCTGGACATCTGGTCCCCAACCAGTAGAGGCTGAACATGTGGATACCCACAAAGCAGGCCTGCCAGGAATCTCATGGCGCCAGCCCCACAGCCACCAAGGCCCATGTACATAAAGGACATCTGCTGACTCACTGGGGTACCCTCATCAGGCTCCTGCAGACCTACCAGGCACAGAGAAGGCTAATGGTCATGGGTCCAGGAGACAGCCCTGGCTAGGGGACAGGGACTGGACATGGCACCTGGAACAGTGGCCACAGCACAAGAAAGGAAAAAGAAGGGGGTGACACCAAGGACAATAAGGATGGATGGATGGATGGGTGGATAAGCAGATGGATAAATGGACAGATGGGTGGGTGGGTAGATGGATGAATGGATAGATAGGTGAATAGATGATCAGACAGATGGACAGACAGATGGATGGATAAATGAACGAATGGATGGGTAGGTAGATGGAAAAATGGATGGATGGCAGGATGGATGGATGGATGGATGGATGGATGGATGGATGGATGGATAAACAGACAAAACAGATGGATGAGTGGATAATGAATAGGTAGATAGATACATGGATGAATGGATGGATGGATAGATGGATGGGTGGATGGGTGGGTAGGTGGGTGGATGGATGGATGGATGGATAATTGGGTGGGTAGGTGGTTGGGTGGGTGGGTGGATGGATGGATGCATTGATGGATGGATGGGCAGATGATGGGATAGAGGATGATTGAGGGAATGAATGAACGAATGGATGGAGAGATGGACAAAAGGATGGGAGGATGGGTGGGAGATAAGTGCAATGAATAGAAAAAGAGCAGACTGGTAAGTGGATAGGGAGGAAGATGTACAGACAAAATAGATAGGGAGGAAGATGTATAGACAAAGAGAGGGGAAGGTGGTGAGTGGACAGTGAAAGGGTGATGGGTGGTAGTTGGTGGTTAGGTGGGTGGAGTGGGTAATCCACAGAAAACAATGAAATCACCATCCTCAGAACTCTGTTTAGAGCAGAGCTTGTGTCTCAAGCCACAGGCGATGATGGACCCAGGGTCCCCACAGAAGGTCAGAGGTCACCCAGCCTTCGCCCCATATGCCACAGCCAGAGAAGGGCAGCACTCACCTCTCCGTGGTGCAGCCGCGGGCTCTGGAGGTCGGCGGACCTCAGGTACTATGAGAGGCTCTTCACCCTCACAGCAGGAAAGCATGACATGATTGCACGGATAGCCCAGGTTGGGATTGGACTCACATAACTGGCCCTCAGCCCGCACGCGGAGGCCCAGCCCACAGCAGTCACAGCATTGCTGCAAGGAGAGACAGTTATCACTGCCCAATCCCTGGCCCCCGCCTGGAGCTAGGCTCAGGGGAAGGACTGATAAATGGAGGTGAATTCACCATTTTCTTTTCTTGCCTTTTTTTTTTTTTTAATTTGGGACGGAGTCTCGCTCTGTCGCCCAGGCTGGAGTGCAGTGGCACCATCTCGGCTCACTGCAAGCTCCACCTCCCGGGTTCATGCCATTCTCCTGCCTCAGCCTCCCAAGTAGCTGGGACTGCAGGCGCCCGCCACCACACCCGGCTAGTTTTTTGTATTTTTAGTAGAGATGGGGTTTCACCGTGTTAGCCAGGATGGTCTCGATCTCCTGACCTCGTGATCCGCCCACCTCGGCCTCCCAAAGGGCTGGGATTACAGGCATGAGCCACCACACCCAGCTGAATTCACCATTTTCTTATCTCCTCTGCCAAACTATGCACTCTCCCAGGGCAGAGAGGTCCTCTGCCTCTATTTCCCAAGTCTGGCACAAGGTAGGACTAATATAAGTCTTTTGAAACAGATAATAAATAAATGGCCTTTTGTGGAAGGAACTATAAACTAACCCCCCAGCCACACTCATTATCCCCTTATGTTTACTAGCAAACCCCAATTCTATTCAAGTCAGTTAAAAGATGGCATTTCCCAGGGGCCTTTGCAGTTAGAGACAGATGCACTCGGCAGAGCCTTCAGGAGGGCTTTAAACTGGGGATGACTCTACTTGAATCAAGTACATAGCTTTTGCTCCCCCTCTCTCTCCTTCTTGGAGCACATATGTGATGGTTGGAGCTTTAGCAGCCAACTTGGGCCATGAAGTGACCCTGAAGATGGAAGTTACAAGTTAAAGATAATTAAACATAAAAATAGAAGACTAGGTTCCTTAAGATGTAAATCTACCCCAGCCCAGGCTGCTTTTCTTCAAAAATAAATTGGTTTTATTTATTTTAAAATACAGTGGTATACTGGTTGCAATAACAGCACCAATTATTCACTCTTTTCTGTGTTCACTGTCTTTGCAATGTGATAGTGCAGCTGCTTCTATTAAAAGAAAGTGTGTATTTCCCAACCTCTTGGTTGTGCCTTCTGTCTTGCTTTGGCCAATAGAATGAGATAAACGTGATGGTGTGCCAGTTCTTAGCCTAGGCCTCAAAAGACCTTGAATGCTTCTATTTATTTTCTTGGAGCTCTGCACATCCACTAACTGAACAGGCCCATGCTAGCCTGCTGGGGGTTGAGACACTGCAGGGAGCAGAGACAAGTCATCCCAGCTGAGGCCATCCTAGGTCATCTAGCTCCAGTGGAGCTGTTAGCTGACAGCAGCCACATAAGCAAGCACCCACCCCCGCCCCCAAGATCAGCTAAGCATGGCTAAGGTCAGCAGAAGTACTCAGCTGACCACAAATTCATGCATTAAAACAGCAACAGGCCACTAGGTTTTGGAATGTATGTTACCCAGCAACAGCTAACCGATAACTCTATTCTTGCATCTCTCAGTGTTGAACACTTCCCACTAATGAAGGCCCATCACATACTTAACACTTAGTTTGCATTATCTCTGATCCCCACAACCACCCAAAAAGACATGGATTATTATCCTCATTTTACAGATAGAAAAGCTGAGGCTCTCCAAGGCGGGCGGATCACAAGGTCAGGAGATCGAGACCACGGTGAAACCCCGTCTCTACTAAAAATTACAAAAAATTAGCCGGGCGCGGTTGTGGGCGCCTGTAGTCCCAGCTACTCGGGAGGCTGAGGCAGGAGAATGGCGTGAACCCGGGAGGCGGAGCTTGCAGTGAGCCGAGATCGCGCCACTGCACTCCAGCCTGGGCTGGGCGACAGAGCGAGACTCCGTCTCAAAAAAAAAAAAAAAAAAAAAGAAAAGCTGAGGCTCGGAAAAGAGAACTGGCTGGGCACAGTGGCTTATGCCTATAATCCCAGCACTTTGGGAGGCCAAGGTGGGTGGATCACAAGGTCAAGAGATCGAGACCATTCTGGCTAACACAGTGAAACCTCATCTCTACTAAAAACACAAAAAATTAGCCAGGCATGGTGGCGGGTGCCTGTAATCCCAGCTACTTGGGAGGCTGAGGCAGGAGAATGGCGTGAACCTGCTGGGAGGCGGAGCTTGCAATGAGCTGAGATGGCACCACTGCACTCCAGCCTGGGCGACAGAGTGAGACTCTGTCGAAAAAAGAAAAGGAAAGAAAAGAAAAGAAAAAAAAAGAAAAGAGAACTGGTCCAGGGTCAAACATAAAGACAGAAAAGGGGATTCTAAACGTTTCTAAACCCTGTCAACAGGGTCCTATCACTAATACTAGTGGTTTTAAGGAAAAAAATGACCCCAAGATGACCAAAATTGAAGTCAAAATCCTCTCCCAAATGCCAGAATCATCCAGCAGCCTCTGTCACCATCACCCAGGTTTGAGACTGTGGGCTTCTTCAATTCCTTCCCCCGCTCCTCAATCCAGATGAGGTCCCTTCTGGAAGGTTTCCTGAAATTGTGCCACTGTCCTAGTTTGCCGTCGCCTTGCTGTAGACAGCCAGCTATCCATCCCAATGTCTGTTTCCCTTCTTTCTCATGTTCAGTGAGGCACCTGACCTCCCAGAATAAAGACACCACATTCCCTAGTCTTCCTTGCAGTTACATGTAGCCAGGAAATGAAGCTCCAGCCAATGAAATCTAAGCAGAACTACAGTCCACCCTCAAAAAAGGGAGCCCTTCTTCTGCTCATGTTCACAGCAGCATTATTATTCGCAATAGCCAAAAGGTGGAAGCAACCCAAGTGTCCGTCGATGAATGGACAGATACAGAAAATGTGGTCTGTCCACACAATGGAATATATGCCACCTCAAAAAGGAAGGAAACACTTACATTTGCTACACATGGCATGGATGAACCTTGACGACATTATGCTAAGTGAAATAAGCCAGACACAAAAGATCAAACACTGTATAATTCCACTTACAGAGTTCCCTAGAGGAGTCAAACCCACAGAGACAGAAAGTGGAATGGTGGTTACCAGGAGCTACAGGGAGAGGGAATGGGAGTCAGTGTTCAATGGGAACAGTTTCAGCTTGAGAAGATAAGAAACTTCCTTGGATGCTTGCTGGTGATGGCTGCACAACAATGTGAATGTGCTTAATGCCACCGAGCTGTGCAGTTACAAATGGTTAAGATTTTACATCACGTGTATTTCACCACGATCAAGAACAATTTAAGCCGGACGCAGTGGCTCATGCCTGTAATCCCAGCACTTGGGAGGCCGAGGTGGGTGGATCACTTGAGGTCAGGAGTTCAAGACCAGCCCGGCCAACATGGTGAAACCCCATCTCTAGTAAAAATACAAAAATTAGACAAGCATGGTGGCGTATGCCTATAATCCCAGCTACTCAGGAGGCTGAGGTAGGAGAATTGCTGGAACCCGGGAGGTGGAGTTGCAGTGAGCTGAGATCGTACCACTGCACTCCAGCCTGGGCGACAGAGACTCTGTCTCAAAATAATAATAATAATAATAATAATAATTATTATTATTATTATTATTAAAACAAGGGGGCTCTCCTGCCCCTTTCTGGAGTTTGTCCTGGACCATGAGGTGGCAAATGAGAGCTGGCAGGACAAGACCACCATGCCTGTGCCCCGTTCCTGATGACCATGGAGCTGCTCACTCCTCGAACTCAGCCCTGCCTTCCTCCAGCCTGCAGCATATAAGAGAAAAACCAGTGTTCCAGGAAATTTTCCATTACTTGTAGCTAAACTGACACCCTATCCCCCAGTGGCCCCCATGAGCTCGAGCACACAACCTGATCTCCTGCTGCAAATCCCTCCCACGGCTTTACAGACGCTCTGCTTGAAGCCCAAAGCTCTCAGCATTTACTGTCCTTTTTGTTCCAGCCTAAGGACTCCTGGTGGCCTGTCTCTACTGCTGCCAGACCACTGGACCACACACCCCATTTCCCAACGTCCTCGCCTGTGTGTTAGCTCACACTGTTCTCTGCACCACTACTGCCTGGTGGGGTTTTACCCCATCCCAATCCCACCTCCCATGTGCGAGAAACACCCTCAATAACCAGTTCCCACAACTGCCAGAAGGGACTCTCAAACTCTCCATGGGGTCCACCTCACTAAGAGTCAAACCGCAGTCATTCCGATGATGGCCAGGAGCCCTGTCATCTCTCTGGGCTCAGCTCCACCTGCCCCGTTACTCGATGCACTCCAGCCACACAGTCTAGACATGCCAAGCAGACTCTGACCTCAGGGCCTTCGCACATGCTGCACTCTGCCTGAAAGCATTTTCGCAAATGTCCCCCACCCCGGGCATTGCACAAATGTCCCCTTCTCAGTGAGGCTGTCACTGGCCACTGTCAGCTGATACTGCAGTCCTTCCCCAGCCCTGACACTGCTTATCCCACCTCTCTTTAGGTTTTCCTCCTTAGCACAATCGCCTGCGACCACGCCAGGTGCTAACATATTCATTGTGATCTTCCTCTGTCTTCCTGGCCAGAAAGAAATCCCCCAGAGGGCAGGAATTGCCATCTGTGTTACTCATTGCTACATCCCTGATGCCTAAAACAGGGCCCAGGGCACACACTGGTGCTCTAAAAATATTCTGTGAATTAACTGGTCAATATAATAACTGACGATGTTTTCTACACAGATGAAGAGTCCTTCCACCCCAGGCGTGAGGGCCACTCCCAGGAGGAGCCCCAAGGACAGCCTAACTTCTTGGGCCGCAAGGACCTTCAGGCCCAGGCCAGCCTCCCGTCCTGCCCCGCCCCACCCTGCCGAGAAGGCCACAGGTCAGGCTTGCCTTATATAGGGAGACGCCACAGGTGTCGTTGTCCTCAGCCCCACAGGTCTCACCCTCCTTGGCTCCCAGGACGCCGGCCATGCAGCTCTTCTCCTTCAAGTAGGAGACACAGCAGTGCCTCTGGGCTGTCCTGCAACAGAGGGGGCAATTCAGCCCCCAATCGCCCACCCCATCCTCCCAGAGTAGAAAGTGAGTGAGGTTCAGAGGAGGGAAGCCCTGCCCAAGGTCCACAGCAAGGGAGCCAGTGCAGGTGGCAGAGCTGGCACAACCTCCACTGGGTTGCACAGGTTTCATTTCTTGGCTTAACCAAGAAGATGCAGGCCTGGGTCCCACTGGACTCGGAGTTGTGTGTCCCTGACTTCTGAGAGAGAGGGATTGGCATCAGAGTCTCCACTCCCACAATGGTCAGGGAGGACAGAGAGACCCAATCCCAGAAAAGGCTGGCAGGTCAGTCTGGAGGAGCACAGCCTCTGGGTCCCTGGTCACTGCCTGCCAGTCACTGTTGGGCTGCCTGGGGCAGAGGTGGCTGACGAGTCAGCTGCAGAGGCCAGAGCCAGGACAGGGCGGTCGGGATTATGGTGGACAGGGCTCAGCACCCCCTGAGGTAGGGCACATCCACAAGAGGGATGCAAGCATGTAAGGACCGCTTAGCGTCAAACTCCGGGGTCCCAATGCTGCATGCTCTAAGTAGCCCCATATTGGTAGAATGGCAGAAGGGAAAGACAAGGTTAGAACATAAATTTTTTTAAAGGAAGCAGAGTGGTCTGGACATTGGGAAACATGGGGTCTAATCCTTGCCATGCTGCCAGTGAGCTGTGTGGCTTTGAGTGCATCACACTGCCTCTCTGAACTTCATCTTTCTTATTTGGAAAAATGAGCAGGTGAGACAGGGTCCCTGGAAAAAAAAGACAGCATGAGCAGCTGACCAAGAGCTCTCCTGGGCCTGGAAAAGGGAAGGCATGGGGATAAAGGATTGCTTTGCTGCGACATCAGAGTCAGAAGAAACAACCAGCACAGCAGCAAGGGAGCACAGCGAGAGGCCAGCCTCCTGAAGACCCAAGGGTAGCAGAGCGGAGAAAGGAAGAGGACAGAGGAGAGAAAGCCTGAGGGGGATGAGTGCGGCAGCAACTGCAGCATGCGGTGAGAGCAGCACCCGACTATTCCTAGGGGATAGCAGTCCTTTAAAACTTGTTTCAAATTGTACATTCCTCGGATCTTGCTCACTAGGCCAGCTACCAATTTATGTGGCTGGTTTGTTCCTAGGACCAGTCTTGGACTTTCCATGCCTGGAGAAAGCCTGGCCAGATGGCGCATGGCAGCCACACCCAGTCGCCCTCAGGCCCCAGAGGCAGGTGAAGGTGCACTCTCTCTGGGCTGCCCTGGGCCTGGGGTCCTAGGCAAGCAGGATTCTGCAGAAGGCAAATGGGCCGCTCCGCCTGCTCCAGGGAGCCCACCCTACCTGCAGATGTTGCCTTCAGTGCCGCTCTCAGGTATCTCCAGGCACTCGTCATTGTCGATGGCCCACTGCTGTCCGGCTGCGCAGCAGGTCTCGATCAGGTCCTTGGTGGAGCCTGTGGATAGCAACATGAGGCAGAGTCACCATACAGAGGTCACAAGTCCAGCAGATGTGCAGGGGCCTGTCGAGGTCTTTACTGAGCAAGCAAACTCACCCACCCCTGATGCTGTGAATGCTGGTCGCTAACAGCCCACAACACAACTGTCTTTGGAGAACTGTCTGGGAGGTGGAGTCCTCCCTACGGGGGCTGGGAGGAGCCCAGCGAATAACAGGCTAACATGGGGCTAGAGCTCAGCCCCCAGTCTCAAAGCAGTTAGCTCTGTGGGGGCCACTCACACTCTAGAGCTCCCAAGGGGTCAGACCGCACGCGGGCCACAGCTTTGTCTGCCTCTCATCCCTCACTCCTCAGAGAGTTTCTCCTGAGAGTTCTCCCCAAATGAACCAACATGTGCACAAGACCCCCCCAACTCAGGCTCTGCTTCTAAGGAACCCAACCTAAGATGCTATGGCAGGACAAGAGATAAGAAAACAGTAGCAGTGGCAGCAAGAGAAGTTTAAGCTCTTCAGGAAATTCACGGAAGGTTCATGTTGAATACACACTTGACCCCTGAACAACACAGCAGTTTCTTCTGCCTCTGCCACCCCTGAGACAGCAAGACCAGCCCCTCCTTCCCCTGAGCCTACTCAGCATGAAGACCGTGAGGATGAAGACCTTTACGATGGTCCATTTCCACTGCATGAATAGTAAACATATTTTCTCTTATGATTTTCTTAATAACATTTTCTTTTCTCAAGCTTACTTTACTACAATACAGAATATAGGCCAGGCACGGTGGCTCATGCCTGTAATCCCAGCACTTTGGGAGGCCGAGGCGGGCGGATCACAAGGTCAAGAGTTCAAGACCAGCCTGGTCAACATGGTGAAACCCCGTCTCTACTAAAAATACAAAAATTAGCCAGGCACGGTGGCAGGCACCTGTAATCCCAGCTACTCAGGAGGCTGAGGCAGGAGAATTGCTTGAACCCGGGAGGTGGAGGTTGTGGTGAGCTAAGATCACACCATTGCACTCCAGCCTAGGCAATAAGAGTAAAACTCCATCTCAAAAAAAAAAAAAAAAAAAAAAACACTATATAATATATATAACATACAAAATATGTGTTAATTGACTATTTGTGCTATCAGTAAGGCTTCCTGTCAACAGTTAGCTATTAGTTAAGTTTTTAAGGAGTTAAAAGTTACACATGGATTCTTGACTGTTAGTGGGGTCAGCACCCCTCACTCCTGAGTTGTTCAATGTTCAACTGTATTTGTGGCTGGGGAGGTTGGAAGGAGTCAAGGGAGGGGAGAATGTCTTAAAACTCAAAGGCACAGGCTATAGGTTACAAAAATTAATGAATTAGATTACCTCAAAATTCAAATATGTATAACAAAGAATTCCATGTACACATATAATAGACTGCTGATATACCAGGAGATGTTTCTGGAATGTCCAAAACTGACAAGGAATTGCCATCTACAAAACATAATAAACTCCTGAAAATTAACAAGAAAAAAAAGAACTCCAAAGTAAAACATTCCTTAGGCCAGATGTGGTGGTTCACACCTGCAATCCCAGCATTTTGGGAGGCTAAGATGGGTTCGTCACTTGAGCTCAGGAGTTTGAGACCAGCCTGGACAACATGGCAAAACTCCAATTCCACAAAAAATACAAAAGTTAGCCCAGCTACTCAGGAAGCTGGGGTGGGAGGATTGCTTGAGCCCAGGAATGGGGAGGGGGGTTGGAGGTTGCATTGGGCTGAGACAGAGCCACTGCACTCCAGCCTGAGTGACAGAGTGAGACTCTGTCTCAAAAAATAAAAATAAAATATCCATTAAACTAGAAATATGAGAAAGAGTGAGAAATGCCACGCAGAGGTGGGGACCCCCTTTTCTCCCTTCGTGCTGTATTCCTCCACACTGCTGCATGTCTGTGTTCTGGGGTGGGAGTGGAGACTGTGGCCAGCTAGAGAGACGTGGCATCGCTTATGCAGTCAAATACAGGCATCATCAAGGACCCAGATGCTCTGATCCTGGTGCCTGTGCCAGGGAAGTCCCCACCACAGCCCATAACACAACCAGTATAAGGATGCCCATGTCAAGTGTTATTTGTGGAAGGGGGTTGGGGACAGCCTGGGTGTCCATCACTGGGGGGAAGATGAGGAAAATCTGGGGCCATGCTACGTGGAGGAGCTGTCAGAAACAACAGACTGGATACACACACAGCAGCATGAGCTGGACGCACGGACACACAGCAGTGTGGAGGAACACAGCACTAAGGGAGAAAAGGAAGAAACCAAATCAGTTCTACTATACAAATTTAAACTATCACACATAAAATAACAATGCATACTTTGCGAGAACACATGATAGCAAAAAACACACTGAGATGAAACTGTCAGCTATGGGGATGGAGGTGGTGGATGGGAATGGACAAAGACGATGAAAGGAAATAAAATATTAATATATAAATAAAACAAGAGCGAGCCTTGCAAAGAGGATAATAAGAGCCATGCCAAGAAATGAGAAGTGTAATTAACCCAAGCGCTTGCCCCTGAGGTCTGAAAGTGACATTCCTAAGTCAAGTTCATACAGAATGCCTAGACATTTGTGCTGGGGGCAACAAGTAAGAGTTGAGTGCCTCTGAGCTTGATGAGCCTGAGTCCACACCTCAGCATGACCACTGACAGCCGCTTCTCCTCCCTAAAGACTCAGTGTCCTTCTCTGTATGAGGACTGAATGGCTGTGCAGGTGCTAAGGCCCATAAAGCCCTCTAAATGCCCTGAGCAGTTCATGTAAGGGCACAGGGCTGAGGGACAGATGCTGTGAAGGACGGCACCTGCACACTCCAGCAGGAGCAATAGCTCACGGAGGGTCATCAGCTGCGTCACCTTAGCAGGCACGGCAAGTCACCAAGCTTTCCTTAGTTTTCATTCTTTTTCCATAAAACAGGGAAAACAGCTTCCATCACAACCTGTTACTGTTCTGCTCTGAGGCACGGAGAGGAATGAGAACTGGTGTCTACCAGAACACATAGCAAACATCATACTCAATGGGGGAACATTAGACACATCCTCCACTGAATTATTAAGTATTACAAAAATAATGCCCATGGGCCATGCTACTGTATAGAATTGTCCTGGAGATACTAGCAAATGCAGTAAAACAAAAAAAAAGGAGGCCAGGCATGGTGGCTCACACCTGTAATCCCAGCACGTTGAGAGGCCGAGGCAAGCAGATCACGAGGTCAGGAGTTCGAGACCAGCCTAGCCAACAAGATGAAACCCTGTCTCTGCTAAAAATACAAAAAAATTAGCCAGGCTTGGTGTCATGCACCTGTAATCCCAGCTACTCGGGAGGCTGAGGCAAGAAAATTGCTTGAACCCAGGAGGCGGAGGTTGCAATGAGCCAAGATCGCACCACTGCACTCCAGCCTGGGCAACAAAGCAAGACTCATCTTAGAAAAAAAAGAAAGAAAGAAAAAAGGGCCAAAGAAATAATAGAAAGAAGAAGCAATAGTCATTATTGGCAGATGTTATGGTTTCATTGTCCTAGACAATCCAAGAGAATCAAAACTCACAATGTATTAGAATTAATACGATTAACAATAATGATTATAATACAACAGCCAAAAACAAAAACAACACACTCAAATTAGTGGCTTTCCTATACCCCCGTAACAATTAAATAAAAAAGTTAACAGGAAAAAATTCCCATTCAAAAGAGAAACAAACCTAGAAATGAATCGACAGTAAACACGCTTGATTCACATGAAGAAGAAAATTTGATTGTCTAATGGGTACAAGGTACACTTTATTCAAAATACATATCACGTGTCTAATATGTACCTTAAAGATGTCAATTCTCCTCTACTTACTCTACAACTTCAATGCGATTCCAACCAAAGCAAAGTGTAAATGCCAGAGAATTTGTCATGTTAATTCTAAAATTCATCCAAAAAAAGAAATGTTTAAGAATACCCAAGAACATTTCTGAAAAATAAGAACAGAGAAGGCAGACTTTCTCCAACAGTATCAGAATACACTTCAAAGTTCTAATAATTAAAACAAGAAGACAAGGAGCTCAATGGAAGAGAAAAGAGTTCAGAAACAGACCCATGTACATATGGGAATTGAATATATGATGAAGGTGGCATTCGAACTTAGCAGGGAAAGAATTTAATATATGATGCTGGGATCCACATCACGCCATACATGAAAGTAAGTTCTAAATCTATAAAAGCAGTATTAGAATAAAATTTCCAAAGATGATTTTAGAAAAAAGAGAATCTTCTTCAGAAATAAAATCCATAGCCTGCAATCCCAGAACTCTGGGAGGCTGAAGCAGGAGGATCACTTGAGGCCAGTAGTTTGAGACCAGCCTGAGCAACATAGTGTGATTGTCTCTTAAAAAGAAAAAAAATTTAACCAGGCATGGTGGTACATGCCTGCATTCCCAGCTACTCAGGGGCCTGAGGGGAAAGGATTGCTTAAGCCCAGGAGATGGAGGCCTCAGTGAGCCGTGCTTGTGCCACTGCACTCCAACCTGGGTGACAAGAGTAAGACCTTGTCTCAAACAAACAAATAAATAACCCTCTCACAGCCGTCAGCACTGTGAGAGCCTCTTGTTGATGAGTTTACTTTCTCAGTCCTCTGTTTCCTTCTCTGCAATGTCAGCTCCCAGACAGTAGGTAGCTCTCTTATCTATCTTCTTCACAGCCGTATCTCAGCCCCTGGCAAATGGTGGGTGTTCAATGAGTATTTGCTAAATGAATCTAGGAGACCTTTGGCAACTGAGAGGCGCTGTGTCAGAGGCTGGCATCAGTGCTCACTGTCTGAATGGAACATGGCTCAGACATGTCTGTCCCAGGACTCAGGAGCACTGGGTGCCAGGCAGAGCCCTGCCTCCACCTCCCAGGATGCCACAGTCCTGACTTGAGTCTCTGCGGCCACTGAGAGTGATGCCACCACTCAATGCCTCATCCCCTCTTGTTACATTCTGGCCATGTGGGAGACTCTCCTTATTTGAATACTTCTGGTGGCAGGAGGTGACTCTGCCCAGGCGGCTTATCCTCTTCTGCATAGCTCAAACTCACAACATTTTTCTACAGGACCAAATACTTCCTCCCTAAACTTCTTCCAAGATTGCCTTACAGAAATTACGGTCCCTGGCTCTTAGCCAGATGACATCAGTGGGATGCCCAATGAAGATAACAGTAACAGCTGAAATATAGCAGTGCTAGCAACCAGCCAGGCAGGGTCACAGCACACGAACCTCACAGTTACTAAGAGTGAGAACTGTTGGCATTCCTATTTCACAGACGAGTTGGGGAGTTAGAAATCCCAAGCAGAGTGACTACACATAACAAAAATGCACTGTAGTCAGGTGGACACCCTCAACACCCTGACTTGATCACTATGAATTACATACATGTCACAGAATTTCACATGCACCCACCCCATAAATGTGTACAAATGGCCAGGCACGGTGGCTCACACCTGCAATCCCAGCACTTTGGGAGGCCGAGGTGGGCGGATCACCTGAGGTCAGGAGTTTGAGACCAACCTGGCCAACACGACGAAAACTCGTCTCTACTAAAAGTACAAAAATTAGCCGGGCATGGTGGCGGGCACCTGTAATCCCAGCTACTCAGGAGGCTGAGGCAGGAAAATCGCTTGAACCCGGGAGGCAGAGGTTGCAGTGAGCCGAGATCATGCCACTGCACTCCAGCCTGGGTGACAGAGCAAGACTCCGTCTCAAAAAAAAAAAAAAAGTGTACAAATGTAAAGCAAGTCACCAGCCTCAATTTCCCCTCTTCTCCTCCTTTCTCCAGACCTGAGCTTCTCCATGTCTGTCACACAGGTGACCTGATGCAGCCAATCCTGAAGGTCCTCTCTGAGACTCTAACCGTCACCAGCCCGAGAGATGCTCTGCTTTCGTGGGTGTTGAATGGTGCTCTCTGCCGGCTCCTCCTTGATCAGGTGCCAGGGTTCAGCCTGCGCTTGGTAGGTTTACCCCCATTCTCTCCTGGCCACCTTCCTTCTCAAACAAAGCTCAGGAACTATGACCCTTATGCTGGGAGGGTCACCCACTTGCAGCAGGAGGGGAAATTGTGTAGGTACCATGAGTGGCATTGCCAGGTGCCATCCAAAATGTGGGAGGCAGAGCCAGGCAAAGCCCAGCAAGGTGAGTGAGTACCCCTCATCTTATGTCCAGAGGCCCCAGCCCTCCACCCTGATTCTCCAAGGCTCCGCCCAGCAGCCACCTCCTCTCTTCTAGGACCACCTCTCACAGGTCCCCTAGCCTCTGCCTGGCACTCGCTCTCTCTCTCTCTCTTTCGCTCTCTCTTTCTGTCGTGTTTTTTAAGTTCCTGAGCACCAGACTTTTGGAGTCTCAGCCCTGGGGCTTCTTCTATTCTCCGACACACCCTGGCCTGGCTGATCTCATCTCCAAGCTTCCAATGCCACCTTCCCCTGGCCCCCACCCCCCACGTCACATGCACATGCCCACAGCTGGCCAAGAAACCACCCCAGATGTCTCCCTGGCACTTCCCCAGCTGGAATTTGCTCAGCTCCGGATTCCCCCAAGCCGCCCCCTCCCTGGGTCTTCCTGTGTCAACAAACGCCCTACCATCCTCAGGACCCTCCCAGGCCAATCCCCCATCCCCCACCTCCCTCCAATCCATCACGCACAGGGCCATCTCCAAAGGCATCCCAGTCCACCGGCCACGCCCTCCTCCACCACTCCCTCCTGCACTCCTTGCCTCCATGCTGTCGCCCTCCAGCTCATCACCCACGGGGCTATAGAATGACTGTCCACAAATACAAATCAGATTGGATCGTTCCTGCGCCTATGGCCCCCCATGGTCCCCACTTTCCTTACAAAGTCCTACACAGTGGGGCCCTGCCCGCCTCCCCTAGTGACCTCCTTTCTCTGACTCACTCTTCAACTCGCTCTCTCTCCCCTCAGGACCTGCTCGGGCTCAGTCCTGCCCCAGGACCTTGGCATTTGCCATGCTGCTGCCTGGAATCTTCCACCTCTCCCTGTGCCAACTGTTGCCCCCATTCTCTATAGGGCAGGCTCCTTCTCTTTCTGGGGGTCTCTCCTCCTCAGAGAGGGTCTCCCTAACTTCCATATCTAAACTAACTCCTACTCAGCCCTCATCATGTCATCTTACCTAGTCTTCCTCACAATGCTCTGGCCTTCCACATCCCAGAGTCATCTTGGGGAGCCCTGGGGCTCCACAGATCCCATGGAAAAGCCACTGCCCCACAGGATAAAGTGCCTCTCTCTAGAGTGAGACTCAGGGCCTTCACAGCACAGCCCAGACTCAGTTCCCAGGAACACACACCTTCTTTTGTTCTATGCCTTTGCACACGCTGTTCCATGCTGGGATGCCCTTCTTCTACCTTGGCCAACTGGCAAGTATCCAACTACCCATCCCTAATGAGCCAGTCCAAATGTGACTCCCTGCCTGTGTGTCCGTCCAGCAGGCTCTGTCTAACACCCAGGAAAAGCAGCTCCCTCCTCTGACTTCACTCATATCCTTCCACCACAACGTCCCTGTCGGGTGGCAACCTGTCCCAACCACCAGACTGGGAGGGTCTCATGGGCCAACAATCATCCTAATCATTTCAGGGTCTCCAGTGCCCAGCACACAGCACAGACCGGGTCCCTGGTAAAATCTGGGGCTAGGTGAAATATTTCAGGCTCTTGGTGTATATCATCTCATGTAAAGCTCACATCACAATGGGAGGTCGGTGTGATGATTCCCCTGTCCCAGAGGTATAAAAAGAGGTTCTAAGAGTTTAACAGAGGCAGCCCAGGGGCACAGCCTTAGAGAAATTACAAGGAAGAATGCAAACCCTTACTAGCCACCTCCCCTTACACCACCTCTATGTAGCAGATGTTACCAGGCTCACAAGACGAGCACAGGCATGTCCTTCCACTGCTGGAAGCACAGGTGTGTGGCTGGGCCACCACTCACTGGCTGGGGCACTTGGGCAAGTCACTCAGCTTCTGAGCCTCCATGTCCTTGCCTGCAAAATGGGCAAGTAACCCTCCCCACCCACATTTCATAAGTGGGAATGTAAGATTCAGTGCATGGCAAATAGCTGGTACTCAGTAAACACAACCTCCCTGTCTCCTGGCACATACAAGATGCTTGGTGACTGCTTTCCAAATTAATTAACAAAGGGGCAGACAAATCCATGGAAGGATTGGCAACCATCCCTTCAGCAGCAGGAGCTGGTGCAGCCTTCAGCCACGCCTACCCTGCCTCTTCTTTCCTCTGGCTTTTCGAGAATTCCCCATTTCTGTCCACTTTGCTGCTTTGCAGGAGCTCAGGCCAAGGGGAACAAGGCCTTCCCCATCTGCTGGTTCTCAGCAGCACTGCGGAAAGAGAGACGCAGGTGCTCTCCCACTCTGACAGCCCAGCCTCGACCCAGAGGTTCTCTCTGGCCTCCTGGGATTGGCAGTGACATGGCCCCGCAACATCCCTGCTTCAGAACACACTGCCATGGTTGACTTCACAGCATCAGGGCTCCGGGCCTGGTAGCAGGGTGAGCATGACCCTTACCTAGCAGGAACCCCGCTGTTCCCACGCCGAGCGGCACAGAGCAGGTCCACTCTGGAAAACCACTCATTGTCCCCTGGTAAAGCAGAAGGCGCCACACCCATGACACTGAGTATTCTGGTGGTCTCCAGGTGGTTTCCAAGTGCCCACAAATGAGAGGAAGGGTCCACAGCCTGCAGCGTGACCACATGATGCCAGCCACCTCACTGCCACCATGTGCCAGGACCCACCAGCACCACACCAGCACTGCACTGGGGAAAGAGGCAGCCACAGGGGAGTACTGCACACAGCCTTTCATGTGAGGCTCAGAAACAGAGAAGAGTGAGGCAAGAATGTTCAGGGGTAAATTATAAAGAAAAGGAGGGAACTCCTGTTGACTGCCGTCAGGACGGTGGTAACTATGGAGTGGGGTGTCAGGGACGACCCTATGGTTTCTGTCTTGCTGCCCATGTGGACACTTCCTGAACTGCTCTTCTCCTCCCAAACAAAAACAGTACTGAAAAAGGTAGAATGATCAGAAAACTCTAAGACTAAAGACTAAAAGACTCTTTTAAAAATAGATCCAGGCCAGATGCAGTGGCTCACGCCTATAATACCAGCATTTGGGGAGGCCAAAGAGGGAGGGTTGCTTGAGGCCAGGAGTTCAAGACTAGCCTGGGCAACACAGCCAAACTCCATCTCTACAAAAAATTTAAAAATTAGCCAGGCATGATGGTGTGTGCCTATAGTCCCAGCTACTTGGGAGGCTAAGGGAGGAGGATCACTTGAGCCTGAGAAGTCAAGGCTGCAGTGAGCCATGATCGTGCCACTGCACTTCAGCCTGGGCAACAGAGCAAGACCTTATCTAATATATACATATATACACATATATATACATATGTGTGTGTGTGTATATATATGTGTGTGTGTGTATATATATATATAAACAATAATAAATTTTAAAAATAAAATCAAGGTAAGTGAAACAAGCCAGATATACAAGGATAAAGACTATGATTCCACTTGTATGGGGTCCTTAGAGTAGTCAACTCACAGAGATAGAAAATGGAATGGTGGGTGCCAAGGGCTGGGAGTAGGGGTATAGGGAGTTAGTGTTTAATGGAGACAGAATTTCAGTTTGAAAAGATGAAAAATTTCCAGAGGTGGATGGTGGTAATGGGTGCACAATGAGGTGGATGTAATTCATGCCTTGGAAGAGCACAACTAAAAATAGAAAATGTCATGTTATGTGATAAAATAATAATAATAATAATGCATTGCAGTGTAAAAAAGTTGTGGGCCAGGTGCAGTGGCTCACGCCTGTAATCCCAGCACTTTGGGAGGCCGAGGCAGGCAGATCACGAGGTTAGGAGATTGAGACCATCCTGGCTAACACAATGAAACGCCATCTCTACTAAAAATACAAAAAATTGGCTGGGCGTGGTGGTGGGCACCTGTAGTCCCAGCTACTCGGGAGGCTGAGGCAGGAGAATGGTGTGAACCTGGGAGGCGGAGTTCGCAGTGAGCCAAGATCGTGCCACTGCACTCCAGCCTGGGTGACAGAACGAGACTCCGTCTCAAAAAATAAAAAAAGTTGTGACCCCACAATTCTTGTAGGGATCTCATCTGCTGATAGATTAGATGCCCCCATGAACACAAACAGGAAACATCACAGATTATGATGCACCTGCATTTGTGACAGCAAAGATCCAGAAACAACCTAAATCCCACCTGCAGGGCAGTGATTAAATAACTGATGCTGATCAGCCTAGGCAACACAGTGAGCCTCCATCTCCACAAAAACATTTAAAAAATTAGCCAAGCATGGTAGCATGCACCTGTGGTCCCCACTACTTGGGAAGCTGATGCAGGAGAATGCCTTGAGCCCAGGAGGTCTAGGCTGCAGGAAGCGGTGATCACGCCACTGCACTCCAGTCTGGGGACAGAGTAAGACCTTATCTCAAAACAAAGCAAAACTGATGCTATATCCATCTAATCGTATGCAGCTGTTAAAAAGCATTAGATCTGCATGCACTTATATGAAAACAATTTCCACATGTACTATGAATAATTTTTTAAGGGTCAATCCTGAATAGTATCTTTAATAAGCTACCATTTGTCTTTCTAAAAAGATGCATGGATATGCACGGATTATTTCTTGAAGGAGACCCAAGAAACTGGTAACTGTGGCTCTCTTGGGGAGGGACTCAGTTCTGGGGAGGGAGGAAGGAAACTGACTGTTTACCCCTTTTGTATTTTGTATTTGTTTCTTATCTTATGCAGGTATTACCCATTTTCTGAGGATTCTAAGTTCCTTTGATCATAGGACAATGGGTTCCTGGAACAATCCAATGCAGAGGTCATGACCCCTCTAGACAGTCCCAGTCCCTTGACATTAAAGCCTTAAGGAATTCTGGCTTTGAAAATGCTGCAGAGAAGTTTCCACACCTGGCAGGAGGGTGGCGATAGGGCCATCTCCGCCAGGCCCCTGTTTGGACAGGATGTTTGTAGGGCCTGAGTGAACAGTGCAGAGAAGGCTGCAGCCCTGATGTTCCCGCCAGCCTTGGTGTTCTCCTGGGCGTGTGGAGGGACGGAGGGGGGGATTACCTGAAAGTCTGGGGGCACCTTGAATTTTTTTTATGAGGACTGTAAAATGGACAGACAGAAAGGGTTTGTGAACCTGGGTCTGCCTTCCTCCCCGGGATCACAGAAACCAGCAGAGGATGGCTAAGAAACAGCAGGAGTGGGGTCTGCCTGAGCTCACGCAACTCAGGATGAGGGATGCCTTCCTCTGCAGGCAGAGCAGCCCCAGCCAGCCCCCTCAGCACCAGCTTCTGTGTCCCCACTGCTCTCTGCGGCCCTCACATCACCTTCTCCTCTGTGGGTGTTTACCATCTGGACACCCCAGCCTAGCCCAGAGGAGGCACCTGGCCAGTCCTGCCAACCGACCAGATCTCAGGCTTGGCAGAGCTACCTGCTGGACCCCAGCCTGCACCCATGGTATCTTCCCTCTGGTTCTAGAAGGAACGTCCCAGTCCCAGCCCCCATCTTGCAGACCAGCAGACAGCTGTGGAAAGAGGAGGCACAGCTTGCCCCAGACCACACACCCAGCTGGGGCAGCCACAGGATCTCACCCCAGCTGCACGGCTCCAGAGTGCAGGCTCCTGAGCCAAGCATCAAAGAAAGGAAAGAAGGGGAGGGAAGTTCAAGTACCCATCCACATCAATTCTTCCAAGGGAAGCAGGGCCCTCCCTACCACCCCTCTGGCCCCTTCCCCAAGCCCACTCTCACAGCAGGCTCTCAGCTATGCACCATCCTGCACACGGTCTGGAGCCGGGGGCCTGGGCTCTGAGGTCCCTCTGTGTCCCCAGCAGTGTGCCACCTGAAAGCCAGCCTGACCATTCAGCTCTGCCAGCTCAAGATGCCTGGCAAGAGCTGTTTCCTGGGCCCAGGTCAGGGGCTAGAGCTCCCCCTCCCTCCAGAGTCCGCAGAACCAGGATCACTTTAGTAACAGCCACCACCCAGCGGGGAAAACCAAAGACCCAGGGAGGCAGAGCGACGTGCCCAAGGTCACACACAGGGTTTAAATGACAGGCTTCTTTTGTGAGGTGATCCTCACTCCCCAGGAAAGGAGTCAAAGCTGCCCAAGCTGCAGGTCCCCTGAGCCCAGGAATGGTGAAAGACGGGGTCTGAGCACAGAGAGAAGCCTACCACGGTGAGCGACCTCCGCCCGCCCAGAGAGAAGCCCATCACAGCAGGGACCTCTGCTCCACCCAGAGAGAAGCCCATCACAGCAGGGACCTCCGCCCGCCCAGAGAGAAGCCCATCACAGCAGGAACCTCTGCTCCACCCAGAGAGAAGCCCATCACAGCAGGGACCTCTGCCCGCCCAGAGAGAAGCCCATCACAGCAGGAACCTCCGCCCGCCCAGAGAGAAGCCCATCACAGCAGGAACCTCCGCCCGCCCAGAGAGAAGCCCATCACAGCAGGAACCTCCGCCCGCCCAGAGAGAAGCCCATCACAGCAGGGACCTCTGCCCTGCCCAGCACCACCCCCGGCCCATCAAGCCTGGGCAAGCAGCTCTCTGAGCGACAGAACTCTGCCCATGTTTCTACACGCAGCCCCCAAACATCAAGGAGGGTGAGTCTAACCACACCCTTGGTATCCTACCCACCCACTGGGGTCTATGAGCTTTCCAAAAGTCTCCAGAAAAAATGCTTGACTCCTGGGCCTGGGAAGAAAATATAATGGCTCCAAAATCTAAAGAGACAACCACAGAAAAGAACAGGGAAAATGTTCACTTAAAAGTCTATAAATTTAGGCCGGGCACGGTGGCTCAAGCCTGTAATCCCAGCACTTTGGGAGGTCGAGACGGGCGGATCACGAGGTCAGGAGATCAAGACCATCCTGGCTAACACCGTGAAACCCCGTCTCTACTAAAAAATACAAAAAACTAACCGGGCAAGGTGGCGGGCGCCTGTAGTCCCAGCTACTTGGGAGACTGAGGTAGGAGAATGGCGTAAACCCGGGAGGCGGAGCTTGCAGTGAGCTGAGATCCGGCCACTGCACTCCAGCCTGGGCAACAGAGCGAGACTCCGTCTCAAAAAAAAAAAAAAAAAAGTCTATAAATTTTACAAGATATCAGCTTGTCGACTGTAGCTCAGCTCAGCTTAACTCTGAAGTGGAGGTAAAATGAGTGTTATAAAAGCTTGCAGTGTCGGGGGCAGAGGAGGAGGAGGTACGGTGCCTTAAGATGGGCTGCTTCCGGGGCTAAGAGAAGAAGAATTCATACTTGCTGATGGCTACAGCCACCCACACTGGGGACTTTTGAATATGTCACCCACTTAATTCTCCCCACAACCCTGCAGGCTAGGGGCAATTATCTTCCACTTTTTTTTTTTTTTTTTTTTTTGAAACAGAGTCTCACTCTGCCACCCAGGCTGGAGCGCAGTGGTGCAATCTCAGTGGTGAGATCTCGGCTCACTGTAACCTCTGCCTCTCAGGTTCAAGCAATTCTCCTGCCTCAGCCTCCCGAGTAGCTGGGACTACAGGGGTGCACCACCACACCCAGCTAATTTTCATATTTTTAGCAGAGACGGGGTTTCACCATGTTGGCCAAGCTGGCCTTGAACTCCTGACCTCGTGATCCACCCACCTCAGCCTCCTAAAGTGCTGGGATTACCGGTGTGAGCCACTGCGCCTGGCCAATTATCTTCCTCCTAAAGGTGAAGAAAGTGACTGTACCAAGATTGGAATGCAGCTCTGCCTGTCCCCAAAGCCCAGGCTGTTGTCTACCAGAGACAAACTTGAAAACATTTCCTTATGTTTTTATCACAATGTGAGTGTGCAAATTAACTTTAACCCATGCCTGGGTAGTTAACATGTGCAGGACTCCAATGAGGATCCAACCCTCCAGAGGTGGTTGCTAAATTCAGTGTGAATATTGCCGTCCTATCTGTGACGACTGCAGAAATCGCCGCAATGCTTTGCAGTTCCTCCCATTGAGAAGTGGCATCTATTTCCCCACCTGTTGAATCTGGGCTGACCTCGTGACTATGTTGCCCTGGACAATAGGATATAGCACAGGTGAAATCCAAAGGGGCCTTTTGGCTTCTGCTCTCTCTCCTGGACTCTGTTGTCTGGACTGGCCTGATGGAGGATAAGAGAGCACAGACAACCATCCCAGCAGAGGCCATCCCAGACCAGCCATCCCCCAGCTGAGCCCCCAGCTGACCACAAACACAGGAGCAAGCTTAGCTAACATCAGCCACACCTGGCCCACATCAGCAGAGCCCAGCCCAAATTCCCAACTCACAAAATGAGCTAAATAAACTGTTGCCAAAGCAAACTAATATGAGCCACAAATACGTAGAAAATGAAGTGTTAAAATCAATACAATTTGCAATAGTCTTGAAAACATCAATTAGCTAAGAATACATCTAATTAAAGATATACAAGAACTCTACACTAAAAATGACAAAACACTCCGAAAAGAAAATAAAAACAACCTAAACAAATAGGGGGATATATCACATTCATGGGCTGGAAACTTAATATTGAGATGCCAATTCTCTCAAATTTGAGCTACAGATTCAATACAATACCAATTGAGATGCTAGCAGCCTTTTAAAAGGGCTAATTCCAAATTTCAATGGAAATGCAAAGGACCCAGAATAGCTGAAACAATCTTGAAAAAGAAGAAAAATGCTGGAAAACTCTCACTAGCAGATATTAAAAATTACTACTACAAGGCTACAGTAATTAAGACAGAGTGGTAATGGTGCAAAGATAGATAATGGAACAGAAAAGAGAGGCCCAAAAACACTGGCTGGGTGTGGCGGCTCACGTCTGTAATCCCAGCAAGTTGGGAGGCTGAGGTGGGTGGATCACCTGAGGTCAGGAGTTTGAGAGCAGGCTGGCCAACATGGTGAAACCCCGTCTCTATTAAATATACAAAAATTAGATGGGTGTGATGGCAGGCGCCTGTAATCCCAGCTACTTGGGAGGCTGAGGCAGGAGGAGGATTGCTTGAACACAGGAGGCGGAGGTTGCAGTAAGCTGAGATTGCACCACTGCACACTCCAGCCTGGGCGACAGAGTGAGACTCCGGCTTAAAAAAAAAAAAAGAAAGAAAGAAAAAGAAAAGAGAGGCCAGAAACAGACCATACAGATGCAACCACTGGATTCCTGGAGAAGCTAACAATGTAATGCAGTAGGGGAAAGACGGCCTTTTCAACACACAGTGCTGGGCCAGCTGAATGTCTATTTGTAAAAAACTGAATTTTGATTCCTACTCACACCGTACCCAGAAACAAGTTCCAGATGGACTAAGGAGCTAAATTTGAAAGGTAAAACAACAAAACATCAAGGATGTAACAGAAAAATATCTTTACGACCTTGGGAGAGACATCGATTTCTTAAACAGGACACAAAATCTTGAAAAAGAAGACAACACTGGAAAACTCTCACTAGCAGATATTAAAAATTACTACAAGGCTACAATAATCAAGACAGAGTGGTAATGGTGCAAAGATAATGGAACAGAAAAGAGAGGCCAGAAAACATTGGCCGGGTGGGGTGGCTCACGCCTGTAATCCCAGCACATTGGGAGGCTGAGGTGGGTGGATCACCTGAGGTCAGGAGTTCGAGAGCAGCCTGGCCAACACGGGTGAAACCCCATGTGAGATGTCTAGGGGCTATTTGTTAATACAAAATGTATTAACATAAATATACGGATCAATAGAAGACACTTCATTCCAATTTAGACTTTGTGTTCCTCGGATGACAACATTTGCAATGAATTCATCAGGAAGTTTTATTAAGAGAGTAGAAAGGCAAGTCCTAGAATGAGATCACATATGTGGAATCCAACAAGAGACTCATAACCAGAACACATTTTTAAAATGCCTATGAATCAATAAGACAAAGAAACTTAATTTTAAAATAGGCAAATGACAACAAAATAGCCAAGAGTAATATGAAAATATAGACAACATCATAACTTGTAAGAGAAGGCAAATAAAGGCCACAGTGAGCTATTACTACACACCCTCCAGACTGGCCAAAATTACAAAGAATGGCAACCACCAGAGCTGGCAAAAATGTGGAGCAAATGGAACTCTCATGCATGGCTGGTAGGGATGTAAACTGGCAATGTACTTTGGAAAACCATTTGGCAGTATCTGCCAACGTTAAACATAACCTTTGATGCAGCAACTCCAGTCCTGTATGTATCCAACAGATATGGATGCCTAAGTCTTCCAAAGACACAGACAAGAATGCTCACAGCAACTGTGTGCAGCATGGAACCCAAATGTCCATCTACACTAAAATTGATTTTTAAAACTATGATTTATTCCTGCAATGGAATCATAAACAGTAATTTTCTAAAAATGAACTACTGCTATATGCACGAACATGCATGAGTCTCAAATACTTGATCTTGAGCTAAAGAAGCCAAACACAAGCAAGATCACGCTGTACATTCCCATCATTCAAAATAAATTCAAGAATAGGAAACAAAACAGGGCTGGGCATGGTGGCTCACATCTGTAATCCCAGCACTTTGGGAGACTGAGGCAGGTGGATCATTTGAGGTCAGGAGCTCAAGACCAGCCTGGCCAACATGATGAAACCCCATCTCTAGTAAAAATACAAAAATTAGCCAGGCGTCATGGTGGGCACCTGTAATCCCAGCTACTTGGGAGGCTGAGGCATGAGAATCACTTGAACCTGGGAGGCGGAGGTTGCAATGAGCCAAGATGGCACCTCTGGACTCCAGCCTGGGCAACAGAGCGAGACTCTGTCTCAATAAATTAATTAATTAAAGACTAGGCAAGAGTTAGGCCAGGCACGGTGGCTCCTGCCTATAATCCCAGCACTTTAGGAGGGCAAGGCAGGAGGATTGCTTGAGGCCAGGAGTTTGAGACCCACCTGGGCAACATAGGTAGACCCCATCTCTACAAAAAAATCAAAAATAATGGGCAAGAATAATAGATGGTGATAAAAGTCAAAATAATGGTTTCAGGCAGCAATGGGGTGTAAGAACTCAGAAAGGGCACCAGGAAAACTCTGGGGTGCTTGAAATGCTTTCTATCTTGACTGTGGAATGCCTGGGTTTACACATTAAGTAGAAACTTGCTGGGCTGTTCTATTAAGGCTTGTTGCTTTACTGTCTATACATTTTACTCTAATAAAAAGCTCTAAGAGGAGTACTGTTATATTAATTTGGATTAAAAGACACTCAAGAGCATGTATATTATGCTTCAATAGAAACTTTAAGAAAAAAGAAAACTCAGGACACATAACAACCAAAAATAAACCAAATATCTAATCATCCTTGATTAGACAGTACTTTCACAAAACGAGCTATACGATACCCTTTGGGAAGAAGAAGAGAGAGATTAATATAGTCTGAATATTAGAAGGCATTAGGGCATTGGTAATTGTGTTATGTGTAGGGTCATAGTATGTGATAATATTAGAGAATATCGTTATTTTTTAGAGTTGCAAGATACAGTGTCAAGATTGAAATATCCGTGTGTGTGTGTCCCAAATGAGAGAGAGCACTGGATAATGATGAGGCTGAGCCCATTCTTCACTGAGCCCCCTTCCCCCTCAAACAGCCCCAGTGAAAGTCTGTCCCAGCTGCTTGGTGTGGGCTGGGGTTCCAGCTGGAACCCTGAGATGTTAGTGAGCTGTGGCTGGGAGAGTCACAGTTACCAAAGGGGGCTTGATGGTGGGCTTCAACAACATGGGGGGGAGGGGCTGTGAGACCCCATAGTATCTGACTTCCAGCTGCTCCTTAGAAAGCTCTGGACAGTGGTATGTTCTCAGTCAGATGACCTATGGACAAGCCTCACCCTTCCACAACCTTCCAGGGAGCCAGTGATGTGTGCGACTGTCATCGGCATTTTCATGGGTTATTTTTGTTGAGATGTCTAGGGGCCAACTCTATGCGAAAGAGAGAAAAGTATCTTGCACAATTCTGGGCCGCCCTAATTCAGGAGAAGCACAGAAATTCTTGACAAGTTTAACTATGTTTAAAAAGAAATGTGTGGAACTTGCAAGACACTAAAAGTGTGCACTGTCCCTTCTCAGAAAGAACTGTGAATTACATTATTTTTTAAGGAACTGCTATTACCTAAGAGGCTGTATTTCTGCTCAAACTGAAGTTTGATGTAATTCTGATTCTTAGAATAATGTTTTGTGTTACTTATAGATAAATCTTATAAATGACTTAATTCTGTTTATTGTTTTTTCTTTCTCGCTTAATTTCCAGCCCATCATACATATAGTTTAGTAGGATATATTTAACTACATAGCAATTTTGGTGTTCCCAGGCCAGTATTTACTGTGAGAAATGTAAACATACCTTTTTAGAAACATTAATAAATAGTGATTGATAAAAAATAAAAGTCAAAATATCACATAATATAAACTGGATCTTTTTTTCTCTTAGAAGTAAACAGGAAATGGGGCACCAGAGCTGTCCAGCGTGGTTTTCTGCAAAGCCTCAGGTGATCCGCGCTGGCCGGGGAGGCGTTGACTCAGAAGTCCTGCCTGGAGAAGAGGCAGCAGATACCCCGGGAGCAGCCACCAGCTGTGCTCTGCCAGAGCAAAGCCAAGGTGGTCTGGGACCTGGAGCTCAGGGTTCCCAATGAGAAGCCACGGGGCCAGGATGGGGCCCTTCCAGAACCGAATGCCCCGTGCCTCCACCTGGCAGATTTCCATTACCCTTCACCCCACACAATTATGCATCACTTAACGAAGGGGACACATTCTGAGAAAGGACACTTTATGTCCTTACCCACACCTAAGTGGCATAGACTACGACACACCTGGGCTGCATGATGTAGCCTTGCTCCTAGGCGACACACCTGTCCAGAACTTGACGGTACTGAGAACTACTATAGGCAGCTGGAACACAATGGTAAGTATTTGTGAATCTAAACAAAGCTAGACATAGAAAAGGCACAGTAAGAATACGGTATAAAAGATAAAAAGTGGTTCCCCTGTATAGGGTCTGCAGACCCAGAAAATCTGAGACAGGTCTCAGTTAATTCAGAAAGTATTTTAAGTTTTTTTTTCAAGGTTGAGGATACGTGCCCAAGACACAGCCTCAGCAAGTCCTGACCACTGGTGCCCAGGGTGGTTGGAGTGCAGCTTGGTTTTGTACATTTTAGGGAGGCATGAGACATCAATCAAGTACATTTAAGAAACACATTAGTTTGGTCCAGAAAGGCAGGACAACTCAAAGCAAGATTGAGTGCGCCTCCAGGCCATAGGTAAATTTAAACATTTTCTGGTTGACCATTGGTTGAGTTTGTCTAAAGACCTGGGATCAACAGAAAGGAATGATGTTTGGGATAGGATAAGAGGTTGTGCATGGTGTAGTTTTATCATGCAGATGAAGCTTTTAGCTAGGCTGTAAAATGTTTCTTATCAGACTTAAAATCTGTGTTGATGTTAATGTAAGAGGTATAATGAAGCCTGTCCAACCCCCACTTCCCTTCATGGCCTGAACCAGTCTTTCAAGTTAAATTTTAAGAGCCCCTGCTGAGGAGGAAGTCCAGTTAGATGGTTGGGGGCGACGGAGGGCAGGGCTTTAGAATTTTATTTTTGGTTTACAGGGCCCTTACCACCCATGGAGCTTGCAGGACTGGACGCTGCCCTGGGTGACTCAATGAGTGAGTGCATTTGAAGACCTGGGGCACTACTGTGCACTACTGCAGATTTTAGAAACACTGGACACTTCGGCTACACTAAATTTAGTTTAAAATATTTTTCTTACTTCAATAATAAATTCATCTTAGCTTACTGTAATGTTTTTACTTTATAAACTTTAATTTTTTACCCTTTTGTAATAATGCTTACCTTAAAACATAAATGCCCTCATTGTACAGCTATAGAAAAATATTTCTTTATAACTTACTCTATATGTGTTTTTATTTTTATTTTTTTTTTTTTTGAGACAGAGTCTCGCTGTGTCACCCAGGCTGGAGTGCAGTGGCCTGATCTGGGCTCACTATAAACTCCACCTCCCGGGTTCAAGCGATTCTCCTACCTCAGCCTCCCGAGTAGCTGGGATTACAGTCCTGCGCCACTGTGACCGGCTAATTTTTGTATTTTTAGTAGAGACAGGGTTTCACCATGTTGGCCAGGCTGGTCTCAAACTCCTGACCTCAGGTGATCCGCCCTCCTCAGCCTCCCAAAGTGCTGGGATTACATGCATGAAACACCGCACCCAGCCTATTTTTAATTTTTTTTTTTTTTTTTTTTTTTTACTTTTAAAACTTTTTTCTTAAAAACTAAGACATAGGCCGGGTGCGGTGGCTCACTCCTGTAATCCTAGCACTTTGGGAGGCTGAGGCGGGCGGATTGCCTGAGCTCAGGAGTTTGCAACCAGCCTGGGCAACACGGTGAAACCCATCTCTACTAAAATACAAAAAAGAAAAGAAAAATTAGCTGGGCGTGGCGGCATGCACCTGTAGTCCCAGCTACTCAGGAGGCTGAGACAGGAGAATTTTCTTGAACCCCAGGGGCGGAGGTTGCAGTGAGCCAAGATCACGCCACTGCACTCCAGCCTAGGCGACAGAGCGAGACTCCGTCTCAAAAAAAAAAAAAAAAACAAAAAACTAAGACATAGGTCAGGCATGGTGGCTCATGCCTGTAATCCCAACCCTTTGAGAGGCCGAGGCAGGCAGATCACGAGGTCAGGAGTTCGAGACCAGCCTGACCAACATGGTATAACCCCGTCTCTACTAAAAATACAAAAATTAGCCTGGTGTGGTGGTGGGCACCTGTAATCCCAGCTACTCAGGAAGCTGAGGCAGAAGAATTGCTTGAACCCGGGAGCTGGAGGTTGCAGTGAGCTGAGATCACACCACTGCACTCCAGCCTAGGCAACAAGAGCGAGAATCCATCTCAAAAAAAGAAAAAAGAAACTAAGACATAAACACACACACTAGCCTAGGCCTCCACAGGGTCAGGATCATCAATATCACTGCCTTCCACCTCCACATCTTATCCCACTGGGAAGTCTTAAGAGGCAGTAACATGCATGGAGCTGTCATCTCCCATGATAGCAATGCCTTCTCCTGGATACCTCCCAAAGGACCTGCCAGAGGCTGTTTTATAGTTAATTATTTTTTAAATAAGTAGAAAGCCAGATAACACACTAGTGCACAGTAGTGCCCTAGGCCTACCAAAATAACAACAAAAATATAGTAAATACATAAACTGGTAACACAGACATTCATTATCAAGTATGATGCACTGTAACTAACTACATATGCTAGGCTTTTTGTTTTGTTTTGTTTTGTTTTTGAGACAGAGTTTCATTCTTGTTGCCCAGGCTGGAGTGCAATGGCGCAATCTTGGCTCACTGCAACCTCCGCCTCCCGGGTTCAAGTGATTCTCCTGCCTTGGCCTCCCAAAGTCCTGGGGTTACAGGCATAAGCCACCACGCCCAGCCCGTGTGCTAGGCTTTTATACTGTTGGCAGTGCAGTAGGTTTGTTTATACCAGCATCACCACCACACCACAAAAAATAATGGCTACGCTGTTACTAGGCAAAAGGCATTTTTCAGCTCCTTCAGCTTCACCATAATCATATGGGACTATCACATATGGAGTACATCATTGATGGAAATGTCATTATGCGGAGCTTGCGGCTCCTCACCCAGTCCTGGGCCTCTGTGTCATCCTAGTGGTGTCATGAGGGGTGGCAGAGGGAGAGTCCAAGTTACGGCAGCAAGCAGGTGCCTGTAGCGTACTTTCCGGGTGCTTTAAAAATATGTGAACGAATTGCTAATATTTACAAATTGGGAGCTGTCATATGAAGTTCCAGATCCCAGGCTTCTTGCAGAAAACCCAAAATTTTGGGCCATTGCGGGCCTCCACAGCCCCAGGGCAATAGCAGGAGTGACTGCCCTTGTGTTCTAGGTACAGTCTCTGGTCCTCACGGCCCCTACTTTCCCACAAGCTGTTTCACTCCCAGACGTCTAGTGCTGCTTCTCCATCATATGCATTCTAAAGGCCAGCTGCTGGAGTGACAGCAGGGACCCTCATCCCTAAGGGTCTTCACCTTTGTGGTTCCCACTGAATCCCCGGCACCCAAAGGATGAGGGGGGCAGGTGAGAGGGTGGGGCTGGAAGCAGGAGAGAAAGCCTCTTACTCCCTCTCTCCCCACTCCCCCGCCCCCAGGTTCTGGGCCCTCTGTGCAAAGCAGGCTTGCCTACCTGCTAATCCCAGCGTCATATATGGGGTCCATCACTGACCAAAACGTCCTTATGTGGCCCTTGACTATACTTGAAACCACAGCCCCACCAGGTCCACCCACCTAGACCTTGACCAGGCAGATACCAGGGAGAAGCCTGAAGGGTTGGAGGTGGGGGGTGAGTGCGGAGCCTGAGGCCTGCCAGCTTGCCCTGGGCTCACCTTTGCCCCTCGAGGGCCAGCCATCCAGAGTCCTGAAGCCTCGTCTGCCCACAACAGGGAAATGCCTGCTCACGCTGGGCAGCCAGGCAAACTCAGGGAGGCAGCAGGCAGGAGGTGGAAGTGCCTGGTGGAGAGGGCCAAGTCAGGGGTTTGCAAACATCTACTTCACTGGTTTCAGGAAACTTGGACAATTCACTTAACCTGTCTGGGCCTCAGTCACCTTGTCTACAAAACGGACAAAATGATGACATCCCCTCACAGGGGGTCATGACGCATAATGGACTGATACATGTCCAGTGATGAACACAGTGCCTGGCACATAATAAATGCTCCACTGATGCAGGGTGACCTGTGAGGGTGACGAAGAGGGCCCCACATGCAGACTCAGTAGAGAAGGGTGCCCCTCCCCTTGTCTGTGGGAAGCCAGCCTCGCAGCCAGGCTGTGTGGCTGAAGGAGGGGTCTCGCAGCTCACGCGTTTGCTGACGCAGTTGGCAGAGGCCAAAACAAGAGGGCAGCATGGGAGGGAGACAGCCACTGAGGAACACGCTGCTGCACATCTGTAGGCAGCTGGAGTGGCAAACACAGCAGTTGAACAGCCCCTGCCCAAACCCACCAGGGCTGGCCCCTCTGCTCTTTTGCCAGAGGGGACAACTTCTGGCCACCAGAAGATACACATCTACATCTGTCTGAAGAAACAAAAACACAAAGCCCTCTTCTCATCCCTCCCTCACCACCCCAGTTCCTGCAGAACTTCTGGCAGGAAGAGGCAGGGAGCAGCACTCGGTGCTGGCTGCCGTTAGCCTGCCTGCTCCTCTCAGTAATCCTGAGACTAACAGGACCACCCCATTGTACAGATGCAGAAACTGAGGCTCAGAGAGGGTGAGTCACTTGCCTGAGGTCACACAGCCAGGAGCAGCACAGGCAGGACTTCACTCTCTGAGGGCCAAAGCAGGCTCAATCTCACTTCAACTTGGCCCCAAGCCCACTTTCCCAGCATGGAGGCCTAGGAGTGGACAAGGGGGTGGAGGTCCCACCAGAGCCCCAGCCCACACAATTCTGATCTCAACCAGAAGCTTCCCCTCAAAGCCCTAGATGCTGCAGGCCAGAGGTCCTAGAGGCGCACAGCCTGGCCTAGCCTAGAGGAGGTGCTAGCAGATAGAGAATGCTGACACTGCCCGCAGGGAAACCCGCAGCACAGATCCTGAACTCCAGCTCACCCAGGCCCCCAGAATTCTGGAAGGCTCAGGAGGCCAAGGACTCCCAGGCATGGTTCAGCCTCAGAAAAGCCGCATCTGCTGCCTTGGCCTGGGTGCGTGAACAGGATGCAGCGCAGGGCTCAGAGACTGCCACCCTCCCAGCAGGGCCTCAGGACTTGGAACCACAGCATCCAGGATGCCAGCCATGAGTGGAGCTCTGCTTTGTGGCAGGCCTCCCCTGCACCTGGTGTCCACCGCAGGCGTTCTTCCCACTGAGAACACAGCTCTGGGAGGGAGCCATCAGTAAGCCCCTTTTACGGGTGAGAAATCTTGAGGCCCAGGATAGTTACGCAATTTGCCCGAGGTCACACAGCTAGTGAGGGGTAGAGCCAGCCTCCAACCTGGGGAGCCCTGTGCCAGGACCCAGGCAGAAAATACAGAGATGCCTTTTACATCAACCGATCTGGGTTCAGAGCTGGGCTCAACACGTCCTTGCCCTAGGCCGTGGCCAGGCACAGGTTGACACCACAGTGGGAAGGGACTCGTAATCCCTTTGCTGTAGGGTCACTATGGGAACTAAATAAGATGAGGCATGTAAAGCACCGGCACGGGGTCTGGGGCTTGGTGCTCAGGCATGGGGCACCCACTGGACTGACCGCCTGCATTCTCCCCCTCCTTAATCCCCACCATGGCAGCAGGACTCTGCAGTGACTCTCATGGCCAGGAGCCTTGACCCTGGGCTGGCCTCCTAACTGGCTGACAACACAATGTGGCAAAAGCAGTGGCCCAGCTAGTTCCGAGCCCAGGTGCAAGAGCCCATGGGTGTTGAGGTTTACCGCACGCGTACTACCTCAGCCTCCATGTCTGACTGGCCATGTAACTTAGAGGATAAATTCCTGCTGTCTTTCCTCTGCTTCAGCCCAGAGAGCTCTCGCCCCAAACCCACACTTGGCCTCCAGGCCAGCAGGATTCCAAAATAACGCATCCATCCAGGAAAGGACTTTGCATTGGTTTGTTTCAAATCTCAGGCCTGCTTGCTTTAAACTGCCCAACAACTACCAGACTTTCATGTTCCCCACCCTGGACCCCAGTGAAAGCCAGTGCCCCAGGCCCACACCTCTCCCCGCACCTCCCCCTCCGCCCCAGCCTTGTGCTCCCTGACTTCCCTGTGTGTGTGGCCCCCAGGTGCACCACGTATCTCCCAGGAAGTAATAAAATCTCAAACTATTTTAATAATTGAAGGAATGCTCTCCAGCTTCAAGATCCTAAATTAAAACACCTGTGTGTTTCTAATCTTTCTCTTGTTCCCACAATGAGAACACACCAGAGCTAACCAGCTGGAGACCACGTGGCACAGACATGAGCCATCCTGGCTGAGGCCATCCCGGACCAGCTCAGCTGCCAGGAGATCACAGACACGCTCAGGCCCAGCTGATGTCAGCCACGCCTGGCTATGTCAGCAGGACTGCCCAACTGGCCTGTGGACTTGGGAGCAATAATAAATGTGCACTGCGTGTGCTATGGAGGTGCTGTGGTTGCCTCACTTGCATTATTGTGACAATGGGTCATTTATACCATGACTGAGGTGTGTCCAAGGAGGAAAGACTAACATTGGTTTGGTGAGAATAGCAAGAAGGCCACCCCACAGCAGTGTTGGTGGGAGTGTGACCAGGGAGACTCACTGGGGAACCCTCAGACGAGGTGGGTGGAGAGCTACGCACAAACTAAAACCACCAGGAGAGGCTGCCCCTCACTTCTCAGACTGGCAAAGTCCAGAACCTGCTGAATTTCCTCTTTAGCACTTTCACCATCTAACGTGCCAGATTTCAGATGTTCATTTTGTTGACTGTGTGAATCCCCACCCCACGAGTGGCAGCTCCAGTCTTGTCTGTTTTGCTCACCCTGTCTCCCCCGCACCTGCAACAGTGAGAGAGGCACTCAATAAATATTTGTTGCATGAACAGAATGAGGAAAGAGACATTCTTATGCACTGCAGGTGTAAGTGAAATCCAGTACACCCTCCAGGGCGAACAAACGAACAACATCTACCAGGGCTATAAAAATACATCCGTATCTCCTAGAGCTGAGCCAGCCAGCACCTCTCAACAGAAATGCACAGGCATAAGGACCAGGGCTCTGGCAGAGAAAGCTCACGGCCTCCACTGGAAACAACCCCAATGCCCCCAGCCAGGGAACAACCTAGGCAGGGTGAATCCCTACAATGGAACATTACGCAACAATCAAAAAGACTCCCTTGCCGATACACGCGACAGCACAGTCTGTTCATTTATAAAAGTTTAAGAGCAAGAAAACTAACCTCTGCCATTATAAGTCAAGAAAAGTGGTTTCCTAGGAGGAGCACAAAGGAGGCTTCCTAGGGGCTGGTCTTGTCTCATGAGCAGATGGTCAGCTCCACAGGTGTGTTCACTTGTGAAAATTCATTTGAGGCCGGGCGCGGTGGCTCACACCTGTAATCCCAGCACTTTGGGAGGCCGAGGCGGGCGGATCACAAGGTCAGGAGATCGAGACCACGGTGAAACCCCGTCTCTACTAAAAATACAAAAAATTAGCCGGGCGCGGTTGTGGGCGCCTGTAGTCCCAGCTACTCGGGAGGCTGAGGCAGGAGAATGGCGTGAACCCGGGAGGCGGAGCTTGCAGTGAGCCGAGATCGCGCCACTGCACTCCAGCCTGGGCGACAGAGCGAGACTCTGTCTCAAAAAAAAAAAAAAAAAAAAAAAAGAAAATTCATTTGAGCTGTGTGCTTCTGACAGGTTCTAGTGGTTATGTGTCAATGAACAGCATACAAAGAAAAAAACCACAGACACATTGACCTCACAATTCCACAGTGGGGCATGCTATAGAGATGCTCACAGCAGCATCACTTTTTAAGGGCAAAAGACTGGAACCAACCTGAATATCCATCAGTAAGGGAACTGGTAAATCAAGATGGGGTCTGCATGCTGTGGGGCATTGCGGCCATCAAACACAGAAAGAGGACTTTCCATGCAATGACAGGGAAAAGCTCCAATATTCATAGTTCTTTGAAAAAGGCATAGAACAGAACGCTGTGCATCCTATATCTTGTGAAAAATACGTGCACGCACCTACATGCTTGTAGTTGCACTGACCAGTGGTTCTCAAGTGTGGTCCTGGACCTATAGGGTCTCCAAGACCCTTTCAGAGATCCATAAGGTCAAAATTATGTTTGTAATAACATTAGGACATTGGTTACCTTCTTCATACACTCTCCCCCAGAGCACAGTGTATAGTGGAGTTCTCCAGAGACTACATGACAGTGTGACAATGTCATCACTTTGAGGCTAATGGGATGTGTGCTTGTGTATTCTAGAAGTTTCTAGAGCAATCTCATGAACACATGCTCAGCATCATTAGTCATCAGGGAACTGCAATCTAAACCACGATGAGACGCTATTTCATACACACTAGGATGGCTATAACAACTGGTGAGGATGTAGAGAAACTGGAACTCTTGTGCAGTGCTGGTGGGAATGTAAAATGGTGCAGTCACTTTGGAAAACAGTCTGATAGTTCTTATTTTATTTTTTTGAGACAGAGTTTTGCTCTCGTTGCCCAGGCTGGAGTGCAACGGTGCAACTGTGGCTCACCGCAACCTCCACCTCCTAGGTTCAAGCGATTCTCCTGCCTCAGCCTCCAGAGTAGCTGGGATTACAGGCATGTGCCACCACACCCGGCTAATTTTTTATTTTTAGTAGAGACAGGGTTTCTCCAGGTTGGTCAGGCTGGTCTTGAACTTCCGACCTCAAGCGATCTGCCTGCCTCGGCCTCCCAAAGTGCTGGGATTACAGGCGTGAGCCACCGCACCCGGCCTCAGTCTGGTAGTTCTTCTAAGGGTTAAACACAGAGTTACCATGTGGCCCAGCAATGCCACTCCTAGATATGTTCCCAAGATGAAGGAAAACATGTGTCCATAAAAAAACTTACACATGAATATGAATAGCTACATTACTCATGATACCAAAAAGTTGGAAGAACAATGTCCATCAACAGATGAACAGATTTTTGAAATGTGGTATATTCATACATTATTCAACCATGAAAAGGAATTAATGACACATGCTACCACATGAATGGACACTGAAAACATTGTGCTAAATGAAAGAGTCACATACAAGAAACCACATAGTGCATGATTCCCAGAGAGTCCAGGGGTATCCAGAATATGCAAATCCATAGACTCAGAAGGGAAATTCCTGGCTGCCAGTGACTGGGAGAAGGAGGGAATGGAAAGTGACTGCTACAGGATGTGGGTGTCTTTCTGGAGCGATGACAATGCTCTGAGATTAGATTCTGGGGATGTCTGCACAACTCCGAATCTACTAAAACCCACTAGATTCTGATCCCTCAAAGAGGGACTTTATGGCATGCAAATAATATCTCAATAAAGTGGTTTTATTTGCATAAACCCACAGAGTTAGTTTCAAAAATTAAAATAAACCCACCACAGGCCTAGCCTTGGCCCCGGACCCTCAACATGGGTTAGGTCCAGCTGTGAAATGCACGCATTTTGCCCAGGCAGACAAACACAGGGAGCCCCCAGCTACCAGCCACCCAGACCCACTTGTACCTCTAGGTCCCCCATGGGAACCACAAGCCCTCCTCCTCTACTGGGAGACTGGGGCCCCCCGCCACAGCCCCAAGATGAGAGTTTCTCTTCCATGAAATGGGATGTCCACGTGGAGTATCTACAGGTTGTCACAGGGTGAAACTTGCTGCTTCTGACAGATGCCCCTGAGCAGAGGGCCTGAACCCAGCCGCCAGCCAGGGCTGGTGGCAACGAGACCTGGGGAGCTGGCCTGGAGGGGCCCCCAGCAAATGCAGGGCACCTGTCCAGCCTCGGAGCTCTGTGGACCCAGGGCAGCCACCTGCTCCCGTCCTCTCCAACAGAGCCTCTAGGCACTAGCTGTGCTCTTGTCCGTGTTGACAAGAGAGGATGTGTTCCCTTTCGGGAGCTCCTTGTGAGGGCCCTGTACCAACTCTGCCACTCCTCCTAGCCAGGGATCCTGTTAACACATAAGTTGGCCAGTGTCACTCCTCTCTGCTCAACACCCTGCTGTAGCTCTCACTTCACTCAGAGTAGAAGCCAAAGTCCTCATGGTGGCCACAGGCCTTGGACAGCCTGCCCCAGTGACCTCCCAGATCCTCTATCTCCCTTCCTCTCCGCCATTTATCTCAGCTCCACTGACCTCCTGTCCGGGCACCTTCCTGCCCTGGGGCCTTTGCACTCGCTGCTCCCTCTGCCAGGTGTCCAAGTGGCTTGCTCCTCCCCTCCTTTCAGCTCTCTGCTCAGGTCACCGCCCCAGGGAGGACTCCCCTGTCCACCCACCCTTCCTCTCACCGTGCTTTAATTTTTTTTCTTTTTTTTCTTTTTTTTTTGAGACAGAGTCTCGCTCTGTCGCCCAGGTTGGAGTATGGTGGCACAATCTCGGCTCACTGCAACCTCTGCCTCCTGGGTTCAAGCGATTCTCCTGCCTCGGCCTCCTGAGTAGCTGGGATTACAGGCGCCTACCACCACGCCTGGCTGGCTAATTTTTGTATTTTTAGTAGAGACAGGGGTTTCACCATGTTGGCCAGGCTGGTCTTGAACTCCTGACCTCAGGTGATCCATCCACCTACCTTGGCCTGCCAAAGTGCTGGGATTACAAGTGTGAGCCACCACACATGGCCTCACCCTGCTTTCTCTTAGCAATACCTGACATTACAGCAGGTAACTCCCATGGACTTGTTTACTGTTTTCTTCCCCAACAGAATGTCAGCACTGTGAGGTGAGGGTGGGGACCATACCTATCATATTCTCTGCAGAGCCCAAGGGCCTCTAGCAGGCTCTGCACACAGTTGGAGTTCTACAAATATTGGGTGGATAAATGAGTAAACCGGGGGGGATCCCCCTGACCACCCTTTCTCTCAGTAATTCCTCCTCACCCTAGTTCTCCTGACATCCTCTGAGCATCCCGAACCATTTCCCCTCTGTTCCAAGCATTTGCTTACACCTGTTCCTGGCCAGCTCACACAGCACCTCCTCTGGGAAGCCTTCCTGAATCTTTGTGCCTTTGCTCAGCCCCTCCCCCAGCTCCAGCTCTACTTTCTCCCTGTCTCCCTTCTGAGGTTTCTAGAGATCTGTCCCCACAGCTGGATGCCTGTGTCTTGTTCAATCCCATATCATTTACTCTACAACCTTCATTAGGTGTCAACTGTGAGCATGTCCTGGCATCCCTGGGGAGGCAGAGATGAACGAGTATGGACTTGGTTCACAGGTTGGGGGCTGTGAGGAAGACATGCCTATGGGATATCTGGGAAGGCTTCCTGAAGGATGGGCATGAGGGGCTCTGGAGTGTCAGCAGTGTTCCCATCCACTCATTCTGCTGCCCATAGCAGTGGCCTTGGGCAAGGCTCTTAACCAGCTTGGATCCCATTTTCCCATCTCTCAAGGCCTCGCACAGCACTTGCTGGGCATGGATCACGTGCAAAGTCCATTCACATGCAACGAGGGTGAAACTGGGGTCTCTGTGGGCTCCTCCAGGCCCACCGGCTGCCACCCCTGCCAACTCTGCTTCCAACCTGCTTACAGTGGGCAGGGCACAGAACTCGCCCTCGCCAAGCACCTCCTGGGTGCCCGGCTCCTGTTTCTGTGATTTGATCCTCCCACCAAGCTGGGGAGGTAGGCTCCACTCCCTATTCTCAGTGGAGCACAGTCCAAGAGGTGTGGCTAGCAGCACCAGGTCACAGGCGGGAGGTGGCAGGCTGGGATGGGGGAGGTGGGGAGCATGCATGTTGTAGGTGGGGTATGTAATGAAGTGCACGTGTGCCAGGGAGGGCATGCAGCCAGGCTCAGGAGCGTGGTGCATACAGTGCAGCTTCCAGGGTTTCTGAAATAGAAGCAGCCCCACCCCCAGCCCCCAACCCTGCCTCTTAATGCCCAAGGCCTCTCTGGTCTGGGTTGTGGGATCCTGGAAAGCAGCTTTGTTCTCAGGAGCCCCAGTTTTCCCCTCTGCCCTGAGCTTTCTCAAATGGATTTTTGGGTATGGGCTTTGATGAGGCCTGCTGGCTGACAGGCCGCCAACTAAGTCCGCCTTATCTTGTCTGACCGCTGATCTGGCAGGGGACCCAGCACATGCAAAGGCCCAGAGACCAGAATTAGGGCAGGGACAGGCAGCTGCAGCTTTTGGTGCACAGGGAATGGAAGGTTTAAGGACCCAGTGGCAGAGGATGATTTCAAAGGGGACCCAGAAGCTCAGGCCTGGCCGGATAAACATCCATGCCCGCACCCCATCTCTCACCCTCCTGCCCACCCACAGCCCACTCGTCATCACCAATTCATGGGCTCTGGCTCTACAACCCACAGAATTTGAGTATGTGGCTTATGGTTTTGTGCCTCAGTTTTTCCATCTGTAAGCAGCAGGGAAGTCCCTGCGTCATGCGGCTGCTTTGAGGATTAAATGAGCTAATTCATGTTCAACGCTCAGCTGAGGACTTGCTGAGTAATTAGAAATGTGACGATGATTAGTCACCATCTGTCCTCAGTCCACCCGCTGATATCTTCAACAGATATTTACAGAGCACCCTCACTGAGCCAAGGCTGCGACAGTGGGCAAGGCAGGCGCAACCTCGCCCTCGTTTAGGGTCTAATGGGGGAGGAGGGCGTTACAGAGATGTACACAGGCAGGTTTATCCCTGGTCACAGCCATGTGTATGCAGCATGGGAGGGGTGGGAGACAGAAGCCCAGCAGGTGGGGGATCGGGCTGCCCAGCTGAGCCTTCTGGACTAAGTGGGGTTTGGGCCTTAGAGCCCCTGGCTGCTGTTGTTGGGGGAGGCCTTGAGGGATCTAAATGATGGAGGAGCCCTTGGTGAGGAGAAGCTGGGGAGGTGGCTTTGCCCTGCTCAGCCCTGGGCCCTGCAGAAAGAGAGGTAATGGGGCCGGAAGTGACCCCTCCAGCCACGTTGCCATGGCAGCCCTGGGGCCTAGAGAAGGGGTTTCCAGCCAGTGCCCCAGGCCTGGCTGGGCTGGGGGTCCTGTCTTTGAGCTGGAGCCCTGCCAGGGATCCAGACTGCCTCGGCCAGGACGTCCCTGCCTCTGAGCATGTCCAGATGTGGCCTAATGGAAGCCACATGCCCAGCTCCCTGGGCTGGGGAGAAGGAGTCTGACGTCTGTTGTCACTCAAGGGGCTTTGTGAGGGCGGCTTTTCCTGCAGGGCTGGCACAATGGAGGACCACATGGAGGAACCCTGGGGCAGGGCGGCCCTCAGGAGGTTGGAGGTTCCCAGAGCAGCTGGGGAAAGCCCCTGACCTGCAGAAGGCCTCAGCACAGCCTGTGGCCCCAGGAATGCACGGCAGGAAAGGGGCCCCTTCCTCGGGGCCTTACACAAGCAGGTTCTGCAGGGCAGGAGTATCTGAATGCCGTGATGCTCTGGCTAACAGGGAAACGCTAAAACTCAAATGACTGCTGCTGTCGACTGCAGACATCCCTCAACACTGTGACTCTGTTAGGCACCGTGCTCAGCACTCTGTGATTACCGAGCCCCGTACTCCTCACAACAGCCCTCTTAGTTTACAGGAGTAGAGAGTGGGCTACAGGGAGCTCAGGCCACCGCCTGTGGACACAAGGGCAGAAAGTGGTGGAAGCAGGCTTCTCTTCTGCCTTCTTCAGCTCTTCACCCTCTGACAGTTGTTTCTTTTTTTGTTTTGTTTTTGTTTTTGAGTTTCACTCTTGTCACCTAGGCTGGAGTGCAATGGCACGATCTTGGTTCATGCAACCTCTGCCTTCCAGGTGGTGATTCTCCTGCTTCAGCCTCCCAAGTAGATGGGATGGCAGGCGCCTGCCACCACGCCAGACTAATTTTGTATTTTTAGTAGAGATGGGGTTTCACCAAGTTGCCCAGGCTGGTCTCGAACTCCTGACTTCAGGTGATCCACCCACCTCGGCCTCCCAAAGTGCTGGGATTACAGGCGTGAGCCACCACACCCGGCCCACCCTCTGACAGTGGTTTTTGAGTGCCCAGCATGTGCACAGGAGCCGGACAGATGCTCAATGTACAGGTTGGGCAAAACCCAGCAGAGACCCTGCCCCTGAGGAGCCTGGGTCTTTGACGGGGAGATAAGGACCCCAGCAGTCACAGAGGTGTGATGTTCTGAGCAGTGATATGAGCTGAGGAGTGAAGTGGTGAGCCTCACTCAGGGGATCTGACTCCTCCTGGGGGTCAGGGAAGGCTCCCTGGAGGGAGCCTTGAGCTTCCACTTGAGCTGCAATGTGGAGGATGAGGTGGTTAAGTGGGCAGTGGTGAGAAGGGGGTGCTCCAGGCAGGGGAAACAGCACATGTAAAGGCTCTGTAGCCAGAGGGAATTGAACTTGATTGAAAGGAAGCTCTGACTGTTGTGAGAAGAGGCTGGGGAGGGGCAGGAGGGAGCCATATAGGGCAGAGGATGGCATGATCTGATTTGTGTTCGAGGCGCTCCCTCCAGGTGCGGAGCTGTCCCGTCTCACACTGAGGGAACGCTGGGCCTTTCCAATGTCCACGGGTCTGTGAAGCCCCCAGATTGCCCAGGCTGTGGCAGCACAGGGTTATCTGCCCAGATTAACCTGTTTGCTAGAGGACTCCTGAAGCCTCTCCTCTCCAGTGTGGGCCCGCAGGGGTTTCAAACATGGGTGGGGTCTTAGGAGCATCACCCCAGGGTCCCATGGAAGCTAGACCAGGTTTCCGGATCTGCAAGCCCCCAGCTGATGCGACAAAATCATCCCCTGCAGAAGTTCAAGGCTCCTAAAGTGAGCAGGAAGGGGTCAGCCTCATGGGGGCTGTGGCCCCTGTTTAGCAGCAGAGCCCTTTGAGGATGGCTCTTAGGTAGGCTCAGCGGACCCTTCCCCTCCTCACCGCAGCCCATGGGGTCTTCTAATGGGGTGTCTGACTGTGCTGGGCTACGGAGGACCTGCTGGGAGCAGGCATGGACAGGCAGGAAGAGGCCTGGGCTGCCTACCAGCCTCTGCACAGCCTCGGGCCGGTCCCCATCTGAAGCCTGGGTTCCCTGGTCCTGGCTGCCTGCTCTGATGTGCCCAATAGAGTGTGTTGAACTCTGTGTCACATGGCTTGGAGGATATAGGATATACGGTCAGGCTCCAGGGCCTTCCAGGACCACTGCTCACTGGTTGTGTGACCTGAGCCTCCAGCACCACCGCAAACCCCAGTTGCCTCGCTGGTGAAACAGCGTACATGGTTGTAAGCACTCGGTGCTGCTGGAAGGACTGACGGGAAGCTGCCTGCCCAGCTTGGAGAGGGGCCTCCATGGAGTGAGGGTACAGCTGGTGTGGCCCCACCAACTCCACTGGCCCAGCACGGCCAGCAGCCCTGCTCAAATGGCCCACCCACCTTGCCTCTGTCCACGAGTTCACTTCCTTCTACAACACATACTTATGAGGTTAGAATTTGTTGCAGACACTTAGAAATGGGAAGACGTCACATAAAATTCAGCTTTCTGGCTGACATTTGTTGAAAAGTTGGCAGAGGTGGCCATGCTAGGCTCCTAGGTCACAGGCCAGCCACCAGGGCAGCTGAGACCGCCCTTCACATTTCCTGCCAGGGCACGCGGGGGCCTACCGGGCTGAGGCAGGAACCCTTCTCAGGGCGCCCAGCTCTGAAGATGTGCACCTTCTGGACCCTTGACCACAACCACAGCCCTACCAGAGGGCCCAGCACCTCCCACAACAGGAACCCCACTCCCACCCACCACCCCATCCCAAGAGCTGGGCCTGGGAAAAGGTGCACTCTCACAGCCTCCTGCCCACATCAAGGGCCTAGGCTGGCCGCCCTAGGCCTGGCCCCACAGATCCAGCATGCCCAGTCCCAGGCAGAGACCTGGGGCAGTGGCCAGAGCCCGAGGCTGCCCTTCCCACACAAAGTGCCCTGAAGGAACCAGGACAGGGTCTTACCTTCAGGGCTGCTTCTGGGGACAGAATGGACAGAGTTGGGGTCTATGTCCTCCTCCACGTGGGAATGGGGCAGAACCTGCGGTTTCCTGGGCACTTCCCGGGTGGGTGGGATCCAGGCTGCTTCAGGCAGTGGTGTGGACAGGATGGTGTGGGGGCTGGGCTTGACTGGGTCCCTGGGAGAGCCAGGCATGGCCTGAGTCGGGATGAGAGCGGCTTTGCCCGGGCCCGGTGCAGGCGTCATGCCCTCCAGCCCACTGCTGCGGGACGTGGCTTGGGCATCCGGGATAAGGTTCTCTTCGGGCCTTGCCCCAGCTTCTGCCCTCTCCTCCTGCATGGGAAGACTGGGTCCAGCTGGGGCTGTAGTGGGCAGCCCATCCAGCCCCCTGTGGCCACCTGCTGCCAGCTGCTCGGTGACAGCCATTTCCTCTCTCTCCTCCTCCTCCTCTTCTTCTTCCTCACTGTCCTCGGTCACTCTCCTAGCTTTGGCCTGCACTGGAGCTGGGGGACCCAGGGCAGCGGCTGCTGTCGGCCTGGGGAGGGCAGCTGGCCAGGGGGGTGCCTGGATGGTGGACAGTGGCTGACTCCCGCCTCCCAGAGCAGCTGGGGGGCCCCCTGCACCTGCCTGGACTGCACCCGCCTGGACCTCACCCCCCAGGGCTGCTGCTGCTTCCACCTCAGCCACCTCCTGGTCATAGCTGTAGGGGTCTTCGTAGTGTCGCTCGGGGTCACCCTCCTCGGCATCTGAGAAGTTCCCGTGGCAACCGGGGAGCTGGTAGCAGATGAGCTCTCCGCCGGCGTCAGGGCAGTGGCAGGCCCGGCAGGGCGGCAGGTGAACAGTGTGGCCAGCTGCATACTTGCGGCCCGCGTGGATGCAGCCCACCTGGCCACACTGTGGGCAGCTGTCAGCCACCACTACAGCCTCGATGCAGTTGGGCGGCAGCTCCGGGCACAGCATGAACTGGCAGCTGATCTTGCCGCCGCCTGGTGGGCAGGTGCATTCAGTGCTGCCGAAGTCCACAAAATAGGACTGACCGGCAGGCACGCGACCGCGCACGAAGCCACCCTGCAGGCAGTCGTAGTACTGGTAGCCCTCGCAGGCACAGCCCTGCTGCACACACGTGGCGCAGCAGGCACCCGGCTCCAGCGCCTCCTCAATGCAGTTCTCCAGCGGCGGGCACTCCACGCCCGTGCAGTCCTGCCGAGGGGCAGCTGCGGCCACGCTGGGGCCCAGGGCCAGGGCCAGGCCTAGTGCAAGCCAGGCTCCTGCAGGCTCCCAGAGCAGCACCATGGTCCAGGCCAGCCCAGGACGGTCCCCTCTCCTGCAAGACCCTGGGGGAATCGGAAAGGAAGCCTGTCAGTACTGGGTGTGCGCACACAGAGTGCACACTGGCACACACATGGGCAGGGGGCCCAGCCTCAGCCACCTCACACGCATGCCCTCATCCCCAGGAGCACACTAAGGACTGCCTCCCCCCCACACACAGGCTCTGCCACACGTGGGGCAGATCACAGACAAATGAGTGTGCAGTCACTGGCTGCCACAGGTGTTGACCTGGAGTTGCTGACAGCCCCACGTGTGTTTGCTGGGCCACTCAACCCTCCACCCTCACCTGCATTCTGAGGCAGACCCTCTGAGTGAGTCCTCATGCCCACACACACACACGCATGCACAGCCCCACACCCACTCGGTCGCACTCACCAGGGCACATTAAGCAACATGCCCCAAAACCCTCCACGCAGACACACACACTGTCTCACCCACAGCATGCCCGTGTGCCAGTACACACCCTGGGCAGCCTCACACACACAGTCCCATGCACACACCCGACCAATCCCTGCCCAGATCCCTGACTCAGTCCCCAGCCACGCACCACAGCTGCTGGCCAGAAAATATGGTCAGTGGGGAAATGCTGGGCAAGAACAAGACCCCCACTATAGCCCCAGCCCGCAGACCCTAGGACTCAGGAACACCCCTGTGAGACCCCCGGGACTGCAGGCTTAGCCCCAGGGGATGCTCCTGTCCCCCTCCCCAGTAGCACTGGCAAATGCATCCTGATGCCTTGCTGTCCCTAACACCCCACCAACTCCCCCAGTCATGTCCATTCTCCCCGCAATCCATCTCCACTCCCTCCCCACGGTCTCTACCCTTCCTTCCATCTCTAGGCCCTGTCTCCGCTCCAGCCTCACCTCCGGTCTGCACTGGAACAGCCCCGCCACCTCTCTGCCCACCCTGACTCCACTCCTCCCCTTTCCCAGGGAACCCAGTCTGGTCTGATGGCAGCTGGCCCCAACGTGCCACGGCCCCACAGCCTGCCCCAGTTTCCCATGGTCAGCAAGGAAAGGTCTGGATTCCCAGCTGAGCCTGGCATTCAAGGCCCTACAGGAGCCATCCCAACCTGACCCTCCCACGGGCCCTTAGGCCTGAACTTCCCCAAGGGATCTCTTCTCTCATCTTGCACAAGCCACTCAAATGCCACCTTTTCACCAATCCTCATGCCTCCTCCCTCCTCCACCCTGGCCCAAGTCCCTGGTGCCTGTAGCCCCACTTGTGACCCAGTGGCCATGCCTGCCTCTTCTAGACAGCTTGCTCCCCAAAGTCACAGACAAGAGCTCCTTCTCCGACTCCCAGCCTAAAGCCCAGCCCCACAGGGCAGTGACAGAGGGACAATGGGGCTCATCGCCACAGCAGTGGTCCCCAGGCTGGCCCCATCTCTGAAGGAACACCTCCTCTGTGCCCAGCCCCTCTAGGAACTGGGGGTTTATCAGCCAGCAAGACAGGTTCCCAGCATCCTCCCAGCACTGACACCCTCAGAGGTGGAGGGGCAGATAATAAACCCAAGAGCAGACCTGTAGAGAACTGAAAGCCAGGCAGGCACGAGCCCCATGATGAAATAAACGAAGGGAATCAAGGAGACGCGGCAGTGTCCGTGGCAGTGTCAGGGGAGCCTGCGTCAGCCTGGTGGAAGAGGAGGGCTTCTCTGAGGAGGGCGTCAGGCAGGGAATGGCAGGGCCAAGGGGTTGAGGCCAGACCAGCAGCAGGCAGGTGAGGGACAGAGAGGGCCGCTAGGGCTGAGCCATGCCAGCACAACGGTGGTAACTGCGGAGCAATGGGCTTACGGCCTGCTGTGAGGGCCTCTGGGTGTGCCTGCAAGTGCTAGAGCCTGGGACTCTCCAGTGCAAGGGACCCACCCAGCTGCCTACTGCAGGGGAGCCAGCAGGGAGCAGGTGAGAGCGCCCAGGGCAGTAAGCGAAGACAGCAGGAGTCAGTGGCACAGGGGATCTATTCTGAAGGTAGGACCCACAGGATTTGCTGATGGATAGGATGCAGTGGACAGAAGAGAGAAGTCCAGGAGCGCCTGGAAGGGGGAGCTGTGTGACTGAGGCAGGGAAGGCTGCGGTGGAGGTCCATGGACGGGCGGGGAGATAGAAGCCCATGCCCAGACCAGGTTCAGGGCCAGGGGAGTACCACAGAGCCTTTGGGGCCTTGAGGGCTGACGCCCCTGCCCTCACACTGAGATGCCACCTCAGGAGACTGGAGGACTCTGTAAAGCCACTGACATTAGGAGTGGGCCCCTGGGAGAATCAGGGCCTTTAATCCCAGTCAGCAAAAGCAAGGGCCCTCCAGACTGCAAGGGAGAGGTCCTCAGGTCCACTCTCAACAGTTCCTTTCTGTGTTTGTTTTTAGAGGCAGGGTCTCACTCTGTTGTCCAGGCTAGAGCACAGTTGTGTGATCATAGCTCATTGCAGCCTCAACCTCCCGAGCTCAAGCCATCTTCCCACCTCAGCCTTCTGAGTAGGTGGAACTACAGGTACACGCCACTACACCCAGCTAATTTTTTTCTTTAACAGGGGTCTCACTGTGTTGCCCAGGTTGGTCTTGAACTCTTGACTTCAAGTGATCCTCCCACCTCAGCTTCCTACAGTGCTGGGATTACAGGCATGAGCCACCGTGCCAGCTGACAGTGCCTTTTAGGAAAGAAAATCTTTGGCCAGGCGAGGTGGCTCACGCCTGTAATCCCAGCACTTGGGAGGCCAAGACAGGTGGACCACTTGAGGTCAGGAGTTCGACACCTGGTCAACATGGTGAAACCCAATCTCTACCAGAAATATAAAAATTAGCTAGGCATGATGGCACACACCTGTAATCCCAGCAACTCGGGAGGCTGAGGCAGAAGAACTGCTTGAACCCCGGAGGTGGAGCTTACAGTGAGTCGAGATCGTGCCACTGCACTCCATCCTGGACAACAGAGACCCCGTCTCAAAACAAAAGGAAATCTTTGGTGAACTGAGACCCAAGCTCCCTGCCCTCCTGCCTTCCAGTGCATCACACACCTAGGTATGAACATTGCGTCCTGAGAGGACAGTACCCTGGCCACAGGACACAGGGCTGTCCTAGAACTTCTTCCAGAGGAACTTCCTGCCCAGCCCACCCTGCACCACCACCTGGTCCACCAAGTCTGTCCCCTTGCTCTGCTCACTGGCACAGCCCCCAGGGTGGCCTGGCCCCTCGGCCTCCTGGGTGCCCGGCATCACATTCTGTCCATGCTCAAGCAATCCCAAACCTCAGGCTTGCCCATCTCCCCACTCCAGGCCCAGGGCAATCATAAAGAACATCAGGCCCAAGCCTGACTCTACATTCTCCACATCTACTGCGCAACCCTAGGCACGGCCCTTGCCCTCCGTGAGCCCTGGTTCTGCATCCACACAGTGAACATGTTCCACCACACCTCAGGTCATGGTCGGGGGCCCACCAGCATTCTCTGGCCCACAAGTGCATTTTGTTTGGCCCACATAGTGGGTTTCTCATTTTAAATTGGTTACCAGCATGCATAAATTGAAAACGTTCACATAAAAATTCAGGTTTCCAACTCCTGTTTCAAGCCACAGAGCTCTGGCCACCCTGAGATATCACATGGGGTGTGAGCTCCCAGGTTCCCCATGTCGTCTGGGCCCCCCAAATGCATGCAGCTCAGAGTACCCTGGTGCTGCCTGAAGGTTGTCCACTCAGGAGGGGAAAGGACTATCTGGGATGTGTGGAGAGGGAGTGGCCCACGTGGGGTGGCTCACCTGGGAGAAAAGCAGACCCCACTGTCCTCACACCTCCACAGTTGTTCCCAATGGAGCGTGTATGTGTGGGGCGGGAGGTGGGGGCATGGAAGAGATGGCAGACGTCAGCTTCAAGTGCAGAACGCTCCCTCCAGGGCAGGGACAGACCAGGCTGCTGGGCAGGAGGGAGCTCCCTATCACCGGAAATAAGCAAGCAGGGCTGGGGACACTCGTACAAGAGAGAAGTAGGAGGGCACAGTCTCTACACTGCAGGGTCACAGAATCAAACATGCCCCTCCTGGGAGCTCCAACTGAGTTTACTCACAGCCCCAGCCTCTGCAGACAGCCCCCACCCCTCACCAACCTGAAAAGAGAAACCCCTGGAGATGGGGTGGGGAAGGAGGCCTGACCTCCCAGTGGGGGGCAGTCCCAGCAGTCAGAGCCCGGCCAGCAAACAAAGCCCCTGGGACAGAATGTGGTGGCCTGCCAGGCAGTCACACTACAGCAAGCCAGCCCTCCCGGGTGGGGACGCAGAAACCAGCAAGATGCAAAGTAAAACCACTGCAGTCTCTCCCTTGCACCCATCAGGAAGGCAAACACTAGCAGAGTGGTGTTATTATCATTCTTATGCCACCGGCCGAAGTGTCACCTGGAGCAACCTCTCTGCAAGGTAGTACTCATGGGAGAATTCAGCACATGCACTCCATGACCCTGTGCTTCTGACGCCCAGTGTGCGACTCAGAGAAGGCTGTACCGGGTCCACATGGCCCTGGTGGTCACCGGGCTGCCATCTGGGGACCGGAAAGGTTGGCAGGTGGAGGACACCAGGCCAGTCACTGTCCAGGCTGGCCTCAGGCTGTACCCCTAGGAGGGGTGAGGGTTGGCAACTGTTGGCATTTTTAAAAGATGAATGCTTTACATATCATCATGTGTGTAATATAAATCATGGCATTAAAAAATAGGCAGGAAACAGGATCTTGCTCTGCCGCCCAGGCTAGTCTCAAACTCCTAGGCTCAAGCAATCGCCCTGTCTCATCTCCCAGAGTGCTGGGATCACAAGCGTGTGATCACAAGCTGGGATCACAAATACAGAGGAATGCGCCTAGCCATTCCTCTGTATTTGGCAGCCCATTCTTCATAGGAAGAGCCAAAACGACAATGGGCATTTAGGTGACAATGAGGATGTCAAGCTACTATGAAGTGGCACTCAGCACTTAGCATCTGGGAGTGCATCCAGCACTGTGAGCAAGGCTTTGCCGCTGGAGTGGAGACACAGAGCAGGCTCCAGACAGGACCAGCGGTGGGTGGGGCTACCACAGCTTTGGTCTTTGTTGATCAAATCCCTGCTGTGGGTTGGGGGACCAGGGTATTCTAAAGTGGCAGCAGGGTTCACACCTGGGGTGACGCACTCAGGGCCATCACTTGAACGTGCACAGGGCAGTGTGGGAGCGGGGAGACATTCAGCCAGGGTCTTCCCCAGGGAGTGTCCAGCAGGGACAGGTGACTCAGCACACAGTGTGAGCCCCCTGGAGACCTGCCCCGTCCCCACAAGGCACCTGGTGCAGTCAGAATGGGGAGGGAGGGCTCTGGCACATCAGAGGCAGAAGTGCCTCAGGATGTGGCTCAGGCCCCAGCTGCCTCTCTCACCTGGCCACAAGCTCTTCACTCTGCTATCCAGGGAAGAGCCCCAACCTACCACAAAAACAAACACACATCCTATAGTAAAGCGACACTGCTTCCTTAGATAAATTAACCTCCACATTCATCCACAGCAGGCCCCAGATGAAACCTCTCTGGGCTGGCAAGGACAATGGAAGGTCAAGGCCAACTGGGGGGGACATCTCCAGTGCCGCCACTGTGGAAAGTGGGGTCCCACCTTAGTGGCTACACAGGCCACAGGATACGACACTGGATCAGGAAGGAAAGGTCTTCTCGCCTCCAGTTCTGACCCTTCTGGCTCTGATGAGATCCAGCAAATACAGATCTGGGATGTGCACAGGCATTTCAGAGAAATGCTGGAAAACTGTCTAGCATTTAAAGATGTCCTGTACAGTATTTGGGATACATCCGTCACTTATCTGAAATTCCAACTTAACTGGGCAACCTCCATTTGATCAGGCAACTATAGATAAGAACGAAGTCTCAAGTTGGTGCCGGTATGGCTTTAAAATTTTTAAAATATTTGCAGGGGATCTCTTTTAAAAACTAATAAGCAGCTATATCAAAAGACTGGGACTTGCAAACAGCTGAGGATGACAGCAGGGAAATAAACACACAACACACTCACAGACAAGACAGTGACAAAGAAACCCGGAATCAGTACCACCTGGCCCACTGGCTCCGCCCACACAGCTGCCCCCGGGCCCAAGTCCAAGCAGAGAGCAGGCACAAACCAGACCCCCAGCCTGTCCACACACAGATGCGTTTGTGGGGCCCACACGGTGCTTTTTAAATTAGCTGCCAATATTATCCACCGATAATTAATTCAAGATGATAACTAATGTCAGGACATCTGACAATGAAGCTGTGGGGCCCAGCAACAGGGCTTCCCTGGACTAATTGGGATCCACACTCCCTTCCCACTGGCATCATTGGGCTCCCTGGGTCATCTCTACCAGCCTGAACACTCCAAGGCCAGAGCGTCTCTTGACCACACCAGGAGGAGAGAGGCCTGGATGAGGTGGGAGCTCCTGCCCCTCCAACCATCCCGCCCCAGGGTCGCCTCCAGAATAGCTTGGTTTCCTAGATTAGGACCTTCCTCTTCTGTATGTGGTAGATGCTGGGAGTTCTCGCCCTCTTCCAAGGAGACCACCCCTAGCCACATGGTGTAGTCAGCCTCAGTAGGTCAGCTGTGTCAGAGTCCAACCCAACACCCACAGTAATGCAAGACCCACAGTGCTCAGAGGGATATGTGAGCTGCACCCTGTCTTAGACTGGGCTCCGCAGAAGCAGAGTCCGAGGCAGGGACGCTTGAGGGCATGGTCTGTCGGGGGAGAGCTCTCAGGAGAAGGGCAAAGGAAAGCAGGCAGAGCCAGGGGGAGCTGGGCAAGGCTGCATCTCAGCTGGAGTCCAGAGACCCACGAGAAGCCATGCAGTGTGGGGGGCGCCCCGGTCTCATCCCACTCAGAGGCATGTCAGTCACTGGCCAAAGACCATGGAGAGTGACCTCCCAGGCACCTCATGGGGAAGTGACACCTGCCAGCAAAGGGCAGGTGGCTGGAGAAGGCACAGGTGTGAGCCATCAGCAGCCAGCACCTGTGGCCACTGGGAGACATGTGCACCACCAGGTGAGAGACCTGGGTGGGCACCCACAGTGGCCATGGAGTTTACTGAGCACAGACACACAGACACACAGACACACAGACACACACTAGGCAGAGGCAGGCAAGACAGCCTGGTCCTAGAAACTGTCCAAAAATCTACCCTTAATTTATAAGTGGGCCTGAGACCACCTGAGGCCCAGAAAGTAATTTTTTAAAAAATAATATTGGCACATCCAAGTTCACTACACTGTTATTCATGATATACTCGAGTGACACGGATCAACCCAAGTGACCATCAATGGATGGATGGATAAACAAAATATTCCATACAATGGAACACTATCAGCCTTAACAGGAGGGGCATTCTGACCCACGCTGCAACACAGATGAACCCTGAGGACACCATGCTAGGTGAATAAGCCAGATACCAAAGGACAAATCCTGTGTGATTCCAGTCATCAAATTCAGAGACAGAAAGTAGAATGGTGGGTCCAGGGACTGGAGGTGGGAAGCAGGAGGAGTTTCTGCTTAATGAGAACAGAGTTTCTGTTCAGGATAATGAAAAAGTTCTGCAAATAGATAGTGGTAATGGTTGCACAACAATGTGAATTTCCATAATGCCACTGAGCTGTGCACTTAAAAAGGTTAAAATGGTAAATTTCAGCCAGGCACAGCCTGCAATTCCAGCACTTTGGGAGGCCAAGGTGGGCAGATCACAAGGTCAGGAGATCGAGGCCATCCTGGCCAACATGGTAAAACCCCGTCTCTACTAAAAATACAAAAACTAGCCAAGTGTGGTGGCATGTACCTATAATTCCAGCTACTCGGGAGGCTGAGTCATGAGAATTGCTTGAACCCAGGAGGTGGAGGTTGCTGTGAGCCAAGATCGCTCCACTGTACTCCAGCCTAGGCAACAGAGCAAGACTCCATCAGAAAAAATAAATAAATAAACTTCATGTTACATATATTTTACCAAAATAAAAGACAATAATCACACACATGCACTGCAGAGCCAAACGTAAATAAAGAAAGAATAGGGAGAAGAAAAGGAAGAAGAACTGCACTGAAGATGGACAGGAAATAAGGGCTGCTCCTGAGACCTCCCCTTAGCAGTATGCTTCCTGGCAGCCAAGGCCAAAAGGGAAATTAGAGGGTGACCTGGTGCTCCTTCTCTGATAAGAGGAAGTCATCTAGTTCACTGGGGAAAAATAAACTTGTTCTTGGCACAAAGCATTAAGCAGGAATTTTAGCAGTTAATCAAGTTCGTGTCTAACTATCACTTCCTCAGTGCCAACACAATGCCAATCACTGGACTGCGAGTTTCCAGGGATATTTATTTTCCTTAACCATTTAACACCTACAAATGAGGAAACTGAGGCCCAGACAGAGTAAATGATCTGTCCAAGGCCACATAAATCGTAAAAGCTGTGGGGATTTGAACAGGTCTGTCTGGCCGAGAAAGTAGAGCTAGAGTCCTTTAGTTTGCAGCTATTCATCAAACAGTTGCTACCGGCCAGCCCACTGCAGATGCTGGGATATGGCAGTGAACAAGACGAGAGAAAGTCCTACCCGCATGCAGCCAACATTCTGATGGGGGGAAGAAATGAGGCCGCTGCGACAGAGACAGACTGCATGCTCCTTTGGCAATAATGGTCAAACGAGGAGGCCTCGGAGGCAACATTTCAGCCAACACCTACTTGGTGGTATCATGTAAAAATGTGGTGGCCATGCAAAGATCTGGGGAACGGTATTCCAAGCAGCACTAACAGTATGTGCAAATGCCCTGAGGCAGGAGCCAGCCTGACACACTGCAGCTGGCACGCAGCGAACAAGGAAGAGAGTGGTCGCTGGGAAGCGAGCAGCACAAAGAAAAATGATAGAGGTTAGGGAGGGGGACATGCACATCAAGGAAAAAGAGATGCCAAGGAGGGGGCATTCAGTCAGTCACTGCATCCAGGGCCCAGGGACCTCGGCAAAACATCTGGTACATTTAGTGGATGTTGTCCCAACAGAGTGGCAGGGCCACCACTAGGTCACAGCACACTGGGAATTGAAGAACAAACTGTAGACACCCCTTTTGAGAAATCTGAGACAGATTCCAGTCATATAAAGTACAAAACCTGGTAAAATCTTAGCTATATCATTCAGGGACTGCAAATGTAGGAACCAGAACTAGAAAGTCAAGCAGGAATTGTCACCCTCAAAGTCTAGTGGCCAGTAAGGGAAATCGGAGGACCTATGGGGGCAGGCAGTGTCCTCTTGCTTTGCCCAGGTGGTGGTTATCCAAGAATTTCCTCTACCACCCTACACTGACTTTTAGGTACTCTTTTGTATGTGTGTGTTTTCTTCCCCTTCAAAGAAACTTTGCATCTAGCTAGCTGGGAGGCTGAGGTGGGAGGATTACTTGAGCCCAGGAGTTGGAGGCTGCATTGAGCTATAATCACACCACTGCACTCCAGTCTGGGTGACAGAGCAAAACCCCATAACTAAAAGATAGAGAGATTTTTTTTAAAAAATTAAAAAGTACCATTGCAGTAATCCAGAAAAAGGAAACAAAAGCCAGAGAAGGTATTGGCAGGAGAAACGGAAAGAAGGGGAGTGATTTGAAATTCACAAATTATCAAAGCAAAGTAATCAAGTTGGCTTCAATCTTGAAAACTACAGTTGCCTTCATTTCCTCATGGGCAAATGTCTTAATAATAGCATGATGTACAAAAAGACCAGAAGCTTGGCTGCGAGGAAAGGGCTACCGGGCCAGGAGGATGAGGAGAGGTCTGTGGTCCTTTCTGTTGAGCAGGTGAGGCTGGATGGGTGGTGTGAGACCCCCAAGGAGGAGGAGGGAGACGGCAGGTCCAGGGCAAGCCCTGCATGTGAAGTACAGACCAAGCCGTGGGCCGCAGGTGGGGCTTAGGGTGCCAGGTGTCCCGTGCTCCTCACACGCTCACTGGTTACTGGGGCCTTCCTTCAACAGGGTGAGCTCATGAGAACCCTGGGAAAAATAATCCTTCAAGTGGAACAGCCAGGGTTTTCTCTCCTCCCTTCCCTCTCCTCCCTAAAACAAGAAAAAACAAGAAATGAATAAAAAGCTCCTTCAATTTTAGGTAAGAGCTGACCCTACATACACAATCACTAATCTCATTACCAACATAAGCAGGTGAAAAATTACAAAGATTAATGTCCGTGACTTTTAATCAACCTTTGAGAAAAGAAAATGTTGCTTTTGGCATTGAAGAGAGCTGGTATTTTCCTTCCCCACAAGTTACTCCTCTGCAAAGAGGAAACGCTCCCAGGGTGGGAGCGATGAGAAATGAGGCTGCCCACGGCCAAGGCTGAGCTCACCGCCCTCCCCACCTGGCGCTCCACACACCCTCCACCCGACCCTAAAAGGAGGCACACCCTTGCCCCTCCTGGGGTGGGGGGAGTCCTAAGATCCCCAGGCATCCTCCACGTGGTCTGCCCCTGGACCGAGATCCTGCCTCCAGGGACCGCTCATCACCTCTCATCCCTGCTCCAAACCCTGAATGGTTCTCTATCAGCTCTGGCCCGCCAGAGAAAGTGAAAAAAGCTATGGATAACACACACCCAGCTCCACCAAAAAAAGGCCCATAATGAACCAAGCTCTGCAGCGACGCCGGGTGGTTTCTGACCACCTGGCACATATTCAGCCTCTTTCCAAGAACAGCCCCTAGATTTCATTCTGTGCCCCCATCACCCTGCTGGAGCTCCAATCAGCACTTCCCATTCCCCCTCGAAACAGTGCCTGACTCAGAGATGGACACCAGCACAATTACAGCCTATAAGACCCACCTCAGGTGAAACACTGGGCAAATGGCTTCTCTCTTTCCTACTGTATTAGACTAAAGATGATTTAACATCAAGGGTACCTGAAGCCATCTTGTCATCAAGTGGAGACCGTCAGAGGCTGGCACCTGCTCATAAAACACATAAAAGCCAAGAAATCCAACAAAGAGAAACAGGGTTATAGGGATCACTGCCCGGCACCTGGATCCAGCTGTGCCTGAAGCTAACTGAAAAGCTGAACTTCACAATGATCTGAACTACTCTTGATTAAGCTAACTTGGACCAGGTTTTCTGTCCCTTGCAACCAAAAGCCTTAATAGACACATGGGCACATACCTAAAACTGCTGTGTGAGGGAGTTTCATAGACTCCCTGGAGTCCACTCACAGACCCCTGGCTGAAGATCTGTGGCCCAAAGATAAAGAAAAAGCTCCTAACGGAGACATTCAAAGCCCTTCACCATCTAACCCCACCTAGCTTTCCTAACCCATTCCCCTCTGTTGTCTTCCACACACCCAACCCCTGCTAAACTGGAAAACGCTCTCTGGTTCCCAACCCCCCATCTTTCTCTTATCATTAGCTCAACCTGCGATGCCCTCTCTCCTGAAACTCTCCTAGAACCTGAACACCCAAATCCCACCCCATGCTTTAAGGCCAAGCCCCGAGGGTGGGGTATGTAGGTAGATGGATGGGTGGGTGGATGGATGGATGGCTAAAAAAGTGGGTGGGTGGATGGGTGGGTGAGTGAACGGATGGGTGTGTGGGTATATGGATGGGTGGGTAAGTGGAGAGGGGTAGATTAATTAATCCGTATGGCCCTAGCACAGGGCTGGCACAGAGGATGGCATGAGTTATGAATGTGGTATCACAAACATTTATCCCAGAAGGGCCTTCAGAAACAAAGGCTTCCCTGAAGTCACCTGGCTAGTCACTGGCTAAGTGACTTAAACCACCAAGGTGCGTGTCCACCTTCCATACAGAAGCACTTTCACTCCTGCGTCTGCCTTTTAGTCTCACAAAGGGCAGAGATCCTAGACTTGGGTGGCCAGGTAGGGGGAGTGGGGCCAGCAAGAGACAGGCAGAAAGAGACACAGAGACTGACAGAGACAAGGGAAGAGATCCATCAGGGAGAAAGAAAGAGAGCAAGACAGAGAGATGGAGAGAAGCACAGACCGAAAGTCAAGCAGACAGCCAGAGACAGACAGCCTATGCAGACAGGCAGGCGGGGCCGGCCTACGGCAGACCCAGGCTCCCTCGGTCACCACAGCATCTGGAAGGAGGCAGCAGCCAGGGGAGGGGGCAGCCCAGTCTCCTCTGTGACTCCCTCAGGCCTTTGCTGTGCCCAATTTAGTTGCACGGCCCTGAAATTTAGGAATTTCTCAGGGCTGCCAGTGAGGCGGCCGGTGTGTAACCAACAGCGGTGTCTGGCCCAGTCTGTGGTGTAACCGTCAGGCTCAAGAGCCTTGGAGGCCTCCAAGGTAGTCAGCCCCTGCTGCCAAAGCCAAGAGAGACAGCCAGCAGGACCACGCTCTGGACTCCCAGAGATTGGAGCTCAAATTTGAACCCAGGCCTGCCACTAGGTTGCTGGGCACCTCGGAGCATGTGACCCTCTGAGCAGCAATGCTTTCATCTGCACAATGGGTCTCATCACATCTTTTTCCTCTGGGGAACCCCCTCTCACACTTCAGGCTAGGCGGACTGCTGGATGGCCAATGAGAGGTCTCCCTGCCCCATCCACGGTGACAGGTCAGAACAGTCACACAACCCAGTCACACGGCCCATGCTGATGCTCCTGGGAGGGGGCTGCCTTGCTCCAGAGCTTCTGAGCCTGGAGCTGCTGGGGCACCTAACCACCACATGGCAGAGCCTGCCTGGGAGTATGGAACACAGAGAACAGCAGAGCAAGAGACGGAGACCCGGTCCGGATGGCGTCTGCAGAGGCCCTGGATATAGCCATGCCTGAAGCTACATCCTGTACTTTTTTAGTTCCATGACTTTTTTGCTGAAATTGTACTTTCTATCACCTGTAACCAAAATTATCCTGACATTGTGACAACAAAGAAAGAAGAAACACCTTCTTGTATTCGTGGCTGACTTAACCCCAAAATGTCTGAGTTGCTGGGGTTATGAAACTGTATATCTGCAGTAGACTAGAGCCCTCCTAGGGCAGCAGGCTGCCTCGCTCAGTCCCCAGGCTCAGGGAATGGCTCCAGACATGCCCCTGGGGCCACATCAACACATGACCCCCTGACCCTCCCCAGCCACAGCTGACTGGCCCAGGGCAGACGTTCTTCCCAGGCTGGGCTGGTCACAGTGGCCGGATCTCAGCTCACTGCAAGCTCCGCCTCCCGGGTTTATGCCATTCTCCTGCCTCAGCCTCCCGAGTAGCTGGGACTACAGGCGCCCGCCACCTCGTCCGGCTAGTTTTTTTTTGTATTTTTAGTAGAGACAGGGTTTTGCCGTGTTAGCCAGGATGGTCTCGATCTCCTGACCTCGTGATCCGCCCGTCTCGGCCTCCCAAAGTGCTGGGTTTACAGGCTTGAGCCACCACACCCGGCCCCTCCCTGAGCTCTTGAAGTGGAAATAAAAGAAAACGCAGACCACCTGCAGGGGAAGAAACAGCAAGTTCTGAAGGTGGGCACATTTCCTGCCATGTGGTGGGCATCATTTCGAGAGAATCAAGCAGGCTCACAGAGAAAGGCAGAGACGAAAGATGGGGCGTGAGGGAGTCCTGGTGGCCGCAGCTTGACCCAGGGCTGACAGATCACTAGTCCTTCCATGAGGATGGAGTGGGGCCCCTACGTCTCTTGAGTAGCCTCAGACACAGAGAAGCCTGTGCAAAGGGGCCCCTGCTTCCAGCAATGGGCAAGCCAACTTCTGAAGTCACTGCGGGGGACCAAGCCCAGGTCACAGGTGGGCTACCATGTCATGTGCTGATGCCCAACCAGCCCCTGGGAACTCCAACGTCTGGGGCCAAGGAGGGGTCACTCCTCCCATCCCATGCACAGGAAGCCACGGCTACCCCACCACACCCTGCCTTGGGGTCACAGGGTGACCATTCAGGGACCAGCAGCTGGTGTTACAGCGTTTCCATCCTCGGCAGTTCATTAAACCAGTCTGTTACAGGCTGAACATCTGTGTCCTCCCCACACTCCTATGTGAAAGCCCTGACCCCAGTGGGATGGTATCAGGAGGTGGGGCCCCCCATTAGGAGATTTAGATGAGGTCACATGGGTGGAGCCCCCACGTGTGAATTAGTGTCCTTAGGGGAAGAAAGACCAGGGCTCACTCGCTCTCCCTCCCTCCCTCTCTTCCCTTCTCTCTCTCTTTCCCTCCACCACTCCCTGCCCCCCACCACATGAGGACACAGCAAGAAGGCAGCCATGTGCACACCGGGAAGAAAACTCTCACCAGGAACGAAATCTAGGGCTTAGACTTCCGGCCTCCACAACTGAGAAATAAATGTCCATCTTCAATCCCCTCCCTGACTCATCTGTGACATTTGTTGCAGCAGCCGGAACCCACTACGACAGTCTTAGGGCATGGAGCTGGGGACACAGAGGACATGGCCACTCCCTGAGAGCCAGAGACTTGGTCTCAGAGAAGACATTCCTGCTAGAGGCCTGGGGCCTCCTCCATTGACCCCAGCCCAGCACGAAACACACCAAGGCAGCCCCAGGAGATGTGAGGTATGCCATGCCCAGCCACAGGGGCCTTTCCCAGTAGGGCTAGAGATGACTGTGCAGGGACAGCTGATTTCAGGGACAAGCACCAAGGCTCCGTGGTCCTGTGGTGAGGAAATGTCCCCGCAACTCCCTCTGAACCAATCCGACTATCAGAGACCGTCTCTGGGCAGAACGGGTGTGCCTCCCACACCTCTCAGACACTTGCCAACCGTTCTTTTTAACAACCAGGGCGCAGTGGCTCATGCCTGTAATCCCAGCACTTCGGGAGGCCGAGGTGGGCGGATCACGAGGCCAAGAGATCGAGACCATCCTGGCTAACACAGTGAAACCCCGTCTCTACTAAAAATACAAAAAATTAGCCAGGCGTGGTGGCGGGCACCTGTAGTCCCAGCCACTGGGGAGGCTGAGGCAGGAGAATGGCGTGAACCCAGGAGGCGGAGCTCGCAGTGAGCCGAGATTGTGCCACTGCACTCTAGTCTGGGAGACAGAGCGAGACTCCGTCTCAAAAAGATAAATTAATTAAATAAAAATAAAAATACATAAATAAAAACCAGGCAACACTCACTCGGGCTCAAGGCTGTGGCAGGAAATACAAGGTGGCTAGGATGTTAAGCACTGTATTTTTAGTGCTATATTTATTTTTATGGGTATTGCAGGTTTAGGGCAAGTGATCCTGATTTCTATCTACAGTTGTGATCAAAGGTTTCCTTTAAAAGCAAGTATAAGCAGCCAGGCATGGTGGCTCACGCCTGTAATCCCAGCACTTTGGGAGGGCAAGACGGGTGGATCACCTGAGGTCAGGAGTTTGAGACCAGCCTGGCCAACATGGTGAAACCCCGTCTCTACTAAAAATACAAAATTAACCAGGTGTGGTGGCATGCACCTGTAGTCCCAGCTACTCGGGAGGCTGAAGCAGGAAAATCACTGGAACCTGGGAGGCAGAGGTTGCAGTGAGCCGGAATCGCACCACTGCACTCCAGCCTGGGTGACAGAGTGAGATTCAGTCTTAAAAAAAGAAAAAAAAAAAGTAAGTACAAGCAAAATGGAGAAGGGATTTTTTTTAAATAACATTAAGTTATTAAGTATGATGTCAATGAGAGGAGGTAGGAGGATGCAGCCGAAAATATGGTGGTGAAGCTCATCCTCACTCTTTCAGAAAGGAAGCTGACACCCTCTGGCTTATTCCCCCAAGAAGGTGCACAGGTCCCCATATAAGCTCTCTGCCTCCACCAGCCCCATTTTCAGACAACAGCCGTCAGGGCCCCTGGGATGCCCATGGGCCAAAGCGGTGAAATTTGTTTCCACAGCCATGCAGGGGAACAGAGATGAGGGAGGACACTGAGATGCTTAGCCAACACCAACCACCACGAGGACAGTGAGTGTCTCCGCTCCAAGGGCTAGGGAAGTTATCTAAGAAAATACAGTGACGAGCAGGATCTTCAGAGACAGACAAGAGACAGAGAGAGAGAACATGTGTGTGCGGGCACACGCATGCATGCTCATCAATGTTTTTTGACGATGTGTTTTCATTTTGAGGAGACTCTAAGAACAGAACTTTCTGGATCATCTAAAAGCTCAACTCAGGACCAAGGTCGGGGCTGGGAATTCAAGGCCAGGATGGGGGTCCAAGGCTAAGAAGGGAAGAACTCTGGAAGGCTTATCAAGCACTGGGGTACCCCGATCACAAGCCCAAGGGCTGGCCCCAACCCAGATGATGGTGTCTCCGTGGCCAGAAGACAGAAGCCACAGGAGACATGGGTGGCTGCACTCAGCCAGACTCAAGAACCAGCTACGGCCAGCAGCGCTGTCTGCCTCCCCATAGCGGGCCTGGGGCTCTCCATTCATCCTTGAGCCTTCACACCAACCCTACTGGGGGCCCCTACCACCAGGCCCATTTTCCGGATGGAGAAGCTGAGGCTGGGAGACAAACCCCTCATGACGCAGGCTCCGGGGGCTCAGGCCCAGGCAGCGCTCAACGCCCACAGAGCTCCCCATGCACCCAGCTGGGCCTCATTACACTTCAGAGACCTCCTCCCGTTTCAGGCTCTTCCTGGGCAACAATGTCAGCAGAGCCCGGGGGTGCCCCCGATTCACAGAAGAGCAACCAGAGACCTGACAAGGTGTGAGGCCTGGGACCGGCAGGGTCTGTCTGAGCACGTGGGTGCTGCCCCCCACATCCCTGGCCTGGCACAGGTGGGTGGCACCACTTCCTTACCAGCACACAGACCTGGGCGGGACGCACTGGCCGCCTACAACACAGACCCTCTCAGGAAAGCCGGGCTCCCCGCCCTGGAGGAAGGAAATAACCTTTCCCCAAACCAGCACTTGCTTTGCAACAATCTCCATATATGAGGAGAGAGAGGCATTTCTGCAACGTTTCCAAATTCCAATAACTGAAGACAATGGCACAAAATGACGCACGGCTGACCCACGAGGGGCCCTGGGAAAGGACGTGCCCGGAGGAGGCGACTGTGTGTTGTGGGCGTGCAGCGGTGCCCCGTATGCGAGGGCAGCTCGCCAGGCAGGACTCGGAGGTGGACGGAGCTGGCTCCCGTCCCAGCTCTTCCTCCTCAGTCGCTATGCGACTGCAGGCAAGCACGCCCCCCTCTGAGCCTCAGTTTCCCGGCCCTGTCACTCTCACAGGCCTCCCACCTGCCGCCTTGCCCTCTCCAGACCCACCCCTACACCTGGGCTGCAGAGGGACCCTTCAACCTCACGGTCTGGCTGCGCCTCCTCTGCTCGGAACGCCCTGAGGCTGCCTGTTGCAGACCAGGACTGGAGGGCCTGTTTTCAGGGTCTAGTCTGCCTCGCCAGCCTTACTTTCCACTCTTCCTCCAAGCCCCCATTCTGAAAGAAGCCAGGCTTTCTCCTGTCCCCAGGTGCCCCTCACCCTTCTACCTTCATATCACAGTGCCTGCACCACCTTCTCCAGGAAGCCCTCCCTGACCACCCAGGCTCAGCTAGATGCCTCCCCAGCTCCCATGGCTTCAGCGTTCTCCTCCAGGATGGTCCCGACAAAGCATTTCAGAACAACCCATGCAGGTGCCCCTGGGTATGACCTTAGGAGGGGCCCTGTGTTCCACTCCTCTGTGCACCAGCCCCTGACACAGCACTGGCCCACACCAGAGGCTACTGCCAGCACTGTGGGGTGATGAAGAGAATCCAAGGCCTGGGGCACACTCCCTGGCAAAGGGTTTCATAGAGATGCTAAAGCAGGAACGCCAACTTCACGGAGCCCCTCCCTGGCTTTCTCCCTCCCCACACAACACCCAGTCAGGCTCCTGGCCCTCCCGAGGTGAAGTCACAAATCCACTGCTCCCCACCACCCCATAATGCCTGGCTGGAGGCACAGCCCGGTGGTCCCCTCTGCCCCTGTAGCATACAGGAGCAGCCCCTCTGTCTGGTCTATTGGGAGGGTAGACCTCTGCAGCCCCAGCATTCAGAAGGAGCCCTGGAGGCAGAGCTGCCTGCAACCACAGGGACACCTGCACCACCCACACTCGGGGATCTGGGGAAAGAAACTGGATGACAGAGGGCTGCTAAGGACCAGAAGCCACGCATGGTGTTTGTGTCCACCATGGGGCAGGACGGCCGGCCTCACCCTGGCCTCCCCTTTCACTCACTCCACTTCCAATCCATCAAGAAATCTGGCAGCCCCACCTGCAAAGTCAGTCCAAATCTGACTACCTCTCACCTCCAATGCTGCCACCGCCCTAATCCAAGCCCCAACTTCACTCACCTGGACACTGTTGTATGGATCCCCACAGCTGCCCTCCAGCCCGCTCCCTGCCAGCAGCAGTGCAGGGGAAGGGACCTTTAGGATCTCAATTAGACCCCACCCCTCCCCAAACCAGAATCCACCAGCAGTTCCTCATCACACCCAATCACCTGCACCTGCTGTATCCTCAGTCCTAATGTCCCTCCCCTCAGCAACATCCAGGGCTGGGTCCTGACCCCCACTGACACTTTACCTAAAACAGCCCCAATGCCAGTCCCTGTCCTGGACCAGCGTCTCCACCCCTCCTCGCACACAGGGTCAGCAAGGACACTACAGTGTGAATCAGTGTGTTTCCCATCTGAGTCTCCCTGTGGGAGCCAGCTCTGTGGGGGCAGAGGACATTGTCTTGGTCACTGCTTTACCCCCAGCACTCAGAACAGTCCCCAGCACCCAGCAGGTGGTCAATAAACACCTACAGAATAAAGGAGCATGTGCTCTAATTTCCTCCTTGTTTTTTTTTTTGTTTGTTTGTTTGTTTGTTTTTTGAGACGGAGTCTTGCTCTGTCGCCAGGCTGGAGTGCAGTGGCATCATCTCGGCTCACTGCAACCTCCACCTCCTGGGTTCAAGTGATTCTCCTGCCTCAGTCTCTCAAGTAGCTAGGACTACAGGTGTACACCACCACACCCAGCTAATTTTTGTATTTTTAGTAGAGATGGGGTTTCACCATGTTGGCCAGGATGGTCTCCATCTCTTGATCTTGTGATCCGCCTGCCTCGGTCTCCCAAAGTGCTGGGATTACAGGCGTGAGCCACCATGCCCGACCCCTCCTTTTTTTTTTTTTTTAAGACAGGACCTCGTCCCTTCTCTCAGGCTGGAGTGCAGTGGCGTGGTCACAGCTCACTGCAGCCTCAAACTCCTGGGCTCAAGTGGTCCTCCCGTCTCAGCCTCCCAAGTAGTTGGGACTACAAGCGCATACCACCCAGCTAATTTTATATTTTTTGTAGAGATGAGGTCTCACTTTGTTGCTCAGGCTGATCTTGAACTCCTGGCCTCAAGTGATCCTCCTGCATTGGCCTCCCAAAGGGCTAGGATTGCAGACGTGAGCCACCAGACCCAGTCTCACTTCCTCTTTTCCTTTTTCCAACCACCCTGAGAGCTAGGGAGTTTGACACCCACTTCACAGAGGAGGAACCTGAGACCTGAGATGTGACACACTGGCCCCAAGGGAACACAGTATGTGCGTAGCAGAGCTGGACTGGAACTTTGCAGAATGCCAAAAAGGGACTTCCCTGCACCTGGCTGCTCCCTGACCAGGAGCTGGGCCTGCTCCCCGCCCCCTGGGGCCCAGACCTGTCACCAAACCCTGGGGCAGTGGGGCAGACTGAGAAAACAGGCTCAGACAGAATGTTAAATGCAGTGATGCCCCCGCAGAAAGAGCCTGCAGTCTCCACAGAAGGGAACACCCACAGGAAGAGAGGTGAAGGCAAGGCGGGAGGGAGAATGGCTGGGGTTTTTTCTTTTGTCCACTGGCCAAACTGCAAAAAGTGACTTTGGTAACATATAATTTTAATCACAATGGAAAGTTTCATATATCACACCAGGAAGAAGTCTGTTCAGCAAGGTCAGTAACACAGGGAATTTAAAACCATCTTAAACATTTTCACTTAAAACTCACGAATGAACATTCAACCACCAACTACTTTTTAATTTCATGTAATGTGAACAGGCGACACAGTGACACAGCCCAAAAACCAGAAAATATAACAGGTCATGAGGTGGGAAGTCTCACCTCCCCTTTCACCCTTGTCCCCCCAACCCCAGGTGACCACAGGTAACTACCGAAACTAGCTCCTGATTTGCTGATGCACATACAAGTGGATGTGAATTTATATCCCAATTTTACACAAGAGGTGGCACACTTTACACACCAGTCAACACCTTGCTTTCTTCTCATAACAGATCTTGAAGACCTTTCCATCGAGAGCATAGTCATTTTTTGCAGCTGTATAATACTCCCTGCGAGGATGAGCCATCATCTGTTGAAGCAGCATGCATCACCCCGTACCTCAGCACCTATGGACAGGCTGACCTCCCCCACCTACCTGTAGCTTCTCAAAGTGAGGCCTGTCCCCAGCACACGGCCTGGTACAGGGGAGCAGGCAGCCTAGCAGTCCTGCCAACATCTCTCCACGGAGGCACAAAGCCTCTCGACCTCACAGCTAGGGAAGGGGTCTTAGAATGAAAATCAGACCTCATCGCACCCCGGCTCAAAACTTTCCAATAGCTTTCCAACTCCCTGTCTGCCTCCTCTGCCCCATTCTCCCCTCCATCACCCACTCTAGCCTCCTCTCTTTCTTTGTCCCTAGCATGCCAAGCAGGCTCCACCTCAGGTCTTTTGCACAAGCTGCCCTCTCTTTCCGCCCTTGCTCAGCTCAGAAATCCCCTCCTCAAATGCGCCCTCCCTGCCCACCTAGATGCCGCTTCCCAGCAGGCCTTACCTCCTTGACAGCGTCTAAATACAGCTCCAATTGTTCGACTCACCCCACTTCACCACTCCAACTAGAATATAAACTGTATGGGAGCAATGACAGTGTCTGCATTGTCCTCTGTGAGCCCCCTATCCAGACCGTGCCTGGCCCAGAATGGGCAAGTGACTCCCCATTTAGCCCAGGAGAGCCAGGCCCCCAGCTGCAGCTCCTGCCTCACAAACAGCCAGGGAGAACACAGTGCCCAGAAGCCTGTCCCAGGTTGGAACTGGATCTCAGGGAATGGCTTTCAGATGGGGGAGTTCAGGAAGCCAGAGAGGTGGCCCACACCCAACTGCCTCCTGCAGAGCAGTCCCAGAATCCCACCCCCCACCACCCCACAGCAAGACCCTGAGCACTGAAAACCATCAGAAGCATCCACTTTACAGAATGCAAGACTGAGGCCCAGCAGAGGGAGGACCAGACCCAGGAGCACACCGCAGTCACACACAGACCAGCCTTGGCCCCAGGCCCTCCATGTCACCTGGCACGTCCAGGCCCAGCACCTCTCCCCCAGCAGGACGGAAATAAAAAAGCTAAGGTCAGCCTCTCCAGGAGATACAAGGAAGAAGCCAGGGCTGCTTCCCCCACCTCAAGTTCCACGTGCCGCACACAGGCCTGGTCTTCATTCAGGCAGCAAACTTCCAGGAGGCCACACATAAGGAGGCCTTGAGTTTACATGAATTCAGCCACGTACAGATGGCAGGCAGAGAGCAGAGGGCCACGGGAATTGGGATAGAACAATGCAGCAACTGCCCCACACCATGCCGCCCACCCAGCCACCCAGGGGAACATAAGCTGGGAGGGGGAGCTGCCCCTACCTAACACTGGCCCTGAGTCCCTCAGTCCCATGTGGGATCTCATGTGCCTAGGCCAACCAGGGGTTTAAAGAAAAGATGCTCACACCCACAGCTCCTAAATGCAAAGCAAACACTGCATGTGGTGTCCAACAGGACACACCGTGATGGTCCCAGGACCTCCTGGACTCACCCAGGACTCAGTGGCCTCCACCTGGTGGTGATAGGGTCACGGTGAATGTGATCATCAAGACCCAAGTAGGAATCCTGGGCCAGGTTTTACAGCAGATGAAAAGTGTCAAAGGTGATGTAAGTGGCTGTGGAATCACCTTAGGCCCAAATTTGCTGCAGAGAACAGTTTCACTTACCATCAGCAGGCCCCAGGCATTTATGAAGCACCTATTTCATGTCAGGTGTGGATGGGCTCAGGGCACTCCCGCCAGGGCCAAGGAGACCAAGTCCTCCCACTCACTAGTGGCTCACTGAGAGGGGCAAAGAGCTTTGCTTTGGAGGGAGAAGATCCTGGGCTGATCCCCAGCTCTCCCCTTTGCCTGCTGGGAGGCCCTTTCTCAGCCTCCCCTTCCCCATCTCTTAAATAGGGGCAAGAGTTCCACCCTGCGGGACGGGTGGCAGGCTCTGGGAAGAAAAGTGATGAACAAAGTGTGCCTCAGAGAATGCTGTCTGGCATAAGCTCTTGCTTCATGGGGTCCCCAAACCACTGTCCCCCACAGCCTAGCAGGAAGTGTCTGCCACCATCACAAAGATGCCCTGTGGCCCAGGGCCCTGGGCGCCACTCATTGCTCCAATGACTAAGGCCTTGAAGGGTAGGAGGCCTGCCCAGGGCTTCCCCAGCCATGCATGGAGGACCAGCCTGGGCCTATGCTTGAGGCAGGCAATGGAGCAAAATCAGCCCAATGCATGCAGCAGTCACAGCCGCACAAAGGCCACACAGGCCAGGCAGGAACTGAGAAGGTGTAAGAGGGCCAGGTGGGGACAGGGACCTAACAGCGCCCCTGCCCCATCCCCTGAGTTGGGAGTGGGCAGCACCAGCCAGGGGATGCAGGTCCTGAACTACCAGACCTCGTGATTTTTCCAAGAGAAGACGGAAATCCGGACTTTTACGTGAAAACTGCCAATTTGTAAATGCTGGCAGCTAATTAATTTTTTAAAATAATAATAACATGGTGAGAGCCAAACAAAACAGGCAGGGCCAGCCACAGCCGGGGTTGGCAGGTTTGTGCCTCCGGAATAAGATTCTTTGACTTCATCCCCTGCTCACCCCCATCACACAGCTCAGCTGCAGGAGGGGAGGGCGGGAAGTCAAGGGTGCACCCCAGGGGAGTAGCTCCCTCACTCTCTTCCTCCTGCTGGGGAGTCTTCACCCCATTTTGCATATAGGGAAGTTAAGGCCCAGAGCCCCTATCAGCCACAAACACACACTGGCTCCCAATCCATGCCAGGCCGAGGGAACACTTCTCAGCTGCCACCCAATTCATCAGGGCTCCCTCTGGGAGGGCCCAGACCAACACCTCAGGGGCATCAGGGTAGACACAAGCACCCAAACCATCCACTTCCCTTTTTCTCTTTTTGGCCTGTCAGGGGATGCCTGCTGGCTCAGGCCAGCTTGGGACTGGCCCAAGTGATCACTGCAAAGCTGATATGGACAACTCCTTGTGGCAGCAAAAAAGGGAGGGAGAGCACCCGTATTTGGGAGACTGGAGCAGGGGAAGGGAGAGAGGACGCAGGGAGGTGAGGAGTCAGGCCCAGCCTGAGGCTGAGCCACTCCCATGATCCCCACAGCCAGGTCCCATGATAAGCAGCCTCCACCAGAAGCAACCACCTCCCTCCTTCAAAATCGGCTCCCCACCCCCCAGGACAGGGGAGGACTGCCCATGGAGTGCCGGGGGGGCTGGGACTGTGAAGTCGTGGGGGTCTGTGACTCGTGTGTGAGACTCACAGTGTGTGTGGCACTCCCAGTGTTTGTGATTCCAGGTATTTGAGGAGCACATGCATGTGAGAGACACATGTGTGATACATATGATGGAGATATGCGTGTGATGGCTACCCCTGTGTGGCAGACATGTGTGCGTGTCAGAGGGCAGTAAGGGCACATGTGTTTATCAGAGACACAACTGCCTGCTAAGAGAGGCATGCCTCGGAGAGGTGCCAGTGTGCAAGGCACGTGTGTGGAGCATTGTGTGCTGAGCGGACGTGAGATGAATGTCAGAGATTCTGGCCTGGGGGAGCTGGGTGGGGGGGGGTGAGCATGGGGCTGGGAGAGGGAGGACGGGGTGACAGGGAGGGTGGGTGCGCCAACACAGAGCGTGCAGAAACTTCTGCTGGTGTGAGTGCGTGTGTGGTGGTGAGTGTGACTTGGAGGTGACGGAGGGGATAGTGTTAGACCAGGGACTCTAGTCTTCTTTCCCTGAGGGTGTTGACCCAGCTCTCTGAACCAGAGGGGCGGCGAGGTCCTGCGGTCCGGGTGGGGGTGAGCAGTGGGACCGGGGGATGACTGGTGGGAGCTGGCCCTGGGGGAGAAGGGAGACCCAGAGCAGAGGAAGCTGCGGACCCGGGGTGGGGGGAACCCGCCCTCGGACCCCCGGCCCCCAGCCCGCACCAGCCTCTGTGCCCGCATCTGTACATTGGGTCGCGGCGCTCGCGGGCCGTTCCCGCGCTGGGACCGGGAAAGCGAGACCCGGTCGGACCGGCGGAGCGGGTGGAGGCACGGGCAGCCCGCTGGGCGCGTCCGAGGGTCCGCTGAGCCGTCGGAGCGTCCGAGCACCCCCGAGTCCTGAGCTGCGAGGCGCGGACCGACGGGGATGAATCCGGGCGGGAGGGGCCGCGTGCACTCACCGCGGGACGCTGCGCTCGGCGTCCGTCCGTCCGTCCGCCCGGCCGTCGGCGCGTCGAGAGCCCGGGCGGCCCCCGGCTGAGTGCGCGCGGGGCGGGGCGGAGGCGCGAGGGGCGGGACCAACCGGTCCCCGGCCCCCTCCACTGACTCCGCCTCCACCTCCGGGGCGGGGTCTCGGCCGCTCGCCGGGGAGGGGGCCGGGCCGGCGCCGCTAGCTGAGAGCCCAGACGCACAGACCCGACTCCTACAGGCCGCCCGGCGCGCTCGCTGCGGAGCCCTCACCCTCCCTGCGCCCAGCCTAACCTCTGAGTACCAGACCTGGCACTTCTTCCCACAGGGTAGGGCTAGGGGTTGGGGTCTGGCCGCCTTAGCCAGCCTGAGCCTCAGTGATCACCCCTGGAAGATGGGCCCAGCAGCCTTGGGCACATTGTGAGGGCCTGAGGGGCCTGGGTAGAAAACTGCCCAGAGACCAGGCCCTGCCTCCCACCCGCCTGGCTTCCTACCCTGAGGGGCTGCCTGCAGCTACACGGCTGCTGCACGTCCCTGGGCAGACGGTACTGAGCCCCCAGCTTTGGGACAGGCTCGGTTTGTCCTTTCCCTCTGCCCAGCTCTGATACCTGTGACCACTGCGTGATCCCCGGGGTGTCTCTTCCCCCAGCCCACGCCGCTCCCTTTCTGGGTCTTTTTCGGGGTCTCCATCTCTGATCTAATGTCGTCTCTCTGTCTCCCTTGGTTTGTCCCTCTTGGTCTCGGCATCTCCCTCTGACTTTATCTCTTGGTCTCTGTGTTTCTCTGAGTCCCTCCCATCCCTGTCCAGAGACACATGGGCTGGCGGTCACCACCTCACATCTGAGCAGCAGCCATGGGCCCAGAGTGTGCCCGCCCCCACCCCAGGGGTCTCCTCGCAGCCCAGGACGGGGTGAGGCAGCCAAGAACAAAGGCACAGGGCAGGGCAGCTGCCTGCCCAGGGCCACACAGCAGAGAGGACTTGGAGCCAGGAAGGGCCCATTGGCTCAGATGGGGCCACCCACAGAGGAGCCAGGAGTGGATGGAGAGGCCAAAGACTGAGCTGGCAGCCTGGGCCTGGCCTGCCCCAACTTGTGTCTAACCCCAGGCAGGTGCCTTCCCTCTGGGCCCATTTCCCCATTGGAGCTCTGAGGCTTGCTGTTCCCTCAGGGCCTTTACCATTGCTGTTCCCTCTGCCTGGGATGCTCTTCCCCAGATCCACAGTGGCTGACTCATCCCTGCATTAAGCTGCAGCTGAAATGCCACCATCCCCAGAGAAGCCCTCCCTGAGACCCCAGCAGAGGTAGCAACTACCACTCTCCACCCTGGGACTCAGCCGCACTCTCATTGCCGTGCTTGTCACTGGCTGACTTCTCTTATTCATTTATAAATGACTATAGGTAGGATCACCTGGTCGTTAAGAAAGTCACCACACACCAGCTGTGCGATCTTGGGCAAGTTACTTCACCTCTCTGGGCCTTTATTTCCTCAACAGTAAAATGAACATAAAGTCATCAAAGCCTATCTTAGGATGTTATTGGAAAGATCAAATGAACCGAAATGAGCCAAACCGAAAGTGCAGATGCTCCTCAATTATAATGGGATCATGTCCCCGTAAACCCATCATAAATCAAAAATATAGTAAGTTGAAAATGCATTTCATCCACCTAACCTACAGAACATCATAGCTCAGCCAAGCCTACCTTAAATGTGCTCAGAACACTTCCATTACTGGCCTACAGGTGGGCAAAATCATCTAACACAAAGCCTATTTTATAATGACGTGTTGAATATCTCATGTAACTCATTGAATATTGTACAGAAAGTGAAAAACAGAATGATTGCCTGGGGATTCCAAGTAGGGTTTCTCCTGGGTGTGTACCACTTTCTCAACATCCTAAATTCAAAAAATCCTAAATCGAACCATCGTAAGTCAGGGATTATCTGTACTTTGGATTGTACTTGACCCAAGGGAGTGCTCAGTAAATATCTAATGAGTAAGTGACAGATTGAATCCTTCCTCCTGTAGGGGAAGGAGGGGCAGTGGCCTGGGATGAGAGAGACCCTGGGCAACTGCTAATGAGGCTCCCTCCCCCAACAGGGCCCAGGCCTGGAAGGAGAGGCACTGAGCCAGATGCAGCTCACCCGCCAGCCCACGGAACCCAAGGCCTGGCCCGCCTTCCACAAGATAAAATGGAGACACTTCTCCCGTCCTGTTATCTGAGCCGGAGATGCGGCCAAAGCGGCCATCCCTTCAGAGCCCTTCCAAGGCTGTTATCGCAGACAGAGCACGCATCACCCACCAGGAATTTGGGGCCCAGTGCCTGGCTGAGACATGGTTGGAGGAAGTTTCAGGCTGATAAGGTCTAGACAGAATGATCACAGTGGGCAGCAAAGTTATTTACATCAGTGACAGTCTCACTAGCTCCCTGGGCACTGAGGCGCCAGGGCCAGCAGGCATGAGGCTCACTTGTCCCACCTGTGCAGCCTAGATTGGGAAGAGAAGGCTTGCTGAGCTTCCTGGATCTGCATCCTCACTGGGTAGCCTTGGGAAGGCCGCCTGCGCCTCTCTGAGCCTCAGTTCTGACATCTGGAAAATGAGAGTAACAATAATAATAACTCCATGCAATAATATAGGTTTAGGAGCCTGGGCTCTGGGACCCAATGGCTCTGATTTAAATCCACGTTCTCCCTGTATGACCTTCAGCAGGTCGCTTCACCCCTCTGGCCTCCGTGTCCTAGCCTATAAAGTAGTGCTTGCCTTACAGGATTGTTTTGAAGTTAAGATGCTTACATCAGTGTCTGGTATATCATAAGTCCTCCATTAAATGTTTGTTGTTAATTACAAACAACATAAACTAACTTGAGCTGTTTGGATGAGAAGAAATTTGTGATCACAGGGTCTCTGGAAACCAAGCTTCGGGGAGAAAGACCCAGCAACAGGGCCCAAAATCTTACTGCCCACCTGGGTGCAGATAGCGCGACGGCTGCCCGCTCCTTGAATGGTGGGCCCAGGACTCCCTGCCAGGACTTCTCCCCAGCTCCCTCCAAGGGTCACAGTGCCTCTCCTTCCCCAGCAGTGGGTACAGCCCTGAGCCTGCTTAGTCATCTCTCCCGCCTCCCATTTAACAGCAGCTGCAGACACAGTAGGGGCAGTGTGGGTCTCCCATCTGGCCCCAGCTGTAAGACAGACTAGGAAAGTCAGTGTCCAGGCCCACCAAGACCCTCAAGGCAGAGAATTCCACACAATGGGAAAGATATCTAGACAGAGGCCCACCTCCGCCAGGGGACAGCGCCACCTGCCATCCTGCTGCCCAACAAAGACCTAGGACAGCACACCCCCTCCCAGGCTTTAGAACAAGACTTCTCAGACCTGGCAGTGCATTTGAATCACCTGGGGAATTTCTCTCTTTTTTTTTGGAAATACCACTGTCTAGACACTACCCCAGAACAATTAAACCCCAGTCTCCAGAGGGTGGAGTTGGGCATCAGTACTTTTTTTTTCTTTTGTTATCCCCAGTAGGTTGTAAGATGCTGCCAGATTTGAAAAATACCACTTGGGGGACCTCCCTCTGGCCTTCCTCTTCCAGCTTTTTCCCTCCCCAGAGCGAAAAGTCTAAGAGAACAAGGAGATGTGCCCTCCAGGAGTCCCTGATACCCCCCTACTCCTTTCCAGATCATATTCCAGTGCCTGAAAGTCCCTGCTTAAATGGTCCTGACCCCCAAGGCCTGCACAAGTCTCCTCCCATCTTCCTTCCTCCCAAGAGTGGACTGCACACCAGTCTACACACTCCAGGCCCAGGCCCGAGGGCAGCTGCTGGCAGGTAGCATAAGCAGAGCATGGACATGTGGGCACACAGTCACTCCTGGGAGCCGAGTTCAGGCTCTCTCTGGTCTGGATCCCCACTGCCTCCCCAGCCCTTCACCCACCTACACCCCGTCCTTACATCCCAGAGCCCTACTCTTCACCCAATGAAAAACTGATTTCTTCTCTTACACCAAGAACTTCCCCGGCTCTCTGCCTTTCCATCCCACTATGAATGCAGTTCCACCTACCCAGATCCTTCCTACCGTGTGGCAGAAACCCTCATCGGCCCCCACCATTCATGTAAGAAACATTACTATAGAAATTTTAGATGGCTTTCTGGCTGAAGATTTCACTCCCAGCCTCCCTGGCAGCCAGGTGGGACTACAAACATGTTGTGCTGTTGAATGGGGGCAGAGTAATGCGGACAATTTCGGGCTCATGACCTTAAAGGAAAAGATGAGTCTTATCCTTCCTTTTCCTTCCTGCTGGCTGGAAACAGCCACTTTGTATTACCAGGTGAGAGTCACACTTGCATGGAAGGAGTCCCTGGGCAGCAGAGGAGCACCTCACTTGGCCTGTACCTTCACATAAGTCTTTTATATCCTTGCTGTAACTAGCAGCCTAACCTACACCATTTTAACCTACACCCAACTAATAACCATCCCTCCTACTTCAATATCGAGCTCAAATGCTCTACTAAGAAGTTGTAGATAGACAAGCTGTGTTCTCTAGTCTCCCACCAAAGCTCATGACTCAGAGCCTTCCAAGAAGACTTGTGCAGTATACATCTTTGGTTTCTGCCCATCCCTGTCCCCTGCTCCAGCTGCCAGCCCTTGAGCTCCTCTGCAGGGCCTTCTTGGCTCCATTCTGGGTTGATGTGGTTCATTCGGTTGATGTGGTATGGCCCACTGGGGAATCCCCTCCCCAGTCACGGTGGTTGGCTCAGGGAAGGATATGTGGCCCTAGTGAGGGGTATCGGTATGTAAGACAGATTGTGCCTGCCCTGGAGCCAGGGGAGGGAGCGCCCTTTCTGCCCTATTGCTCAGCTGGGGGTGTAAGCCAGTAGCTTGGAGACTACCTCTTAGGGGAACTTGCTGAGAATGAAACCAGCTCAGAGGTAAGGGCTGAGAGGAGGAGGAGGGGAAGGAGAAAGAGGCTTTCTGATGGCATGATGTTTAAGCACCTGGTTATAGCTCGGCCTGAAGCCATCTTGCCCTTGGATCTTTCAGTTACAGGAGTCGATAAATGCTCTTTGGGGCTTCAGCCAATTTGAGTTGGGTTTTGTTTTTGAGTTGGTTGAGGCTACAGCCAATTTGAGTTGGGGTTTCTTGTACCTGAGATTTGGTGTGCTCACTTCTATCCTCCAAGAGCCTTGGCTAATAGAATTCATCTCCCTGAGACAACATTACCCACCAAGTCCAGCACCTGCACTTCCCAGGCCCCTTTGAACACTGGTGTTTGCCATTGAGGTTCCATTTTTTATGATGTCTAGGCTCTCTCCAAAGGTGGTTTGCCTTAAATAAAGGGGGGCAGTGATTGTGATGAAAAATAAACTCATGTCTGTTAACCATATACTGTGAACTAAGCATTTTAACAGGCACCTTACATGGATTAGTTCATTTAATCCTCTACACAATTCTAGAGGTACTAGATATTTCCCCCATTTTACAAAGAAACTGAGGCTCAGCAGCATAGCTAGGGCCACCACCCAGAGCAGCCCAATTCCAGAGTCAGCACGTGTTTCCCTGCCCTTCCAGAGGAAGAGAGAGAACATCATAGTGAGATGGTGGGGAGCTGGGGTGTGCAGACAAGAACTGGGTGACCCCTTGGCAGAGTAGCAAAAAGGGCTGAAGTACATGGAATAGGGCGTCTGGGGAGAGGAGTGGGGGAGAGGCATTACAACTTTTATTCCACTCTGGGATTTCTCTGCACTTTCCCAAGCAGTCTACTTATTCCAGGAAAGCCGCCTGGCCTCACAACTCCCGTCTGGGAGTGGTCAGCCCCTACCTCCTATGGCCCGGCTCGCTCGTGACTCATCCTGGCCCACTCCTTCGCCTGGTGTGATGAAATTGGGCCCAGCCTTGCTGTTGGGGCCAACTCTCCAGGCAGGGGGAAGGGTGAGGAGGCAGGGTGCTGGTCTCAGAGGCTGGGATCTCCCCAGCAGGCTGGAAAAATAGGCTGAGCAGCCTCAGAGCCCCTTCCCCACTGCAGCCACCCAGAGAGGGAAGAGACTTGCCTAAGGCCACACTGTGAAACCCTAAGGGGCTGAAGGGGGCCCACAGGACAGCAAAGGCAGCCCAGAGACAGGGGGCCCGATCCCAGAAAGGCTCTTGCCCACTCTCAACCTCAGTTTCCCCATTTGTGAAATGAGAGACTGGCTCTGATTTTAATACCTAAGTTAGAAACTACATATAATAAAACATTCAATATTGGGAGAGTCTGTCTTCCCAAGAGAAACTCTTCCAACAGCTTTTGTTTTTGTTTTTGTTTTTTTTTGGTGGGGTTTTTTGTTTGTTTGTTTGTTTTATGTTTTGTTTTGTTTTGTTTTGAGACAGAGTCTTGCTCTGTCGCCCAGGCTAGAGTTCTGTGGAGTGATCTCAGCTCACTGCAAACTCCACCTCCCAGGTTCAAGCGATTCTCCTGCCTCAGCCTCCCAAGCAGCTAGGATTATGCTACCACACCCATCTACATTCTGTATTTTTAGTAGAGACGGGGGTTTCACCATGTTGGCCAGGCTGGTCTCGAACTCCTGACCTCAAGTGATCTGCCCACCTCTGCCTCCCAAAGTTCTGGGATTACAGGCATGAGCCGTTGCACCTAGCCCCAACTGCTTTTGTTTTATACATATACATGAATGTATGTATGTATGCCTGCCCACAGTTTCTAATAAACATTTCTATCATGAGATATATTATGGTCATTTTTCTACATCAATAACAGATATCTTTAGAATCACTGTCAACAGCTGTGCAGTATTCTATCAGAATTAGCTTAGACTGTGCAGTCTAATTCTAACCAATAGAGGAATGACACAGCAGTAGGGGCTACCTGCGTTAGGGATAAGAACCCCTTCCCCTCCCTTGTGTGCTCTTGCCATTGCTCCATCTGCAAGATGCACCCTTCTACAGAAGTAAAATTGCCTTGCTGAGAAAATTCATGTTCAAGTGCTATTTCTTTTGCAGCACTGAAAGTTTATTTCTAACACCTGTAATGCCAGCTACTTGGTAGGCTGAGGTGGGACAGTGCAGTGAGCCAGGATTGACCCCTGATCTCCAGTCTGGGAGACAGAGTGAGACCCTGCTCCTAAATACATATATAGAGATATATATTTTCGAGCATTTGTCTATTTCCAAGAAGTTGCAAGAACAAAGGGCATGTTTACGTGTATTTTCTTTCTTTTAAATGTTCAACCATTTGCGCATATTCTTTATTCCTTTTCACTATGGAGGTGTCCATCTTGGTCATAGTAACTGATAGGCATTTTTTTTTTTTTATAGTAGGAATGCTGACCTATTGTCTGCCAAGCACATGCTGCAGACTCCCTTTAGTTTAGCTTTGGTTATGTACTTTTTTAAACATAGAATTTTAAGAATTTGATGTAGACAGACCTACCAGTATTTTTCTTTGTGGTCTATGGTTTTGAGGTTGTGCTTGGAAAGCCTTCCTCTATTCCAAGATAGAAATAGAATAGTAAACTACGTATATTCTATTCCAGTTCTTTTTTTCATCCATCCATCCAGCCTTCATTTATTGCTGCCCTTAAATCTAACCCCGAGCCCCTCTGGCTGCCCTTCCCCTGCAGCTGATGGCTGGTCCTCCAGCAGGCTGCCTTGTTATGGGGCAAGAATTTCCAGTTATACCTGGAAACCTCCCCTTCTAGGTATGTGGAAAAAGGAAACACGTCTCTGTTTAAATAACAGACTTTGGCTTCTGAGGCTGCAAGTAACCTCTGGTTACCTGGCAGGACTTGATCCAACCAGTCTTGGGTATAGATGGGTTTCGGATAATGAGGGTTATGGTAGCCATGAAGATATATCACTCAGATCTCCACATATCTCTGCAGCATAGGTCACTGACTGCTCCTCCACACCCACCATCACATTTACGCTGAGGCCACTGTGAGCTGCTCCCAACCAACGACAAAACACAGAGCTAGGAATGGGAATGCAGCAACATCCCAGAGAGACCCAGTACTCCTTGCAGTCACCTGCTGGAAAAGTTCCCAAGGCCCCCTCATCATCTTGGCTGAAGCTTTTTGGAACTGCATCACATTCCAAGACTTCTCCTCCCCAGTCCTTCTTCCCCACCTCCCAGCACAAGTGTCAGAACTGTGCTGCCCTCTGAATCTCTCTCTGCCTTCTCCTGCTCCCTCCCTGCAAAATGTACCTTGTGCATCTAATCCTGTCTCGCTTGGCAAAATCACTCTGGGCTTCTTCACAGACCCAAACTATCCAGTGATAGAAATGGTAACTGAAATTGTCACTGCATTATACTGTTTGTAAAGCTCAGACACAGCTGCCTCTCTTGCATGTCCTCTACCTGCTGAATGTTAAACACTGAGTGTCCCCACTTCACAGATAACAAAACTGAGACAGCTCAGAGACAGTTGAGCTTGGGTCCCCCCAGGCAGCATAAGTGAGTCACACAGCCCCGTGGAGTCCCAGGCTTTTCTGTCTAGGCCTCTCAGTCCAGAGCCTCTGCCTGGGGCCGTGGCCCAGCAGCCTTTGTGTTTCCTCATCCGGCCCTAAGGCCCTGGGGCCGCACTGGGCCACTGGAATGCCAGGAAAGACAGAGCCTGGAACCCCCTTCCTCGGGTGGAAAGAGCCCAGGTCCCCCTGCCCCAGCTGAACCCAGAGGAAGGAGCCAGGAACTGAGCTATGGGGTGGGAGGGCAACACCTTCTCTTCTTGAGCAACTCTGGATGTTGAGAGAAAAGTCGTCCTCGCACAGAGAGGTGACTCCCTTGTGGGTTCTGGCCCCACCCTCCGGTCCTCTTGGCCTATCTGCTCCTCCTCAGCCAAAACCTCAAGGCTGCTCTTCTCCAGGCTGAGTCACCCTAGTTGCTCTAGTACCCTGGGGCCAATTCAGCCGTCCCTCTTCCAGGACTATTCCAGGGACTGAGCACAGGTCCTTAGGGTGGTCTGTATGGCCCATAGAGAACTTTCACTTTCCACATTCCAGCCCTTAGACTTCAGGCCGTGTGACCTAAGCTGGCAGTAGTTATCTGGGGTGACGTATTAAGCTGCCAACACACTGACTGCAGGGTCCCTTGACCTCCTAGCTGAAGGTCCAGAGCTGCTTGGCCATGGACAGGCCTGCCCCTCTATCCTGGGTATCTGCACTGAGTTGCCCTCTGGTCTCTTCCCGTCCTTCCGGCTTTCCCCCAGGTGCTTCAACCCCTCCTTTCTCCAGGCCTCTTCACCAGGGCCCTGATAAGGGAGCAGGTGGGAGACCCACATCCTCTGGACCACACTGGCCAGCTGGCCAAACCCCTGGAAGTAGAGAAGACCCCCGCAAGATGTGCCTTGATCATTCATTTCCATCTGTCAGCCCTGGCCTCCTGACATGTTCAGGACATGGGCCCAGTCTCGGCTCCACACCCCTGATCTCCACTCACCCTGACCCCCAGAAGGAACGTAGCCTCAGTGTCCGTCCAGCCATCTGTGCAGCCATCCGCCCACGCAGGGATGACATAGCACGTGGTTACCAGGTCAGAGTCTGGAGCCAGGCTGCCTGGGTTTGAAGCCCAGCTCTGCTGCTTAGTAGCCATGGGACCTGGGAGAAGTTGCCCCTCTGTGTCTGAGGGTCCCGACTATAAAATAACTGCCTACCTCAGCATGCTGTTGTGAGGACTGAGTTATATGGAAAGTGCTTAGGAAGTGGCTTGCATGTGGTAAGTGCTCAATAAGTATTAGCTAATATTACTCAGCAAACCTTTCCAGGGTACCCACTCTATGCCAGACACTGTGCATCCCACCAGGGCTCTGGCCATGAGTAGGGCTGACTCGCCCCTGACCGCATGGAGCTCACATTCCAATGGGAGACAGATATAAATCCAACAACCTCACACCCACACAGTAAGAAGCGCCTTGAGGCTGCAGGGGAGGTGCTGCGGACAGTGGTCAGCTGGAGCCCGGCTGCCTGGCTGTGTGCTCAGACTTGGGAGGCTCCTAACCACTTGGGCTTCCTGTCATCTTCCATAAAATAAGAAGAGCAGCTCCTACATCGCCAGGCTTCAGGAAAGGCTCCACGAGCTAACCAGTGGGAAGGACCAGACAGCGCCTGGCACACAGGAAGTGCTCAAGGACAGTTAAGTGGGCTCTGGGAAAGGGATCCTGAAGCTGAGGAGTCCATTGAAGGGAGAGTTGAAGGGAAGAGGAGATGGCAGGGTCAGGCCTCACAGGGGAGCCTGTGGTCATGGGAAGAAGCTCTATGTTTGTTCTGAGAGCAGCGGGAAGCCACTGGAGGCAGCTGGTGCAAGAGTCCAGGTGGGAGATGATGGGATTCAGACAGGACTGGTGGCATAGGGGCAATGGTCGGGTTGGAGAGATACTGTGGGGAGAGGACACAGACTGGTGTGATGCTGGGAGCCAGGGAGAGGGTGGGGCAGACTCACACACACACACACACACACACACACACACACACACACAGAGGTTTCTGGCTCAGGAGGTGTGACTGATGAGTTGGGAAAGGGTGCCAGTCTGGACTTTCTGCTGCAAGTCACAGCACACTTGACTCAAAGAGGCTAAGTCAAGAAGGGAACTATTGACTTCAGTACTGACAGAGTACAGGGGTGAACTTCAAGCACAGCTTGATCCAGGCTTTCAAATATGTTACCAGGAGCAAGTTTCTCCCCGCTTGTCCCTCAACTCATAACCCTTCAAGTCCAGCTAGAATACAACACTAGTGCACTGGTCTTAAGGTTCTCCCCAATTGGAGGGACTCAATACAGGTGCCCAGGCCTGAACCAGTCACTGCAGCGGGGATAGGCTGCACTGATTGGCTCCGCCCACGTCATATGTATGCCCAGCGGCCTGAGCGGGTGGGAGGAATCGCCACGTGGAAACTGAGGGCTGTTCCCAGATGCTGGAGAGTGATCCACCAATGGCCCCAATAGGGCGGGTAAATTTGCAGCCTTGAGTTTCAGGTCGATTTCTTGGACATTAAATTCAAACACTGTCAGACATGTATTTAGCACACATTTTTAAAATATGTTCTCTCTAAAGTTTTCAACAGACACAAGGGGACTTCGTCAAGCTCCTCAGTGATTGGTTCTCAAGTCGTGGAAGCCCCCGTGATCTCGCCAATCAGAATCCAGAGATACGCAGAAATACCCAGATCTCATAGGGTCATTGGCTCCCGCTAGGCTGCGAACCGGAGGCCAGCACACCGCGAGGGTCTGATGGAAAAGCAAGTCGCCTGCGGTTGGTGACTAATAATAAAACAAGCAGGTTACACCCATTGCAAAAATGTTAGCCAGCAGGAGAGAATGTGACAGGAGCCCAGGGGCTGATTCGGGTTATGTGCAAACACCAGAAAGGGGTCCTGTGAAAAGCTCGGGCTTCTTGACCCAGAAATCCTCTCTGGGGCCCCTTCCCAGTCACACTAACTCCCGGAGCTTCCTTAAAAGTGTTCCCACTTCTGTGTGCATCCCCAATCTGTTCAGTTAGGGCTGTTTTTGAACTTGATAAAAAGAGACTCATACTTTAAGTGTTCTCATTGCACTGAGGAGATGAAATGCATCCATCAGTGCCTACAGGTGGTCTTCATTCCTTTTCAGTGCCGTGTTCTACTGACCAGCTCTTGCATACTGAATGATTCTCTGTCTATGGATATTTAGATTGCTTTCTGGTTTTTGTCTTGTTTTGTTTTTCCTATTACAAATAATGCTGATATAACCACCTTAAGTCCGTCTCCCTGTGACATTTGTACGAGTCCTTTAGGGCAGACATACAGCTAGGTCATGGGGCATGCACATATTCAGGCTCATCAGCTCATGCCAAATAATTGCTGCAGAGTGTTTGTGCCCATGTGTATTTCCACCAGTTGCTGCCAAGCGTGCCACCTCCTTACCAACTCTTGTGTGCCCATGTAGTAGGTGTGAAATGGTACCTTGGTGTGGTTTTAGTCCACATGTCCCTTGTTACTAATGAGGATGAACATCTTGCCATGCTCATCATCCATCTGCATTTTCTCTTTTGTGAAATTTCTGCTCACGGCTTTTGCCCCTTAAAACATTGCTTTCTTCTTTGCAATCACTAATTTCTAAAGCACAATCTGGCCCTGTGACTCCCTGCTTTTAAGCCCTCCATGGCTCCCTGTGGGCCTCAGAGTCAAGCCCATATTTGGCAGCCTGGCCGGCAAGGCCCTAAAGTGGTTTGGCTCCAGTCTGCGTCTCCGTTTTCAATGGGAGCTGTTTCCTGTTTCTGTTCACAGTCTCCCCTCCCCCCGACTCCTGCTTCCTCCGCTGGCTTGCCCACTCCCCACTCTCTGCAACCTCCTAGCTCCTGCTTGTGCTGTGCCACCTGCCAGGAGCACCCTGCCCCTCCCCCGGGGTGCCACATTCTTTCCTGGCTCCTTCTTTCTCAGCCTTCAGGTCTTAACTGAAACGTCACCTCCTCCCGGGAGCTCTCCTGGTTCACTCTCATCCCCTGGACAGCATAACCACAGCACCTGGGAGCACCTGTCTTGGGGCACTACTCTTGTGCCATTAATGTCAGCGGGTTCATCAGGCTTTGCCGCTGGATGGCAAGCTCCCTGAGGGCCAAGATCATGACTGTTTTGTTTACACTTCTATTCCTGGTAGCTGGGAGTGTGGCTGCACAGAGCCAGCTCTCTAAAACTCTCAGTGGAAGGGCAGGAAGGAGGAAAGCATGGGCTGGAGGAGTGGGGGTTGTTAAAGAAGAGTGGCTATGCCAACACAAACTCTATGAGGGACCCAGGGACTTCTGGGAACCCACCTTAGGGTGGAGAAGGGAGAGCACTGGATTCGGAAGCAGGGAGCCAGTCCTGCCTCCACTACTGGCAAGCTGAGCTCTCTGGACCAGTCTCTTGCTCTCTCTGCCTCAGTTTCCTCATCTAACAGAGGGTGACCCCTGGCCTCCTCCATCACAAACAGTGCCCCTAGATGGCCAGCCTGAGGTTTCCCCCATAATCCCAGGCCTAGGGAGCAGGCAGACCCCAGACCAGACAAAGGGGCCTTGTTCGCCGGGCTCTCTGGAGGAAACTTCCCCTCACAGCTTGGCTCCTGCTGAACAAAACCATATGCCAACATGTGGGAGGAGGGGCAGGTGGGCGGCCGGCATCCCAGCATCCCAGCACCCTTCTCAATGTCTGGGCTCCTGCCCAGAATGCCAGATGCCACGGACTTTGAGGAGAACTCCCTTCCACTCCTGCCCCAACCCCGGCTGCACCAGGCCCTCATCTGAGCCCCTCGTAGGGCTGCAGGAGCCAGGCAAAGCATACCCGCTTCCTGTCTCACGCACGGCTCATGCCAATCCGCCAGGCAGGCCCTGCTTTCAGGTCCGTTTTACAGATGAGAAATGAAGGATGCTTGCAAGTGGTGGTGTAAGCCCTTGGGCTCAGCCAGGAGGGGCAAAGGCAGCCTGACCCCATGGCACGGCCACCCCCAAGGCTCCTGCCTGAGACCACAGTGTCCTCCAAAGCTCACAGCAAGTGCCAAATCCCATACTGACCTCCCTCTAGAAGACTGGGCACAGCGCAACCTCTCTGCAGCAAGCTCAAGAATGGGCAGGGAGAGATGTCACCATACGGCCTGCCAGACGACTTCAAGGAAGGAGCGGCTCTCAACCCCACGGCCAACTTCACGCAGCCGAAATCAGCTGCATGCTCCTCCAGGCTCCCGCTACCACCTGCATCCCTTTGCAGAGACTTCAGTCTCCATCCTGCCACTCACGGGGTGTGTGACGTGGAGCAAGGAACTCCTTCCCCTCACCTTTGTGTTGTCACCTGTGAAATACGAACAAGGGTGGCGGGAGGATGGACAAGCTGAGGCTCCACCCCACTGGAACTGCAGAAGAGGCAAGAAATACAGAAAATAACAACTGTGGACAAAGAAGGGAAACCACCGGAATGTTTATCCGCCAGTGGGAGTTTCGGATGATGCGACCATTGTAGGAAACCGTTTGGCGGCAGCGACCAAAACAGAGCATATGTGCATGCTGTGACCCAGAAATCTCCCTTCTCAGTTTCCACTCAGGAGAGCGTGTGTCCTCCAGGCAGGAGGTGCAAACAAGAAGATCCCCAGCAGGACTGGCCACAGCTCCCCAAACCGGAAGCCACTCCCCACCCACTGACAGTGGAGATGGGCAGGTGCGTCATGGGGCTGCCACACAATTGAATACCCGCAATTCACAACTACTCACAGCAAGGTAGATGTAGCTCACAGACACAGCTCAGAGCCAAAGAAATTAGACACAAAGGAACATACATGTATGGCATACACACTTTGTTCATTTTGTGTGAAGTTCCAGAACAGGCAACCCTCATCTATGCTGTTAAAAGTCAGAAGCAGGGGCCTGGCATTGTGGCTCACGCCTGTAATCTCAGCACTTTGGGAGGCCAAGGCAGGTGGATCACGAGGTCAGGAGATCAAGACCAGCCTGGCCAAGATGCTGAAACACTGTCTCTACTAAAAATACAAAAAAAATTTAGCTGGACTTGGTGGCGGCTGCCTGTAATCCCAGCTACTCAGGAGGCTGAGGCAGGAGAATCACTGAGCCTGGGAGGCAGAGGTTGTAGTGAACCGAGATGGCACCACTGCACTCCAGCCTGGGTGACAGAGCGAGACTCCATCTCAAAACAGAAAGGAAAAAAAGTTATGAGCAGGTACCCTTGCGGTGGTTGTGCCTGGAAGGGGGGCACAAAGGGGACTGGGGGGCACTGGTCAGGTTCTGTTTCTTGATCTGTGTGTCAGTTCCACAAGTATGTTCAGTTTGTGAAAAGCCAGTGTGCACACACTTATGATACAGGCATCAGTAGCTAATGAAAGATAGGGTTGTGGTGCACTGTTCCCCCGGGTATGTTTGTTTTGTTCTTGGTCTCTAAAGGCATGGCTAGGGTAGTTCAGTGCCGACGACATCCTGCCCATCGTCCTTCAGCTGGTGCTGAAGGTCACCTGCAGCCTCATGGTTGGCTCCTGCACACACAGATGACTTCTCACCTACACCACTGGTTGCAAGAGCTCATCTGGCCCACGTTGACAGGGCAGCCCAGGCATGTCCTGAGTTAGTGCCTCCAGGAGCCCTTCTCAAGCAGTGGGGAGCGGGGCGGGAGGTCTCTTGCTGGGACAATTCTGAGCTGTGCTCTGCACTGTCCCTTTTGATCCTGGCTGGACTGAGCTCCAGCGGCTCCCAGTGATGACATTCATTAACATGCCTTTTCTTATTTAGAGACAGGATCTCACTCTGCCCCTAGGCTGGAGTGCAGTGGCGCAATCATAGCTCACTGCCACCTCAAATTCCTGGCCTCAAGCGATCTTCCTGCTTTGGCCTCCCAAAGTGCTGGGATCACAGGCATGGCCACTGTGCCAGGCCTAACACACCCTTTGTGGGCTTTCCCTGCCTCACACCCTCACTGTGTTCTCTGGAATAAGCTCCCAAATAATCTACTTGCACCCAAATCCTTGCCCCAGGTCTTCTTTCATGTCCCCAGATGTTAAGACAAGAGGGATTGTTCATATCTGGGAATCAGGAGGTGGGAATGCCAGTCTCCGAAGGAATCAGAACATACCACAGGGCCTTGGACAGGTCACCAGCCTTGCCTGAGCCTCTTGCAGGAGAATGAGGTGTTGAGGGAGCCCTTTCCTTTTGCAGGAATTAGTGGCCAGGACCCAAAGTTCAGGACAAAGAAGCAACCAGATGCCCACATTCTAAAGAGAGATAGCAGCCCTTGCCAGCACCCCAAGATCCTCTCCTCAGCCAGCCCTATCAGCTTAAATATGCAGACATCCAGGAAGAGAAGGGGAGCTCAGAAATCACCAGGCTTGAGAACTGTTGCTATGGGGCAGGAGCGGCACTTCCCTTCCTGTTCCAAAAAAAGCCAAAGTAAAGCCCAAAGCCCAATCTCCAGGAGAATGAGGGCACCTGCAAGGCAGGGAGATGGGCACCCCATCTCAGCCTGGGTGTCATCTCATGCAGCAGACCAGCAGTGCTGTCCTGGGCCCATCGGCACAGGGAGAGGGGAATTGGAGAGAGCCGCAGGAAAAGGAGGGGTGGCAGGGTTGGTCCCATGAGTTTCTGCAAGTTAAATGTCACCACAATAGGGAGTCTGGCATGGGCTGTCTCCCTGGTTCTGCACCATAAAAGTATACCCCGCCATGGGGGGACCACAGTAGGAGGGGACCCTGATGGGAGTAGGAACTGAGCTGGTGGGATGGGGTCTAGCCGGAGCCAAATGCAGAGGGGGCCTCTCCCAATAGCACTTCTGGAAGAATCACAAAAGCTCTGGTGGACAAAGGCCATACCAAAGGCATTGTTGGCGTTGATGACTGGTCAGTGCAGCCAGGAGGCTACAGAGACAGAGATTGGCCAATGGAGTCAAACTTGGCCTCCTCCCCACTGTCTCCAGCCTCAGGGAAAGACAGGCCCCACCCTCCCCACCCCATCCCTGGTGCCTCAGTCTGCATCCATCCAAACCCAGTGGGGAGTGGAGAGCATGGAATTTGACAGAGTCTGATCAGGATTTTCAATCTGAGTGTACTGGGATGTCCCAGAGATAGAGATTAGGGCACACCAGAGTCCATAGAGCCCGGGGGACAGCACCGATAGAGGGAAAAGAGAATTATTTCCCTTTGTCCTCCCAGAGAGTTCAGGCTGCCCCCAAAACTGGTGCTGCTTGGATTGGGAAGCTGCCCTGCATGAAGAAGGAATGAGAGGGGAGCCAGGAATGTGGGGTTATGGGGAAGGGGAGTCTGGCTAAGGCACAGCCACAGGAGCCCCCCACTTACCCACCCACCAGGATGGCCGCTCTCCAGACTAAGGGTAGTCTCCATCACCCTCAGTGACTATGTCCAAGTGGCCGCTGGCCTCATGCCCAGGATCATTAACTCCCCTCCCCAGAGGACCCCCAGCTCATCCCCACCAGGGCCCAGGAAGCTTCACCCCACAGTCCTGGCCAAGCTCTTGGTCTTGGTGCCTAGTCAGATGGCTGAGCTGGTGAGCATGGCCAAGGGCTGGGTGGGGAGCAGGGTGGAGGTGGTTGAGCAATAGGAGGTCGTAAGTTTGAGAAAAGGAAAGCACAGGCCAGCCTCGTGCAGAGACACAGACGCAGCACCCTAGGGTACAAACACTAACAAACCCAGGGCAGCCACTTCTGAAGGCAATTCATCACCCGCCAGCAGGAGGTATCCAGGAAGGCAAGTTTGGCTTAACCCTAGAAGAGCAAGGCATTTGGTTTACCAAGGTAAAGGAGGAAAGTGATATGATCACCTCAGTAGAGACAGGGAAATGGGTATAATAAAAGCAACACCAGGCCGGGCGCGGTGTTGTAATCCCAGCACTTTGGGAGGCCAAGGCAAACGGATCACCTGAGGTCAGGAGTTCGAGACCAACCTGGCCAACATGGCAAAACCCGTCTCTACTAAAAATACAAAGATTAGCTGGGTGAGGTGGCAGGCGTCTGTAATCCCAGCTACTTAGGAGGCTGAGCCAGGAGAATCGCTTGAGCCTGGGAGGTGGAGGCTGTAGTGAGCTGCGATTGTGCCACTACACTCCAGCCTGGGTGACAGAGTGAAACCCCATCTCAAAAAAAAAAAAAAAAAAAAAACAGAAGGCAACACCTTACAAGCTAGGAGTGGAAAGAACTGCCTTAATATCATAAAGTATATTTAAATATTTCATTTTCTACAGAAAATTAAAGATAGGGCCAGATGAGTGTGCAGGTCCTATTTCAAGATCAGTTTGCTCTTGCAGGCAAGTGTCCCTCAACACCTCTCATGCCAGGCCCATCACACAGAAATAGCAAGGAGTCCGCCCTGGTGGAACGAAATGTACCTGTCCTGCCTCAACAAGGCCTTGTCTTGTTACAAAGATGGCCGCCCCTGGGGTTGGGGAGCAAGGTAGAGCTGACTCAGTGCCACAAGCCAGCTTCCCGGCCTGCCTTTCCCTTCCTCAGTGAACATCTGCCACTTTTCTTTAAAAGCTGTGGTAAAATACACATAACATAAAATTTAGCATCATAACCATTTTTAAATGTACATTTCAGTGGCATGAAGTACATTCACATGGCCATGCAACCATCACCACCATCAGGCTCCAGAACATTTTCCCCTTCTCAGACTGAAACTCTGTCCCCATTAAACACTGACTCCCGTTGCCCCTTCCCCAGCCCCTGGCACTCACACTCACCATTCTACTTTCTGACTCCATGAGTTTGACTCCTCTAGGGATCTCACCTAAGTGGAATTCTACAGTACTTGTTCTTTTGTGACTTGGATTATTCCACTGAGCATAATGTCCTCAAAGCTCATCCATGTTGCAGCATGGGTCAGAATTTCCTTCCTTTTTAAGGCTGAATAATATTCCATTGGATGAATAGACCATATATTTTCTTTATCCATTCATCTGTCGATGGGCACTTGAGTTGCTTCCGTTTTTTGCTGTTGTAATGCTGCTGTGAACATAGGGGAACCAATATCTATTCAAGTTCCTGCTTGCAATTATTTCAAACCATAGGAACACTGGCTCCTCTCACTAGCTCAGACACTGGGATTGGGGAGATTTGCTGCAGAAGGACTGCTTTCAGTCCTTCTGAGGCTTGTTTTTAAGAAGGGGAGGGATGTGGGTGGGCAGCAGAGTCAGGGGCTGCATTTGTTGGCATCATCCACACGTGCAGCCTCAGCTTATCTTCACAGCAACCCTGATCTGGGCCACAGAAGCATTTTGCTTGCCCAGGATACTTTAAAACTCAGGACAGTTCAAGACTCTGTATTTTTTGCTTTCTGTATTGAAAAGCCAGTGGGTCTGGTTTGGCCTGCATTCCCACAGCTGGAGCCACATGGTGGCCCCTTAGCCAGGGCCTGGCCTGCCACTCCCTGCCCTTCCTTGGACTCCTCCATGCTAAGCAGAGGGCCAGATACTGCTGGCCATCCTGGACTCATTCTCCCTCTCTTGGAGACCCTGTGAGCAATGGAGCTCTTGAGCCTTTAGCTGAGGCTAGGGGAGTGGAGGCCATCGTCTTTCCATTTTTACAGCTGAGGAAACTGAGGCAGAGAGGTTAAGGAAGTGGCTGAGTCAGGACTTGAACCCAGGACTCTCAGGCTACAAGCAGACACCAAATGAAAACCTGGCTGTGGAAGCTGGGACTGGATGCTCAGAGACAAATGTACTGACTCATCCTCAGGCCCTCACCTGCATCCCAAACTGCTCTCTAGTTTGCATCCCAGACTGTAGCCAGGAAGGGTCTTCTGGAGGCATGCACCTGCCTACATTATTCCCCTGCCCAGAAGCCTTCCTGGGCCCCCCGCCCACCCACCTTCTGGATGGAGTCTGAATGCATCAGCCTGGCCTTTAAGGTCCCTGTGAGCAGGCTCAGCTGCTCTGCCTCCCCATTTCCCAACATCTGCCCCTCCAGCCAGACCACACCATCCATACCTCTGCCTTTGCAAATACTCTTCCCTCTGCCTTGGTGCCCTGCACTCACTCTTTCTCCTGGTAAACTCCTACTCACCCTCCAGAGCCCAGTTTAGGCCTTGCCCTCTGCCCTAAGCTTCCTCCATTAGATGTATTCCTACTCCCCTTCTCCTATGAGACTGAGCTCTGCAAGGGCAAGGACCATGTCTGAATCAGGCCTGAGCCCCCATGCCCAACCCAGAGCCTGGCACAAAGTGGGACAAATTGAATCAATAAATGGATAAAGGGAGGGATGGAGGAAGGGAAGGATGAGAAGAGATGGGTGGGTGGAAGAAGGCAGGAATGGATGGATACAGGGAGGAAGGGCTGGATAGAGAGAGGGATAGAAGGAAGAATGGATGCAGGAATGGAAGGAGGGAGAGAAGAATAGCTGGATGAAGGGAGAGAGGGAGAAATGGATAGATGATGGGTTGAAAGAAGGAAGGATGACTTGATGGAAGGAGGGCGGGAGGGATGGAGGGAAAAGGGGATGGATGGATGGATGGATACAGGGAGGGAGGGAGAAAGAGATGAAGAGAGGAAGGAAGGCGGGCACAGAGGGAGATATAGAAGGATGGATGGATGTGGAAACAGAGAGAGGGAGAGATAGATGGAGGGATGGGATAAGAGGGATTTCCTTACCCCAGTGTGTGGTGAGGCCTTTGGGGAGGCAATTAAGTCTTCATCTGACCCAGGGGTCCTCCTTGAAGCCTAGCACAGAGGTGGGTACACAGCAGGAGCTGCGTGGAGTGAGGGGTAGCTGGAGCAGGGGTGCGCTGGAAGTGTCACTGGGAGTGGAGAGCGGACTGAGTGATAGTGGTGACTAGCCTAAGGCAGGGGCTGGGGTCCAGGGAGGAGTGGCCAGCCATCAAGAATGAAAAGATGGGGGTCATGGGGACTGGAGCTGTGCTTGGGGGTTCTAACAGACAGAGGGGAAGGGAGCATGTGGGATTGAGAGAAATGTCCAGATACCAGTGGAAAAAGCCAGAGGATAAGGCAAAACCTTGGGGACAGGAAAGTGAAGCCAGCCAGGAAGGAAGCCAAGAGAAAGGGGTGGGGATGGAGTAAAGGGGTGGGGAGGGGGGAAAGGGGTGGGGAAGCCCAGGAGGAGCCCAGGCCACAAGGGGCTGCAGAGAGGGCATTCAGTCAGAGTTCCTTCGCTTCCCTTAGGCCTCCTCTTCCATCCTGTTCTGCCCTTGGGGTCAAACAAATGATTGCAGAGAAAGGATGAAGGAGGTGAGGCATGGGCAAAATAGTTGTTATTTGCAGCTCCAGGGCAGTAGGGCTGTCTGCCAGCAGAAGCAGCCAAGGGTCCTGTTAACAGAGATGCAACGTGCAGAAAGTGGGAGAGGGGTGGCTACTGGCAGACTCCTCCACCCCAGCCTGTTGTGGCACCCCAGCCTCTGTTTGGCCCTCTTTCCCACCCCTGCTTCAGCTCCACCTTCAGCACCCCCTCCCCAGCCCTGCCTTGCCTCCCTGCCCAGACCTGGGATTCAGAGTCACCTTCTGCGTGGCACACCTCAGGGTCTTGCACCCCATCCGGGTTCTCTCTGTGATTACTCTGACCCAGTGGCAGACATAGCATATTGGACACTCAGAGCAGGTCACTTTTACAAAGTTGCTCTTGGTAATAATCACAAAATGAAAATACCGTATGGATGAACTAAAATGTGCACTAACCAAGCAAAACCATTTCACTCTGCATTTGTTTCAGTGTTTTAAATGTTAAACCCAAATAAAAACTTCATGTGGGCACAGAGAAAGAACTGAAATAACTCAACTTTTGTTTCTTCGTCTTTCTTTTTTTTTTTTTTTTTTTTTTTTTTTTTTTTTGAGACGGAGTTTTGCTCTTTTTGCTCAGGCTGGAATGCAGTGGCTTGATCTTGGCTCACCGCAACCTCTGCCTCCCAGGTTCAAGCAATTCTCCTGCCTCAGACTCCCGACTAGTTGCAGGCATGCGCCACCACACCAGGCTAATTTTGTATTTTTAGTAGAGATGGGGTTTCCCCATGTTGGTCAGGCTGGTCTCAAACTCCCAACCTCAGGTGATCTACCCACCTCGGCCTCCCAAAGCGCTGGGATTACAGGCGTGAGCCACCACACCCACCCATGTTTCTTTGTCTTTCTATTCACTGCACAGTCGCTGATGATTTCAAACCCACTGCCTAAATACAAGAGTAGGTAGCACCACCAGGAACTAGAGACACAAGTTGTACATTAAGCCGCTCAAATGATCCTAAATCACCACAAACAGACTCTCCAAACACATGCTTGTCATTGAATGGGCATGTTTCGGGACTGACTGCATAATCGAGTTCTCCAGGTTTATTAAAACAAAAGTCGGCTGGGCGCAGTGGCCCACGCCTGTAATCCCAGCACTCTGAGAGACCGAGGTGGGAGGATCACCTGAGGTCAGAAGTTCGAGACCAGCCTGACTAACATGGAGAAACACTGTCTCTCCTAAAAACTACAAAATTAGCTGGGCGTGGTGGAGCATGTCTGTAATTCCAGCTACTTGGGAGGCTGAGGCAGGAGACTAGCTTGAACCCGGGAGGCGGAGGTTTCGGTGAGCCGAGATCATGCCGTTGCACTCCAACCTGGGTAACAAGAGTGAAACTCTATCTCAAAAAAAAAAAAAAGTCACCAGAATATGCTAATGTGAGCATGCACATATGGTAGTAAAACTTAACAGTATCTACAGCAATCGTTTAGCACAAGGAGCAATATTCTATCACTCACCTTGTTTTAGATTTTTTAGAGTATGGTGATAATAAAAAGCAACCTGGCTTTTGGCCGGGTTCATTACTGATTCAAATCATGAGCAGTCAATGCACCCCTTACTGGCCGTCGCAGGACAGACAGTTCCCACTTCTCGCCTTAGTCTGCCACACCCCTGGCACTTCATTAGCTGTGAGGAAGGGTCCTGCCCGACGCCCCCAGGCCTAACCCTCTGACCTAACCCACAGATCCTGTGGCTGAAGACTGTTTCATATACGCTGGCCCCCACCTGGAGACACCAGACCACCTCGGTCCTCACCCTGACTGTGTCCCGCCTGGGCAACCACCACCCCTGGTCTGAGTAGTGGCAGGGCTGGCCCGAGGAGGAAGTCTCTGGGGATGAGGACATTTCTGGCTCTGCCCTGTGACTCCAGGAGGACATTCGTCAGGGTCCCTCTCACTTTCCCAGCCCAGATGGCTGTGAGTCCACCCGTCACAGATGTGCCCCAGCAGCCAAGCCTCATACCAGCAGGGACACCGTGCCCGGCAGGCAGCCTGGGCCAGCCCGTGCCTGCCCACCAGACTGGTGACCCTAATCCTGTGTGCAGACAGGGCCAGCCCGAAACCCTCCCTTGCACAAAAGGCCTTTGTTCTGCTGCCCTTCCTCCCTGCCCCCCATGGCTGCCTTTTCTTCAGCCAGGGAGGAAGGAAGCTCCCTGCCGAGCACACCACCTCCAGGCCCGGTGCCAGCCGTCCCTTCCCATCCTCATCCCTGTCCGCAGCTGAGAAGAAACCAGGAAGGCCAGGCGTGGGCTCTGTGTCAAGCCTGAGAGGGTTTGCTCCCGATGCCACGCGCTAGCTTCGCGAGTCTGGGCTTGCTCCTGCCTCTCTGCAAGCCTACTTCTTGGACATAGAGGTGTCCTCCTTCCTGGAACAGATTTGAGCGCAATAGGAGATCACATCTCCCTCCCTCCTTGCTGTGTCTCCGGCTCCCCAAGCCCCATCCAGACTCCAGGCCCTGACCCTCACCAAGCCCCGAGCCAGAGCCCTCCTCCCCGTGCGGCTGGCCCCGATGACACGGGCCCTGATCACGAGGAACACTGAATTCTTACCCAATTTATTTTTCTTCCCAACCAGCAGTTCTCAAATATGTTGCTGTCAGGATCCCTTTACTAGGATCGCTAGATTTACTACACAAATAAAAGCACAGAATGCCCAGTTCAATTTGAATTTCAGATAAATAACAAATAATTTTTTTAGAACAACTACATCCCAAATATTTATTGCACAGGACACACTTCCATTTTATCTGGCAAGCATATTCTCCATACTCTTAAAAATTACTGAGGACTTCAAAGAGCTGTAGTTCATGTGAGTTATGAAAACTGATATTTACTGTATTCGAAACTAAGATGAATTATTAGAATATTTATCAGTCTGTTTTTAAAAGTAATAAACAATACGTGTTCACATAAAGCGTTTTTATGAAAAAGCTACATTTTTCAAAACAAAGAAATCAGTGGGAAAAGTGGTGTTTTGCACTTTTGCAAATCCTTTTAATGTCTGACTTAATTGAAGACAGCTGGATTTTCATAGCTGTTTCTTCATTCAGTTCGTTGCGATATGTGGTTTTCATTGAACTATGTGAACAAAATCTGGCCTTGCACAGATATGCAGTTAGAAAAGGGAGGAGCATTTTAATAGACTTTTCAGATCATTATGAATATTTTTCTTTGCTATAACACCAAAACTCAACAAGTGTTAATTTCTTAAACTTTATTCATGATGCAGAATTTGGAACCATATGAAGAGCTTTTCATACTTGGCTACACAAAAATCCATCTGTCTATCTTTTTTGTTTGTTGTTGTTGTTGTTGTTGTTGTTGTTTTGAGACCAGGTCTCACTCTGTCACCCAGGTAGGGATGCAGTGGTGCAATCTCGGCTCACTGCAACCTCTGCCTCCCAGGCTCAAGTGATTCTCCTGCCTCAGACTCCCGAGTAACTGGGATTACAGGCGCATGCCACTCCCGCCAGCTAATTTTTGAATTTTTAGTAGAGATGGGATTTCACCATGTTGGCCAGGCTGGTCTTGAAATCCTGACCTCAAATGATCTATCTGCCTTGTCCTCCCAAAAATTCTGGGATTACAAGTGTGAGCCACTGCGCCTGGAGTTTTGTTTTGTTTTTTAAGATGGAGTCTCACTCTGTCACCCAGGCTGGAGTGCAATGGCACAATCTCAGCTCACTGCAGCCCCCACCTCCTGGGTGCAGGAGATTCTTGTGCCTCAGTCTCCCAAGTAGCTGGGACTACAGGTGCGCACCATCATGCCTGGCTAATTTTTGTATTTTTAGTAAAGATGGGGTTTCACCATATTGTCCAGGCTGGTCTTGAACTCCTGACCTCAAGTGATCCACCTGCCTGGGCCTCCCAAAGTGCTGGGATTACAGGAGTGCGCCACCATGCCCAGCCTGTCTATCTTGTTCTTTGAATGGCTTTTTTTTCCACCTTCTGACAAATGGTAACAACATGTGTTGATCATTTAAAGAATATTGGTTCACTCACCTTCCAAATGTTGACATATCTTATTATTCAATAAGTAAACATCACAGTTTGCTGATATTCCTGCCAATCTCATCAGAAAAGTCTGTAAGTATTGGCTTCTGGTGCTGGTACAAGTTTTTGTTTGTTTTTTTGTTTTGACACAAGGTCTCGCTCTGTCACCCAGGCTGGAGCGCAGTGGCCCAATCGCTGCAGGCATGCACGCCACCACGCCCAGCTAGTTTTTATATTTTTAGTAGAGACGGGGTCTTGTGATGCTGCCCAGTCTGGTCTCGAACTCCTGGGCTCAGGCAATCCTCCCAAAGTCCTGGGATTACAGGTGTGAGCCACCATACCTGGCCAGTTTTCTAACATTCTAATTTTCACTTGAAAGCTGGAATCTTTTCACTGGCAACAATTCCTGTCAATTGCTTTCCTTGAAGTGACAGCTCACTTTGATCATTTTCAAGAAAATATCTGCCGCATTGCCAAGTTTGAATAACCATAGCTTGCAATTTTTATGGAAGCCTAGGGTTCTATAAAAACGTGGCTAGTTGGGCTGACAACTCAAACATCTCACGTGTGTCTTTTTTCTGAAAACCATCGCACTTGGGCTTGCTTTATGTGCACTTCCCACTTTGTCACAAAGAATATTCAGAAGATATGCACTCAAGGGTCAGGCTCAACACCTCTGCTAGTCTGTGAGCTTAGCAAGGACGTGGCCCAGGTGTGCTGGTGAAGACTCTAGGGGCTGCCAACCGATGCACCATGGCCCAGACTGTGCTTTTCTCCTCATCTTCTGCATTATTTGAGCAAATGTCAGCAAGGGAAAGGGGCTAATGATATCTTAGGATCATTATGAAAACCATTTGACCCTGTGGATCTTCTTTTTTTTTTTTTTTTTTTTTTTTTGAGACGGAGTCTCGCTCTGTCGCCCAGGCTGGAGTGCAGTGGCGTGATCTCAGCTCACTGCAAGCTCCGCCTCCCGGGTTCCCGCCATTCTCCTGGCTCAGCCTCCCGAGTAGCTGGGACTACAGGCGCCCACAACCTCACCCGGCTAGTTTTTTGTATTTTTAGTAGAGACGGGGTTTCACCTTGTTAGCCAGGATGGTCTCGATCTCCTGACCTTGTGATCCGCCCGCCTCGGCCTCCCAAAGTGCTGGGATTACAGGCGTGAACCACCGCGCCCGGCCCTGACCCTGTGGATCTTCTAAGAGAGCCTTGGGATTCCTGGGGGTCTGTGGACCACACTTTGAGAAGCTCTGTGTTGCACGGATTTATTTGTGCCTCTGCCACTGGACTGTTGGCCCCACAAAGGTCAGGGTCTTTGTCCCGCATTTCCTGCTGTGGCCCAGCCCCTTAAACAGTTGCCTGCCTCTCCTTGGAACACAGAATGGACAATCAGGTCTTCTCCTCCCTGCCCAGAGAGACCCACGGTCATGAGTTTTGGTGTCTATGCTTCCAGGCATTTTTCTATGGGTTTCTATGCATGGTTACTCCTCCAGGAAATAAATGACATTAATGCAAGACATACTTGCTGAGTGCTGACTATGCACATAGGGGCCCCAGCAGGCAATAAGGCACACAGATCTCTGCTGGCCTGGGGCTGACCTCTGTGTGGGGAGGCCACCAGCAGGCCCGTCAGTAAGCCAACATGCAGAAGGTCAACTGGTGACACGGGAAGCAGGGGGAAGCTGGGCAGGGCTGGCACGAGGGGAGGGTAAATATGAGACAAGTCAGGCAAGGCCTCCCTGAGAAGGTGATAGGTAAGCAAAGAACTGCATAAAATGAGAGAGCGAATCATGGGGATACTTACTGAAAGAACAGCAAGTGCAAAGGCCCTGAGGCAGGAACACGCTGGCTCCCTGTCCTGGCCAACGGCTCCTGGGATTCATTCCACACTCCAGAGACATTCCCGAGCACTGGCCATGTGCCCAGTGCTGCCGGAGACCCTCACGGAGCTCATTCCAGGGAGAGCAGAAAAGCAATAAAAACAAATAGGAACAAACACAGCTGTGTCCAGAAGTGGCAAGTGAAAAAAAAAAAAAATACAATGGGGAAAAAGAAGAGGGAGCAGCAGGATGGCTGTTTTTAAAACAGGGGCCAGGGGAGGCTTCTCTGAGGAGGGGACATAAGGAAGAGGTGGGGGAGCTCTGCTGGCTTCATTCCCATTTCACAGATAGGGAAACTGAGCTTCCAGAGCTCTCCAGCCTACCCAAAGGCACACAGCTGTGCAGGACGGAGTCAGGAGAGGACTGAAGTCTCTCAGGCACTACCAGCAGACACCTGCTGTCTCATGGCAGCAGGGCCCGAACTCAGGGTGAAATCTGCCAGAGCTGGACAGGGCCTCCCTGCACAGCCCAACAACGATAACATCGACAATAACAGTAAGAGCTGGGGCAGCCCAGAGTGCTTCCCCCTCCGAATCCTCACAAGCGCCCTGTGAGAGAAGTGTTAGTATTATCCCCACTTTACAGATAAGGAGACTGAGGCTCAAGAAGGGTGTCTCACACCTAGGGCCACAGGCACACTGACTCCAAGACCATAACCTTTATTTTCACAGTTTCCAATACAAAACACCTTATAGTTGAATACTGGCATATTCACATTAACACATAAAGTACACATATTTTTAAAGATCTCTTTATGCATATATAACTCACATATCAGATAATTCACCCATTTAAAGTGTATGATATGGTTTGGCTGTGTACCCACCCAAATCTCATCTTGAATTGTAGCTCCCATAATTCCCATATGTGGTAGGAGGGATCTGGTGGGAGGTAATTGAATAATGAAGGGTGGGCTTTCCCATGCTGTTCTCTCGATAGTGAACGAGTCTCACAAGATCTGATGGTTTTATTTTTTATTTTTTTTTTTTTTTTGAGACGGAGTCTCGCTCTGTCGCCCAGGCTGGAGTGCAGTGGCCAGATCTCAGCTCACTGCAAGCTCCGCCTCCTGGGTTTATGCCATTCTCCTGCCTCAGCCTCCCGAGTAGCTGGAACTACGGGTGCCCGCCACCTCGCCCGGCTAGTTTTTTGTATTTTTTAGTGGAGACGGGGTTTCACCATGTTAGCCCATGTTGGGATGGTCTCCATCTCCTGACCTCGTGATCTGCCCCTCTCGGCCTCCCAAAGTGCTGGGATTACAGGCTTGAGCCACCACGCCCGGCTGATCTGATGGTTTTATAAAGAAGAGTTCCCCTGCACAAGCTCTCTCTTGCCTGCCGCCATGTAAGATGTGACTTTGCTCCTCCTTTGCCTTCCACCATTATTGTGAGGTCTTCCCAGCCATGCAGAACTGTGAGTCCATTAAACCTCTTCCCTGTATAAATTACCCAGTCTTGGGTATGTCTTTATTAGCAGCATGAGAACAGACAAATACAGTGTACAACTCAGTAGTTTTTAGAATATTTGAAGGATTATACAATCATCATCACAATCAATTTTAGGACACTTCCATCACCCCAACAAAAAAATCCCATGTCCAATAGCACTCACTGCCCATTCACCGCTCCCCACCCTGGCAACTGCTGATCTAGCTTCTGTCTCTATGGATTTCCTGTTCTGGACATTGGAGACAAATGGAAGCATACACTCTGTGGGCTTTTGTGTCTGGCTGCTTTGACTCAGCATGATGTTTTCAGGGTTCATCCACGAGGTAGGGCTCATCAGTCCTTCGCTCCTTTTTATGGCTGAATAATATTCCATTGTGTGCAGATACCACATTTTACTCATCCATTCATCAGCTGATGCACATTTAGGTTGTTTCCGCTTCTTGGCTCACATTTATGTGACATAAAATTGTAAACTAGATTGCCACATCTACACCCATACGGGCAGATCACTTCCTTATAATTAATGTATTCATAGAGAAAACAGTCAGGAACCAAGTCCTGAGTAGAAGGGTTCATGCCACAGTGGGCAGGTGTGTGCTGCACTCCAGGGTCTGCGCTGTACATTTTTATTTCAGAAAGTTTCTGGCAGAAGTAGAGAGCATGGGAAAATGACCTCCCCACTCAGGAACCCCCCAGGTTCCCTGCCCGGCACAGCTGCTCTTCTCGGCAGCTCTCGCAGTGGCCCGTCTGGGAGTGGGGCTTCTGGCCTGAGAGTCCAGTGTCCTGAGGAGCTGTCAGGAAGGGGTGCTGGCACCAAGCTGTCACCCAGAGTTCCTGGCCACACTGCCAGCCTCCCCCTGGGCCTAGCACTGTCATCTCTGGATTGATACCTGGCTTGTGGGGCTGGAGGGGTGGAAAGGCCTTTGCAGGCAGGGACGTGCAGGTGGGGTGGGGACCCCCTGAGGTGGCACAGCACTGTCTCACCCTAGCAGCAGTTGGGCACCCAGGGCAAGCGCCCTTCCTCCCCTCAGCCTTCTCTGTCCCCCGCCTTGGAGTCCCTTCTATCCAGCAAGTTCCAAGAATAGCCTGGAAGGAGCAGGAGCAGGGAGACAGAGGCCCAGGGAGTATCAGGACTTGTCAGGGCCACACAGCATGTGCAGGGCAGGGACTCCGTCCTTCTCCGTGGGCCTCAGTGTCCCGGTGTAGGCGATCTGGGTGGTCTTCTTCATGACAGAAAAGAGGACATCCTGCGGAGGGGCTGGCGGTCCTTTGCAAGCCTCCTCTTGGTTCCTCCCTCCTATTTCACAGATGAGGAAACTGAGGGTCGGGAAGGAGGTGGGTTTCATTTGGCATCACACAGGGAGGCCAAAACAGAAAAGCCCTCAGGTCCAGTATCTCTGTTCTTCCTTGGAGATAGGACTGAGGTTTCCTGAGGACAGAAGTTCCAACGGAAGGCAAGGAGGGGAAAACACTATGGTGACGTTGCTGTTTTGTTCTTTCACTTTTCCCTTGTTAGCCCTACTCTGTGCCAGACCTTGGGAGAGGGTTTAGCCAAGTTCATGCTGGTGTTTTCCTCACAACAGCTGTGGGAGGAGGAAGGATCCACCCCGTTTTATAGATCGGGACACTGAGACTCAGAGAGAAAAGGTAACTGGCTGAAGACTAACAGCAAGCAAGTGGCAGAACCAGGGAGGGACCCAGGTCGGGGTCAGGGAAAGACCAAAACAAGAAGAGGCCTGAAGTGGGGAGAAGGTATCCAAAATACCAGAGCTCCGCCCTGTCCTCAGTCTCCCAGGCTTCTAGCCACGGCCACCTTCCACCTCTGGAAGGGACCATGCTCTCTCGTGCCCCTGGGCTTTTGTACATGCTGTTCCTTCTGCTTAGAATGCCCTTCCCAAAGCTTAGCTCAAAAGTCTCTTCCTTCAGGAAGCCCTCTTGGGCTGGAATAGCTCCTTGGGCCGAAAGCCCCTGAGCTTTCAGAGCACTGAGTTTGCTGGGCTGCTCAAGGGTGGGCTAGAGGCTCTGGGGCCAGACACCCAGAGGGTCTGCAGCCAGTGGACCTCTCTAGGAGGAAGGGAAGCTGATGGCTTGATTCTTGTCAGAGCTAGACGACTTGCAAGTTAGCATGGAGTTCCACCCACACTCTCCATGTTCCTGCAGCTGAGACAGGGGCTGTGGCGCTCTGAGGTCCATTGGGGTCACTGTGGGTGCCCAGCTCCGGCCCTGCCCCAGCCCTCCCCAGCAGCCTCTCCAATGCTCAGGCTGCAAAGGGGTGGGCACTCCTTGGGACCTCAGCCCACTTCCTGACGGGGGACCAAAGGGGAAAGGGCCCCCAATCTCAGCCTGGCTGCCTGGTGGGAGAGGAGATGTGGGAGAACGGGGACAGAACTCCCACAGTGCTGGGAGAGGCCTGCCAGGCAGCCAGGGAGGCAGGAGGGGCAAAGATGCGGTTTCGGGGTAGGGGCAGTGCAGCCTCAGCCTAATCCTGCATCAGTACCACTGCAGGAGGGCCTTCCCAACAGACACACACACACCACTGTCCCACTCCCCAGACTCTCCGTGTTTATTTCCCTCTTGTCCTCATTAGAATATTTTCCAAACAGTCAAGCCCTGTGTGTCATAGGACCTGGGGGCAAGACTTCCAGTAACACTGGGGCCAGGGTATCAGAAGAGGGAAGGTCACCTGGTCTCGCCCACCCCCAGAGGCCTGGAGTCACTGGGGAGAGAAGAGGGGACTCTGGAGACAAAGTCAGCTGAAGCACTGTCACCAAGCTTCCCCGAACCCAGGAAGCTGCCCCTCCAGGGTCAGCCTCGGGGAAGGGAAGGACCAGCCCTGAGGACGACTCTCGCCAGTCCTCCCAAGGCCTTGGCCCCAGGCCATGATGCCTGGTCCCAGCTCCCAGGCCCTAGACTCTGCCAACCCTGGCAAGATGCCCTCCTCTCCCCTCAGCAGACGCCGCCTTCCTCCCCTAGCCCGGGAATTGCCCCATGTGTCCAGCCACACGAGGAGCTCCCAGAGCTGGCTTTGTCCCAAGCATCCTTCGAAGCAGAACATATCCGCTGCCGCCTGCAGGCTTCCCCAGGCCTCCTGCTGCCAACCCTCGGGGGGCAGCCCCAACATGTGTGCTGAGCCCTGGCCAACAGTCCCTGACACTGCCTCTGCAGGCGGTGCCCACTCTTCACCTCGTGCCCAAGAGACCTTGGTAGAACCTGCCCAAGCCTCCACCCTGCGCTTTCTCCTCCCCACCATCTGGCCTACATTCCTGGGATGGACCCAAGTTCCCATAGGCAGAGGGTCCATCCCTGGGCTGGCATCATTTGGGAAAAGCATCAAGGACTCACCTGGAGGTATCCAAGGACTCCGAAGCCAGTGCCAGAGCAAACCCCACCCGTGCCTGCTTCCTCGGGCCCTCTGAATGGATAAGGGGAGGCGGAGGAAGACAGAGGCACAGAGCTCACACTGCAGACCAGGCCTCTGGTGTACATGACAGCCAAGCTTTACCTCCACTGCACTGTGTTGGTGGCATTACTCTCCTGCTTTATAGACGAAATGGAGAAAAAGAGAGAAAGGACCTGCCCGAGGTCACACAGCCAGGAAGTGGTACAGGCAGGATTGAACCCAGGACCCATCTTCAATGGCTGAAACCAGCCTCCCATGCTCAGGGCCTGGGCCTTACTTGAGTGGGTGTGGGAGAGATGGCAGCCTCCTTCCCATCAGTGGGTAGGGCTGGAGGTTGATGGTCTTGGGCCCTGGATTCACAATGACCTTGGAGCCCAAGTCTCCACGCAGTAGCTGCCTCCTCCTGGATCAAGTTTATTAGGCCCTATAACTGGCCTCCTGCCTCGGTTTCCCTTGCTGCCTAGAAGGCTGGATCCTGCTGCTCCTCCTGGTTCAGGAGACAGTTCCTGCGTGGCTCTCCTGGCCAAGGTTACAGATTCCCTGCCTTCCTTCTAAGGTGGCTCCTGGTGCTCACTAAGCACATGTCAGCACCCTAGCCCCAGATCCCACCATGTGCCTCCTGTCCTTTTTCCTAGGCCTTGAGTTGGAAGGGCAGCGGGGACAGAGGGCTCTGCCCCTGGTTTCTCAGTAGAGGTAAAAGATGGAGGCCAACAGAGGGTCAAGTCCTGCCCCAGGCCACCCAGTGCACAAACTGGGTCAGCCAGGGACTGTCCCAGGCCCGGGAGCTGCAGGAGCCGAGGGGAGGGTGGGGCTGCCGGGGGCTGGGGCTGATGACTGCTCTATCTTCCAAACAACAGCAGCAAGGGATGACAGCCAGGCTGTCGGGACAGCCTGTTCCCACAGCGGGGCCCAGGGGAACCTGGCCTGACCACACCTCGGCTATGCCGGGCCTGTGCAGCTGCAGCGAGTGACCCAGGCTGGCCCTGTCCCTGCTCAGTTCTTCCGAGGGCTGCAGCATGGCAGTAGCCCAGGGCCCACGGGTCCACCATTTCCACAGCTGATGAGGCTGGGGGTCCTCCCCAAGGTCAGGGGACCCATCCCCTGCCTCTGGGGCACCTGCCAGGCTGGTGGAAGAAAGAAGGGAGGGAAAGCCGAGGAAGCAAGGGAGGGTGCTGCCACCTACTCCGCTTCTCCTTCCTGCAGCCTCTGTGAGGGGCTGTCACCTCCGGAGGCTTGCTGTGGGTGCACATGGTACACAGAGGCAGTAGACGTGGCTGGTCTGCACCAGGCAGCTGTGTGCAGCAGAACCCTCGCATCCAGCCCAGAGTGCCTATAGCAAGGGTTGCCATCAGGACCACTCGCTTCTGGGCATGGTTCTAAGTGCTTTACATGAGCTGATGCATTTATTCCTCACAGCAACCCCAAGTGGCAGCTACTAATGTTATCCCCGTTTTATGGATGAACTAAACGAGACCGGGGTGGTTAAGTCACTCACCTAAGGTCAAAGGAAAGTGGGCCCTGACCAGTGCCGTCGAGTTTATCCCAGTACCGACACCCCTGTGGATGGAAAGGGTGAAGCCTGTTCCTCCCACGCCCACTGGTGTCTCCTCCAACACCACCCCCTCCGCCCCGCCGGCCTGGCCTGGCTGCCAGCAACTCCTTGGACGCTCCAGGTGGAAAAACAATTGTGGGGCTGGCTCGGGTGGCTGGAGCAGCCGGGAGCTCCGTGCTTGGTGTCCCACCGATGCCAAGCCACCGGAGCGGGGTGGGGGATGGGAGCACTTGCTCAGGAGCAGGGTGGGGGTTCAGAGGAGACGCCGGAGCCCACCAGGGATGGAAGAAGCAGGCCTCTACCCAGGCCTGGCCAAAGTCGGCTCTGGGCCTGCTGCCCACAGTCAGGAGGGAAGGGGCAGCCCCCCAACAGGGACCAGCCAACTTCCCTCCCAACTGGAGCAAATGACTGAGTCTTTACCAAGCGCCTACTACGTGCTGCAGGCCCTGTTCTGGGGGTCGAGTCAGGGACAGACCCAATCCTGCCCCTTTACTGCCCGGCAGGAAGAACAGACAAGGAAACGCAGTCTCAGGAATGCTTGCTTGTTTCAACTCCCTGGGGATCTCAGTTTGCGCTGAGGAAACGGGAGACAAAGTGAATCGCCCAAGCTCTCAGTAAGGCCGGGCTGAGATTCTGAGCCCTCGTGCCTGGGCTCTGAACTCACCCAGGTCCCACCCGGGTGCCAGCTGCTTCTCATTGAGCACCTACTGTGTGCTGGGTCATTCCCAGGCCCACCCGACCCCCACAACGGCCCCCCAGGTGGAGGTGGCCACTGTCATTTTAGAGAAGTGGTAGCAGAGGCTCCGAGTGGGGGAACCACTTGCTGAAAGTCCTTGCTGGAAAGGGACCCCACCCCAGAGTGTCTGACCCCAGAGCCCACAGCCTCCCCCAAACTTTTTCTGGAAACTCCTGGCATTTAGGGGAGTGAGAAAGAGCTGTCCTGAGCAGGTCAGAGTGGTGTCAGGGATGCTGCCAGGGGGGCCACCTCCTACAATGGGGACAGCTGGGGGCTGGACCTTGGCTGACACCATCCTTTTACAATGATACGTTATTCATCTAGCTTAAGCCCCACAGATGAGAACTCTCTAGATAATTTTGGTCTTTCCTTTTAGACAACAACACAGTTATAATTTAACTATTTTAAGAGGAAATGGAGTCTACACAATGTCTTCTCTGTGTTAATTACCATGGTGAACCATTGTCAGGCCACAGACCAGTACAGTAAAGGTCTTGGTGCTCAGTAAGATAGGAAAGGTTACTTGTACCTACACAAATGGCCCCAAACTGATGTTTTGTTGTCATTCTTGTTCTTATGTCTGCATTTAATGGTTGTTCCGTCTCTCTCTTATTGTTGAGCTGTTATTTCTGAAAGCACTAAGGGTTTGCTCTGGAAAGTAGAAAATCAGCTTGATGCATCTTGTGGGTGACTGAATTATCAGTGGTTCTGCTGTGAGCAGAACTTAACAACAAAGGGAATTCACCAAAATAATAAATTATACCAAGTACTTATCGAGCTGGGGAAGCTCTGAGGACTCAAGAATTAAAATCAGGGTCTTGATATGGCATAGTCACCAGCCTTTACATCAATTGTTTGCAAATTAGAGAAAGACGCCACTTCCTCAAAATACTTTACTAGTGTCTGCTAGAAAACTATTTTAATCAATACACAAATCTACTGTGATTACTATGTAACAGCAGCCTCGAGAGTTGTGCAGTGCACAACCTGTGCAGATGCTCATGGCAGCCCTATCTTGACATCTCCAGAATTCCCTCTTTTCCATCATGTTTTTTTCTTTTTCTCCCTTCATTTTACTACTTCATACCTAAGACAGGCTCTCTCTTTGTGGTGGGAAATATGGCTTTTCTAAAACTTGGTAACTCAGAAGATAAAGTCCTTCCTCTTCCACTCAAAATGTAAAAGTAATGTAAGGACTCTTTAGTCACATGATATCTCTAAACCATCCCTATGATCAGGGAAATGGAAAGTGTATCAGCCAGGCTGATATCAGTAAGGTTATGCTGCAGAAACAAACCACCCTTAAGCATCAGGAGCTTAAACAATGAAGGTTTATTTATTGCTCATACTGGATATCAGCCCTGGTTTGACTGGGATACCTGAGTCATCTGGGATTTCAGGGACCCAGACTCTCGGGGGCTACAGCTTGAAATGTGCTCCCTCCATTGCTGTGGCAAAGGGGTGTGGAGAATCGCACGCTGGCTCTTTTTTTTTTTTTTGAGACGGAGTCTCGCTCTGTCACCCAGGCTGGAGTGTAGTGGCCGGATCTCAGCTCACTGCAAGCTCTGCCTCCCGGGTTTACGCCATTCTCCTGCCTCAGCCTCCCGAGTAGCTGGGACTACAGGCGCCCGCCACCTCACCCGGCTAGTTTTTTGTATTTTTTAGTAGAGACGGGGTTTCACTGGGTTAGCCAGGATGGTCTCGATCTCCTGACCTCGTGATCCGCCTGTCTCGGCCTCCCAAAGTGCTGGGATTACAGGCTTGAGCCACCACGCCCGGCCACGCTGGCTCTTAAAGCTTCCACTTGGAGGGCACACAAACCACTGAGCTCAGGATTCATAAAACAGGTACATGCCACGCCTAACCGTGCAGGGGATGGAGGTACAGGCCTGCCCGGCCTGGGAGAAGCCTGGTCTAGGGTTATCTGAGCTTGAATCACACGCTCACACAGCCCCTGGAATCACAGCCTAGCGGGGGCTGGGCCAGGTGGGCAGAGCACCTGTTCCAGCCTGGGACTGGGGAGAGGGAGCTCTTCAAGGAAGTAAGAAGGATGTCACCTGGCCCCAAGCAACCATGCAAGGCAGTTGCTAAGACTCAGCCAGCCTGGAGCAGCCACACCCAGCCTCTGGGCACTGCAGCCAGAGGAACCCGAAGAACTCAAAGGGACAAGAACTCCAGGGAAGAAACACACACACTCCAGCCCCACAAAAAGCATGGGAGTGGCTGGGCCTGAAGACAGCTCCTCCCCACAAGACAGGCTTCAGATGTGCAGCCCTGGATGTGTTCTCACCCTCTGGGTCTGGAGGCGGCCACGGGCGGGCAGAAGCGCAGGTGAGTAAGGAACAATCATCCACATCCCCTGGTGTGGCTGAGGCCTTCCTAAACTCCTGTACCACACTTTCCAACTGGATTTTACAGAGCAGGCTACTGGGGCTTGGATGGGTCAAGTGCGCTACTTAAGTTCACAGAACCAGCTCAGAAACCTGCATGTACCAAGCACCTACCACGCACCAGGCTTCGTTCCATTCTCAGGAGTTCCCATCCCCAGGACACAGGTGAGAAAGCACAGAGGCCGGGCACATCGCAGTCAGGCGGGCCCACCCCCGAAGCATCTGCCCTCCCCACATCACTCTCTAGGTAATGGGGTTGGGAGGGACCCTTTGGGGTTGGGGAGCCGAGGGGAAAGAGCAGCAGTCCTTTTTTAAAGGACGATGAGTGCGACACGTGACCAAGGAACTCGTGCACCAAGCGGGCGTCTGCCGGCTCGTGTTTAAGGCACATTCCTGAGCTCCAAAAGGAGAAATAAAACTGTTCCCTTGTCTGCGAGCTGAAGAGGCAGCAATATTGTGGGGTAACTAGGACCAGATGGGCTCCAGGAATTTCCAAAAGCCTTTTAGCATATTAGACAAAATAGCCTCCCAGACACACACCGTAACTTTGTCTGGCCGCCTGGTATCGGTTACCGAGACAACCGGCGGTCTGCGCACACTGGCTGGAGGGTCCCACAAGGGAGCGGGCCTCTGGCAAGGCCCCTGCACACTCCCCACTGCCGCAGCAGGAGCCCCCCTCACACTTGATCTCTTCCCTCTGGTTCCAAGTCCAGGGCACACCCTGAGAAACTCAGCCTCTCAGGGTTGGCAGGAGCTAGAAAAGTCCCCAAAACTGTAAAGTCCCAGGTGGCTCCCACAGCCTCAAGCCTCCACTTGCACCCCTTTGAGGGGTGTGAGAGGTCATACCTCACAGGGCACCCAGACTGGGGATGACTATGGCCAGCTAGGTGTCAGCGCCGGGCTCTATCACCCTGGCTGGGAGAGCCTTGGCGGGCCATCAAACCTCCCACAGTCCCCTTTCCTCATCTGCAAAACACAGTTATGTGAGGACAAAGCCATTTGATACAAGCATGGCGCCTAGAGTGTGCCAAAACTAGCAAGCGCTCCTTCTGCACTGGCCACTATCATGGTGCTCTGTGCACAGTTCTGGCTACAAGAAAGTCCTTCCTTACTCTGACTTAGGTAATATTATTAAGTAATATTAACTGAGCATTTGCCACATGCCAGAGCATCTGATGGGGGAAATGGCTGAGGCTCAAGATGGTGGTTGCCTTACCCAGGGCAGCACAGCTAGACCCAGGCTCTACTCACTGTGGACACCGCCCTGCTGAACTCGCCTCCCTGTGCGTGCGGCCTAAGGCTCCTGCTCTCTCTGGGTCTCAGTTTCCCTGTCTGTGCAAGGAGAAGTTGGACTGCATGTGCCATGAGAGTGGCCTTTCCTTCCCACACTGGCCCTCTAGACCCTCACCCTGTCCTCAAATGACCCAGAGATGCAACAGGTCTGGAGAAACTTGGAGACCAGTAGGAGGGAAGACATGGTCTGTGTCCTGGCACCCAACACAGGGCCGGGCACCCAGAAAATAGCAGAGAGGTCAGAGAGGTCACTGAATACAGCAGGTCCTCAAATAACATCATTTTGTTCAACATCGTCTTGTTGATAAGAAAAAAATATCGGCCGGGCGCGGTGGCTCAAGCCTGTAATCCCAGCACTTTGGGAGGCCGAGACGGGCGGATCACGAGGCCAGGAGATCGAGAGACGATCCCGGCTAACACGGTGAAACCCCGTCTCTACTAAAAAATACAAAAAAACTAGCCGGGCGAGGTGGCGGGCGCCTGTAGTCCCAGCTACTCGGGAGGCTGAGGCAGGAGAACGGCGTAAACCCGGGAGGCGGAGCTTGCAGTGAGCTGAGATCCGGCCACTGCACTCCAGCCTGGGTGACAGAGCAAGACTCCGTCTCAAAAAAAAAAAAAAAAAAGAAAAAAATATCGATTTCTGGCCATGCCTGCTGTCAGTGTGGAGTTTGCAACATTCCCCCAGTGTCTGCATGGGTTCTCTCCACGTACTATGGCTTTTCCCACATCCTGCAGATGTGGATGTTAACGTGAATCAGTGTGTCTACATGGCCCCAGTCTGAGTGTGGGTGTGTCTGTGAGTGTGCCCTACAGTGATAATGGCGTGATATCCTGCCCAGGGCTGGTTCCCATCTTGTGCTCTTGGGACAGGCTCCAGCCAGCCCAGACCCGAAACTGGAATAAGTGGGTAATTGTCCTGTTTTTACTAGTCTTTCTTAAAGGTATGTAGAGCTCATATTTATTTCAATGTTTAATATTAGAGGTGCTTGGTATTAGGGAAGTTTAGTGTTGTTTTTGTGACCAAAAATATGCTGTAGGAACTTAACTCTTGTTTGTATCAATTAGCCGATGGTAAAATTGGTTTTGTTACAGCTGGTGTGTTAGTCCATTCTCCAATTGCTATAAAGAAATACCTGAGACTGGTTAACTTATAAAGGAAGGAGGGTTAATTGGCTTATGGTTCCATGGGCTCTACAGGAAGCATAGTGCTTATATCTGCTCAACTTCTGAGGAGGCCTCAGGAAACTTACAATCATGGCAGAAGGCAAAGAGGGAGCAGGCAGGTCACATGGCCAGAGCAGGAGCCAGGGAGAGAGGAGGGAGGTACCACACACTTTATCTCATGAGAACTCACTCATTATCGTGAGGACAGTACCAAGATGATGCTACTAAACCATTCATAAGAAAACCACCCCCATGATCCAATCACCTCCCACCAGGCCTCACCTCCAACACTGGGGATTACATGAAATCACTTTTCAACATGAGATGTGGAAGGGGACACAGATCCAAACTTTTTTTTTTTTTTTTTTGAGACGGAATCCCAATCAATCTTTTGCCCAGGCTAGAGTGCAATGGCACAATCTCAGCTCCCTAAAACCTCCACCTCCCCGGTTCAGGTGATTCTCCTGCATCCACCTCCCCAGTAGCTAGGATTACAGGCACACACCACCATGCCTGGCTAATTTTTGTATTTTTAGTGGAGACAGGATTTCACCATGTTGGCCAGGCTGGTCTCGAACTCCTGACCTCAGGTGATCCACCCACTTCAGCCTCCCAAAGTGCTGGGATTACAGGTGTGAGCCACTGACCTGGCCTGATCCAAATGACTTCATGTGGTTTCACTTAAAGTTAGTTTCCAAGAACCTATTAAAGACTTAAATATGGACTTACTCTACTGCTTTGCAGGGTAAAGAAAGGTGGGAGTGGTGATTACAGTAATGTTGGCAACCCCTGTCCCTCAGTGATACAAGAGCTGAGACTGATTAGGTGCAGTTCTGATGCTTAAATGGTTTCATTCCTTCTCACAACCACTCTGTGAGGCCGGTGCTAGTGTGAATCCCATTTGACAGATGGGAAAACTGAGGCATGAGGAGCTGTCACCTGTCCAAGGTCACATGGAGGGTAGGGGCAGCAGTGGGACTTGAATCTGCTGCCCTGGCTCCCAGAGTGTGCATGCACTGGTCACACTACCTGCTTCTTTCAGAAGGTCACTGTCAGCCAGGTATGGTGGCTCACACCTATAATCCCAGCACTTTGGGAGGCCGAGGCAGGCAGATCACCTGAAAGCAGAAGTTCCAGACCAGCTTGGCCAACATGGTGAAATCCCGTCTCTACTAAAAATACAAAAGTAGCCTGGCATGGTGGCAGGTGCCTGTAATTCCAGCTACTCGGGCAGACTGAGGCAGGAGATCACTCGAACCTTGAAGGTGAAGACTGCAGTGAACCGAGATCACGCCACTGTACTGAACTTCATCCTGGATGACAGAGTGAGACTCCGTCTCAAAAAATAAAGAACGTCACTGTCTCAGGACCAGCAGGGGTGACCTGCAAATTCTGGATGTGAGGGGGACCCAGACTGGTACTTTACCTGCCTAGGCTCCTTGACCCTCAAGCTACCCTAGGGAAGGAAGGGATTATCATCCCCATTTACAGAGGAGGAAACTGAGGCACAAAGCGTGAAGTGATTTGCCCACAGCCACCAAGAGCCTAGATTCAAACACAGATCCAAGTCCAGGCCTGAATTTTCCCTGTATGGGACCACCCTCCCCGGGGGAAGATGGCTGTCTTCCCACAGGTTAGAGGTAGTGACCTGCCCAGCCCCATCCCCATGGCCGAGGGCGGGGAGGTGCAGCAGGCTTCAGGGAGGCTCCCCAGCATCCCAGGGGCCAGACCTGATGATATGTGTTCCCAGGTCCTTTTAGCTGAACAGACCCTGCGAACTCTCCAGCCAGGAGCCTGGAGCCACGGGAGGGTTTGGGGGCCTCAGGCCCAACCCTAGGCGGGTGCATTCGAGGGCTGAGCAAGCCTTGGCCTGGGGCCCTGCCTAAAAGGGCAGGCCCCACAGCCCACGGGAGGCCCTAAACCAGAAATGGAAACAGGACTTTGGCCTGTTTCTGAGTCAAAGAGGTGATGAGAACAGAAGAGGGTAAAGAAGCCCGTCACATGTCACATGTCACATGTATTATGCACCTGCTGTATGCCAACCTCATTCCCACTATTTACCAGAGTCCTCTATAGAGGAGGCAATGAGGTTCAGGCTGGGGCCACACCGCAGGTATACAGCAGAGGCCGGACTGAAACCCTGGCTGGACAACTACAGAGCTGCGTTCTTTCTCCAGAGACCACTCTCCCCGGAGCTGAGGTCACCCTGAGCCAAGGTCCTGGCTTTTACCTGCCCTGTCCACTGTGCCTCAGCCCTGATAAAATTAGGGAGTTCAGAAGTCAACACCCGGGGTAGTGGTGAAAACTGACCACTCTGCCACTCCACCGTGCGTGGCCATGGGCAAGGGCCTGCAGGCCACTCTGAGCCTCGGTGTACCAGCCCGGACAATGGAGCTCCAGAACCCTGCACAGGGAGGCTGCTGTGAGGATGAACAAGGACCAGGCATGCAGAGAGTGGCACGGGCCTCTGTAATCCTCTCACACACATGGCCTGGAACACGGCACACGCTCACCACAGGCACTCCCCTGCAAGGAGGCTGCCAGGGGAGGAGGGGAGGAGGCCAGGGTTCTGGTTTGCTTGCCAGGGGGTGCCAGGCTCCCTCAAGCCCTCCCTGGGCCTTACCTTCCCCATCCACAAATCGACAACGCCGACAGCCAGCACTGGGCCAGGGTGAGCAGGCCTCCTCAAAGGACACCTCCCTTCTCATCCACCCCCGCACACCTTGTCCAGCTGCAGCGCCCAGGCTGGGCCTCTGCAGGTGGAACAGGCAGGTGGAACAGGTACTCTCCAGGGCCCCAGCCCCAGCTGCATGCGCCAATCCATGATGCATTTCTCAGCTGCCTGCTCTGTTTTATAACTATTTTTAATTCACTTTGTACTTTGAAAGTTCAAGCTGAAAGCCAATGGCCCTTTAGAAAGCCCAGTGTATGTTTTCCAGCTGAAGAGCATTTCCAGGGCAGGACGTGGGAGCGCCCGTCTCTGCGGGCCCCAGCCTGAGTAGACAGCCATGTAACCACAGGTGCCACACTTCCCTCCACCAGGCCCTGCCACCACCGCTGAGAGGCCGTGGGACTGCCTTTCCCCTCCGGGCCCCTGTCTCATCTGGACAAGGGTGCTGAGGTCTGCCTCTCCCAGGGTTGCTGGTAAGGGTATGAGCTGGGGAAGGGCGTGGAAGTCCAGGCAGCGTGCAAGATGCCATGCTCACCAAGACACTATTTGCCAGAGGGCCTGGCCATGGGAAGAGGGCATCAGTGTTGGAGTCAGATGGATGTGGGTGCATTCCCTGGCTTTGCCATTGCCCGACTGTGCAGTCTTGGGCAAGCCATTTCACCTGAGTTTGTTTCCCATCAGTAACATGGTAGTGGTGATGATGGTGATAATGAGTGCCGACAGCCACAATCAAGCATGCTTGAGTGCTTACTCTTGCTTTAAGCCCTTCACAAACATTCACTCATTTAATTCTCTAACACTTAGGAGGTAGGTGCTATCATCCGCATTTTGCAGATGATATAATCCCCATTTTGCAGATGATATCATTCCCATTTTGCAGATGAGTAAACCAAGACACAGCTATCGAGGGGAGGAGGCAGAACTCAGAGCCAGGATGGAGAGACTGGAGCCCACACGTCCGCTCCCTGGGCCTCTCTAGCAATCACGTGACAGCATCACTCCGAGTGGTGCAGAACCTCACGTGTCGGCCCTGGGCCTGAGCAGGGTGCCCCCAGCCAGTGCTGGCTGAGCTGAATGAAACCAACTCAAGGACAGGCTGCCCTGGAGGAGTTCCTGGCCCTAAACCCCAAACGTTTGGCTGAGCAGCCAGGGAGGCATCATAAAAGTCTTCCTTTAGGTCTGCCTGGGAGTCCCACTAGGCAGGGAGGGGCCCCGTGCCAGCACCCGCCTTTGTTTATGCCTGAGGCAGCAGGGTAGGGATGGTCATGCCTGCCTCTGCCCCCGCTGGGGCCCTATTAGCCTAGCCTGGAGGGGTGGGTCCCGGGCAGGGGCCAGGTTACAGCCGGGCACTGCTGCTTCCTGCTGGAACTTCCCTGCGTCTACTCCGTAGAGAACAGAGCCCAAGATGAAATCTCCCAAGATGAAATCCCTCTCCCCAAGCCTCAGCCGGCTCACTGGCCAGGCATGGTGCAAGGTCATGCCTCCCAAGGTCTCCCCAGACCATGAGTCTGATGGCCAGTCGTCCTCAGCCCGTCCCTGCTCTTACCCAGGGCTGCTGTGCTACCTCTCAGCCACTTCATGAAGCTGACCTGCTCCACTGGGATTGATGTAACTTGTGGTGTAATTTACATACAGCAAAATGCACGGATCCTGCAAACAGGTCCAAACACTTCACCTGGCCTCAATTCTTCCGCCTGACCTACATACAGGATATTCCTCCCCGTCACCCTGACAGTTACTGGGAGCAGCAGAAAGCCACCCAGCATCCTGAGTGCCTTCCAGGTACTGAGGCTCTTATTCCCAGGACAAGCCCTTCCACCAGCATCTTTAAGGAAGAAACAGCTCACAGGTTCTGGAGCTGGGGCCTGGGCTCCAGTCCTCACTCCTCCAATTAGGGGCTGCGGGTGCTCAGCAAGTAACTAACCCCTTTCCTGCCTCCGCTTCTGCATCTGTGAGGTAGGCATGAAAACAGTTCTCACCTCAGAGCACCATAAAGTTCCATATGCAATTCCCAGCCAGAGTCTGGATAGGGCCTGGCCCTTAGTACCACCTGGTCAGCATCAGCCTTTATCAGTCTCCTCACACCCAGCACAGGGCCAGGTGGGACCCCGGCCTGCCACCCCACGTCCTTGTCCCTGGCACCCTGACCCTCAAGGGGCCACCCTGCCCCCCACCCAGGCTGTGCCACTCATACTGGGGATGCTCTGGTCACTCTGCCCAGCCAAGGCTCTGCCTTTCCCCCTGCCTGGATACCCCACCCTCCACCCCAGCCCACCCTCATCTCGGGGCAGCCCATCCCTGTAAGTGCTCCAAAAGCACCCCAGGCCTAGAAGACGCCCCTGCCACCCACTGCCCTGCCAGGGCCCTCCTGCTGTGCAGAGCCACCATCACAGCCCAGCTGTGCCTGCCCACCTGTTCCCAGGCTGTCCCAGACCCTGTGACCTTATCCCCCAGGGACCCTAGACCCGTCTCTGTCCAGAGAGTAACTCCCCCCACCCCACCCCACTGCCAAGTGTGAGGCAGCTGAGAACTTTTACTTTGGAATCTGGCAGAGCTGGATTCAAGCCTGGCTCTACCACTGTTGAGATCTGCTGAGAGGTGTGGCCTGGGGCAAATTTCTCACCCCTGCCAAGCCTCAGTTTCCTCATCTGTGAAATCGGAATCATTACCAACTCCACGGGACTCAGAGGATGGAATAACACACTAGCATTTATTGAGCAGCTACCCACGTCAGGCCTTGCACCACAAGAACTTTCCATTTTCATTTCCTTCCACCCCCAGAAGGTCGGGATTCTTCACCTCCAGCACACACAGCAGCCTGGGCCAATCAAGCCTCTAGGGTTCTCTAGGAACAGAAGCTCAACAGTGACAAATCATGTCTGTGGCTGAGCCCCAGAATTCGCTGGCCTGAGTTGGGTGTGAACGGATGTTAGGTGCCTCGAGTCAGCGACAGAGACCAACAGCAAGGGTAGGGATCTCAGAGTGCATTGTTAGAGCCTCGGGGTCTGGTCCAGGAGGCCAGCGTTGTTGACAATTTGTGATCTTGGAACCCTTTCCCTGCAGCAGAGGGAGCATGAGGGAGGGTGGGAGACAGTGGGAGCCCCCCTCACTGTGATGAACATAAGTCCTGTAGGGGGCTGATGGAGCAGGGACATCTCAGCGGACCCACTTTCCCTCCCCAGCCCCTGATTTGGTCAGGGCCACAGCTGCTGGCTAGCAGGGGTGGATGTTCCCCCGCCCACTTCCTGGAGGCCCCTGAATGTCCCCATGAGTAGGGCTGAGGAAAAGGCCAGAGACCCAGCCCACCTGGGGGCCCTGGGCACGGACAGGGATCGGGGCCCAGGCACTTTGGTGAGGCCAGTGGAGGCCACAGTCCCACCCAGGGCCCTGCCCCGGCTACCTATGCTCACAACCCCCAGGCCGGATAGAGATCCTCACTGCCCTCTCTCCGGGAAACCCTGCCCCACCTCACCAGTACCTGGGTCCCTCCCTGGGCCTGGGTTCCTACAGGACCTGGCTTGGCCACCAGCCTGCATCTCTGATTTCCACCTGTGAGCCTGGCCTGCTGTCTCCCACCCTTCTTCTGCCCCCTCCCCACCTGGGTCAGCAGCCCCCTGGAGACAACAGGGCTGAGGCCTGTCCCTGACCTAAGAAGTCCTCCCCTAAAACCTGCCCCTTGCACTGAACAGGCAAGACTACTGCTAAGGCAGTGATCCGGGGCTGCAGGCCTTCCCACCTTCAGCCCCAAAGAAGGGCCTGGGAAGGCAGGTCCAGACCCTGCTTTACTGAGGGAGAACTGCAGATGAGGGAACCCACCTGTACCCCTTCCTGACCGCCCCTCACCTCCAGGCCCAGGGTTTCCACCTGCTGCCTGGGAACCAGGTCCACCTGGAGGTCTAGCTGCAGCACCTCCTGGGCCATCCACACCAGCACCCGTAGCTCTTCAGCTCTGGGGCAAAGAGGGCAGCAAATCCCACGACCAAGGGGAGGGAGGGAGGCCAGTCAGGATGGAGGTGGAAGCTTCCTCACTCTGACCTGGGTCTGCCATTCTCAAAACCAGAACACCCCAAGCCCAGGGCCCTTGCTGTGCCTGGGACCTAGCCTGTCCTCTCCGATTCTCAGTGAACTGCCTGCCTCCCTCGACCCATGGACCCGTGACTCCGTGTGGGTCCCCCTGGGACACAGGCTCTGCCTTCTGCCCCCACCCATAGAGGCCTCGAGCCCCTCTGGCTTCCAGCAGGGAAAAGTGGAGGAAGGGCCAGCTCTAGGCCTCAGCCAGGGATGGCCCTGCCCCTCCATGCTCACTGAAGGCTGCCTCCACCACCCCATGAGGTTAGAAAACAAAAAGCACTAAGGGGCGGATAGGCGGGGCCAAGTGACAGGCAGGGCAGCGAGGGTCAGGGCACTGCAGGGGGAAGCAGCGGTGTGTCTGAGTTCTGTGCTGAGATGCTGGGTGACTCAGGCCCAATGAGCCCCAGGCCAAACAGATTAAGGATGGAGTCAGCAATGATGCGGGCTGTGCGCTTCTGGTACCCGCCTGAGGTCACCATAAGGATGGGCACGTGGCGGCCACGGACCATCCGGAACACAAGCTCATCCCGCTTCACAATGCCCTGTTGGGGGAAGAGGAGGGTGACTCAGGCAGGCCAGACCCCCATGGTGTCAGGAAGTCCTTCTGCAGGGCCAGCCCTGCTCCAAACTGCTGTTGCTTCAGCCCATCTCCTCCCTGACATGAGGCCGACCACCTTTCCTGCTGCCGCTGAGTCCACAGAGCAGACCCTCCCACAGTCCCCAGAGTCAGGACGTACCGCTGGGCTGATGGACAGCCCCCCAAGTCGGTCCCCCTCGAGGATGTCGGTGCCTGCATTGTACACCACCACGTCGGGCAGGTGCTCCTGGAGGGACTTCTCGATGTTCCTCTCCACCTTATCCAGGTATTCATCATCCTCTGTGCCCCACTCCAGCTCCACCTTCCGCCTGATGGCCTCTGGGAGGGAGACATGGATGGCCTCAATTTATAGAGAAGGGAAACTGAGGCTCAGGACAAGACTGTGGACACCAGGCAAGACTGGAAACTGGTCTGTTGGATTCAGCACTGCTCGGTCTCATTCCACCCAAAACTAAGCTGAAAAGAGCACCAAGAGCTGCAAAAAGGGGGACTCAAAGGAGAGAAGGGGCATTGAAGCTGAGACACTGCCCTGGGGGTGTGGAGATCTGTGTAGGCAATGTAAGATTTCACTGCCTCCTCCAGGCCTTCGCTACACATGTGGACGCCCTGCCCTGCCCTGCCCTGCCCTTAAGCCCAGGCTCAGCACATGTGAGCTTCTGTTGAGAAACTGGTTCCTTGGGCCATACTAGCTGCTGACTTATCCACACCAGACTCACCGCAGCTGGTGCAAAAATGTCCCCTACCTGTGGAGGTGGCAGCCCTGTCTTCAAATCTCATCTGAGAGTCTCTGCCTTTTCATTGATGAGTTTAATGCATTTTCATTTTAACAGTTATATGTGAATTTCTTTCTTTTCTTTTTGAGATGGAGTTTCGCTCTTGTTGCCCAGGCTGGAGTGCAATGGCGCAACTTGGCTCACCACAACCTCCGCCTCCCAGGTTCAAGCGATTCTCCTGTCTCAGCCTCCTGAGTAGCTGGAATTACAGGCATGTGCCACCACGCCCGGCTAATTTTGTATTTTTAGTAGAGATGGGGTTTCTCCATGTTGGTCAGGTTGGTCTCAAACTCCTGACCTCAGGTAATCTGCCTGTCTCAGCCTCCCAAAGCGCTGGGATTACAGGCATGAGCCACCACGCCCGGCCTATGTGAATTTATTTCTTATTTCATATTTTCAAATTTATCCTATTCTTTTTTTTCTTTCATCCTTTCTGTTTTTTTTGCCAGGCAGATGCATGTTTATTGGACAGGGTTATGTGATCTTGGGTGGGTCGAGTGACTTCTCCAGGTCTCGGTTTCCTCATCTGTAAAATGGAAAGGATCACCTCATAGGGATGCTGTGAACCACCGCAGTGGCTTCTGCAGGGCCTGGCAGGCAGGAGACACTCAGGAGAGAGCCTCACCCACAAGGACACCCTCAAGACGAGGGTAGGGGCAGCAGCTTACGCTTGGCAAAGCGGTCCCCGGGGTAGATGTGGCGGTTGTAGACATCCATGATGTACACACGCTTGTCGTCCATGAAGTCTCGCTCATGCCCATTGCCCTGTGGGGAGGTCACAGTAGCCGCTCTCAGGCAGGTGCCCTAGGCAAGGCTGGGGCTCCGCCACCCCGCCGCCATGCCTCAGGAAACTCATTTGCCAGGGCAGCACGGCCTGCTCTCGGGGACAGCAGGTCTCACGGCTGTTAAGGAGCAGAGCTGGGATTCAACCTTAAAACCAGGCCCCGGCACCTTCTAGCATGGACTTGAGCAAGCCCAGGCCTCTTAGGTTCCCTAACAGAGGAAGAAATTCGGCTCTGCTGCCCTCTCAAGTCTGTGGTGGGACTGGTTGGGATCAGGGATGTGAAAAGCAAACTATAAAGGACTGTCTACATGTAACCTGGCTTAGGAGTTCAGGGTCACAAGAACCCAAGGCAGCTCCCCAACTAGCACAAAGCCATAGCAGTAGCAGTGTGGGGGGTGCCTTCCGGAGCCCACCGGGTACCCTTCCTGTCTGACCAGAGGCACTGGCCTCATTAGCGGTCCTGAGGAGGGGGTAACCCTCTGCTTTGTTTGATGCTTTACTCCGTAGGCGCCGAGTTCTTAAATGGCGACCCCAGGTGCCCGAGCCAAGCCATGTGTGTGGGCATCCACCCGAGGGGCAGGTCGCCAGTGCTCAGCAGCTCTGGGCAGGGGGCAGTGCCCCAAATTATTCGTAAGCAATGGGGACCCATAGCAGAGCTCTGCACACGAGAGCAGTCCCATCAGAGTGGGCTTCAGGAAGAGCCTCATGTGGAGGCAGTTGGGAGGAGGGAGGGAGGCCCCTCGGGAGCAATGAGGAGGACCTACTGTCCTGGATAGAGCGAGAAAGACAGACCCTGCATTTGTAGCCCGAGAGACAGAAGACAGAAGCCGTGAGAGCCGTGGGGACGTGAGGAGGAGACTCTCCTGGCCCAGGGAGATTCTGGAACTGGGGGTGGCAGGTCCCCCAAGAGTCTAGCCCCTGCAGAGCACTCACCTGATGGGCATCAAGATCAATGATGGTAGCCCTGGAGATGCCCTCCACACGCTCAAACAGAAACTGCCAGGGAGGAGAGGGTAGATGTGAGGACCTTGGGAGGCCAGAGGACCCAGCCCTAGAGCAACTCCCTGACGGCGGGGGTGGGGGCCTAATGCTTGTGGGTATCAGGCCACCCAGCAAAGATGTCACTTGCCAGGGAGAGCTGTGCAGCGCCAGCTGTGGGGCTCCATGTGTGCATGCAGGTGGTGGTCAGGGAAGGCTCCCTGGAGGAGGGAGCATGTCCTGTACCCTGAAGGGTCATAGGTCAGGAGGTAAATGGGTCACTCAGGCCCTGCATTTTCCCAGATTCCCTAGGAAATGTGTAGGGGTTAAGGAGAGAATCCCCACAGCCCTGGGACTTCATTCCCCAACCTCTGCCTCATCCTACAAGGCCAAGTCCTAACTGCCCCCTCTTCCAGGAAGCCTTCATTCCCTCCTCCCCAGGAAGGTCTCCTGTGCTTCCTCCTTCTTCTAATGGCCTGCCTCCCCCATCAGTCTATGTGCCCCGTGAAAGCAGGGACACATTGGAACAGGTCAGCCTGTTCCTGATGCCCAGCACGAGGCCAGGCACAGAGTGGCAGGGGAGTTGTGGGGCCCCACAGATCAGAGGCCAGCACCAGTTCTGCCCCTGCTAGCTGCATGCCCTCACCTCTGTGGGCCCCGTCTGCCTGCGAGGATTCAGGGAGTAAGTCCTGGAGCACAGCGCGGGTTGGAGCATGCAGAAGTGCCAGCTGCTATCAGCACCATCATTCTTTCCACTCCCTACTCCCTTTGCCAGCCATGCCCTTCTTCCTACAACTTAATATGTGGCTATACAGCAGATCCTGGCCCTGTCTCATCCCCTGGCTGTGGGAGGCTGGAATAACTCCATTCCACCACAGGCAACCCTTCTAAGCAACATGGAAGAAGAGCAAGTGTCAGATCTGGATTTGGTTCCAGCCTGGCTGAGCAATCCAGACAAGCCCCCTCCCTGCTCCAGCATAGGCCCCTTGTCTATAATTCAGGGTGAGCACAGTTCATTTGGAGCTGTGGGGAGGATTCCAGGAGGGCTCTTGGAGGTGAGACCCCACATGCTCATAGACACACCTTGATGGCGAGTGTGATGTCCGCATAGGCACAGAAGCCCCCGCCACGGTCGCTGGAGCAGTGGTGGAAGCCACCCCCTGCAGAAGGGCAGAGAGCGGTGCTGCTCAGAGCCAGGCTCCCAGGCTCAGTCCAGGAGCTCCTCCATCCCTTCACCTCCCCCAGCATCCTCCCTGCTCAGCTCTCAGGGACCGGCACCTCGGACTCTGGGTTGGCAAACCGAGCTGAGTGCCGGGGCAAGTCACCATCCCCAGGCCAGAAGGCAGCCACGTCTTCAGGGTGTCCCCAGCAAGTCCCCAGTGCCACTCACACCCCCAAGCAACAGAGAGCTCATCATTCCTGAGGCAGAAAGCTGCTTCTTGTCCCCACCAAGCTGGGCCTGCCTCCATGTGGCTCCCGAAACCAGGAAGGAGTGGTGGCATGGGGGCCACGCGGATTCTGCTAGTGGCCAAAGCGGATGGTCAGAAAGGGCACCCTCTGCTGGTCATGACTGCCTACAACCACGAGGAGGGCCCTAGAGCCCGGGATCCATCACCCCTCCACCCTGAGACATAGCCTCAGAGTCCCAGGGCCCACAGAGACCCCTTCCCCTGCAGCCCCTGGGATAGCCTGAATTGCAGGGGCCCTCTGCAGTTGAACCCAACAACTGATCCATCAGAGAGTGGGCAGCTGGCCCCATGGATACCAGGAACTTGCCTCTCCCACCCCCCAGGAGGCTATTGTTGGCTCATAATGATGAGACGACAGCCACAGTGAACACCTGACTGAGCACTGAGCTTGCTGAAGATTCCCTCCAGCCCTACAAGGGGCATTAGTATCACCACCCCCATTTTACAGATGAGGAGACTGAGCCACAGAGGAGCTCAGCAACTTGCCCAGGGTCACACAGCCAGGTAATGGCAGAACCAGGATCAAACCCAGGGTGTATCGGGATCCAGGCTCTTAACCTCTACCAGGCAGTAACACCTGCCATGGGGAGGGCCATCCGGGCCCTCCTGGGAACCCTGCTGTAGACACGCAGGGCACAAATCACTCCCATATCTGACGTGGGATCCTTGTCTAAGGAGGTCCCCGGCTGGCTCCCCAGCCCCGCCTTTGCACACTTCCAGTGGCAGGGAGCTTCCTCCCTTCCAGAGAGCCTGTGCCATCCCTGGGCAGCTCAGCATGGTCTGAAGCCTGCCTTGTGTCTTCCCTGAAGGACTCCACCTGTGTCCTGGGGCCCAGGACAGCCCACAGAGGCTTGGTCATGTTGGGTTGGGTGCAGCAGAGTACCATTACATCACCACTATGCCAGACCTAATGCTAACCAAGCTCCTAGAGAGTGGGGCTCCCCCTAACTGTGCAGTGGCCCAGGGTGGCCTCTCCCTTGCAGAGTTCACAGCCAAAGGATGGGGGACCCTGCTTTAGGGCTCTACACAAGCCAGTAGGCATCTCTCCATGTCCATTTCCTCATCAGTGAGACAGGCCTGACAATTATGCCCAGCTCAAATAAGAATCTGGGTGAAGGCCGGGCATGTTGGCTCATGCCTGTAATCTCAGCACTTTGGAAGGCCAAGGCAGGCATATTACCCGAGGTCAGGAGTTCAAGACCCAGCCTGACCAACATGGAGAAATCCCATCTCTACTAAAAATACAAAATTAGCCAGGCGTGGTGGTGTATGCCTGTAATCTCAGCTACTCAGGAGGCTGAGGCAGAAGAATTGCTTGAACCTGGGAGGCAGAGGTTGCAGTGAGCTGAGATCATGCCATTGCTCTCCAATCTGGACAACAAGAGCAAAATTCCATCTCAAAAAAAAAAAAAAAAGAGTCTGGTGAAAAAGAGCTTTCCAAACGTCAAGTGCTGTGCCTACAGGAGGGACAATGACAGGGACAAGGGAGACTCGCGTGCAGCCCTCCCATGAGACAATCTTGTGGGAGAGTCAAGGGGGCTAGGGAGCATGGGCCCTCCAGACCCTTGAGAAGGTGGTGGTATTGATCCTGGGTATACCCACCCAACCCAACATGACCAAGCCTCTGTGGGCTGTCCTGGGCCCCAGGACACAGGTGGAGTCCTTCAGGGAAGACACAAGGCAGGCTTCAGACCATGCTGAGCTGCCCAGGGATGGCACAGGCTCTCTGGAAGGGAGGAAGCTCCCTGCCACTGGAAGTGTGCAAACGCAGGGCTGGGGAGCCACCCAGGGACCTCTTTAGACAAGGATCCCACGTCAGATGGAGGCACTGGTCAGTCTCTCCCAGGTACTAGGAGGCTACATATCAACCTCCAGGCCACTTGACTAGGGGACACCAGAGCTTCTGAATTCACAGCTGCCACCTCCAGGATCCTCCTGCCCTCCTCCAGCCCCCTTTCAGGCCAGTTCTACCAATGGCTGGACATTTCTGAGGACATTCCCAGCACTCACCCACGTTGATGGCCCAGCCTCGCTCCACGGCCAGCTTCCCCGCCTTTGGAGACAAGCAGAGGGTGAGTGGGCACAGGCAGCCCATCTTCCACTCATTCATTCACTGATTCATGCACTCATTCCATAAACACTGCTTCTAGCCAGCTCTGGGGGAAGGATGAGCTGAGCTACAAGGTAGGGGTATAGAAGGAACTCCCTACCCCAAGCAACAGTCTAGGAAGTAAGTGCCAGGTTGGCTGGCATATGAGATGTACAGTGCATAAGCACCTTTGCAATTGTGCAAGGAAACTGGAAAACATAACAGTACTTATCATCCATCACATATGAGCTGACAATAATTTTGACGTGGCTTTCAAAGGGAAAATAGGCAAAGTTTTGCTCATAGAAATATAGTAGACTGGGCCAGGCACAGTGGCTCACGCTTGTAATCCCAGCACTTTGGCAGGCTGAGGCAGGTGAATCACTTGAGGTCAGGAGTTCAAGACCAGCCTGGCCAACATGGTGAAACCCTGTCTCCACTAAAAATACAAAAATTAGCCAGGCAGGTTGGTGTGTGCCTGTAATCCCAGCTACTTGGGAGGCTGAAGCAGGAGAATCACTTGAACTCGGGAGGCAGAGGTTGCAGTGAGCCAAGATGACACCACTGCACTCCAGCCTGGGGGACAGAGCAGGACTCTGTCTCAAAAAACAAACAAGCAAAAGAAGAAATAGAGTAGACTGAATACTGAAATCTTCTAGGAAATCATAGTTTTGGGGACAGGCAGTAATATTCTACTAAGCTAAAAAAAAGTACAAATTTACAAAGATAACAGAACAGTAGGGGATCAGTAGGTAGTGATCCAGGGCTGGGTTAGATCCTCATACATTTGCATGTGAAACATTCCTCTATCTGCAAATAACTAGGCAGTCTGCGGCACATTTTTTTAAAAAAAACACACACACAATGTGAAACCTAATTTTGCTGCAGGGATTTTTTGTTGCCACACCCACGGTGGGGGAGAGGTGGAGCCTTATTCATCACTGAAGTCATGGAGGATCAGTTCTCCATCTTAATTTTGGGTGTATTAGGGCTGGGCGTGGTGGCTCAAAGCCTGTAATCCCAGTGGATCATTTGAGGTCAGGAGTTCGAGACCAGCCTGGCCAACATGGTGAAACCCTATCTCTACTAAAAATACAAAAATTAGCTGGGCATGGTGGTGCACACCTGTAGTCCCAGCTACTCAGGAGCCTGAGGCAAGAGAATCGCTTGAACCTAGGAGGCAGGGGTTGCAGTGAGCCGAGATCACGCCACTGCACTCCAGCCTGGGCAACAGAGCGAGACTCTACTCAAAAAAAATAAAAAATTAGCAGGGGGAGGGGGTGTGCATTAGAGCCATAGTGCTAGGGTATCCGATTTGGTGGGTGGAGAGAGATATTATATACTAGCAATTACGGTAACCAATAGGAGGTCATAGGAGAAAGAACGATGAGAATGCTAATGTCCCAAGATGTGGAAAAAAGGCTTTTGGAGAAAGGGTCATTGTTGCCGAGCCTTGAGGAATATTTAGGATTCTGTTCAACTACTAAGTGGGAGGAGGGCATTCCAGGGCAAAGGAAGTGAGAAGGACCATGCGGTATGGGAGCCCCCAGCCCGGCCGCGCCCCCCCCACCCCACCTACCATTATGGTTCCTCCTGTCTGGGTCCGAAGGGGCCTCAGCACCTTCCTCTGCACAAGGAAGTTGGGGAGGAAGATAACAGGGGGGATTTCTGTGATGGTAGCAACAGCAAAGGACCACTGCGGAAAAAGACAGGGGCTGTTGGCCTCCGCTGCCCCACCCCGGGGCAACCCGTGAGAAATCAGATCCCCAGGAAATGCCTTGAGGACAGTTTCCAGGTACCCTTGGATGAACTCCCTGGTCAAGCACACTTCCTTTGGTAGAAATGAGAGCCAGAGCCACAACCCTACCAGGCTCCTGACAAGCTCTGGGCTCAGTAAAGAGCAGTTTGCACAATGCGTTTCTTTTTTTTTTTTTTTTTTTTGAGACGGAGTCTCGCTATGTCGCCCAGGCTGGAGTGCAGTGGCCGGATCTCAGCTCACTGCAAGCTCCGCCTCCCGGGTTTTTACGCCATTCTCCTGCCTCAGCCTCCCGAGTAGCCGGGACCACAGGCACCCACCACCTCGCCCGGCTAGTTTCCTGTATTTTTTAGTAGAGACGGGGTTTCACCGTGTTAGCCAGGATGGTCTCGAACTCCTGACCTCGTGATCCGCCCGTCTCGGCCTCCCAAAGTGCTGGGACCACAGGCTTGAGCCACCGCGCCCGGCCTACAATGCGTTTCTTAAAGCTAGTGGGCCAGGGTTCCTCAGCGTTCTGAGGCCCTTGGCTGCCCTCTTGTGCCCAGAACAGGAGCTGCAGAGGGCTCCAAGTCAGCAGCGCAGGCTGCTGCTTTGGGATAATTGGTCTAGACCATCCACTGTACAGAAGGGGACACTGAGGCCCAGGCAGTGAGAATCTTCCCAAGGCCACACAATGAGTCACTGACAGAGCTGGGACGGGAGCCCTGGCCTCTTGCTCCCTCACACTGCATTGCCTCTTCGTCCATTGGGAATCAGACCTTCCTGGCAAAAGGGATGCACTACCCTCATCTCCAGCTGCTGGGGCTGGGGGGTCTAGGGTACCTGAAAGGTATCAGCACTAAGATCAGGACAGAATGTGCCCTGTGACCTCCAAGTCTACCAGGTAAATATCCATAGCACTGGCTGCCCAGCTGCACCCAAACCCCAAGCCATCTCCTGGCTGAAAATGCATCCCTGCTCCCCACCCACGCAAGGCAGAGCCACTCACTTTGTAAATATTTACTAAGTGTCTGCTAGGTGCCCCAGGTGGGCACTGGTGGGCCCATTCTCGTGCCAGGACACTTGCAGGCACTTATTTGCAGTGTGATGAGTGTGGTGATGAGGAGGAGAACTGGGTGGGGGTTATTAGAGAGGCTTTCTGGAGGCGGTGGCATCTGCAGGAGGTGAAGAGCGAATAGGAGTTATCCAGGTGCGGAGGTCAAGGGAAAAAGGTAACTGGGCAGAGAAGTGAGTCCATGATCCAGAGAAGGTGAGTGCAGCTGGAACAGGGCAGGCTGAGCTTATCACACAGGGCCTGGTCTGCTAGCACAGGCTCACACATTGTCGTCAGAGCAGTAGGGAGCCATAGATGGTGCTATCTCAAGCTGCTCTAGCTGCAGCAAGGAGAACCAATTAGGGGAACAAGGATAGAGAAGCAGCAGCCCCAGGAAGGAAGTGTGAGATAAGAAGGGTCTGGGGTGGTAACAGGGGCAGGTGTTAGCCGGCAGCATGTGGGGACAAGGGGTGGAGGGCTCAGGTGTCGAGTCTGGGGCCTGTGAGGGTAATGGCACTCAGAGGTGAACCTGAAGCAGGGTAGAGATGGCACTAGGTTCTGCTCTCCATGGGCCAAGTCAGCCCCTGGGGCAGCCAGGTGAGACAGCTGAGGTTTAAGTGAGGCTGGAGCTCAGAACAGCGGTGGGAGAGTGGGAGGTGAAGGGCTGGATTGGGACTGCAGGATTCCCACGCTGAAGGGCAAGGCCCAGACAGAGAACCCCCGGGGAAAATCAAGGGCTTCCCTGGGACAGGGTGAGGCGTGGAAAGACCTGAGGCGCAGTGCTCAGGAGGCCAGGTGGAGAGAGGGTGGCTGGGAGGAGCGGGTAGAGGGAGGCACCAAAGCTGGGGAGACATTCCATGAGAGGAAAGTGGGAAGTGTGGCCATTGCGTTCACCAACCAGGAGGAGGAGTTTTAGGATGAGAGAAACATGAGCATGTTCAATGACAGAGAGCAGGCAGCAGGGAGGGAGAGGGTGGCTAGGGATGGTGTGATGGCAGAGTGGGGACAAACCTCAGAGGGCCAGGAGGTGCTGTAGCCAGGCCGCTTGGGGCCGGACAAGAGGCAGGACACACCCTAGGTCAGGCCCCAGGAGGGGCCTCATGGCTTAGGCCCTGGCCACCAGGGGAGGCCTCCTGTCATGGTCCTAGGGGTGCCAGGCACCAGGCTGCTGGGAAATGCCCGTGGCCACCGGCCTAGGCCTGTAAGGGCAGCTGAAGGCAGGGGAAGCTGGCATCACTCCCTTACTCTGGTAGAGAAGCCAGTGAGCAGGGTCCCACTCATGATCGGGAAGGAGAGGTGCCCATGGGGCACCACTTCCACAAGCCCAGGCCCTCTGGCTGTAACATGGAGGCATCGCAGGGCCTGGGAAGGGGTGAGAGTGTAAGAGCTGGGACCAGCACAGCTGAACAGTTGCAGGACACACCCATGAGTGTGTGTGTGTGCATGTGTGTTGTGTATACATGTGTGCACAGGTATGTCCGTGTGTGTGTGCATGCATGTGTGATGCGGGACAGACCCAGAGAAGGAAGGTCCCTGCCCGAGGTCATCAGCTCCTCTTGTTCACCACACTCATCCCACTGCCCAGCACAGGTCCCACATGTGGCCGACATGGAATCACGGTTTTCCATGAATGAGTGAGCAAACAAACGAGCTGCTGAAGGAGCACATGGAGTCACAGCCTCCCTCCCTCCCTGGGAAGCCAGCAGCGGACAGAGACTGGAAGACAATGCAGCCAAGAGCCCAGCATGGACACCAACCACGAGAAAGGCATTCTCTCATGTGCTCCACAGCCACGGGTCTTGCACAGCGCTCCTCAAGAAGGCTTCCACCGGCAAGTCGTTTGGGAAGCACCCACTGGCAAGTCTTTTGGGAAGCACCAGCTTATGCCACCTGCCTCCTGGAGATTCGCAGCGCACCCTAGCATGCTAAAGGCTCTGAGAAGTTCTGCGGCAAATAATCCATTCTAACTTTGCTCCCCCGAGATGTCAGGAAGTCTGCCTGCCCTCTTTGCTTTTTAAGTCACACACACTAACCTTCTGCAAAACTGCAGTGGTATGGGACACACTTGAGAACCTCAAAGAGGTTCCTTGGTATCCTCCACAGACTGGGCCTGACCTGGTCCAGGGACCAGGTGCAGCCACCCAGGAGCATGCGTGGGACTTGGCCAGCGGGACCAGCCCCCACAGGAGAAAGCATGTGTGTTTGCTGTGCCAACGTTCCTGGGAGATGAGCCCCTCGGCGGAGCAGCAGGTTTCCGGCAGTGAAGAGGAGGCTGGCACTTGGGCCTTCTCCTGGTGCAGCAGTGGTTTCTGCACAAGGCAGTGATGTGGTTACCAACACCCTAGACCTGAGCACCATCCAATCCACTGGCTGCCAACCACAGGTGGCTACTTACGAATGATTGTAAATTCATCGAAATTTTTAAAATTCAAGTTTTGTTCCTCAGTTACACTCTCCATATTTCAAGAGCCATGTGTGGCCAGTGGCGACTGGACTGCACAGAGCAGGTCTGAGCATTTCTATCATTGCAGAAGGTTCCACAGGGCAGCACTGCTCTAGGAAAAACCACCCATCAGTGGCCAAGGTGAGAAATAAACAGAGCGGATGGGGTGGACTAGTGGCGGGGCCCTGGGTGAGGGGAGGAGAGGGAAGAGGGCCTGGGCTAGAGCAGGGTCTGTATGGTCAGAGGAGGTGGCAGGTAGGAGGAGCTCAGGGCACCACCAGGTGACATCTGGAGATTCACTTTCTGACCAACACTTCCAGGAATAGCCCTGGAGGGAGCTGTGGATGGGGCGGGTGGGGGGTGCAGCGCTGCTGACAGATACCTTATCTGGGACGTGCAGCAGGCTGCGGTGGGACTGCCCAGATCTGCCAGCAGGTCGGGCTCCCTGATAGTCTCGCCCTGGGCAAGGGCACTGTGGGTGAGGCTAGGACTGGTGTGGACAGGCCCAGAAGTTCCCCAGAGTCAAACCGGTCCAAGGCTGGGTTCTGCCACTGGGTATGTGAATTTAGACTTCACTTCTCTGTGCCTCTGTCTCATCTATAAAATAAGGCTTTGGATGAGGACTTAGAGGTGGAAACCAGTCAGAGAGGCCTATCCTCGCCATTTAATCTAAAATGCCCCCACCCAGCCAGGCTTGGTGGCTTACGCCTATAATCCCAGCACTTTGGGAGGCTGAGGCAGGTGGATCAATTGAGGTCCAGAGTTCGTGACCAGCCTGGCCAACATGGTGAAATCTGGACTCCATTAAAAACACAAAAATTAGCCAGGCATGGTGGTGGTTTCCTGTAGTCCCAACTACTCAGGAGGCTCAGGCAGGAGAATCGCTTGAACTGGGGGGCGGAGGTTGCAGTGAGACGAGATCGCGCCACTGCACTCCAGCCTGGGTGACAGAGTGAAACTCTGTCTCCATAACATAACATAACATAACATAACATAACATAACATAACATAACATAACATAACATAACATACCCCCACCCAGGGACCCCTGGAGCCCACACCTTGGCTTCGTCTTCCCAGATAGCACTTTTCTCCCTGAGGCTACAGACTGTCCTGATTAGTATCTATCTCCCTCAAAAGGATGCCAGCTCCAAGAGGACAGCATGCGTCTGCTTACTGCTGTGCAGACAGTGCGGAGGCCACGCCTGGCACACAGTAGGTGCTGGCCATGCATGCCATTGATTCTCTTTTCTGGCTGGTGCACCAGAGCCCTTCTCCTGATGGAGGCCACCTCACCTGCACCATCCCGGGAGAGCCATGACTGACAAGGGCCTGTAACAGCCAGGCCACATGCTTCTGGGCAGGGCAACCCTGTGGTGACAGTCACACCCCAGAGCTCTCCGTGGAATCAAGCTGAGGCCACATCTCCAAACCCACATCTGTACCTAGCTGCTCACTCTGCCCGCTCCACACTGCCTATGCCTCTTGCAGATTTCATCTGAAATCGCCTGCACCATCTCAGACTCTGCTTCCAGGGATGTGGTTCTCAGACCAGCAGCATCATAGCACTTGAGAATGTGTTAGAAATGCAGATTCCCAGTCTCTACCCAAGACAACCTGGATCAAAAACTCTGGGAGGGGTCCAGCCGTCTTCTGGAACAAGCCCTCCAGGTGTTTCGGATACTTGCTTGGGTTTGAGAGCCACCATCCTAGGGAATCCGACCTAAGGCAGTGCTGGGTGAATGAGCACACTATGTGAGCATGAGAGGTCTGCCCCAGACTGATGCCACCACCCGCCAAAGGGCATGGCCTGCATGTGGCCAGCTATCAGGGCCCCCGTAACACGTCAGCCTCTGAGGGACCCCACAGAGAGCAGGACATGACTGGGGCTGGCCACACCTCTGGTACCTGCTGCCCCATCCACTCAGCTCCACAAGCCTCCACCTTCCAGACACGTGGTTTCCTCAGGCGGACCCCCTACCCTCAGAGGTTCAAATCAAGAACCGCTCTCAGAGAAGAGCTAGGCTGCAACCCTCCTAGGGCCCCCACTGTTTGCTTTAGGTGGGTCCTTTCTACCAGTAGAAGGGGAGCAAAAGCAGAGAAGGGGAAAACACGATCTCTCAGTTGATGCACAAAAAGCCTTTGACAAAATTCAACAGCCTTTTGTGATAAAATCACTCAAGAAACTAGGAACAGAAGGAAACTCCCTCAACATGAAAAAAGGCATTAAAAAATTTAACCCCGCAGCTGACATTATATTCAACCGTAAAAGATGGAAAGCCCTCTGTCTAAGATCAGGAATAAGACAAGGATGCCTGCTCCATTACTGCTATTTAACATAGCACTGGAAGTTCCGATCAGAGGAATTAGGCAAGAAAAAGTAATAAAAGTCATCCAAATTGGAAAGAAAGCTACCTCTCTTCATGGACAGTATGATGTTACATATAGAAGATCCTAAAGAATACACACACACACACACACACACACACACACACAACTATTAAAGCTGAGAAACAGGCCAGGCACAGTGGCTCATGCCTGTAATACCAGCACTTTGGGAGGTGGGAGGCTGAGGTGGGTGGATCATGAGGTCAAGAGATCAAGACCATCCTGGCCAACATGGTGAAACCCTGTCTCTACTAAAAATACAAAAATTAGCTGGGCGTGGTGGCGTGCACCTGCAGTCCCAGCTACTCGGGAGGCTGAGGCAGGAGAATCGCTTGAACTGGGAAGGCGGAGGTTACAGTGAGCCGAGATCATGCCACTGCACTCCAGCCTGGTGACACAGTGAGACTCCATCTAAAAAAAAAAGCTAAGAAACAAATTCAGCAAAGTTGTAGAATACAAGATCAACACACAAAAATCAGTTGTATATCCTAGCAATGAACAATCTTAAAAGGAAATTGAAACAATTTCATTTATAATAACATCAAAAAGAATAAAATGCATGGGAATAGATTTAACCAAGAGGTGCAAGATTTGTCCATTGAAAGCTACAAAACATTGCTGAAAAAAATTAAAGACATACATAAATGGAAAGACATCCCATGTTCACGGATTGAAAGACTGATTACTGTCAAGATGGCAAAACTCCCCAAAGCAATTTACTCAATGCAATTCCTATCAAAACCCCAATGGCCTTTTTTGCAAAAAATGGAAGTTGATGCTATAATTCACATGGAATCTCAAAGGACCTCAAATAGCCAAAACCATCTTGAAAAAGAACAAAGTTGGCCAGGCACAGTGGCTCACGCCTGTAATCCCAGCACTTTGGGAGGCAGAGGCAGAGGTGGACAGATCACGAGGTTAGGAGTTCGAGACCAGCCTGACCAACGTGGTGAAACCTCATCTCTACTAAAAATAGAAAAATTAGCTGGGCGTGGTGCCGGGTGCCTGTAATCCCACTACTCAGGAGTCTGAGGCAGGAGAATCACTTGAAACCAGAAGGTGGAGGTTGCAGTGAGCCGAGATTGCACCACTGCACTCCAGCATAGGTGACAAAGTGAGACTCCATCTCAAAAATAAGAAAGAAAGAAAGAAAGAAAGAAAGAAAGAAAGAAAGAAAGAAAGAAAGAAAGAAAGAAAGAAAGAAAGAGAGAGAGAGAGAGAGAGAAAGAAAGAGAGAGAGAAAGAAAGAGAGAAAGAGAGAGAGAAAAGAACAAAGTTGGAGGCCTCACAATTACAAATTTCAAAATTTGCTCCAAAGCCACAATAACCACAGTAAGCCACAGTAAGAATACCAAAATAGTGTGGTATTGAACAGACATATAGATCAAATGAATAGAATTGGCTGGGCACAGTGGCTCACACATGCCTGTAATCCCAGTACTCTGAGAGGCTGAGGTGAGCAGATCACTTGAGGTCAGGAATTCAGGACCAGCCTAGCCAACATGGTGAAACTCCATCTCTACCAAGAAACACAAAATTAGCCAGGCATGGTGGCACACGCCTGTAGTCCCAGCTACCTGGGAGGCTGAGATGGGAGAATCGCTTGAATCCAGGAGATGGAGGTTGCAGTGAGCCGAGGTGGAGCCACTGCACTCCAGCCTGGGCTGTCGAGAGAGTGCAACCCTTTCTTAAACAAACAAACCAAAAAAATGAATAGAATTGAGAGTCGTCCAGAAATAAATCCATACATCTATGGCCAGTTGACTTTCTACAAAGGTACCAAGACCATTCAATGGGGGAAAAGCAGCCTAACAAATGGTGCTGGGAGAACTAGATATCTGAGTACAAAACAATGAAGTTGGACTGGCCTCACACATACACAAAAATTAACTCAAAATTTATCAAGGCCTAAATATAAGTGAAAACTATAAAACTCTTAGAAGAAAACACATGGGGTAAACCTTCATGACCTTGGGTTTGGCAATGGATTCTTAGATATGACACCAAAAGAAAAGGAATAAAAGAAAAAAAAAAGATAAATTGGACTTCAGCAAAATTAAAATTTTTTGTGCATCAAATGACATTATCAAAAAAAGACAACCCACAGAATGGGAGGAGTTATTAACAAATTATATAATATCCAGAATATATAAAGAACCCTACAACTCAACGAAAAGGCAAGCCAATTTTAAAAATGGGCAAAGGACTTGAATAAACATTTCTCCAAATGAGATATACAAATAGCCAACCAGCACATGAAAAGATCCTCAGTGGGCCGGGCGCGGTGGCTCAAGCCTGTAATCCCAGCACTTTGGGAGGCCGAGACGGGCGGATCACGAGGTCAGGAGATCGAGACCATCCTGGCTAACCCGGTGAAACCCCGTCTCTAGTAAAAAAATACAAAAAAATAGCCGGGCGAGGTGGCGAGCGTCTGTAGTCCCAGCTACTCGGGAGGCTGAGGCAGGAGAATGGCGTAAACCCGGGAGGCGGAGCTTGCAGTGAGCCGAGATCCGGCCACTGCACTCCAGGCTGGGCTACAGAGCGAGACTCCGTCTCAAAAAAAAAAAAAAAAAAAAAAAAAAGAAAAGATCCTCAGTGTTAATTAGCCATTAGGGAAATACAAATTAAAACCATGAGATACCACTACACATCCAGTAAGATGGCCACACTGGGGAAAAAAAACAAAACAGAACAAACAAACAAAAAAAAAACACCAGAAGACTGGGACCCTGGCACATTACTGATGGAAATGGTGCAGCCCCTGTGGAGATCACCTTGGCGGTTCTTCAGAAAATTAAACAGAATTACCATGTGACCCAGTAATTCTACTCCTAGGTGTATACCCCAAATAACTGAAAACAGGTATTCTAATAAATACACGTATGCACATGTCCACAGCAACACTACTCACAATAGCCAAAAGGCCTATAAACTAATGAAGGGATGAACAAAATGTAGTGTTTTTTATTTTTATTTTATTTTTTTTTTTTGAGACGGAGTCTCGCTCTGTCGCCCAGGCTGGAGTGCAGTGGCCGGATCTCAGCTCACTGCAAGCTCCTCCCGGGTTCACGCCATTCTCCTGCCTCAGCCTCCCAAATAGCTGGGACTACAGGTGCCCGCCACCTCGCCCGGCTAGTTTTTTGTATTTTTTAGTAGAGACGGGGTTTCATCGTGTTAGCCAGGATGGTCTCGATCTCCTGACCTCGTGATCCGCCCATCTCGGCCTCCCAAAGTGCTGGGATTACAGGCTTGAGCCACCGTGCCCGGCCCAAAATGTAGTGTTTTACAATGGAATATCATTCAGCTGTGAAAAGGAATGAAGTACTGATACATGCTACAACACAACACAGATGAACCTTGAAAACGCTGTGCTTAGTGAGATAAGCCAGACACAAAAGGTCATATACTGTATGACTCCATTTATATGAAATATCCAGGATAGGCAAATCCATAGACAGAATGCAGGTGAGTGATCACCAAGGGGACTTGGGGGAATAAATGGGGAGCAACTGTTTAAAGGACACAGCATTTCCTTTTGGAGTGATGAAAATGTTTGGGACTAGAGATGATGGTTGCACCACTTTGTGAATGGACTAAACACCACTGAACTGTACACTTTAAAGTGGTTAATGGCTAATTTTATTATGTAAATTTTACCACAATTAAAAAAAAAACTTTTTTTTTTAAAAGGAGAGAGGAGCCCCTCTCAGGGAAGAAGAAGAGAAAGAGAGTTGGAGACCAAGAGGAGCTCATTCCCGTAGAGACTCTCCAGGGTCCCTCCAGGTGCTCCATGGAGCTATGGTCTGTGTTGCCTCTCCACACTATACTAGAACTCATGGGAGATAGTTCTGCCCTGGGATCTTTGCACTTGCTGTTCCTTCTGCTTGGAATGCCCTTCCCCGGATGACCACATCACCCACTCCCTCACTCCCTTCCTGTCTGATTACATGTCACCTGTGATCACGGTAGTACGCCCTTTCCTGACACTGGTTTAAAACTGCCACCCTCTCACCAGCTCTCCCCACCCTCTTTCCTGCTGTCCCTTCCTTTCTTCACGACACTTAGCACCATCTAACATATTATCTCATTACTTAATTATTACATTTATTATCTGACTCTCTCACCTAAATGCCAGCTCCACCAGAAAAGGGATCTTGTCTGTTGCTCCACCCCATCCCTGCAGCACCTAGATCACAGAGGGGTGCCCTCTGAGCACTTGCTGGATCCATGTGTCCTGAGCACCGTCCAGTGCAGAGTGCACAGGGGCAAGATGTCAGATGCTGTCCGGCACTAACCCACACTCCATGGCAAACTGTCACCCAAGAATCAACCAAAGGCAAGAGCCCAGTGCTGGGGTGTTGGGGAGCTCAACCGCCACCCTCAGAGGGGCCAACCCTGGACCTTGCACACAGTAGGAGCTTGATAAACATAGGTTTCCCTGAATTGACATCTTGCAAACATCAAGCTCCTGCTTCTCCTTCAGTGCCCTGTTTATTAAGTATCAAAGGCCACACCAGCACAGAGTCAGGCATGAGCCCTAGGTAGGGGATGAGGGCAGAATGGGATGAGGCAGGGGAGAGGGTGGATGTTACACAGTACACACAGAATGACCAGGAAAAAGCAGCCTGAGAAACCTGCAGGACTCTCCAGGGTACTCTCTGGACACCCACAGCAGAGGAAGGAGAAAAGAAACATTGCAGACGTCTGCGGGGAGGTGGGAGATGTTCCTGAGCTGCAGCCCTAGCTGCCAGATGATGTCTGAAATGGGCTTGGGTCCCACCTGGGCAGCAAGGGCATGTCACACCATATCACCCTCCTGCTGAAAACCCTCTTGTGACTGTCCAAGGTCCCTGGAACAAAATGTACACCCCTCCCACGGCCTGCAAGACTTATGTGGCCTGGGGCTCTGGCCTCCCTGACTGTGCCATGTACAAGTACAATGTTTTATTCCCTTCCATCCAGCCTCCCAAGCATTCTTCTCCCCTTTGGGAGATCAAGTCCCCTCCACCCTCCAGGCCTGGGATTCTGAAACATTTTTCCTTCAAAGCTATACACGAGGGCCAGGAGTGGTGGCTTACACCTGTAATCCCAGCACTCGGTGAGGCCGAGGCGGATGGATTGCTTGAGGTCAGGAGTTCAAGACCAGCCTGGCCAACATGGTAAAACTCCATCTCTACTAAAAATGCAAAAATTAGCTGTGTGTGGTGGCAGGTGCCTGTAATCCTAGCTACTTGGGAGGCTGAGGTAGGAGAATCACTTGAAGCAGGAGGCAGAGGTTGCTGTGAGCCAAGATCACACCACTGTTCTCCAGCCTGGGCGACAAAGTGAGATTCAGTCTCAAAAAAAAAAAAGGCTCTACATGAGTATCACCTGCTCCTTTGTTTTAGTCTCAACTCAAACATTACCTCCTCTGGGAGACCCTCCCTGACCACCCAATTACCCTCTATTTTTCACTTTCTTCACAGCCCTTGGTGCTCTCTGAAATGCTCTTGGGTGGTCACTTCTTTAATTTTAATCTTCCACAACTCAAATGCAAATCCATGGTGACAGGGAGCCTTGCTGTCTTATACTCTCTGTACTCAGCACACAGTTGGCACTCAATACAGACGTGTTGAATGACTACTTCTTCATCTTTTTTTTTTTTTTTTTTTTTTTTTTGAGACAGAGTTTTGCTCTTGTTGCCCAAGCTGGAGTGCAGTAGTGCGATCTCGGCTCACTGCAACCTCTGCCTCCCAGATTCAAGTGCTTCTCCTGCCTCAGCCTCCCGAGTAGCTGGGATTACAGGCATATGCTACCATGCCTGGCTAATTCTGTATTTTTAGTAGAGACAGGGTTTCTCCATGTTGGTCAGACTGATCTCCAACTCCCGACTTCAGGTGGATCTCCCCACCTCGGCCTCCCAAAGTGCTGGGATTATAGGCGTGAGTCACTGCACCCGGCCTACTTCTTCATCTTAATAGGTGCTATAGAAACCATTATGTTTCTCCTTTTGCTCTGGCTGCCAGGGAGCTCCAAGCCAAATATGCAGCTGGATCACCATCTTGGTTAACTTTCTCAGTGGACATATCTGAATTCTCCTCCTACCCTCGACCTCAGTTTTCTACTTGGGACTCTACCTGTTAATACTTTTATTGTTTTATTTTAAGAGACAGTCTCACTCTGTCATACCAGCTGGAGTGCAGTGGTATAATCATAGCTCACTACAGCTTCAAACTCCTGGGCTCAAGGTCTCCTGCCTCAGGCTCCCAAGTAGCTAGGACTACAAGTGCATGCCACTACACCCAGCTATTTTGTATTATTATATATCACATAGTAAGCTGCTTTCAGGCTTTTGGGGGACCAAGGCCAGGCATGCGGCCTGCCCTACACAGTTCCCCTGAAGGCCCCTCAAATGGGTGGGACCCTGGAGCCTAGGCCCCCGCCCCCAGCCTGATTCACTCATACCCTGGCCCCATTCTGTTTTGGTTTCTCCCTGCCCCAGCTGAGCGCCTTCTGTCCCTGCCTTCCCCTCACCCACGGGACTCTGGCAGGCATGTCCTCCTGGCCCAGCCCTAGGCTGCGGACTGTGACCACGCATGCCTGGGCCCCAGGAAACCAGGGCAGCCAAGCACTGGGCTTCCTGCCAAGGCCTCACACCCCTCTCTCTCCTAGAAGCCAGGTTTCAACCTCTTCCTGGTAATCTTTCATGCGTTCACACTGTCGTGGCCCTATCTAGAATTCTCACAGCTCAGGCTGGGGTTGGAAAGCAGGGAGGCAGCAGCCCTGACTGGGAACCTCGAAGACTGGACTGGATGACCGTCCAGGGGTCTCCCCTAGGCCCGGCCAACTTCCCAGGTGACCTTGAGCGAGCACAGTCTCTTTCTGGACCTAGGCTTTTCCACCTGTGGAGCAGAGAGGCCTGCTGGCCTCAGGCATCCACTGTCGCTCTGAGTCTAAGGTGAGCCCAGCCAGGGAGCCTGGGGGTCGGGGCTCCCACACTCTTGGGGCAGATAACCTGAGGCATCCCTGACCGCAGGGCAGGCTGGCAGCACCACATTCCAATGCAAGCCCCTGCCCCAACCTCCCCTCTGTTCCCACAAAGAGCACTGAACTGAATGCCTCAGCCCTCAGAACTTCAGCCACTAATGGGAGCTGTGTCCTCCCCTGGAAAGAGGTCACAAGCAGGCAGTCAGTGTGCCCAGTTCAGTCTACAGGTGGGCTTTTACAATCTTATAATGAGTGCCACATTAAGAAATCAGAGCCAGGTGTGGTGGCTCACACCTGTAATTCCAGCTACTCGGGAGGCTGAGGCAGGAAAATCATTTGAACCCAGGAGGCAGAGGTTACAGTGAGCTGAGATTGTGCCACTGCACTCCAGCCTGGGCAACAACAGTGAGACTCTGTCTCAAAAAAAAAAAAAAAAAAAAAAAAAAATCAGGAAATGTCACTTAATAATCTGGATTCCTGGCTTCTCTTTGAAGACCAGGTGCTCTGGCCATGCCGGGTCCACAGTGGAGCTCAGTAGCAGCCCCTTGGGAAGGGGCAGGAATTCTCCAGTTCACCCCAGACTCTACCACCAGCCCTCCCACTTGTTTCTGTTCTCTGCTGAGCCCTGAGGGTTTCAAATTAGTTTTTAGAGCAACAATTTCTTTTTTTTTTTTTTTTTTTTGAGACAGAGTCTCGCTCTGTCGCCCAGGCTGGAGTGCAGTGGCGCGATCTCGGCTCACTGCAAGCTCCGCCTCCCGGGTTCACGCCATTCTCCTGCCTCAGCCTCCCGAGTAGCTGGGACTACAGGCGCCCACAACCGCGCCCGGCTAATTTTTTGTATTTTTAGTAGAGACGGGGTTTCACCGTGGTCTCGATCTCCTGACCTTGTGATCCGCCCGCCTCGGCCTCCCAAAGTGCTGGGATTACAGGCGTGAGCCACCGCGCCCGGCCTTAGAGCAACAATTTCAACAAATCTTTAGCAGAGGTACTTAGATCAGAGTCTTAAACTTCAGCCCAATATAAAAAATCGGGTGGGTGCAGTGGTTCACGCCTGTAATCCTGGCACTTTGGGAAGCCAAGATGGGCAGATCACCTGAGGTCAGGAGTTCAAGACCAGCTTGGCCAACATGGCAAAACCATATTTCTAATAAAATACAAAAAAAATTGCCAGGCGTGGTGGCACACGCCTGTAATCCCAGCTACTCACTCAGGAGGGTGAGGCAGGAGAACTGCTTGAACCCGGGAGGTGGAGGAGCTGAGATCACGTCACTGCACTCCAGCCTGGGCAACACAGTGAGACTCCATTTCAAAAACAAAAACAAAAAATAAATGAACAAACAAACAAAATAGGCCAAAGTGAAAGAGCTATGGTTGGAGGAGGACAGGGGCTGGGGTCTCTGAGGCCTGTCGACAGAGCACAGCTTGAAAGTCATAATGTAGAGCCTAAAATCCTATGAAGGCTTTCATATGCCCTGGAGAAGGGGAGGTCACCACCCTCAGAGTGGCCTGGCCCAAACTGAGGTCTGCCTTTTTATGACCTCTCTCCTCTTGGGGACCACAGACTCCCATGTTTCCCGAACACTAGGGACATGAACGGGTGCCCTGTGGGACTGTGCTTCCCCAGGCTGAGCCGCCTCCTGCCTCTGGACACTCCTGGCCAGCAGCCCCCTGCCCCAGGCCCGCAGCCCCCCAGGCCCGACATCCTGTACCTTGAGCTCATTAAGATAGCGCCTCGTGTGCACCACCAGCAGGTCCTCCTCCGAGGCCTCCCGCGCCTCCACCAGCATGCTGTCAGACAGAAGCTTCTCTTCTGAAACCACAGAGGGAGCACCCTGCTTCCCCACTGACCTCAAGGCCAGGGCCAGCCCCAGACCCTCCCGCAGGCTGCAGACTTGGCCTGTGGCAGCCCCTGCCCCAGGGGTAGGTGGGCACTGCTGGCTTCTGGGCCTTCTGAGAAGGGGCAGCCTCCACAGCCATTGTGGACAGTGGCCAGTCCCTCTGGCCAAGGAGCATTGAACATTGTACACACAGCGATCCCCATGTTTCCCAAACCACTAATAGTCACAAGGAGGGCTCAGGTGTGCCAGACAACCTTCAGGAGCAGGTGACACAAGGGTCAGGGATGTTGACCCTCAGAGTGAGAAAAACTCTTCTTAGGAATTCTCCCTCCACCTTTTTTTCCCTTTTCTTTTTTTTTTAATTCCTTTAAAGAGACAGGGTCTTGGCTAGGTGTAGGGGCTCACGCCTGTAATCCCAGCACTTTGGGAGGTTGAGGTAGGTGGATTGCTTAAGCCCAGGAGTTCAAGACTAGCCTAGACAACATAGTGAGACCTCATGTTACAAAATATCAAAAACTGAGGTAGGAGGATCACTTAAGCCAGGGAGGTTGAGGCGGCAATGAGCCTTGATTCCACCACTGCACTCCAGCCTGGGTGATGGGAGTGAGACCCTGTCTCAATAAATAAATAAACAAATAAATAAATGTGAGACAAGGTCTTGCTCTGTAGCCCAGGCTGGAGTGCAGTGGCACAACCATAGCTCACTACAAACTCGAACTTCTGGGCTCAAGTGATCCTCCTGCCTCAGCATTTCAAGTAGCTAGGACTATCCCAGCCAAGTTTTTTTATTTTTATTTTGTAGAGACAGGGTCTTGCTATGTTGTCCAAGCTTGTCTCAAACTCCTGGCCTCAAGTGATCCCCTAGCCTTGGCCTCCCAGAGTGCTGGGATTACAGGCATCAGCCACTGCACCCGGCCTCCCTCCACCTTCTGATGATATCACAGGAGGCTCAGTGAGGCATGGCCTCGCAACACCTGCCTGTGCTTTGCTCATCTTCCGTTCAAACCACCAATCAGTCTCACAGCCTGCAGGCAATAGTAACCAGCCTGGATTAAATTATACTGTTGTTTTCATTCCATTTATTTTTTTTACCATGACCTATTTATGGCAAGTGAAACTGCCTTTTCCCATTTTGATGACATAATGTTTCCTTTTAAAACAAGTTTAAGTGAATTTCCCAGCTAAATCAGGCCCCTTGATTACAAACCACAGTTAAAATGATGTGCTCTTTGAAGCATCATTTTGCTTAGGGGGATGAGCCCTAAAGGTGGGGAGCCTGGAGCCCTGAATTCCAAATCCAACTCCGCCTCTTAGTCACTGTGTGACTGTGTGCACGTTTCCTAATCTTTCTGGGCCCCAATTTCCCCCATCTGTAATCAAGGGAGGTGCAGTGGAGGTGCTCTACCTCCTGACTCTCTGAATCTTAGGGAATGGACTCCTCCAAGCTTCACCTTCCCTGTGCCCATCAGTAATCAGCTGCCTTTCCACTAGGCCTCTTGGGCAGAAGCGGGACTTAGGTCCACAGCATGGGGAGCCAAGGAGAGTCTGAGCCAGGGACATCATATCATGCTTAGGAATCTGTTAAAAAAATCCTTTTGGGCGGAAGCATGGTTGGAAGGCAGTCCGAGGGCTGAAACTGAAGATGGGAGAGCCTGAGGCTTATGTTGGGGATGAGGACGGAGAGGACAGGTGGGTTAGAGGAAGCAGATGATAGTCCAAGGGGGGCCTTCCATACCTTTTAGGAAATTGATCACTTTGCCCCATTTTCCGGCATCAAAGGGATGCAGCTTCTCCAGGCCCATGAAGGTGATGTTGTAGCGCGGCGAGTACACGATTGGCCAGCGTGTCTCTGGCACATGCTGGTACAGCTGGGTTGTGTGTAGCCTACCGTGTGGAAAAGGACAGACGCACAGCTGGGACAGCCTCAGCAGAAAGCAGCTCCCTCCCGAGCCCGCCTGTACTGACCCACCAGCCTTTGTCCAGCACCACTAGCCCCTCAGCCACAGACAAGGGCCGCTCAACAACAGCTGCTTACACTGGTTGTCTTTTCCTGAACCCAATTCCAATCCGGTCCTCACAGCAGCCCTGGGGGTAGGCACCACAATCGCACCAGAGGCTTAGAGAGCAGACCAGGTGTGCCCAAGGTCACAGTGCAGGTCTGTGGAGAAGCGGGCGTGCACTCAGGTGTGCCTGGCTGCAAGGCCTCCGCGCATCACCTCTGCACTGTAATAACTGCCCCCACAGCTGTGTGGCACAAGGCTTCGGCTGCAAAATGTGTGGCTGTTGTGAGGACTCAGAGAATGCAGCTGAGGAGCCGAGCACAGCAAGCGCTCAGAAACGCAAATCGGGACCCAACCGGAGCCAGGGCGGGGGTCAGGGGTCCCCTGGCCCCGCTGCGCGGCTGACCCTTCCCATCACACCCTGGCAGTCGTCACTCAGAGACAGAAATCCGCCCCCGTGGCTGCCTCCGTGGGGGCGTCCGCGCAGCCAGGGGGCTGGGCAGCGCAGACGTCAGACCCGCGCACGTCGCCCGACCGCTTCGGGTCTGGGCCCGGGCCCGGGGCCGGCGCGCGTCCCTTGGACCACCGAACAGGGGCGCGGGGCTGGTCTGGCGCGCCGAGAGGGCCTGGAAGTACCCGTCCCGAGCGTCCCTCACCCGCAAACCTAGGCCTTCACCTGGCGCGCCCGCCCGGCCGTCCCCGCCCTCGCCCTAGCGCGCCCGCCCACCGGGACCCCTGGGAGCCCCTGGGGTTGGCCTGGGCGTCCCACCCCCGCCCTCACCCCGCGGCACTCACATCCCGGGGCCGGCCCTCCCAGCGCTGGCCGCGGCTCCGCGACCGGGCGGGGCGGGGCGGGGCGCGGGTGGGACCAGCCCAGGACACGCCCCCGGGCTTAGTCGCGTCCTCTGGGGGCGGAGCTCTGGCCGACTTGGCCCGCCCCGCCAGTATCGGCGTCACAGAGGGCCCGCCCGCCGGGAGGCCACCCCCAACGCCCATCAAGCCCGAAGTCCCGCCTCCGCAGGCAAATACCCGGTGGAATCCCGCCTGGCTTGGAAGCTCCGCCCCCTGGCGGGAGGGCCAAGCGGGTTTCACACCGGCGTCGCGGAAGGGGCGCGATCACCCTAGGTCCTGTTCCAGCGCTCCCCAAGCTGGGCAGAAACAGCGAGAGGCTGAGGGTTAGAAACGCTAGGTTCCCGGCGGGCTGTGCCGGGGCTTCGCTGTGTGACCTTGGGCTGGCGTCCGCGCTCTCTGGGCCCTTGTTTCCGCGGGTTAAACGTAGGGGCGAGGGAGTTTCTCTGGCCCTGCCGCCTGTGACCTAAGGAGCCCCGTGACCTCTCCGACCCGAGCCCACCCCCGGCCCAGTCTGCAGGAGCTCCGGGACAAGCACTTCCGGCGAAGGCATGTAGGCTCCCAGAGCCTGTGTTTCCCTCTGTAGAGCAGGCCTAATTACCGTCTTCAGGGTGCATGCGTCTTCGTCCCCGACCCGCACCCCCACCGCCGGGAGAAGCTGAGCCAGGCCAGAGGAACAGCTGGGGGTGTCCGCGGGGCTGCAACCCAGGAGGAGGCCCCAACAATGGAGCCCCAGAGGACAGAGACAATGGGCTTCTCTGTCGGCCCAGCTGTCCCCGCCAACCAAACAGAAGCAGCTGACGAAGGACTGCCGGGCTGGGATCCCTCGGCTCCGCAGGGGCGGCTGTGTGCCAGGGCGGGGCACAAGGGAAGCGCACAGACGTTTGAAGAGTGGCCCCCGTGTGCCTGCCGTGGTTGCATGATGGCATTTGAGCCTCACAACCTAATCCTGATAGAGGTGACATCATCACTCCAACTTTATCATGAGGGAACTGAGGTTCGGGCCTGGGTTAAACCCAGACTCGGCCACCCGTCAGCATAGTGGCTTTGGGCAGTTTGCTTCAGCCTTCTGGTCCTTCATGTCTGCATCTGAAAATGAAGTACTGGGCCGGGTGTGGTAGCTCACGCCTGTATTCCCAGCACTTTGGGAGGCCGAGACCAGTGGATCACCTGAGGTCAGGAGTTCGAGACCAGCCTGACCAACATGGCGAAACCCTGTCTCTACTAAAAATACAAAAAATTAGCTGGGCGTGATGAAGTGCGCCTACAATCGCAGCTACTCGGGAGGCTGGGGCAGGTGAATCGCTTGAACCCGGGAGGGGAGGTTGCCGTGGGGCCGTGCCATTGCAATCCAGCCCAGGCCACAAGAGTGAGACGCTGTCTCAAAAAAAAGGAAGAAAATTGCAATTCATTCTCTGGATTTCATGGGCAAGTCCAGAGAATTAAGAGAAAATAATGTTGATTATTATTCAGAGACCATCTGCCATGTGCTAAGTTCAAGTGCAAATGCTTTTTGCTCATTGAACTCTTCTAACAGTCCTAGGAGGCAAACTATTGTCATCCGCATTTTATAGATAAAGAAATTGAGGCACAGAATGGTGAGGTAACTCACTCAAAAGTCAGGGATGTGGGCAGATGTAAACCATAGCCACAGAAGGAATAAGTACTATTTTATAAAGTGACAGAGTGCATTCAGTGGCCCTGTGGCATTCGTGAGAGACCAACTTCCTCTCAGGGAACTTGCTCTGTAGTTTGGGAAGCCTCACAGATGATCCTCTGGTTGGGAGAATAAGGATCTGGGGCAGCCTGGACCTGAAGCTGAGGCCAAAGAGAGTGGGATTGGTCTGGATAAGAGGGTTTTTTTTTTTTTTTTTAGTTTTTAAATTACTTTTTCAGAGACACAGCCTCACTATATTGCTAAGGCTGGTGTCTAAGTCCTGGGCTCAAGCAGTCCTCCCACCTTGGCCTCCCAAAGTGTTGGGATTACAGACATGAGTCACAATGCCTGGCCAAGGATTTTTTAAGTTGTGTCCTGGTAGCTGAGGAGTTAAGTGGTCTGGGGAGGTCTTGGAGCTTGGGAACACCTTCAAACCACCATGACAGCCTGGGCCAACCGGCCCGCATTATCACCTGTGGGAGAAATAAGTGTTATGCATGATGCTGTCTTTGGGGTCCTCTTTGTTACAGTATCATAGCATGTCTGCTCACTAAGACACAGCACTGGGGACACAGCTGCATGAGGTCAGAAAGCCTTTGTCAAGCTCATAGTTTAATGGGAGAGAGAAGCCTTAACCTAGGAAAGAAAATTGTGATTACAAAATATGGTAACTGCTGTGAAAGGCATAGGCTGAGACTGTGAGAGAGAGAATAATGGGGTCCCTGATTTGGACAGTGGTCAGGGAAGGCCCCTTTGAAGAAATACATTTTTTCACTTTTTAACCATATGTATTTTATTTTTAAATGGCATTTAATGAAGCAAGACACTGACTTACTGAATATTATATACTTACTGTTTTTCCTCTTTCGTGCAATATTGAAATATATTTCAACTTAAAACAAATAAAAAAATCCCAAATATAACACTTCTTTTGAAAAATACAGGCACGGCTGGGCGCGGTGGCTCACGCCTGTAATCCCAGCACTTTGGGAAGCCAAGATGGGCGGATCACCTGAGGTCAGGAGGTCAAGACCAGCCTGGCCAACATGGCAAAACCCCATCTCTGCTAAAAAGTACAAAAATTAGCCGGGTGTGGTGGCAGGTGCCTGTAATCCCAGCTACTCAGGAGGTTGAGGCAGGAGGAGCTTGAATCCAGGCGGCAGAAGTTGTGATAAGCTGAGATCGCGCCACTGCACTCCAGCCTGGGCAAGAGCAAGACTCTGTCACACACACACAAAGAAAAATACAGGCACACAAAGGATATTACAGAAATGCACCAAACATGAATTATTGGCACAGATATAATATTTCAAAACATTAGTTAATATTAGCTCGAGACATCCTATTACAATATTAAAACCATGCCCCTTTCAATTCAAGTGAGCATTTCTATTTCCATTCCAAGACCCTGTGATTTTATACACATTTAACACAACAGCAACAATAACAGTAATGCTAGCTACTATTTGTTATGCCCTTAATGAGTGCCAAGCTTGGCTAAATATGTAAAACATGTTTTGTTTTATTGGTGAAGAGATGATTTCTTAAATGACCAGAAGATACTGCATGTTCAAAGTCCTGGAGGCCAGAAGGAGCTTGTATTCAAGAAACAGAAAAGGAAATATAAGAAAACATATTTTCTCAAGGAAATATAAGTTGTATTTCTATGTAACTCTATGCACCAGGAGGGCCCCAGCAAGGAAGAGGTCTCACTCCACAGGGATTTCTGAAAAAAGTCCCTGTGGGCGAGGTTGAGGGGACCAACAGGAGATGGTGCAGCACCTGGGCTGGCAACAGAGGGGAGGGAGCTCTCACCCCTAAACCTGAAGGGAGGAGAGGGAGTGGTTTCCTGGAACTAGTGAGAATAGCTAGCTATGGGCCATGGGGAAACCTGAGAGGAGATTTGAGGCCACAAAGTCACTGCCAAAACTGGGGGTACATGGGGGAAATATCCCAAATTTACTCTTCTCCCAGCCTCTGATGCCCTGCTGGCACTTCCCATTGGCTGGATTGAACTGGAACCCCAAGATCAAGGAATCCTCTGTGATGGTATCCATGGGGGTCCGCTTCGTGGGGGAGCACCGAGCAGGGTGGAAAACCCTGGTGAGTGGGTCTGCATGTTGGGGGTAAGCAGAGAATGACCACTGATGTTCTGAGCGACCTTGGAGATTCCTCCAGCCTCGTGAGCCAGCTCTGTAACAGGAGTGAGCGGGCTTGAAAAATAACCCTGCCTCCTGTCCCCAGTACTGCCTGCAAAGGTCTTGTTGACCTGGGACACGCACATATCCTGTCACCATGGAAACCTGATACTCACTCTTGGCTATCTCTGCCTACCATCTATACCAAACTGTTGACCAGGTGGTGGCCAAGGGGATCAGAAATCACTGCACTACTAGAGCCCCTGTGAGAGGCCTCAGTCTTGGTCTCAACCAGATGAGTCGAGCAGGGCCTCTGAAGGCCAACTGGGATATCTGGACACCCTGGGTGGGTGAAATCATCACTCCCCGCTCTAGGCTCCTGGCAACAAGTGGTTTGCTCCAACTACAGGGACTGGCCCCAAGGGAACTCATTAGTCCACACCATTGCCAATGACAAACCCAGCACACACACTCTGGGGTGTTCCGTCAGCTGCACAGATGGAGGGTGACACAGCCCACAGCTACAGGCACACACCCATGGTGCCAGATTCAGATGCACACACACAGGCATAGAGACGCACCCCTACAGTGAGTGCTGCCACGCCCCAGCCCCATGCCTAGCCATCCCTGTCAATCTCCTAGTCTCCATCTCCCTGATTGTCCCAGGATAAAGCTGGGACACGCCAAAACACTGAGTGTCTTCACTGCTGTGTCCCTTCCCCAGAAAGGGAAGTTCCTGGAGCACAGATATGAAAGGAAGGCACAGATATAGATGTGAATCTAGATATACATATGCCAAGGACAGAGTCAGGGCTTGTCAGGCCTATTGTTCATACAATGAGGGAGGGACAGTTCTTTTTAAACAAAGGCCAGGTATGGTGGCTCACGCTTATAATCCCAGCACTTTGGGAGGCCAAGGTGGTGGATCACCTGAGGTCAGGAGTTCAAGACCAGCCTGGACAACATGGTGAAACCCTGTCTCTACTAAAAATACAAAAAACATTTAGCTGGGCGTGGTGGCAGCTGCCTGTAATCCCAGCTACTCAAGAGGCTGAAGCAGGAGAATCACTTGAACCTGGGAGGCAGAGGTTGCAGTGAGCTGAGATCGCGCCACTGCACTCCAGCCTGGGCGACAGAGGGAGACTCCGTCTCAAAAAAAAAAAAAAAAACTACAAATACAAAACTAGAGACCTTGGAAGGAGCCCAACTAAGTGAGGAGCCCCAGAGCTTAACAAGAAATCAGCTTCTGTCGCATGCAGGAAACAGAGAGATGATCCCACAATTACATGTGGGAGCACAGACACAGGCACCCCAGGCTCCTCAAACCACACACGCTAACACGCACAGACACAGGCATGCACACGCACACGCTCTCCGTGCCTCAGGCGTTCTCAGGGCAGCCTAGGGAGGCCTCTGTGCACCAACCTTCAGAGAGGCCCCTGCAGCCCTGGCTTAGACCTTAGATTCCCCCAGCTGCTTCTACACCCACAGGCGTCCTCTGAGACCCTGCATTTTGCTGTTTCAGAGGAACCAACCCTGCTCCCCACTCCAGCTTTCTCACCCTTCACCTCCAGCCCCAGGACAAGATGAGCAGGAGGAGGGGCAGCTGCCCAACACTCATTGAGGAGTCAGCCTCTGGACCTCAGAGCCAGCAACACCCGCTGCACTCACACCCGCACCTCATCCTGCTGCCTTCTCCTGAGGAGGGGAAACTGAGGCCCAGAGAGGAGGGCATGAGCTCTAATTCGAGTCCTCTGGGACGACAGCCGTACCTCATCACATGCACACCGAGAACCAACACACATTTTTCTGGACCGCAGGATATTTTAAAAGGTTTTCTTTTTTAATACAGAAAAGCATAAAGACGAAAATGGCCTGTAATGCTGCCACACAGATAATCCCAGTGGTATTTTTAAAATAAAGTTAATGAATGCCCATGTTTGCAAAATTCAAACCATACCAAAGGATTATAAAATGAAAACTAAAACCTTTTCCATCACAGTCGCTCTCCCCAGAAACGATGCTGCTTTGTTTCCTTGCTGAAGACATTGGCATGCCAGCATTTTTTACCTATAAAAAGAAAATCACTCTGCCCACTATTTTGGACCTTGCCATTTTTTCACCTCAAACACATCTTGGCAGATCTTTCCACATCCACACTGTTAATCCGCCTCCTTCTTTCTAACGGCTGTGCTGTACTCTGTTGTATGATTGTGTCTTCCGTGGGTGTGTATTTACCGTATTTCCAGTTTCTTTGTTCTTACAATGAGCCAGCAGATCCCCGAGGTACCTAAATATACTGCACATATTTCCACAGGGCCAGGCACGAGCAGAGGTGCCAGGTCAAAGGATATGTGCATTTTTAATTCTTGGTGGGGCTCTCAGCTCACATCTGTAATCCCAGCATTTTGGGAGGCCAAGGCAGGTGGATCATTTGAGGTCAAGAGTTCGCGACCAGCTTGGCCAACATGGTGAGGCCCCATCTCTATTAAAAACACAAAATCTCTATTAAAAATAGCTGGGCGTGGTGGTACGCACCTGTAATCCCAGCTACTTGGGAGGCTGAGGCAGGAGAATCACTTGAACCTGGGAGGGGGAGCTTGCAGTGAGCTGAGATCACGCCACTACACTCCAGCCTGGTGACAGAGTGAGACTCCGTGTCAATAAAACAAACAAAAAAAAATCTAAAAAAATAATAGTAATGATGAACTCGCAGCAGACCTGTTTGATCTGTATCTTCTTCCACTACCACCTCTGGCCCCTATTCTGGAGCATATCTCAGATAACCTATCCTGAAATTCATCTTTAATCACTACTCTTTCCATACCAGAGGACATTTGTGAAAAGATGACATGTAGCTATTTAAGATAATGAGCACTCTAGAGCCCGCAGTTTATGACCTGTGGACACACACTCCTCAGAGTGGGAATTCATTCACATACAGACCTTTCTAGTCCCACAGGTTGAGATAAATGTGAATATGTTTGCCAGCCGCAGTGGTTCACACTTGTAATCCCAGCGCTTATGGAGGCAGAGGTGTGAAGGTCGCTTAAGCCCAGAAGTTCAAGACCTGGCCAGGCAACACAGCGAGCTCCTGCACTCCACAAAAAAAAGACAAAAAGATATATGCATATGTTTATAAGTGTATATTGATACACATATATTTCTTCATGTTAAGGAAATATGTGTCTATTCTGATTCTACTAAGGACTTGATTTAATCAAGGAAAGGATGTTGGATTTTGTCAAATAAATTTTTTTTAATCTGTTGAGATAATAGTTTTCTCCCTTTGATTATTTAATATGACATATTATAGTAATAGATGTCATCTAGTGAGCTCTCCTCGTATTCTCAGGGTGAACTCCATGAGGCCACTTAAAGAACTACTGAATTCCATTTGCCAGTATTTTATTTTGGATTTTGGCAATATGTATGAGATAGGTCTCTACCTTTAATTTGTATCCTATATTGGTAGAATTTTGGTATCAGTGTTAATATTGGATTTATAAAAATAAATTAAATCATTTAATGTTCTGGAAAAGCTTAAATAACATCTGCATTTTTTGCTCTTTGAAGTTAGAAAGAATTCTCCACAAAACTATGTGGCCCTGGAACTTTTTGAGGGAGGTTTTAATAGCTTTCTCAGTTTCTGGGAAATGGTAGATTCAAATGGGGTCTTCACATATGCTCTTCCAGCCACCACAGCTGTCCCTGCAACACCGTAGCTAACCGGCTCCTTCTTATCCTTCAGGCCTTGGGGTAAATGCCACCTCTGTCTTACTGTGAGCTCCCCAACAATGAGGCCCTGAGACACAGATTTGATGCAAAGAGTTGATTTGGAAGGTGATTCCAGAAGTACTGGTGAGCAAGTGTGAGGGGGTGAGAAAGGGACAGAAGGGAGCCAGTACAAGGGATGTCAATAAGCAGAGGACAACTGTGGGCACGCAGGGCTCCAGTGGCTGGAATATTCATCCTCTTAACTCCTGTCCATCATTGGCTGAGGGCTACTGCCAGGGGTGTTAAACCCCCACAATTCTGATTTGCCTCACACTGGCCAAGCATGCCTCTGAAGCCAGAGGAAGCCCACAGGCTGAGTCACAGGGACATGCAGTCAGAAGCCACCAACAGTGAATGCTGAAGGGTGGGGACTGCATGCCAATAACTGTGCTACGTGACTGGAGAGGTCTTCCCTGGCCACCAAATGTAAGCAGGACCCCTCCATGCCTGGTGTTCTCCATTGCTGCATCCTGTTCATGCCCTTCAGAACATTCACCAAACTTTGTACCATTACCCACCCATACACAGGCATATTTGTTTACTCACCTGTTAGCTCACTTCCTCCACTAGGTTGAAAGCTCGAAGGGGGCAGAGGTGACACCTCTGTTCACTGCATGTACCCAGCACAGTGCCTGGCACCAATCTGCATCCACTAAACACTCGTGCCTGTTGAACACAGCCTGCATGGGCTTCATCTTCATTATTTGTTCTTATGTCTGTCTCCACCACTAAGTGTGACCTTTCAGAGCCCAGGATCCAGATCCAACCTGCCTATGGATCCAGACCTAGCTCAAGACCTTAAAGATGGCCGGGTGCGGTGGCTCACGCCTATAATCCCAGCACTTTGGGAGGCTGAGGAGGGTGGATCACTTGAGGTTGGGAATTCGAGACCAGCCTGGCCAACGTGATGAAACCCCATCTCTACTAAAAATTAAAAAATTAGACAGGCGTGATGGCACATGTTTATAATCCCAGCTACTCAGGAGGCTAAGGCAGGAGAATCGCTTGAACCCGGGAGGTGGAGGTTGCAGCGAGCTGAGATCGTGCCACTGCACTCCAGCCTGGGCGACAAAGTGAGACTCTGTCTCAAAAAAAAAAAAAAAGAGAAAGAAAAAAAAAAAGACTTTGGGTTTGAGAATAGTTAATCCTCAATAAATGTTTATAAGTGAATGAACTCCCATCCTCCAGCCTGGTCTAAAAAGAGTAGCAAGTTGTCTTGGGCAAATGTGGCTGAACCTTGCAAATCCATTTCTATAATCAAAAATAGTTGTTTCCCACTAGTAAGGGACCGAAACGTGGTGACTTTCTTCTTCTCTTATTTCTCTGAGATGCCTCTGGTCCCCAGAGGCAGACCCGGCAGTGGTCTGCCCGACATCCCTTCTCCCTGCCCCTTGCTGATGGCACCCCAGCTTTGTTCAGGCCAGCACTGAGACTTGCCTAGGGGACACCCCCGTGTTCCCAGCCTCAACTGCACACAATTTTGCCCAAAAAGGCCTAAGCAGAAGTCTGCAGACACTAAGGAAAGCAACATTCTAAGACAGGAAAAGCTGACCCACAGCTGCCCACCTGCAGTTGCATGAAGAAAACAAACCCCTGTGCTGAAACCTCAAGAAATGGGCTTCGGCCAGGTGCAGTGGCGCACACCTGTAATCCCAGCACTTTGGGAGCCCAAGGCAGGTGGACCACTTGAGGTCAGGAGTTTGTGACCAGCCTGAGCAACATGCTGAAACCCCATCTTTACTAAAAATACAAAAATTAGTCAGGCGTGGTGGCAGACACCTGTAATCCCAGCTACTAGGGAGGCTGAGGAAGGAAAATCATTTAAACCCAAGAAGTGGAGGTTGCAGTGAACTGAGACTGTGCCACTGCGCTCCAGCCTGGGTGACAGAGCGAGACTCCATCTCAAAAAAAAAAAAAAAAAAGAAAGAAATGTCCTTCATGTTACTCTTTCCCAGCTGATGGAACCTACACCAAAAGCTGTGTGAAATAAGCCATCCATGGACTGGACATTGCAGCTTCAGTGACAAGTAGGAATGAATTTGGCAACATAGGAGGGTAAGGGAAGCATTCAAAAATTTAACAAGATTTGGCCACCAGTGTCTGAGTTTTAACTGTAGTAAAAACCAGCCAGGCTGGGCGCGGTGGTTCACGTCTATAATCCCAGCACTTTGGGAGGCCGAGGCTGGTGGATCACCTGAGGTCAAGAGTCCGAGACCAGCCTGGCCAATATGGTGAAACTCTGTCTCTGCTAAAAAATACAAAAATTAGCCAGGCGTGGTGGCAGGAGCCTTCATCCCAGCTACTTGCACGGCAGAAGCAGGAGAATCGTTTGAACCTGGGAGGCGGAGGTTGCAGAGGTTGCAGTGAGGCGAGATTGAGCCATTGCACTCAAGTGTGGGGGACAAGAGTGAGACTCCTCTCAAAAAAAAAAAAAAAAAAAAAAAAAAAAAAAAAAAAACCCAGGCACAATGACTCATGCGTGTAATCCCAGCACTTTGGGAGGCCGAGGTTGGCCAATCACCTGAGGTCAGGAGTTCAACACCAGCCTGGCCAACACGGTGAAACCTCATCTCTACTAAAAATACAAAATTAGCACGGCGTGGTGGTGGGCACCTGTAATCCCAGCTGCTGGGGAGGCTGAGGCAGGAGAATTGCTTGAACCAGGAGACAGTGAGCCGAGATCGCACCAGTGCACTCCAGCCTGGGCAAAAAAAGAAGGAAACTCGCCAGGCGCGGTGGCTCACGCCTGTAATCCCAGCACTTTGGGGGGCCGAGGCGGGTGGATCACGAGGTCAGGAGATCGAGATTATCCTGGCTAACACAGTGAAACCCTGTCTCTACTAAAAATACAAAAAATTAGCCAGGCGTGGTGGCGGGCACCTGTAGTCCCAGCTACTTGGGAGGCTGAGGCAGGAGAATGGCGTGAATCTGGGAGGCGGAGCTTGCAGTGAGCCGATATTGTGCCACTGCACTCCAGCCTGGGTGACAGAGCGAGACTCTATCAACAACAACAACAACAAAAATGAACTTTACCATATTAACCATAGGTAAGTATACAGTTCAGTAGTGTTAAATATCATTGTGCAATAGGTCTCTAGAACTTTTTTTTTTTTGAGACAGAGTCTCACTCTGTTGCCCAGGTTGGAGTTTAATGGCATAAACTTGTCTTACTGCAACCTCCACCTCCCAAATTCAAGCGATTCTCCAGGCTCAGCCTCCTGAGTAGCTGGGATTACAGGCACCCACCACCATACCCGGCTAATTTTTGTATTTTTAGTAGAGAAGGGTTTCACCATGTTGGTCAGGATGGTCTTGAACTTCTGACCTCAGGTGATCCACCTGCCTCAGCCTCCCAAAGTGTTAAGATTACAGGCTTGAGCCAGCACACCCGGCCCTCTGGAACTTTTTCATCTTGCAAAACTGAAACTCTGTTCTCCTTATACACTAACTCTCTTTTTCCCCTCCCCTTTGCCCCTGGAACCCCCTATTCCCCTTTCTGTCTATGAAATTGACTGCCCTGGGTACCTCATGTAAGTAGAATCACGCAGTATTTTTCCTTTTGTGACTGGTTTATTCACTTAGTATAATGTCCTCAAGGTTCATCCATGTCGTAGCATGGCTCAGAATTCCTTTCCTTTTTAAGGTTAAGTAATATTCCATCATATGAACAGAGTACATTTTCTTTATTCATTCATCTGTCAATAGACATTTAAGTTCTTTCCACCTCTTGGCTATTGTGAATAATGCTGTTATGAACATGTGTGTGCAAATATCCATTTGGGTCTCTGCTTTCACTTCTTTTGGACATGTACCCAGAAGTGGGATTGCTGGATCATATGGCAATTCTATGTTTAATTTTTTGAGGAACCATCATACTGTTTTCCACAGTGATTATACCATTTTACACTCCCACATCAGAACAAGGGTTCTGATTTCTTCACATCCTTGCCAAAAGCTGTTATTTTCTTTTTTTTTTTTTAATAGTGGCTATCCTAATAGGTGTGACATTTCACTTCCTAATAGAAGTGACGTATCACTGTGGGTTTTTAAAAATTTGCTATTATTATAAACATATTTTTGAGACAGGGTCTCGCTCTGTCACCCAGGCTGGAGTGCAGTGCAGTGTCTCCATCCTGGCTCACTGCAACCTCCGCCTTCTGGGTTCAAGCAATTCTCCCACCTCAGCCTCCCCAGTAGCTGGGATTACAGGCATGCGCCACCATTCCCGGCTAATTTTTGTACTTTTTGGTGGAGACGGGGTTTGACCATGTTGGCCCGGCTGATCTCAAACTCCTGACCTTAGGTGATCTGCCCACCTCAGCCTCCCAAAGTATTGGGATTATAGACATGAGCCACCACGCCTAGCCTTCATTGTGATTTTGATTTGCACTTCCCTACTGGTTAGTGATGCTGAGCACCTTTTTGTGTGCTTGTTGGTATTTGTATATCTTTTTCGGAGAAATGTTTATTCAAGTCCCTTATCCATTTTTTATTGTATTGTTGTTAAGTTGTAGGAGTTCTTTATATATTCTGGTTTTTGGCCTCTTGTCATATATATGATTTGTAAATATTTTCTCCTATTCTGTAGGTCACCTTTTCACTCTGTTGATTCTTTTGAGGTGCAGAAGTGTTTAAGTTTGATGTAATTCCATTTGTCTATTATTGCTTTCGCTGTCTGTCCTTTTGGTATCCTATCCAAGAAATTATTGCCAAACCCAATGTCATGAAGGTTTTCCCCTGTATTTTCTTCTAAGGGTTTTATAGTTTTAGCTCTTACATTTAGGTCTTTCATCTGTGTTAGCGTATGCTGTCATTATTTAAATACACACTGTATGGTCAAGCAGTCTGTAGGCTGCAGGGAAATCATTGAGACTCGAATTCAGCCAAGGTTAAGCCTAGACATGGTTCTCTTCAGGTTATTGGGTGATGGGGCTCATGAAGCTTTAGTGGGCCCTGGGCCCCTTCCCAGCACCAGAGGACATGTCCATTGGTCCCCATTTTACAATATTCATTGTCCTTATAATCTTCGATGTAACCAGCCTCTCATCACACAGGTTTGCATCATATTGGCATCAGTTATGAGGCCCATCTCCTCAAATGCTGCTGGGAAGATAGGCCAGGAGTGATGCTCTTTTTGAAGCTAAGAAAAATAAAGCTTCCAGGCATTCTCACATAGCAAGTATGACTCTAAATGCAGAACCGTTTCCACTACACTGAAGTTATTTCTCTCAGAAAAAAAAAAAAATGTTTTAATGGATGACATGTAAGGACCCATCCTCAGAGAACTGAGCTGAAAGAAAGAATGTAAGAGAAAGCTTAAATCATTGTGTATATATATATATATAAAATATATATATATATATAAAATATATATATATATATATATTTTTTTTTTTTTGAGACGGAGTCTCGCTCTGTCGCCCAGGCTGGAGTGCAGTGGCCAGATCTCAGCTCACTGCAAGCTCCGCCTCCCGGGTTCACGCCATTCTCCTGCCTCAGCCTCCCGAGTAGTTGGGACTACAGGCGCCCGCCACCGCGCCCAGCTAGTTTTCTGTATTTTTTAGTAGAGACGGGGTTTCACCGTGTTAGCCAGGATGGTCTCGATCTCCTGACCTCGTGATCCGCCCGTCTCGGCCTCCCAAAGTGCTGGGATTACAGGCTTGAGCCACCGCGCCCGGCCAAATCATTGTATATAAAAGGTCTTCCTATCTATTTTGTTTGCAGAAGCAACAAAACTGGAATGGACCCAAATGTCAAAGGATAAGGAAATAGTTAAGCCAACAAGTAGAGTACTTTGCAATTAAGAGAAGTAAGTTCCCGGATGCCTCCAAGGAAATGGAGAAATGTGTATCTTAACCAACAAAACTAAGTGTAGCCCAGGTTTATAAGTAAACACTGACCCTTGCTACTTATAAAAGCCACACATAGCATGCTGGTCAACTGCCCACAGGCACTCGGGTCCATTTCCGCCCTGCCCTTGTCCTCTGGCTTCTCATTCAGTCAGTGGCCACTGGTGCTAGAACCCTTGAGAGTGGGAAGAGAGGATAAGCCAGGGCATTTCTCCCCTGGGTGCCCTTTGACATCTCCAGGGCTTCTCCTCTGTGGCGTCAGCGCTTCCTGGTCCCCCTGGGAATTTCGGTGGTCCCATCTCCTACCAGAAAGGCACTCCCCATGGCTCTAGCTCCTACTGGGTGCCCCAACTCCTGGGTCACACCTATAACCTTATCTTTGTTCCTAGGAATGGGAGTGGCCTCCTGCTGAACTAATCCCTCTAACCTCACTGCCACTGCCTCCCCCACCAGAGCAACCAATTCCCTGTATTAAATTCCATGAGAGAACTTTGTGTTTTCCTGGCTGGCTGCAGGCTGATATTTGCACTCACGGATAAAAATAAGAAGTTTGTTCGTTTGTTTGTTTTGAGACAGAATCTTGCTCTGTTTCCCAGGCTGGAGTGCAGTGGCTCACTGCAACCTCCGCCTCCTGGGTTTAAGCGATTCTCCCGCTTCAGCCTCCTGAGTAGCTGGGACTACAGGGGCGTGCCACCATTCCCCGCTAATTTTTGTATTTTTAGTAGAGATGGAGTTTTGCCATGTTGGCCAGGCTGGACTTGAACTCCTGACCTCAGGTGATCTGCCCACCTCGGCCTCCCAAAGTGCTGGAATGAGCCACCACGCCAGGCTGCATCCTCGGCAGATGAAAATGTGATCTTCATGGCAGCCAGCAAAGACCACTCCTGAGGCCCGGATGGTACCGAGGATACCTCAGTGGAGGCTACTGACCCCTCCCACCCATGTCTTAGCACCACATTTAATCCCTCGAGAGTGTAGGTGCATCCCAGAAATGGGAAGAGGGGAAATATTGAGTTGCCACCCTACAGGAATAGGATCTGGAAAGAGAAATTAAGATAGGATATAAAAGCTAAAGAAAGGTGCACACCTGAGTTTATAGACTAGAATTCAAATCCACTACAACTGAGAGAATAATTGGCCTTTAGTGGAATGCAAAGAGGGTGATAAAGACACTAGAACGCAGTGGAAAATATTCCGGCATTGGAGGGAAAGAATCCGCCCGCTCCCTGGAATTGCCCACTTTGAAGTCAGCAGGGTCCTTCAGTATTAAGCAGCATGACCCCTCATTTCATAGTCAAAAAACCAGATGTCCAGGGAGGCTCAATGGCTGGCCTGATATCTCACAGTCAGCTAATGTGGGGAGCAAGAACCCGAGCCTGTGGTTTTCTCTGCTACACTTGGGTGGCTGCTGGGGCTTGCTGCAAACACCCAAATTGCTTCTTAATTGGAGTCTCCTGCTTAATTAGCTGCTTCCTGAGCAGCCCGTGCTCCCTGTCTGGAAATCTCAATCAACACCATCTTCTCTAAATTGCTATGACCTCGCTCTTCTCCTCTCCTCCATGCAGGGATTCACTTCTTGGTTTTGCCCAGTGGGACAGCTGGGGAGGGGATGGGCCAGGCGGACAGCCTCTGCAGAGAGAAAGCAGCTGTTCTTACCACCACGCCCTGCTCCAGGGACTTCAGAGGGCTTCACAACTACCCCTAGAGGGTCAAGACTGGGGAACAAGAAGACTGGGTCCAATCCTGGATTTGCCACTAACTCCCTGTGTGAAACCTCTGTCATTCTAGGGGCTTCAGTGACCATTAAATTATGGTTTCTCCTCTAAATTAGGGTTACTAGGTTTAGCAAGTAAAAATGCAAGATACTCAGTTACGTTTGAATTTCAGTAAGCAACACCTTTTTTTAGTATAAGTGTGTCCCATGCAGTAAGCGTATTTGAGATATACTTATACCAAAACTTTTTTTTTGGTATCTGAAATTCAAATTTAACTAGGCATCTTGTATTTTATCTGACAATCCTACCCCACATGGAAAAATTCTGTTCCCTCTGCTCTGTGGAGCCAACCTGATGAAGCACACACAGCACAACTTGAGAGTGAGGCAGTCCTGAGTGTGAATCCCAGACCTGCCACCCAGCCTGTGTGATCTTGGGCAAGTCAGTTTGCCTCTCTGAACCTCAGTTGTCCAGAGTAGAAAATGGATGTATTAATCACTGACTGGTCATCTCTCAGGACTAATTAGTTCTCTCTCAAGACTAGCGAAAGAGACCGGAGGCAGTGGCTCACACCTGTAATCCCAACACTTTGGGAGGTAGAAGCAGGAGGATTGCTTGAGCCTAGGAGTCTGAGGCCAGCCTGGACAGCATGAGGATACCCCGTCTCTACCAAAAAATACAAAAATTAACTGGGCATGGTGGCACAGGCCTGTAGTCCCAGCTATACTCAGGAGGCCGAGGTGGAAGGATCCCTTGAGCCCAGGAGGTCAAGGCTGCAGTGAGCTGTGATCATGCCATTGCACTCCAGCCTGGGCGACAGAGCGAAACCCTGTCTCAAAAAAAAGATTAGTGAAAGGACATAATTAAAATCCCTTTATAGACTGCAAAGTATGCAATAAACGTGAACATTTATTAAGAACCTACTTATACAACACATTCTACCAAATATTACGGGAAATAGAGATAACAGTGCAATTGGAAAGACATTTGTAAGAAAAGCCCAAGGCTGTCTGTTTTTCATAGAATCCTTCCATAAAGTGAAATCCCATCAAGAATCTGAATTTGGACTGCTATGAACTGATAAGGAATTTGATGTTTCAGGAAAAAAAAATTGTGCAGTCTTGGGAAACAGTCATGCCTGGGATTGACGCCAGAAAGAGCTGGCGCGATTCCCTTAGACCGGCTGGACTTTCACGTTCCCACCTGCAAGTATCCCATTTGAGGGGAGACCTGGCTGATGTAGGGAGATCAAAGTCATCAGCTTAGGTGAAATCTTTCTCATCTTGCCTTTGTCCTTGGAGATGTTCTGCAGCCATGGATGAGCAGACTTCATTTGGTTCCCATCATCCAGAACCCTAGAATGGTGGGGGTTGGTGGAATTGCCAGCCCAGCACCCATCCTCAGGGAACCAGCTGTTCCCCTCCATCCAGGAGGTTCTCCAGGAATGGGTATTTAATCCACACGTGGCCACCACAGTGAGTCAGAAACAGGCATGTGAGGAAGACAGGGTCCCAGTCTTGTTTGAGCTGGGCCTGAAGCCAGTTCCCTGAGTCAGTAAACTCTCTTTGTACCAGTTTGAGCTGGATTTTCTGCCACTTGCCACTGATGGACACATTGCTTCAATATGCTCCCTGCTTGGCTAGCCCCAAAGAGAGAAAACTGCATGAGTTAAAGTATGCAGGGAAAGCTTCGGAGAGAAAGGCCACCCAGGAGCTCAGCCCAAAATTTTCGAGGGATTCATGCACGATTTTCACGCAATCAGCACCTACTGTCTGTGATGACAGGTGGTCTCCACCTATGTTTAGGACCCAAAAGCCACACTTTTTTGGGCAACCTGAGTGGGGCTTTAGTGGATATGCTGTCTCCTGTGTCCTCCCCTCCTCACCAAGCTCACCCCTCATGATATCACTAGAGGCTCATCATAAGTTAGCACCCCCCAACCCAGCTCTCTAGTCCAGAGCATCCCCCACCACTGTACATGTCAGCCACACTCTCTAATCCCCAAGAAACTGGTTGTGCTTCCAGCCTCCCCACCTGGCCTCCTCCTATTACCTCTGCCTGACAACCTCTCTGTGCTATTCACCCTCATCTTGAACTTGTTAAATATCTACAGGCACAAAGCTTCTGGTCGCCCCTCAGAACCATGTCCCTGTTTCCCCTCCCCTGATTGGTGCTTATCCCACTCCGACAGCCTCCAAGAGCCCTTGGTCTGAATCTCAAATGGAGGGCATTCTGCCATGTCTTGGGTTGGAGGGCCCCAGCCTGAGTCTAAGCTGAGTTTGCCCCTGGGGATCAGAGCATCTGATGAGCCAACAGGACTGGGAAGAGGTCACTATGTGACCATTCTCAACTCAAAGCTAAATATAGGCTGTCTCTGAGCTTCAGTTTCCACATTTATAAATAGCAGGCAGGAAAGAATACTACCTGCCTTATTATGAGATTAAATGGCATAACACATCCATGACTACTATGTCCCACATTACCAGGTACTTGCTGGAATTATCATATGGTTATTTAACTTGCAGCAAATCAGACATTGAGAGTGGAGGGAGATTGGCTTTTTTTTTTTTTTTTTTTTTTTTTTTTTTTTGAGACAGAGTTTTGCTCTTATCGCAATGGTGCGATCTCGGCTTACAGCAATCTCTGCCTCCCAGATTCAAGCAATTCTCCTGCCTCAGCCTCCTGTGTAGCTGGGATTACAGGCATGCACCACCATGCCTGACTAATTTTGCAATTTTAGTAGACATGGGGTTTCTCCATGTTGGTCAGGCTAGTCTTGAGCTCCCAAACTCAGGTGATCCGCCTGCCTCAGCCTCCCAAAGTTCTGGGATTATAGCCATGAGTCACCGCGCCTGGCCTTTTTTTTTTTTTCGTTTGAGACAGAGTCTCACTCTGTTGCAGATGCTGGAGTGCAGTAGTGGTGTAATCATGGCTCATTGCAGGCTCAATCTCCTGGGCTCAAGTGATGCTCCCACACCAGCCTCCCAAGTAGTTAGAACTACAAGTGCTCACCACCATGCCCAGCTAATTTTTTTTATTTTTCATAGAAACGGGTCTTGCTATGTTATTCAGGCTGTTCTGAAACTCCTGGCCTCAAGCGAGCCTCCCTCCTTGACCTTCCAAACTGCTGGGATTACAGGTGTGAGCCACCGCGCCCAGCTCAGGTACGACTATTATGAGCCCCTTAGCCTTCCCCTTGTTGCCTCCATTCAGACTAGACCTTGGTCTTCACTGTCGCAGGGAAACTAGACCATAGCCAAGTAGAAAAGAAGAAAAAGTTATTTTTAGCTTTTGAATTCCCAAGGACCCTAAATTCTATTAATTCAAGGCCATTTAAGGAATTTTCACAGGCAAATTGACTATAATGTAAATTGGGTTTAGGCTTTAGCACCTAAACTTCACATAAGGCAGAAGTCCCTTTACATCTCCTTGAGCCTCCTCCTCCAAAACACTGGATTCAGGACCTTGGGGGCTCACTCAGTGCAAAGGGGCCAGCCAGTGCAGGTTGCTAAGGCCAGGCGGAGAGGCCCACCCTCAAAGTCTACAGCCTCGCTGCTGTCGCAAGGGGGCGCTGCAGAACATCGGTGCTGGGAAGTCTGGGGGACCTTCCTCCTCTGCTAAGGTGACTCCCTGTGGTGGGAGGCCCGAACAGTTCTGGGAAGATAAGTGTGCACGTGGTGGTCAAGGCATGGGGAACAAACCTCAGTTGTTTACAGTGACGGGTGCTGTGATGATGGGTAATCATTTATTTGGTGTTGCAGGTATACAATTAGAGAGACTTGAGGGTTTGGTTTTTTTTTGTTTTTTTTTGTTTTTGTTTTTGTTTTGAGACGGAGTCTTGCTCTGTTGCCCAGGCTGGACTGCAGTGGCCGGATCTCAGCTCACTGCAAGCTCCGCCTCCCGGGTTTACGCCATTCTCCTGCCTCAGCCTCCCGAGCAGCTGGGACTACAGGCGCCCGCCACCTCGCCCGGCTAGATTTTTGTATTTTTTAGTAGAGACGGGGTTTCACCGTGTTAGCCAGGATGGTCTCGATCTCCTGACCTCGTGATCCGCCCGTCTCGGCCTCCCAAAGTGCTGGGATTACAGGCTTGAGCCACCGCGCCCGGCCTGAGGGTTTGGTTTTAAGTGAAACAAGTGGTATGTTACTTCTTTGTCTAGGTGAACTAAAAAAGTCACTGTAGAGCAAATTGTGATTTTGAGAAGAGTCATTAACTGACTCCTCCAAGGTAAATACAAAGCAAGTGTGGAGGGGCACCCATGGCCGTGGGAAAAGGAGATTGTAATGGGACCTGCTAGCTACTCAGAGCCAGTGGCTGGGGAAAAGTTGGCAGTTTTGCACTGAGGTCAAATTACCTCTTGGACATAAAGTAATCAAGATCTCAGCCCATTCTCCTTTGAGATTCCACTACAGTAAGCCTGTCTGACTGATTGGGATGTTTGCGAGAATGGACTTCTAGAGCTACCAAGAGAGAAATCACCTTGGGACATAGAGACTCATGCTCAATGCCAGCTCTATGTATGTTGAAAGGGGAGCTGTACACTGTGCCCAAACTAGTAACCCTGACGTGGTATGCACCATCTGGGGGCAATGGCCGAGCATGAGATTATAAACCAAAGCCAGAAGCAGTGTGGCCAACACCATGGCCAGCCTAAGGGTCCAGACCAGTGAGAGCATTAGCACGGCCCCAGCTTGCATGGGACTGGACATAAGTCATTGCAGCCAAAACTGCGCCCTGCTGGAGGCTTGGTCCAGTTCCTTCATTAAGAGCTCCTCTGGCCAAATCCCCCTGCAACCTTTGCTGCCGCCATAATGCCGAAACGAAAGAAGCAGAATCAGCAGCAGCCCCCGCCACAGCAGCAGCCCCCACTGCCCAAGTAGGAAGAGACTGGAGATGAGGAGGATGGGAGTCCTATCGGACCACCCCACCTTCTGAGCCTCCCGCCATGGTCAGTCTAAAACCTGATGACCCTAAGTCAGCTCCTCACAGAGGTCCTCCAGGAGCAAAGGGACCGCTGATTCCACCGCTGCTGAGCCTCCCACCTCCCCCTCAGGGTAGAGGCCCAAGGCCAGGAGGCTTTGGCCCCAGGCCTAGCCCATATGGTTGTGGTTGGTGGGGAGTCAATGCTGAACCTCCTTTTCCAGGGCCAGGCCATAGGGGTCCCGCCAGGTGAAGGCTTCACAAAGAACAGAGAAACCCTCCAAGCCTCCAAGTGTCTTATCAAGAATACCTGCCCACTAGGATGACCCCTAGGTTATGGAAGACAAATCCCACCGCCCAGTCTGTGGACATTTTGCCAAAAGGGGCCACTGTCGATATGAGGACCTCTGTGCCTTCTACCACCCAGGTGTCAATAGCCCTCCACTGTAAGACTGTGTCCTCCCATCCAGGGTGGAAGGAGCCGTCTGTGACCAGAGGCCATGTATTTCCCTGCGGCCCTGTGATGGCTACTGTGACGCTCTTCCAGCACGCCCAGCCAGTGACACACCCACCCTATCCACCCCTTCCCGTGTGTGGGGTCCAGAGTTGTGTTGCATCACTGGGGCAAGGTGTGCGCACTTTCTTCTGACGCAGCCTCTAGAGACTTCCCTTTGGGACCAATCCTTGCTCCCTTCAGCTGCCTCCTGGATCTTCCCCTCATCAAATGACTGCTGAACAGGAAACTTCTTTGGGACTGTTTCTGTCCACATGTTCCCAGTATTGCCCTCCATTCCTGAGAGCCCTGGAGCAGCTTCCTACCCTTCCCTTCTTCTAGCTGCTTGTTTTAAGTCCTATTCATGTGACACCACTTACCCCCAGTGTTATCAGCTGCTCATGGAACTCAGTCTGGTTGTTTAACCTGGGGTCAGGTTTGAGTGACTGATACAGAGTTACTTCCTAAAAGGCCACTCTCCCTGCTTTTGGATTTCACAGTTTCTCTGTCAGTAGCACGATCCCCACTGCTACAGCCTGTGATCACTGTGCTTTGTGAAACTCTGCATCCTCTCACAGGCTTTCTCGGTGTCTGTGGCATGTCTGTGATTTCCCAACACTAGAGTAAGTTTTTCTGCCACAATGAGTAAGGCTGTTGGTGCCCTCTAGACTTTCCACCTCCCCACATTGGGGAATTGTGACCTCTCCAATGGACTGCCTCCCTGGTCCTCCCCATTCTTCCCATTCTTCTCTTGGTGTTGGTCATTCTGGGTCTGATACAGGCCCATGAGATGTCTTGTAAAGCCTCGAATGGATTTACCCTACCTAGATCCTTTCCAGCCCATTTTAGTTAGACTATGTCATTGGGAGGCCACCAGTCCCTTCATTTGAATTCAGTGAATCTCCACCTTGCTTATATTTGGGTGGAACCTAGAAAGTACTGTCGCCCTCTTCCAACCCTCTTCCCCTATATCCCTGGCACTGATTGTTTTCTGTGAAAATGGCAGAGAACAGGTTCAGTTTCGAACTGGCCCTGAGGAAATGGGTCAGGAGTTGAATGGGCAAGGGGGAGGGATGAGAGCTGTTGGAGAACTGAGAATGAGTTTTTTTTGTTTTGTTTTGTTTTTGCTTTTGTTTTATATTAGTAATAAATGCAGTGGAAACAAACAAACAAACAAAAAAAGAGTTCTGGCTCCGAGCACAGTGACTCCCTCCTATAATCCCAGCGCTTTGGGAAGCTGAGGCAGGAGGATTGCCTGAAACCAGGAATTTAAGACTAGCCTGGGCAAACATAGCAAGACCCCTTTTCTACAATAAAACAAAACAAGAAAAAGTTATCTGGGCATGATGGTGCACACCTGTACTCCCAGCTACTCAGGAGGCTGAGGTGGGAGGATCATTTGAGCCCGGGAGTTCCACACTGCACTTCAGCCTGGGTGACCGAGCAAGACCGTGTCTCTAGTAAAAACTTTTAAGAAATGAAAAAGAGTTCCTTTGAATTGCTGGACTGAATAATTCCCCTAAGCTGTCCCAAAACTTGGGAAGAGAAACTACACTTGTCTAGTATGTGCAGCCTCAGGCCTGTTGTAATTTGCAAACTTGGAGGTGAGCTCGACTATCCCCCCAAGCTGCTAAATAAAACACAAGCAAGTTTCCCTTCATTTTGTCTTTCCTGTCCTTTCAGTGAAGGCCCCATCCTTTAGACACAGCACCTACCTGGGGTTTCTCTTTTCTTTTGCATGTTTGCTCCCAAGCCTGTGGCTGTGACTGCAAAGCCATGGGCCTGATTATCGGGATAAGGTTTTTTTGTTTTGTTTGTTTGTTTGTTTGTTTGTTTGAGACGGAGTCTAGCTCTGTCGCCCAGGCTGTAGTGCAGTGGCCAGATCTCGGCTCACTGCAAGCTCTGCCTCCTGGGTTTACGCCATTCTCCTGCCTCAGCCTCCCGAGTAGCTAGGACTACAGGCGCCCGCCACCTCGCCCGGCTAGTTTTTTTTTTTTTGTATTTTTTAGTAGAGACGGGGTTTCACTGTGTTAGCCAGGATGGTCTCGATCTCCTGACCTCGTGATCCACCCGTCTTGGCCTCCCAAAGTGCTGGGATTACAGGCTTGAGCCACCGCGCCCAGCCCGTGATAAGGTTTAATTGTCTCCCACGTAAAATGAAAAGAGTTGACTTGGCCAGGTACACATCTTAGATAATTAATTCCAATTTTTTTTCCAGCCTCAACATCTAGACAGGAGCATGAAGTTCATCCTCAATATAAAAGGTGATGCCAGGTGTGGTGGCACTTGCCATAATCCCAGCTACTCAGGAGGCCAAGGTAGGAGGATCGCTTGAGCCCAGGAGGTCAAGACTACTGCGAGCCATGATCGCGCTACTGCACTTTAGCCTGGGTGACAGAAGGAGGCCCTGTCTCTAATACATAAGTAAATGAAAATAAAGTTGAGGTCACTGATACTCGAAGAGGTCAATGCAAACTGGGAATGTCCCACAGTTTAGGATCCAGGTGTGGTGGATCACTTGCAAAAATGGTCCCAATCTTCCACCAGTTATATCCATGCCTGTTTTTAAATTTTCTTTTCATTTTGGTAAAATACGCATAACATTAGTTTACCATATTAAGCATTTTAAAATTAATCTTGTCTAATTGAACTGAAACTTTGTACCCTTTAACCAACACATCCCATTTTCCCCTCTGAGGCATTTTTGTGTCAACTTCAGTGGCGTGAAGTACATTCACATTGCTGTGCAATCATCACCACTATCCATCTCAGAACGTTTTTATCTTCCCAAACTGAAACTGTTCCCACGAAAACACTGACTCCCATCCCCACTCCTCCAGCCCCTGGAACCTACCATTCCACTTTACGTCTCTGAGTTTCACTATTCTAGGGACCTCAGAAAAGTGGAATCGGCCGGGCACAGTGGTTCACACCTGTAATCCCAGCACTTTGGGAGGCCAAGGTGGGTGGATCTCAAGGTCAGGAGTTCAAGACCAGCCTGGCCAATATGGTGAAACCCCATCTCCACTGAAAATATAAAAATTAGCCAGGCGTGGTGGTGGGCGCCTGTAATCCCAGCTACTTGGGAGGCTGAGGCAGGAGAATCACTTGAACCCGGGAGGTGGAGGAGGCAGTGAGCTGAGGCACTGCACTCCAGCCTGGGCAATAGAGTGAGATTCCATCTCAAAAAAAAAAAAAAAAAAGTGGAATCATACAGTATTTGTCTTTTTAAGACTGGTTTATTTCACTGACCATGTATTTAAGTTTCCTCCATGTGGTAGCATGGGTCAGAATTTCCTTTCTAAGGCTGAATAACATTCCAGTGTATTTATACACCACATTTAGTTTATCCATTCATCTGTCAATAGACACAGCAGACACCTCTTGGCTCTCATGAATAATGCTGCTATAAACATGGGGGTTCGAATATCTGAGGCCTTGCTTTTCATTCTTTTAAGTATATACCCAGAAGTTGAAGTGCTTAATTGCGTGGTAATTTTTTTTTTTTTTCTGAGACCAAATTTCACTCTTGTCACCCAGGCTAGAGTGTAGTGGCACGATCTCGGCTCACTGCAACCTCCGCCTCCTGGATTCAAGTGATTCTCCTGCCTCAGTCTCCCGAGTAGCTGAGATTACAGATGCTACCACCACACTCAGCTAATTTTGTATTTTTAGTAGAGACGAGGTTTCACCACATTGGTGAGGCTGGTCTCGAACTCCTGACCTCAGAAGATTCGCCCACCTCAGCCTCCCAAAGTGCTGGGATTGCAGGTGTGAGCCACCGCGCCTGGCCAGTAATTCTAGGTTTCTTTGAGGAACCGCTATACTGTTTCCAGAGCACTGCACCATTTACATTCACACCAATAGTGTGCAAATGTTCCAATTTCTCCACATCTTCGCCAACAGACTTGTTGGGTCCTGTGTTTTTGATAATATCTGTGCTGGTGAGTGTGAGATGGTATCTTATTGTGGTTTTAATTTGCCTTTGCCTAATATCCATGCCTTTCCCGGTGTGACATGGCAGCTCCTCCTGTCAAGCAGTGACATCTGTGGTGGCTTCATGCCTTGCTTTGGTCTTTAGAAAGTGATAGAGTAAGGTTGTACTGTGAAAGGAAAATAAATCTCCAGAAAATCATTAAGCCAGAGGGAAAAGTCAAGCTGGGAACTGCGTAGGGCAAACCTGCCTCCCATTCTATTCCTAAATAACACAGTTACAGATGTTTTATTTATTTTATTTTATTTATCTATTTATTTATTTTGAGACAGAGTCTCGCTCTGTCACCCAGGCTGGAGTGCAGTGGCATGATCTCGGCTCACTGCAACCTCTGCCTCCTGGGTTCAAGCAATTCTCCTGCCTCAGCCTCCTGAGTAGCTGGGATTACAGGTGCCCGCCACCACACCCAGCTAATTTTTGTATTTTTAGTAGAGACAGGGTTTCACCATGTTGGTGAGGCTGGTCTCAAACTCTTGACCCCAAGTGATCCACCTGCCTCAGCCTCCCAAAGTGGTGGGATTACAGGCATGAGCTACTGCACCCAGTCAAGATTTTAAAAAGCTACATACCGCCCTTACAATTTACCCACAAGGGAATTCCTTGAGGACGAAGAACAGGCAATACTCAAAGTCATCCCCTTGCTCATGTGAGACAAATGCATATCTGATTGCTTCCTCTGCCCTGTTGGTTCACTAAGCCAGACTGAGGCACGTGACTATTCCTGTAAATTGTGCATTCAGCAAAAAGCTAATCAGAAACTCGAAAGAATGCAACTGTTTGTCTCTTATCTCTCTATAACCTGGAAGCCTCTTCCCTGCTTCAAGTTGTCTCGCCTTTCTGGGCCAAACCAATGTACATCTTACATATATTGATTGATGTCTCATGTCTCCCTAAACTGTATGAAACCGAGCTGTGTCCTGGCTACCTTAGGCATATGTTGTCAGGACCTCCTGAGGCTGTGTCCCAGGCATGTCCTTAACCTTGGCAAAATAAACTTTCTAAATTGATTGAGACCTGTCACAGACACTTTTTGGATTACAGTACCCATTACAAACCTAGACTTTGGGAGGCCCTGCATGCTTCTACTCTCATGGGAAATAGAGTGCCACACACTACCCTAGGATCAAGCCCAGGCTATCCTGCTGGAGGGAGGGAGACACGGCACCACCCTAGACATCAGCTAGCCAACTGGCAGAGGTGTGTGAGGCTGTGCTAGACCTGCCAGTCCAGCTGAGCTTCTGGATGACTGCAGTAGGGATCCCAACCAGGGTCAGCCAAACCTGGCCCAGAGCAGAACCACTCAGCGGATCCATAGAGTCCTAAACAATAATAAGCCACTGTTTTCTTAAAGCAACAAAGTTCGTGGTGGCTTGTTACGCAACAATTGTTAAACGATACATCAGTATCCCAGCTCCTGCTCCAGGGTTTTTTCCACATCCCATGGACAGACTCCTGAACTGAGACAAAACAGGCAAAGCTCTCACCTAACTCCTGGAAGATATCAGAGCAACTCCTGAAGTGGTGTGTGGGACACAGGTGGAATGACTCTCTCAGAATCTTTTTTTTTTTTTTTTTTGAGACAGAGTCTCACACTGTCACCCAGGCTGGGGTGCAGTGGCGCGATCTCAGCTCACTGCAAGCTCCGCCTCCCAGGTTCACGCCATTCTCCTGCCTCAGCCTCCCGAGTAGCTGGGACTACAGGCACCCGCCACGACACCTAGCTAATTCTTTTGTGTTTTTAGTAGAGATGGGTTTTCGCTGTGTTAGGCAGGATGGTCTCGATCTCCTGACCTTGTGATCTGCCCTCCTCGGCCTCCCAAAGTGCTGGGATTCCAGGCGTGAGCCACCGCGCCTGCCTGAATCTAATCTTAAATACTGCTCTTAATGGGACACCGTTAGTACAATCCTCCTGTGGGCCTGTAGACCCTCTAACCCCCATTACACTCCAACCTCCCCTTCCTCCCTAGGAGGCAGGTGGAAATTAACCAAGGTGACTAAAGTCCATGCAGCTCATGTGTGCCCCTTTCCAGAAGATGAATGAAAGTGAGGAAGGAGAAAAGGCTGCCACGTTCCTCTCAGAGGCCTCTGCTTTCCATTTTTGAGACTCTCCACACAGGGATCTGGGAATCTTTACTTTCTTTTTTTCTTTTTCTTTTTTTTTTTTTTTTTTGAGACAGAATCTTACTCTGTCGCCCAGGCTGGAGTGCAGCGGCATGATCTCAGCTCACTGCAACCCCTGCCGCCAAGGGTCAAGCAATTCTCCTGCGTCAGCCTCCCGAGTAACTGGGATTACAGGTGTCTGCTACCACGCCCAGCTAATTTTTGTAGTTTTAGTAGAGACGGGGATTTCACCATATTGGCCAGGCTGGTCTTGAACTCCTGACCTAGAGATCCAACCGTCTCAGCCTCCCAAAGTGCTGGTATTACAGGCGTGAGCCACCATGCCTGGCCGGAATCTTTACTTTCAATATGCTCCCCAGGTGGATCCAAGGTGCAGTCAGGTCTGGGCACTGTGGCAGAAGGCCATGGGGAGTTGTGAAAAGTTCAAGCAGGTGAGGTGCCTGGTCAGACTGTCACAAAACGCAAGCCTGTCTGCTTGCCGAATGGAAGCCAGATACGAGAAGCAAGATGTGGTGAAAGGAAAACAGTTTTAATAATCAAATGCTAGAATCTGGGAAATGGCCAGGCTCATACCTGCAAAAGACCATTTAATATTTTGGGCTTGGTACAGTATTTAAGAAGGGAAACTTGATATGAGAAGCATGCAGGAGTGTGCAGGATATACGGTCTGTGTGTCTCATTCTGACGGCTATCTTGAGTTATTGTCCACCTGGAGCACAGGCTGGGGCCATCTCAACACTGGCCAGGTTGTAGATTAACTGCCTTGAGGCCATCTCTAGATGGAAAGGATTCTGCAACTGTTTCTTCACCCCTGGTTCATTTCAAGATTAGACCCTGGAATTTCTCTTTTCTTTTTCTTTTTTTCTTTTTTTTTTTTTTTAGATGGAGTCTTGCTCTGTCGCTCAGGCTGGAGTCAACAGCACATTCTCAGCTCACTACAACCTCTGCCTCCTGGGTTCAAGCAATTCTCCTGCCTCAGCTTCCCAAGTAGCTGGGACTACAGGCACGCGCCACCATGCCCAGTCAATGTTTGTATTTTTTGTAGAGACAGGGTTTCACCATATTGGTCAGGCTGGTCTCAAACTCCTGATCTTGTGATCCACCTGCTTTGACCTCCCAAAGTGCTGGGATTACAGGCATGAGCCATTGCACCTGGCCTATTCTCTGGAATTTCTAAGCAAGCCCATAATTAGATAAACTAGCCCAGTGCAGTGCAGGGAGTGTCTAGTGGGAAGGGAGAGAAACAAAGTTTGAATGTTTCAAGGTTAAGACTGGAGAAAGGGAGAACAAAGGTTTTAAAACGCATTTTGAAGCTAAGCTGATTGGTTATGAGACCATGTTGTAGGGTGACCCCTGCCCCTGCCCCCAGTGGTCCTTAGCTCACTCTCATAACAGAGTTTCTCCCATACCCACTCCCATCCTCCCAGGTGGAGTTAAGGCCTTGCCCCATCCATCCCCAGGGACTAGGCATGCCCTGTGGTCATCACCACCCCACACACTGTCTCCTCCTCTGGCCTGTGGGGTCTATGAAGGCTCCCAGCAGTCAGCCCAGGGCCCAGAACAGGTAGCACTGGCATCAGGAGCACAAACCCCTGAAGGCGAATAAGTCCCTTATTCTTCTTCATCCTGCAAACATTGGGCAAGTGTAGCTCAGGTATTTTGCATTTGTGTTTTATCATCTAAACAATCAGAATAGTAATAGTACCCAATTAAGGAGGTGTTGGGAGGATTCAATGATAGCCACACACAGGATGAGTCAATAAATTGGGACATAATGGGTGTGTCCATGTCCAAATGTGTTTAGTTGATTATTACATTTTCAAATCCAAAAGAATTATATTTTAGTGAAGGTATAATACGCAGGTCTTAAGTATATACCTATGTGCTCAATCTCCAAATCAAGATAGAGAACCTTTCCTTCGCTGCAGAAATTGTCTCTTTCCAATGAATTTCCCTCCCCACTAGAGGCCACCACTGCTCTTATTTCTAATGTGATCGGCTAGTTTTGCCTGTTACTGAACTTAAAATAATGGACTCTTAGAGTCTGCATTCTTTTTGCATCTGGCTTTTTTCATTCAACAGTGGCTAGGGATGGTGGTGTGAACCTGTAATCCCAGTGTTTTGGGAGGCCGAGGCTCCTGGTACCATCGCTTAAGCCCAGGAGTCTGAGGCCGCAGTGAGCTATAATTTCACCACTGCACACTCCAGCCTGGGCGACAGAGCAAGACCGCCTCTAAAAAACAAAACCACCATTACGCCTACAGGATTTGTTCATGCCTTCAAGTTTATTAGTAACTACCGATACTCCATAATCCTTTTTATTGCTGACTGACTAGTATTCATTTTATGAATATACCACAACTTATCCATTCTCCTGTTTTTTTGTTGTTGTTTGAGACAGGATCTTGCTCTGTTACCCAGGCTGGAGTGCAGTGGTGCAATCTCGGCTCACTGCAACCTCCGTCTTCCGGGTTCAAGCAATTCTCCTGCCTCAGTCTCCCAAGTAGCTGGAACTACAGGCGTACGCCACCACGCCCGGCTAATTTTTGTATCTTTAGTAGAGACGGGGGTTTCGACATGTTGGCCAGTCGGGTCTTGAACTCCTGACCTTGTGATCCGCCCGCCTCGGCCTCCCAAAGTGCTGGGATTACAGGCGTGAGCCTCCAGGCCCGGCCGCATTCTCCTGTTTGACGGATATTTGGGTTACTTCCAGTTAGGCTATTATGAAACTGCCCTAACGAGGCAGGGCAGGTTCTTCGCTTGCCTAGGAAGACTTGAAGAGCCAGCCGGAGGTAGAAGAGAACAGCTTTGCTGACGCGGCGGCGGCACTGTTACACCTCCAGTGACGACTGCTCTGGCACAGCAAGACTACCCCCACATTAACTGTGCAGAGCGTAGCACCGTAGGGACAGTTTTGTAGGCGTCTTTAGGGCCACTTTAAAATACATGCTAATTAAGAGGCGGGTCATTCAGAATTAGCTAGAAAGTAGGCGGGAACTTCCGGTGTTGCCGCAGTAAGGGGCAGTAACTTCCGGGTGTTGCCACGGCAATGGTAAACTGTCATGGCGGTGGTGGGCGTGTCTTATGGAGAGGGACTTTAAGTGCCACTCGCCAGTTTCCTCCAGGCTTCAATCTAATCTTGAGTCCCGTCCCGGCTGCCTACTACCTTACAGTGAACATTTGTTTGTGCTCAATATTTTTTGGTAACGTATCATTTTACGTGGGTAAGTAGCTAGAGTTGCTTAAGTCATAGAATTTCTTTAACTTTTTAGGAAACTGCCAAACAGTTATCCAAAGCAGTTGTACAGATTCAAACTCACGCCTGCTGGCCGGGAGCAGTGACTCACGCCTGTAATGCCAGCACTTTGGGAAGCCGAGGTGGGAGGATCACTTAAGATCAGGACTTCGAGATCAAACTCACGCCTGCAGTGTATGGGAGTTCCAGTTGTTCCACAACCTTGGCCGCATTTGATGCCACTCTTCATTTGAGATGGTGCTGATAGGTAGGAAATGGTGTCTCATGGTGGTATTACTTTGCATTTCTCTGATGACTAATGATTGAGTTTCATGTACTTAATGGCCATTCGTAGATCTTTTATGAAGTGTCTGTTCATTTTTAACCACTTTTTTTTTTTTTTTTTTTTTTGAGACAGGGTCTTGCCCTGTCACCTAGGCTGGAGTGCAGTGGACTGATCATGGCTCACTGAAGCCCCAACCTCCCTGGCTCAAGCAGTCCTCCCACCTCAGCCTCCCAAGTAGCTGGGACCACAGGCCCACACCTCCACTGCCCAGCTAATTATTTTAATTTTAGGTTTTTTTAATTTTAAAAATTTTTTTAGATGGAATTCCGCTCTTATTGCTCAGGCTGGAGTGCAATGACGCGATCTTGGCTCACTGCAACCTCCACCTCCCAGGTTCAAGCAATTCCCCTGCCTCAGCCTCCCAAGTAGGTGGGATTACCCTGTGCCACCACGCTTGGCTAATTTTGTATTTTTTTAGTAGAGATGGGGTTTCACCATGTTAGCCAGGCTGGTCTCAAATTCCTGACCTCAAGTGATCTACCCGCCTCAGCCTCACAAAGTGCTGGGATTACAGGCATAAGCCACCTCACCCAACCAATTTTTTTTTTTAATTTTTTGTAGAGACGGGGTCTCCCCATGTTGCCCAGACTGGTCTTGAACTCCTGGGCTCAAGCAATCCTCCTGCTTCCACCTCCCAAAGTGTTAGGATTTCAGGCATAAGCCACTGTGCCCTGTGTTTTTCCATTTTAGCCATCTTAATTGCTATGTAGTAGTAGCACATAGTGAGTTTAATTTGCATTTCTTTTCTGTTCTTTTTCTTTTTCTTTTTCTTTTTTTTTTGTGAGATAGAGATCCACTCTTGTTGCCCAGGCTGGAGTGCAGTGGTGCAATCTCGGCTCACAGCAATCTCTGCCTCCTGGGTTCAAGTGATTCTCCTGCCTCAGCCTCCCAAGTAGCTGGATTACAGGCATGTGCCACCATGCCCAGCTAATTTTGTATTTTTGGTAGAGACAGTTTCACCATATTGGTCAGGCTGGTCTCGAACTCCTGACCTCAGGTGATCCGCCTGCTTTGGCCTCCCAAAGTGCTGGGATTACAGGTGTAAGCCCCCATGCCCGGTGTAATTTGCATTTCTATGATGACTGATGACGTTGAGTATCTTTTCATGTCACCCATGTGATTTTCTTTCTTTCTTTCTTTCTTTCTTTCTTTCTTTTTCTTTTTTTTTTTTGAGAGGGAGTCTCTCTGTCGCCCAGGCTGGAATGCAGTGGCGCGATCTCGGTTCACTGCAAGCTCCGCCTCCCGGGTCCGGGTTCACACCATTCTCCTGCCTCAGCCTCCTCCTAAGTAGCTGGGACTACAGGCGCCCGCCACTCCTGGCTAATTTATTTATTTTATGTATTTTTTTATTTTTAGTAGAGACAGGATTTCACCGTGTTAGCCAGGATATGACCCATGTAATTTTCATAGTGAATATCTGCTCAAATCTGTTGTGCATTTTTCATTTTTCACATTTTTATTTTTATTTTTTAGAGACAGTCTCTCTCTGTCACCCAGTCTAGAGTGCAGTGGTGTGATTGTGGCTTACTATAACCTCGACCTCCTGGGCTCAGGTGATCCTCCCGCCTCAGCCTCAGAAGTAGCTAGGAATACAGACATGCACCATTATGCCCAGACTGGCCTCCAAGTCTTGGGCTCAAGCAGTCCTCTTGCCTTGGCCTCCAAAAGTACTGGGATTACAGCATTAGCCATGCACCTGGCGTGTTGTGCATTTTTAAATTCGATTTTTTAAAATTGAGTTTTGAGAGCTCTTTATATATTCTGGATGTAAGTCCTTTATCAGGTGTATTATTTGCGAGTATTTTCTCTAGTCTGTTTGTCTTTTTATTCTCTTATCAGTGTTTTCAAAAGAGCAGAAATGTTAAATATTGGTAAACTTCATTTTATCCGATTTTTCTTGCATGGTTTTGTGACTTAGAAGAAGGCCAGGTACGGTGGCTCAGGCCTGTAATCCCAGCACTTTGGGAGGCGGAGGCAGGAGGACCACCCTGAGGTCAGGGGTTTGAGTCTAGCCTGGCCAACATGGAAGAAACCCCGTCCCTACTAAAACTACAAAAATTAGCCGGGCATAGTGGCATGCACCTGTAATCGCAGCTACTCAGGAGGCTGCGGCAGGAGAATTGCTTGAACCAGAGAGGTGGAGGTTGCAGTGAGCCAAGATCGTGCCACTGCACTCCAGCCTGGGCGACAGAGTGAGACTCCATCTCTAAATAAATAAATAAATAAATAAATAAATAAATAAATAAAATTTAAAAAAAGAAGAAATCTCTGCCTACTGCAAGCTCACAAAGATATTTTCCTTGCTTTCTTATGGAAGATTCATGGTCTCAGCTATGCTGTATCTCAAATTATTATTATTTTTTTTTGAGACAGAGTCTCGCTCTGTCCCCCTGGCTGGAGTGCAGTGGCGCGATCTCGGCTCACTGCAAGCTCCGTCTCCCAGGATCATGCCATTCTCCTACCTCAGCCTCCTGAGTAGCTGGGACTACAGGCGCCCGCCACCGCACCCGGCTAATTTTTTTTTTTTTTTGTATTTTTAGTAGAGACGGGGTTTCACCATGGTCTCGATCTCCTGACCTTGTGATCCGCCTGCCTCGGCCTCCCAAAGTGCTGGGATTACAGGCGTGAGCCACCGCGCCCGGCCAAATTATTTTTTATGTCTGGATTTGGTTATCCAGTTGTTGTAGGACCACTCATTGAAAAGCCTTTATTTCCCAATTGAATCATCTTGTCATCCTTATCAAAAATCAGTTGACTGTATGTAAGGGTCTATTGTCTGACTCTAATTTGTTCTGTAGATCTATTTGTCTGTTTTGCTCTTGTTGCCCAGGCTGTAGTGCAATGGTGGGATCTCAGTTCACTGAAACCTCTGCCTCCCAAGTTCAAGCGATTCTTATGCCTCAGCCTCCCAATCAGCTGGGATTACAGGCACCCCCCATTACTCCCAGCTAATTTTCCTGTATTTGGTAGAGACAGGATTTCACCATGTTGGCCAGGCTGGTCTCGAACTCTTGACCTCAGGAAAGTAAGTCCTCCAAATTTATTGTTTTTCAAAATTGTTCTGGCTATTCTAGACTCTGCATTTTCAAATAAGTTTTAGGGCCAGGCACAGTGGTTTATGCCAGTAATTCCAGCACTTTGGGAGGCCAAGGCAAGGGGATTTCTTGAGCCCAGGAGTTGAGACCAGCGTGGGCAACATGGTGGAACCCTGTTTCTACCCAAAATAGAAGAAAATTAGCCAGGCAGTAGTGGTGTACATCTGTAGTCCCAGCTACTTGGGAGGCTGAGATGGGAGGATCATTTGAACCCAGAAGGTCAAGGCTGCAGTGAGCCATGATCATACCACTGCACTCCAGCCTCAGCAACAGTGAGACCTTGTCTCCAACAAATAAATAAAAATTTAGGATCAGTTTGCCAATTTCTGCTAAATAGCCTGCAGGGGTTTTAAATTGAATTTCTGTTGAAACTGTAGGTGAATTTGGGGAAAATGAACATCTTAAAAATATTTAGTGCAGGCCAGGTGTGGTGGCTCACGCCTGTAATCCTAGCACTTTGGGAAGCCGAGGTAGGTGGATCACCTGAGGTCGGAAGTTCTAGACTAGCCTGACCAACATGGAGAAACCCTGTCTCTGCTAAAAAAAAAAAAAAATACAAAATTAGCCGGGTGTGGTGGTGCATGCCTGTAATTCCAGCTATCCGGGAGGCTGAGGCAGAAGAATCACTTGAACCTGGGAGGTGGAGATTGTGGTGAGCTGAGATCACGCCACTGCACTCCAGCCTGGGCAACAAGAGTGAAACTCTGTCTCAAAAAAAAAAAAAAATATTTAGTCCTCCCATTCATGAACATAGTATATCTCCACATTTATTTAAATATTCTTTAATTTCTGTCAGCATCGTTTTATAGTTTTCAGTATAGAAATTATGCACTTATTTATTAAAAGCTGATTATTTTTATGCCATTACGAATGGTGTCTTATATTTTTCCAGTTGCATGTTGCTAGTGTATATAAATATGATTTTTTGTCATATTGATCTTGTAGCCTGCAGCCTTGCTAAGTTCACTTATTAATTCTTGTATGTTTTGTCTTTTTTTGAAATAAAATTCTATCTTTATTTTGAAATAAAATGAAATTTTTGAAATAAAATAATATCATCTTGCCTGCAGATAGAAACATTTTTATCACTTCCTTTCCAATCTGTGTTTTTTTTTCTTACCTTGTAGCATTGGCTGAAACTTTCAGTACAATGTTGAATACTAGTAGTAAGATTAGATTTCCTTGCTTTATTGCTGATGCAAGGGAAAGATTTCAATGTTTCACTAGTAGGCATGTAGTTAATTATATATATCTCATGGATGCACTTTATTAGATTGTAGAGGTTCTCATTTCCTTGAAAGTTGTTAGTATGAGTGGGTGTTCATGGCCTCAAATGTTTTGTCTGTCTCAATGAGATGGTCATATGGTTTCTCCTTTTATCTAGTTAATGTGATGATATATATTGATTGAGTTTTTTTGTTTGTTTATTTTCTGTTTTTGTTTTTTTGAGATGGAGTCTTGCTCTATCACCCAGGCTGAAGGGCAGTGGCTCAGTCTCGGCTCACTGCAATCTCGATCTCCTGGGTTCAAGTGATTCTCCTGTCTCAGCTTTCCAAGTAGCTGGGACTACAGGCACATGCCACCTGACCCGGCTAATTTTTGTATTTTTAGTAGAGACGGTGTTTCACTATATTGGTCAGGCTGGTCTTAAACTCCTGACCTCAGGTGAGTCACCCGCCTCGGCCTTCCAAAATGCTGAGATTACAGGCGTGAGCCATATGCTGAGCTATATTGATTATGTTTTAAATGGTAAACCATTTTTGCATTCCTGGGATAAGCCCTACTTGGTCATAATATATTCTTTTTTTTTTTGAGACGGACTCTCACTCTGTCACTCAGGCTGGAGTTCAGTAGCGTGATCTCGGCTCACTGCAACTTCTGCCTCTCAGGTTCAAGCAATTCTCGTGCCTCAGCCTCCCGAGTAGCTAGGATTACAGATGCCCACCATCATGCTCGGCTAATTTTGTATTTTTAGTAGAGACAGGGTTTCACCATGTTGGCCAGGCTGGTCTCAAACTCCTGACCTCAAGTGATCCACCCACCTTGGCCTCCCAAAGTGCTGGGATTACAGGCATGAGCCACCGCACCAGGCTCATGGTGTATTATATTCTTGTATTACTGGATTCTGTCTCCTGATATTTTGTTAAACATTGTTATGTTCAAGAGGGATATTGATTTGTATTTTTCCATTCTTGTAATGTCTTTGTCAACATTTGGTATCAGGGTTCTGCTGGCCCATTAAAAAGGAGAGAAAGCCAGGCATGGTGGCACATGCCTGTAGTCTCATCTACTAGGGAGGCTGAAGCAAGAGGGTTGCTTGAACCCAGGAGTTAGAGGCCAGGCTGGGCAACCTAGTGAGACCCTGTCTCTTAAAAAAAAAAAAAAAAAAGAATAGAGGAACATGTCCACCTTCTCTATGCTCTGAAAAGGATTGTGTCAATTTGTATTATTTCTTCCATAAATGTGTGATAGAACTCCCCAGAGATGTTATCTTGACCTGGAGTTTTCTTTGTGGCAAAATATTTGATTATAAATTTAATTTATTTTTTACAGATAAAGAACTATTGATATTTTAAATTCCTTTTTTTGTCTGTTTGTTAAGTTATTTTTGTTTTTTTTTTTTTTTGAGACGGAGTCTCGCTCTGTCGCCCAGGCTGGAGTGCAGTGGCACAATCTTGGCTCACTGCAAGCTCCGCCTCCCGGGTTCACGCCATTCTTCTGTCTCAGCCTCCTGAGTAGCTGGGACTACAGGCGCCTGCCACCATGCCCAGCTAATTTTTTTTGTATTTTTAGTAGAGACAGGGTTTCACCGTGTTAGCCAGGATGGTCTCAATCTCCTGACCTCGTGATCTGCCCACCTTGGCCTCCCACAGTGCTGGGATTACAGGCGTGAGCCACCAGTGTTCGGCCTAAGTTATGTTTTTTAAAGTATTTGTTAATTTCATCTAGGTAGCCAAATTGTTAGCATAAAGTTAGTTGTTCATAATATTGAAGATTTTAACACCACCCTTCAATAGAAAAAAAGTACATGAAACACTAGCAAGCATATATTAATAGAATATTTTTAAAATACTATCAAGAAACTTGTCCTACTTGATATTTGTAGAATATTACACTGAACGGTTGTAGAATACACATTATTTTCAATTGATCATAAAATATTTACTGCACATCATCACATCCTGGATTATAAAACAAGTCTCAAAAATTGCATTAAATTAGACAATAACAAAAAATACACTCTGTGATGGTTAATACTGAGTGTCAACTTGATTGAAGGATGCAAAGTATTGATCCTGGGTGTGTCTGTGAGGGTGTTGCCAAAGGAGATTAACCATTTGAGTCAGGGGGCTGGGAAAGGCAGACCCACCCTTAATCTGAGTGGACACCATCTAATCAGTTGCCAGCACAGCTAGAATATAAAGCAGGCAGAAAAATGTGAAAAGACTAGACTGGCCTAGCCTCCCAGCCTACATCTTTCTCCCGTGCTGGATGCTTCCTGCCCTCGAACATTGGACTCCAAGTTCTTCAGTTTTGGGACTCAGACTGGCTCTCCTTACTCCTCAGCTTGAAGATGGCCCATTGTGGGACCTTATGATTGTGTGAGTTAATACTAAATAAACTCCCCTTTACATATATATCTCTATCCTTTTAGTTCTGTCCCTCTAGAGAACACTGACTAATACACACTATCCTTCACACCCATTAGGATGATTACTATTTTTTAATTTGTATTTATTTATTTATTTTTATATTTTGAGACAGAGTCTCACTCTGTCACCCAGGCTGGAGTGCAGTGGCGTGATCTCAGCTTACTGCGACCTTCACTTCCCAGGTTCAAGCAATTCTCCTGCCTCAGCCTCTCAAGTAGCTTGGATTACAGGTGCGCACCACTGCCCAGCTAATTTTTTGTATTTTTAGTGGAGACAGGGTTTCACCACATTGGTCTAGCTGGTCTTGAACTTCTGACCTCAAATGATCCACTTGCCTTGGCCTCCCAAAGTGCTGAGATTACAGGCATGAGCCACCACGCCCGGCCCAACTACTATTTTTTTTTTAAAAAGAACGAACAGAAAATAACAAGTGATGATGAGGATGAGGAGAAATTGGAACCCTTTTCACTGCTGGTGGGAATGTAAAATGGCGCAGCTGCTGTGGAAAGCGGTATGGTGGTTCCTTAAAAAGTTAAAGATAGAATTACCATAGCAATCTCACTTTCGGGTGAGATTTCCTTCAAAAGAAAGGAAACAGGGTCCCTAAGAGATATTTGTACACCCATGTTCACAGCAGTATTATTCACAAGAGCCAAATGTGTAAGCAACCCCAGTGTCCATCAGCAAATGAATGGATAAACCAAATGTGGTCTATCCACAAGATGGGATATTATTTAGCCTTAAAAGGAAAAAAATTCTGTCACTTGCTGCAACCTGGATGAAACTTAAGAACATTATGCTAAGTGAAATAAACCAGTCACAAAAGTATCAATACTGGATGATTCCAGTTACATGAGGTACATAGAGTAATCATATTTATAGAGACAGAAAAAAGAATACCAGGGGCTGGGAGGCTGGGGGTTGGGAGTTTGTTTTAATGGATATAGAGTTTCAGTTTGAGAGGATGAAAAGTTCTGGAAATAGATGGTGGTGATGGTTACATAACAATGTAAACATGCTTAATGCCACTGAATTGCACTCTTAAAAATAGTTAAGGCCGGGCACAGTGATCCATGCATGTAATCCCATCTCTTTGGGAGGCCGTGGTGGGTGGATCACTTGAGGTCAGGAGTTCCAGACCAGCCTGACCAACATGGTGAAACCCCATCTCTACTAAAAATACAAAATTAGCCAAGCGTGGTGGCACACGCCTGTAATCCCAGCTACTCGGGAGTCTGAGGCAGGAGAATCACTTGAAACCGGGAGGTTAAGGTTGCAGTGAGCTGATATCACACCATTGCATTCTAGCTTGGGTGACGAGAGCAAAAACTCCATCTCAAAAAAAAAAAAATTATTCAGATGGGTTGGGCGTGGTGGTGTGCCCCTATAGTCCCAGCTATTCAGGAGGCTGAAGCTGGAGGATCTCTTGAGCCCAGGAATTCGGGGATGTAGTACACTATGATCACACTTGTGACTAGCTACTGCACTTCAGCCTGGGCAACATAGTGAGACTCCATCTCTTAAAAAAATATAAATGGTTAATATGGTAAATTTTGTGTTATGTGTGTTTTACCACATTTAAAAATAAAAAGCTATTCACAAAATCCCCAAAACATTTGAAAATCAAGCAAACCACTTATACATAAAAAATTTAAAAACAAAGTCACAAGGGAAATTTGAAATATTTTGAACTGAATAATAGTGAAAACACAGCATTTCAGAATGTGTGGGAAGTCAAATGAGCAATGCTTAGACGAAATGGATGGCTCTGCTGATGGTGGATTGTATGTGTCAATTTGACTGGGCCACGGGTACACAGACATTTGGTCAAACATCATTCTGGATGTGTCCGTGAGGGTGTTTCCGGATGAGGTTAGTATTTGAGCCCATAGACTACATAAAGCAGACTGCCTTCACTAATGTAGGTGGGCTGCATCCAATCACCTGAATACTTGGATAGAATGAAAGGCTGAGCAAGAGCGACTCCTCCTGCCTGACTGTTTCAGCTGGGATTTTGGTCTTCTCCTGCCTTCAGACTGGAACTTGGCTCTCCTGGTTCTCAGACCTTCACACTCAGATTGGAGTCTGAGCACTGAGACTGGCTCTCCTGGGTCTCCAGCTTGCTGACTGCAGATTTTGGGACTCTTCAGCCTCCATAATCAGGTGAACCCATTTACTAAATCTCAATCTCTCTTTCTTTTTATACAGTCACATGTGACTTAATGCAATGCTTCAGACATTGTTCAGCAATTCTGTTGCTATGGGAACCTCATAGCATGTACTTACCCAAACCTGGATGGCAGAGCCTACCATATGAGGTTATGTGCTATGCCCTTTACTCCTAGGCTATAAACCTGTAGTGCATGTGGCTGTGCTGAATACTGGAGGCCGTTGTAACACAATGCCAAGTATTTGTGTGTCTCAACATAGAAAAGGTACAGTAAAAGTATGGTATCATCTTAACGGAACCAATGCAATGCATGACTATACATACATCTATACATACATATGGATTCTGTTTCTCTGGAGGACCGTGACTAATACAGCCCTAAACATTTACCTCAGAAAAGATTCAAGGAGCATAATCAACTCTCTAAGGACAGGAAGGAAGTTGGGATTGCTTGGTCAAGGTCTCATGGTGAGTGAGGGAAGGTGCCAGGGCTTGTGTGCTGCCACCACCATATGGCTACCTCAGGCTTGCAAAGGACCAGCACTCGGAAGGGCAGTGATCAGGCTGACTCTGTGTGGTGCTCTTGAGGGTAGAACTTAAACCAATGGATGAAGAGGAGCTAAGGCAGATTTTGGACTGATATAGGGCAAAACGAGTGGACAGGCTTGCTGACATGCTAATGAATCATTTGTCCCTGGAGGTGTTCAACAATGAAGTCAAACAATAACTTTTCTTTACTCCCAGTCAAAACCTATAACTAATTTTATGTTCAAACCAGATAATTAATGAATACTCTTCAAGAAGCTATCGTGGCTGTGCACGGCGACTCCTGCCTGTAACCCTAGCACTTTGGGAGGCCGAGTTGGGTGGAACACCTGAGGTCTAGAGTTCGAGACCAGCCTGACCAACATAGTGAAACCTCGTCTCTACTAGAAATACAAAAATTAGTTGGGCATGGTGGTGGGAGCCTGTAATCCCAGCTACTTGGGAGGTTGAGGCAGGAAAATCACTTGAACTTGGGAGGCAGAGGTTGCAGTGAGCTGAGATGGTGCCATTGCACTCCAGCCTGGGCAACAGAGCAAAAAAGAAGCTATCATGGTCATCCTAATCGGTCATTTTTTTTTTTTAATGGTCATTTTTCATAAACCATACTTTTCTGGTCATGAAACCATGAAGGTATTTTAAATAGGAACATGATTCATTTCCCTATTTGCAAAGGAAAGAATTAAATGAAAAAACAAACAGAACCTTCTTGTCCTCAGGAGTATGGAGAAGGGATTCTTTTTTTTTGCTCTTGTTGCCCAGGCTGGAGTGCAATGGCGCCATCTTGGCTCAATGCAACCTCCGCTTCTCAGGTTCAAGCGATTCTCCTTCCTCAGCCTCCCAAATAGCTGGGATTACAGGGATGTGCCACCACGCCTGGCTAATTTTGCATTTTTTAGTAGAGACATGGTTTCACCATGTTGGTCAGGCTGGTCTCAAACTCCTGACCTCAGGTGATCCACCCGCCTCAGCTTCCCAAAGTGCTGGGATCACAGGCATGAGCCACCGCTCCTAGCTGGAGAGGGAATTTTAACCCAATCTCAGTCCCCCAATACAGGAAAATACATTGTGCCCAAGTTCTGGGTCGGGCTCTATGGGATCATGGGCAGTGTTACTCCACTTTCCCAGGCCTCAGTATCCTCTGGAAGATGGGCATTGTGTTAATAAAAGTGTGCACTTAAACCAGGCACAGTGGCTCATGCCTGTAATTCCAGCACTTTGGGAGGCTCGGGGTGGGGGGGTGGATCACCTGAGGTCAGGAGTTCGAGACCAGCCTGGCCAACATGGTGAAACCCCGTCTCTACCAAAAAAATACAAAAACTTAGCTGGGTGTGGTGGTGTATGCCTGTAATCCCAGCCTCTTGGGAGGCTGAGGCAGGAGAATTCCTTGAACTCGGGAGGCGGAGATTGTAGTGAGCCAAGATCACGCCACTGCACTCCAGCCTGGGTGACAGAGTGAGACTCTGTCTGAAAAAACAAAACAAACAAAACTGCACCTGCTAGGTCTCTTCGAAGCACTTTCCCAAATGCTGTGTCTTGTGCTCCGGTTCTTGGTGAGGATAAAAGATCACAGATGCAAACAGCATCTGAACAGTCAAATGCTGAACGCACATGGAGGGTGTAATTTTCTTCTGCCTTGGAGGAAGAGAGCCATATCTTTAATTTCAAAGCTTTTCAGGATATCAGCTCTTTTGCATCCAAATGTAGCCCACTTTTGCTGAAAAACACACTCAGTCTGTGACAGGCAAACTTCTCACCTTAGGGATCAGATTGGAATTTGAGAACATCAAACCCTTCATAGCAGTTCCCAGGACAAGCTTTTTATTTTTATTTTATTTTATTTTACTTTTTGAGACAGAGTTTCACTCTTGTTGCCCTGGCTGGAGTGCAATGGCTCAGTCTCTGCTCACCGCAACCTCTGCCTCTCCGGTTAAAGAGATTCTTCTGCCTCAGCCTCCCAAGTAGCTGGGATTACAGGCATGTGTCACCATGCCTGGCTAATTTTGTATTTTTAGTAGAGATGGGGTTTTTCCATGTTGGTCAGGCTGGTCTTGAACTCCCGACGTCAGGTGATCCACCCGCCTCGGCCTCCCAAAGTGCTGGGATTACAGGCATGAGCCACTGTGCCCAGCCACAAGGTATTTTTTCTAAACTATAGCATTCACGTAAAGTTAGGCAAAAAGCAAGAGCATCCTATTGCAAAGTTTTACTATGAATTTAATATGGGTGTCAAAGAAAATTTGGAAAATTTAAAACAAAAGGAAAAAAAATCCCTAGGGTTACCACCCTAACACAACAACAATTAGCAAGTTGGTTTATTCTGTTTTCAGTAAGTTCCTTTTTTGTTACATTTTTAGAATTTACCTTAATTTTTAAAAATTTATTAGATTTTTAGAACTTAAAAAGATACGGGCCAGGTGTGGTGGCTCACGCCTGTAATTCCAGCATTTCAGGAGGCCGAGGTGGGTGAATCAAGAGGTCAGGAAATCAAGACCAGCCTGGCCAAGATGGTGAAACCCTGTCTCTACTAAAAATACAAAAAATTAGCCAGGCGTGGTGGTGGGCACCTGTAATACCAGCTACTAAGAGGCTGAGGCAGAGAATTGCTTGAACCTGGAAGGCAGAGGTTGCGGTGAGCCGAGATCACGCCACTGCACTCCAGTTTGGGCGACAGAGCAATACTCTGTCTCAAAAAAAAAGATACGGAAAAATACATGTAATAAGAAACATCTGTAGTGCCCAAACTCAGATTCAGCGACCACTATTATTATATGTGCTTTGACTTTTTAAATAAATCAATTGATTACAAAGTTGGCTGTAATTACTAATATGCCTTGGTGGGACCCCTTCCTATAGACATAATATATAGGTTCTGCCTGTCAGCTCTCAGCTCTATTTCCAACCTTCCCTGCTTGTGGCAGCATCTATGGGGCCGGAAGTCTCCAAACTACTGACTCCCTTTCCTGCTAGTTTCCAGGAGGCACTAGTGGGAAATGTTAAGGCAGGAGAAAGAGAGAAACTATCTTTTCATCATAGCATCATCTCCAGCAGATTGGTGGTCCTTTTTGCAGCAGCAGCAGCAGCAGAAGTGTAGCCTCCTGCGTTCATGGTCAGGGTCAGATCAGTAGGAAGTGTGAGCTTCTGGCTTCAGTCTAGGGGTAGAAGAAGCCTCTTGATGTCTGGGTAATAGTTCTTCTTGCCTTTGCTTCCTTCGTGACATACTTTTCTGCTTGAAATAGCTAGAATGACTTCTGTTTTCCTGACCAGACACAGATGGATGCAGTACCATTGATTGGCATGCTCCTAAAGTTTATATAAACAGCATGATGCTATATATCATATTGCACATTTCCTTTTGTTTTTTAAAATAAAGTTCATTATAAATTACAAAGATACAGAAAAGTGTTCAGTTTTACAAAAGGTTGCAAAGTGAACACTCATGAAATTACAACTCAGGTTAAGAACCAGAATATTAATGACACCAGAAATCCCAGTATCTCCTTACAATGTGCTTTTTTGTGCAACACTATGATTTTCTGATAAAATCTATCCCCTTGGCTGGAGTGCAGTGGCACGATCTCAGCTCACTGCAGCCTCCACCTACTGGGCTCAAGCAATCCTTCTGCTTCAGCCTGTCTAGTAGCTGGGACTACAGGTGCGCACCACCACACCTGTAAAGATGGGATCTCACTGTATTGCCCAGGCTGGTCTCAAACTCCTGGGCTCAAGTGATTCTCCTGCCTCAGCCTCTCAAAGTATTGAGATTACAAGCATGAGCCACCACACCTGGCCTCTTCCTTTTTGTTGTCAAATAATAGTCCGTTGTATAACTGTACCACATTTTGTTTATCCATTCATTAGTTGGTAGACAACTGGGTTGTTTCTGCTTTTTGGCTATTATGAATACTGCTGCTATGAACATTCATGTACAAGTTTTTGTGTGGATGTATGTTTTTATTTCTTTTTGGTATATGCCTTGGAGTAGAATTGTTGGATTATATGGTAACTCTATGTTTAACTTTTTGAGGAACTACAAAACTGCTTTTCAAAGTAGCTGCACCATTTTACATGTCCACCAAGAGTGTATGAGAGTTCAAAATTCTCCATATCCTTGTGAACACTTGAGCACTTGTTATTGTCTGTCTTTCTAAAAATTGTAGCCACCGTAATGGGTGTGAAGTGGTATTTATTGTGGTTTTGATTTGCATTTCCCTGATGGCTGATGATGCTGGACATCTTTCCATGTGCTTATTGACCATTAGTATGTCTTTTTCAGAAAAATATCCATTCAGATCCTTTGGCTATTTTTTTTTTTTTTTTTTTGAGATGGAGTCTCACTCTGTTACCTAGGCTGAAGTGCAGTGGTGCGATCTCAATTCACTGCAACCTCTACCTCTCAGCTTCAAGTGACTCTCCTGCCTCAGCCTCCTGAGTAGCTGGCATTTTTGTATTTGTATTTGTGTTTTGTATTTGTAGCTGGCTAATTTTTGTATTTTTAGTAGAGACGGGGTTTTGCCATGTTGGCCAAGTTGGCCTTGAACTACTGACCTCATGTGATCTGCCTGCCTCAGCCTCCCAAAGTGCTGGGATTATAGGCGTGAGCCACCTTGCCCGGCCGTCTTTGCCTTTTTTTTTTTTTGAGACGGAGTTTTGCTCTTGTTGCCAAGGCTGGAGTGCAACAGTGCGATCTTGACTCACCGCAATCTCTGCTTCCTGGGTTAAAGTGATTCTCCTGACTCAGCCTCCCAAGTAGCTAGGATTACAGGCATGCGCCACCACGCCCGACTAATTTTGTATTTTTAGTGGAGACATCGTTTCTCCATGTTGGTCAGGCTGGTCTTGAACTCCCGACCTCAGGTGATCCACCCACCTCGGCCTCCCAAAGTGCTGGGATTACAGGTGTGAGCCACTGCACCCAGCCTCTTTGACTATTTTTTAATTGGGTTATTGGTCTTTTTATTGCTGAATTGTAACCCAACAACTTTTAAAAAATGAAATACAGAAAAAATGCTTAGAACTGTGCCTGGCATATGGTAAACACTCAAAACATGAAATATAAAAGACAGAGTGATCACGTGTAGGAAGGGTAGTGTTTCTTGCAACTTTTGTTGCAAGTTACATACATATATGTGTGAATTGGATTACACATTAATTGTATTTCTTACTCTGGATTGTGCATAGAAAAGTTCAAATCCCACTATTCTAAGAAATGAATTTAGGTGTATTTCTAGGTCATAGAATATGCTCTTGTTCAAGTTTACTATATACAGATCCAAGATCTCTCTCCATAATTCAAAAAGCCAAAAAAACTCTAAACCCGCTTTTCCCATTAGCTTGCAACCAAGTCGTCTGGCAGTGAATACTGATCTAAAATGAGCTGAGGCAATTTAAAGTCTCTATTTATCCCATTTAGTGTGAATATTCACGTCTCGTTGCAGAAAAATCAATGTATTGACAATAAGATGCTGCTCCTGAACCCACTAGGAGTGGTAATGTAAAAATAGCATAGGCACCTTTTACCTATCAACTAGAAAAAAATTCTGAAACACATGCAGGAGCTAAGGGAAAACTTCCCTTTCACCCTCTGAAGTTTTGCTGAAAAATAAACTGACAGAAGGCAGACTCGTAGGAGAAATGGCATGCAGGCTGATTAATATGCATGGGGGGCCTGGCGCGGTGGCTCAAGCCTGTAATCCCAGCACTTTGGGAGGCCGAGACGGGCGGATCATGAGGTCATGGGATCGAGACCATCCTGGCTAACACAGTGAAACCCCGTCTCTACTAAAAAATACAAAAAACTAGCCGGGCGAGGTGGTGGGTGCCTGTAGTCCCAGCTACTCAGGAGGCTGAGGCAGGAGAATGGCGTAAACCCGGGAGGCGGAGCTTGCAGTGAGCTGAGATCCAGCCACTGCACTCCAGCCTGGGCGACAGAGCCAGACTCTGTCTCAACAAACAAAAAAAAAACAAAAACAAACAAACAAACAAAAATGCATGGGGGGAAATCACAGACTGACTGCTCCACCACACCATGGGATACAGATGCTTATATACCCTTTTTCTTAGGGGAAAAGGAGATGGTGAAGTGTGGATAAGGTTAGGGGGGTAGTAAATGATTTTTAAGGGGAATTCAATGGGCTTGAAGAGTATACAGTGGCCTGGGACAAAGTCTGTTGGGCCTGCAGAGCAGACAATGGGGTTGTGACAAAAGTCTGTCCAGCTGTGTCAGAGGTATTTGAAGCAGAGCAACTCCATCTTGAATAGGGGCTGGGTAAAATGAGGCTGAGACCCACTAGGCTGCATTCCCAGACGGTTAGGCATTCTCTGTCATGGGATGAGATAGGAGGTCAGCACAAGATACAGGTCATAAATGTAACGGCCCAAGGGGTTCTCTTGCCCACTGCCTAGCCTAGACAGAGTGGATTTATCAAGACAGGGGAACTGCAGTTGAGAAAGGGTAATTCACACAGAGCTGGCTGTGCAGGAGACCGGAGTTTTATTATTACTCAAATCAGTCTCCCTGAGCATTCGGGGAGCAGAGTTTGTAAGGAGAAGTTGGTAGGTGGGGGGAAGCCAGTGAGCCAGGAGTGCTGATTGGTCAGAGATGAAATCATAGGGAATCCAAGCTGTCTTCTTGGGCTCAGTCAGTTCCTGGGTGGGGGCCACAGAATCAGATGAGCCAGTTTATTGATCTGGGTGGGGCCAGCTGATCCATTAAGTGCAGGATCTGCAAAACATATCAAGCACTGACCTTAGGAGGAGCAGTGTAGGGAGGGTCAGAATCTTGCAGCCTCCAGCTGTGTGACTCCTAAACCATAATTTCTAATCTTGTGGCTAGTGTCAGTCCTACAAAGGCAATCTAGTCCCCAAGCAAGGAGGTCTGCTTTGGGAAAGGGCTGTTTCTGTCTTTGTTTAAACTATAAACTAAGTTTCTCCTAAAGTTTGTTCAGCCTACGCCCAGGAATGAACAAGAACAGCTTGGAAGTTAGAAGCAAGATGGAGTCAAGTTAGATCTCTTTCACTGTCTCAGTCATAATTTTGCAAAGGCAATTTCGATCCCTCCTTTTGGGTCTTATAGCACCTTAATCTTAAGGTATAGGCTATGAAGATGGGAAAAGGCCATCGATTGCTGTGGCTTCTTCCAGCTGACAGGGGACGTAGTGGGAATGGGAGTGAACCCCAAGGTGAGAAGTTGCTTTGCAACTGTCTGAGTGTACTCATGCAGGCCTGGCTGGGCTTCCAAGGCTTGTGTGGCAAAAACAGTACTCTCAGTTATAGTTTTACTACAGTGTTTAAGTGAACAGCCTACTATAAGGTAAAATAATGAGTCCTAGGATAAGGAGTACAATTCCCAATTTTAAAAGCAAAGATTTGAAAGCATTCCTTTGGGGACTTCTAACCCACAAGGAATTTAGAATTTAGTCTAAACTGCAGGAAAAAACTCAAGAACAGCTAGCAACAGTATACTATAGTTTTTCTTTTTCTTTTCTTTTTTTTTTTGGTTTGTTTTTTGTTTGTTTTGAGACAGAGTCTTACTCTGTTGCCCAGCCTGAAGTGCAGTGGCATGATCTCGGCTCACTGCAACCTCCACCTCCAGATTCAAGCAATTTTCCTGCCTCAGCCTCCCAAGTAGCTGGGATTATAGGTGCATGCCACTACACCTGGCTAATTTTTGTATTTTTAGTAGAGATGGGGTTTGGCCATGTTGGCCAGGCTGGTCTCAAACTCCTGACCTCAGATGATCTGCCTGCCTCAGCCTGCACAAGTGCTGGGATTACAGGTGTGAGCCACTGTGCCTGACCTAGTTTTCTTTTGAAGCATAGTTTTTTCTCTCTCCAGTCCCCATTTTCACTAAAAACAAATCATGATATAACTGATTTGTTTATAAAATAAACTTTAGTCTTACTGTACTTGGCCTGATTAATTGCATAAAGTACAGCAAGAATAATTATTTTTCACTGAGGATTTTTAAATTGGCTTTGATAGAACTCCGTTCCATGAGATAAGACTTTTAAAAGCTGAGCCCAGCCATGAGTTTGTACCCTCAAATACCTATGATTTGTGCAAACTCCTCTCCTCTTGAGGTCCTAAGATAACTTGGGATTCCTGGGTCTGTTAGAAAGTGACATTCTTTATTTACCACAGGTCAGGAACTTTGTACAGGAGCTCTGTGTAGACAAGGTATGAGGCCAGATTCCCCAATGGGCTTTAATTGGCTCTATAAGTCAACTTTGATTCTTTAAAGGAAGCATGCCATTCCATTCAAAGCCTTGGTAAAATAACCAATTTCTCCAATTGTGTCCTGTTACAAAAGAAAACAAATTCTTATTGCACTTGTGCAATTAACTATACTGCCATAAATTGAGAATATTCACAAATAGTTCCCAAATTCTGAAGAAATCAGGTAGAGAGGAACAAATATGCTCCAAATTTTGTTCACAGGAATATATATACACATACACATATACACACACACATATACACATACATATATACACACACAATAGATACATATATATACACACATATAGATACATATATATACACACATATAGATACATATATATACACACACACACATATATATACATATATATATACATTTTTTTTTTTTTTTGAGACGGAGTCTTACTCTGTTCCCCAGGCCGGAATGCAGTGGTGCAATCTCGGCTCACTGCAACCTCTGCCTCCCAGGTTCAAGCGATTCTCCTTGCTTCAGCCTCCTGAGTAGCTGGGATTACAGTGCCACCACGCCCTGCTACACTCCCACAAGTACCATGACAGTTTACAGATGCCGTGGCAACATCAGGAAGTTGCCCTATATGGTCTGAAAAGGGGAGGAATCCTCGGTTCTGGGAATTGCCCATCCCTTTTCCAGAAAACTATAATTCCAGCACTTTGGGAGGCCGAGGTGAGCAGAGCACAAGGTCAGGAGTTGGAGACTAGCCTGGCCAACGTGGTGAAACTCCATCTTTACTAAAAATACAATTAGCCAGGTGCAGTGGCGGGTGCCTGTAATCTAGCTACTCGGGAGCCTGAGGCAGGAGAATTGCTGGAACCCGGGAGGCAGAGGTTGAAGTGAGCCAAGATTGCACCACTGCACTTCAGCCTGGGTGACAGAGCAAGACTCCGTCTCGGAAAAAAAAAAAAAAAAAATGGTGGGGGGGGCAACCATAGCCCTCTGGGCTGCTTTGCTTATGGAATAGCTGTTCTTTATTCCCTTACTTTCTTTATTTCTTATTCTTTTTTTTTTTTTTTTTTGAGCCAGGATCTCACTCTGTCACCCAGGCTCGAGTGTAGTGGTGAAATCTCAGCTCACTGCAACCTCCACCTCCCGAGTTGAAGCAATTCTCCAGCCTCAGCCTCCTGAGTAACTGGGATTACAGGCATGCACCACCACGCCTGGCTAATTTTTGTATTTTTAGTAGAGACAGGGTTTCACCATGTTGGTCAGGCTGGTCTTGAACTCCTAACCTTGTGATCCACCCGCCTCGGCCTTCCAAAGTGCTGGGATTACAGGCATAAGCCACCATGTCCGGCCTCCTTTACTTTCTTAATGAACTTGCTTTCACTTTATGGACTTGCCCCAAATTCTTTCTTTCATGAAATCTAAGAACCCTCTCTTGGGGTCTGGATCCAGACCCCTTTCCATAACAGGTGTGTTTGTCACAGGCATGTGAACCAGAGCAACTCCATCTTGAATAGGACCTGGGTAAAATGAGGTTGAGACTTACTGGGTTGCATTCCCAGATAGTTAAGGCATTCTAAATCACAGGATGAGACAGGAGGTCAGCACAAGACACAGGTCATAAAAGACCTTGCCAATTAAACAGTTTGCAGTAAAAAACGGGCTAAAATCCACCCAAACCAAGATGGTGATGAGAGTGACCTCTGGTCTTCCTCACTGCTACACTCCCATCAGCACCATGACAGTTTACAAATGCCATGGCAATGTCAGGAATTTGCCCTATATGGTCTAAGAAGGGGAGACATGAATAATCCACCCATTGTTTAGCATGTCATCAAGAAGTAACCATAAAAATGGGCAACCAGCAGCCCTCGGGGCTGTTCTGTCCATGGAGTAGCCATTCTTTTATTTCTTTACTTTCCTAATAAACTTGCTTTCGCTTTATGGACTTGCCCTGAATTCTTTCTTGCGTGAGATCCAGTAACCCTATCTTGGGGTCTGGATCGGGACCCCTTTCCTGTAACATGTTGACAGCCTTTGATTTTTCTTCCTGCAGTATGGGTTCAGTTAATGAAAAGATAGGTAAGGGACTAGAGGTAATTGTTTTCTTCTGTGGCAGGTCCACACTTTAGGCAGATAAGGGAACTTCAGAGAACAACTTCATCCTGTGCTTTGGGACAGACAGGAGTGGGAGAAAGGTCAGAGAGAACTTGAGGCTGCTTCTTCAGTTCAGTACATCAAAGCTCCATATTTTGGGGTATCGGTTGCTGAGTCCCAGCGGACGTCTGCTCTCAAAGATTTTCAATCAAGGCTTTCAGACATATGTAGCAAAAGGCTGTCCAGATTGGCTGGACTCAGCCCGGTGTGGTAGCTCATGCCTGTAATCCCAGCATTTTGGGAGACTGAGATGGGTGGATCCCCTGAGGTCAGGAGTTCAAGACCAGCCAGGCCAACATGGTAAAACACTATCTCTACTAAAAATACAAAAATTAGCCGGCCGTGGTGGCAGGTGCCTGTAATCCCAGCTACTCCAGAGACTGAGACAGGAGAATCACTTGAACCCAGGAGGCGGAGGTTACAGGGAGCCGATATCCTGCCATTGCACTCCAGCCTGGGCGACAAGAGTGAAACTCTGTTTCCAAAACAAAACAAAACAAAACAAAAAACCACATGTACACAAACAAATTGGTTGGACTAATTTACACTTCTACCAGTGACATGAGAAAGTTCATTTTCCTCTATCTTTGCCCAGACTTGATATTGGAAGACTTGAAAGAAAAGTTTTGCCAATCTGATCAGTGAGAAAAGACAGCTTGTTGCTGTTTTAATTTGCATTTCCCTGGTTACTGAGAACGATGAGCAGATTTTCACATGTGTATTGACCACTTGAATTTCCTCTTCTGGGAATTGTCCGTATGTATATCTACCCATCTTTTCATTCTTATTTCTCCCTTTCTCAGTACACGGAGAAGTACTCAGGGCCCACAGTGTAAAAATAGCAGGAAAAGGTTTCTCTCCTTCTCTCCCCAACTAATTAAAATTTAAGCTCATGGCTGGGCACCTTGGCTCATGCCTATAATCCCAGCACTTTGGGAGACCGAGGTGGATGGATCACCTAAGGTCAGGAGTTTGAGACTAACCTGGCCAACATGGTGAAACCCCGTCTCTGCTAAAAATACAAAAATTAGCCGGACGTAGTGGTGCACGCCTGTAATCCCAGTTACTCAGGAGGCTGAGGCAGGAGAATTGCTTCAACCCGGGAGGTGGAGGTTGCAGTGAGCTGAGATTTCACCACTACACTCCAGCCTGGGTGACAGAGTGAGATCCTGGCTCAAAAAAAAAAAAAAAAGAAAAGAAAAAGAAAAAAAGTTAAGTGCATACAATTTCTAAAGAATGCAAAACCTCCAAACCTAAATTATTCAGCCAAGCCAGGTTATGACTTAAAAGATATTACAGACCAGGCGCTGTGGCTCACGCCTGTAATCTCAGGACTTTGGGTGGCCGAGGCAGGTGGATCAGAGTTCGAGACTAGCCTGACCAGCATGGTGAAACCCTGTCTCTACTGAAATACAAAAAATTAGCCAGGCATGTGGCAGGTGCCTGTAGTCCCAGCTACTCGGGAGGCTGAGGCTGGAGAATCGTTTGAACCGAGGAGGTGGAGGTTGCAGTGAGCTGAGATGGCACCACTGCACTCCAGCCTGGGTGAAACAGCGAGACTCTGTCTCAAAAAAAACAAAAACAACAAAAAACAAACAAAAAAAATAGTTTAACACAGTCTAATCTGTAAGTATTGTGATACTGTCAACCATTTAGCTGAATTTCTTTGGCTAATCACTCAAATTATTCACTTAAGCCTACTTAAGTAAGCCTACTTTAAAGTAAGCCTGCTTTTTGAGCTGAGAGGAAGACTGGGGCATCTTACAGGAAGTCACCCACCCTCGGACAAGACAGGAAGACACCTGCCCACTAAGAAGAAGTCTCAGGTGCAGGGCAAACAATCTGAAAGCTGCAAGATCAACATTGTTGCTTCCTCCTGGGTGAATATAATGGAAAATTATGGAAAACTTAAATTCCTATTTGACCATTGTATTGGCGAGGATGTGGGTGAAATGAGTTTCCTAACATGTCTTTTGTTGTCTGGGCATGAATTTTGTTTGTTTGTTTGGTTTTTGGTTTTTTTTGGTTTTTTTTTTTGAGGCGGAGTCTCGCTCTGTCGCCCAGGCTGGAGTGCAGTGGCCGGATCTCAGCTCACTGCAAGCTCCGCCTCCCTGGTTTACGCCATTCTCCTGCCTCAGCCTCCCGAGTAGCTGGGACTACAGGCACCCACCACCTCGCCCGGCTAGTTTTTTGTATTTTTTTAGTAGAGACGGGGTTTCACCGGGTTAGCCAGGATGGTCTCGATCTCCTGACCTCGTGATCCGCCCGTCTCGGCTTCCCAAAGTGCTGGGATTACAGGCTTGAGCCACCGCGCCCGGCCCTGGGCATGAATTTTTATTTGTGTCATATACACTCTTGTATACATACTTATTTGGGATGAAAGGACTACACCCAGAAGAATGAAATGAGTAGAATATTCTGGTCTCATCTTAATCAGAATAAGTTATTATTTATATTAGAAGAATCCTTTACTGTTAACAACTGTTTTTTATATTAACTATATCATTTATTTATTTTAAGACAGAGTCTTGCTCTGTCGCACAGGCTGGAGTGCAGTGGTGCAATCTCGGCTCACTGCAACCTTCACTTCCTGGGTTCAAGCGATCTCTTGCCTCAGCCTCCCAAGTAGCTGGGACTACAGGTGCCTGCCACCACAGCTGGCTAGTTTTTATATTTTTAGTGGAGACAGGGTTTCACCATGTTGGTCAGGATGGTCTTGAAATTCTGACTTCAGGTGATCTGCCCACTTGGGCCTCCCAAAGTGCTGGGATTACAGGCATGAGCCACCGCACCTGGCCTTCCTTTTTAAGACTAAATATTATTCCATTGAATGGCTAGATCATGTTTTGTTTATTTATCCATCAATGGATGAATTGCATAGCTTCCACCTTTTGGCTATTGTGAATAATGCTGCTATGAACATGGGTATACGATTATAGGCTTTCAGTTGTGTTGGGTATACCCAGAAGTGGGATTGCTGAATCATATGGTAATTCTGCATTTAATTTTTTGAGGAAATACTATACTATTTTGTTATTATAGCTGCATCTTTTGTTTTTGTTTTTGTTTTTGTTTTTGAGATGGAGTTTCGCTCTTGTTGCCCAGGCTGGAGTGCAATGGCACAGTCTCGGCTCACTGCAGCCTCTACCTCCCAAGTTCAAGTGATTCTCCTGCTTCAGCCTCCTGAGTAGCTGAAATTACAGGCATGCACCACTACGCCCGGCTAATCGGCTAATTTTGTATTTTTAGTAGAGATGGGGTTTCTCCATGTTGGTCAGGCTGGTCTCGAACTCCCAACCTCAGGTGTGCCACCCGCCTCGGCCTCCCAAAGCGCTGGGATTACAGGCATGAACCACCATGCCCAGCCTGTTTTTAGTCTTTATGTAGTTCAATTTATTTATTTTTTACTTTTGTTGCATTGTTGAATTTTAATAACATAAAAACTTTAAAATAAAACTTTTCTTTCTCTCTCTCTTTCCTTCCTTCCTTTCTTTCCTTTCTCTCTTTCTCTCTCTCTCTTTCTTTCTTTCTTTTTAGGGTCTCTGTTACTCAGGAGTGCACTGGTGAGATCATAGCTCCCTGCAGCCTAGAACTCCTGAGGTCAAGTGATTCTCCCACCTCAGCCTCCTGAGCAGCTAGGACTACAGGTGTGTGCCACCATGCCCAGCTAAATTTGTACATTTTTTTTTTGTAGAGATAGGATCTCACTATGTTGTCTACACTATTTTCGCCCTCCTGGCATCAAGCAATCCTCCTGCCTTGGCCTCCCAAAGCACTGAGATTACAGGCATGAGTCACTGCACCTGGCCTAAAATAAAACATTTTTTTGAAATTGATCCTTTATTAGCAATGCGTTCTACATGGATGTTAATTTACAAAACTCCTAGAACATCTGCCACCCATATATATCAGTTCGGCTCATGTGTTTGTTCCCAGAGTAAGCTTATAACTTTTTGGAATCCTTTCAGCTTGCTTCGGGGACAGTTGTTTTCTCCAACCCTTATGGTACTACACATTGTTGTGTTTAAACTGTAGATTTGAGATAACCAGTGATGGCATAGTGATTATAAAGACAAATCTGAGTTACTGCTATTCAGCTATTCTATGCTGAATGTAACTAAAAATACATTAATGTAATTTTTAAAATATTAAGCCACGACCTTTTCCTTGTTTGTAATATTTATTTTATTTTTATTTAAAAATTTTGCTGGCTTGCTTATATATAGAAAGTTTAATAAAATGTTATTTTTTCCTAGAAATTATTATATTTCATTTCATGTTTATTACTGAAGATAATTTTGTCTTACAAAGGAGGAGTGGTTCAAAAACGATCCTCCCTAGGGGGTCCAATTTGCTAGGTGTGCTACAGGAGGTCTGAACTACCCAGGTGGGGCCAGGCCAGAGGAGTGAGTCTGGGAGGCAAAGGTCAGAGAGGATGCCTTGGAGGGCCTGGGGACCACAAGCAGGAGTTTGAATTCTCTGTCAAGGGCACCTGGGAGGCTCTGGAGGGCTGGCCCCCTGAGGGGTGTGCCGTGATCTGTGTTAACCACTCTGGCTCCGGGAGCTCAGAAGCAGGAAGAGTGCATTAGGCTCACCAGAGAAACAGAATAAGAGTGTGTGTGGGGGGGTGTGTGTATGTGTGTGTGGCAGGAGGAGGGGGAGGCAGTGGGTTATAGAGAGGGAGAGATTATGGGAATTGATTCACATAATTATGAAGGCTGAGAAGTTCCAGAGCCTTCTGTCTACAAGTTGGAAGCCCAAGGAAGCTGATGATATAATTTGGTCCAAGCCTGAAGGCCTTAGAGCCTGGAGAGATGATGCAGTCTGAAGACCTGAGAGCCTGGGGTCGGGGTGGGGGGTGCTGATGTAAGTTCCATAGTCCAAAATCCTGAGAATCAGGAGCTCCAGTGTCTAACGGCAGGAGAAGACAGATGCCCCAGCTCAAGTGGACAGTGAATTTGCCTTTCCTCCACCTTTGTGTTTTAGTCAGGCCCTTGAGGGATTGGATGTGTCCACTCACATGGGTGAGGGCAGATCTTTACTCAGTCTGATTCAAATGCTAATCTCATCCAGAAATGCCCTCCCAGACATACCCAGAAACCATGTGTTACCAGCTATCTGGGCATCCCTTAGCCCCGTCAAGTTCACACACAAATTAACCATCACGAAAAGGGATCATGCTGCTGGTAGTTTTAGGAAGCAAGGAGTAGAGAGCCTGCAGTCTTCCAGGGTTGCTGGCCTGGTAATGTCTGAGGACCCCCTTGTGTATCCAGCTAGGTCTGCTGGAATCAGATTGAGGTGGCTGGGATAACACATGTGTGCCTGGACTTCCAAGGAAGCCTGAAGGTGTGACAAGCTGGCTGCCATCACTTATTCTGCAGCCATCATCCTCTAGTGACGCCTGTGGGGAAGGACCCAGGGACCCACAGGAAGCAAACAACTGCCAATCCTGGCAGAGGCTGAAGGTAGCAGGCGTGGGGAACACATTCTGAGGAAGAGTAAACACATCCAGAAAATGGGTCCCGTGAGCGTGAGGCATGTCTGGGCATTGACTTAAGCAGCAATTTCTGTAATTAAGTGTTGCCATTCTCTTAAGTATGATGGGGTTTTGAAAAGTACTTTGCAAAGGTGGAAGCCATTCCAGTGCTCCTGGTGTTTTTCTTTTTTTTTATTTTTCCCAAAGCCAAGGTTTCCAGCTCAGAGGTGATGCTGAAGGTCCACAGTGGGTGTCCTTTTCCTCCATTTCCAGAGTTCATGACCAAAACCTGGGGGCAGACTTGTGTGAGGGGGAAACCCCCATTGCTGCTGCAGTGGGGCCCAGGCAAGGGGGGACTTAGCTCGCAGGTGTTTGAAAACACAAATGTCTACTCCAGCGGTAAAAATGTCTACTCCAGCGGTAAAAGGGCAACATTGAAATTCAAGGAGAAAAAGAGAGATGGGGAAGGAAACCTATAGAATGAAAGAGACTTAAAAGACATTTAGATCAATTGCAATGTTTAAACTTTACTTATATCCTGATTGTCAAAGTATAAACTGTAAAAAGGTATTATGACATGTATGAGACAGTTGGAAATTTGAACTCTAACAATATTTTATGACCATAAGATTACTGTTAACTTTTTATGTGTGATAATAGTATTGTGGTTATATTATATTTGTAAAAGGGTCCTTATCTGTCAGCGATACACATCGAAATACAGATGAAATGACAGGATATCTTGGATTTGTTTCAAAATGAGATAGGGTGGGGCCTGGGGTGACTGCAGAAGCAGCAGACTTGGCTGTGGATTGTGGCCACAGAACTGGACAGTCATGGGGCTTCATTAAACCACTCTGTCTACTCTATGACTCTTTAAGGTTCCCCATCGTGGAATTATTCTTTATCTCTTTTTTTTTTTTTTTTTTTTTTTTTGAGACAGAGTCTCGCTCTGTCGCCCAGGCTGGAGTGCAGTGGCACAATCTTGGCTCACTGCAAGCTCCACCTGCTGGGTTCACGCCATTCTCCTGCCTCAGCCTCCTGAGTAGCTGGGACTACAGGCGCCCGCCACCATGTCCGACTAATTTTTTGTATTTTTAGTAGAGACAGGGTTTCACCATGTTAGCCAGGATGGTCTCGATCTCCTGACCTCGTGATCCGCCCGTCTTGGCCTCCCAAAGTGTTGGGATTACAGGCGTTAGCCACCATGCCTGGCCTAGAATGATTTTTTAAAATTACTGTTTGGGCCGTGTTTGGGCCGGGCGTGGTGGCTCATGCCTGGCTAACACGGTGAAACCCCATCTCTACTAAAAATACAAAAAATTAGCTGGGCGTGGTGGTGGGCGCCTATAGTCCCAGATACCGGGAGGCTGAGGCAGGAGAATGACGTGAACTTGGGAGGCGGAGCTTGCAGTGAGCTGAGATCGTGCCACTGCACTCCAGCCTGGGTGACAGAGCGAGACCCCATCTCAAAAAAAAAAATAATAATAATAAAATCACTGTTTGGGTCGGGCGCAGTGGCTCATGGCTGTAATCCCAGCACTTTGGGAGGCTGAGGGGCACAGATCCTTTGAGCCTAGGAGTTCGAGACCAGCCAGGGCAACATGGCAAAATCCTGTCTCTACAAAACAAAAAGCAAAAATTAGCCAGGTGTGGTGGCACACACCTATAATCCCAGTTATGCAGGAGGCTGAGATGGGAGAATCGCTGGAGCCCAGGAGGTAGAGGCTGCAGTAAGCTGAGATTGTGCCACTGCACTCCAGCCTGGGCGACAGAGTGAGACCCTGTCTCAAAAATAAATAAATAAATAAAATACAAATAAAAATTACTGTTGTCACAAAAAGATGGTGGATAGGCTCTAATAGGATGTCTCCCTAGGGAAAAGTTAATTGCCTTGAAAAATCTCTCCATACTTTTATGCTCAAGGAGAAAGGTCAAGATTAGTGTGGTTTGTCCTTCACACTGTCTTGTGTTTGGTTGTCTTCCCACTGAAGGCCCTGAGAGCAGGCCTTGGGCTCTCAGCCCTTAGCAGGAAATAGTATCCTCCAGTAATCTGAAGGCATTCTTTTGTTTCGCTGTATTTATTTTATGGCTACTTCTATTATATTTTGCAAACTGATAATGGCTTTTTATTTACAGAAGAGACAAAGTTTGCTTCTTAAGTAAATATATGTAAACACTTTGATTTAAAGACAGGAAATAAGAGTACAGGTGGTACTCAGATATTATTTTAAAAAATGTTTTAGGGTGGTAGAAAGTGACAGAAGTTTGGGAGGCACTGATGAGGGTCAGGAGACATTTTCTTATTTGGTTTTAGTTATCAGGTGGGTAACTGGCTTGCTCAAATCTGTGGCCTCTTCCAGCCCAGAGGGTCTCTGTGCCCAGGAGGGAAGGCTCTGCTCAGGTCATCGTCCATGGCTGACTCCCTGCATCTCAGATAAACACTGAGACCCAGAGAAGGAGCCCAATGCCAGGGAATGGAAACAGTCCACACAGAGAAGGTGGGGGTGGCCCCTACACATGGACCCCTGGCTTGGCCCCAGATACCATCCCATACCAGGTTTGTAGGCAAGTGAAATGGGGTCTGGGGGCAAGTTTAAGGACAACATAAAGGGATAAAATCTCAGATGGAAAACGTTTTACCCATCATTTTGTTGCCTTTTTCCGTTTGTTTTTTGAGATGGAGTTTCTCTCTTGTCGCCTATGCGTGATCTCAGCTCACTGCAACCTCTACCTCCCAGGTTCAAGTGATTCTCCTGCCTCAGCCTCCCCAGTAGCTGGGATTACAGATGCATGCCACCATGCCTGGTGAATTTTTGTATTTTTAGTAGAGATGGGGTTTCACCATGTTGGCCAGGCTGGTCTCGAACTCCTGACCTCGGGTGATCTGCTCACCTTGGCCTCCCAAAGTGCTGGGATTAACAGGCGAGAGCCACCGTGCCTGGCCCATTTTGTTGTCTTCTATGGATTGTTTTCTGCTGGGAAAATTTCCTGATTGCCTTAAATCACCTGAAACATAGCTGTTTAGCAAGCTGTGTCCACTCAGATATATTTTGCTGGGCCTGTTTGTATGATTCTTTTTTTGTCTGTGTAATTAAACTTTTTTTTTAGATAATTGTAGATTACATGCAGTTGTAACAAATAATAAGAGAGATGCTATAATATGTGCCCTTTATCCTGTTTCCATTAGTGGACATCTTGCAAAACTATGGGATAATATCACAACTAGGAAACAGACATTGATACAGTCAAGCCACCAAGCATTTCCATCCCAGGGACTCCTCACGTTGAGCTTTTATAGCCACATTACTTCCTACCCCATGCCACCCCTGACCCCACACTCACTCACCTGCTCTATACTTCTATAATTTTGCCATCTCAAGAATCTTGTATAAAAGCAAGTAAATAATATGTAACTTTTTGTGCTTTTGTGGTGTTTGTTTTCCAGTCAGTATAATTCCCTGGAGCTTCATCCAAGATGGATGTATCAACAGTTCATTTCTTTTTGTTGCTGAATAATATTCCATGGCATAGATATGCCACAGTATTTAATCATCACCCATGAAGGACCTCTGTGCTTTTTCCAGTTTGGGCCTATTTGATAAAGCTGCTATGAACATTTTATGTACAGGTGTTTGTGGGAACATCACTTTTCATTTCTCTAGGAAAAATGTTCAAGAGTGAGATTTACCTGCCTGGCAAGACATATGTATATGTGTGTATATGTGTCATTTCATACATACATATGTGTGTGCATGTATGTGTATGTGTGCCATATTATATATATATATGCTTGTATGCATAATATTTCTCTGGATATATACTCAAGTGGGAAACCCTCATTGCCTATAGGGAAGGGTATTGGGTGATGGGGAGGGAGAGGAATCACTTTCACTTGGAACCCTTTTGAGCCTAAGTTTCAACCATCTGTCTGGATTACCTGTTGGAAAACAAATCAGTCTTGTGCAACCCACAAGACACCCACAGACTTCCTCACAAATACCCACTCTGAGGCTGCCTTTTCCGCACAAGTCTGTTTTTTGTTTCTTCAAAGGGAGCCCGTTGGAATTCCCCTCCCACAGCACCTGGTTCCACACAAGGCAGACCCTCACCCTCTTAGTTCTGGTGTCTCCGGAGATTTCCCCTAACACACACGTTCCCTGGTCTAGGGCTCTCAGGCTTTGAGGGTGATCCCAAACACCCCGCATCACCACCCAAAAGCCCCATGATCCCTGAGGGGCAGGCTCAGCCCATGCGGGCCTCGCTGAAGCCCAGTGCGGTGGCTATGCCCAGCCCAGGAGCCGCCGCCTCCAAAAGGCCTTCCGAGCCTGACTGACGTTTATAGTGGCATCGTTGTGTGTCTTCAGGTTACAGTCAGCATCCACTTCCTGCACTCCTTACACAGCCGGCCGGTAGGTACACCCTCTCCCCACCCTTTCCTGACCTCTCGCTAGGCTGGGCCTTCTCTGCAAGGCTAGATTCATATTTTAGCGGCACCAAGCAGTCAGGTGCCTGCTGACGCATGCCTTCATGCAACTCAAGACAAAGACAGCTAAAAGCCACAGAGCACAGCGCGGAATCTAAGGCTTTCCATTGGTGTGCGGGTGGATTCCGCGGTGCTGAACTTTCTTTTGTGGGTGTGGGGGCCGTGGAGGGGGTTGTTCTCTGGCAGAGTTGGCGCCCTAAATGACCTACGGGTAACCTCTAATGGCTTCCGCAGGGGGTGCAGTGCGGAGGACAAGAGCTTGGGGCTCTCTGGCTGAGTGATGTGGGAGCCATTCAACCGGTTTTTTCCTGGAGAAATGGGGATCTTAAGGCCTCTCTGGAAAGGGTGTGAGAGGGTCGAGGCGGAGGGGGCCCCGGACCTTCAGCGCATCAGCAAGTGGCTTCCCTTTGCGAGCCCGGGGTCCCTCTTCTGGGAAGCATGGATTGGGACAAGGCAGGCTCCGGTTTTCTGCATCCCAAATGTCCTGGAGCATGTGTCCCTTCCTTGCTGACCGTGGGTCCGGGCCTGAGCGCAAGGTCCAGAGCCGGTGGCCTGGCTCCACCGCCAGGGGCACAGACTGGGGCGGGATGCGTGCTGCGGGGCGCCCGGGGGCTCCCCCTTGGGCCTTCTAGGGTCTAGGGGTCTCCGCGGGCGCGCGCGCTCAGCCTCTCCTCTCGCGGGCACGCCCCAAGCCCTCTCCCTCAGTTCCAGGGGCCCGGGCGCGCGCCCATCCCCCAGCCCCGCGTTCCAGCGCGCGGGCCGGGCTGGGGGGTGGGGTCTCCGCGAGCTCGGCCCCCAGAGTTCCCGCGCTCGGGCCCAGGAAGCGGCCGCCGGCGGCGGCCCTCGCCCCGCCCCCGCGCTCATCACCTGCTGGCCCGGCGCGCGCGGGCGGGAGCGGAGGGCAACGAGGGCGGCGCGGGCGGCCGGGCGCAGGGTCGCGGGAGGTGACGCGCGGCGAGGATGGCGGCGCGGGGCCGGGGGCTGCTGCTGCTGGCGCTGTCGGTGCTGCTTGCGCTGGGCCCCTCCGCCGCTGCGGCCAAGCTCAACATCCCCAAAGTACTGCTGCCCTTCACGCGGGCCACGCGCGTTAACTTCACGCTGGAGGCCTCGGAGGGCTGCTACCGCTGGTGAGGCGCGCGGCCGGCCGGGCGGGCGGGCGGGGGCCGCGGGCCGGGCCGGGCCTTCGCGCTGAGAGGCTGGGCGGGCGCCTGGAGGCCGGCAGGGCCGGCAGGTGCGCGGCGCGCTCTCGCTGGGCGCTAGGCGGTGGCGGCGGGAGCGCGCGGGTCGCCACCACTGCTCATGTCATGGCGCCGGCTGGGCCTCCGCGCCGGTGAGGCGCGAGCAGAGCGGGCCCAGCCTGGCGGCGGTGACCCGCGTGTTCTGCGTTGTGCGGGAGGAGGGGTGGCCTGGGGAGCTCCATCTGGGACCGCAGGGCCCGGGCCCGCCTGACCCGAGAGGGGGCGCCGGGGCCATTGGGCCGCACTTCCCTTGTGTCTGGGATCCCGGCTCGGATTTGTCTGTGACCGCCCTCGCCCTGGCATGGGAAGTGGGTCAGTGGGAGACGAAGCGCAGCGCCTAGCGTCGCGGGTAGGAACGGAGACCCTGGAGGAAAGGAGTTTTGGAGGGAACCCCAGGGGCCGCTTTACAGAGGCGAAGTGAGGCGAGGCAAGCCGGCGCTTCCCCTCAGGCTGCCTCTAGTGGGTCCTGACGTTCCGGGCATTTCCATCACCCTCCCTCCCGGGTTGGGAGTTCTCCATGGGATCGGTTGCGAAGTGTAATCCTGTGGAACCACAAGGACCTATGAAACCAGAGACCGACACTGACAGGGCGGTGCGGTCCAGCCCTTACATTTTGCAGACCCGGGGAAATGGAGCTCCTGCCCCTGGCAAGGCTGCGTGGGCGCGACTGAACCCCCTCAGCTTCCCAGCCCAGCCCTGTTAGGGGTGAAAAGATGGGCTTCCGCCCTTCCTACCCCCAGGGTACTCCAAGGCTGGGTCAAGGTTGAGGCAGAACGAGGTGTGACCACGTGACAGAGAGAGCCATGTGTGTAAGCCTGGACATGTGTGTAAGTCTGAGTATTAGTCTGTGCGTGTATGTGTGATGCCTGAAGCTCAGACCAGCCAGCTTTCTCTGTTGCTTGCACTACTTGCCCTATTTCTTTTCTTTTCTTTTTCTTTTTCTTTCTTTTTTTTTTTTTTGAGACAGAATTTTGCTTTGTTGTCTAAGCTGAAGTGCAGTGGTGCGATTTCGGTTCACTGCAACATCCACCTTCCGGGTTCAAGCGATTCTCCCGCCTCAGCCTTCCGAGTAGCTGGGATTACAGGTGCAGACCACCTGGCTAATTTATTTTTATTTTTATTTTTTAGAGACGGAGTTTCGCCCTTGTTGCCCAGGCTGGAGTGCAATGGCGCAATCTTGGCTCACTGCAACTTCCACCTCCCCGGTTCAAGCGATTCTCCTGCCTCAGCCTCCCGACTAGCTGGGATTATGGGCGCCTGCCACCACACCCAGCTAGTTTTTTGCATTTTTTAGTAGAGACGGGTTTACTATGTTGGCCAGGCTGGTCTCGAACTCCTGACCTCAGGCGATCCACCCACCTCAGCTTCCCAAAATGCTGGGATTACAGGCGTAAGCCACCATGCCTGGCTCGCCTGGCCAATTTTTGTATTTTTAGTAGAGACGGGGTTTCACCATGTTGGTCAGGCTGGTGTTGAACTCCTGACCTCAAGTGATCCACCTGCCTCTGCCTCCCAAGGTGCTGGGATTACAGGCGTGAGCCACTGCACCTGGCCTGCCCTATTTCTTTTTTGAAGGTCTCCTTCCTGAAATCAAGACGTACTAGGTCAGCCCATTGCATTTTGGGTTTAGTGCTTTATGCGCCTGGAGGCTCCTATTTCTGGCCTGATGTCAGAGGCTGAACTTGGACATTAGGTTTTCTGTATCCCAGTCTAAGACCTTGTCTTGTGTGGGAAAATCAGCTGTTAGTCAATACTGTGGCGGGGATACATGCTCATTCTCTTGTTGAAGTTGTCTGTACTCTTAGTATGTGGGCAAGAAAGAGGAAACTGGTTATTAAAAACAGCTTGTTTCAAGTGAATCCCTTTGGATATATTTGTGTGTTACTTTCTCTGAAATTCTATAGCTGTACTTTTTTTTCTTTTTCTAAACTAACAACACTTTTTCCCCCCAACGTCATTTTCTTCTCTGAGAGGAGCTGAAGGGTGTTGGTGAATTTTAATTTACTTGGTAGGAAAAAGGAAAAAAACATTCTTAATCTCTGATGCATCAGGGAAGTGATAAGTACCTTATAATGTGTTTGGCGTTGATCTGCAGTTTGTATTGCAGATGTGTGACTGCAGATGTGTGACTGCTATCCAAAGTGTCTTCTCAGAGGTGTTTGTGATTGTGGTTCCCCCTTAACTTGACAGGAAGACATTCTGTCAATCAAGCATTGAGAATATTTATTTTTAGTAGTGCTGTTCCTAGTGTAGTCATCTATTGCTGCAGTTTTGAAGAATCTCCTCTGGAGATTTTAAGAGCCGGACTATAGACATATATCCACAGTCCTCTAAACCTGGGAAGAACATTACCTCTTCATCCAGAGAGTTCATTGTTAAGTCTCTGAGACGAAAAAGAAAATGAGAATTCTGCCAGACCCTGTGGGAACATTTGCACATCCTTTGAATTTGCAGCTGAGCTCTAAGTTTACAGAAATCACTGTGTGTGCCTGAGCCAGCAGCAGCTTCATGTTTACTTTTCCTATTTTATTTTATTTTTTTATTTTATAGCATCAAAATTGGACAGTTTTAGGGCCAAGGGAACCTTAGAGGTCATCTGGTTTAAACATCCTGTGTTTCATATGGGAAAACCTGAGCCCCAGAAGGGGAAGTGATCTCTGGGAAGTTTTGTAGTGATGGACACTGAGTTGGAGCAGGAGCTGCTGGGATCCCTCCCTGTCCCATGCCATTAGACCTGGGGACTTGCAGCCTCTGGCTAATTTGCCAGGCTCTAATTGAGTCTCTCCAACTATACCCAGCCAGTACTGGTTTTGTGACAAGTTCCTGATTCCTTCTAGATATTTTGCATGATTGAAAGTGTTCCATAATTTATATTTCATTTGCTCCTTTTAAAGGTATCCTTTTATATACAAAATAACCTTATGTTGAAAACTGAGAGAACAGATGAAAAAAGAAATCATGCCATAATCTTCCAGCTGTAATACAATCACAGGCAGCATTTTGGTTTCTTTTCGGTCACTTATGTTTCCCCTCCTAGCTCCTTTCTTACATTGCCTTGAACCTGGTTATTTGGGCATCTCAGGAACCTCCTCCCCTGCCAACACTGGCTAGCACTGAAGCCTAAGCACTGCTCTGTTGCTGCTTCTTGAGGGCTCCGCATCTGAGCACCTTTCTGCTGGGTTGAAGTTGCCTCCTCACTGATTCTTTCCCTGCTGTGGAGTCCCAGGGTATTCTGGGTCCTCCAGCGGGGGGCCATGTCTTGGAGAAAGTGAGTGGCTCAGATTGGTTTCCCAGGGACTGAGCCTGAGGCAGGATTCTGCTGCCCTTGGTTTACAGAGAAAGTGCTTTGTTGGGCAGCTGGGTAGGGAAGGGAGGCTGCCTGCAGGTTGTCCTGCCTTCAGGCGAAGGGACCAAGCTTTGAGCTTTTGTACCCACTGTCAGGCAGCCATTGGTTCCCCTGGGGAAGGGGATGTTGTGCCACCTCCCAGGCCTCTGGCAGAGACACCCTGTTTTGAATTATGACCTGCAGCTCCCCTGGCTGAGGTGGGGAGGGGATGTGGACCTGCCTGGTAAACAGCATTCAGACACAGCACGCACAGTGACTGCCATACAAGTGCACAGATTTCTCCTTTCCTGCCCCTGACAGTCTCTCCTGGGCACCTTGGAGCCACCTAATGTGTGTGCCAGGCCTGGTCCTGCACCAGGGTACACCCTCTCTTATGTGGTCTGGGGCACTTCTCAGTCACAGGTATAAGGATTCTAAAACAGGCAGATGGGAGCCCTTTCAGGGCCAGGGAGGGGACTGGTCCCTATGCTGTGGAGCTTGACCTTGGAGCGTACTATACCCCAGGCAGCTCAGATGACCCCTGGGGAGTCCCTCTTTGCTGAGGGGTGACTGTGAGAGGCCAGAGGCCAGCACTACCCTTGCGTGTGGACGTCCTGGGTCCCTCTCCCTGCCCCGGCAGGGGAAGCTGCAGCAAGTCCCCTCACAGGCCTTCATGGGTGAAGTTGGTCAGGAAGGGTGAGGGATGCACGCTGAGCCAGGTCAGTGTCATCCAGCCCAACTGCCTTCTGCTGGGATCAGAGACCCTGAGCCTCTGAACAGGAGCAGGTCAGCAGGTCACATACTGGAAACTGCACAGGTGAGGCAGCAGGGCCTGTAAGACGTTGCACCATAGTCAAAATAAAAAATTCACAGAGTATAAACAACCCAAAAGAGGGAGTTGAATTTGACAGGAGGCCCCCAGTTTGCTCTTCTGTACCTCCTTCACTTGGCCTTGCCTGAGCCCACACTTGTACTTCTGCTGTCTTTGTTGAGAGCGTTTTCCCCTGTACCATACGATTTGTGTGCATGCTGCATCCCCACACACCTAGGCCAAATCTCTGTCTCCTTTCTTATACCCGGCCTTAGAGTCGCAGGCTTTGGTCGATTGTGTTATCTGGGCCTATTTGATGGCGTTTCTGGCAGTTAGAAGGTGGGATGGAGATACTAGAGCTCCCGCAGGGCCCGGAATAGGGCACACGGTGAAGACCCGTCCTGCCTAAGCACCAGGAGACAAGCACTGATGGACAACACATGTTTCACAGAGGAGGGCTGGAGAGTGACTGAATAAGAGGTGACTCTTTTTATTTTTTGAGATGGAGTCTCGCTCTGTTGCCAGGCTGGAGTGCAGTGGCGTGATCTCGGCACACTGCAGCCTCCACCTCCCTGGTTCAAGCTATTCTCCTGCCTCAGCCTCCGAAGTAGCTAGGACTACAGGCACACGCCCAGCTAATTTTTGTATTTTTAGTAGAGATGGGGTTTCACCATGTTGACCAGGATGGTCTAGATCTCTTGACCTTGTGATGTACCCGCCTCAGCCTCCCAAAGTGCTGGGATTACAGGCGTGAGCCACCACACCCAGCTGTCTTTGTTGAGCCAGGCACTTCTTGAGGCACTTTGTCTTACTATGAGCCAGGCACTTCTTGAGGTCCTGGGATGTGACAATGAAGCAGCAGGAGATGCCCTGCTCTCGGGGACTCACAGCTGATTGCCAGAGTTAAACGGTTAATTAAGATGAGATCTGTGGATGCATGTGAGGCAGGAGTAAGTTCTGAAGGAAACAGAACTGCAAGGCATGGAATGCGTTTTGGGGAGGGTGCTCAGCATAAGCCTCCTGGGAGTCGAACTAGGAGTGGAGTGGGGTTGAGTTGGAGGGGAAAGCAAGTGCAAAGGCCTGGAGGACAGATGGAGCTTGTCAGAAGTGCGCAAAGGCAGCACGTTTGGCCAGGGCAGGGGGGCTAGGAGGGAGGGTGGAGAGGTTGGCAGGGCGGGGCCATGTGGGACCTTGTGGGCTGTGGTTAGGAGACAGGAAGGAGAATGTCAGGTCAGATGTTGGGCAGGGTTAGACTGGGCCTGGTTTTGGGGCCTTGTACTCCCCAACCCTTGACAGTTGTTTGTAGCTGTGGCCCCTGCAGGGCTGGACTAGGCCTTGCTCAACTCCCTTCACCAAGCCTGCAGCAGGGAAGTGCCAGGAAGTGTCTGTGGAGCTGGGTTGACCTGGGCCTTGGGTGATTTTCTTCCTGCTTCCTTTGTGGGTCCCCCACTCTGCCTGAGCTCTGTCAGCCCCATGAGGTGGCTTCCACTCTGTAGACCCTGCATTTGGGCACCGTTAGGGGCTGAACCCTGCGGGTAGATGGGAGGTGGCCTGTGTCATCCACCACCCTCACCCATCCTCCTTCGTGCAACTCTCACTTCTCTTTTCTTTCACTGTTGCTTTCTGGCGTGACCCAGATCCCTGAGTTCCCCTATGGCCTGCCCACCTCCTGTTCCTGTGTTGTGAAGAGTGGGGAGCACCCCCTCAAAGGCATTGCCTGCCAGACACCAGCACATTCTGTGTGCCAGTGGAGCCTCATGCGACAGTGGGAATGAGAAAGATTCACTCTCTCAAAACTCACTGTCAGTCCTTTAATTTTCCTCAAAATAAAAGTTTTCTTCTGGTGTCCATATGTGGTTTACATATTTTTTTATTTGAAATTGTGGTAAAATATATATAACATATAATCGACCTCCTTAACCATTTTTAGGTATAGAGTTCTGTGGCATGAAGTACATTCACAATTGTTGTGCAGCCACCTCCACCATCCACCTTCAGAACTCTTTCATCTTCCCAAATGGACACTTCATACCCATTAAATAGTAACTCCCTATTTTCTCCTGCTCAGGCCTTGGCCAACACGGTCTTTTCCTTGCACTCTTTGATGTTTGCCTGTTTCCCAAGAGAACAGGCAGACTCCCAGAGTCTTTGTAGGCAGCAGCTTCCCCCCAGGACCTACTGACACTGCTTTGAGTCATCTGGATGGATGGCAAACGCTATGAGATTTTTATTTACACTAGTGTATAAGGTTTCCTTTTTTTTTTTTTTTTGAGACAGAGTCTCGCTCTGTCGCCCAGTCTGGAGTGCAGTGATGCCATCTCACTGCAAGCTCCGCCTCCCGGGTTCCTGCCATTCTCCTGCCTCAGCCTCCGGAGTAGCTGGGACTACAGGTGCCTGCCACCACGCCCAGCTAATTTTTTGTATTTTTTTTAGTAGAGACAGGGTTTCACCATGTTAGCCAGGATGGTCTCGATCTCCTGACCTCGTGATCTGCCCGCCTTGGCCTCCCAAAGTGCTGGGATTACAGGCGTGAGCCGCTGCTTTTTTTTTGAGATGGAGTCTCACTCTGTCGTCCAGGCTGGAGTGCAGTGGCACGATCTCCGCTCACTGCAAGCTCCGCCTCCCGAGTTCACACCATTCTCCTGCCTCAGCCTCCTGGTAGCTGGGACTACCAGCACACACCAACACGTCCAGCTAATTTTTGTATTTTTAGTAGAGACGGGGTTTCACCATATTGGCCAGGCTGGTCTCAAACTTCTGACCCTGTGATCCGCCCACCTCGGCCTCCCAAAGTGCTGGGATTACAGGCATGAACTACTGCCTGGCTTTTTTTTTTTTTTTTTGAGGTGGAGTCTTGCTCTATCGCCCAGGTTGGAGCGCAGTGGCCTGGTCTCGGCTTACTGCAAGCTCCACCTCCCAGGTTCACGCCATTCTCCTGCCTCAGCCTCCCAAGTAGCTGGGACTACAGGTGCCTGCCACCATGCCCAGCTAATTTTTTGTATTTTTAGTAGAGACAGGGTTTCACCATGTTAGCCAGGATGGTCTCAATCTCCTGACCTCGTGATCCACCCACCTCAGCCTCCCTTTTTTTTTAAATTGAGACAGAGTCTCGCTGTATTGCCTGGGCTGGAGTACAGTGACGCGATCTTGGCTCACAGCAACCTCTGCTGCCCGGGTCGAAACGATTATTCTGCCTCAGCCTCCTGAGTAGCTGAGATTACGGGCACTTGCCACCATGCCCGGCTCATTTTTGTGTTTTTAGTAGAGACGAGGTTTCGCCATGTTGGCCAGGCTGGTCTTGAACTCCTGACCTCAGGTGATCCGTCCTCCTCTGCCTCCCAAAGTGCTGGGATTACAGGTGTGAGCCGCTGTGCCTGGCCAAGGTTTCCTTTTAAAGTAATTTTTTAGTAAAGAAGAATCCATTTAAAACAATAATAAGAAAAGGGCTGAGCACGGTGGCTCATGCCTATAATCCCAGCACTTTGGGAGACTGAGGCAGGAGGATCACTCAAGCTCAGGAGTTTAAGACCAGCCTGGGCAACATAGCAAAACCCTGCCTCTACTTAAAAAAAAAAAAAAAAAAGTTGGGTGGGGCTCAGGCATCTGTGGTCCCAGCTACTGCGGAGGCTGAGGCAGGAGGATTGCTTGAACCCAGAAGGTCAAGGCTGCAGTGAGCCATGATTGTACCACTCTACTCCAGGCTGGGCAACAGAGTGAGATCCTGTCTATTAAAAAAATTAGGCCAGGTGCGGTGGCTGGCCAGATGCAGTGGCTCATGCCTGTAGTCGCAGCACTTTGGGAGGTCGAGGAGGGCGGATCACCTGAGGTCAGGAGTTCGAGACCAGCCTGGTCAACATGGTGAAACCCCGTCTCTACTAAAAATACAAAAAAAAAAAAAAACTGGGCGTGGTGGCGGGCACTTGTAATGCCAGCTACTTGGGAGGCTGAGGCAGGAGAATTGCTTGAACTTGGGAGGCAGAGGTTGCAGTGAGCTGAGATTGCACCACTGCACTCCAGGCTGGGTGACAGAGCGAGACTCCGTCTCAAAACAAACAAACAAACAAACAAACAAAAAACTGTCTCAAATAAATAAGTAAATAAACGAAGACAAGTGGTACCTGGATGTGACTGGCCTAAGACAGGTGTCCAACCAAGAGGAGCCTAATGGTGGGGAGGGGCTGTCGGCAGGCGCAGGTGTCTTGGCAGCTGCCCCTGCTGGCCAGAGCCTGCAGGTCCAGAGGCAGGGTCTTCCAGTGTTGCAGAGGAGATGTGGGGGTGGTGACCAAAGTGGGGGGGATGGACAGAGGGAACCGAGATGAAAAAACCAATTTTTCTGTTAATCCCTTTGCATACTATGCCCCCACTTAATCCTAAAAATGAACAATAAACTCCTTTGGTATGAATGACTGCACTCCACAAATGAGAAGCCTGGGACCAAGAGCCTCACAGCTGGTTAGTGGCAGAGCTATGTTCAAAACCAGCCTCAGATCCAGAACCACACTCACTCTCAGGTGCCTGGGGAAATGTGCCACCCTTCTCAGATGATTGTTGGTTTACCCAGTTTCCTTCAGCTGGGTTTTAAAACTTCAATAGTACTTTTATTTTTTTGAGACAGGTTCTTGCTCTGTCACCCAGGCTGGAGTGCAGTAGCATAATTATAGCTCACTGTAACCTCAAACTCCTGGGCTCAAGTGATCCTCTTGCCTCAGCCTTTAGAGCAGTTGGGACTATAGGTGTGAGCCACCACACCCAGCTAATTTTTAAAATTTTTATTTATTGTTTTTATTTTTTAGAGACTCACTATTGCACAGGCTAGTTTCAACCTCCTGGCCTCAAGCAGTCCTCCTACCTTGGCCTCCCAAAGTGCTAGGACTAAAGGTGCATGCCACCACACCTGGCTAATTTTTTTTTTTTTAGGAATGGGGTCTCACTATGTTGCCTAGTCTGGTCTCAAACTCCTGGTCCCAAGTGATCCTCCTACCTTGGCCTCCCAAAGTGTTAGGGTTACAGGCATAAGCCACCATGCCTGGCCCAATGGTGCTTTTAAAAATCAGTATTGGCCAGGCACGGTGGCCCACACCTGTAATCCCAGCACTTTGGGAGGCCAAGGCGGGCAGATCACCTGAGGTCAGGAGTTTGAGACCAGCCTGACCAGTATGGAGAAACCCCATTTCTACTAAAAATACAAAATTAGCTGGGCATGGTGGTGCATGCCTTTTCCTAGCTACTCTGGAAGCTGAGGCAGGAGAATCACTTGAACCCAGGAGGTGGAGGTTGTGGTGAGCTGAGATTGTCCCATTGCACTCTAGCCTGGGCAACAAGAGTGAAACTCTGTCTCAAAAAAAAAAAAAGAAAAAGTAAAAGAAAAAAAATCAGTAATAGCTGGGCGTGGTGGCTCACACCTGTAATCCTAGCACTTTGGGAGGCCAAGGCGGGTGGATTGCCTGAGCTCAGGAGTTTGAGACCTGCCTGGGCAACACGGTGAAACCCTGTATCTACTAAAATACGAAGAAAAAAAAAAGAAATTTGCTGGGTGTGGTGGCGGGCACCTGTAGTCCCAGCTACTCAGGAGGCTGAGGCAGGAGAATTGCTTGAACCCGAGAGGCAGAGGTTGCAGTGAGCCTAGATCGCACCACTGCACTCCAACTTGGGTGACAGAATGAGACTCCATCTCCAAAAAAAAAAAAAAAAAAATAGTGTTCAGGATACATTTGGAGGTGGGGGCTGATTCAGGTGGATGTTAAAGCCATCTTCTGCTTGGGTCTGGAGGCAGCACCAGGTAAAGGTGGGAAGCCTGTGGCCTTGTTTTGAACTCCATGTATCCTAGCACAAGGGATCAGGAGAGTGTCCAGACCAGGGGTTCTGAGCTAGACTACCCTAAGGCCCGTCTAGGGTTGTGGCTTCATGAAGGTCAGTTAACATCCATGCAAAGGATTCCTCATGTATCAAATGGGGGTTTTAATAGGGTTGTTGGGAAGCAAATGAGATGTTTATGATATGTTTCACTCTGTGATTGACACATAATAATGCATAGAATAAATGAAAGTTTCAAGATCAGTGCCAGCATGGTCAGGTTCTGGTGAAGGCTGTCTTCTAGGTTTTAGACTGTCCACTCCTTGCGACATCTTCGCGTGGTAGGAAGGGATGAGCAGCTCTGTGGGACCTCTTTTACAAAGGCACTTAGTCCATCCATGAGGACTCAGACTTCATGACCTAATCACACACCAAAAGCCCCACCTGCTAACACGTGTCATCACCTTGGAGGTGAGGATTTCAACATCTGAATTTTGGGGTTACGCAGACATTCAGACCATAGCAGACGGGCACCCATAGAAAAGTTGAGTGTTGTTACTGAAAGGTATGTGGAAGCAGGCAGCCCAAACCCAACACGTGTCCCCCACAGAAATGACACTCACAGGTTGGCCGCTTGCCTGTTGACAGTTGTTTGTGGGAAGGGCGGGGGAGGCCTGCAGACCCCGGGCTTACAGAGGAGCTGGTGTGATGAGGGAGGACATTGAGCAGAACAGAGTCAGGTGCCTTTGAGGAGGCAGCCTGGCCGTGTGACAGCACCAGAGCTCAGTCTCAACAGCCGTCAGGTGGGCACACGAGACCTGCTGTTGCACAGAGCTTTTGGGATGCTCTGAAAACACTTACAAAGCATGCAGCCCTAGATGCCTTCTGTTCCACTTGGTACATTTGATAAAATTAAGTTTGTAATTAAAAACCTTTTTTTTTTTTTTTTTTTTTTGAGACAGGGTCTCTCCCTGTCACCCAGGCTGGAGTGCAGTGGTGCGACCTCAGCTCACAGCAACGTCTGCCTCCTGGGTTCAAGCAATTTTCCTGCCTCAGCCTCCTAAGTAGCTGGGATTACAGGTGCATGCCACGATGCCTGGCTAATTTTTGTATTTTTAGTAGAGATGGGGCTTCACCATGTTGGTTAGGCTAATCTTGAACTCCTGATCTCGTGATCCGCCTGCCTCGGCATCCCAAAGTGCTGGGATTACAGGCGTGAGCCACGGCGCCTGGCCTAAAAACCTTTTTATAAAGAAAACTTTAAGCCCAGATGGCCTTGTCTATAAATTCTGTGAAACATTTAAGGAAGAAATGATACAGGTTCTTTACAGACTCTCAGGAGAAAGAGAAGGAGCAGTTGTTTCTTAATTCACTTTTATGAGGCCAACATTACACTCATTGCAAACCAGATAAAAGCATTATAAGAAGAAAAAAAAAAAACCCACAGGCCAAAAGCACATTTTAAAAAAATACTAGTTAATCAAATCCAGAAAAATAAACAAGACTAATATATGATCACCAAGTAGGGCATATCCCAGGAATACAAGGTTGGTTCAATATTGCAAAAAAATCAGTGTAATTACCATATTAACAGAATTAAGAAGAAAAGCCATATACTTGTCTCCATGAACGAACATTCACCACCCACACATGATAGAGCCCATGCCTGCCTGTCCTTAAAGTCTCTGCTTGCACAGTGCCCCTTCAGTGATGCCTTCTCTGAGTGTCCATGGAAGATGGCAGCCCTGGCCCTCCCAGCGTTTTATCTGTCTTTAGCCATTACTAAGATCCCATCTTCACTCACTCATTTTGTCTGTTCTTGTTCTTCCACTAAACTGAAAGCTCCATGAAGGTAGAGGTTAATGTGTAGTCTGTACTTAGTTGTGTCCTCAGCACCTAGAACACTACCTTAAATACCACGAATAGCCCAGTATTTATGGTTTCAGTAAGTGGATGAATGCCTTAGAGGCCCCATGGAGGACCAGCAGTGCCATGGGAGCTGATAGGAGGGGCATGGGTGATGCATGGAAGAGTTGCCGTGTTTGGTGAGCGGAGAAGGTTGGATAGCATACCTGTGGGTCAAGAGGTCATGTGAGGTGGAGGGACCAGTATCAGCAGAGGGAGAGGTGGAGAAGCTAGGAGGGAGGGAGGAGTGGGAGGCAGGGGCTTCAGAACAGAGGTTGGACTTGACGGCAGGTGATTCAGGCTCTTTCCAGCGGTGCAACCTTGGGCCAGTAACCCTGTTTTAGGCCTGAATCTTTGGTCCAGGCTTTAAGGATGCCTTGGTGGTGTGATTGGGAGGCCTGTGAAGAGGGCCCTGACCCTAGGGCTTTAGGGTCAGGCTTCAGGGAAGAGGAAGGACAGGTTCAAGCAGGAATCATCACAATGCCTTGAACTTCTGGGCTTAGGCCATCCTCCTGCATAATTGGAACTATAGGCACAAGCCACTGTGCCCAACTTTTCTCCCTTCTTTAAAAAGTAAAGTTCTTATGGTCAGAATCATGCCAAACATTGCAGGACCACAACTCTTTCATTTGGGAGCCCCCTCCTTTTTCCTGGATCTGAGAGCTGTGACAAGAGCTTTATATATATATTATCTCAGCCCAATGCTTTGCGTAGGTGCTATTTTCATTCCCATTGTGCAGATGAGGATGTGGCAGCCCAGGGAGGTTAGCTCGTTTGGTCAAGGTCACACAGCTGGTGAGTGGTAGCACCCATCTGTCTTATGACCTCCCATTCCACAGATACCAACAGATGAGAGAATTGAGTGAGCCATGTCCCCATCACTGAGGGCTACTTGCTGCACTGCACGAGGGGTCCCTGGGAAAGCCACACACACCACTCCCAACTGTGAAGCCTGCCATGTGTGCCGGGTTGGGGGTGGGAGGGTGTGGGGCGGAGGTGTTGGTAAGTGGGAGGTTGGGGCAGATATGCCGCCCACCTGCTGAGGTGCAGGGAAGAACAACAGGTGTGCAGGCAAGAGGACCAAGTGTCCTTCTAGAGGAGTGGCTATTCATTTAGACTGGATGGGCTGGGGAGGGCTTTTCCGCAGAAAAGTCTCATGAGCCCGACTCTGTTTCTTTGGCCAAACCTGATGTGGAATCCAAGTGAATTGGGCTATGTGCGGGCTGACCCGGCTTCGGTGGGTGGCAGGTGAAAGTGTCGGCATCTCAGCCAGTGAGCCCTATGTGCAGATCCTGCCTTTTCTGCTTAGTGAGGCCCTGCATGTCCTTGAGTGCTGTGTCTTCAGACCCAGTTTTGAGTATGGGCTGAGCGGCTGCATGGGCCACCTATGGCCCAGAGCCTGTACCGGTCAGGGACTATGTGAGTTGTTGTAGCCATGTGCCTCTTCCAGCGGTTCCTCTGTTCCTCACGGTGGGTCCCAGCCACCCAGGGAGAGGCCTGTCTGGTGTTTAGAGTTCCTGATATCAGTGTAGGACATTGCCCTGCCCCTGTGCTCCCAGAAATTGGAGAATGGCAGCTTTTATCAGACTCCATACCAGAGGGAAGGCATGGCTGGCGCTGCGGGGCTCAGTTCCCCTCTTCCCTGGACCCACGCTTCCCCAATGTATGCCTCAGTAGTGGGTGGTGGGGACTGCAGTCACTTCATTGCCACCATTAAAATGCTGCTGCTTTTATGTACTACCTATACTGGAATTTACTGAACATTTCCTTCAAAATGACTCACTTTTTAAAAAACATTGACATTATCTTTCGTATTAACATTTATGAGCTCATGATTTTGGTACATTTGTTTTTCCTAAAACACTTAAATGAATATGTAATATTTAAAATGCATGAGTCGGTTAAAAAATAGTTCATCTGTGCATCATCTAAACTGGTGGTAGGTGTGTCATATCCTGGGGAAAATGCTCCTGGAATGGGAGAGGTATCTGGTCTGGAGTCACCAAGGTCTGGCTGCGATAGCTGGCCATGCTGGTGACAGCTGTGTGGCTTTGGGCAAATTACTTAACCTCTCTGAGCCTCAGTTTGGTTTTCCCATGTAGGGCTGGTGGAGGATTCAGTGATAAATAGAAGTGTTTAGCTCTGGGCCTGACACATGGTGCCCTTTCCTTTCCTCAGTTGCCCTTCTCATTTCTTATACCCTCCCTGATTAAGGGTTTTCTGAAGAGACATAACCAATAGGACATATATATCATATATATAGCTCATATGCATATATTCAGTAGGCTATATGTATAGCCTATATATATATATATATATATATCTTATACACACACCCCCTTCGTATGTATATGAGAGATTTAGTATAAGGGATTGGTTTACATGATTATGGAGGCTCACAAGTCCTAAGAGCTGCATTCAGCTGGAATCTCCGGAGAGCTGATGATTTAGTTTTAGTCTGAAGGCCAGCTGGCTCAAGACTCAGAAGAGCCTGTGTTTCAACTCGAGTCTGAAGGCAGGGACACTGACATCCCCATTCGATGACTGTGAGGCCCAGAGTGAGATTTCTCTCTCGCTCAGGCTTTTTGTTCTGTTTAGGCTGTTACCTGATTAGATGAGGTCCACCCACATTAGGGGGCATCTGCTTTACCCAGGCCACAGATTCAAATGCTAATCTCGTCCAGAAACACCCTCAGAGAAATGGCCAGAATAATGTTTGACCGAATATCTGGTCACTCTGTGGCTCAGTCAAGTTAACGTGTAAAGTTAATCATTACACTCCGCCAGCACACTTTTATTTTTAATAAAAAACAGTCCTTAAATATCTCAGTGCTCTCCAGAAACGAGCTGTTCCTGCCTGCCCTCACATGTCTTATCTCCTCCTGCACTCCCTGTCTCTCTGGCTGGGTTGGTTTGATCAACTACCATGTCTGTGAAGAATTACCCTCCATGTACATGTAATCTTCGCTCCCTAGATCCTGGAAACAGAAACGTTCCCGGATTGCATATGACTGGCCAGCTCTTTAATTCCCAGCATGGGAAAGAGCCAGCCTGAATCTCCAGGAACACCTATGGAGTTTTTCTAAGGCCCATCCTGGAAAGCTGTGAGGTACAGAGACAGCCCTTAGGAGAGAGGGCGCTTCTGCGTGGCCACAATAGCAGAAAGCATAAAGGCTTGGAACCCCTTTGTCCTAGCCTGGCCTCCGTGGCCTTAAACCAGTCCCATTTTCCTAAGCCTTAGTTTACCGATCTGTGAGATGAGGACATAGCAGTAGTTCTCTAAGTTATAACTAACATTATAACTTAGTTATAACTAACATTATAACTTAGTTATAACTAACATTATAACTTAGTTATAACTAACATACATTAGGGGGAAGATATTTTTATTTAGAAGTTAGAATAACATAGAAAAGAAATAACAATATAATGAATACCCATATTCCTACCATCAGGATTAGCCATTGTGTAACAACCTATATTGATTTCCAGTCTTTTTTTTAAAGAAAGAAAACCTCGGTGGCTCAAGCCTGTAATCCCAGCACTTTGGGAGGCCGAGACGGGCGGATCACTAGGTCAGGAGATTGAGACCATCCTGGCGAACACGGTGAAACCCCGTCTCTACTAAAAAATACAAAAAACTAGCCGGGCGAGGCGGCGGGCGCCTGTAGTCCCAGCTACTCGGGAGGCTGAGGCAGGAGAATGGCGTAAACCCGGGTGGCGGAGCTTGCAGTGAGCTGAGATCCGGCCACTGCACTCCAGCCCGGGCGACAGAGCCAGACTCCGTCTCAAAAAAAAAAAAAAAAAAAAAAAAAGAAAGAAAACCTTCTGGATAAAAGTGAATTCCTCCTTACTGCCCCCACCATTTCCACTTCCACCCTCTCTACTTTGAGTTTGGTGCAAACCTTTCCCTCTGTAATTCTCTGGCAGACATTTTCTGTTGTGCTTTTTCATCTAGCGTTACACACCCCTGTGAGGAAGGCAGGGTGTGTGGGGGCCCTGCCTTACAGATGAGAACGGAATTGGTGGCTGTTGTGGTTCTTTTGTGTCCCTTAAAGACATGCCCAAAGCTATGGGTGGGCTCAGAATGCCCGGGAAGGAAGTCAGATAACTGAAAGGAACACTCACACTAGTCACAGGAAAACCAGCCTGAGCTGCCTGCAGCCTCCGGGAGGTGTTGGGATGGGCTGCCCCTGCTTCCGATGAGGGTCCTGACCCAGAGAGAGCAGGCCCCAGAGGAGCGGGGATCTGTGGAGGCTGGACGTGGCCCGGTCTGCTTGTGAGGAAGCCCTGGGAGGATGGAGTCTCACTTCTGCTGTACAGAGCTCAGCCAGCTGAAGAGGGGATGCAGGGACCAAGCCCCATGCCCTGGGGCCTGAGGGGTGGGAGCCACCTTAGATGGCTGAGGCCAGCCTTCCCAGGCCAGGCCAGGCTGCTTTCTCTCTCCCCCAGGCTCTGAGTGTTGAGAGGAGGGACTTTCTTAAGGTCACAAGAGCATTCAGCACCCGCTGCCTCCCAAGTAGAGCCTGGGCAGAGGTCGGAGGTGTCCACAGAGACCCCAGGACATGAGAGCCCTGCACCTGCATGGCCCTCCACCAGGAGGCCAGGCCTCAGAGCCAGGTCAGCATTGGAACCACTCACCATGTGAACGAATGTCAGTGTCCCTCCAGACTCATGTGTTGACACCTCATCCCCAAGGCGATGGCATTTGAGGTGGCACCTTTGGGAGGTTATGGGGTCATGAAGGTGGGGCCCTCATGGTTGAGATTAGTGCCCTTATACAAGAGGCCCCAGAGAGCTCCCTCGCCCTTTCTGCCATGTAACAACAGTGGGAAGACAGCAGGCATGACCCAGAAAGTGGGTCCTCACCAGACACCCAGTATGCCAGCTGATCTTGGACTGCCAGCTTCCAGAACTGTGAACAATACATTTCTGTTGTTGGAAAAACCCTGTTTGTGATGTTTCGTCATGACAGGCCCAACAGACTAAGACGTGTGACTGTGAGCTCTGAAAATGCAGCCAGTACTACATGTCAGAAGCATGATATTTAGGATGTGTTGGGGTAAATCACATGTTTTCTTAAAAATATGACTTTTTAGTAGGAATTTAAAAGTATGGAAGGAACAGGCAGAGCGCAGAGGACTTTTAGAGCAGTGGTGCTGTTCTGAAAGATACTGTCATGGCAAGTGTGGGCCGTTATGCATATGTCCAAACTTATAGGACATGGGATGCCAAGTGTGCACCCTCATGTCAGCTGCAGGTGTTCTGAGTGACTGTTAGGTCACCACAGGCTCCTCCATTGCAACCAATACACCACTGTGGTGGGGATGTTGAGGGAAGTGTTGTGTATGCATGGGGCAGGGTTTGTACGTGAAATCTATACTTTCCATTCAGTTTTGCTGTGTACCTCAAACTGCTTTTAAAAAACAAGGTTTATTAAAAATTAATCTCACCTGTTACTTTTTTTTTGACGGAAAATGAAAACGTGGCCTGTGTTACACGTCTGTTGTGCAGGGCTATCTCAGGCTTGTATGGGTCCTTAATGTAGCCCTGCAACATGGACATGAAAGGTGTGGTGACTGCAGCCGGGCTCTGCAGGCTGTCTGGGCATCTCAGTGGCAGCCCAGGGAAGAGCTTGGGGAGTTTTACAAGGAGAATTTCAGGTTTCTTTTACTTGGATAGGAAGAGCTCTGTTTGCATTTATTGTCTGTGTCTGAGATTAATATACTGCTGTTATGAAGCAAGAAAAGGTGGTTGTCTCTATTTTGTTGAGGAGAGAGAGGCTAGGAGAGGGTGTGGGATTTACAGGCCAGACCGGGACTCCAGATCCCAGTTCCCAGGGGCCATTGAATGATATATACCCAGTGTTTTTAAAAGTGGAGTGGGAATTGATGACTTCTCTTCCCCTACCCATAGACTTTATTTTCTTTATTCTTTATATTTATTCATTTATTCTAATTGTTTGTTTGCTTGAGACGGGGCCTCATTCTGTCACTCAGGCAGAGTGCAGTTACACAATCATAGCTCACTGCAGCCTTGAACTCCTGGGCTCAAGCGATCCTCCCACCTCAGCCCCCCATGTAGCTGGGACCACAGATGCACACCACCATAACTGGCTAATTAAAAAAATTTTTTTTTGTAGAGATGGAGTCTCACTTTGTTGCCCAGCCTGGTCTCGAACTTTTGGGCTCAAATGATCCTCCCACCTCAGCCTCCCAAAGTGTTAGGATTACAGGCATGAGACACTGAAGCAGAGTAGACTTTTTTTTTTTTTAAAGCAGTTTTAGGTTTATAGCAAAATTCAGTAGAAAGTACAGGCTCCTTTTTCTGTCCCCAGATTGAATCTAGGACCCAGGATTTGTTGTTTCCTTAGCCTCTGCTGCCCCATGTGAATTTTCTGATTTGTCCTTGTTTCTACACTCTGTTTTGTGTACTTGTGTGTGGGAAGTTTAAAGCCCTTCGAAAAATACCATAGGGCCTTAGTGCTGTCAACAGTTGGATGGTTGGACGGAGTGTTTCCAGCGGGCACGGGCCCGGTTCACAGGCACCTGCTTCTTGTCTCCTTTGCGTGCTTGTGCCTGCCTTGCTCTGTTCGTCGACTCTGTGCTGTGCTATTTTCCTGGAAGAAATCCACAAGGGGCCACAGACACACTTCCTCTGGGGTGTAGATTGCTTTCCTTCACTGACGGGTGCAGCTCATTTTCCGTGAACTTCCAAGGTCCATCTGCAGGCCTCCTGCTGCAGCCCACTGTGGCCAGGTGGTGTTGGAGTGGTCAGTGTGCTCAGGTGTGTTGGAAGGGGCCTTGTGCTGGCTTGGCCCAGCGAAGACACTTGGCGTCCAACCAGAAGGCAGGACATCTACCTGGGTGTGTTCTCCACCATTGCCTTTTTTTTTTTTTTTTTTTTGAGGCGGAGTCTCACTCTGTTGCCCAGGCTGGAATGTAATGGCTCAATCTTGGTTCACTGCAGCCTCCGCCTCCCGGGTTCAAGCGATTCTCCTGCCTCAGCCTCCTGAGTAGCTGGAATTACAGGCACCTGCCACCAAGCCTGGTTAATTTTTTGTATTTTTAGTAGAGATGGGGTTTCACCAAGTTGGTCAGGCTGGTCTCGAACTCCTGACCTCTGGTGATCTGCCCACCTCCGCCCCCCAAAGTGCTGGGATTACAGGCATGAGCCACTGCGCCTGGCCATGCACCATTGCTTTTTGACACCAGGCAGTTTCTGACAAGTCTCCTTCAGAATACTCGTGGCTGTCGGTGTTCCATTGAGCTCAGGCAAAGTTGGGGAGGATGCGGAGACCCCGGAGTGTCTGCTCTGTGTCAGGTGCTGTGCCGGGTGCAGCTCCGAGAGACAAGCGCCAGGCACGGCTTAGTGGCCCCTCCTGGGGCCTTGGTCACACTATAAGCTCTCTAAGGGCAGCATGGCCGGCTGCTTCCCACGGCCCTGCTTCATCCCAGGTTCCGTGTGGCATTCTTTTGGAGGCCCTGTACGCTAGACCTGAGTGCCTGTCTATAGACAACACATGCTAGCTGGGCACACTCAGTGTGGAGTCTGCTGTCCTCTACCTCTCGTCCCCTTCTCACCTGGGCCTGGGATAGTTATCCTGGGCCATGGATGGAAAAACTGAGGTGCTGACACCAGATAGCTTTCCCCATACATTCCTGTTATCCTTCCTCCTGTTATCCTCCCTGGGGAAATTGGCTCACAGACATCTGGGCTTATTTGTGGATGTGTTTATCTGTCTTTCTCCCATCTGTGGCTGTAATAATATCCGCTCCGCAGGCACTGGGAGCTCATGATTGTGGTTATCATTACGGGTTAGTGGAACCCGTCGGGGTTGGAAGCTGATGCCCGGAGCCTGCTGTGTTCCAGGCCTGGGCTAGAGGTTGGTCGAGATGCCTGTGCCCCCTGCCTGTTCAACGTGCTGCTCATGGGATCCCTTGAGCAGCTTTCCTGCTGGTACTGAACGACTCCCACATCTGCAGGAGTCTTGGATGGTGGCCATCTGTTGAACCTTGAGGTCATTTCCAGGTGTGAGGTCTCCTGTTTGAATTGCTCCATGGGGACTGTGTGCACAGGCCCGGAGCCCTCAGCTTGTGGAGGTCTTAACTGGAGAGGCCTCGGCAGGGCCCCACGTCTCCTCAGGGTTTGAAGCTGTGTTAGGCGATCCACCTCAATTCTGTCTTTGGGTCCAGGACTGTGCCCTAGACGGGAGCCACAGCCTGATGTCTGGACCCCGCTGTGCCTTGTGGTGCAGCTCCAGAGAGTAAATGCTGTCTTCTTCCACTGCAGGTTGTCCACCCGGCCGGAGGTGGCCAGCATCGAGCCGCTGGGCCTGGATGAGCAGCAGTGCTCCCAGAAGGCCGTGGTGCAGGCCCGCCTAACCCAGCCTGCCCGCCTCACCAGCATCATCTTCGCAGAGGACATCAGTAAGGGCTGAGTACTGTTTGTGATCCCCAGTGGAAGTCAGAGACAGGGAAACGCCCATTGAGACTCAGGGTCCCAGAGGCCTACCTGAGCCCATGGCAGGACTTTCTCTTGGTGGGTGGCAGGACACCCAGGCAGGAGACAGGCACCCAGCAGGCAACACCCATCCCGGGCCTTGTGCCAGCACTTTGTACCGTGTTCCCTTTTTGTGGAGGCTGGCTTGCTAAATTTCTAAATTATTATTTGTTACCTAAATAACTTTTTTTTTTTTTTTGAGACCGAGTGTCACTCTTGTCCCCCAGGCTGGAGTGCAGTGGCGTGATCTCAGCTCACTGCAACCTCTGCCTCCTGGGTTCAAGTGATTCTCCTGCCTCAGCTTCCCAAGTAGCTGGGATTACAGGCGCCTGCTACTACACCCGGCTAATTTTTGTATTTTTAGTAGAGACGGGGTTTCATCACGTTGGCCAGGCTGGTCTCGAACTCCTGACTTCAGGCGATCCACCCACCTCGGCCTCCCAAAGTGCTGGGATTACAGGTGTGAGCCACCACGCCCAGCCCTAAATAACTCTTAATGGGTATCAACTCATTACTATGACAGTTATCCTAATCTATGAAATCACTCCTTTTCATTCCCCATACCTAATTTATTATATTGGTTGTAAAATAGTTTGACAACAACAATATAATTTTCTATCATGCTTTTCCCTACTTAGATTATAGGACATGTTCCATTTTACGATACGATGATTTTTTTTTTTTTTTTTTTTTTTGAGACAGAGTCTTGCTGTGTCACCCAGGCTGGAGTGCAGTGGCGCGATCTCGATTCACTGCAACCTCTGCTTCCCAGGTTCAAGTGATTCTCCTGCCTCAGCCTCCTGAGTAGTTGGGGCTACAGGCATGTGCCACCATGCCCAGCTAATTTTTGTATTTTCAGTAGAGACGGGTTTCACCAAGTTGGCCAGGCTGGTCTCGAACTCCTGACCTCATGATCTGCCCACCTCAGCCTCCCAAAGTGTTGGGGTTACAGGTGTGAGCCACCGTGCCCGGCCCATATAATGATTTTTAATGCTAAATAATATTCTCTTTTTTTGTTGCTGTTTTGAGACAGTGGCTTACTCTGTCACCCAGGCTGAAGTGCAGTGGCTCCAACACTGCTCACTGCAGCCTCAACCTCCTGGACTCAGGCAATCCTCCTGCCTCAGCCTCTCAAGTATTTAATAGTTGGGACCACAGGTGCATGCCACCATGCCCAGCTAATTTGTAAAATTTTTTGTGGATAGTTGGGGTCTCCCTATGTTGTCCAGGCTGGTTTCAAACTCCCGGGCTCAAGCAACCCTCCTGCCTTGGCCTCCCACAGTGGTAGGATTACATGTGTGAGCTACCACACCTGGGCCAAATAATATTCTTAACAGGAGGTTGTCCTATAAGCATTTCCTTGTATTGGGCATTTAGAGTGTTTTCAGATGTTCGTTTCAGTGTTACATATAAAAATAAATGTTTTTATATAGAGAACAAATTAGAGTTCTTTTACATTATTTCTTAAGATAAATTCCCAGTTTTTCTGGGTCACAGCCTTGAATATTTTTATTTTTATTTTTTGAGATGTAGTCTCACTCTGTTACCCAGACTGGAGTGCAGTGGCATGATCTTGGCTCACTACAACCTCCGCCTCCCAGGTTCAAGCAATTCTTCTGCCTCAGCCTCCTGACTAGCTGGGATTATAGGCATGTGCCACCAGGCCTGCCTAATTTTTCTTGTATTTTTAATAAAGATGGAGTTTCATCATGTTGGCCAGGCTGATCTTGAACTCCTGACCTCAAGTGATCCACCTGCCTTGGCCTCCCAAAGTGCTGGGATTACAGACATGAGCCACCACGCCTGGCCAGCCTTGAATACTTTTAAGGCTTTTGATACATGGGACTGTATTGCTGTGCAAGAAAACAACACTAAAGTGCACAAGTATTTTTTTTTTTTTTTTTTTTTTTTTTTGAGACGGAGTCTCGCTCTGTCGCCCAGGCTGGAGTGCAGTGGCACGATCTCGGCTCACTGCAAGCTCCGCCTCCCGGGTTCACGCCATTCTCCTGCCTCAGCCTCCCGAGTAGCTGGGACTACAGGCGCCCACAACCGCGCCCGGCTAATTTTTTGTATTTTTAGTAGAGACGGGGTTTCACCGTGGTCTCGATCTCCTGACCTTGTGATCCGCCCGCCTCGGCCTCCCAAAGTGCTGGGATTACAGGCGTGAGCCACCGCGCCCGGCCTAAAGTGCACAACTATTTTTTTTTTTTTTTTTTTTTTTTTTTGAGACGGAGTCTGGCTCTGTCACCCGGGCTAGAGTGCATGGCCGGATCTCAGCTCACTGCAAGCTCCGCCCCCCGGGTTTACGCCATTCTCCTGCCTCAGCCTCCCGAGTACCTAGGACTACAGGCGCCCGCCGCCTCGCCCGGCTAGTTTTTTGTATTTTTTAGTAGAGACGGGGTTTCACCGTGTTCGCCAGGATGGTCTCGATCTCCTGACCTCGTGATCCGCCCGTCTCGGCCTCCCAAAGTGCTGGGATTACAGGCTTGAGCCACCGCGCCCAGCCAATGCACAAGTATTTTTATATGGTACCTGGGGAATGGTCAGAATAATTTTGTATCTCTTGCTGCTATCCTTACACTTGAGGGTTCCCCAGGTAATGCCATTTACATACCTTATTTATGGAGCAAGTAAAAAAATCTCTGGGTGTACCCACCAGCCCCTTCTGTACTATAGTTGATAGTCTTTTATAAAAACACCAGCATATGTGTAAACCAAAAACCACCAGTGTAATCCCTAATCTCAGTGAAGGGACAGGGCTCTTGTCTTTGGGATGGGAACTCATCATACTATAACCCTTGTCACTTCACTGAATGGTTACACCCTGAACGAAACTAAGTTTTCCTGGAGTTTTCTTTGCCCACAGCTTTAAATGCTGGTGCCCCGCTGGAAAAGCCAGAATGGGTGGTGACAAGGCCCCCACAGCCCTTCCTTTCTGGTAGTCCCTGTTAACTGTCAGCGGGGCTGTGCGCAAGGGAGCTGCTTGGCTTCTGAGGGTGAAGCTGGTGGTCACTGTGGTCTTTGCCAGAGTGTAAGCCTGCAAGGCTTGGAAGTGGAGCCAGGGGCAGGGACTGTCTTTGTTGCTGACCCCTCCCTGGGGTTCCTTCAGCCACAGGCCAGGTCCTGCGCTGTGATGCCATCGTGGACCTCATCCATGACATCCAGATTGTCTCCACCACCCGCGAGCTCTACCTGGAGGACTCCCCCCTGGAGCTGAAGATCCAGGCCCTGGACTCCGAAGGTGAGGACGTCCCCTGCCTGTTTGTCCTCTGCAGCCCATGCTGGATCATTCCCCCACCATGACCCTGGCCTTTCTACTTTCCCCACTCCTCTGGCATCCAATCCTGCAGGTCCCTAGGGGGCAGCTGTGGTTAGGCAGGTGAAGTTCGTGCTGGGGGAGATGTTGAAGAGGCAGAAACCACCTCTGAGGTGGGCCTCAAGCCCTTGGTGGCATCGAATCATGGTCACTCCTGGCCCTCAGGAACCCCTACAGTGGGGCCTGTGTGCTCACAGCTGTGGCTCTGTGACCCTGGAGCCAGACCTGCCTGTCATAGTACTGGTCCTTGGTGCAGCACATCTTGGGGAAGCTAGTATTCTTGACAGCGATGGGAGGCAGGGAGAGGCTCCCTGCTCCGGCCCTTAGGGCTGGTGGTGGCTTCTTGTTCCAGATCTCAGCATGTGTGTAGATCAGGTCACATTTATGCTGCTGGCCCAGGGTGCTGCCCTCACATCTTCACTTTGCCAGAGTCAAAAATGGGCTTGGCTTATTTCCAGGCTGGAATTTTTCTAGGTGATCTCTTCAAGGAAGTAAGGGAACTTTTTTTTTTTGGAGACAGAGTCTTGCTCTTGTTGCTCAGGCTGGAGTGCAGTGGCGCGATCTCGGCTCCCTGCAACCTCTGCCTCCCGAGTTCAAGAGATTCTCCTGCCTCAGCCTCCTGAGTAGCTGGGATTATAGGTGCCTGCCACCATACCCAGCTAATTTTTTTTTTCTTTCGTATTTTTAGTGGAAACAGGTTTTTACCAAGTTGGCTAGGCTGGTCTTGACCTCCTGACCTCAGGTGATCCTCCCACCTCAGCCTCCCAAAGTGCTAGGGTTACACGCATGAGCCACTGCACCTGGCCAATAAGGGAAACTTTGTAGGTTAAAATTCTTGTCAGAGAAAATAAAAATCAGGCAAAAGATACCTTTCAGATGATCTGCCCCAAAACCAAGTCCAAACCAAGGCCCACCTTGTCTTTGAAATCTTTTCTGACAACTCTAGCTCCTGTTTTTGAAAAAATTTCTGGATCAGGATTTCTTCGCCTGGATAGTATTGATTGACATTTGGGGTTGAATAATTCTTTGTGATGTGGGCTGTCAGTGCATTATAGGATGTTCAGCAGCATCCCAGGCCTCTACCTACTAGATGTTAGTAGTGTCTCCCAAGCCATGACAATCAAAAATGGCCCAGACATGGCCAAACGTCCCTGGGGGGCCAAACCACTGTTTAGAGCACTAGCAGACCCTTTCTTCGCCATTTACCCATTCGTCAGATGAGGCCCTTAACCTCTGACACTGCCTTCTGACCTGTGAGATTGAGATAGTGATGCTTGTCCTGGGGACCATAAGGATTTAGTGAGAAATATGTACAGTGTTCAGTCTTGTGTGAATACTCAGTAAGCCAGGGGGTGTTTCTCTGAGCACTTTCTACAAACTGGGCCTTGTCCAGGCACCAGGATTGCTATAGGGAAAGAAGTACCTGGCAGCTCCCAAACAGTTAAACACAGAGTTATCCTACACCCCGGCAATTCCACTCCTATCCAAGAGACTGGAAAATACACGTCCACATGTGAATACTCATAACAGCATTATTCATAGCCGCCAAATGTGAAAACAACCCAAGAGTCCATCAATGGATGAGTGGAAAAACAAAACGCGATCAACTCCTGCAATGGAATATTATTTAGCCACAAAAAGAAGGAAATACAGGCTGGGCACAGTGGCTCATGCCTGTAATTCCAGCACTTTGGGAGGCCGAGGCGGGCGGATCACTTGAGGTCAGGAGTTCGAGACCAGCCTGGCCAACACGGTGAAACCCTGTCTCTACTAAAAATACAAAAACAAGCCGGGCGTGGTGGCACACACCTGTGGTCCCAGTTACTCAGGAGGCTGAGGCAAGAGAATCGCTTGAGCCCAGGAGGCGGAGGCTGCAGTGAGCCAAGATGGCACCATTACACTCCAGCCTGTTTCAGATTTCTGGGGGCAGTGTGTGAAGGTGCCATGATCTCCACGTCCTGGCCAGCACTTGCTATTGCTCACCCTTGTGGTTCTAGTTAAACCCCTTTTAAGTCACTTTTTCTTGAATGTGTATTGATTCTCCCCAGGCAGGTGGTGGGAATGTCGGGATTGGAGAGGTGCCTACCTTGGCGTTCCCAGGCCACTGTTATGCCAGGATGGTGCCCAGCGGCCCTGGATGGTTTCCTCTTACACTCCCCGCTCTCCTGAAGGGTTGATGGCGCCTGCAGCCAATTCCAGAGTAGGACGTCATCTGGTCTTCACAGACTGGGTCATTCACCAGTAGCCCATGTCAAGGCCTCATCTTTGCAGCAAGAAAATGGATAATTTCCCTCCTCATCCACTGTGAGGGCGTCATGCTTTTTACTTGGTCCTCCTCGCCCGAAATACTTTGATTAGTACCTTCATCATTTCTTTTGCCTTTTTTTCTGAGCCTGTGACCTCTCTTCTGATCAGAGTTTCCTCTGTGAAGTTAAACTTGACCCTTAGAACCTTTGAGGGTCTGGCAGTCCCAGAAATGATGTGCCTTATATAGATTGACGAATGTCAAGAAAGAGAATTGCTCAACAAGCAGTGGCACCGTGGCTGCCCATGGGTCCCAGGCAGTATGTTGTCCCCTTAGTAAGTACAATGTCTTTTTGTGCTTATAAATGGTCTGATGCCCACTATATAGATGAGGAAGCTGAGGCTCAAAGAGCTTCAGTAACTTGCCCATGGTCACACAGCTTATGGGTGGCTGAGCAGGGGCTGGGATCCAGGATGTCTGACTCTGTCACCTGAGCTCTTTCCCGCTGGATGCACTGCCTGTCTCCTGCTGCTGCATTTTCCTGGGCATTGGGGGTCCTCCCCGCATGGCTGGGATCTGCCTTTTTGGCCAGAAGCCACCTGCAGAGTGCCCTCCTCCAGACAGGGCTCTGTCTATTGCACATAGTAGGTACAAATAGCTTCTTTTTGAGTGGAAAAAGCAAAACTTTGAGCAGAAGTTTTCACAGCTATTTCCTGGCCCACCTATGCCTCTTGCATCAGCAGAACTGGGCTAGCTCAGCGTCTACAAACATGCCCCTTCCTCACCTTTCCTTATCCCGTCTCTTCTGCCTGGAGCACCTTCCCCTCCTGAACTCTGCTTTCAGAAGCCATGCTTCCTCTGGCATTGCCTCTCAGGTATCCCCTCCTCCAGGGAGCCCTCCTTGGCTGCCCAAGGTGGGACGTATTCTTCCCTTCCATTTTCCCTCAGCTCTGCAGTGCCCCCTGCCCTGGGGTGCAAGGACATTTTCTACTGTGGCTTGTCAAGGTCAGCACTAGGAAGGCATAACTGGGATCAGTTCATTCTTCTGGACTCTTCTGTGCCTGACACTGGACTTGGGGCCCAACCAGCATTGGGTAAATGTTTGCTAGGTTGAATTGCCTAACATTTTCCTTCAGCCCTCCTGCAGGACAGGGGAGGTGGATCCTCTGGAGACCGGACCCCTGGCTTTCCTGGTTAATATCTAAACTTGGTTGTGAGCCTTCAAGGTCAAGGGCTCTGTTGCACATAGTAGGTACTGATAGCTTCTTTTAGAGTGGAAAAAGCAAAACTTTGGGCACAGATTTCTTGAGAGCTTTCCCTGCCCCCTTGCCACCCTTAGGGGTGCCCACCCGCAGCAGGCCCTGGAAAGGCAGACGTGTGCCTTGACATCCCCAGAGCCCACACAGCTGGGTCTGGCCATGTTGCCCAGCAGCTGGCAGGAGAGAAAGCCAGTGGCCAGCAGCTGGCAGGCCCATGCATGAACGAGGGTCCCTGTGTTCTCATCTGCATGGAGCCCTGCAAATCCTGCACCTGGTCCTATGTGTGCACCTGCCCAAGCAGGTAACTTACAGAAGCCTAAGGACACTTTCTGCTCTTGGAATTGCCACACATTCAACTCTTCCTCCACATTTGAACGTGGTGGACTTCCAGGAGAGACTGGGGGGAGCAAAGATGATGAAAAACAGCTCCACGTGCATCCCCCTGAAGTGTCTGCAGGCACGATTCTCTCCCACTGTTTTCCTTGCTAAGAGCCCCTTAGCAGGGCCTCCCCCACCTCTATCCCCTTGTCCATAAGCGGGCCTTTGTGAACACTGGACATGTCACGGGGGTGCTTTCTCAATTTGATCTTCCCACCAACTCCGTGGGTTTGTATTTTCATCCCCATTTTACAGAAGAGAAAAGCTATGCTTGGAGCCGAGCTAGGTAGAAGCGCCAGGGTAGCTGTTCAGGACTCTCGTAGTGTTGGCATGTATTTATTTTAAGGGAGTGGCCTGCCTAGTGGTCTGCAGTCTTGCATTTCTGGTTAGTGGGTCACACTATTGTAGGGTCTCCATGCTCCCCTCACTGAGCACATTGTAAAGCTGCCGTGCTGGGCTCTGACTCCGGAAGGCAGGAATTTTGGTCCAGGCTCCCCTCACCGAGCACACTGCAAAGCCGGCCTGCTGGGCTCTTCCCCTGGAAGGTGGAATTGGAGCTCAGGCTCCCCTCACTGAGCACACTGCAAAGCCAACCTGCTGGGCTCTGTCCCCAGACAGTGGAATTGGGGCTAGCAGTACTCCATGTGCACCCTGTTTCAGCTCAGTGTGTGGAAGAAGGTTCTCACGGTCAGGGCTGTTGAACAGAGGAATGGGTTGTGCTGGGCGATGAGCTCCTCGTCCCTGGGGTATGCGGGAAGGGTCTCAAGCCCACATCCAATGGGGATGCAGCATCCAGGGGTTGGACTAGAGGACTCGTGTCTTGCAGCCAATGTGTTTTGCTGGTGTGGATTTTCATATTCACCATCCTCATCTAATGTCCTGGATGTTAGGAAGACAGATTAATTTTTGGGAAACAACAGACTTTTCATTTGCTCAAAATCCTTCTGTGGACCTCCAAGAAAAAAATCTTCCCACGTGTATGTACATCATAGATGGGGATTATCTTCCTCTGATCAGTTGCTCACCTTGATGGAAGGACACCCAGGGAACTGTAAGAAGATACCTCTCTTCATAAAAGATGCCTTGAGAAGTAAGGCGAAGGCAGCAGAGTTTTCTGGAGCTTCTGCTAAGCACTATTTCATGTGGTCTTTGAGACCTCATGGGGCCAGGGATCGGGGTGAAGAGAAGCAGGACCCAGGCCCGTCTGACTCTAAATACCTTGCCCTTTGCACTGTAGAAACAACAGCTTTTCTTGGTCCCCAGATCCCTTGTATTGGGAGCTGGTCAGGAAGGGAGTGTGGACGAGGGATGTGGAACAGGCGTGGGGCATCAGGGGCTGGCGGGGAGTGTGGCATGACCGCTTCTAGAGAGGGTGAGCAGCTTTTGGCCCTCAGAGGGAATGAGGCCCAGGCGGGTGGATCTTCATCCTTTCAAGAGAAGGTGAGAACTAGACTTGCATGTGGCATCTGTTTCTTGATTGGAAAGGATAGATCAGAAGGCTCCCAGGCAGCAAGCCAGGACATAAGAGCCAAGGCTGGCTGGGCCTGGCTCTCCTTGCCCCCTACCTACCCCAGGACCTCAAGAGTCTCACAGTCAAAGTGAAGAAGCAAGAGTCATGTGACACTAGACAGTTGGGGTAATGCCCCTCTTCCCTGGGTCCCCTCCCCCGCACAGGGAGAGAGAGGAATTTACTCCCAGGAAGTGGTGAGCAGGAATGAATGGTCCAGGTTTCCAAGCAGCCTCCTAAACTGTAAACCAGTCACAGACCTGCAGGGCAGTGGTGTTATGCACTGCATTGAGCTAGTCCTGCAGTCAAGGGCAGGGAGTCACCGCAGGAAGAGCACAAGCTTTCACCTGACAGCCCTCGGTTCAAATCCTGACTTCGCCCCCTGGTGGTCACATGATTGTGAGCGAGTAAGTGTCTTCATTCAGCCTCAGTTTCCTCTCCTGACATACAGGTTATGACACCTGCCTGGTGGGGGATGATGTGGAGCGTGGTTCCTGCGTGGGGCAGAAGCTCCCACCGCCTCCCTCCGCCCTGGGGAATTAACTCCATGTCTGTTCACCTTCCTCGTCTGCTCTTACAGGGAACACCTTCAGCACTCTGGCTGGACTGGTCTTCGAGTGGACGATTGTGAAGGACTCCGAGGCGGACAGGTTCTCAGACTCCCACAATGCACTGCGGTAAGGGGCGCCTCTGCCGGAACTGACCCCCTTTGAAGGGAAGGGAAAAGGGGGACAGCTGTGAGCTTCTCACCGGCAGGGGGCTTTCATCTGGGTCGTTGAGGAGCCTGGGAGACTCCCAGGATGCCTGCAACATTCCAAGTATCTGATTAAGGAATGGGGTTCACTCACACCATTGTGCGAGAGCCTAGCTGCTTCTGCAGCCCACAGAGAGTGTCCTGTGAGAAGCTGTCAGAGACTTGGGATGTCTAGCTGGAGAAATGAGACGTGCACGGCTGTCTCAGGGCACAGGGGAAGTGTGGGTGGCCCCAGGCTGCACTTCTGGGGGGCCAGTTAAAGGGCAGCCAGGTTTCGGCTGGGGCACAGGCCAGCTGTGCCAGCCGGTCTCTGGTGGAACAGGCTAAGTCACCCATACGGCGGTACAGTAAGACCCGTTGTGAGGTGGACACCTTAAGCGTCTTGACCTGTGTCATCCTCCTGGCAGCCACGCGAGCTTGCACACCACTGTGCTCTCCATCGAGTAGTCGTAGAGGCTGAGACTTGGAGAGGCCGAGCCATTTGTCTGAGCTCGGGGAGGGCAGAGCTGGAGTCTGAACTCAGATCCATGGATCCACACTGTCTCATGTGGGAACAACAGGCCCCAGGGCTATTTACTTGTAGTGAGGAAATGCGTAGTTCAGTTCCTAAGATGCACAAGCCTCCTGTCAATGGCTCACTGCGCTGCCACATGTGGGACAGGGCAGGAGCAGAGCCACGCAGGTCCTCTGCGCTGGTGCAGGTCCCAGGTCTGAGCTTGTATTCCTGACTGTGCCACCTTCCTCGTGATTTGCTATGTGATTTTTAAAATGCACAGTCCCTTTTTTAAAGTTGTTTTTGAATGTTTTGAGTCTCCTTTTGCAGCAATTTTAGGCCTGTAGAAAATTTGCCAGTGTAGTCCAAAAAGTGGTCTCCCTCACTCACCTGAGAGCCGGCTGCCAGCCTCATGTCCCGTCACCCTGATGATTTTCATGTGCTTTACGACCATCAGGGACATTGTCCTGCACGGCCACCATGCAGTCATGGCACTAGGAAAGGAACACTGATGCCGACTGTCTTCAGACCTCACTCGAGTTTGGTCATTTGTCCCCGCTTTATCCTTTTCAGCAAAAAGAGATCCCAGCCCCAAGTCACCTGCCGCATGTGTTCCGTTTCTCTTAGTCTCTGTCAGCCTGGGACTGTCTCCTGGGCTTTGACTTTGGACACCGCAACGCTTGTGAAGAGGACAGTCTAGTTATCAGTAGAGTGGCCCTTGTTTTGGGTTTGTCTGCTGTTCCCTCACAGCCAGGGTCCGAATGTTGTGTCTTTGGCAGGAATATTTCAGAAGTGAGACTCTGTTCTTCTACTTCCCTCTGTGCTTTCTCACCCCTTTGTAATTATAAGTCCTTTGTTGGGGAGTTTACTGTCTGGTCTTTCATTACGCCATTAAAGTCCTGCTCTGGACCGTAGGGGATGTTGGGGTGTGGTTCTTCCATCACAACCTTCTCCAGGCCTCGGCTTACAGCAACTCCAGATAGACGTCCTCATGTCCTGATGCCTTTACGAGTCTAGTTGCCCTTGTGGAGACAGGGCCTTCTGGACCAGCTCTGTGGTTTCTGGTGTTTTATAAAACCATGACCCTGGGCTGGAGAGTCAGAGACCTGGGACCTAGATTGCAGTCCTGGCTTTGTCGCTTCCTGCCTGTGGCCTTAGCCAGGGAACATTACCCACCTGAGCCTCAGCCTCCTGCCCTGGGAAACAGAGCTGGAGGGGATCCCGTACCTGCCTCTGAGGGCCACTGTGCAGCTTAGCGGGTTGATCTGCTCAGGGCCCCTCTCTGGGCCTGGCACATGCTGGATGTTGAGGGGATGCTGATTCCCTATCCCCTTCTGACAACACCCCATTCCCCGCCACGTCAGGCCCCTTGAGCTTCCAGGCAGCTAGCTCTGCACCTGAGCCAAATGCTAACAGAAATCCCAGACGCCATGGCAGGTTGGAGCTGGATTGTCCTGGATTTGCAATTTGACATGTGACACCTAGAGTAATCGGGCGAGGAAATAAATCACAATGCGGCCCAGCATCGGCAGATTGCTCTTGTGCAGGGGAACAGTGGACTCGTTTGTAAATGCAGGCTGAAGTGGGAGGCTGCATGGGAAGGATCCCTGAAGTCAGCCTGCCCAGCAGCCCACACTCCAGGCTATACCACGTCCCCGACATCTCCCCAAGACGAGATCCAGGGAGAGTGAGATGTGGTGCCGTCCAATCCCCAGGGCTAGGGGACCAGTCATGGAGAATCGTTCTCCAGAGCTGGGCGCTAGGCCGGGGAGGTGGGACAGGAGCAGGCAGCCTTGGGAAGGTGAGGGCGCTGCTGGCCCCGCTGTGACTGGGCTGTGCTCTTGGGCCTGCTGCCTACTCTCCCGGGCCTCACTGTTCCCATATGGACTCAGCAGCTGGTCTTGCATGTCAGTATTTACATCACGTGTACATACGGATAAAATGCAGATTCCCAGGCATCTTGCATCTTGGAGACAAAGCCTGGGCCAGGGGCCAAGAATCTGTATTTTTCACAAGGACTTTGGCAGTTCTGAAGTAGGAAGTTGCAGTGACGTGTCTCTAGGCAGCCCCAACCCTGACTAGGGCAAAACCCCTTATTTCAGCGTTAGCCCCAGTGAGAGGTGCTTATAGGGAATGCCGTGGTAGATTCTGACGAATCTTGTGTTGGAGTTTGATCAACGAACTTTGACAAAGTGCTCCTTTTCCAGAATCCTCACTTTCTTGGAGTCTACGTACATCCCTCCTTCTTACATCTCAGAGATGGAGAAGGCTGCCAAGCAAGGGGACACCATCCTGGTGTCTGGGATGAAGACCGGGAGCTCCAAGCTCAAGGCTCGCATCCAGGAGGCTGTCTACAAGGTGGGCCTGGGGTGCTGGGGGACAATGGGCTTCCTGGGGTGGAATCAGGCTGACGGCACCTGCTCATTCCCATAGACATGTTGAATTGTGGAAGTGAGATGCTGTCCCATGATTTCAGGTTGTGGGTTCATATTTTTATGTGTTTGATTTCTTTTGAGCCTCAGCTTACAAAGAAAGGTGGTTGAGGCCCCAGAAAGCATCTCTAGGGGTGCATAGCATTTGCTCATTCTCAGTTTCTAGGGAGGTCCAAGAGCAGGAGGTTCCTAGTAACTTGCCTATTTCCAATTGGCCCCCCCACCGTGCTGGTATAGGGACGCTCCCAAGCACTTGGGGCTTTGACAAAGCCCGGAGCTCCTGGTGTCTTCTATGCCGTCTCTCCTTGTGCCCCCATTGGAGCCCTGAGACTGGTGGCCCAGGGATCCCTTGTGTAGATCTCCTCAACCCCCTGCCCCAGCCGATCCCATGTCTTCCTGGCCTCACCAGCATCCCATTCTCGGGATAGTGGGGGTATGCCAGAGGAAAGGAGAATGAGGAGTGGGTCTATCCAACGTCCTGGTTCCTTCCCTGTCCCCGTGGACTAATGTCCACCCAACTGGTGCCTCGTTTTGAGCTGCAACACTGAGATATTTTTGTTTGCCTAGTGTCTGGAGCACAGGCAGGAACATGTGGTACTTGGCCTGCCATTTAATTTTGTAGAGTGGCAGACAGAGAAATCCTCTTCTGATTCACTCTCTGTAGTGGGTTTGCTGCATCTGGGAGTCCTGGAAGGTTTTGGAAACATGCGGACATGCCCTGTTACAGGGGCTAATCCCGCAGGACTCTGCAGGTAGTACTTGGAGACAGTTTGCTCCTGTGTAGGGCCCAGGCTGGGAATGGGTACAGCCCCACTGCTAAGCTGGAAAGGCAGATTTGCTGTCCTGCCCTCCGACATTCAGTGGCCCTCCCTGCCTGCATTCTGCCACAGAACCCTGCCTATGGTGGTGCCCAATATACTTGTCTCTTTTGAATGCACTGAAGATATTAACTAGTTGTTAAGTGAGGAAACCTGTCAGTTGTGACAGCAGGCTTAAAGGAGAATCCAAAAAATAGCCACAGGACACCAGGCATGCTGAACTGAACTCAGAAACATGCAGAATGCCCACACCCACAGGAGGGCAGTCAGCTGTACCTCCACCAGAGGAAATGTTTTTGTGTTTCTGTGGACAGGAATCGTTTGCTTTGTTGTTGCTTTTCTGCAATGTACAGTGCCATCAAACAGGCCAAACACAATGAAAGGTGCAGGCCTCTGGAGAATCCAGTACCTAAGGGTGCACTAGACAGGGCACCTAGTGATCTTTCTCCCATTGCAAAGTTGCTCACAGGTTTTCCTGAGGAGGCAGGAGGTCACAGGTTGGGGGTGAGAGGTGGGCAGGGGAAGGGGCCAAGGAATAGCAGCCAAGGGCTCATCACAGCACATGCGTCTCCTGCTTTTTACATTGGCCTAGGGCTTCTCAAGTTCCCTGGACCTTGGGCTTTTGTGCAGAGAGAACTTGAGCTCCTGATGGCCATACTGTCCCTAAAGTTCATGCTGGCTTTCCTCATCTACTCCCGTTTAATCATTGTTTCACATAGAGATAAGCCATGCACAATGGGCAGCCAGTGAGAGGGCTCAGTCTGGGTAATGCCCTTTGTCTGGGTGCCTGCTGTACTTATGGACCTCCCCCGGGACCTCTGGGGTCTGAAAGTGAGGATTTGGGAATGATATCTTGTTTCTTTCCTCCTAACTTCTCTATTCCCATGTTTAAAACATCTCTTTCTCTTGCTCTCACCACCACTCCTCCATTCCCTATCTGCACCTCACTTTGTCTACCTTTTCTTTATGCCAAGAACGTACGCCCTGCAGAAGTCAGGCTGCTGATTTTGGAGAACATCCTTCTGAACCCGGCCTATGACATCTACCTGATGGTGGGAACCTCCATTCAATACAAGGTGCAGAAGATCAGGCAAGGGAAAATTACAGGTGTGTCATTGGCTCTGCCATCGTGACAGATGCTTCCTTTGTCCTTTTTTTATTTTGGTGACATACATGTAACAAAATTTACCATATTAACCACTTTTAAGTGCTCTGTCAGGTAACATTAAGTACATTCACAGTGTTTTGCAGCCATCACCACCATCCATCCACAGAACTCGTTCATCTTCCCAAACTGAAGCTCTACATTGTTAAACACTAACTCCCCTTCACCCTCTCCCAGCCCTTGGCACCTACCATTCTATTTCCTGTCTCCATGAATGTAACTACTCTGGGTACCTCATGTACGTGGAATCACGTAGTATTTGTTTTTTTGTGACTGGCTTATATCACCTTTTTCTTAGCCTGATGTCTTCAAGGTTCATCCATGTTGTAGCAAGGACTGGAATTCCCTTCCCTTTTAAGGCTGAATAGTGCTCCATTGTGTGGATGGATAGATCACATTCTGTTTACCCGTTCATCCATCAATAGACACTTGGGTTGCTTCCACTTTTTGGCCGTTGTGAGTAATGCTGCTGTGAACATAGTGAGAAAATATCTGAATCCCTGCTTTCAAATTCTTTGGGGTATATGCCCCTTCAGTGGCAGCAAGTCCAGAGCTGTGGGCTTTGTGCTTAGCTGGGCTTTGTCCCTGGTCTGCAACTGACATCTGAACAAACTTGGGCAAGCCACTGCCCTTCTCCAGGGCTGTTTCTCATTAGAGCCTTTGAGGCCTTTCTGCCTAGGCTATGAGGACAAAATGAGTCAACAGGAGTGTAGTTGTACTGTGTACTTGTGTTTGGATAGTGAGGGTTCTTAATGGAGTGCCAGTCCTCCTAAGGATCATTATCATTTTGTTCAAAGCTGTGTATATTTAACATCCAGAGCGTAGGACGTGAAGAGTCCTGGGCACAAGAGCTCAGGGCCAGTTCATCCGAGGGCCTCGGGCAGGTGACTTCACCAGGTTGGTAAGTCGGTTCCACCTATGATACAGGATGTCATTTAAGAGGCAGGCAGATACACACTTCAGCATAAGAGCAACTTGAGCGGTGTCCCCAGATGATGGGAGGTGCTGCATTGTTTAAAGTCCTGCTCAGGTGAGAGCAGTCGTCTGGTTGGTCATTTCTGTGGCAGAACGCTTGGTGTCTCAGGAGGACAGAGAAACTGAAGACAGGTGCTCCTGCCTTTGGACCAGGTTCTTTCTGGCAAGGGGGTGCTAGTTGAAGGGAAGCAAACTTGTGTTTCTTGATTCTAGGCAAGCAGCATCTGCCCTTCGGCAGGATGTCAAGTCAACGGGGGAGGATGGCCTGCAGTAGGATTTGTAGGAAGCCAAGCATCGGTGTCCTGGTCAGAGCCCGATGTTTACCTGACTTCAGGGCAGCAGATTCTAAGGCAGAGACAGTCTAAGATGTGGTTTTCAGGCTCCAACGTAGAGTTCTGGGGACAGCAGCCTAAGGAAGAGGTCTCCAAAATATAAACTTATCCATGAACCCTGATCAAGAAATGGCGCTGCGGCCTGGAGGAAGACGCTTGGAGAGCCTGGTCACTGCCAACAGCACCTAACCATGACTGAGCATTTCCTCGGTGTTGGGCAGTTGTAAGTGCTTTTCTTTTTAAAATTACTTTATTTCTTTAGAGACTTGGTCTTGCTATGTTGCCCAGTCTGATCTCAAACTCCTGGCCTCAAGCCATCCTCCTGCCTCAGTTCTTCTGAGTAGCTGGGACTACAGGTGTGTACCTGGATATAAACCAACAGCTTTGTGAGGTAGATTTCATTAATACCGTTTCATACATGAGGAAACTGAAGCATAGAAGAGCTGAAGCTCACAAAACTGTTGGGCTCCTTGGCCTTAATCACCCCTGTAGGATCGATTGGAATTTTCCTCTGCCCCGTCTCCCCAAAGGAAACCCAGAAAAAAGCTAATTATAACAACAGGGCCGGCCGGGCATGGTGGTTCATGCCTGTAATCCCAGCACTTTGGGAGGCTGAGGCGGGTGGATCACAAGGTCAGGAGTTCGAGACCAGCCTGACCAACATGGTGAAACCCTGCCTCTATTAAAAATACAAAAATCGACCAGGTGTAGTGGCGCATGCCTGTAATCCCAGCTACTCAGGAGGCTGAGGCAGGAGAATTGATTGAACCTGGGAGATGGAGGTTGCAGTGAGCCGAGATCATGCCATTGCACTCCAGCCTGGGTGACAGAACGAGACTGTCTCAAAACAAACAAACAAAAAACAGAGCCTTACAGTCTCCCAGGGCAGCAGCGAGGTGGTCCATTTGCATGGGACTCATGGGGCATGAAACTGCCCCAGCTGGGCAAGCAGAGCCCGTGTAGTTAAGAAGGGATGGGCTGGCTTTAGGAAGAGCTCACTTGGCCAGGCGCAGTGGCTCACACCTGTAATCCCAGCATTTTGGGAGGCCGAGGCGGGTGGATCATGAGGTCAGGAGATCGAGATCATCCTGGCTAACACGGTGAAACCTAAAAATACAGAAAAAATACTAAAAATACAGAAAAAATGAGCTGGGTGTGGTGGCACACACATGTAGTCCCAGCTACTCAGAAGGCTGAGGCTTGAACCTGGGAGGCAGAGGAGGTTGCAATAGCTGAGACCGCATCATCGCACTCCAGCCTGGGCGACAGAGTGAGACTCTGTCTCAAAAAAGAAAAGAAAAGAAAGAGCTCACTCTAAATTAGCTCGGGTATCGCAGCCCAGAGGAACTGTACCTCCCAAGGTACCTAGAAAACTTATGGGCTTGGTCACTGACTTTCCTGCCACAGACAACAAGGAATTGGAACACACGGAAGATGCCCTGGGACAGGAAAGGAAGGAGGCAGAGCCCACCTCTCTTTCATCAGTGGGGTCATGAGATGTGAAAGTCCTCCAAAAATACACACTCCTGTGTGATTGATGGCACTGGATGCTACTGCAGTGGATTCCAGATGGATGTTTTGGCAAAACCGAGAGGGGCCTAACTAGCAAAACTTCACTGTGAACAAGACACACCAGCGGAAACTCCTAAGTCTTTTAGATGAATCGATTTTGGGGTTTTTTTGAGAGGGTCTTGCTTTGTCACCCATGTTGGAGTGCAGTACCATGATCATGGCTCACTGCAGCTTTGACCTCCCAGGCTCAACTGATCCTCTCACCTCAGACCCCTGAGTAGCTGGGACCACAGGCACACACCACCATGCCTGGCTAATTTTTTTTTTTAATAGAGATGGGGTCTCTCTATGTTGCCTAGGCTGTCTCAGACTTCTGGGCTCAAGTTATCCCTCCTACCTCAGCTTCCCAAAGTGCTGGGATAATAGGCGTGAATTGCCATACTCAGCCTAGCTAGATTGTTTTTTCTTTGAGGTGTAATTCACGTGACTATATTGGTTTTTGCAGGTTTGCTAGACAGAAAAGTCAGGGAGTGTTGTCTTCATAGGGGACCTGAATTTCAGCAAATCCGTGTCTTATCCGGCATCCTGTGGAAGCCTCAGAGCATTCTGGGTTGGATGACAGTTACATGGGCTTATTAACATAGGATAATTATAACTGCAGATTAACTCTTTATATTTTTCTTTTCTGTTGGGTTTCCTTCCTTACAGTAATTTTTTCTTCTTTGGTATTTTTATTTCCTTTATGCCTGCCTCTCTTCTTTTATCTGGCTGCTCCCTTTCTTGCAAATACATTTCCTGAGCATCTGCTCTGTGCCAGCCCTTTGCTGAGTGCTGGGTGCACAGTGGTCAGCAGGGCTGCCTGCTTCCTGCCCTCCTGGAGTTCACAGCCTAGTGGAGGCAGAGCATAGTCAGTCACATCATGTCTGCAAGTGAGACCTGTGAGTGAAGGAGACAAGCTCCTGGGGCTTATAGCCTGGCATCTGTGTTGCTTATAGGGTGGGCTTCCAGTGGGGACTGTGGTCGCCATCTCCAGTCCTTAGTCCTAAGTCCTGTTGGTGTTTGGATTGGTTGCAGACATGACTGCCACTGTGATCAAGCTGTTAGATGTAATAAAAATGGGAAGGATGTGCTGGCTGATGTAATCAGTATCCAAAGAGATCTTGAGTGGATAGAATGGTGGAAATTACTGAAATAAAATGTACTAGGTTTGCAAAACCAATAGCATGCACATGTGTTGGGCTGAGGTTCATGTGTCAAAGACTCAGTTGTAGAAGGGACTTTGAATCTGGCAGGCACTTAACTGTGGCTGCTCAGAACTAATGTTATCTGGGGCTGCATGAGCAGGGGCTGAGGTCAGAGGCAGGGAGTGAGCTGTCCTTCATCCCTGACTCAGACCCAGCTCCGTAGTCATCCCTGGAGCTCATGTGGAGTGCAAGGTCTGGGAGTGGGGGCACTGACAGAAACACATCTGGGGGGATCAGCCAGGGTGAGCAGGGGACAGAGATCATGTCTTTTAGAAGAATGTGGGCCTCTTGACCTACAGAAGGGCAGCTGTTCACCCTCTGCAGATGATAGCAGGGCTGATCTGGGGCCTCAGGAGCAGCCTTTCTGTTGTTGGCCCAATAATTCAAAGACAGGAACTGGGCAGTGCCCTTAACATCTGCAAAGACTTCCACATTCAGCGTGTCTTGTAAGGAGTGAGTTCCAGGATGCAGGGAGTATCTAAGGCCAGGTATGGTGGCATGCATTGGTAGTCCCAACTACTTAGGAGGCTGAGGCAGGAGGATCACTTGAGCCCAGGAGTTCCAGGCTGCAGTGAGCTATGAGTGCACCTATGAAAGCCACTGCAGTCCAGTCAAGGCAGCATAGTAAGAACCTATCTCAAAAAAAAAAAAAAGAGAGAAAGAAAAGAAAAGGAGGTATCTAAGGAGTTTGTCACAAAAACCTCCTTATTTTCAGTCTTAGGATTTGCAAAGAGGGTTACATCTGTGCTATGTAAGTCCCCTTCAGTGTAAGCATTTTCATTTCCCAAAAGGGCCTTACTCATTTAGAAAACTTTAAAGTAAACAAGGGAGGAAGCTAGTGCTTTATTAATCAGTATAAAGTAATGTTGCTTCATTGAGCAACTGTGTTATTTTATTCTGACATTTATCTTTGATGCTCTGCTGCATATTCTGAACACTAGACGCATAATCTGCAAGAATCACTTGATTAGAGATGAGGACGTGGGCTGTGCATTCCCTGTGGCATTCTCAATTCTAGCCTGCATCAGAATCACCTACAGGGCTTGTGAAAACAGAGCTTGCTAGAGCCCAGCCCACCCCTGGAGTTTGATTCAGCAGGTCTGGATGGGGCCCATCATTTGTAGTTCCGGGTGATGTTGATGGTTCAGGGACCACACTTTGAGGACCCAATGTTGTAGTGAAAATTATTTGATACTTAGTAGGTCACATGAAAAATAACTCAGGATAAGGGCTAGGCAAGTTGCTTCTCTTTTAGAATTCTCATCAGAATCTCTGGAGATTCTGAAACATGCTTTAGCTGAAATTCCTCTGGGAGCCCCTGACCTGACACCCTCTATGGGGTATTGAAGCCCTGAGCTGGCCTGAGAGGAGGGCCAAGCAGGGATGTTGTCTGCTATTCCCTGTGTCCTCTTCTGTTGCTGGAGGGCTAGAACGTTCCACCTGTGGGGACAGTGAATGGGTGACTGGTTAGGAAGCTCCACGGACTTAGGAGAGTGAGTGTGAAAGTGGTCAGGCTCTCTGGATCAAAATGCCAACTCTGTTTTCCACTAGCTGCATGATGGTGAGCAGGCTGCTCATCTTGATGTCCTCAGTCCCCTATCCCCAAAATGTGGCTCTCAGTAGTGTGTGTTCCCAGGGCTATTGAGGAGTATGAGGGAATGTGATCACGAGACACCTCATTGTTCTGAGGCATCTTGATCCCTGCTCAGCAGTCACTATTGCTATCAAAAGTGCTTGTGGTCTTTGCCCACAGGGCAAGGAAGATGGACATCGATGTTGCTCACTTTATAGAACTGTTATTTCTCAGGGAAACTCTTTTCCATCCTAGCTCATGTTGGGCAAGTTCTTTTTCTGCCAAGTGGGTGTGAAGGGCAGGGGAACTCTGAAGCTGGTGAGGATGGCAGCAAGGTTCATTGTTTGCCATTGTAGACCCCATGGGAGACCAGTGACCAGAGCTTCTCGGGAAACCCCTAGAGGCTGGACAGAACCAGCAAGAACCCCAGTGCCCCCAAACAGCCCCTTCTATGTAGAAGCAAAGAATTCACTTTGCAATGTTCAGAAATGGCGTAATGTTAATATTCTCTAAGCAGTTGGCAGATAGATTGTGGTTAATTTTTTTTTTTTAAATAGCTTACAGCAGTCACAGAAAAACTGATTGCCTCTGAAAATTCATGGAGTGTCAGTTTTGTGCACCAGCATGGAGAATAATATTAAAATTTAAAGCACTGAAAACAATTAAGAAAAAAAAAATGCGGCAGCTGTACTGATAGCAGGGTGCAGAGACTCAGGGTGGTAGTGGGAGTGTATTGGCTTCTAACATTTCTTGTCTTTGCTCTCTCTTTCCCTGTTATTTTTTGTTTCTTGGTGGCCAGAACTCTCCATGCCTTCCGATCAGTATGAGTTGCAGCTTCAGAACAGCATCCCAGGCCCCAAAGGAGACCCAGCCCGGCCAGTGGCTGTCTTGGCCCAGGACACATCGATGGTCACTGCACTGCAGCTGGGACAGAGCAGCCTCGTCCTTGGCCACCGGAATATCCTTTTCTTGGGCTTGTGTGTGTGCATAGGCATGGCGGAGCTGCTGTTTGGAAGTCAAGTCGTTTTTTCCCTGAAAGCTTGGCAGGGCTAAAAATAGCCATTTCCCCTCAACGGTCTGAAAATCAGAAAGAACTGAAATAGCACTGCTGAGTGGAATTGCTCACGGCTGTGGGTGACTCACCCCAGAGGCTCCCAGCAGTGGGAGGTGATGGCAGGAGCTGCGTGTCATTCCTTGTCTCCGGAAACTTCTCCAACCTGCAGCCTTTCAGAGGGGGCCTGGCGGGGGCTATTTCCATACTAGCATAATGGAGTATTGATGCTCCAAACTTGTCGATGTGTCCTGTGTGGTCTCCAGTGTCCCTTGCAGAGATTCCCCTTTGCTAGTGTGGCAAGCGCAATGTGGTCTTTGATCCTGAAAAGTGCTTTTGCTCTGTGTGGCCTAAGCCAGGGGAGTTTTCATCCCCTCTTCTCTCCATGTAATGTCTTGATGATCAGGATTCTGAGCCAAGCTGAAACTGGCCGGCCAGCGGGTTTGTTTGCTGTCGTATGTCTTGCCCCTTAATTAAAATTCCAGGTATTCGCATGCAAGGTGCTTCTAGGTTACCCAACAGCACCATCTACGTGGTCGAACCTGGATACCTGGGTAAGTGTGGGTCTCCTGGGCCCTCCTGGATGCTGCTCAGTTGTGACTATATGAGTTTAAAAAATAGAAAACAGGCAATAGCTTCACAGAAAATGCTTCCTTCTGGCCAGCTCTGCCACTTGCTATGACTACCATTCCCCGGGGCACTCACCAGCCCTTCCCTGTTTGGTGTAGAAATAGGTAGAATGAGCCAAGCCAGGCAGGCGGCAGGCTCATCAAGAAGAGAAACAGAACTGGGTAGAGTGGTGAGGGGCTTGCACCCTCCAGGTTTTCACGCCACAGCTTTGCCCAGACCTGGGCTATGACATTTGGAGGTTGGGGCCCAGTGTCAGCTCAATTATAGAGGGACCCTAAGGTAACATGACAGGCAGGTACCTTAGCAGGGAGGGGAGGAACCTGATGATGATATTGAAGGTAGGCATTTTCTCAGACAGAGCTTCTTTTGCGGGAAGGTGTCCTGGCAGAGGGAATTGCTTAGGCAATGGTATGGAGGTGAGAAAGGCATCCCAGGGGACAGCAAGAGTGCTGTGGTATCCTGTGTTAGAGGGGACTGAGAACCTGGGAGGGCAGGGCTGACTCATATGGCAAGAGTGCTCAGTGACAGGCTTCAGAGTGTAGACCTGCTGAGATGAGTCCAGGGTTGGTCCTGGCGAGGTCAGCTCAGGACTGAGGGTTCAAAGCAGAGAACTATTGTGGATTCAGAGTGTAGGCCTGCCGAGGGTTCAGAGCGTAGGCCTGCTGTGTGTTGAGGACAGAGCTGCTGGATTCTGAGTGTAGACCCACTGAGGACGGGAATGAGTTTGAAAGAGCCTTGATCAGACAGAGTGGGATGAGTCCAGGGTTGGTCCTGGTCAGCTCAGGACTTAGGGCTGAAGATGGCATCAGACCTCTGCTCCTCAGCAGCAGGTCCCTCTCTGTGGAGGAGGCCAGGGCCATAGTTGTGGGACCCACAGGTGGGTGGCGTGGGGCTCCCAGGTGGGTGGCGTGGGGCCCGCAGGTGGGTGGCGTGGGGCTCCCAGGTGGGTGGTGTGGGGCCCGCAGGTGGGTGGTGTGGGGCCCGCAGGTGGGTGGTGTGGGGCTCCCAGGTGGGTGGTGTGGGGCTCCCAGGTGGGTGGTGTGGGGCCCGCAGGTGGGTGGTGTGGGGCTCCCAGGTGGGTGGTGTGGGGCTCCCAGGTGGGTGGGGTGGGGCTCCCAGGTGGGTGGTGTGGGGCCCGCAGGTGGGTGGTGTGGGGCTCCCAGGTGGGTGGTGTGGGGCTCCCAGGTGGGTGGGGTGGGGCCCGCAGGTGGGTGGGGTGGGACTCCAGGTGGGTGGGGTGGGGCCCCCAGGTGGGTGGGGTGGGGCTTCCCGTGTGGATGCTGAGGGCCCCTGTGCTGAGAGTGGTGGTCCCATCGTCCTCCACCCTGCTGTACCTGAGGCCTGAGTACAGGCTCCCCTGCCTGTTTTAGGGTTCACCGTTCACCCTGGTGACAGGTGGGTGCTGGAGACCGGCCGCCTGTATGAAGTCACCATCGAAGTTTTTGACAAGTTCAGCAACAAGGTCTATCTGTCTGATGTGAGTTCCTGTTCAGGTCCTAGCTGGGGGATGAGGTGGGGTCGTTGCCTTACGCAGCTGCTGAAGAGCAGCCCCCAAAGCAACAGGAGCCCCCATGCAGGCTGACCGAGGAAGGGTCCTGTTTCTAGTGGCGCTCCCGGGTCTGTGGGAGATAATGCGGAGGCGTCCCGGGGCATCTCCAGAGCCTGTGAGCCTGCACACCAGCCCCGCTGCGGAGCCCCTGTCAGGCTGGAGAGCAGAGGGTGCCACAGCGGCAGGGTTCCAGGAGACGGGGATAGGGAGGAGGTCTCTGCCCACCACTCTCCCGCCCCCTTTTCCCCAAGCTAGGGACCTCAGAGAATCCATTCTTCTCCTGCCCTGCAGAGAGTCAGGGAGCACGTCCTGGCTTTCTTCATACTGGGTCCCAGAAATACCTGGAACCCTGCATGACAGAGGCCGAGCTCAGCACGCTTTCTGGTTCTGGAAGGGGGTGTGAGACAGATGGGGAAATGTGCAGGAGTCTTGAACGCCTCTCTATCCCCTGTGAGAAATTCCAGCCTCGTCAGTGAGCACCTCCAGGCCCTTCCAGGTGGCGTTGGAGGTTTTAGAAGAAGGAAGTGAGGTTCCTCTCGGTGTCCTTGAAGAAGTCATTGCTTTGCTCGTGTTATCAAACAAGGGCTGGGATGGTCACCATTTACAGTTACCTGTAGGGGACATGATGTCCTTTTTTTATATTTACTGGTTCCTTGTTGAGACCTTGGTAGGCTCCAAGCTGCCCCAGGTGCCACAAGGGGAGAAGAAACAGGAGCGCAGGTCATCGGGCCATGCAGGGAGGGCGGCCTCGGTGGGGACAAAGGCCATAGTGGTCAGAGCTCTGTTCCAGGGCCCAGCCCGCCCATCTGTTGCTAGTAGAGGCTGCTGAGCTCCAGGGGGCCCCTTGGCCTGGCCTGGCTGCTGGTTTTAGTCCTGTAAGCTTCGTGCCCAAACTCTGACTTTCTGGAGTCACCCCAGAAACACCTCTCTCCTGTCCTGCCTCATCTTCCAGAACATCCGAATTGAAACTGTGCTTCCTGCTGAGTTCTTTGAGGTGCTCTCATCCTCCCAGAATGGTTCGTACCATCATGTCAGGGCACTAAAGAGGGGACAGACGGCCATTGACGCGGCCCTCACCTCTGTGGTAGACCAGGCAAGTTGGTGGCTCCCCTGCGTCGTGCCTTGGCCTATGAAGCCCCGCTCTGTAGGCAGAAATGTCAGCCCAGGAGGGCCATGAGTCCCAGGGAGTTGGGCCACCAGTGTCCCTTTGCCTGTTTGGGCTACTTGCATCCTGGGTTCTTTTTCCCCTTGTCTTTAAGAAGCCCATCAGCCTTAGGGAGCAGAGCTTTGCTGATTGGAAAATCGGCCTGGGTGTTCCCATTTTCCTATCCCACACAAAAGGCCTCCTGGCCTGAAAGGGGCCACAGGCCGTAACAGGAAGAAACGCCCATGCACTGACAGTGACTCCTGCCAGAGTCAGCCTCCTCAGCTCTGGGGGCTGGGTGAACTGCTTTAGCTCTCAAGCCTCAGTTTCCCCATCTGTAAAGTGGGGGAGGGGGGACACCACGTCCATCCTGCCCTGAGGATTCATTCAGGCAGCACTTCCAGAAAGCACTTCAGAAAGCCATCCCCGTGGAGAATGAGAGGGTGGCTCTCCACTCTCCCAGAAATCCACCTTTGTGGCCTGATCCCCAGGGAGGGGTGGGGGTCCAGTGACTGGGAAAGACTGATGATGACATGGATGTCATAGTGACGTGTGGCACCCTCACCCGTTGTAGGATGGAGGGGTCCACATACTACAGGTGCCTGTGTGGAACCAGCAGGAGGTGGAAATTCACATCCCCATCACCCTGTATCCCAGCATCTTGACATTTCCATGGCAACCAAAGACGGGCGCCTATCAGTACACAATAAAGGTACGTGAGACCGCTCACCTCTGGGTGCGTTCCTTTGGTGTTTTCATAAGATTGTGGCTTTTTGTCCATTCTATTACTTTTAGTATTACTCTCTAGTGGTCATAGAGAATTTTAAATCACAGTCTTTATGATTTCTGTTGGTTCCTGAGGTTTCCATCATAGCAATACATTTTGGTAATTAGGAAAAAAAAACAACAAAAAAAACCAACAATGAAAAAATTGAGAATAAGGCAGGGTGCAGTGGCTAACACCTGCAGTCCCAGCAATTTCGGAGGCTGAAGTGAGAGGATCACTTAAGCCCAGGAGTTTGACACCAGGCTGAGCAACATAGGGAGACCTCCATCTCTACCAAAAAAAAAAAAAAAAAAAAGAGAGAGAAAAAATGCAATAAAGAAAACCTGGAATACAGATTTGAATTTCATTAACATTTATTTTTCTAATTTATTTTAAAGCAATATATACACACACCCTTAGAGAAAACATTAAAATTTAAGGGATAAGTATCTCCAACCTCATCACATGGGATGTATCATTGCTCTCACCTTAATGCTTGTACCTGGTGTTAGCCAGCAGGACTCACGTTAGACAGTGCTCGAGTCCTCGTGGTCGGTGCAGGGCACATCAGTCCTGCTGTCCCGTGGAGTGGTGACAGGTGTCCTGTCCGTAGACTGGCACCAGCTGTCTGCTCAGGTGTGTCACCATCCTGGCCTCTTGGGTTCTGGGGTTGTTTCTTCTGGTCTGGGAGCAGAGGTGTGGTCGCTGACCTCCCAGCAGACGATGAGGAACGGGCAGGGGTGTGTGCTGGGAGCTTGTGTCTAGTCAGGGAGGCAGCGCCCTGCAACTGGCTCGGTGACCAAGGGTTTTGTCCCACGCCAGCCTGAGCTCTGGGAGGTGCCACCAGGTTCTAGGGCATCTGTCATGGGCCTGTGTGTTTGTGTGCGTCAGTCTCGAGGTCCCCAGAATATGAGGACAGAAATGAGACAGGACAGAGGGTGAGGGCAGGGGTAGCCTCCAACCAGACCCTAGTTGATGCCACATTTTTCCCTGCTGTGGGCATCGACCTTGTGTGTCAGTGAGGAAGTGGTCACAGGTGTTTTAGAGCCTGTGAGAGTGTATCTGTGTTTGAGTGTATTGGTGCTAGTGTATATGTGTGAATGTATGTATGTGTGAGAAAGTTTGAGTGTGTGCATGTGACGGTAAGCTGGTGGGAGTAGGTGAATGTATGTGAGTGTACCGTGGGTGTGAATGGTGAGTAGGTGAAAGTGTGAGTGTGAAGGTAAATGTAAGTGTGAACATGTGTACGAATGAGTAGGTGTATGAGTGTGCACTGTGGGTGTGAGTGAGCATGAGAGTAAATGAGTGTGAGCAGGTGAGTAGGTACACGTGTGCACTGTGGGTATGAGTGGTACGTGTGCATGAGTGTATGAGTGAATGGGCAAGTAGCTGTACATGTGAGTGTGAATTGTGAGTGTGAATGGCGAGTGTGTGCGTGGGTGAGCCCATGAGTGTGAGGATAAATGCATATGAGTGTGAGTGCCTGCATGCACACGCACGTGTCTCTGACCCTCTGGCTTCCCCAGCAGGCTGAGGGCAGGCAGCCGGTCCTGTGATGGCTTTTCCTCCGCAGGCCCATGGTGGCAGTGGGAACTTCAGCTGGTCTTCGTCAAGCTACCTGGTTGCCACAGTTACTGTCAAGGGCGTAATGACCACAGGCAGTGACACCGGGCTCAGTGTGATCCAGGCACACGATGTGCAGAACCCACTCCATTTCGGTGAGATGAAGGTGAGAGCTCAGGGCCAAGACACCCCCTGGGAGACTCGGATGGTGGTCTCCAGCCACCCCCTCTGAGCAAGCCTCGACTTCACTCAGAAACACCCCCAGCCCTGTGTCCTGTACTTAGGAGCTCAAGCTCCAGCCCTTCCCTTAGGAGCTCACGGCTATGTCAGGAAGATGGACAGGATGTCTCACACCAGCCAACAATGGGCCCAGAAAGACCAGTGTCCACAGGGCTGGGTTTCTGGAGGGGAGATAATCTAAGAGCCATTCTAGAAAATTTCCCAGACCTGAAAGATAGGAATCTCAAATTGGAAGGTCTACCAAGCACTGGGTTGTAAACTCACAGTGAAAGGGCACCACCAGGCTCCGAGAGACCAGGCCAGACTCCTCTCCCTTCACTCACTTTTGGGTACAAAGGCAGATGTTCCCTGCACAGGTCCCCACACCTGGCTTTTGGCCCTGAGTGACATGGGACCATCTCACTTCACAGTGGTGGCAGGTGGCGGTGGTCACAGCTGAGCCTCTGCCAGCCCCACCTGTGGCCCCTGACCCCAGGCCATACTTGCCTGGTGCTCTGACTTTAGCCCTTTTATTCCTTCATTTGGGGCAGGAAGGGACACCCCATGGAGTCCAGCTGCAGCCTGCTCTTACAGTATCGGGGACAGGGATGGATAGGCTGGCCGGTCTTCCACTTGAGACCCAGAGCCGCCTCTGTCTAAAGTGAGGCCTGATTCTCATGGAGACGGGGCTCCACACAGGCCCTTGAGATGAAGCATGAAGTCCAACATTGGGATAAACTGGGACCCCATCCCCTCACCCCAGTTTCCCCTTGTGCCGCTGTTTGCCCAGCAGCCCAGCCAGATCCTGAGGACAGTTCCTCAGGAGGCAGCATGCGTCCTGGGTAGAACCTGGCTTCTGGGGCCAGCCGGCAGGGCTTGCGCTCAGAACCAGTGCACTGTAAAAGAGCCAGCCCTTTCCCTTCAGGCCAGTGCTTCACCAGGTGAGGGGGGCTGAGGAGAGCCCCTCCTTAACCAGGAGGTGGGACTCTAGTTTTATACAATCATGGCTGTGCTTACTACCTCTTTCCTGGCTCCAGCCGCTCTACTGGTCCATCCGATGAGCCATTCAGAACACATCCCACATCTCACTGGTCCTGACACGCCTGCCCTGGCTCAAGCTGCCGCATCTCCCTCTAGGGCTTTCCAACAGCCTCCTCACCACACTGCTCACATGGCTGCTGATCGATACACAGAAGCCAGGGTGGTGGGGACCTCTGAGGTCCCCCAGCTCAGCCACGGTAAACACTGATTCCTCACCATGGCTGCCAGCCCCATCTCTTTCCACTGCCCCTGCACAGTGCACTTCAGCACACTGGCCTCCATGTTCCTCCAAGGTGCTGGCCTGGTAGGTGCTGCAGGGCCTTTGCACGCACCATCCTTTCACCTGGGGTGTTCTTCCCCCAGGCTTTGCCTGTCTGCCTATGCTGTGGCTCTCAGGTCTGAGCTTCTAGGCCACTCCTTGGAGAGGCCTCCCCTGCTCTCTGTCCCTGAATCACCCCACTGACTGCAACAGGCTTCTTACAGATGTATCCTCAGTGCTCAACACACAGCAGCTCTTAGGAAATCGAGCAACAGGCCCTGCCTCTCCCGTGGAGGTGACTGAGCCCAGACCATGCCCCTGTCTTCCAGGTGTGTGTGATCGAGCCCCACAGCATGGAGTTTGCCCCGTGCCAGGTAGAGGCACGTGTGGGCCAGGCCTTGGAGCTGCCCCTGAGGATCAATGGCCTCATGCCCGGCGGGGCCGGCGAGGTGGTCACCTTGAGCGACTGCTCCCACTTTGACTTGGCTGTCGAGGTGGAGAACCAGGGTGTGTTCCAGCCACTTCCAGGTAAACCAGCGCTGCTGAGCAGGTGCCAGATACTGGGATTGGTTCCAGATTGCGTGGGTTCTCGGCGTGGACCGCCAGATTGCCGAAGAGAGGGCTTGAGGCAGCAGAGGGGCTGCAGCATAAGGAATGGCAGTTGTCTCCTGATCCACCATCAGTTCCTGTCTGGCCTGGATCTTGCCCACCGTGTGACTTTGGCAAATCAGTGGCCTCCCTCAGCTTCAGTTTTCACATCTCTAAGCTGTGTGTCATCTACATAGAATCACATCAAGTGCCTGTTTTAGTCCCTGGAATGCAGTTGGTATTCAGAATGCATTGTCAATAGGGGTTTGGTTAGTTCTAGAGTCCTCTCACCTGTGACAGGCCAGGCCCACCCATCTGTTCTCTGCTTCATCTGCTGTGGGGTTTTGGTGGTGACATGGGTGGAGTCTGACTGTGATAGTTTATCAAGTGTTAGCCCTGCCAGGACAGGACAGGCACTTTGCATGCCTGATCTCATTAGGACTTTAGAACCACCCTAGGAGAAGGATCTGTTGTTGGCCCATGTGACAGATGAAAAAACTGAGGCTGTGTAGCTGTAGCTGCCCAATGTCACATATGGCCTGGGACAGGGATGGGGTGCAGATCTGGGTATGACTGACTCTTGCCCTGGGGCTTTACTCACCTGTGAAATGGGCCCTAAAGATGAGGGAAGGAAGGGCTCCCTCTCTGATTTGCAGAAGAAGACCAAAGGACAAGGAACTATTGAATAGGAGTAAGATTTGGGCAGAGCATTGGAAGTAAACAGGGACAACATTTGGTGGGCAGGGGCGCCTGTACCAGGGCCCGGAGGTAGGCAGTGCATGGTGCCTGTGCACGTGGAGGACTGAGAACAGAGGACCCGTTGAATCACAGAGTGCTTTGGAGGGCTTGGACCTAGTGTCCAGGCAGTGGGGGGAGCCACTGAAGGTTTTTGAGCAGAAGAGCGATGTGATCCTGGCAGTGTTTGGGAAGCTTTATTGGCAGAGGGTTTGTAGGATCGCCTGTGGTGCCAAGTGGCTGTGCACGCAACTGTAGCTGTAATTATGTGCAGAGCTTTTACAGTTTGAAACTGCACAGAAGGAGGCCAGTATCTCTGAAAAATCCCTGAGCAAACTGCATCCAGGAGAAACTAAGCTCATGAAGTCTACAGTGTCATTGTCAGGTAATCATTTAGGTTGGAGGAAAAGCCTTCCGCATGGGAGAGGCCCACTGACAGCAGGACATGAACCACTCCCCTGCACTGCCTGCCACAACTGTCCTGGAGGGAGGCTGCAGGGTGCTGCTCAGGCAGGGGGGCAGGTCCCAGGGAGGAAAGTTCACGGCTTGGAGTTCCACAGGCCTGAGTCTGAGCCACTCCACTCCCTTGCTATCTCTATGATGCCGGTGTGCTGCCCAGCCTCTCTGAGCCTTGGGTTCTTTAACTATAAAATGGAATGACAGCTCTTGCTTATTGTGATGGTTACAAGTGACTATCCCTCAGCACAATACAGAGTGTTTCTCCAGGGGTTTGACTTCTGAAAACAGCAGTCAAGATGGGAATCCTGTGGTTTCAAATTTCTCTTAGGAAGTGCCTTGCATTGCCCCTGGCCTGGGGCATGGTGTGCATGGTAATGTGTAGGGAGGTGTGTAGGGCCCAAGCTGTATGAAAATATGTATCTTAGAAACCTGGGCTCTGTCAGGACAGAGATGCTCACCCCACAGAAACCCATGGGGCTCAAGAACAGGTCGGATCAGCAGGTTGACCTGTCCCTATAATACCCACCCTGGAGCTTACTCAGCTAAAGAAACAAATTTGGTCCCATGTTAGGTAAACTCCCTCTGCCACCTCTCAGGCTCAGATCACAGGTAGCCAGATTCTGATCATGGCTCTGAGGAGGAGCCCTGGTAGCCCTGGCCCAGGCTGGCCTCCCTTCTGTGGTTCCCTCTGCTTACTGTAGTTGGACTTGGCAGTCCCATTTCTGCCTTGCCCTCTTGGGTGGCATCTTCTTGAAAGCCCCTGGGCTGTGGGCACTACTGTGACTCTCTCAACATGTCTTTGTGCTGGCATAGACAGACTTACAGAATAGAATACTGAGCCCAGATGAAAACCTGCTCATACATGGTGAAATGATTTTTGGCAAGGGTGCCAAGACTGTCCAATGGGGAAAGGACAGTCTGTTCACCAAATGGTGCTGGGACAACCAGGTATCCACATGTGTAAGTATGAAGTTAGACCCTTCCATAACTCCAAACACAAAAATTAAGTCACAGTGGATCAAAGACCTAATATAAAATTGAAAACTATAAAACTTCTAAAAGAAAACCAGAGGAAAGCTTCAGAACTTTGGAATTGGCATTGATTTTTTGGCTATAACACCAGATGCACAGGCTACAAATTAAAAATAGACAAACTGACTACAACGAAATAAAACAGTTCTGTATATCAAAGGACACAACAGAGTACAAAGGCAACCTTCAGAATGGGAGAACACATCTGCAAATTGTATAAGGGGTTCATATCTAGGATATGTAAAGAACTCCTACATCTCAGCAGCAATAACACCAATAACCCAATCAAACAGTAGGCTGAGGACTTGAATATTTGTCCGAAGCTGATACACAGACAAGCAGCACACGGGAAGATGCTCAACATCTCTCATCATCAGAGTGGTGCAAATCAAACCCACAACGAAAAGTACTACCCTCCTTAGGATGGCTGCAATCAAAACAACAGAAAACAGCAAATGTTGACAAGGATGTGAAGACACTGGAGCTCTTATGCGCTGCTGGTGGGTATGCGAAAGGTGCTGCTGCTGTGGAAAGCAGTATGGTGGTTCTTCAAGAAAGTAAACATGGAATTACCATATGATCCAGCAGGCAATCCCGCATCTGGGTGTACATCCAAAGGTGTTGAAAGCACGATCCCCAAGAGGTGTTTGTGCACCCATGTTCATGGCAGTGTTATTCACAATAGCCAAAAGGTGGAAGCAACCCAGGTGTCCACCGTTGGAAGAATGAATGAACACAATGAGGTCTATCCATACAGTGGAATATTATTCAGCCTTAAGAAGGAAGGAAATTCCGACCTATGCTACAACATGGAAGAGCCTTGAAGACATCATGCTTAGTGAAGTAAGCCAGTCCTTCACTGAGGACTTTTGTCCCCACAAAAGGACAAATACTTTATAATCCCACTTATATGAGATACCTAGAGTAACCAAATTCATGAAGACAGGAAGTATAATGGTAGTGGTCAGAGACTGGAGTGAGGAGAATTGGGAAGTTACTGTATATTGGGTGCAGAGTTTCAGTTTTGTAAGTTGAAGAGTTGTGTAGACAGATAGTAGCGACATTCACACGCTACATAAATGTGCTTAATGCCACTGAACTATACACACAAAAGGTGTTATGGTGGGAAATTTTATCTTACCTGTATTTTATCAGAATTTTTTTAAAACAATTTTTTTTTTTTAAAGATAAAATTTTAGACTGCGCATGGTGGCCCATGCCCGTAATCGCTGCATTTTGGGAGTCCGAGATGGGAGGATTGCTTGAGCCCAGGAGTTTGAGACCAGCCTGGGCAACATAATGGGACCATGCTTCTACAAAAAAATGAAAAAGTTATCCTGGTATGGTGGCTCACTCCTGTAGTCCCAGTTAATCAGGAGGCTGAGGTAGAAGACTCACTTGAGCCTAGGAGGTAGCGGTTGCAGTGAGCCAAGATTGTGCCACTGCACTCCAGCCTGGGCAACAGAGCAAGACCCTGTCTCAAAAATAAAATAAAATAAAAATTTTAAAACTTAATTTAATAATGGCAGGGATGTAGGACAGCCGTTGGCAGCAGTATAAAGTGACACAACCACTTTGGGAAGATATTTGACAACAGCAACCAACAATGACTACAGCTAAACAAATGCACGCCCTGCAGCCTAACACTTCCTCTCTTAGGGATGCACCCAACAGAAATGCCCAGGTGTGTCCCCCAAGAGGAAGGCGCCCAGATGTTTACAGCAATACCATGTAGCACAGTCCCAAACTGGAAGAAACCCAGATGCGCACCATAGCATGGGTCAGTCTATTGCTCTATATTCATATAACAGAATCATATGGAGAATGTGGACAAAGGATCCTCAAGTGTCCAGTGAGAAATCCCATGAACACTGCTGAGGTGAGGAAGCCAGGCACAAAAGAGTTGTGCCCGTGGCTCCCTTTATGGGAACCATACCAAGCAAGGCTCAGTTGTGCTGGTGGCACCAGGTGGGTGGTTTTCCTTTAGGGAGAGGCCAGATACCAGAAGGGTCTCCGGGAGATTCTGGGGGTACAGATAATATTCTGTTTGTTGATATGGGTGCTGCCTATAGGGTGGGTCCAGTATGTGGAAAAAGCATTGTGAATTATATACTCATGTGAATTAAACATTATTTATTTATTTTTTTGAAACAGTTTTGCTCCCTCATTCCCTATGTGGGAGTGCAGTGGAGCGATCTTGGCTCACCGCAACCTCTGCCTCCCGGGTTCCAGCAATTCTCCTGCCTCAGCCTCCCGAGTAGCTGGGATTACAGACATGCGCCACCACGCCCGGCTAATTCTGTATTTTTAGTAGAGATGGGATTTCTCCGTGTTGGTCAGGCTAGTCTCAAACTTCCGACCTCAGGTGATCCGCGCGCCTCAGCCTCCAAAAGTGCTGGGATTGCAGGTGTGAGCCACCGCGCCTGGCCGTGAATTAAACATTTTTATTTTTGTTTTGAGACAGAGTTTCACTCTTACTGCCCGGGCTGGAATGCAGTAGCGCGATCTTGGCTCATCGCAACCTCTGCCTCCTGGGTTCAAGTGATTCTCCTGTCTCAGCCTCCTGAGTAACTGGGATTACAGGCATGTGCCACCATGCCTGGCTAATTTTTTGTATTTTTAGTGGAGACAGGGTTTCTCCATGTTGTCAGCTTGTCTCAAACTCCTGACCTCAGGTGATCCGCCCACCTCAGCCTCCCAAAGTGCTGGATTACAGGCATGAGCCACCGTGCTTGGCTGAATTAAACATTTTTAGTTAAAAAAAATCAGATCAAGGATCAAGCCTGGGATGAAAGAGGGGTGCCCCCAGCCTGTTGTGCCTTCCCCACCAAAGGTGATTTCAGGGCTGGCCACAGTGGCTCACGCCTGTAATCCCAGCACTTTGGGAGGCTGAGGTGGATGGATCACTTGAGGTCAGGAGTTCAAGACCAGCCTGGCCAACGTGGCGAGTCCCCATCTCTACTAAAAAATTACAAAAATTAGCCAGGTGTAGTGGTCTATGCCTGTAGTCCCAGCTACCTGGGAGGCTGAGGCAGGAGAATCACTTGAACCCCAGAGGCAGAGGTCTCAGTGAGCCAAGATCATGCCACTGCACTCCAGCCTGGGCAACAGAGCAAGACTCCATCTCAAAAAAAAAAAAAAAGTGATTTCAGGGTGACTATCTGGTTCTCTCCTTTCTGCAGGGAGGCTGCCGCCGGGCTCTGAGCACTGTAGCGGAGTCCGGGTAAAGGCCGAGGCCCAGGGCTCTACCACGCTCCTTGTGAGCTACAGACATGGCCACGTGCACCTGAGTGCCAAAATCACCATTGCTGCCTACCTGCCTCTCAAGGTGAGCCAGGGGCCCTGCCCTTTACCTCTCCCCTGCCCACTACTTCCCAGATGCAAATTACCCATTTGCTCTGACAAATTTGTGTGATAAACCCAATTCCTTCAAAATAGCTTTTGGCACAGCTCCCTCTCCCATGATTTCTGGCTGAAAGCAGGATCTGTGTGGAAGGAGCAGAGCCTCCCTTATGGGCAGTGGTTGTGGGCATCTCTGTTTACGCGAGACAGTGCTTGGCAGGCTTGGCAGGATACCGACCTGCCAGCCTCTCCCAATGAAGGTAGGAGTGTGGGTTGCAAGGGCTTCAGAAGTGTGTTCAGCAAGGGTCACAGGGGAGTGCTTCCACTCCACTCCAGAGCTAACCTTCAGGGTCCCCGTAGAGTCCTAGAATTGGGACAGCGGCCCTGTGGTATGGCAATGCTGAGACCTCCAAGACTGGGGTCAGAGAGGATCTGCCCTGGCCTAGTGTCCATCCATCCTGCCTCTCATCTGAGGACAGTGGTAGCCACAGCCTGTGCGGAGCAGAGCACATAGCCTCAGTGTCCATACCACCCTCCTGAGCCGAGTCCAGCCTGACCCCACCCACTCTTGGGCCTTACATTCCCTGCCTGTAAAATGGGGCTGAGGCCGGGCGCGGTGGCTCAAGCCTGTAATCCCAGCACTTTGGGAGGCCGAGACAGGCGGATCACGAGGTCAGGAGATCGAGACCATCCTGGCTGACACGGTGAAACCCCGTCTCTACTAAAAAATACAAAAAACTAGCCGGGCGAGGTGGCGGGCGCCTGTAGTCCCAGCTACTTGGGAGGCTGAGGCAGGAGAATGGCGTGAACCCGGGAGGCGGAGCTTGCAGTGAGCTGAGATCCGGCCACTGCACTCCAGCCTGGGTGGCAGAGCGAGACTCCGTCTCAAAAAAAAAAAAAAAAAAAAAAAATGGGGCTGAGACAGCTCTTGCCTCATGAGGTCGTGATGAGGATTTGCTGAGCTCACAAATGGAATGAGCTCAGAACACAGTCTAGGGGGTAGTGCAGGCTCAGGAAGGGTTAGTTATTAAACACGGGTAAAAAAGAACTGGGCCTTCCTCTGGGGTGGGTGTGAAGGCTCTGTACGAGGGCTGCCATGCAGGAGGCTGCTGATTGTAATCATCCCTTTCTTTGAACCCTGCCGAGCATGCAGGAGGCACAGAGAGGGTTCGTTGGTGGGAAGTTCCTGCTCCTCCTTCCAGGGAGGGCTGGAGGGCAGGCCTGGGGGATCCTCAGCCTCCCTGGCACGGTCAGGCAGTCCTTGCATTTTTCTGCTCCCAGTGTCAGCCTTAAAGACAGCTCCGGTCCTCATGGTTTGTACCATTTTTTTCTTCCTCTCACCCATTCATTGGAAGCAAGCTTGGTGATGTTAGGATTTCTTTTTCTTTTCTTTTCTTTTTTTTTTTTTGAGATGGAGTTTCACTCTTGTTGCCCAGGCTGGAGTGCAATGGCGCCATCTCTGCTCACCACAACCACCGACTCCCGGGGTTAAGCGATTCTCCTGCCTTGGCCTCCCCAGTAGCTGGGATTACAGGCATGCACCACCATCCCCGGCTAATTTTGTATTTTTAGTAGAGACAGGGTTTCTCCATGTTGGTCAGGCTGGTCCCGAACTCCTGACCTCAGATGATCCTCCCACCTCAGCCTCCCAAAGTATTGGGATTACAGTCATGAGCCACCGTGCCTGGCAATGTTAGGATCTTTTATCTCTGAACCCCTGGCCCTGGGTTCAGTGCCTGGCACAGAGCAGACACCAACCAAGGGTGGTTTTGTTTAGAATGAATGTGTGAGGAAATGTGTCCAAGGTCACCCAGCCAGGGCAGAAGTCAAGGCCTCCTGATCTCCAGAGCAAGCATAGCAGACACTTCTCAAATGTCCGTTAGTGATCAGAGGCTTAGCCCTGCTCCTCATCCTTCAGCACACAGGCATGAATACTTACTTGTGTAATCTCTGCAGCAGGCCCTAGAGATGCACTAGGGCAGAAAACACAGAACTTTTGTCCCCATGAAGTGACATTCTGGCAAAGAGAGGTAGAGACGACCATAAACAAAGCAAAGAATGTATTTTGCCTCTGCTTGCCATGGAAAAAGTAGAGCATGGAGGGGTGATGGGGGTGGAAGTTTAAAATGAGGAGATCAAGACCTGCCCCCACACCCCCACTCAAGCACAGCACTGCAGCAGGTGAGCGTCAGAGAGCAGAGTGGAGAGAGTTGAAATCCCTGAGAACAGCAGGCATTCTGGGGTTGCCCTGCGCACCTTCTGGGAGCTAGAGCGTTTCACCAGGTACCTGGAGAGGGGTTCTTCAGGGCCCCTCCTGGCTCTGGATTATCAGGGCGTTTGGCTGGAGCAGCAGAAACCAGAAGCTGAGCTCACAGTCCTGGGCTGGAATGTAAGGATGAAGATAAGGTGGACGTGTCCCTCAGTGAGGTGGCTTCCTGATTGGACAGATTATAGAGAAAAGTGGATATGGGTCTCTTCTCCCTTCATCTGTCTTCTTCCTAGTTAGCAGTTAAGATCAAGTTTATTTACAAGGAACAAAAGCCAAGTGACAGGGACTTACCCAATAGAGGAATTGATGTCTCTGTCGCACATGAGGAATATTTGGAATATTTGGGCTTTGACACCGGCTGAGGAGCCTGCACAGTGCATGAGCATCCTTCATCAGCTGCATTGTTAACCTGTCTCCTTGGCACAGGGTTCTATGATACTTTTATGCCTGAGGGAGAGAATTAAACACAAAGGTGATAATTCCTCATCATCCGGTTGTTAACTGTAGGACACACAGCTTCTTCGCACAGTTCTTTCACTTTGGGCTGGTCATGAAAACATCTTTGGCAAGATATACAGTGGCCTGCTTTGCCCATAGTGGGGTTTTGTTGGTTGTGGCCACGAGATTTGGGTAAGAGCACGGGATCAAGAGTCAGAACAGACCTGGGCCCACTAGCTGGGTTAGCTTGGTTCAGTGTCTTCGTCTGCTGGGATTCATCCTTTCTGTCTTTAAAGTGGGGATGACAGTTAATAATCATAACAGTTTCTAACAGCAGGGGCCATTGATTGAGCATGTGCTAGTCACATATTCAGGTCTTTTATTCCAGCGCCTGAATCACAATAGTAGCCCGCGAGGTAGGCATTATCATTGTACCCATTTCACAGGCTGGGGAAACAGCCTTGTAGACATTATTGTTTAAGGTCCCAGACTAGCTTCATTCCAGTAGAGACAGAGAAGCAAATGCACAAATGATGGTATATCCAGTGATGGCTCAGGGGCAGAGATGAAGAGTTGAGCTGGAAAGGAGGTGACAGGGGAAGAGAGACCCTGCTTTAGACAGGCCCAGCAGAGGCCTGCCTGAGGAGGTGACGCTCAGGCAGAGGCCTGAGTGGTGCACAGAACTGGGTTGTGCTGCTGTCTCCAGCGGGGAGTTCTGAGAGGAGCAGAGATGAAGGCCCTGAGCATACTTAGTGCTTCTCCTGCAGGAAACGGGGCCACGCCTGACTCTGTAGAAGGTGGAGTCCGGGGATGGATTTCAACAGGGGCACCACGGGCCCCTTGGAATTGTTTGTGTGTGAGCACACACGTGCAGGGAGGGATGCCCAGAGACAGTTGATAGCCTATATCAGATTCAAAAAATGTTCATACTGAAAAACCAAGTCAAAAGGACAGAATTCTCATTTGAAAAGTCATAGTCTGTTCAGGTAACCTTAACAAAACACCTTGGACTGGGTGGCTTATAAACAACAGAAATTTCTTTCTTGCAGTTCAGGAGCTGGGAAGTCTAAAGTCAAAGGTACCAGCAGATTTTGGTGACTAGTGAGGGCTTCCTTCCTTATAGATAGCCATAATTTGGATGTTCGTGTCCCCACAAAATACGTGTGTTGAAACGCTGACCCCCACAGCAATGGAGCTGAGGCCTTTGAGGGGTGATTAGATCATGGGGGCAGAAGCTTCACGACTGGGATTAGTGCCCTTTTAAAAGAACCCAGAGAGCTAGCATGACCCTTCCACCATGTGCAGATGTGGTAAGAGGTTTTTTTTTTTTTTTTTTTTTTTTGTGGGTGGGGAGGGAATATTTTTCTTATAAGGTTTTTCCTTCCTCATGTGCTTAAGATCATGCCATAGATGCAGAAGGAAACAGACACACCCTACCCTCCATGAGTCTATAGCCTGATCAGACCCCCAAGCCATGAAGCTCCTTCAGGGTGAGGAGCACCAGGTGAAGTGGGGCCCAGAGAAGAATCGCCTGGGCCGCAGGTCGGCGCTGGGTGGGAGAGGAAGCAGGGCTTTCTGGAGGCCAGTGTGCTGAGCCCTGCAATGTCAGGAGGGGTCGCCTAAGTGAGACAAGGATAGGAGAGTAGCCTCTGTGAAGGCCTGGGGACAGCTGAGCATGGCTCTCTAGAAGGATGCCACTAGTCTGAAGCTGGACCTGGGGCCAGGTTGGGAGAGCCCAAGTCCTAGGACAGAAGCTGAGCCTGTATTCCGAGGGCCGCGGGTGCTGTGGAATAGTTTAATGCACAAGGGACAGGGTGAGATCTCTGTCTTAGGAAGGGACACATGGGCAGCTCTTTGAGGGGATAGTAGATGGGGCTAGCGGGGAGCAGATTGACAAGTGAGGACTTGGCAGTCACTGCAGTGGGACCCTCTGCAGTGGAGGGAGTCAAGGAGAGCAGGGCTGTGGGACCCCTTAGGGTGAATCCCTCCTCTCTGCACCCCTGCTGTGTCACTGGAGGGAGGGATCCTCCTGTGGAGTCCCCATGTCTTCCTGGAGGTTGACTGGGAATGACACCCTGTTACATAGAATCTAAGCACTGGGCCGGGCGCGGTGGCTCAAGCCTGTAATCCCAGCACTTTGGGAGGCCGAGACGGGCGGATCACGAGGTCAGGAGATCGAGACCATCCTGGCGAACACGGTGAAACCCCGTCTCTACTAAAAAATACAAAAAACTAGCCGGGCGAGGCGGCGGGCGCCTGTAGTCCCAGCTTCTCGGGAGGCTGAGGCAGGAGAATGGCGTGAACCTGGGAGGCGGAGCTTGCAGTGAGCCGAGATCACGCCACTGCACTCCAGCCTGGGCGACAGAGCGAGACTCCGTCTCAAAAAAAAAAAAAAAAAAAAGAATCTAAGCACTGCCATTGCCCACACTGGGAGGCCATGGGGCCCTTGGCACCATGATTGCCCTAGGCCGTGGAGGAAATGAGAGCTTTGTGTGAAATATTACTTTAATTCTTCCTTTGTTTACTGGGTACTTTAAGGCCACCACAGTTTTACTTGCCAACTCACTTTCACTCAACAAAGAATTGTTGAGCACCTGCTATGTGCGAGGCATGGTTCTAGGTGCCACAAGACTCGCCCTCGAAGCTCGTGCATACATGGTGCAAAGTGTGGGAAGCCCAGCGGCTCAGAAGGAAGGGAACAGACCACCTGCAATGGTGCCAGTGAGGACAACACAGGCTGCATCTCCCTTGGTCACCTGGTGGATATCTCTTTAGGATGGTTTTATGCTTTTTACAGCAAGATGGTTGTGATCCAACTGCACCATCAGATGTGTATCCTGCGCTTGTAGATCTTTGTGAAGACTGCTTTGGGGGCCCACATAAGGTTCTGTCACTGGGAAACACTACGTGTACTGAGCCCCTTGTGCTGGAGTGTAGATTATTGTTGGTTATTTGCTGTGGGAAATAATAGTGTGATGAACATCTGTCTGTGCATTGACATGTTTCTCTCCATGGTGTTATTAGGTTAGGTTCCAGATAGGGAATTCCTGGGTTCCAGGGCTGTGGGTATTTTCAAGGCTTTTACCAGATTGTTTGACAAAAGAGGCAAATCCATGTACACCCTCCAGCAGTCTGTCAGAGTGAGGGCTTAATTCTATCTACACCCTACTCCTCTGGGTCTTTGCAACGATCCCCATGAGAGCTGCAGATGAGGAGAATGAGTTTCAAACAGGAGACTGGGCCCCACAAGCAGGGTGAGGATGCGGGGCTGGGATGCCCGGCTCCTGCCCGTGCTGCCTTAGAAGAATGCCAAGTCTTCTGCCTCTTCCATCTCCAGGCTGTGGATCCCTCCTCTGTTGCCTTGGTAACCCTGGGCTCCTCAAAGGAGATGCTGTTTGAAGGAGGTCCCAGACCTTGGATCCTCGAGCCTTCCAAGTTCTTCCAGAATGTCACCGCTGAGGACACTGACAGCATCGGCTTGGCTCTCTTTGCCCCCCATTCCTCCCGGAATTATCAGCAACACTGGATCCTTGTGACCTGTCAGGCCTTGGGTGAGCAGGTGAGTGGGCAGCTGCTCCAGACCCTCCTTGCCCTAAGGCAGGGGTGGAAAATGACTCTCTCTGTATTATTTTATTTACTCCTTGGAGTAACCCTGAGAGAAAACCACTCCCATTGTACCCATTTTACAGACAGGCAAACTGAGGCGTGGTGATGTGGAATTCAATGAACACTAGGTAGGTGTGGCAATGGGGACCTCCCGCTATGCCAGCTTTTGTAGAACAGGCCAGTTGGGTGGCTTGCCACCTCCATGGGCTTCAGCATCCCCCACTAACCAAACCAGAGCTGGAGGCTTTGAGTTCGGGATAACAAGTCCAGTGTCTCCAGGGCTGTAAATGAATGAGGCTATAGACCCAGGTTTGACACATCTTTTTGGTTTTTGAGGATAACCTGGAAATCACAATTTTTTTTTTTTTTTTTTGAGACGGAGTCTCGCTCTGTAGCCCAGGCTGGAGTGCAGTGGCTGGATCTCAGCTCACTGCAAGCTCCGCCTCCCAGGTTTACACCATTCTCATCTCAGCCTCCCCTGTAGCTGGGACTACAGGCGCCTGCCACCTCACCCGGCTAGTTTTTTGTAGTTTTTAGTAGAGACGGGGTTTCACTGTATTAGCCAGGATGGTCTTGATCTCCTGACCTCGTGATCCGCCCGTCTCGGCCTCCCAAAGTGCTGGGATTACAGGCTTGAGCCACTGCGCCCGGCCCACAATTTTTTTTTTTTGCATAATCTGTTAAGTTTTTTAATGCTGAAAACCAAAAGCTGAGGAGGCTGAGGGGACCAGACAAAACACATGTGTGACCTGAATCCCCACATGCTGGCTGGAGGGCATCTTGCTATTCAGGCGCCTCAGAATCTGGTACTCCTTCCCTGGGGAGGGTGGGCTGAGAGCTTGTGGGGCTTCTGGTGGGCATCTACTGCTCCATTTCCAAGGCAGGAAGCCCAGAGCAAAACGGGTATTCGGCGGGAATCAGGAAGATGGGAGAGAGCCCATTTCTTTGGGAAGTGAAGTATATTTCCTGCATGTGTAGCAGGGCAAAGAATGTCAATTGGCAATAAAACGCACATGCATGCCTCCCACGGTGCCCTTATGGCATCAGCCATGCCACAGCTGCCCTGGTATGGCCAGAAAAGGTGCCTGGTGATAGGTCCCATTCACCAGTGGGGTGGTTTTAGAAAAACAATAAAACAACAAGAACAATAACATCATAATAAGTAATATAATAAGAAGAATAAAATTCCTCATGAATTAAGTTGGATATATTTCTTATCCCTAACATGACCCCACCATCCCTGTCCCTTCTCAGGGCTGTAGGAATTTGACCCCCAAGTGGCATTACCTCTAGGGCCCTCCCAATCCATTGCTCTGTGGATTGGGAGCAATCCACAGGGGACACATGGGACACTGGGAGCACACAGAAAGCCTTCGTGGAGTCAGGGAGGACACTGCCCTTGGTCCTGCCTCATGGTCAGGAAAGGTGGGGGCTCGTGTCCTCCATCAAGTGCATGTCATCTGAGGAGGCTGAGGGTGCTACCTCAAGATGGGCCCTGAGCCATGGTGCTCCAAAAAAGAGGAAGCTGGATATGATTTCTGAGGTCCCAGCTCTCCAGGCAGACAGGTTTCCCTCTTTTCTTGCACCATGGATTCCCCTCTCTGCAGCAGCCCCTGGAGCTGCAGAGCATGAGCAGGCAGAGGGCAGGCCCTGCCTCCAGGCTGCAGCTCTTCCTGGGTGTTGTCCTGCAGTGCTCCTATCTGATTGGCTTTCCCCAGTCATCATTCTGCAGCATGCACTTCCCACGTCTGTCCCTCGTTCCATGGGTGTTTTCACCTCCATATGGACTCCTCACTGAAGCATCCTTGAACTTGTGAATTTGCTAATGCAACCATGGGGTTTTCCTAGGGTCCTGGGAAACCATGAAGCCTCACCAAGTCTACCTCTTCCCTGAGATAGGAGCAGCCCATGGTTCTGGCTGACATTTGCAGAGGGCACGTGGACTCCCATCTGAGAGTCTCTTAAGTGTTGAGGAAGTGCTTTCCCACCTGTGTGCCACTGGGCATTTGTTAAGACCCTGTGGCATGGGTATCATCATCACTCCCATCCTATAGAGGAGAAAACTGAGTCAGAGGGTACTGGGGTGGGGTGTGGCACAGCTCAGAAAGGAGTGAGAACTCAAGCTTGGGGGTCTGACTGCTCACTGTGCCCTACCAGGTCATCGCCCTGTCGGTGGGGAACAAGCCCAGCCTCACCAACCCCTTCCCTGCGGTGGAGCCTGCTGTGGTGAAGTTTGTCTGCGCCCCACCGTCCAGGCTCACCCTTGCGCCTGTCTACACCAGCCCCCAGCTAGACCTGTCCTGTCCGCTGCTGCAGCAGAACAAGCAGGTGGTGAGTGTGGTCTATGCTCAGGAGGAGGCGAGGGTGCCGCCCGCTTGGGCAGGACATTGGCGGCCTTGCCCATGGTCCCAAGCATTGTAACAGACATAGCTCCACGCTGCACTTCCTTTGTCTCAACAGCTGGCCCTGTGAGGGCGCTGGTTTCATTTGTGTTTTATATTCAAGGGACACACAGCTTGGAGAGGTGAGGGATATACAAAAGTCACAGCTACTAGTGGCAGTGTCAGATGAAGATAGGGTCCTCTTCCACATTCGCTGCCTGTCTTTGTTTGGCAGTTGGTAGTTTAAAAATATCTTGTTGTCTTCTGTGCCTTGAGGGTGTTAAAATGCAGCTTGCTGTCTATGGACAGAGTATGTAGGGTCAGAGCAGGTGTGCGGGCTACTGAGGAGAGGTGACCAGCTTCAGCGTCCCCATGATGTGGGGGACATGGGGCTGTGTTTCAGAAGTAAGGGTTAAGAGAGGAAGAAAGTCCCTTGGGGGTCTAACGGCAGGGATGGTAAGGGAAGCCACAGGTCTGCTCCCCTTGGACTTGAGACGCATCCATGCCTTAGTCCCTAGGGCATTCAGAGTCCAAGGTATTGAGTGTGTCCAGTGTAAGGGACATGGGACACCCTCTGGCCAGCACCAGCCCCCAGCCCCTTTTCAGAGGAGGGGGTTGGGCAGCTCCTCACTCCTTGAGCATGTACTTACGGAGCATGTCCTCTGTGCCAGGCACAGGTCTGAGTTTTGGATTGCACGGTCATCAGGACAGGCAAGGAACCTGCCTCCTGGAGATGACAGGGAGACCAGGAGATGCACAAATAAGATGGATCAGAGGTGGCAAGCGCTGCAAGGGAAGTGAAATAGGGCACACAGCAGAGCGAGGAGGAGGCTGCTCAGGAGGAGCGGAATGGGGCTCTGAGGAGGGCATGTGCGAGCTCACTGCGATCTAACACTGTGAAACTCACTCCATTTATTCTTTGTGAGTCCTAGAGCAGACCCTGGCTCATAGGAGGAGATCAGTAACTAGGAGCAGTGGATGAGTGAACCAGCGAATGCACTGTGCATGTGCCACTCCTGTCTTAATGCTTGACTCTTGCAGACTCATGGGTGGAGAAGCCACACTGCTGGAGAACTGGCCAGGGAGTAGCTGAGCTGGAGAGTAGGTCCTCTCTGGACAGGCAGTCCGCTCAGCTCAGGGACAGTCACTTCAACCCCAGGCTGGCCCAGCTTTCTTGTTTTCAAAGAAAAACAAATCAAACCTATGTGCATCTTCCCTGTCCTTAGCGTTGGCTGTGAGCTGAGGGAGCCACGTTGGGGCTGGATTGTGCCTGGTCTGTCTGTTGGCCAGGACCTCTGCTTTAGCCCAGGGTTGTCTCCCTGGACTTAAATATGATGGCTGCAGGGCTTGACTCTGATTTGGCTTTGCACATCATAGATGTCGCCAGAAAATAATGGACCTCAAACATGGAGGAGTTGTGTGATCCATCAGTCCTCAGGTTCCTGAGCCACCAGCCAGCCATTCAGGCGTGACCCTGGCAATTTAGAGTCTCATTAGGGAACTTTTTTTCTTTTTTTTCTTTTTTGAGACAGAGTCTCGCTCTGTTGTCCAGGCTGGAGTGCAGCGACGCAATCTCGGCTCACTGCAACCTCCGCCTCCCGGGTTCAAGTGATTCTCCTGCCTCAGCCTCCTGAGTAGCTGGGATTACAGGCATGCACCACCATACCAGACTAATTTTTGTATTTTTAGTAGAGACACGGTTTCACCATATTTGTCAGGCTGGTCTCGAACTCCTGACCTCGTGATCTGCCTGCCTTGGCCTCCCAAAGTGTTGGGATTACAGGCATGAGTCACCATGCCTAGCCAGTCATTAGGGAACTTTGAGAAAGATATATCCCTGCAATGCAGCCTGGGTGCAGGATCAAGGTAATTTTATACTCTCCAACTTCAGAAGCTACCCAAGATGTGTTTGCAGATTAAATTATTGGTGAGGAGAGACACCAGAATGGAATTGACTGATCAGAATGACAAGATGGACCCTGGCCCTCCGAGCAGATCCTCTAGTGTGTGGCTCGCTCACTGTGGGTGGGCACCAGTTGCATGGGACTGATTAGAGACTTGAGTGGGGCTGCCCCCAGATGAGACACCAGAGATTGACCACACTGAGTCAGGGGAGGTCCTTGGGCTCTAAAATCAGACCAACTGAGTTCCACCCCTAAACCTGTGTGACGTTGGACAAGTCATTTAACATTTAATGTCCCTGGACCTCAGCCTCCCTGTTTGTAAAATGGAGTTTATGTTGTTGCCTCAAATGGGTCAGCTAGCTTGCACATGTGCTTGGCCAGTGTCAATTTCCTTCCCTGGAAGAGCATTGGTTTTCCAGCCTGGGTTGCATCTGGGGGAGCCATGGAGCACCTAGGATAGGTCCCTGCAGCCTCTGCCAACACTCCCAGCTTCTATATTATGAATAATGATGAGACCTTTGCATGCCTGCTGATGGTGCTGGCCTACTCTGAGCAGGGCGTGGATTAAGAATTTGTAGCCAGGCCGGGCGCGGTGGCTCAAGCCTGTAATCCCAGCACTTTGGGAGGCCGAGACGGGCGGATCACTAGGTCAGGAGATCGAGACCATCCTGGCGAACACGGTGAAACCCCGTCTCTACTAAAAAATACAAAAAACTAGCCGGGCGAGGCGGCGGGCGCCTGTAGTCCCAGCTACTCGGGAGGCTGAGGCAGGAGAATGGCGTAAACCCGGGGGGCGGAGCTTGCAGTGAGCTGAGATCCGGCCACTGCACTCCAGCCCGGGCGACAGAGCCAGACTCCGTCTCAAAAAAAAAAAAAAAAAAAAAAAAAAATTTGTAGCCTGCTTGAATCAAGTGTTCTGTGGGGGCAAGAGAGCTAAAAGGAATTGAGAGGAGCCCTCATGGTGCAGGTAGGGTGTTTTGTGACTGTATCAGTCGGACAGGCTGGGCCCGGCCAGGCTGCCACAGCAAACAAGCCCACATCCCATAGCTTCACATGGCACAAGCTCACCTCTTGCCCATGCTGCATGAGCCTCTCTGGTTGGCTGGGAGACCCTGCTTTGTGTCATTGTAGTCTTCGTTCCAAAACATGGGCTGTGGAGCAGCTACCATGTTGATTATGGCAGGTGCCACTGTGGAGAGAAAGGGAATGTGGCAGGTCGGGATCTGGCAGTGAAGCTTCCCCCTAGTCCCATTTCACATTTCACTGGCTAGAGCAAGTGCCTCGGTCACTTCTTTTTTTTTCTTTGCTCTGTCGCCCAGGCTGGAGTGCAGTGGCGCGATCTCGGCTCACTGCAAGCTCCGCCTCCCGGGTTCACGCCAATTCTTCTGCCTCAGCCTCCCGAGTAGCTGGGACTACAGGCACCCGCCACCACGCCCGGCTAATTATTTTGTATTTTTAGTAGAGACAGGGTTTCACCGTGTTAGCCAGGATGGTCTCAATCTGCTGATCTCGTGATCCGCCCGCCTCGGCCTCCTAAAGTGCTGGGATTACAGGCGTGAGCCACGGTGCCCGGCCATGCCTTGGTCACTTCTAACCAGAGGGTGAGAGAAGGGTAGTTCTTTCTGTGGGACCCCCCTCTCCCCGAATGGAAAACTGGCCGTTTGTGAATGACACTCATGGCTGCCCCCCTTCCTACCCACGTGTAGGAAGGCTCTCTAAAATGCCCTTGCAGTCCCCATATTTAAATCCACATCCTACAAGGTGGGCTTGGTTGTGCTTTGTGTGTCACAGCTGGAGAAACTGAGGCTCAAGGAGTTCATAACTTGCCTGGGCACTGAGAGGTAGAGCTGGGACTCAGTCCAAGTTGTGGGGTCAGACACACTTGGCCTCTGCTTTGTGGCCCTGCCTACATTGCCCCCATGCCATGTGGCCAGAGAAGGAGGGGATAGTCCACAGGAAAGAGGCTTGATTCAGCCGGTTTCTATGGGGAGAGTCTTCTCAGGGAGCAAGAGATCATGCCAGAGTGGTGGGAATCCAGGATTTGGACCTGCAGCCTGGAGCTCCCATCCCAAACCTCCTTGGATGAGCTCCTTTCCCTGCCTGGGCTTGTGCTTCCTTCACATGGGGATGATCTCTCCCACCTTCCTGGGACATTTAAGGATCGGGCGAGTATTCCACTTTGAAAGGAGCTGTGCAAACCTGGTAGCTCTGGGACATCTTAGGCATTGGAATCTGCATTCCTGTGAAACCCCTAGTGGGGCCATCCTAGAGGCATTGACATGTGCCTGGGTGGGGGGTGGCAATCATTTGGAAAGGTGAGGGCGGAGGGGAAGGAGAGCAGCCTGCCCACAGTAGTAGGTCAGGGTGGGAGTTCCCGGCTTCAGCACTGTTGACACTTGGAGAAATAGGTCCTGTGGGGGGCTGTCCTGTGTATTACAGGGTGTTAAGCAGCATCATGGACCTCTCCCAACTAGATGCCAGTGGTAACCCCCTGACACATCAGTAGGGACAGCCAGAAATGCCTCCACTGTTGCTGAAGGCCCCCTAGTGGTTCTCATTCCATTGAGAGCTGTGGTCTGGAGCCAGAAGCCAGCTTGGACAGGGCCATGGTGGGACCTGGTGGGTGGCAATAGTGAGGATTGCTTTCTGGCTCATCCCATTCCCTCACCAGCACCCCCAAGAGCCCACAGGGCAGCTGCTGGCCTCAGAGTGCACTGTGTGGTCAATGTCCAGGTCTAGTCCTGGGTGTGACCACAGCATCTGACCTGTGTCCCCTGCAGGTCCCAGTCTCCAGCCACCGCAACCCCCTGCTGGATCTGGCTGCTTACGACCAGGAGGGCCGCCGGTTCGACAACTTCAGCTCTCTGAGCATCCAGTGGGAGTCCACCAGGCCAGTGTTGGCCAGCATCGAGCCTGAGCTGCCCATGCAGCTGGTGTCCCAGGACGATGAGATTGGCCAAAAGAAACTGCACGGTGAGCTGGGCGCTAGCCCAATGGCCCAGGCAGAACAGAGACTAGACAGGAAGCCTGCCAAGGTGGGCCCGTACCTGTGGGAGCTTAGTTATCTGCGCTTAGGTCCTGTTAACTCTTTAACAATCCACGTAGTTTCAACATACACAGTTTTCTATTTTCGGATTCAAAACTGCAAATCAGAAGGAGGGAGGGGCTGCTTCAGGGGTGGTGATGGGCAGACATCCAACGGTGGCTTCCCTCTTCCTGGTCTCAGGTTTGCAGGCCATTTTGGTTCACGAGGCATCAGGAACCACAGCCATCACTGCCACTGCCACTGGCTACCAGGAGTCCCACCTCAGCGCTGCCAGAACAAAGCAGCCGGTATCTCCCAGGGCCCAGTGGTGGGTGGGCTATGGGTAGTGGAGCAAGTCTCCTACTTCTGCTTAAATTCCACTGGGTGTCACAGTGTCCTGAGTCACTGTCTGCTCGACCGCCGCTCCCCAACCCCAGCCTCTTGGAGGCCCTAGGAGAGGCACTGCTATTAATAGTAGGGGACCAATAGATACATTGGAGGTGGGAATGGGAAGGGCTCCTCAAGAACAGGCCTTCCTGGATAACAGCCACCTCATGGGGGGTATAGCCATAAGAAAACTTAGGTCTTGAATACGGTGGAGGCAGCAGGTACAGGCTGGAAGGAGAAGGTGGGACTGGATTCCCAGGGCCCCTAAATGCCAGGATGAGGCACTTGTATTGTCCTCCTGGGAGCAAACTTTGAAAGAGGCTGGGGCCCTATGGGGGCAGCACTGGGGAGGCTGGCCTGGAGGGAGGTGGTCGCTGAAGGGGCACACCTGTGCCTGTCCCTGATGGCTCAGTCCTCACTGGCACCAGGAGTCCCTTGATTGGGAGTGGGGGGGCATCATGGCCTCCTGCCTGATGCCTGAGCACCCTGACATGTTCCCCCCAGGACTTTGCACTTCCTCCCTCTGCCCTGATGTCCCCCCACCCCCCATTGCTGAGTCACTCAGGCTTCCTCCCCTTGCAGTCTCTGTTCCCCTGAGAGCTGCTCTCCCTTGCAGACACCCTCCTGGTCCTTGTCACCCACACTGCACACCTTCCTGTCATTGACTCTTACTCTTCCATCCGTGCATTGGAGTCACCTCTCCCTGTGGGCAGTTGCTGCACCCTGAGTGCCTGGCACACCTGTGGCCCTGAGGAGGTGCTCAAACACATGACCTTCTAGGGACCTCAGATCTGGGTGGCTCCCTTGTGTGACACATGGTGGGAAGCAGAGCTTGGTGGGTCATGTGCCACCCTAGGGGATGAGGGTTCCTCTCCTGAGCCAGCCTTGGCCACTCTTCCAGGGGACACTTCTCCAATGCCCAGCCTGGCCGGCGGCCACACACTCCAAAGCTGGCCCTTTGCTGTGAGGTCCTGAAGGGCAGGGCGTGTGTGTGAGTTGCCAACCACTGGGGCCTGGTGGGTTGGGGTGGCGTCTTCTAAGCTGGATTGCTGCCAAACCCCTCCTCAGTCTGGAGTGGAGAAGCCAGCAACTCACTCCACCTCAGGAGGCTGAAGGGAGGCCTCAAAGGGTCTGTGGCCATTCTTCTGGGCTCAGGAGTACCAGGGGCTTGTGGCCGGGAGAAAGGCCAGGCCCTAGGGCCTTTGGCCTGCTCTTCCTGAGGGGCGGCCTGATCATGTCCTCCTGGATCTGATGGCCTTGCCCTTGCCCTTCAGCATGACCCTCTGGTGCCTGTGTCAGCCTCCATAGAGCTCATCCTGGTGGAGGACGTGAGGGTGAGCCCAGAAGAGGTGACCATCTACAACCACCCTGGCGTCCAGGTACCGTCCTTGCCCTGCCACCTTCCTGGGCGAGACCCATGGGGGGACTCCTCGCCCTGCCACATGCGGCCCAACCCTCCCTGCATCTACCTCCTGCAGGCGGAGCTCCGTGTCAGGGAAGGCTCAGGTTACTTCTTTCTCAACACCAGCACCGCAGATGTTGTCAAGGTGGCCTACCAGGAGGCCAGGGGTGTCGCCATGGTAAGCTTGGGCCATCAGTCCCCACTGTTGGTTTTCAGTCCTTATCTGGGCCGTTGCATGGTTAATTGATTGATTATTTTGAAAGCTAGCACTTGGCTCACACTCGGAATCCCAGAACTTTGGGAGGTCGAGGCGGGAAGATCACCTGAGCTCAGGAGTTCAAGACCAGCCTGGACAATATAGTGAGACCCCTATCTCTACAAAACCAATAAGAAAAATCAAAAGATTAGCTGGGCATGGTAGCACAGGCCTGTGGTCCCAGCTACACAAGAACCTGAGGCAGGAGGATTGCTTGAGCCCAGGAGGTTGAGGGGTGCATTGAGCAGAGGTCATGCTCCAGCCTGGGCAACAGACCTGGGTGAGAAACCCAGACCCTGTCTTCATAAAAACAAAAGCTGGCACTTAGATTCTCTGATTCATTCCACAACTTTAGTCATTCTCATGAAACTTTTGTGATTTTTATTCCATGTCCGCAAACTGTTATTTACCTAATGGTTCCCTTTCAATCAATCCTTTAATTAAGATTAAAATATTATTCCATAAGGAGCACTGTAACAGCCATAAAGAAAATTGCTTTTAAAAGATGTCTGACCTTTCTCTATTTTCCTGTGTTTCTCTCTTGACCCTCTCCCTACTCTTGCAAGCATTGACTTAGCTGTGCTTGTGGCATGGAAGAATTTAGTGTTCTGCTTTTATTATGTTATTTTAAGTGTTTATGTTTTTTCATATTGCTAATGTAAGATGGCAGTCCATCTTCAAGTTTGCTAATGCTTTCTTTTGCCAGTTTAAATCTACTCTTGTGCCCTTCTGGTGAATTTTTCATTTCAGCTACTATACTTTTCAACTTAAGAATTTCTGTTTGGTTCTTTTTTTCCTCTAACTTTTACCTCTTTATTGATATTCTCTGTTTGATATGACATTGTTATCAAATCTTCCTTTACTCCCTTCATCATTGGTTGGTTGGAAGGCTTTGCCTGGTGAATCTGATCTCTGGTGGCCCTCATAGACAGTTTCTGTCATCTGCCTTTTTTCTGGAGTACGGGTCATGTTTTCCTGTTTGTTTGTTTATTTGTTTTCATGTCCTATAATTGTTGGAAACTGGACATTTTAGGTAATGTATTGTAGAAACTCTGGGTACTGATCCCCAATCCCCACGTTGGAGCTTGTTACTGTTATTTGCTTGTTTCCTTCTTTAGTGACTGGTCTTGTTATTTTGCTGAACACACACACACTCACGCACACACACTTTTTCCCAGTAAGAAGTCTCTGATATTGCTCTTAGGGGTAACACCTTGGTGTGTCCTTTGTTGCTCTGGGATGACTGTGGCCTTTGCAGGGCTTTTTTTGACTGTCTTTCACTGACCACTCAACTGTTGAGCTCCACTAATTGAGGCTGATTGCTCCACTGTCTTCAGTAATTCCCTTCTGACCCCAGGAGAGCTCTTCCCAGCTCTCTTTTTTTTTTTTTTGAGACCGAGTCTCGCTCTGTCGCCCAGGCTGGAGTGCAGTGGCCGGATCTCAGCTCACTGCAAGCTCCGCCTCCCGGGTTTACGCCATTCTCCTACCTCAGCCTCCCGAGTAGCTGGGACTACAGGCGCCCCGCCAACTCGCCCGGCTAGTTTTTTTGCATTTTTTAGTAGAGGTGGGGTTTCACTGTGTTAGCCAGGATGGTCTCAATCTCCTGACCTTGTGATCCGCCCGTCTCGGCCTCCCAAAGTGCTGGAATTACAGGCTTGAGCCACCGCGCCCAGCCCCAGCTCTCTCTTTTTCTGTTTCTCTCTGGCAAACTTGCCAGCCTCCAGTGTAGTCCACACCTCCCGGACTCTGTCACCTCCCAGTTGCCTTTCAGCACAACCTCCACTGTTTTGGAGAGTGCACTTAGGCTTGGACTTCTCCAAGCTCTGTTGCACATGAATTCAGTTCCTTTAGGAGCAACTCACACCTTCTGTTTTCTGAGTGCATTTAGCCCCTGTGCACCAGCTGCTTTTCCAGGCAAACTCTCTGAGCCAGAGCTATGGTGCTGGGCACAGTGGTGCATCTCTCTCTGGTGACACCAGCACATTAGGAGCTGGGCCCTTGGTGAGTGGGGCAGCAGCCCCAGTGTTCCTCGGCTGGCCTCTCTTAGCAGGGAACCCCACCCCACGAGCCAGGGAAGGGCGGCCAGACCCCAGTATTCTCACGGGTGCTGCACCCAAGGCAGAGCCTTCATCCCACGAATGGAGTCTGGGTGGAAGATGGAAGCCCCCACCTCTGAGCCCACTTTCCTGGCACTCAGTCTCAGCAAGCTGTAGCTGGGGGCACGATAAGAAAAGAAAAACTGACACCTGCCCCTCCTAGGAAACGAATCCCCTGGCCGAGAGCTGGGGGTGAGGGAGTCCTGTGATCTTGGAGGAACCAGTCGGGAGTGGAGCTCCACCTCGCTGGGGTGGAGGTCAGGGAGGACGGGCATCTTATTTCACATTCTACAGACCCTTGTTCTTCCCAGATGTTAGCAGGTTTTCTCCAGTAAACGCTTCTTCATTTACTGTGTGCCCTTGGAATCATCCCAGAGATTTTAAACAGCTGTGTGTGTGTTTCATGGGGAAGTCTGTGGCCTCCTTACACTGTCCTGCAGAACTGGCACCTCCGGCTGGTTTTTGACGTGTGGGGGTGTGAGCCCTTTCAAGAGAAAATAGAGATCTCTATTTTTGTGTGAAACACCCCCTGTTTAATAAGTTTTTTAATTCAGTTTTTTTGTTTGGTGTTTGGGGTGATTTCGAAAACCTTCCTTCAGTGTTTGATGTTAGTCTCCAGCTGTCTTGCATAGAGGATGCTTTCTCAGTGCCGTGCCTCGGGGAGGGGGAGGGAGTCCCGCTGTTCATGTTCTTCCCAGAGGCAGACCCTTGGATGGCAGGACGCCCTCAGCACCTGGGAACACGCTTGTGGTTGGAGGACGCTGGAGGAGGCGAGGAGCCTGAGACCACAGGCAGTGTCCCCTAAGCATTCTTATCCCCTCATAGAAGAAAGAACAATTCCCCAGCTCTTCCTCCAGCCATGCCAGTGAGAACCTTACACCTTAATTCTGACTGCTTGACATATGCCTTGTTTTGTTTACTTTTAGAAATTAATAAAAACTTCCCCGTTACCAAGAAGAGGGGAGTTCCAAGTTAGGGAAAATGTGTACAGTGCCGGTGAAACCGGGGCACGCTCTCATTCACATTTACCTTGCACCTATCATTTTGTGCAAGCCCTGAGGGTAGACTTGTGACCAGAGGGAGACCTTTTCTCCAGGAACAAGAGTTCCTCGAGGTTGGTGATGGACTAGGCTGCCGCTATAGATAGTGAGCTCCTTGTCTCTGGAGGCATTTGAGCAGAAGCTGGGACACTTGTCTGAAAGACTCAAGGTGGGATTCCAGCATGGGAGTCAAGTCTCCCAGGAGACCTTTAAACCCCTCTTGAATCCTAAAATGCTGCGATTCTAGGAGTGTCTCTGCAGTTCTGTTTTACACGTGGCCACAGGAGAGCTCTGGCACTGTCTTTCTGGATTGTGGAATGGCCCCTGGCCTGGTTGAGTGACACAGAGTGCCTATTGCAGGCAGGACCCGGGACGAGTCTCCCCTATGGCAAGCAGCAGCCCGTGCCACAGGCCCTGTGAACTGCTCTGGTCCAGAAGTTTCCTTCCATGGAGGTGCCCTGCCCACTGGGGTCTTCACCTCCCTTCATTTCAGGCTTGTGCCAAAGACCCTCGCAACTCCAATCGGGCCCTGGTTCCTCTGGTCTCTTCTGAAGCCTGCGGGAGGAATTTTCCAGGGAGTATTGACGTCAGCAGCAGGTCCTGGTTGCTTCAGAAACAGTTGCAGGCGGCTGTTTCTGAGGGATGTCTACACGTGGCTGTGGCTTTTTCCAGCTGCTGAGCAGCAGCACAGAGATAGACAAGCCCCCAGCACTCCCTAGTTAGCTCACAGAAAGGGTTTCTTTCCTTCCTATTGATACATATTCAGCACGCAAAGATGGCTTGCAGGCATTGTGGCTTTGGAGTGTCTCTGGGGGGCTCTCTGGGGCTCACACAGCAGGGGTCCTTTGGAGGTTTTTATCCCCACACAGTGGACATGGGCTATGCAGGGCTGTGATGAATTTTGCTCACGCAGCCCCAGAACGCTCTGTAAGGGCCTTTATTTTGTTTCGGCTGGTTTGCACATGGGAGTGTTTATCCTATTTAAACCTAGGGTTTCCTTCTCAATGATTCTTTACATTTCAATCAAGTCCTCCAGGCAGAACCCATGAGATGACCAGAGCAGGGGAAGGAGCCTGCTGGGCCCTTTACATTTCCCATTAATTCGTGCACTCAGCGACACTAGAGTGCGTATCGTGTGCCAGGTGCTGTGCTGGGCACTGCGGATTCAGGAGAGAATGAAGCCGGGGGGGCCGGCTTCTGTGAGCTGCGGCTGCGTCTCTCCATCTCCTGGGTCCTATGAGCTGTGGCTGCGTCTCTCCATCTCCTGGGTCCTGTGAGGCGCAGCCAGTCATGGGGCCATTGTTCAGGTGAGGATGCGTGTCCAGGATGAGTGGGGAGTGGTTGGCAACTGCAGGGCCTGAAGTCAGGTGCATCCTCCTTTTCCCTGAGACTGATCTGTGGACAGTAGTCCATGTCCCCAGTCCTCGGCCTTGGGAAGATCACAGGGCTGGCCACGTCCCTGTGTGAAGTTTCATCCAGCACCCAGGCTAGGGCCCCACTCAGTGCCTATGCTTTTCATGTAAGCTTAGGTCTTTCCCTGCTGGCCTTGAGGGCGGGTAATCAGGGGTACACTCACTTGGCACTGTCTGGCCCATCACGTGACATTGACAAGCAGCCTGCAGGAAATGGAAGCCAGTGGCTCTGTGACATTCAAAAATAGCTTCAAGGTCCCTTATCCCCTGCACTCGCCACCTGTCAGGGGACAAGTCTGAATTGTGATCAGGGCTCCAGGAAGTGGGGGCTGAGATGATGTGGGCAGAGCCTTGGGGCCTGGCAAGCTCTGAGGTATTTGACAGTTTCAGTCCCACGTGTGCAGAGCTGCCTCTGGCTGCACTCAGCGTCTTAATGAGCAACGACACATTTGTCATCTCTGACTTGACAGAACTTTCCCCTCAGCTCAGTGTTTCCCAGTGTTCTCAGGTGGCACCTTCAACACTCAAAAATTAAAATTCATTCTGGGCATGGGTCACCACTACCTCTTTCCCCTTGCAAACGTTCTCCCGTGTGTCAAACAAGAAGCAGATGTGTCTGGAAAGCACAGAGAAGCTGTGTGGTGTGAGCCACCATGCACAGTGTAGTTAGGAGCGGGTGCAGGGTCCCGCTCTGCCACCAGCTAGCGACCAAGTGCCCTCCATTACCCAAGCCTCCAGAGTGGCCTAGTGGGCGCCCCCTTACAGCATCTCTGTGGGGTACATTTAGCCACTGTGCACCAGCCTGAGGGGCAGGCCATGCTTCGAGGGCTCCAGAGATGGTGGCTGGATGCCCATCCCCTGGGAAATCAAGTGGAAGAGCAATTGATTTCCCCACTGCCATTTTAGGTCTTTGTTTAAAAAGTGCAAGATAGTTCTTCTAAAGGAGAAAAAAGAAAGAGAAAAAGCCCTTCCCTGCATTACCCTGTGTTGCCCTGCGTGAGGCTCCTCAGTCAGTGCACTATGGAATTTCTTCACATCGTGAGGGACCTGCCCACTCCTGACAGCAGTAACTATAGTAGGAGTTTCAGGTTGGAGACTTAAGTTGGGTTCTCAAAGAAAGCTGTCATTACTCTCTGTAATTTTTCAATGAGTTTTCTTTGAGAGAAATGTAATAACCTAGGGTGAATCAGCCCCAGCAAAACCAGAAACCTGGTGGCTCCTGGACCCTGCTTCTCAGCCCATACCTGACACTAGGCTCATGTGGCGATGGCTCCAGTCACGAAGCTATTGTTCGGTAGTATAAGCATGACATCTACTCCAGGATCTTTATTCACCTACTGTAAGTCATTGTGTGGAATAACCCAGGCATGCTTTGTGTGTATTGATATACCCATCATTATACAGGTGGTGTGTGCAGCTCGGGCCAGCTTGTTGATCCTCCATACCCCCAGCCAGCCGTGGGCTTGGGCCCTTCTCAGCTAGGCCTTTGCTTTTATCCACTCTCCCCAGCACCATAGTTCCGTTCTGGCTGCAGGAGGCCTCCAGCCCCATTCCCCTGGGAAGTGGAGAGTCAGGGGAGGAGCCTAAATTGGGAGTTAGGGTATTTGGTTCTATCCCCAGCTCTGCCTTTTCAAAGCCATATCCTTGTCCTGTCATCTGGGCCTCAGTTAACTCATTTGTACGTTGAAGAGGTTGGACCAGAATCAGCACTTTCCAAATAAGTGAAGGTCCATTAGATTTGCAGGCGATTTTCAGAATTTCCAAGTCTTAACAAAGCTGGTTTTACTCTGTAAAGCTGAGCAGGCTGGAGCTCCAGGTTCCATGACCTTATCCAGAATTACTCAGAGCAGCGGCCCTGGATCTTCATCCAATCAAGACATGTTTATAGGAGGCTAGGCTGTACCAGATGCTGAGCTGAGTCCCAAGGGCATGTGAGTGCTGGTGACAGCCTGGAGGGGAAGGCCGAGTGCACTCTGGGTCCCATCAACACTGATGGCACCTGGCAGGCCCAGCCCCCGAGAGAGGGGAGAGATGCTGGAGGAGCTGACATGGATGAGGGAAGACTGTTCTGAGGAAAGACACTGGACCTGGGCCTGAAGGATGACTTGGAGCCAGCAGGTGGAGGCTGGGGAAAGAGTCCAGGTCTTTAAGGTGGGCTGCGAGGTCCGGAGGCCGGCAGGCAGCAGCTAGCTGTCTGTATGAGTGGGAGAGAAGGCCTGTGTGGCTGGAGCATAAGTGTAGTGGGGGAGTGTGCTCTGCGTGGAATCTGGAGCGGAGGCAGGGGCCGGGCCATACCAGGCTTTACAGGGCGTGCTAAGGCTTTGAGCTCATTCTCAGAGCACTGGGCAGTTGTTGAAAGGTTGATGTTGGGTGTGATGTGATCCTATTTGGTTGTCACCTTTGGGTCAGAAACCTTATTTTTATTTTATTTTATTTTTGTAGCTTCTTGATATTGAAACTCTAGCTTTGCAAATCCTGAGGTGCTTACTTTAAAACCCCTTGCTCCCCACCCCATGAATACAAGACCACAAAGAGCAAGCAACAAAGCCAGGCCCCGACAGAGGAGTGGGGCGGCTGGCTAGACTTGCCTCATGGCCTGTCCCTGCTTACCCAGCTCCAAGATCACCTGGGTGAAATATGCGTCTAAGCATTAAGACAAGCTGTGTGAATTCCATCATAAACAGACACGTTACTTGTGTGAATGCCCATCTTCTGCAGCCTCAGAGGGTGATTGTGATGTACTTTCTTAGGGGAGAGAGTCTTGAAGGTAGAATCCCTAAAAGTGGGTAGAGAGAAAAGGATTAAAAGGTGGGCTCTTGCCTTGAGCCCAGGAGTTTGAGGTTGTAGTGAGCTGTGATCCCGTCACTGTACTCCAGCCTTGGGGACAGAGTGAGACCCTGTCTCTAAAAATAATAAATACAATAAATAAATGTTAAAAGGGTCTTTGGCAGTGAAAAGGCTGGAAAAAACTAGCTCTGATTTGTTCATTCACTCACAACACCTTGGTAGTCACTGCTTCACACAGAGCTGGGGATGTGATGAGACACAAAGATGAGCAAGATGCACATAGCTCACACTGGGGTGGCCTTGTGGGCCGCTCCCAGGCTCTGTGGTTCCATCAGTCTGCTGGGACTTCCCGTGCAAGCTGCCATTGGAAAGCATCTGCCTCGTTTTCTGCCAGCCCCTGACTTGCAGTTTCACAAAAGACCCCACAGAGTGCTTCTCTACCACCAGGGCTGCAGCAGCAGGTGGCCAGCTCAGGATGTGGCATCCTGGGACTGCATCCTCACTCTGCCCTGAAGTTGGTGCATGTCCCAAGGCTGCTGACTGGCCCCATTGGAGCAGCTTCCATTTTCTTCTCTTTGTAAAATATGCAAGTGGAGATCAATGCTCTGTGAGATCCAGCCTGGCACTAATGTGTTATATCCCAAGCCCATCTCCTGGCCAGCAGTGGGGCTCATGACAAGAGGTGGGTAGGGCATCATCTGGTGTAGGATTTCCCTTGTCCACTGCTTCCCAGTGCTGGCCTGGAGGACTCTGCCACTGGCATCCCATGAGGTGACAGGCTGTGCTGAGGGCGAGGTGCTGCTCACGGACCTGAGCAGGGGGGCACCCTACAGCTGCATAACCCAGCACCCACCCCTCCACCCCTGCCCCAACGTTGCAGGTGCACCCTTTGCTCCCGGGCTCATCCACCATCATGATCCATGACTTGTGCCTCGTCTTCCCGGCCCCAGCCAAGGCTGTGGTTTACGTATCGGACATTCAGGAGCTGTACATCCGTGTGGTTGACAAGGTCAGTGGAAGCTTCATGATGGGGCACCCTCGGCTGACCTGCAGGAACTGGGAGGGAGGGGACTGTGGGAAGAATGTTCTGCATGGCCTTTGCTTTTTGCTCCTGGAGTCTGCATCCCTTCCCCTGTGAGCTTGCAGAGCTGTCTCCCATCTCCTTCGCTCCATGTGGAGGATCCAGAGTCCCTTCAGTAAGGGACTTCTTCATCCCAGGTGACATCCCCATGAGGCTTGGCAGTAAATCCTGCTGGAAGTTGTCTCTAAATTAGCCATGACCTGGGAATTCCATGTCTTCTGGCCGGTGTAGGTTATTAACCAGCCAGGCACATGCCCTGCTGAGCATGAATTTTCTTCCCAGAATATAGATTTTGGGTTCTCTGGGGTTTCAGTGGCAAATGAGCACAATTCACCCATGCCAAGCACCATGGAAAAAAGAGACAAGGAATAGATCTCGGTTTATCTTTCACATCGATAGGGAATTTTTATTACTCCAAATATCTGAGGTAGCTGAAGCTGGGCTTTCAGAGGGTTGCGATCAGGTTCCTCAGTGGATAGAAGGGCTGGTAATTAAAAGGGGAGTGTTCATGCGGCTTAGGCTCCTTAAGAAGCTAATATGCTCTGCCCAGCCCCATATACTCCTCCTATAGTCTCATTTTCACTGCTGTTTGCTAATTATCTGTTTCTTCACTGTGTATTTCTGATTCTCATTTCCTAAAGTTCTTACTGTATTATACACTGCCAGGTGTGAGCTGTTCAGTCAGTCAGCATTTATTGAGCTCCTACTGGATGCTGCTGTTCTGAGTGGTGTTTCATCTCCCTAATTAGTGTATTAGTTATTTAAGAGTAGAATGTGGAATTTATGCCTCTAAGTATCCCCAAGCTCCCCCTCATCAATTTTCATTTGGTGACTGGCTGATAGTCCAGAAGTCAACCTGGGTGACTCTCCTGATTCCCAGGTCTGTGGATTGAGGTTGGTGATGCTATCTCAGAAAGTCATGGGGCACCATAGATGGTAGGATTGGTCTTTTGGAGGCCGCCCCTGAACCTCTGTCCCCATGATGCAGGTGGAGATTGGGAAGACAGTGAAGGCATACGTCCGTGTGTTGGACTTGCACAAGAAGCCCTTCCTGGCCAAATACTTCCCCTTCATGGACCTGAAGCTCCAAGCAGCCTCCCCGATCATTACATTGGTGTGAGTTCTCCTAGGGGTCAGAGGAGGGCACCTCAGAGACAGTGCTGACCCCAGCTGCAGCCTTTCCCATGGGGTGATCTTAGAGAAGTCCCAGCCCTTCCCTCTGTTTCAGGGCCCTTGATGAAGTCCTTGACAACTACACCATCACATTCCTCATCCACGGCGTGACCATCGGCCAGACCAGTCTAACTGCAAGTGTGACCAATAAAGCTGGACAGAGAATCAACTCAGCCCCACAACAGATTGAAGTAAGACGGGTTCTTCCCACACTATGTGGGATCAGCCCAGTGCTGGGGGTTGGAGGTGTCTTTATAGTTGGGGGTATCTTTATAGTACAGTCCAGGAAGCTACTGTGGAGAAGCCGTATAAAAGTCTGTGCCCCACAATGTCCTCTCATCAAAAGGCAGCTGTTACTAGCTCCAGGGCTCTGGGAGGCAACAAAGTTGGACCGGCAGAACCAGAGGGAGGGGTCCAAGTGACTTTACTTTTCCTCTGTGACATGGGGGATTGTGCGGCTCAGAGAAGGGGTGTGCCTGGTCACATGGCAAGGGGACACACCAGGACCATTCCCAGAAAGCACTGACTGGGCGGAAGCTTAGACAGATGCTGGCTCATGTGTAGAAGAACTCCTTAACCATTGATCCTGAGCCATAGAACAGGCGCTTCGAGGGCATTGGGCACCTGTCACAGGGGCTGTGTGAGCAGAGGTATCATAAAGGGAACTCCTGAAGTAGGTGATTCCTGGATGAGAGGCGCTTTGAGGTCCCCACACCGGCTCAGTGTGTGGTATGGGGTTGTCTCGGGAGATTAGGTTATGACAGGAGCCCCACTGCAGCCATAGGCCACAGCAGTTGTGGCCCAGGCATCATTTGAAGTCTATACACAGCAGCAGCATTAAACCAGCCCTGCCAGCATCCTCCCTGCGTCTGGGCCACGTTGGGGCTGGTGAGCATCATTAATCTGTGATCCAAAGCAGGTGGGTGCCATCTGTGTCTCTAGATGGAAGCGCACCTTTCTTCTTCTGGTGATGAGAAATTTGTTTCTGCCCATCAATAGCGCAGCTGCAGAGACCGATACTCCCACACAAGTAGCACCCTGGCCACCTCCTGCATTCACTCACCTACTCCTGCCAGGCAGACACTTGTAGGGGTTGCAGGAGGAGCAGGTGGGGGCTTCACCTGCTCCACAGAGTGGCATCAACATCCCTGGTCTCCTCCCAGGCTAATCCGGAGGGTGTGCTAGGAGAAGAGCAACCTCTGGGGCTCTGGGTGCTCCCGTATTGGTGGGGCTACCCTGTGGGGCTACCTCTGGCTCCACAGGCCAGGTGGCTGGGGATGTACATTGCTAATGTGTCCCCGGGCGCTGCTGCCATTGCTGCTTAGTGACCACACACTGAGAACCGCTGCTCTGAGGGGATGACTCAATTGCATAAAAGCCATCCCTCCAAGGGGACGGCCCAGCTTTTGGAGTTTAGCATCTAGGGAAAGTGAAACACAGTCACAGACAGAAGAACACACCCCAGAGAACCAGGGAGCCTCGGCCAGTGACTGGGAGACAGCCCCCAGCACTGGCCCAGGACCCTGGCCTTTCTGGTCACTGCTCAGAGAGGGGTGATGTCCATGCCCCAAGTTTTCCTCTCATGAAACATGTAGCACATGAGTTATGCTCAGTGCCGTGGGCTTGGGGCACAGCAGTCCTTTCTCTCCTGTGTCTCCCAACAGGTCTTTCCCCCGTTCAGGCTGATGCCCAGGAAGGTGACACTGCTTATCGGGGCCACGATGCAGGTGAGAGCCGAGAGGCCATGTCCTGCTCCAGCCCTAGTGCAGGCCACCACCCGGTTCCAGGCACGCTACCTGTGGCCCTGCATGCAGTGACTGGGAGAAGAAGGCAGAAGCTGCCTGCACTGGGGCCCTGGCTCTCTGAGTGGGAGGCGTGGGCTGCCTGGCATGATGGGCACTGACACACCGCTCTTTCCTCCCTGCTCAGGTCACCTCCGAGGGCGGCCCCCAGCCTCAGTCCAACATCCTTTTCTCCATCAGCAATGAGAGCGTTGCGCTGGTGAGTGCTGCCGGGCTGGTACGAGGCCTCGCCGTCGGGAACGGCACTGTGTCTGGGCTCGTGCAGGCAGTGGATGCAGAGACTGGCAAGGTGGTCATCATCTCTCAGGTAACAGGCGTGCTATTGGAGACTGGCACTCTCTGAACCCCCTGGGATGGCCAGCTCTGGCCATGGGCCCATTGCTTCCCAAGGCAGCTGTGCCTGGGACAGAAGCCTCTTTACTGTGTTTGGGTTCTGCCTCTGAGTACCACCCCTCTCCAAGGGTACTGCTTCGGCCCTCTGGGTCTGCAGTCCCTGCAGGGACCCTGGTGCAGGACAGCCCTGCCGATATGCACCCAGACCCCCAGAGGTTGCTCTTCTCCAGGTTGAGTCTCCCAGTCCTTCCAGCTGCTCCTTACAGAGCAGGGTGTTCAGCAACCCCCAGCCCCAAAGGGCCCTTCCAGTAGAGGATGATGGCACTCGTGGTGAGGGCAGGCGCTGCTTTGAGCACTTTGCCTTCATCTCCTTGAGTCCTCTCAGGGCTCAGGGCTAAAATCAGGGCCTTTGCATTCTGCCTGACCTGCTTCGCCAGCAGTGACTTGCTGAAGCATCTTGGAAGGCTGCTTTGGGGTTCTACTCACAGCTGCGCCAGAAACTTGGTCTGTAAGAAGAGCCTTCTGTGATGTGTAATGCAACTGTGGACAGAAACCCGTTTCAGAGTCAGTCATCCCATTCCTCATGAGAACTAGGTCCCCTGGAAGCAGTCCGTGCAGTCCTGAGTTCAGAGCCTGTAAACACAGCGCCCCAGGAGCTGGCGAGTGCACTGCCCCAGACAGGGTGTAGGGAAGTCCTTATTCTCAGAGGCTGACTTTGATCACTGAGTTCATTGATTTACTCCTTTTCCCAGTGTGTGTCAATTTTGAAGACAAAGAGAAAGCCTTGGGGATGTAAAAACCTGTCCTAGGGATGGGGCAGAGTTCAGATGGGCTTCCTGGAGCGTGACATTCAGGACCACAGGAGACTGTATGTTTTTTTGTTTTTTTTTTTCCTCTAAAAAGGAGTGCATCCTCAGGAGCTGGCTGGTTTTTCTCCTAAGGGCGTAGGTAAAGGGCAGCTTCCTAGAAATTCAGCAAGAGGGGCACAGGACCCTGTGTTTTCCTTGTCTTTGTGGTCTAACCTTGCTGGGCACCCTCTCTTCTAGGTCCCCCATCTGGCGAGTTGGGGAGGTGCTGGGGAAAGGCCCTGGTGGTCTTGGCAGGTGGAGGGGCTGCACCACCAGCCCTATCTGAAAGGCATGTTCTTGAGCTTAGGCAGGCAGGGGCTTCACCTGTGGCCCCTTGTCCATGCCTGGAATGTGATTCTGGTCAGATGCTTCCAGTTCCATCTGTCCATTCCAAGTCACACAGCCAGCACCCCAAGGCCATGGGGTAGGCCAGGACGAGCAGGAGGAGACTGAGCAGAAGGATGAGTGAAAGGAGGGGAATGGGTTTTTATCAAGCACCTACTGTGTGCCAGGTATTAGCCCAAGTCATGAGGCTCAGAAGATGGGCTCAGCATGAGCACGTCAAAGGGCCTAAGGGTTTTAATAGCCTCAGTTCAGCATGACTCAGCAGCACTAGGAGGAAGCCAGGAGAGTTAGTCTTTGGCCAGATTAATAGGAGTGTGGAGTTGAGAATGAAGGAGGTTATAAATTCTGATCAGACTCTACAGGGCTGCTGCATTCGTCCCTGTACTCTGCTCAGTCAGAGACAGGCAGGCTGGATTTGGGGTTGGGAGGGCCTGGAGACCTGTTGCTTGAGGGCAGCCAGGCCTAAGGAAGAGCAGGCACCAGTTCCCGGCCCCAAGTCTGCAGTGCTGACCCGGAGCAGCTGGATCAGACAGGGCGGCAGCCTCAGAGGACTGGACTGGGACCTATGGGACCTTGGGAGAGGCAGTGGCTGGCCCATGAAGGACGAGCCGCCCACAAAGCCAGGCCTCCTGGGGCAGAGGAGCACGGTGCTGGTCATCCTGAGGGGCTTTCTCGCCACAGATTCTGAGCCACAGCCTCCTTCCCTTGAGGGGTCCCTTCCTGAAACATCCCTGGCCAGCACAGCATCCCCGCACCTAAGTGCCAGCCTCTTTCCCCAGGACCTCGTGCAGGTGGAGGTGCTGCTGCTACGGGCCGTGAGAATCCGCGCCCCCATCATGCGGATGAGGACAGGCACCCAGGTGAGCTGACCTCCTGGGCTCTGAATGCTGGTTCCCGAAGAGCCACTGCTGGAACCCTGTCCTCGAGTTAGAGTGCTTCTCCACCTCCTCCATCTCCCTGGCCCTGGTATCTAGGGCCTGCTTCTCACCTGTCCCCACCCAGGGAGACACCCTCCATTGCTCTCTGGTAGCCACTGATGGAAGGCCTGCTTCCTGCTGTCCTGTCACCTTCCCACATCTGGAATAGCACCAGATGCCTAACAGGAGCACAGTGACCGTGGTGCTTACTCCACTCCATGCTGTCTTGGACATTAATCCATTTGGTGTTCATAGCAGCCCTGGGAGGTTAGTGTCAGAACCATCTTGGTATTGCAGATGAACAAATGAACACACAGAAAGCTTAAGGCCCGTGCCCAGGGCCACACAGCTAGGAAGTGGCAGCACTGGGAGTGGACTGGGCAGCCTGGCACGGCACCTGCTGTGGCCTTTTGCCATCTTGCCTCCACCTGTGCCCTCAAGCCAACTCAGCAAATAAGAGACTAAAGGAGCTGGGGACCGCACCCACGCATGCCCTGTGAGCAGGGACCCCGGCTAGATTAGGAGAGAGGGGCCTGGAGGAACCAGTACTGTGGGGCAGTGCGAGCTGTGCTGTTGGTGGACCCATGGCCTCCTAGAGCTCCAGGGACTCCTTCCAGAAATGAGTCTCTTGGCCATGGAGAGGCACAGCCTGCTGCAGGGGAGGGACAGTGTGGGGAAAACAGTCCCACCTCTGGTTTGCTCGTTTGATATTTCATCAAAATTCCCAAACCTGTGCCGTGCTCTTCTCTGGTTGGGGAAGAATTGGGTTCGTCTCCTACTGCTTGAAGGAGGCAGCAAAGCTTCTGGGGGCATTCCTAGTGCTGGGAACTACTGCTTCTGACTTCTTCCTGCAGATGCCCGTATATGTCACTGGCATCACCAACCACCAGAACCCTTTCTCCTTTGGCAATGCCGTGCCAGGCCTGACCTTCCACTGGTCTGTCACCAAGCGGGACGTCCTGGACCTCCGAGGGCGGCACCACGAGGTAGGTAACCATCCCCCCAGAGCTCACCTCCCAGCCCTGTCCCAGGCCAGCAGCCCGAGGGTCAGGGAGGGTTCCCGCCACATTGTCTCAGAGGAGGTCCTCATCCTCACACCTAGAGAGGCCCTCCCGCTTTCTTCCCTCTCCCGAGGCTCATCGGGACTCCCTTCTCTCAAATGCTAACCACGCAGACAGAGTGAGTAGGTGCCTCTCCTGACAGAAGTGGCCGTGTGAGGAAGTCACAAAAGTCCTGGGAGGTCAGAGTCTGCAGCTTCTGACCATTTTCTGAGATGATGCCTGGCAGCCCTCGGTTTCTCTTGCTTCATCCCAGAGGCCAAACTCCCCTTCCCTTAGCCCAGCGAGGGGCCCTGGCTCCTCCTGAGATGTCAGAGCTGGAAGGTGCCGGGGAGACTACTAAGTCCCTCTGTGTTAACTGAGGCCAGAAACAGGAAGAGACTTGCCCAGGGTTGCCCAGCAAGCCAGTGGGGAAATGGGACTGGACACCAGCCCCTGTGACTCTAGGCTCAAGCCCAGGTGGGTCTTGGACACACAGGACCCAAGTGGAGGGTGGCTTGAAAGGTCGCTCCCTGCCTCATTCAGGGACAGTGGGGATGGAGGCCTGGAAAGAGGCCCAGGCCCAGGGATGGGATTCCCTAAAGGCTGTCTGAAGCTTGTCTAGTGTAGGACTAATGCCCCCCACAACCCTACTCAGTGGGAACAGGGTCCTGTGTCTGGTGCCTGGGGGCTCCCCCACATTGCCCCCATGGAGCACAAGCAGTGAGACTTATTAACAGATATCATAAAACAAAGCAGTCTGCAGGGACACACTGCAAAACCCAGCATCACTCTGGGTGACCTACAAGCACTGAAGTCTGAGGGACAACCTGTCATGAAGGCCCCTGGCTTATGTGGGTGGGCCCAGTATTTTCCAAATGCATCTGTGCACGTTGTGCAATGCAGGCAGGGCAGGACCTGGGCACCCATGCTGGGGAAGCCGGGTCTGCACAGCTCTGGAATTAGCAGACCCAACCCGGGCAGGAAGGCAGGGCCCTTGAGAATAGGCCAACAGCTGCCAGGAGGAGGGCTTGGGGGTTCTGGGCCTACTGTCCAGCTCTACCTTTTTGAGGACACAGGGACCTGGGCCTTACACCTGAAAATGTGTTTGATGTCTTCCAGGCGTCGATCCGACTCCCGTCACAGTACAACTTTGCCATGAACGTGCTTGGCCGGGTGAAAGGCCGGACCGGGCTGAGGGTGGTGGTCAAGCCTGTGGACCCCACATCGGGGCAGCTGTATGGCCTGGCTAGAGAACTCTCGGATGAGATCCAAGTCCAGGTAGGAGGCAGGTGGACAGGCCACAGGGAAGGGGGAGAGGAAGTGCCAGCTGCCCAATCCTCCTCCAGAGCCACATGTTGCATGGGCAGAGGCTGGGAGACCTGAGAAACTCTCAGTCCATGGGGTTGACAGTGGTCCATCGCAGTGGGGTAAGCATCCGAGTGTGACTGGTGCTGTGGGAGCCCAGAGGTAGGGCCAAGCAAAGTCTTCACAGAAGAGTAATGTTTCAGGATGAGAGGGGCTGGCAAAGGCCTGGAGGTGGGAACTCACTTGATGTGTGGCCAAAAGAGCAAAAAATTCTGAGCTTGGGGCTCCCTGTGGCTGAGTGGCCATTAATTTCATCGTCTGTGTTTATTTAACACACATAGAGCACCCAGAGGCTGGGGCGCCCTTACACGTTTTTCAGTATTGCTGCCTCCAGACCTCAGGTGAAGCCTGCTGGGCAGGGGCTGAAGGGGCTGCCACCTGCTGATGCCCCTGAGGCAGGGAGGGTCAAGGTCACAGGGTAAGTGGGGAATGGCCTCAAGAGGCCGGGGTACTGTGACCTGTCTGCATTTGGAAAACAGCCTCAGAGAGGGAGGGGCCTTGTTCAGAGCCAGGGGGTCAGGACTGAGTCCAGCAGTTCTCCTGCCTGGGGTGCAGCCCTGGGTCTGTATCTGGCCTGTCCCTGCTACTTACAGGATGGGATCTGGGTGAGCTCCTGCCTCTCTGGGCCCCTCTGCAAGGTAGGGAGTTGGCAAATTGGTTCTGAAGAGCAGTTTTGTCTTCAAGGGCCTCGTTCTGCTCCTCTGGACCTCAGTAACCCCTAGGTGCTCCTAAGCTGTAAAGAAAAACAAAAAATGTTCCCTATATGTCCCAAAACAGTTTCTAGTCCCCTCCTCAAGAAGAAATAAACTATGTCTAACCCAAGCACCTCCCTGATCAGGGGCAAAGAAGCAAACTTTTCAAGAAAGAAAACACCCACAAAAAAAAAACCCCACCGATTTGCCAACCCCTCACTCCTGCCTGCACGTGCACACACACACACACATATACACACACACAGAGACACATATACATACATAAACGCATATACAGACACACAGAGGTCCACATGCACATCCCCACACTCACCAAGTGCATGTTCTTTGTTAAAAGGAAGTAAGTTCTGGAGCCTATCATGGAATTAAAGGCAGGGCTTTGCAGCTTCCAAATTGTGTGACCTCAGTTGGGTCACTTGACAGCTCTGTGCCTCTGTTTCCCTATCTGATAGCAGGTGGAGTTTGAGTAAATCAGAAACTAGAGAATCTGGATCCAGCCTACAAATGTGTTTTATTTGGCTTACTCAGGCCTTTGAGACAGCTTGTTGTCATGTAAAGATAGGAAGATTCTATGTGAAAATCTAAGATGCAGCATGTCCTAAAGATATGGTGTCTGCCACAGCAAAATCAGCAGGCAATGAGAAGCAACCTTGACTCCGTTAGAGCTGCGCTGTCCGGTTTGCCACAGGCCCCACCACTCCCTGTTGTCTTCCTGACAGTGAGATCAAGTATCAGTTGCCATTTACCATGGGGCTTGTGCTGTTGCTTTTCTTCTAGTTAACAGGAAAGTGGGAAATCTCTTACAACTCCCCCTTCATCTAAAGAGAAAGATAGGAATGCATGGTTTGTTTGTTTTTTTTTTTTTTTTTTTTGAGACAGAGTCTTGCTCTGTCGCCCAGGCTGGAGCGCAGTGGCCGGATCTCGGCTCAGTGCAAGCTCCGCCTCCCGGGTTTACGCCATTCTCCTGCCTCAGCCTCCCGAGTAGCTGGGACTACAGGCGCCCGCCACCTCGCCCGGCTAGTTTTTTTTTTTTTGTATTTTTTAGTAGAGACGGGGTTTCACTGTGTTAGCCAGGATGGTCTCGATCTCCTGACCTCGTGATCCGCCCGTCTCGGCCTCCCAAAGTGCTGGGATTACAGGCTTGAGCCACCGCGCCCGGCCAGGAATGCATGGTTTAAAAAAGATAGGAGGAACCCTATTTGTGAATGTATTTACCGGGCAGTAAGTGTGTCTGCGTCAGACTCAGTGAGGTGGCTTCCCTGTGGATGCTGGAAGGGGGCATACAAGTCAGCCTCGTCTCACCTGACACTGAAACCCCACCCAGCTTCCAAAGGCTGTTTCTCATCATTTGGGAAGTGCTGCCCCTCCTGTCACTTCATATGGAGCCCACAACTCTCAAGACAGGCATGGAGAGGGTGTTAGTTGTGGACTGTGCACACAAGGAAATCTAGGCTTACCTGGACAGAGCACAGAAGGAGCCGGGAGGGACAGAATCAGGCCATCTTCCTCTTGGAGAAGCACTTGTCAGATCTGATGATACTGGCCATGGCCCAGGGCTCAGGCCCAAAGGGCATCCACCTGGTCTGATCAGAGGCCAGTGGGGAGCTCAGGGCACAGCTTTACCTGCCAGCTAGTGACTGCCCCTGAACCAGGCTGGGAGGCCACAGAGGCAGCAGCCCCAAGGGGCCTTAGAGAGGGGACTTACACAGGTGGTGGACACATCTGAAGTCTTACAGAGAAGGGGTCTGGAGTTCCCAGGCAGGTGTTGCTGCTGTGGGCTCGGGGAGCTACCAGGGCCTTGGAGCACCTGGGCATCCCAGGATGAGATCTGAGCCAATCTCATGAGGCTGATCATCTGCTAGACTGAGCTCCTCGCCAGGCCCTTGTGTGTGTCTATGTGGATCCTGCAAGAGCATGGCCAGAGCCAGCCAGAGGGGCCTGGGAGGTGGAACGGGGGTTGTTCTGAGATGGTGGCAATGAGGAGGAGGATGTCTCTGTGAGAAGAAGGAGCAGTTAGGTGGTGCCTTGCCCAGGCTCAGTCCTGGCACAGTTACCCTGAGCAAGATCCTGTTGCTGGAGTTGTGCGTGCTGCCCTCCGAGCTCATATCCTAGCAGGTAAAGTTCTCCCTCACTTGGCACGGAGGGAGAGGCCTATGTTTCCAGGCTCCTTAAAGGAGCTCCCATTAGGCTACACAAACATGAGGCTGCCTGCCTTTTCTCATCATATCTTTGGCACGCACACGTGTGTGTGTGTGTGTGTGTGTGTATTAGGGTCTTGCTCTGCTGTTCAGACTGGAGTGCAAGCCTCAGCCTCCCAAGTAGTGGGACTACAGTTGCACACTCCATGCGTGGCTAATTTTTAAAATTATTTTGTAGAGACTGGGGGTTTGCTGTGTTGCCTTGGCTGAGCTACTGCACCCGGCCACACCTTTGGCCTCTTAAAGGTCAGCCCTTCACATCATGTCACCAGTGACCTGACAGGCAAGAAAGCTGCTTTTCTCCTCTCTTGCCCCTCCTCGACTCTTGCTGCTAGGAGAGAAGCAGACACCTGGCCTGGATATGACTCCAGTGCCCTATCGGAAGTGAAACTTGCCCTCTCTTGCAGGTGTTTGAGAAGCTGCAGCTGCTCAACCCTGAAATAGAAGCAGAACAAATATTAATGTCGCCCAACTCGTATATAAAGCTGCAGACAAACAGGTACGTGACTCAGCTCTTGTTTCCAGCAAAGCTGTGTGGCTGTACTTGCATCCGACAGCTCATGTGTCAACACTGTCAGGAGCCATGGGTGCTTTCAGGGAGGTTTTCTCCTGTTGTGCTTGGAATGGATGAGGCCTCTGCCTGCTCCTTCTCTTCTCTGTGGTGCTTCTCTGCTTCTTGAAATCACTTCTCACTGTGGGTCTCTTTTTCCTCCTTGTAGCCTAGAAACATTTTTATGCAAGCTACTAAAATTCAGTCTTTAAAAGGGAAAAAAAACACCAGCTTAGAAGTGTTGTGTTTCCAGACTTGCCACTCAGAGTGTAGCTGATGAGCCAGAAGCATCAGCATCATCAGGAAGAGGAGATGCAGCTCTCAGGCTCCACCCAAGACCTGCCCAAGGAGAAGCTGCACTCTAGGGAGATCCCCAGGCGAGGGGGCCACACAGTAACTCTTGGGAAGAGCTGTTTAAAGCTCTTCTGCAAACATAATTCCTACCTTTGATTCTAGGAGGATGCCTTTCATAACAGTGGCTTGCATTTGAATGGCAGTTGCCAAGCGGGAGACTCCACGGGCCACAGGACACTTACTTGTTGCATGAAACACATACATGTTTTCATTCAGCCAAAAGTAACAAAGTGCCAGGCTCCATGCTGGGCTCCAGGAACGCGGATATGGGTGACATAGGGTGCCCTGGAGGAGGGTAGCAGGAGAAGGCTATTAGAAAGCAAGGTGTAGTATTCAAGCCAGAGCCCAAAGAAGGGTGCTGTCCATGGGGATTTAGGGGAGGCATGTCCCAGGTGGAGATGCTCGGGCTGGAGTTCTTGAAGGATGAGTAAGAGTTCCCCAGGTTAAGAGGAAGGGGTTGGTGGAGAAATAATGTTTAGGCAGAAGCAATAACATTTGCTCCTAGTCATCTATAGGGCTGTGGAAGAGACAGAGATGATGGGAACTAGCCCTGGGAGCTGGAGGCCTTTCCTTCCTGGGTTTCTTTGTTATATTAATAAATATGTAAAAAGGTAAAAAATATGGCGTAATTTGCTTGCTACCCAGTGCATAGTATCAGTAGTTTGCTAACAGTTTTCTTAGCAGGTAGCCTGTTTTTATCCTGTTGACAGTCCTTAGAAATAGGACACGGCAAAATCATTGCACACCTTTTACCATGTAAGAAGTCAATGCCGAGAGAAGAGGGGACGTAATGTGCACACAGCTGGTGGCAGGACATGTTGGGACCGGCTTTGGCTTCTGTCAGACTCAAAGCCCCATCCTCCACTATGCCAGGCTGCCTTGCTTCAGTAAATTGAGAACAATTTGCTGCAGAAATGATATTTTACAGTAAATGTCCCATGGAGCTGATGAAAGAAACTGCCCTCACAGTCTCTCCCTGCCTGCTGGCCGACTCATGGCAGGCGCTGCTCTGGGAAGAGTGAGAAGCCGCACTTTGCTTGGAACCATTGGATTTCTGAATTAGTTTTCCGTGGGTGACTGATGAAGCCTCAGACAACTGACAGCACATGGTCCTGAGGCCCGTGGGGCCAAGATTGGGCCTTTTTCACCTCCAAGGAGCATGGGGAGCTGCAGACTCTTAGATGTCCTGGCATTGTATCCAGGCCCACTCCCACTGCTGCCGTCTACAAAAACAGCTCTATTTTGTTTTCCAAAGGGATGGTGCAGCCTCTCTGAGCTACCGCGTCCTGGATGGACCTGAAAAGGTTCCAGTCGTGCATGTTGATGAGAAAGGCTTTCTAGCATCAGGGTCTATGATCGGGACATCCACCATCGAAGTGATTGCACAAGAGCCCTTTGGGGCCAACCAAACCATCATTGTTGCCGTAAAGGTAGGGTTGCATTCTCCTCCTTTTTGGAGTAATGAAAGCAATAGCACTGAGGTAATATGCCTCTCAGGAGTAAAAGTGAATATATTCACCTTCCAGCTGGGAAACTGTAGATAGGAATTTAAGAATAACTCAGGGTAGATAAAAAGCTACAGCATCTTCTGGTCGTCAGAGCCGAAGATCCTTGGGAGATCATTGATTCCAAGTACTTCATTTCATAGATGAGGCCCAGTGAGATCCATGATTGGCGTAAGGTTACAGAAATGGGACTGGCACCACAGCTTCCTGACTGGAGTGCCGGTGCTCCACCCACCGTGCTTGGCCACTGATGTTATCACCACCCATGGTGGAGCTCCTGCTCTGGGCCAGCCCAGTGCCTGGAACATGATCTGTTCTTAAGAGCATTGGATGATATGCTCGGTATCTGCCATAAAAGTCGTGACATCCAGTACATGACATCCGCTGTGCTTTTGAGAATGAGGTGGCCCATTTTCCAGACAAGGAGACTGAGGCTCAGAGTGGGAGTGACTTGCTCAAGGTTGCATGGGAATTGAGAGATGGGGTCTGTCTGCTTTGGGCGGTGTCCTTCTACCATATCATGGCACTGCCCTCTGCCATTCTGTGTTCCTTAGGGATGGGACCTTCTCCATCAGCATCCCTGGGTCAGGTCCTGGGGTTTTGCTGAATGGAATTTTCTTTCCATGTCTCATCACCACTTGCTGAACCCTGGATGACAGAAGACACACACTCACTTAAATCTTTAGACTCTGCCTGGGTCACAGACCTTTTTCATTAATTCACATCTTCTGTTTCAAAGTGGGTGCCTGGCAGCAGATCCCCCTCTCTAGTTTTTGGTGAGTGAAAGTGACTGACTGCTCATGCTATTTCAACAAATATGTATTGAGCACTAGCTGTATACCAGACACTGCACCACTGAACTTTGTCAAAGAAGTTCAGACCTTTGGAGCACTAGTTTTTGAGCCAGGATAGATTTTCACCTGGACTCAGAGAAACAAGGGCTGCTGTTTATGGAGCTTGGGTTCTTGGGCTCCAGAAATCCCCATTTCCCTCCTTGCCCTGGTGTCCTGCAGGCACACTGTGTCATGCTTAGAGCTTCCCCATCGATCCAGAAGGACGTTGTTTCTTTAAATGCCCCAAGAGCCAGGTTCTCTGAAGAAACTGGATATTGCAGCCCAGGGGGCCCTCTCTCAATGTGAATAGCGATCTCATTTTTCCAAGTCATGGATTGGGACACTCCTGGGTGGGTTTTCTCATAGTGAGGCCAATCTGCTGTGTTGGGAGGTAAGAACTTTGTCACTAAGTTGGGACACTCTGGGGAGTGTGGCCTTTACTCCTCTCAGGACCCCTAAGTCCAGCCCCGCATTGTTCCTGAAGTGGATCCTCCTGGGGGCAGGCGTCCCCTCCTTGAGAGGTAGGTTTTGCTGGAGGCCAGTCCCTGGGACTGAATCCTCATCATACCTGTATGTTGTCCTTTAGGTATCCCCTGTTTCCTACCTGAGGGTTTCCATGAGCCCTGTCCTGCACACCCAGAACAAGGAGGCCCTGGTGGCTGTGCCTTTGGGAATGACCGTGACCTTCACTGTCCACTTCCACGACAACTCTGGAGATGTCTTCCATGCTCACAATTCGGTCCTCAACTTTGCCACTAACAGGTAGGATGTGGGCAAGGGTCATTTCTCCTGTGAAGTCCTGTCTGGTACCTGATAGAGACAACTGGGGATAACACAGAAAGGCTGCTGCTGTTGAAGGAAGATGTGCGTTACTTCAGTTTCCAAGAGATGTGGGCATGCTGCACCGTGCAGGGCCACGAGGAAGCACCACTGCCCTCGGGGGATGCAGACCATTTCAGAGGAAGATAGACAGGCATCAGCCCCCAGAGGAGGAAGTAGGGTGTGGGGAAGCTCCAGGGAGCGCGCCCCGAGGCACAGGAGATTGGCCCTTCAGCCTCGGCTGCCCACAGGTCCTGCCACGGTTGTGTTTCCCTGTTGCTGAATGCATTCAAAGACAGGTGTCAAGGGTGTTGCCTTATGGAAAGAACTAGGGTTTAGAGTCAGGCCTGGTTCTAGCCACAGCTCTGCCCTTTGTGGGCCCTGTGAGCAGGTCACCATCCAAAAATCTGTTTCCACACCTATCATGTTGGGCAGTGTGGCCTAGGTTCCAGGGCTTTCCTTCAGCTGAGGGAGTGGGTCATGAGGACCTCTGGCAAACCATGGTGCTCTGTGTGTGTGCACAGAATTGCCATCTGTCAGTTTAGGGCATTTCCTGGAGGAAATGGAGCCTAGTTCTCCCAGCCCTTTGGCTGCACTGCAGGTCATTCTGGCCTTCTTGTGGCAGGAGCACCTGATAGAGACCCAGTCAGCACTCAGGATCAAAAGGTGTGGTGGAGGCAAGGATGCAGCCACAATCCCTAACCCAAACTGTCACCCCACGCCGTCCACACTTATGCACCAAAGCTGCCATTGGCAACATTGAGCACCTGCCCTGTGGCAGGTGCCTCCCCACTGCTGACCTCATGTAATACTCACGCCAGGCCTGTGTCACGGGCACGTGATGATCCCCATTTTTCAGAGGAGGAAAGGGCAGAGGCTGCTTCTGCAGTCAGGTTGCATAGTAAGGGCAGCCTTCCCTTTCTGGCATGTCCAGTTCTCTGGTGGGAAGAGCGTAGGGAAGCACTCTGGATCTCTTTCCCCTCGGGGCCTCAGTTTCCTTTCTGGAATGCTGGAATGATGCTGCTGCCACTGCCTAGCTGCAGGCTGTGTGTGCTTTCTGGGGTGACAAGTGAGGAGGTAGAGCCTGTGCCATCTGCCTGCAGTGGTCCCTCGTCTGGGGCCGCTGTTTGGTAACCTCGAGTTGGGGCCACAACTGGGACCTCAGTCAGTCGAATGCTTTGCTCAGCAGAGGACCTGGACTACATTTCTCCATCTGGGAGTTGGAGGCTTCTTTACCGAGACTGAGAGCGAGCCCTCCTTTCTCTCCTGTGCCTAGAGACGACTTTGTGCAGATCGGGAAGGGCCCCACCAACAACACCTGCGTTGTCCGCACAGTCAGTGTGGGCCTGACACTGCTCCGTGTGTGGGACGCAGAGCACCCAGGCCTCTCGGACTTCGTGCCCCTGCCTGTCCTACAGGCCATCTCCCCAGAGCTGTCCGGGGCCATGGTGGTAGGGGACGTGCTCTGTCTGGCCACTGTTCTGACCAGCCTGGAAGGTAAGACAGATCCTGAGCCAGGGAACCTGTGGAGTCACGGACGCTTGCAAAGCTGAGTGGGGGCTACCTGGGCGGGGGCTACCCGAGCGGGGGCTCGGCGCCAGTCACGGGGGCCTGCAGGCAGACCTGCAGGATACTCAGGAGCAGTGCTCCAAAACTGCTGCCCAGAGACCAGATCCAGCCTGTGCCTGTTTTCTGCAAGGAAATTTTTGTTGACACTCAGCTGGACCATGCATTTATGTGTGGTCAGTGGCTGTTGTCACCCTACCACTGCCAGATTGTGTGGTCATAGCAGAGATCATATAGGCTGCATAACCCAAATGCTTATGTCCAACCTTCAGAGAAAGCATTTGCGGGCCCTTTTCTGGAACAGCTCCGCCCGGGGGGCGTCCCCTGCTCCTGTGGGGCATCCTGCCTCTGCACAGTCTCACGCAGTTCCTGTAGCCAGGCGACACACGGATTGCTGCTGCTGCTGCTGAGGAACTGAATTGACCATTTTAGTGAATTCTGTGGGAAGTGGCCATCATCGTGGACAGCACAGGCTAGGAGACTTAAGCAAAGAAGGACATTGGGCTAAATCAGTGACTTCCAAATTTCAGCCATGCCCAGGTGACCTGTAGTACATCTGTGGAACACATGTACAATTATTTACTTAGTTTTTATTTTCAAATTGTCTCCACCTTTTTTTTTTACCTTACTAAATTCATTTTAAAAGGAGATGAAATACTACCTTTAAGGAAAAACAAATATAAGTTGCCATAAATAGATTATGGTTGAGTCCTTTAATTGTATTTATTATATAATGTGATTGGCTTTTAACTCAGAAGTGTATGTGGTGAAAGCTCTGAGCCTCACACCTGCTGTCTGTTTGCTAAAAAGGAATTGATAAGGCAACGAAGGAATGGGGAGGGGCTGTTGCTTTGGGGAAGGAGCTACAGAGGGCAGGGCCTGGCAGCAGCACCAGACCATTCCTGGGCAGGGGTCAGCTAAAGCTTCATGCCAGGATGGTCAGGAAATTCCAGGCAGGGAGCTGTGGGTCGGGGAGAGCAGGTGCTAGGGGCCACAGCCCTGTAGAGGGTGGGTGCAGCAGGGTAGGAGAGCTGATGGCTCCAGGTGGCTGGAGCCAGGGGCATGACCGGCACTGGGGCAGGCAGTGTGGCTGTCTCCTGAGGCTGCTGAGTGAGCCCCATTGGGGTAGTGGCAGCCAGTGAGGAGGCTGGCTTATCATCCAGGTGAGCTGGGCTTTGACTGGAGTGTCCAGCTATGGGAAGGGGGTGACATCCATGTTTCCTCTCCAGGCCTCTCGGGAACCTGGAGCTCCTCGGCCAACAGCATCCTCCACATAGACCCCAAGACGGGTGTGGCTGTGGCACGGGCCGTGGGATCTGTGACAGTTTACTACGAGGTCGCTGGGCACCTGAGGACTTACAAGGAGGTAGGCTCCAAGCAGCGGAGGCGGAAGTGGCTCAGTGGCCTGTGAGGTGGGCCTGACCTTCTGGGAGGATTATGAAGACTTTTCCTTTTAGAGAAAAACCGTCTGAGGGCTTGGGGTCTGGGAGTCATGAGTCTGGGACTGGCCACTTGCTGACTCTGACGTGGGGACAAGCTCCCTTTTCTTTCTAGGCCTCAGTCTGCCCATGTTCAAGAGGGTGTGATGAGGACAGGCAGCCTTGTAGGGTGGACTCCAGCTCCCATGGGCTTGGTTCTGGCAACCCTGGAGTGGGCACTTCCTGGGAGCCGGTGCTTCCCTGTCACCTGCAAGGTTAAGACTCCCTGTGCAAGTCAACTTTTGAGTCTGGAGGCAACAAAACCTGCTCTCTCTTCCATTCATCTCCAGTTGAGAATGAATCAGTGGGCCGAGTCTGACTGAGATCCAAATGCATCTCATTTTTAGAGGCAGCATGTGCTTTATGGAACCTAGCAGTTTAACCTAATAGTTTGCATATTTAGTGCTGCAGCTCTGCGGTTTGGGCGAGCCAGTTGCAGACAGAGGCATCCTCTGACAATACAGCTGTGCTCTCCTGGAAAGAGCCTCTGATCAGGGGATGGGGTAGCATGGACAAAGGTGTGCAGGGTTCAAGGGCAGAGCATGGGGGGCTGGAACAGAGGGTGTGGGAGAAGCATGGTCTGGCTTTGTGATCAGATCAGAAAATGCACTGGATTCCGGGCAGTTTGGTGCAGGTTGACAGTGGGGCATCTAGAGCCAGACAGTCTAGGTCAAATCCCAGCTTGGCCACTACAAGGCTATGACTGAGCAATCACTGAGTCTCGCTATGCCCTGGTTTTCTCGTCTGTATAATGGGGATGATAGCGTTGTGAGGATTCAGTGAGTTAGCACCTGGGAAGCCCCTAGGGTGGTGCTCAGCTCCTAGCCAGTGCTCAGCAGAAATTAACTGCTGCTGCTCCTGTTCCAGGGTGAAGGGGTAGAAGCTTATGCCACACTCAGTGGAGTTTTTTAAACAGTGCTATAGACCAAGGCTGTGTTTGCTGAGGTTACTTGGCTCCTGGAGGAGCTCGAGAGAGCAGTGGCTGCAGGGTAACTGGCCAGAGACTGAGGCCAGGCCCTCAGCTGGGTTCATGGGGTGTGGCAGAATCTAAAGGCATGTTTGGGAGAGATGGGAGGGAGGGAGGCACATCAGAGCTCCATGAGCATCCAGAAGTGGGGCTGGAGGGGAGGAAGGGCTTGGGGTGACCAGGTTGCTACTGGTCTTTTGTTAAGAGGGGCACACAGAGGTGGGTAGGCCTGCAGGGAGGTGAGGAGCCTGGGCCAGGGAGCTAGAGATGTCACAGCTCTCCCAGGTGAGGCAGGGAGCGCAGCTGGGCGGGTGCGGCAGGAGCACTGTGAAGAATGCTGGACAGGGTGGGGGCCTCACTCCAGAGGTGGCTTCGAAGCCGTGGGAGTGGGTGGGAGCGCACGGGCACTCCGGGAGTGCAGGTAGGAGAGGGACCAGGAGGCCTTGGGCACTCTCTGAGAGTGGACAGGGAGGAAGGGGAGAGGAGAGCCAGGGTTGGGGGGTCCCAGGCTAGGGAGTGGGACACAGCCTCTGTCAGTCCCTGGAGGTGGATGGTGGTGAGCCCTGAGAGGAGGCCCCGTGAGTTTGACAGTGATGCAGGCCTGGTCACCTACAGCTCTGCATGGGGCACATCCCTGGTTGCTGCAGGGGCTTCGATCCCATCCCTGCTCTGAAGTTCACCTACTGGTAGAAACCAGATCCCCGGAGGCAGGGACCGCTCGTGCCTGCTGAGAGAGGGAGGGGGGCCTTCAGCTGCAGGAAGTGGACTTGGGCCTGAAGGGTGGATGGGGCTGGGCTCTGCAGAGAAGGTGGGAGGGTGTCCTAGCCAAGGGACTGCAGGGAGGTCACCAGCCTGGGGCTGTTTGGATGTGGCCAGGTGCAGGATGGGCCCAGGGGGAACAGCTGGGAAAATCTGGGCAGACTGGATTCTGGGTGGGGTACGGTGCTGTACTACAGAGAAGTGATCCTGGCTGTCCCAAGAGCCAAAATCCTCAGCCCACCCAGATTGATTAATGAATTCAGGCCCGCTGCTCAGCGTCCAGTTGGCTGCTGGGAGAAGCAGCTTATTCAATCGGAGAACTGAGCTGTGAAGTCTGACTAGACTGGGCTCAAACCCCCTCTCTGCCACATTCTAGCAAGGCATTTAGGCTTTGAGCCTCAGCGTTGCCACCTGTGAAATGGGTGACACTGTGTCAGACTGCAGGGTGAGGTCGTGGAAATGCCCAGCATGGACCGGGACATAGGCGGTGCTCCATGAAGCTTCCTTGGCTCCCTCTCTAGGTCGTGGTCGGCGTCCCTCAGAGGATTATGGCCCGTCACCTCCACCCCATCCAGACCAGCTTCCAGGAGGCTACAGCCTCCAAAGTGATTGTTGCCGTGGGAGACAGAAGCTCTAACCTGAGAGGTACTTAATGAGCGGTACTTGGGCGGTCTTCAGAGTACCTGGGAGCAGGGAGGTGGCTTCCTGTGTCCTCTGGATGGAGTTTGTCTGTTTTTCCTATTCACACACCAACTCCAGAGAGGGCATTTAGCCCCCTACTCAGTCCACTCCTTCCAGCGTTTCTGAACTTGGAGTCCTCCAAAAGCTGAGCCAGTGAAAGGAATCTTCATAATGGAGCCCAGCTCCCGGAAGGTGCCTGTTCTGCACTAGAAATGTGACTTCAGCCCAAGGGCACCCTAACAAAGAAAGCCACAATTTCCCACCATGAATCCCAGAAACTAATGAATTAGCAGGACTGGTTGCTGGTTTTAATTTTTGTAATGACCTCTCCCAGGTTATGCGTAGAATGTTGAATCCCATCCCCTGCCCATGACAGCCCTGAACAGCAGCTGCCAGAAATAAGTAAGTCAACAGGGCTGTTTTCTTACACCACTTCACTGGCAGAGTGAAGCACCGCCCTTCACGTCCTAATTAATGAGGCAGCTCTGTTCCATCATGGCAGCCTCTGCTCCTTCCTCAGCACAAGTGGACAGCACTGTGCCGTTGCCAAAATGCTGCTCAGGTGTTAGTGGAGAACTAGTACCCTCCGAATGTGCAGAAGTAAATTGCCATTTCCCCTGCTGACAGGGACAGAAGTCAGGCATTAGTGGGCCCGGCCCGTCTGCTGTGCCCCTGGATACAAGGTCTGGAACAGATGCTGAAATTCTGACTTGAAGCTCCCTGTGATGCTGAATGGCGCCCTCTTCCATATGATGTGTCCTTGGCTTTACCAATCCTGGCTGCATCTCAAAACTTTGAGCAGCCCTGAGGCCCTGCTGGAAGACATGCAAGGGCAGGTGGCATTTGCGGCCCAGCCAGCCTGTGCAGGCCTGGTGGAATTCGGTGTGGTGGCCATCGGGCCTGGCCCACACCCTCTCATCTCTCCCCTCTCTAGGCGAGTGCACCCCCACCCAGAGGGAAGTCATCCAGGCCTTGCACCCAGAGGCCCTCATCAGCTGCCAGTCCCAGTTCAAGCCAGCCGTCTTTGATTTCCCATCTCAAGATGTGTTCACCGTAGAGCCACAGTTTGATGCTGCTCTGGGTAACTGCGAGGATTTGAAAGTGAAAGGGACTTGGAGACAGTTTCTGTCTTCTGGGCATCTTGGGGCTTCATGTGACCAGCTCACCATGGCCGTCTGTCCAGAGGGCAGAGATTGTTAGGAGCCCAGCCTGGGGATTGACTCCAGGGGGACTTGGGAGGACTGCTGGTCACAGAGGGTATCCTAGCTTGGCCAAGGCCTTTACGGGGGATTCCCAGGAGGACTTCTGGAGGAGGTGACTTCTCACCTGGGCTCTGGAGGATGCATAGGAGTACCCTGGTTAGAGAAGCAGGGAGAAGAAATGACATCAGTGCACGGGCAGGAGAGGGGACAAGACAATACACTCTTGTCTCTGCAGGCCAGTACTTCTGCTCAATCACAATGCACAGGCTGACAGACAAGCAGCGGAAGCACCTGAGCATGAAGAAGACAGCTCTGGTGGTCACTGCCTCCCTCTCCAGCAGCCACTTCTCCACAGAGCAGGTGGGAGCCGAGGTGCCCTTCAGCCCAGGTCTCTTCGCCGACCAGGCTGAAATCCTTTTGAGCAACCACTACACCAGCTCCGAGGTCAGGGTCTTTGGTGCCCCGGAGGTTCTGGAGAACTTGGAGGTGAGTGGCATCTGCATGCCTCAGGCCAGGCCAGAGTCAGGGGCGTCAGGAAGACCCTGGAGGAAGAGGGAATGTGGCGTGGATGTCCTGGGCCAGCTCTCTTTAAAATTTATTTTTACAATTATAATTTTTAAATTGAAGTACTCTTTCTGTAGCACTATTGCTGTCTCTCAGGCTGCGTGATTGTATTAATTGATCCGACCTCTGCTGTTCTTCCCCAGCTATAAGTTAAGCTTGTGGGGGCAGCACTGAGAACCCAGAAAAGGTGCCAGTGAGCGTGTGGTGCGTGGCATGGCCGAATTCAGTGCAGGAGCATCCGCCACAGAGCAGGGAGGAAAGCCCTAATCCCTGCTGGGACAAGTCCCCTCTCTCCAGGCCTCACTTCCCCCATGACTAAGTCGTGGGGGGGGGTTGGGGGGTGAATGATCCCTCAGGCCCGGAGCCTAGCAGGCTGGGAAGAGTTCTGGGGTGAGAGAACCAAGGAGTTCCTCAGCATTTCCACCTGCTCATCCTCCTGCCTTGCTGCAGCCAGCGTGACGGCATGTTCTCCTGCAGAGGCAGGGAATGCCCAGCATCACCAATGAGGGAGGAGGGCCGGCCCGCTGGCGGCTGCTGGAGACCAGCCGTGAGCAGAGCTCGGGCTGCTGCCTTGGAGAGCTGGTGCTTGGTGATATTTCGTGTTGGTTTAGCCTTTTTTTTTTTTTTTTTTTTTTTGAGACGGAGTCTTGCTCTGTCACCCAGGCTGGAGTGCAGTGGCACTATCTTGGCTCACTGCAATCTCCACCTCCCAGGTTCACGCCATTCTCCCCCCTCAACCTCCCGAGTAGCTGAGACTACAGGCGCCCGCCACCACACCCGGCTATTTTTTTGTATTTTTAATAGAGACGGGGTTTCACCATGTTAGCAAGGATGGTCTCAGTCTCCTGACCTCGTGATCCGCCCGCCTCAGCCTCCCAAAGTGCTGAGATTACAGGCGTGAGCCACTGCGCCTGGCCTGGTTTAGCATTTTTGTAAGCAGCAGTTGATTAGAATTGAATAAACTTGAATTTGATTCTGACATTCATATTGATTTGTCCTTCCCTCAAAAAACACCCTGAGTACGTACAGGGCTTCCCGACTCTGCAGATTACATGCCGTCCATGAGCAGTGCCCAGGTGTCATTACCTGCCCATGAGGTGTGACCTGGGCAGGGGTCTCTACTCCATACCCTTGGGCCCCAGGAGGGAAGCCCAGCATGTCAGGCTGAAGCAGGGGTGCTTCCAGAGATGGGCCATGCAGAGCAGCCCTCCCGCCTCGGGGTCCTGAGGCCCCACTCAGTGGTCCCTCCACTGAGTCCCACCCCCAGCTCTGATGTCTCTTCCAGGTGAAATCCGGGTCCCCAGCCGTGCTGGCATTCGCAAAGGAGAAGTCTCTTGGGTGGCCCAGCTTCATCACATACACAGTTGGCATCTCGGACCCCGTGGCCGGCAGCCAGGGCCCTCTGTCCACTACCCTGACCTTCTCCAGCCCCGCGACCAACCAAGCCATTACCATCCCAGTGACAGTGGCTTTTGTGATGGATCGCCGTGGGCCCGGTCCTTGTGAGTTGCAGAATGATGTCATCTGGGACAGACCAGGGTGGGGAGGGACAGGCAGAAGTGGTCCTGGCTATCAGTAGAAACCTGGGGTGTAAGAAATGGAGTAGTCAGAAATGCAGAATGTCCCTCAAAGTGATCACTGCTCATTGGGGCCATGATGCAGACTTTAGTTCCCCAGCTTTCCCATCTGTTCTCAACGGGCCTCCAACCCCGTGGAGGCCCACAGGGACTGTGCCCCTCCTCTGCTCTGCAGCCTGCGCCAGGAGAGGAAGCGCCAGAGTACCAAGAGCAGCTGTGGGCCCGGACCTCCAGCAGGTGGCCTGGCCCTCATCCTTATGTCTAAGAGGGGCCTGTGGACTGCCCTGTAGACATAAAGTAGTGCAGGAACATGATGGGACACCACAGTGGGCCTAGTGGTTTTGGTAACTCATCTTCCCATTGATGGCAGATGGAGCCAGCCTCTTTCAGCACTTCCTGGATTCCTACCAGGTCATGTTCTTCACGCTCTTTGCCCTGTTGGCTGGGACGGCGGTCATGATCATAGGTGAGGAGGCTGCGTGTATCTCTGGGTCTGCTCCCCTGCCCCCGCCTGCTCTAACCAACCATGTGCTCTTGCAGCCTACCACACTGTCTGCACGCCCCGGGATCTTGCCGTGCCTACAGCCCTCACGCCTCGAGCCAGCCCTGGGCACAGCCCCCACTGTGAGTAACCCCCCTGCAGGCAGAACCAGGCAGAGCTGCTGAGAAAGAAAAGAGCCCTGAGGGAGGGGTCGAGGCTCCTGAACCCTAAGTCTCAACAGGTCCTTGCCTGGGCCAAAGGAGCCTGAGGCCCAGAGGACAGATGTGGGAGCCAGCAGGATCAGGGCAGAGGGGCTGCCAGTCCTGGTTCAGCAAGAGCTTTCCCCAGGCAGAGCCATGCTGGGTGGAGGTGTGGGCAGCAAGGAGCTCTGTCTAGGCAGGGGTGCATGCTAGGACCAGATTCTCACCTGCTGGGGCTGCCTCAGAAGGCTCTAAGCTGGGGTTGGACGAGCTGACTCACAGATGGGGATTCTGGGTAGTTCTGACGAGAAATTTCCCAGAAGAAGGGGCAAATTCATTTCTTTCAATGGTCCAACTGTTTCTGGTGACCCTGCACAGCTCCAGGGAGCACCTCACTGTGTGAATGCAATTTCTCTCTCAAACAATGCAGTGCCCAGCCTGTAGTGCTGTACGCGAAGGCCCTTTAATGTCTTCTGATTCCCATTTGAGGGTTCTCTCGCCTACACAGAGAGTCCTTGAGCTCGTGTCTGCTGACCTGGGGGCCCATGGACCAGCTTCAGGGGGGTCCCTGAATTTGTTTGAAAGAAGACCCAGTTGTGTGGGTAGAAGCACTTTCCTGAGTAAGGAGAGCCCACACGCCCTGGCCTTCTGCCTGACGGCTTCTCCACCTGCGAAGCAGTGCCCAGGGGAGGCCATGGGTGCTCAGCCTTCTCACAGCTCTGCTGCTTTCTGCAGCTGCTCTGGCAGCAGGCACCTGCCCTTTCTAGTTGCCTCTCTCAGCGTGCTCCTCCCTGGGTTTTGGGAGCCACGCCTGGGTCTCTGCAAGGTCTCCGGAGCACTGCAGAATCACTGCTCCCCTTGAGGTCTTTGTTCCTGTGGTGCTCTTGCCCAAGGCTGTGTTGCATTCAGATGCACAGGCCCTCCCTGCCACATGCTCCCTGGACAGATGCTGCTGCGGTCCTGAAACTTGAGACTTGTTCTCCCCGGACAGGCTCTGCACTCCTGGGTGTTAGGGTGGCATCCCAGGCCTCTCTGTGTGGATGAGGCCAGCTCAGCAGGTGCCGGTGGACTTCCCTCTGCTGGCCGGGGAGGCCTCGGGGCATCACTATGAGAGTGTCCTGGGTGAGGCAGGCGCCTGCTGAATGCTGGCTGTAACTGAGGAGCGCGCCGCTCTCCCTGGCTCTGCTGCTCACATCGTCTCTCTTCCCATCCTAGATTTCGCTGCCTCATCACCCACGTCTCCCAATGCACTGCCTCCTGCTCGCAAAGCCAGCCCTCCCTCAGGGCTGTGGAGCCCAGCCTATGCCTCCCACTAGGCCGTGTGAAGGTTCCCAGAGGATGGATCTCAGCCTAGCCTTGTGCGCCCCCAAGATGGGAGATCCCTGCTGCATTCACACTGGAACAAGCCCCTCCAGACGAGTGCCCCGGCCAGCTTCACTGCCGTCTCTGTTCACACAGAGCTGTAGTTTCGGCTCTGCCCATTAGCTCATTCTTTTATATAGGAGTTTTAAATGTGTGTTTTTTTCCTTTCAGGTCTTACAAAGCTAAGACTTTTTGGCTCATTCCTTTTTGCATGGTTGTCTAGGGTTTCTGGACAATGTGCTGTTGCATTTTTATTTTCCTAGCCTTGCTGAAATCTCTCCCTTCTCAAGACTTGGAGCAGTTAAAAGTACTCTTTACAAGTTGTCTGTAGGTGACGTTACTGTAGTGGTTGGTCTCAGGGAAAGGATTGTCCAGTTACTTTAGGGATTTTTTTGGTGGGGTTTTTCCCCCTGTGAAAACTTACCTTTCCACTAGTCTGGTTGCTGCTAGGAATGTTGGGGAGCAGTGGGACATGAGTGTCCCTGTGTCTGCCCCACTGCCGCAACGGAAGCCTCAGGAACCAGCACCTGGAGGCCGGGATAGCCAACCCCTGGGTGAGCGAGAGGCTGGAGAACACGGGAGCTCACCCAGGGCTGCTGCCCGACCACGGGCCACTGTGAACAGACTTCAGTCCTCTGTTTTTGTTTCATAAGCTGTTGAGACATCTGGTGGACTTGGCTTAGGCCCTGCTGGGACATCCCAAGTGTGATCCCTCTCACTCCATCAGGACACCAGGACTGTCCTTAGGAAAATTCCTTGAGATGGCAGCAGGAGTCGTATTTTCTGTGTGTGTGTTTCGGAAAGCTGCTGTGTCCTGCCTCAGCACAAAGACCCAGTGTCATTTGCTCCTCCTGTTCCTGTGCCACTCCAGAACCTCAGCAGATCTGAGCCACCGCCTGCCAGTGTGAGAGGCGGCCACTTTTATGGCAGCTCGTCAGGCGCAGGGCCCCAGGCAGCTTCCCAGCAGGCCCTAGAGCCTGGCCCGGGCCGGTGATGGAGGGCAGCCACCAGCCCAGGGCCTGCCCATCCAGAAGGGACTCCCCAGGGGCTGGGGGAGGAGACCCTTGGAAAAGTCCTCTCTTCCCAGCTCCTGGTTCTGGATCTGAGATTCTCAGATCACAGGCGCCTGTGCTCCAGGCTGAGGCTAGGCTACCCTCAGGGAGATCCAGAGACTCATGCCCATGGCCATCCATGCATGGGCGCTGTGTGGAGAGTCCAGGATGACTGGGGATCCCGCACAAGCTCCCTTCAGTCCTTCAGCGCTGGGCCATGTGGTTGATTTTTCTAAAGCTGGAGAAAGGAAGAATTGTGCCTTGCATATTACTTGAGCTCAAACTGACAACCTGGATGTAAACAGGAGCCTTTCTACTTGGTTTATTTAATAAAGCTCTATGTGATTTTTTAAGAGGGTGCGATCATTGATGAGACTTCTCTCTGATGGTGATGGTTTCTTCCCTTTACCCATCTATGATACTCTAGGGCCTGGCAGAGCTGGAGGTCTGAGCTTTATTCTCCCCAAGGGGTGAGCATCATTTTCAAGCACGCTCAGGTTGGCAAATCCAAGTGCATCTGGACATAGCCAGATCTTGCCAGCAAGTGAGTGTGCCCAAGAAGGCATGTTGACAAAACCATGTGATGCCACACAGTTCAGCTTTCTGCTCCCAAGCTAACCAAGCGACTCTTTATCTCTAATGGTTGCCAGGAAAGGCTTTTAGCACCATTTAGCACTAAAAATATAGTATATAATATAGTTTTTTCTCTAGAATTCTTAAGTCTGGCCAGAAGTGAACTCTTGTTCTCTGTTTTTCTGTATGTCTTTGTGCATGCTCACACGTGCATCCATGCATCCTGGAAATATTTTGTTGTTGTTGTTGTTGTTGTTGTTGTTGTTGTTTTGAGACGGAGTCTCCTCTCTCGCCCAGGCTGGAGTGCAGTGGCGCAATCTCAGCTCACTGCAAGCTCCGCCTCCTGGGTTCACGCCATTCTCCTGCCTCAGCCTCCCGAGTAGTTGGGACTACAGGTGCCCACCACCATGCCTGGCTAATTTTTTGTGTTTTTAGTAGAGACGGGGTTTCACCATGTTAGCCAGGATGGTCTCGATATCCTGACCTCATGATCCACCCGCCTCGGCCTCCCAAAGTGTTGGGATTACAGGCGTGAGCCACCGCGCCCGGCTGCATCCTGGGAATATTACATCACAAGGTCTGCAGACACTCGCTAGCAGGGAGCACTGAACCTGGGGCATCCAGGGTGGGTAGCAGAGGTCTAGGCTGGTGAGAGCTTAGCAATCAGGTAACCAGGAGTCTAGGCCCACCTTGCTCTGGGGCTGGAGAGAAATTGTTTATCTCTCTGGGCCACAGTAGTTTCCTCACCTGCAAAGGGGAGCTCTTGGACATGTGTCCTACTCACCATCCACCCAGAGTGGCTCCCAGCAGGAAGCAGGTGCTAGATGGTATCACTGTCCCCAGATACTCAGCCTCCCTCTGTGCACGCCCTCTCCCACATGCCTTTGCAGTTCCTTCTGCCCATGGAGGCTAGGTGTGGTCATGTGACTTGCTTTGGTTGGCATGGGTGAGAGGGACGATGGGTCAGTGCTGGGCATCCCTTACCCTTCTTGTGCCCCTGCCATTGATGTAGTAAGCAGGAAGCCCAGGTAGCTGCAGGTCCAAGCAGGAGGAAGGACACCTGCAAGGGACCTGCCCATCCCGGATCACCTGGCCTGCAGCCCATGGCTATGAAAAGAGTGATGGTTCTTGGGGACAGCGTGGTAGGCAGCAATGTTCTAGCAACCCGTGACAGATAAGAAACATGCTATGGTTCCCTTCTGGCTGAACGCAGTGAAGGCAGATGTTTTCTGTCTCACGTTCCCTCCCTTTGAGGATTCCCTCTGGGCTGTCTGGTGGGCCCTCTCAGCCCATCCTGCTGGGACAGGGTTTCCTGGGCGTCCCTGGCCACAAGCCTAGCCAGGCACCCAGTCAGGAACCTCTGAGGATGGGGCACAGCAAGGTTGTGCGATGCTGGACCTGCCGCTCCTGTGCTCCCATCTCCTCTGGGCAAGGATGTGGTCAGCCACACACTAGAGGCTGCTATGGGGGTGGATGGGAATGTGGCTCCACAGGACACATCGCTCCATCATTGTGGGTCCTGTGCCCACATGAAACCATCCTGCTCAGCCTTACTCTCCATTGCAGCCCTTGTGGCGGGGCCACAGCGGGAGGGATGTTCTCAGGATGGTTTTTGGAATGAATGCATGAGTGAATCCCCACGAAGGAATGTGATTTTGGGTTTCCCCAACTCTGGGTTCTAGTTTCTGGAACATCCTGAACCTCAGGTCAGTGTGGGGAGGAGCAGGGGCCAGGGGACAGGTGGAAGCTGAAACTCACAACAGGCTGAGAGTGCCCACCAGGCACAGCCCAGGGAGAATCGGCTGAAGGGAGGTACCGCAGGACAGAAAACAAGAGAGGGCTGACTCAGTCTCTTCCAAACCACTCCTCTCAGCCACCTCCAAGCCACCTGGGCTAGAGCCAAACAAAGCCAACTTGACAGAACCACCTCTGGCCACCAGCATGGCTCCCAGCAGCCTGTGTAGATCTGCTTAGATGGTTGGAAGGAGCCAAGAGGCAGGGCGAATGCTCAGAGCCGCCACTGTTTCCTGCACGCCACCTGCTAGCACATGCTGAGCATTTCCAGTCACCAGCTCACTTCATCCCCGCCACAGCCCTAGGAGGCAGGCCCAGCCACCTACAGATGGGGAAACTGAGGCCCACAAGGTGAAGCCACTCACCTGGTCACACGCTGGCAAATGGCAGAACCGGGATTCAAATCCTGGTTGACTGGCACCAGAGTTTGCTCCCCCAATGTGTACCTTCTTCTACCCTCCTGGGTAGGGGCATCCACTGGGGAGCCTTTCACCCACTTCCCTCAGACCAGCTCAGCTGTGGACTGTCTCATGAATTATTTTATAATCATAAGGAAGACATTTTGCTGGGCATGGTGGCTCACGCCTATAATCCCAGCACTTGAAGAGGATGAGGCAGGCAGATCACTTGAGGTCAGGAGTTCGAGACTAGCCTGGCCAACATGGTGAAACCCGGTCTCTACTAAAAATAAAAAAATCAGTCAGGCATGGTGGCACGTGCCTGTAATCCCAGCTACTCAGGAGGCTGAGGCAGGAGAATCACTTGAACCTGGGAGGTGGAGGTTGCAGTGAGCAGAGATTACACCACAGCAAGACTCCATCTCAAAAAAAAAAAAAAAATTATTTAACATAAGAAAAAATTTAACATAGAAAAATATTTTTTACAAGGAAAAATGTTTTTCATAAAAAATTAAAAGGCCGGGCACGGTGGCTCACATCTGTAATCCCAGCACTTTGGGAGGTTGAGGCAGTGGATCACGAGGTCAGGAGATCAAGACCATCCTGGCTAACATGGTGAAACCCCGTCTCTACTAAAAGTACAAAAACTTAGCCAGGCATGGTGGCAGGCACCTGTAATCCCAGTTACTTGGGAGGCTGAGGCAGGAGAATGGTGTAAACCTGGGAGGCGGAGCTTGCAGTGAGCCAAGATCGCGCCACTGCACTCCAGCCTGGGCAACAGAGCGAGACTCCATCTCAAAAAAAAATTAACAAAAAAAATTTTTTTTTTTTTTTTGAGACGGAGTCTCACTCTGCTGCCCAGGCTAGAGTGCAGTGGCCGGATCTCAGCTCACTGCAAGCTCCGCCTCCCGGGTTTACGCCATTCTCCTGCCTCAGCCTCCCGAGTAGCTGGGACTACAGGCGCCCGCCACGTCGCCCGGCTAGTTTTTTGTATTTTTTTAGTAGAGACGGGGTTTCACCGTGTTAGCCAGGATGGTCTCGATCTCCCGACCTCGTGATCCGCCCGTCTCGGCCTCCCAGAGTGCTGGGATTACAGGCTTGAGCCACCGCGCCCGGCCCAACAAAAATTTTTTATAAAAAAAATAATTTGGCCTGGCACTGTGGCTCATGCCTGTAATCCCAGCACTCTGGGAGGCCGAGGCAGGTGATCACGAAGTCAGGAGATTGAGACCATCCTGGCTAACATGGTGAAACCCTGTCTCTACTAAAAATACTAAAAATTAGCCAGGCATGGTGGCGGGCGCCTGTAGTCCCAGCTACTCAGGAGGCTGAGGCAGGAGAATGGCGTGAACCGGGGAGGCAGAGCTTGCAGTAAGCCGAGATTGCGTCACTGCACCCCAGCCTGGGCGACAGAGCGAGACTGCATCTCAAAAAAAAGAAAAAAGTTTTGGCCGGGCACAGTGGCTCATTCCTGTAATCCCAACACTTTGGGAGGCTGAGGTGGGCAGGTCATTTGAGGTCAGGAGTTTGAGACCAGCTTGGTCAACATGGTGAGACCCTGTCTCTACTAAACACAAAAATTAGCTGGGCATGCTGGCATGCGCCTGTAATCCCAGCTACTTGGGAGGCTGAGACAAGAGAATCGCTTGAACCCAGGAGGTGGAGGTTGCAGTGAGTCCAGTGAGACTCCATCTAAAAAAGAGAAAAAAAGAAAAAAACTTTTAACAGAAAAGTACAACAAATAATATAACAAACCCCCATGCCTACTACTCAATGTAGGCTTTTGTTAGCATGATCTTATAGGCTTCCACGGTGTGTTTTGTTTTGTTTTTCAAAAAATAGACCAAAAAAAACACCAAAACCAAAAACAAAAAAACCCTACTGTTATAACTTCTCTCATGTAACCTCTACCTTCTAGCCCTTCATCTTTTTTTTCCCTTGAGATGGAGTTTTGCTCTTGTTGCCCAGACTGGAGTGCAATGGCGCGATCTCAGCTCACTGCAACGTCCGCATCCCGGGTTCAAGCACTTCTCCTGCCTCCGCCTCCCAAGTAACTGGGATTACAGGTGCCCATCACCACGCCCGGCTAATTTTGTATTTTTTTTAGTAGAGACGGGGTTTCTCCATGTTGGTCAGGCTAGTCTTGAACTCCCAACCTCAAGTGATCCACCTGTCTCGGAATCCCAAAGTGCAGGGATTACAGGCGTGAGCCACTGTGCCCGGCTCTCGTTTTTCTCTTCATAGGCTACTACTTTTGTAAGTTTGGAGCCAATCTTTCCAAAGCAACTCTTATTATTAAAAAGCATCAGTAAGGTCGGGTGCAGTGGCTCACATGTGTAATCCCAGCACTTTGGGAGGCCAAGGCAGGTGGATCACCTGAGGTCGGGAGTTCAAGACCAGCCTGGCCAACATGGCAAAACCCGGTCTCTACTAAAAATACAAAAATTAGCCGGGCGTGGTGGCACACACCTGTAGTCCCAGCTACTGGGGAGGCTGAGGCAGGAGAATCACTTGAACCCAGGAGGTGGAGGTTGCAGTGAGTCGAGGTTTTGCCATTGCACTCCAGCCTGGGTGACAGAGCAAGACTCCCTCTCAAAATAAATAAATAAATAAATAAATAAATAAATAAATAAATAAATAAATGATTTTTTAAAAGCATCAATAAATAAAATATTGTTTTGTGTGTCCTTTTTAAATGTTCATGTAACTGTTCTCTTACTTTGTAACATTCAGTGGAATGCTTTTTTCTCTTCGGTGTTGTCTACTTTCCCATCATAAAGCTGCACCTCAGTTTAATTCCTCTTTTCCCCATTGTTGGACAGAAAGGTTGTTTCAGGTTTTTACTATGATCAACAGTGCTGCAGTGAACATGCCTGTCCAAGACTCCATGAGTACAGGGGCCAGAGTCTCTCTAGGGTGGATAGGAGGGAGTGGAATTACTGGGTGAAACAGGGTGCCCATTATCCATTTTGCTTGATGCTGCCAAATTAATTTCCAAAGCATTGTACCAATTTGCACACCCACCAGCTAGATATCAATTTCTGTTTCCCCTTACTTCCCAACACGTAATACTGCCATATGTGTATGCTTACTTTTGCTGATTTGGTAGGTTAAAATGGCATTTTATGAGTTTAATTCAAATTCCTTGATTACTAGTGAGGCCAAGCTTTTTTGTTTGTTTATTGGCCTCTATGAATTGTCTGTTCTCCACTCAACTATTTACTTTTTTTAGTTATTTCTCTGTCACTCCAAAGAGAGATGCTATAAAATACCTAGTCATATGCCTGATTTTGTATTAGGTGTATCAGTTAGCTATTGCTGTGTAACACACCGCCCCAAATTTTAGTGACTTAAATCAGATAACTTAATTATTTCTCATGAGTCTGGGCTCTGCTGGGAGTGCCTCTGCTCTGTGTGTCTCTCATCCTCCTCCAGCTGGAGACATGTCCTCATGGTGACAACCCAGGTGCAAGGGAGCAAGTGGAAACACAGAGGCCTCTTGAGCTCTAGGCTGGGACTGGCCTGCTGTCATTTGCACTTCATTCTACTGGACAAAACAAGTGTCTGAAGTAGCACCCAGGGATGGGGACATAGACTCCATCTTTGATGGGAGGAGCTGCAAAGTCACCAGGCAAATGGCATGAAGGGGGGGTGAAGAATCGAGGTCATTAATGCAAATCTATCACGGCTGCCCAGCTGGCTCTTTTCTGATTGGTTCTTACTGATTTGTGGCAGCTCTTGCTTTAGGATACTCCATGATGTTTTATATATTGATATCTTCTTTGGGGCAATCAGTTCCTGTGTTAGTCCACTCTCACACTGCTATAAAGATGTTACCCTAGACTGGGTAACTTCTAAAGGAAAGAGGTTTAATTGACTCACAGTTCCACATGGCTGGGGAAACCTCAGGAAACTTACAATCATGGTAGAAGGCAAAGGAGAAGTAGGTACCTTCTTCACTAGGTGGCAGGAGAGAGCAGGGGAAATTGCCAGACACTTATCAAACAACCAGATACGAGAACTCCCTCACTGTCACAAAAACAGCGTGGGGAAACTGCCCCCAGGATCCAATCACCTCCCACCAGGTCCCTCCCTCAACACATGAGAATTACAATTCTAGATGCGACTGGGTGGGGACATGGAGCGAAACCATGTCAGCTCCCAAAATTAAATGTTGTAACCTTCTGATTGGTTCAACTCCTTTATTGTACAGATGGGAAAACTGAGGCCCAGAGATGGGAAAGGACAGGCCCAGGGTCACACCTGAGTGGGACACCACGTCCCAGCTTCTTCTGACATTGAGAGTCGCACCCATCCATGTTGGCCACAGCATCTCAGGCAGTTCATTCAACAAATTGCCATGTTTTCTCAGGGGCCGGTTTAGATCCACAGTTTTAACATCACATAAGGCAAGCAATCTCAGTTAAAGAGTGAGGAAAAAAGAAGCAAAACCTGAGGCCACGGACTGGGTGATTGTCTATTACTTTGTTAAGTTTTCTGTTGTATGTAATTAGCAAATGAACCTCTGTGGAAAATTTCATAGCTCATCAGGCAACCGCTTTCATTTGGAGAGGCTTCACTGAAAGCCCATAAAGACCACTGACAAGAACCAGGAAAGTGGAATCTGAAAGACCCCTTGCTTCCTTGCTTTCAAGCATAGTAGCTTCCTTGTCAGGGTCCTTCTCGGTGGACAAGGGAGAGTCAGGGGGCAAGAGCAGCGTCCAGCGAGCCTGGTGGACAGGGCCCAGGTGCAAAGCAAATCCTGCCTCTGCCACTCACCTGCTAGATGACCTTGGAAACTTCATGTTTGAGCCTGTTTCCCTGTTTGCAAAATGGTAATTATATGACCTCCTTCACAGCATTGCCACGTGGGCATAATGAATTCCTGTGTTGAACCACCCCTCCCCCCACAACCCACAACAGTGGTGAGCAAACATTTGGTGCTCAATAAATGTGAACTTTTCTTCCTTCGTCTCCCTGGGTGGTCCAGGGCAGCCATCCCCAGTCTCTTAGGGACCATGACACACCTTCTCCAGCAGTTGTTTCTTAGCAGTCCCCTCTGCCACTCACTGGACCAACAGAAACAAATCAATAATCAAGTCCAGGAGTCACAAACGTGGATGCTGCCGGTCCAGGTAGACACACCCGAGCCAGGAGGTCAGAGGTAGATGCTGGCGACCTGGACTGCATGACCTTGCCCACTTGGCTCCAGTTGCTGTGGCCAGATGGGAACAAAGCCCCACTGGGGCCAATTCTTCTGGTTTTCCAAACTCCCCTAATCCAGCTTTCTTGGGATAAAACCTTATAGATAAATAATGGCAATAAAATTCAAGTTTTAAAAACTATAAAAAACAACCTACAGTGAGTGAAAACACCTGTCCTTGGGGCACCAGTTTTTTGTGTGTGTTTTGCTGTTGTTGTGTTGTGTGTGTTGTTGTTGAGACAAAGTGTCGCTCTGTCACCCAGTGCAGTAGCACAATCTCAGCCCACTACAGCCTCGACTTCACAGGCTCAAGTGATCCTCCCGCCTCAGCCTCTCAAACTGCTGGGATGACAGGCATGAGCCACCAAGCCCCACCTGGCCACCAGTTTTCAATGTCTGAATTCCTTCCTACTTTGTAAAAGCCAGGCACGTGTGTCTCCACACCGCTTCCTCTGGCCCTGGCAGATACTGCTAGTCACTCCCATCACTCTTTCCTGCAGAAGCAGGACTCCCTCAGCGCTCCTTACAACCCAGCATCCAGGTGTCACCACCAGTCAGTGTGTGCAGGCAGAGCAGAGGAGGCCACTGTCGTCCCAGTCTACTCCAAACCATCATTGCAGAGATGGGGAAGGACTGGCTTTCGCTCACCCATATTCAAAGATAGTCTCAGCTTTTCCCTGCCAACTTGCCCAGGACGAACACAGAGGAAGAGAAAAGGGAGTGGCTAGAGGAGGCTGTGCATGTTAGGTTTCTGTTTTTCCCCTCAATATCATGGGTTTGGAGCTGAAGCATCTTAAAAGGGCAAAGGAGCAGGTGACAGTTGCAGTTCCGACCACTTGTGTTCACTTCCCACAGGGTCCCTGGGTGCAGTGGGCAAGCAGATTGTGTGTGTGTTGAGGGGAGGGCAGTTAAATGCGACAGTGTAATCCCTTTGTTAAGTGTTTGTTTGTTTGTTTTGAGACAGAGTGTCATTCTGTCACCCAGGCTGGAGTGCAGTGGCGCGATCTCGGCTCACTGCAAGCTCTGTCTCCCAGGTTCACGCCATTCTCCTGCCTCAGCCTCCTGAGTAGCTGGGACTACAGGTGCTCGCCACCATGCCCAGCTAATATTTTGTATTTTTAGTAGAGATGAGGTTTCACCGTGTTAGCCAGGATGGTCTTGATCTCCTGACCTCGTGATCCACCCGCCTCGGCTCCCAAAGTGGTGGGATTACAGGCATTAGCCACCACACCTGGCCATCCCTTTGTTAAGTTTTAAGGAATGACCGAAATGGCAGTTCTAGCCAGAATGGGGGAGGAGAATTGAGGCTCAGGGTCTAAATTAAAGGAAAATTATTAAGAGCTGTTTCTGAGGCAGCTGAGCTGGAGGCCGATTCCTGTTGGCTGCCAGGTGGATAATTTTGTCTCCAAGCCCAGAGTTGAGTTGCCATTATCGCCTCCTAGGGACATTGGCATCTGCTCCTGATGCCCTGCCTGCCCATGTATTTATTCTACTGCCATTCATTAGCTCACATTATGTGCTGGCAGCGTCCTGGGGGCGGGCTGGGAAGGGGCAGAGCTCTGAGTCAGCCGGGCTTCTCTGTGGGGGGCAGCGAGGGAGACAGCCCAGGTTCAAAGGACCTTCACAGGATGGAAGGTGCTGGAGCCTTGGAGAAGAGATGGTGCCCAGTTGATGGGGTGGAGGAGGCTCTGGGAGGGGGTGAAGTCGGAATGGGGCTGGAACAAGGGGCATCTCATGGGGTAGGAGGAGGGGTAGTTGGAGGCAAGGTCAGAAACTTCTAGGCTCCTGCAGGGACAGTCTTAAGTGGTGAGGATTTCCGGGCAGCAGTCTGGGTTCACCTTCTCACTGTTTACAATGGAGTTATGGCATATTGCCCTGTGGCCCTGGGCATTCAAAGCTCACGGGCCCCCAGTCTAGGAGACGCCAGAGGTCCTGCTGTGGGATGCCTGCATCATTCCTCGTCTTGGAGCATCACCTGGGGGCAGCTCAGCTGGGCTGAGATGCTCTGAATTCACAACAGCTGGGGAGCAGAAGCCGGCGCTATCGACTGAATGTGACTGGTCTCCGTTAGGGTTCCCACATTTGGAAATATAAAATGGATACAACGCACTCAATAAAGGTTCACATAACTTCAGATTCTGAGTGAGTTAATTTGATAACTTGATAGCTATTTCATCAAGTTGTATCATAATATTTTCCAATCACAGCCCTCATTGTATTTTTTATTTTTTTATTTTTTTGAGACCAAGTCTCGCTGCTTTTGCCCTGGGCCTAGAGTACAATAGCACGATCTTGGCTCACCGCAACTTCGGCCTCCCAGGTTCAAGCAATTCTCTGCCTCAGCCTCCCGAGTAGCTCGGATTACAGGCGCCCACCACCACGCCGGGCAATTTTTGTATTTTTAGTAGAGACAGGATTTCATCATGTTAACCAGGCTGGTCTTGAACTCCTGACCTCAGGCGATCCGCCTGCCTCTGCCTCCCAAAGTGCTGGGATTACAGGTGTGAGCTATCACGCCCAGCCACAATGTTTAATCTTTTCTAGTTCCTATTAATGAAAGTATAAACATTAACCAGGATGAAGTTATAGATGTCGACTTAAAATGTTGGGGGGTGTAGTTTTGCTAAAATTCTTTAAGAGAACGAGAAAGCAGTCTGCCCTCTCCTGTAGGCAGTGGGGAGGCATGGATGGTGCCTGAGCAGGGGTGTGGCGTGTTTGGAGCTGGGCTGGGAAGTTTATTCGAGGGGTAAGAGTAGGGGGGGATGCACTCCCTTCCGTGGCAGCTGAGGGGATGACTGCAGCCTGAGGCCGTGGACAGGCCTGTATTTGGGGAAAATGTGCATCCTTGCCTTGCCGCTGCCTGTTTGTCCTGTAACCCGGCTCCCCCTGCCACCCCAAGGGGCAGTAGGAACAGGTCCAGGCTTCTGCTTCTAGTTCTGACTGTCCTGCCAGACTCTGCCCGCTTGGTTCCCATCCCTTGCCTGCTGAGAGTCCCGGCAAGGAGAGGACCCAGCGCCCAGGACACAGCCTGCTCCATCAGCCGAACTCTCGGGGAGCAGATGTGCTGAACTCCAGGGGCTGCTCTGCCCTCAGCAGGAGGGAGGTGGGTCCTCAGAGCCACCGCTGAGCCGCCGGTGGAACAGGGGCCGTCCACTCCCCAAAGCCCAGCCCAGTGTAACCAATAAATACTGCCACTGGGGTCTGAAAGACACTACCAACTTGTCACTTCTCCCTGCCTGATTGGGGACATGTGAGAGAGGGACATGGAACCAGGTCCGTGGAGAACAAGTCAGTAGCCAATGCCTGAGAACAGGTCAAATGTGGGGCTCCTAATCCCCAAACTACACCTGCCACCCCAACCAGCAGTGCCGTCCTGAGCTGACCATCTCCCCATCCACCCTCCACAACATAGGCCTCCTCCCATCCACTCACCCACTGTGCCCTGGAAAGCTGCAGGGCAGTGTCCGGGCGGTCTCCTCTCCCTTGCCTGGCACCTGCACTGGGGACTGACAGATGGGCAAAGGCCTCGCCACCTGTACGATTGCTCTTCTGCCCCTTCCCCTTCCCCTTCCCTCTCTTCCCCTTTTCTCCTGCTCTCTAACCACCTTCTTCTTTTTCTCCATGCGACTCTTCAGCATCAGCCTCGCTGCTCACACTGGGTCCTCAGATCACAGCAGCGGCACCGGGGAGCTCACTAGAAAGGCTGACTCTCCGGCCCCAGACCTGCTGAATCAGAACCTGCATTTCAACAAGCCCCCAGGTGTGTACTTTTCTAATCACAGAATAATGGGAGTTAATTGAAGTAGAAAATACAGATAAGCAAGAAGAACAGAGGCATTGCCTGCAGCCCCTTTGCTGATTGTGACTCCACTTCAGCGGGCTGCTCTTTCCCTCCGGGACCCTTCCTGTGTGTGCCCTGCCAATAAGTACAGGCCTCTATCCATTAGTCATTCATCAGACATTCATTCAACAAATATTAAGCACCTATTGTGTTCCAGGCACTTTCCTAGGTTCTGAGTTTACACCAGGAAATAAAGCAGATCCAGTTCTACCTTAACAGAGTTTACAGTCCAACTAGAGGGAAAAGATACGCCAAGCTCCACTCTGTACACAGACCACGGCCGATGTGACAAGGTCCTGGAAGAAGATCCAGTTATTGGGAGATTTGACCTGGTCAGGGAGGGATCTCATAGGGAAGTGATGACTGGGCTGGCATTTGAGGAGTTAGTGGTAGCCAAGTGAGGACGGGCAGGTGGGGGACAGTGTTCCAGGCACAGGCACAACCACTCAAAGGTTCCAGGTTGAGGGTGTGAGGGTATCATGACTGATCAGCAGAGAGCAAGGTAGGCTGCAGCAGAGGCATAGATATGGCATTGGTGGCCTCACCCATCCCCAGTTAAGGGGCACCCAGCTTCCTTCCAATGTGTCAGTGTCATCAACAATGCTGAAATGAACGTCCTGGGGCAGACAACTCTGCCCTTGTCTGGTTATTTCCCTTGGACAACTTCCTAGACGTGGCATGTGCTTCCTCTGGGTGGCTCTTGAGAGGCATTCAGCCAAAATTCCTACATGGATTTTGTTCCTGCAATCCCCTCCAGGAACCAGCCACCCCAATTCTCTGTCTGTGCTCCAGTCCACACCAGAGGAGTCAACTCTGGTTGGTCAGGGACAGGCTGGGACAGGGACCAAAGTTATTCTGAGGACAGAAAAGATGACAGAAGCTGAGGTTTCCTGCTGATGGGAGGATGGACCTTGCAATCCTGCATTCACCTCTGTGGTGCTGGGACTCCGGGAGGCCTTCAGCCCACCCCTATCCGTCTGAGCTCGGTGTGGTGAAGCGCAGGCTCAGACCAGGGCCAGAATGGGGCCAGTGCTGAGGAAGCTCAGAGAAGGCCTCACTCCGGTGGAGCGGATAGGGATGATCAGGATGGACTCCCTGGAAGGGGCATCCTGAGGCTTCCTCAGGCATCTTGAAGGAGTAGTAAGAGGAAAACAGGGAAGAGTTCCCAGAAGAGGGAAGGAGCTGTGTGGGATGTACTTGTACTAAAAAAAAAATCACCCGTTGTTTATCTGCAAAGACAAGCAGGGTCAGGAGCCGTGCTTTGTGCTGGGCACAGGTGGTGGTGGCTTCAAGGGTGAGGCTGAGGTCAGAAAGGGCTAAGGCTGTGTGGCTAGGGCGGGCTTTCTGCAGGTCAGCTGAGTAAACACTGAAGTTAGTATAGTGAGGGGCTGGGCCAGGCCACGGCTTTATCTACAGGGCCTGGAGCCGGAAGGCCTGCATTCCAGTCCTGGCTCCACTTCTTATCAGCTGCACGACTATGAGCAAGCCGCCTGCTCTCTCTGTGCCTCTGCTTCCACACCTGGGAGATGGAGGCACTAACAGCACCTCCATCATCTGGGTTGATTTGAGAATTAAATGAGGAGTTAATTAAAGAAAGTGGCCAGGCGGTGGCCCACGCCTGTAATCCCAGCACCTTGGGAGGCCAAGGCAGGCAGATCACGAGGTCAAGAGATGGAGACTAGCCTGGCCAACATGGTGAAACCCCATCTCTACTAAAAATACAAAAATTAGCCGGGCATGGTGGCACGTGCCTACATTCCCAGCTACTCAGGAGGCTGAGGCAGGAGAATCACAGTGAGCTAAGATCGCGCCACTGCACTCCAGCCTGGGCAACAGAGTGAGACTCCTTCTCAAAAAAAAAAAAAAAAAGAAAAAAGAAAAAAGAAAAACAAAAGAAAGAAAGGCTGGGTGCGGGGGCTCACGCCTGTAATCCCAGCACTTTGGGAGGCCAAGGCGGGCAGATCACCTGTGGTAGGGAGTTCGAGACCAGCCTGACCAACATGGAGAAACCCAGTCTCTACTAAAAATACAAAAATCAGCCAGCCGTGGTGGCACACACCTGTAATCCCTGCTACTCGGGAGGCTGAGGCAGGAGAATCACTTGAACCTGAGAGGCAGAGGTTGTGCCATTACACTCCAGCCTGGGCAACAAGAGCGAGACTCTATCTCAAAAAAAGAAATAAATATTAAACATGATTGGATATACATGCGTTGGACACTGACTCTGCACCTTGCCCTCTGCTGGATGGACTTGGCTTCTCTCAAGACCTGCTGTTCTAGTGGGGGAGACGGACACGTCATTAAATAAGATTGTTTCTGAGGCAGTGCCAAGTGCCACGAGAAAGATAAGGCCATAGGAGGGAGGATGGCGGCGGCCCCCACTTCGGTCTGGTGCTCAGCGAAGACTGCTCTGCAGCAGTGACACCTGAAGTGAGACCTCAGTGTCAAGGAGTTGGGGTGGGGTGGGGATTCCAGGCTGAAGGACCAGCAATGAAAAAGCCCTGTGGTGGGAAAGTTATCAAGATTATGGGACAGCAACGGGCCAGTGTGGCTGGAGCAGGTTGCCAGATTGCCAGTTAAACTGAAATTTCAGATAAGCAATGACTGATTTTTGTTTTAAGTGCAAGTGTCCTGAAGTTGCATGAAACATACTTGTACTAAAAAAAAGATTAATTCTTTATCTGAAATTCCAGTGTAACTAGGCACCCTGTATTTTATCTGGCAACCCTAGACTAGGGGAGACGAGTCAGTTACAGGGCAAGGCCAGGCAAGGCCCTGAAGGCCTGGGGAGGTGGCTGGACTTTATTTTAAGGGTCTTGGTCAACAGGAGCTGAGCCCTCCAGCCTCCAGCCTGGTTCAGTGCCCCTGGGTTGGTGTTCTTTGCTTCATGGGGAAGTATCTGTCAGGGACCTCAGAACAAGCGTCACCCGCATTACAAAGAGCCCTCCAAAACATGACTCATCCCAAGAACAGGCGAGAGATCCGGGCTGCATCACACTCTCAGGAGGCAGAAACATCCCTTACATAAATGCAGGGGAAGGGGAGGGGACGGAGGTAGTAGAGAGGGATGTTAAAATTAGAATAACTGTGTTCTCTTAATTAGAAATGCAGTAGGTGCCGCATGAATCTGTAATGGGTTTCCTTGCAGACTTCTGGAAGCGGGAGGGCTGGGTCAGCCGTGGGAGTATTCACGAGGGGTGGGGAAGGGTCCCTGGGGATGCTGGCCTGCCTGCTTCCAGGAGGGGCATGGCAGGGGAGTCTGGATGCTGATCCCAGCTCTGCCACTGAGTGAATCTCGCTGTGACTTCAGGCCTGCCCTGTCTTCTCTGGGCCTCAGTTTCCCCATATGTGCAAACAGGGACCCTGCTCTAGGGAAGATGGATAGAGAGATGTCCAGGACAGGATACCCAGAGATGAGAGCCAGAGGCAAGGGAGGACTGAGCTGCCCAGGGCAGGGTCAGAGGCCCCTCCTGTGGGCTCTGCTGGCTTCATAGTCTCATTAGTGCTTGTTGAATGAATGAGGGCTCTTTGGCAAACCCTTTCTCTTTTGTGGGCAGAGCTGTTTTAAGACCTCTGCTAGGTTCTAGTTTGGCATTTCCATACCCCATCACATCAACATATTACAAGGCACCCACATGCCTCATTAAATAAAATTTATGTATAACTACACAAGAGTGGAGTTGAGATGCAATTGACTAGTTGACTAATGTTATGTTCTGTGGGCATTTAATTAAACATTTATTCATTTTGACATGTCAGTGTGGTTTTTTTCACTCCCTTCCCCACTCCCAACCCCAAATATATTCACGGACCTCTGATCAGCTCCTGGCTAAGATACTGGGCTCAAGGGTCTAAGGGAGGAGGCCTTGCCTTTGTCCTCAGTCTTCCCATCTGTAAAAGGGTCAGGTTGCACGAGGTGACCCTGCAGGGCTCTTCCAGCTCCGGCTTTATAAATGGCACCTTCAGTGCCTGCTCCAGGGAGTGTAGCCCCTGCTAGGGAGCGGGTGGGCAGGTGGGGAGCATGACAAGCCCAGTGCTATGGTTTGAAAGTATGTGTCCCTCCAAAATTTACATGTTGGACCCGAAAGCCTGAGGCGATGGTATTAAGAGGCTGGGTCTTTGGGAGGTGATTGGGACATGCAGGCTCTGCCGTCATGAATGGGATTAATGTCCTTACATAAAAGAGGCTTCAGAGAGCTGCCTGGGGCAGGTGCGGTGGTTCACGCCTGGAATCCCAGCACTTTTGGAGGCAGGCTGATCGCTTGAGCCCAGGAGTTCGAGACCAGCCTGGGCTAAGTGGCGAAACCCCATCTCTACAGAAAAATAGAAAACCTAGCTGGACATGGTGACGTGTGCCTGTAGTCCCAGCTACTTGGGAAGCTGAGGTGGGAGTGTGACTTGAGCCCAGGAGGTGGAGGTCGCAGTGAGTCGTGTGTACGCCACTACATTCCAGCCTGAGCAACAGAGACCCTGTCTCAAAAACAAACAAACAAAAAAACTTAACAACAAAAAACAGAGAGCTGCCTGGCCCTTTCATCTCCTCTTCTGTGTGAGGACAGAGCAGCAACGCATCATCTTGGAAGCAGGGAGCAGCCCTCACCAGACACCCAAACCTGCCAGCACCTTCATCTTAAGACTTCCCAGCCTCCAGGACTGTGAGTAATAAATTTCTGTTCTTTGTAAATTACCCAGTCTGAAGTGTTTTGTAATAGCAGCAGGAATGGACTAAGACACCCCGGTTTCCTGCAGAGACAGAGGCCTCAACTGGGAGCCAGGCAGAGGAGGGGTGTCCCACCCAGGGAAACCAATCTGCCACCTGCCCACGTGGCAGGGTGTGAGCAATCTCATAGAGGACTTCACTCCAGAGCCTGATGGCTGCCGAGGGAGCAACCCTCCCAGTGGGGGCTGGGGGAGCTGCAGAGGTGCCCCCTCCTTCAGGGTTTGATGGTGGTAACACCTCTAATGCCACATGGGAGGACATGCTCTGGGGGTTTCCATGTTACCTTACTCCGTTTCTCGGCTTCCAACATCCCTCAGCAGCAGGGATTATGATGCCCACTTTACAGATGGATAGACAGGGACATGGTGTGGGGAGGTTAGGGCCAGTCTTTGGGGCCCCAGGACTCCTGAGACAAAGTCCTTGAGATTAGGAGATGTGCACAGAAGCACATGAAGTAACGCGGAGTGATGGAGAGAAAGGTCCATCCTTTTTCATTTCTCTTGCATCCTTCTGATTATACAAAGCAGAGCGAGACTCCATCTCAAAAAAAAAAAAAAAAAAAAGTAGAAGGTCTCAGGTAAGGTGCTGATAAGTGTTTAACACCTCTCTAGTGCTTACAAATCTCCCTTTTTTGAGGGGTAGGGGGACAGAGTTTCACTCTGTCGCCCAGGCTGGAGTTCAGTGGCACAATCTCAGCTCACTGAAACCTCTGCCTCCCTAGTTCAAGCGGTTCTCCTGCCTCAGCCTCCTGAGTAGCTGGAATTACAGGCACCCGCCACCATGCTTGGCTAATTTTTGTATTTTCAGTGGAGATGGGGTTTCACTATGTTGACCAGGTTGATCTCGAACTCCTAACCTCAAGTGATCTGCTCACCGCAGCCTCCCAAAGTGCTGGGATTACAGGCGTGAGCCACTGCACCTGGGCCAAATCTCCCTTTATAACAGAAAAAGAGCAGTCTTTGAACGCACAGTTTTAAATAACAACAGTTTCTAACCAAAGACATGTCTTCACCCCATTCATTTTATGAGTTACCTTCAATTTATGGCAAGTGACATAAAGTTGCTTTATGGAGTAAGTATATTTTGGTAAGGAAACGTTTAAAATGAAAAATATTGTTGTCAGCTGGGCACAGTGCTTTGTGCCTGCAGTCCTAGCTACTCAGGAGGCTGAGAGGAGAAGATAGCTTTGAGCCCATGAGTTCACACCCAGCCAGCTTGGCTAACAGAGCAAGACCTTATCTCTCTAAAAAAAAAAAAAAAAAAAAAAGGTGTAAGAAAAAGAAAATAAAGAAAAAAATCAAATTTATGTTTAGACTGTACCCTGGCTGTGGCAAAATTCATGACATCAGTATTTGAATAACCAAATTTAGGATTATATTGGAGAGGTCTGCCATTAACACACTGCGTGTCTTTAGACAAACCATTCTTTCTTTTTGGACCTCAGTTTCCTCATTTGTAATAAACGATAACCCAGATAGCTTCAGCTAATGATCTAATTCTGATGACTCCTTTTTCTGGTCCTCTTCCCTTTTCTTTTTTTTTTTTTTTTTTGTGATGGAGTCTTGCTCTGTTGCCCAGGCTGGAGTGCAGTGGCACGATCTCTGCTCACTGCAAGCTCCACCTCCCAGATTCACCCCATTCTCCTGCCTCAGCCTCCTGAGTAGCTGGGACTACAGGTGCCCGCCACCACGCCTGGCTAATTTTTTGTATTTTTAGTAGAGACAGGGTTTCACCATGTTAGCCAGGATGGTCTTGATCTCCTGATCTCGTGATCCACCTGTCTCAGCCTTCCAAAGTGATGGGATTACAGGCGTGAGCCACTGCGCCCGGCCCCTCTTCCCTTTCTTTTAAGGGGAGTTCAGAGCCTCCCATAAAGGCCCAGCTAAGAGTAGGCTAAAAATATGTACATAGGGCTGAGTCCTGATATTGTATTCTGTGTACATGTGCTCCAGGGGCTTGGCCCTGGGAACAAAAGGCACTGAAGGATCTGTACTCTTCCAAGAGGGCTGTATGCAGCTGCCCTAGGGTCTCCAGCAACTTGTTCAATTCAGGAATGAGTATCCTTCCTGATTTGCAGAAAGGAGGTGAAGGACAAGTGACTGCGACAATCAGCTCACTGCATCTGGAATGACCACAGGGTACTCCTCAGCTACCCAGAGAGCAAGGGGCCCAGCTCTTTAGCTCTGAGGATTTAAGGCTAGGAGCATCAGGACAGGAGAGGTAATGAGGAGTGCATAGAAGGTGGCAGGCAGGAACTCCAACCCCAAGGAACTCTTGTGATGCTTTACTTTACTTATCAACACATAGAAGCTGGGCTTCATCAAAAGCCTATCTGAGAGTCTCTGTCTCTTAATAGGTAAGTTGAAAAAGTTGACATTTATTGTAGTTGTTGATCTGTTGCGACTTATTCAGCCATCTTTCTATATATTTTCAGTTAACTATGATTTCGTTTTCTTTCACTTTTAAATTGATCAAACTGTCTTGGTTCTATTTTGTTTTTCCTCTAGTGGTTTGGAAATTATACCTTCTATCTATCTTTTTCTAGTGGTTACTTTTACATTTTTAACATGCAGATGTACAGTTTTCTGATCATGTTTATTGTTTAACACGTCTACATTCCAACTTGATCTTTGTGGATTCTGATAAATCTCAGAGCCAGGGATCAGGCAGGAGTGACAATACGTGCCCCTGCCATGTGCCAGGCACTTTCCATGTGTTTCCACAGGTGATCTTATTTCATCCTCAGAGCCACCTGGCAAGCAGGGGTTAAACTGCCTGTCCACAGATGAGGACTGGGAAGCCCCAGTGGATGAGGAGAACTGCCCAGGGCTCATCAGCACATTGGTGGCCATGCAGTTTTCCTAGTCCTGGCTCTTTCCAGCAGCCCATCCCTCCCGTGCCCGACACTTCCTCAATGAAGAGGCAGATAAGCAGAAAGAGTGGAGACAAGAAAGGAAGTTGGAAATGAGAGCGTGCGGGGGAAGGGGAGAGTCCTCCATTGCCATCTGGCCTCTGTTTCCTGCCAGTGTGTGTTCTGGGTGCTTGGGAGCCTCGGGGAGCCCTGCAAGGGCTACCTTCCTGCCTCAAGTTCATGGGAAGAACACAGTTAGTGATTCAGTTCTGAATGAGGAAGGCAGGGACCACCCCAGCCTGGTAATATTACAGGCTTCTCAATCATGCATTCCCCATTCATTCATTTGTCAGATGTTTCCTGGGCTCTTCTTGGTGGCAGGGTATGGAAGCTGAGGGTGCTCTAAAGGATTAATCAGACAGGGTCCCTGCTCTCAGAATCCAGGTTGAAATGAGAGGGAGATAAGCATAGAGAGTATCACAACCAACGATCATCGTTCCCTCTCAGTTTATCATTATGGTTACATTTTGAAAAGCTGATATGCACTCCAGCCTGCGTGGCAGAGTGAGACTCCGTCTCGGAAAAAAAAAAAAAAGAAAGCAAAAGAAAAAGTGATACCTGTGCATGGAAAACAGCAGCTGAACTTTATGAAAGGCTACAGACTCAGTTTCCTTCCTACCTCAGGCTACCATTATTTTGTGAAAAGGTGAAATATATATGAGGAGGTATAAAAAGCCCAGAGGTACCCACTTAACATTACCTGGGGTGTATCTTGGAAAGAGCCTGTACATATTCAGGCTCATGACGCTGCACATTGCTTCCGACTTCTGCACTCCTGGGGACATCCCACAGCCACTGTCCTGTGCCGGGCTTTTGTCATTTTATCCTGAGGGTCGCCCTCATCAGTCCACAGAGAGCCTCCCCAACCTCACATGAGGCTGCAGAGGCTCTGCAGAAGGGGCTGTCCTGGCTTCCATTGAGCATGTGAGTGAGCATATCTGTGGAATATGTTCTTAAAATTGGAATTGTTGGGTCAAAGGGCGTGTGCATTTGAAATCCACCTCAAGATTCTCCAGCTGCTGTGTGAGGAGGTTGTGCCATTTGTCATCCAGCAATGTCTGAGAGTTTTAATTTTCCCACATCCCCATCAAACTGGTGAAGACCATCTTTTAAAAAAACAGCAGGGTGGGCCGGGTACGGTGGCTCACATCTGCAATCCTAGCACTTTGGAAGCCAGGCAGATCACCTGAGGTTAGGAGTTCGAGACCAGCCTGACCAACATGGAGAAACCCTATCTCTACTAAAAATACAAAATTAGCCGGGTGTGGTGGCACATGCCTGTAATCCCAGCTACTCAGGAGGCTGAGGCAGAAGAATCTCTTGAACCCAGGAAGCGGAGGTTGCAGTGAGCCAAGATTGCGCAGTTGCACTCCAGCCTAGGCAACAAGAGCGAAACTCTGTCTCAAAAACAAAAAAACAAAACAAAAACCCAGCAGGGTGAAGAGTTTTGAGAGCTAAAAGGAGCCCCCCAACCCCAGTGGCTGTAAGACTTGGGGCTGCCGGAGGGAGGTGCCAGTTGAACTGGGTCTTGTAGAATGATTAGGAGTTTGCCAATCTGGGGAGTGTGTGGAAGGGGTATAGGAAAGAGGGAACAGCATATATAAAAATACAAAGGTGTGGGAGCACATGACGTGACCAAGGCAAAAAAATCCAGGAAACGTAGAGGAGAGAACGTGGATGTCCCGTGATGAAGGGCACTGCTGGCTGGGCCGTGCCCCTTTCTTGCCACTGTCCTCTATGATAGGCATCAGAGCAGCCAGCCCATTTCGGTGGAATAATCCATAAGCCATTGGAAGGGGTGCAGAGCCGGGGAAGCCACTCACTCAGGGCCTAGAACTCAAGGTCACAACCCCGTCCTGCCCCTAATGCACTGAGTAATCTTGGGCAAATGACTCCCCTCACAGGCTCCACTTCCTCATTTGCAGAGTGCACCCTACCATCCCACACCCGTTTGTTGGGAGGGCCCCTGTGCTGGGCTAGAGGGAGATGGCTGGTTTCTACCAGGGACTTGGCAGGCAGCCATTGTTCCAGGATGAGGGGTCCCCGGCTCTTACCTTTGGGACTTTTCGCTTCCGCCCATGCCCCTCACAGTATCATGGCTCTATGTTCTACAGTGAGACTCGATTTACCGAGCACACAGCATCTGTCTCAGCCAGGCAACCTGCTACTTGCCACTGGTGGGTGTCAGGCAAAGCAGCAAACCTAAGAGACCACGTTTGATTGTTTCTGCGTGAATCCCTCACCCTGTGACTGTGTGCAGCTCTCCAGAAATATGCTTTGAAGACAAAGCAGGACAGAGTGTGCATCTCTCGCCTGAGCCGCTATATTCCTTAGAAGTGAAATGACCCCAGGCCTTGCCTTTTCCCACACATAAGATAACATCTGGTGGGGTTGGTGCTTATGCCTCTGTGACCCCTAAATGCGCTCCCACACACAAACCTGGGTGTGATTCTGCTGTCACTTCTGAACAAGTTTAATGTGAATTTGCGCACATTAATCCTCCACCTCCTGTGTATAAGCCATGGGCTGAAATGCCGTGCAGGAACGGCCTGACCGTGCAGCCTCTCTAAAGGGCTCTTCCTGGCTACAGGCCTCAGTCTACAGTCCTCAGTAAGGCTTCCACATGAAACTGACTTTAATTCTTTGAAAGCTTGATCTTTTCTTTCTTTAGTTGACAATCATGGCGACCACAAAGGGACTCAGACTAGACTGCCCATGGTCATCTGGAACATGTGGGCATGCAGCACCCTGGTACCAGCACAGGCCCTGTGAGCGTCTCTGCTTCCACCATGGTTGCAGACAACTGGAGGAGTCTCTCCTGAGTCTCAGACCTTCCATTTAGCTGACGGTCCTGAGGTTTTTTCAACTTGTTGCGCTTGCTTGTTGATGTGGGGTAAGTTCTTCCTTGAGACTTTTCATTTCTCCAGAAGGGGAATTCTCCTAGTTAAAAGATATTAGGAAGGAACAGATAGCTGAGGCTATCTTACTGGCTGGGTTGTGCCAGGGCTTCCCTCTCAGTTTGCCTCTGTAAACAAGGCTCAGCAGGACAGACACTACTACAAATCTCTGAGGGTTTGACCTGCGTCAACTCTGAAGACAAGGGACACTCGCTCCTTTAGCCAGATTCTGACTTGTCTCCAGGTGACCAGAGATCTGTGGAAGTGTTGGAGGTACAATCCTTACGATGTGCAGCAGTCCCACAGGAAATTCCTTGTCACAAGTAATTAACCAGTGGCTCATCTGGAGATGCACACAGAAGGGTTAGTCACCCAGTGTTCTGAGCCTCCACGATTGCTTTAAGCAACCCAAGGGAGAAACCGAGACACGTAAGGCAGCCACTGGCAGTGCTCGGAACAGCGCAGTTTCTTTTCTTTTCCCTTCCTTCCTTCCTTCCTTCCTTCCTTCCTTCCTTCCTTCCTTCCTTCCTTCCTTCCTTCCTTCCTTCCTTCCTTCCTTCCTTCCTTTCTTTCTTTCTTTCTTTCTTTCTTTCTTTCTTTCTTTCTTCTTTCTTTTTTTTGAGACAGAGTCTCGCTCTGTTGCTCATGCTGGTGTGCAGTGGTTTAAGCAATTCTCTTGCCTCATCCTCCTGAGTAGCTGGGATTACAGGCGCCCACCACAACGCTAGGTTAATTTTTTTTTTTTTTTTTTAGTGGAGGTGGGGTTTTACCATGTTGGCCAGGCTGGTCTTGAACTCCTAACTTCAAGCGATCTGCCCGCCTCAGCCTCCCAAAGTGCTGGGATTACAGGCAAAAGCCACCATGCTCAGCCAAGACAGCACATTTTCTTTTGAGAAGGGTCTCACTCTATCTCCCAGGCTGTAGTGCAGAGGCACAGTCTCAGCTGACTGTGGCCTCCACCTCCTGGGCTCAAGCAATCCTCTCTCCTCAGCCTCCTGAGTAGCTGGGACTACAGGTGTACACCATCATGCTCGGCTATTATATATTTATGTATTTATTTTTTGTAGAGACAGGGTCTCACTATATTACCCAGGCTGGTCCTGAACTCCTGGGCTCAACTGATCTTCCTGCCTCAGCCTCCCGAAGTGCTGGGATTACAGGGGTGAGCCAGTGTGCCCAGCCAAAGCAGCTCATCTCCCCACCACATTTCTCAGTAGCAGTGCTGCTTTGCTGAGCTCTCACAATGGAAAACAAATCATCGAAAACTGAAACAACAGGGTCATTGAACCACCAACCTCCAGTCAGCACTCCAGCAGGCTTTGTGTATAACACACACGGAGCTTACACTGGCAAGTGTCTCTTTGGATGGGAGGACTTTAGTAAAGGAGATTTAACTTTAAAATGGCCAAAAATGGGATCTTCCAGTGTGTCCCTGGAAACACCCCCAAAATATATCTCTTATCCTGTGCAGATATTAAATGATTTAAATTGTTTGGTAAATTGTATGGGAGGCATTGTCAAATGATAAATGGTACTAGATCTTTTTTCAGTTACATTTATGGGTATGTTATTGATATAAATGTTCCAAAAATAATATAAATTCATAAAAATCTAATGTTATCACTAATAATTTTGATTGTTATATTAAATTGTTTGTAAGTTATATTTGTGTGGATATGTTGTTAATATAAATATTCCAAAGATTATATAAAATTTATAAACGTCTAACGGTCCTGATGTGACACTATCAGTCATAATTCTGGTTGTTATCTTAAAATGCTGTGTGAAACAGAAATAACTAAATTTCATTGTCAATTAAAAACTTTCATCAGATTTTAACCATGGCTATTCTAAGTTTTATTATCCACAGTTATTGTTATAAATTATTCTCTAAAAACATTTGCAGGCTGAGTGCAGTATCTCACGCCTATAATCCTAACATTTTGGGAGGCTGAGGTGGGAGGATTGCTTGAGCCCAGGAATTTGAGACCAGCCTGGGCAACGTAGTGAGACCTGGTGTCTAAAAAAAATTTAAAAATTATCCAGGTGTGATGATGTGAGCCTGTAGTCTTAGCTACTCAGGGGGCTCAGGTGGGAAGATCGCTTGAGCGCAGGAGGTTGAGCCTGCAGTGAGCTGTCATGATGGTGCCACTGTACTCCAGCCTGGGTGGCACAGTGAGATCCTGTCTCAAAAACAAAACCAAAAACACTTGCAATTAGCTCTAGTCCAAAATTGTTTTTCATAAAAAGACTGTAATAAATATGGGTATCAAAAGGGGAAAAATATTACAACTGATTTTTAAAAAACGATACAGATATATGTTCCAGTTTTGCTAAATCGTTATCATGGGTTTTTCGATCTCTAACTGACTTTAATGCTATTAAATATGTATTGCTACCTATAATCTGTAATATCCTTGTGGTAGTCCTGTTGAGGTATTGTGTTAGGTACAGGAAATGGCAATGTCACAAAGAACAACAACAACAACAAAACCCAGATCGTGCTAGTTAAAAGTAGACGCAATCCGGTGTGTTTTCTGCAAAATAGCAGAGTAGGCATGCTGAGCCCCATACAACTACCATTGAAGCTTCCCCGCCTTCCTAGGCAAGAGTCTTCTTGGCTACATAAGACAATAAGTGCTTGTCTTGTAAATGCAACTGATAGCTGATTTATGAACAAAACAGGGAACTTGTTAGACAAAGTAACAAACCTAAGAAGCCATGTTTGCTCATTTTGGCTTGTCAGCATAAAGTGTAGCTCTCCAGAAAGACATTTTGAAGGCAAAGCAGGCTAGATCACAAGGCTCCCACATCTCTGACCGGAGTCACTATTTTTTAGAAGTGAAATAACCCCAGTCCTTGCCTTCTCCTACACTTTAAGATAACGTCTGCTGGGTTTAGTGCTTATGCTAAAGACATGCACTCCCACACCCAAACCTAGGCGTGACTCTGCTGTAATGTAACTTCTGAACAAGTTTAATGTGGATTTGTGCACATTAACCCTCCACCACCTGTATATAAGCCATGGGCTGAAATGCTGTGCAGGAATGGCCTGATAGAGCCTCTTTAAAGGGCTGCTCCTGGCTACAGGCCTCAGTCTATAGTCCTCACTCAAGCTTCTACATAAAACTGATTTTCGGCCGGGCACGGTGGCTCACGCCTGTTATCCCAGCACTCTGGGAGGCTGAGGTGGGTGGGTCACCTGAGGTCGGGAGTTCAAGACCAGCCTGACCAATATGGAGAAATTCTGTCTCTACTAAAAAAACAAAAATAGCCGGGTGTGGTGGCATATGCCTGTAATCCCAGCTACTCAGGAGGCTGAGGCAGAAGAAGAATCTCTTGAACCCAGGAGGCAGAGGATGCAGTGAGCCGAGATCACGACGTTGCACTCCAGCCTAGGAGACAAGAGTAAGACTTCGTCTCAAAAAAAAAAAAAAATTGACTTTATTTTTCTAAAAGCTTGATCTTTTCTTCAGTCAACATAGGGTTGACTGGGCCATGGATTCCATGGTCCAGTGCCCTCCAGGGGTTGGTAAACATGACCATGTAAGCACCCAACTTGATCAATAGCAGAGGGCATCTGATGGTGGCTAGGTGGGACAGCCACAGCAGGAAGGTGGGTTCCTGCTGCCGCCTCCAAGGAGCCAGGCGGGCTGGGTGTCCTCAGGGTGCACCCCTTCTCTCCTCCCTCCATCTTCCTGGCTTCAAGCCAGGCTAGGAGGTGGGGGACAGCTGCAGGAGGTGACGGTGTCACTTATGGAGACCCTGCTGTGTGCCTGGCTGGCCTCTTGACTTGCTTTGGCCAACAGAACAGGGTAGAAGAGTCACTGATATGGGTCTGTGCCTCAGAAAGCCTCCAGCCACCACTCTCGCAACAGCAAGGAAGGGTGAACTGCGTGAATGCTAGGACGGTTCCGAGCCCCCAGCACCAGGGCTGGCAGGCCTGTGGGAACTAGGGGTGAGAAAACTGATGCTCCTGTGAGACCAGTGAAGGGAAGGCCTCAGGGGAGGTGGCCACCATTCACCTGGAGACAACTGTAGCCAGGTGGGGCCTATCCCAGAGAACCCCAAGGCTACATTCTTTGCATGAAATCTCCTGCCCTTAAAATGGTGGCAGTGGATACTCATTATGTTAAACGCTGCCTGTCTTGGGCTGGGATGTCGGCTGCCCCATTTGCAACCTTTGTCCTGGGGTCAAGTTTAGTTATGGGACTGAGAGCCATGTCTCCACCGTGCCTGTGGCACCGATTCACACATTTCTTCCTTCAACAAGGACCCAGTGATCTGTGGCTTATCTGGGCTAGGCCCTTGGCTGGAGGTTGCAGCCTAGGTGAGAGGCTGGCAAGGCTTCCCTGGACAGGTGTGTCTAGGGCTCTGACCCAGTACAGGGCTCCTGTGGCGGGGGGCTTCATGCTGAGTGTGGGGAAGCCAATTACCTACCCTCACTGCACCCCATCGCCCTACTCCAGGGTGAGCCCTCACAGGAACACTGAAAGAATGACCAGTATTCTTACTTTAAGCCACTCTAGTTGGTATGCAGTGGTATCTCAGTGTAGTTTTTTCCCTAACAGTTCTACTGAGATGCAGCAAATATGCCAAATAACTCACCATTTTGAAGTGTGCAACCCTATGACCTTTAGAGTACTCATAGATGTTTGCAACCATCACCACAATCGATTTCAGACCATTTTCATTACCCCATAAGGAAATCTTCACCCTCCACTCCTGCCCCTAAGTTGTGGGCAACCACTAATCTACTTTCTGCCTCTATAGATTGGCCTGTTCTGCACATTTCACTGAACACGAATCATACAACGTGTGGTCCTTTGTGACTGGCTTCTTGTACTCAGCATGATGTTTCCAAGAGTCATAATGTTTTCCATTCTCTCGGGCATATACCTAGGAGTGGAATTGCTGGGTCATGAGGTTTAAATGTTTACATGTTTGAGGAACTGCCAGGCAATTTCCCAAAGCGCTGCACCATTTTACTTTCCTGACAGCGGTGTATGAGGACTCCAATGTTTCTCCCTCCTCACCAACACCTGCTAGTGCCAGTAGTTTTTGTTCCAGCCAACCTAGTGGGTTGCACCTGGTGGGTATAAGCAGTTAAGTGGTGTGTCAAGCTTTTGATTTGCATTTTTTCTGATGGCTAATAATGTTGAGCATCTTTCCTTGTGTTTATGATATCCTCTTTGTAGTAATGTCTATTCAGATCCTTTCCCATTTTTAAATGAGTTATTTGCCTTTTTTGTTAATGAGTTGTAAAATTTCTTCATGTATTCTAGATACATGTCTCTAATCAGGAACGTGAACAGCAAACATTTTCTCTTCTGTGGGTTTTCTCTCTTCTGTCATTTTCTTTACTGAAGTCCTTCAAAACATAGAAGCTTTCAATATTGCTGTTTCTCAGTTTATCTCCTTTTCCTTTATTGCTTTGCTGTTGGTGTCATCTCTAAATCCCTGGGGTTTTAACTTGCATTTCCCTAATGACTGAAGATATTGAACTTCTTTTAATTTGCTTATTTGGCATTTATATATCTGTGGTGAAATATCTGTTTAAAATGTATGCCCATTTTTAATTGGGTGTTTTTTCTTGTTTTTACTGAGTTGTAAAAGTTCTTTGTATATTCTACACACAAGTCCTCTGCTGGATATCAAGTTTGCAAATATTTCCTCCCAGACTGACTTATCTTTTCATTTTCTTAACAGTTTCTTTTGAAGACCAAGTTTTTTTTTTTATTGCAGTGAAGTCTAATTTGCTGGTTTTTTCTTCACTTACAGTTCATGCTTTTGGTGTCACATTTAAGAAATATTTGCCAAATTCAAGGCCATTAAGAGCTTTTCTAGAAATTGTACCTATTTACCTCTTACACGGGTTCTGTGATCTAGTCCCAGTTAATTTTGTAGATACTCTGAAATGGAGGTGGAGGTTCATTCTTTTTGCATATTATCCCAGCAGTTGTCCCAGCAACACTCATTGAAAGACTATTCTTTCACCCATTGAGTTGCCTTGGCATCTTTGTCAAAAATTGATTGACCACATATGGGTAGGTCTACTTTGAGACTTTCTTCTAGTTTGTCAATTTATGTGTCTCTTTTGACGCTGGTACCCATTGTTTTGATTACTCTTGCTTTATACTAAGTGTTGAAACTTAGTAGTGTAAGTCCTTCTGCTTTGCTTTGCTTTTTGGTGATGTGAGTGGGATAGTTTGTATTGGATGACACTCCCTGTGTGCTGTATCTCAGGGCCCTGCCCATTGAATATCAGAGCATTGTCAGTCATTCTCATGACCAAAAACATCCCACACCAGATTTTCAAATGTTCTGATCAGGGAAAATACCCTCTTAAGAGAACTCTTCTCTAAAGGAACAAGAATCAGAATGGCATCAGCAGCACTAGGTTACGGAGGAAAATGGAGCAAACCCTTCCCTGGTCTGAGGAAACTAATTTGTAACCTGGAATTCTACACCCAGCCAAACTACCAATCAAGTCTGAGGGCAAAGTAAATACTTTCAGACACACAAGAACTCGGAGACCTACCCATAGGCTGTGTCTGTCAGAATTGCCTGAGGATATACTCTGTAAAGTAGAAAATGAATCCAAGAAAGAGAATATACAGGATCCAAGAGTGGACTCAATTCAGAAGTGTAATGCCAAGAAATCCCCAATAATAGCTGTGTAAAGGCCCAGGAAGCAGTCAGCTCAAATTATAGTAGTGAGTCAGAGAGTGTTCAGGGGAAGGTTTTTAAGGAAAAAAATTAATTTATTATAAAAAGGACAATATTAAAAAGATTCGATGATCTTACTGAGAAGCTGGATGTAAATAATAATAGGAAAATTAACAAATGATTATACATAGTATACCTCCCCTTTCTCTGTTTCCTCCTCCATATTTTTGTAACCTTCATTTTTTTGGAGTGCACACTCACATCTTCCTTTCTGCAGTTGAATTTAAATTACTTGGCCTCGAATTTATCACATTGGAAATGCCGGTGATCAGCTTTTTCAGGTGGCAGAATGTATCTGTATACAAAGCAGGGAGACCTTAACTAGAGTTACAGACTAACATGCACATCCTATAAATCCTAACGAGGTCAAAGGACTGGTGTGAAGATGGGAGAGAAGGGGAAGGAGAATGTCCTGGGTCACCTCCCAGGGAAACATTCTGAGAGGGAGGTTTGCACACAGGAGGTTTCCTGGGGAGAGCCCAGGGGCCGGCACCAGCGAAGGAGAGAAGAGGCAGGATTGGCAGAGGGAGAGGCTGGGCCATAGTGTGAATCCTACAGAGGCTTGGCTAATCCCACAGGAGCTCTGGAGCTAGGATGACCCTGCAGAGTTGCCCAAATTGAGGCAAAGGGGCCAGGCTGTTGTCTTCCTGCATGGACCAGTCGCTAGTTGGGGGCTGCCCTGGGAAGGGGAATGTAATCTTGAAGATTTTGTCAGCACAGGACAATTTCCCGAGAGGGTCTTTGCTGTGAGCTGGGGCAAGGCAAGGGCCTCACCTTGAAGGGGGAACCTGGGCAGCGACCACGGCATCCATGACACGGTGCTCCAAGGACTCTAGAGGCTCTGATTCTTTTATTGAACATCGTGGGAATTTAGATGAGAGATTGCAGCTGAACTGGTTGGCCTTTAATTGCTCTGATGGCTCGGTGCTGCCAGCTGAGTGAAAGCAGTACATCCTGTCCCTCTGTGTCTCATCTGCCCTCTGCTCATCAGTGTTCCTATGTTCGGGGCCATGTGGTGAGACTGGGAGAGACCCCTGGGTGCCCAAGAGCCCTGAGTCCAGTCCAGAGGCAGGTGGGAAGCCGATTAACTCACTGTATGCGGGGGTCAGAGCAGGGAGGCTGGAGGATGAGACCACAGGGCTTGAGTGTGGGGCCCTGTAAGATAGCTCTGGCCTGTGCCTGCTCATCCCCCTTGCTCACTCTCTGTCTCCATGTGAGAACTCCTAAAGAGCAGGGGCCCAGAGCCTGGCCACAGTCGATGCTCAGCCACATTTGCTAAAGGAGTGGCTGGCTGAGGCTCTTTGAAGAAGAGGCCTCCCTTCTCTGGTGGGGACAGGCATTTTTCCTCTCTTGCCTGCGAGCTGGGAAGGAGGGTGGACTTGGCCCCATTGCTGATGGCAGACTCCGCTGTAACCTCCAGCTCCAGGGGAGCTGGCTGTCACTGGAACACCCCTGAGTCCCAGGAATGGAAAGCAAGGCAGATGAGTGAGGCAGAGGGGGAGGACAAGCCTGAAGGGCTCCCTGCTCCCACTCCCACCACCTAAGGAGGAATCCAGGGAGCCAGGCAGGCCACTGCTGGTGTTCACCACCTATGCCCTGAGGACCTCTCCGCTTGCCTCGGAGCCTGGGGAGTGGCAATTCCAGGAGGACAGGGCCCTGCCCAGGCCTCGGGTGCAGTGCTCCTGCCTGGAGGCTTGAACAGTACCTTGTTGGCCTGTTGTCATCTTCTGCCCTGGCCAAGCCTGGAAGCTCCTGAAAGGCAGGGCTGAGGCCTCCTCCCCTTATGGTGTCTGGTGTCACACTGGCCTGGTACACATTGGGTGCTCTGTCTGCTGACTGGCAAGGTGACCTGCCTCAGGGAGCAAGGAGGCAGTGCAGAGATGGAGATGTGGGGTCATCTGCAATCGGGAACAGCTGGAAGGGGTGTCTGGGGGCTCCACATAGGCATTGAGCATAGAAGGGGAGCCTGGCTGCTCCTTCCCTAACCCCTGCAGCTCTGTCCATCAGCTGTGATCCTCACCGACAGGCACTAGGGTTTAGAGTTGCCTTCCCTCCAGCCCCAAACACTGGCGGAGACCTGTGTGCAACTGCAGGGTCAGGCCTCCCATAAGGTTGTGAGAAGCCTGGGCTACATGGATCCCTTTTTGGGAAGCTCCTCAGATATTATAAAATGAGGAGATATTAGAATAGAGTTGCAAAGATGTTGGTATATTTTAAATTTATAAACCAAAATGATAAATGATTTGTACATGTACCAATAGGATGGTATCTAATGGTGTTCTTCAAAAGGCAATGATAGGATTTATAAAGATAACATTAATCTTGAGAACAGGACGTGTCTTAGAAACGAGGGACAAGTTTAAAGTTGTGTTGAGTTTTCATTCAGGGTGGTGGGCGTATGATCTCATCCTGGTACAACAGTTCTTGGGGAACTTGAGGTTTCCAGTACATGGCCCCACTGCCATTCTGGGCCCTGCCCATGGGATACCCGAGATGGGACACCGAAGGAGGCCTGAGGACCCTGGAGGGTCTGAGGTCTCTCTATGCAGTCTCCTCCTCTCCTGGGGGTGGAGGGATAGCAACAAACATGAATATGGAACACCAAGTGGCAGTGAAGCTGGTGTAACAAAGGCAATGCCTCCCGTATGTAAATAACAGCTTAAAAAACATATGAGATGTAGCTAAAGCTTTATCCAGAGGTAAATTTATAGCCTTAAATGCATTTACTAGAAAACGGAACTACAGAAATAAGCCAGCTACAGAAATAAGCCAGCTCAAGTCAAAGAGATGGAAAAGTGAGTTTTAACCCCAAAGAAACTTGGTGTATGAAAATTGCAAAGATTAAAAAAAAAAATCAACAAATGGAAAATATTTTGTCTGAGGAAACGTAGGCTCCAAGGGGTAAAACAAATTGCTGCAGATCTCCACGCCCGTGCAGAGGCTGGGCTTCCCTCCACAGGCTGTCTGTTCCCCCGCCCCAAGTGTGAGTGCCAGGTTGGGCCCCTGAGCCTTGGCAGCTCAACAAATAGAACCATGGAGACTTTAGGGCCACCTTCTGGTTGCAACTGGGAAGGGACGGCCGGGGAAACGTCTTGCTTCTGCAAGTACTAAACATTCCTAGTGTTTTATTTTATTATTTTATTGTTATTTTTGTAGAGCCAGGGTCTTGCTCTTTTGCTCAGGCTGGTCTCAAACTCCTGGGCTCAAGCGATCCTCCTGCCTCGGCCTCCCAAAGTGCTGGGATTACAGGCGTGAGCCATGGCACCCTGCCCATATCCAGTGTTTTAAGTAGACTCAGATCAGTAAGAAATGCCAATGGTCTCGTGTGTTGTTTATTTTTTATTCACACTTTCCCTAAAATCGTCCTCTGTTGGATTCGAGATGTATTTCACGGAATCGCTTCTGATTTAAGGCGCCCGAGGCGGCCGCGGAAGGATGGAGCGGTCCCCGACGCCTGGCGCGGAGGCGCGGAACCCAGGGGCGGTCCCAGCAGGCGGCGCCCTCCCCGCCTCTTCCCGCGCCGCGGCCGGCACTTTGCAAAACTCCTCGCCTGCCCGCGGCGGCCGCAGCTCCGCGCCCTGCCGCCCCGGCTCGTCCGCGGGGCAGCGGGCGGCGGAGCGCGGCGGCGCGGGGAGCAGGAGGCGCGGGGGCCCCGGGGGCGGCGCCGGCGGAGGCGGGAGCCGAGGCGGGGCCGCGGCAGCCCCGCGCCGCGCCGAGCCGCCGTCCCCGCCGCGCAGCCATGGCCGCGCCGCCGCCGCCCCGCCGCCCGCTCGCCTGAGGCGCGGCCGGCCTCCGGGCGGGGGGCCATGGCCAGCGCCGCCGAGCCCCCCGGCCAGGCGGCCGAGTACCTGCAGGAGCTGACCCGGATCGTCGCCGCGCAGCAGGAGCTGCTGGCGCGCCGGCGGCGGCGCATCGAGGAGCTGGAGCGCCAAGTGGCGCGGCTGAGCCGGGAGAACGCCGGCCTGCTGGAGCGACACCGGCGACACCTGGCTGCGTGCGCCCGCCGCCCCGACCCGGGCCCCAGTCCCGGCCCCGGCCCGCAGCCGCTCGGCGCCATCCCAGAGCTCGGCGGTCGCCGAGACAAGTAAGCGGGGCCCGGGGCGGCGGGCGTGCCGGGGGCGTGGGAACTTCTTGGGGCCCGCGGCTTCCCTCGGGGCTTGGCTGGCAGGCGGGCGGGTGCGGGGGGGCGTGTGGCCGGTCCGGGAGCGCCCACGCCCGTCGCCAGACCCCTAGGGGCTCCCTGGGATTCTCTGGCGGGGTCGCCTCCCAGACCCGGAGCTCGATCTCGGGTGGGGACTGCGCTCCCTGGAAAGGGGCTCCAGGGAGCTGCCCAGCGCTCCCGCCGGCCTGGCTCTGCGATGCAGCGCGGACTCAGAGTCGGCGACCCCCGGAACTCGGATGCACCGGGCGGAGGTCTGTCCGGGGAGCGGATCTAGGTCTCGCAGCAGCAGGGCCAGAACTCCCGACCCGGAGATCCCGAGACCGGTAGGGAGGGGTCGCGGGCCGCGCGAATCCCGCCCTGGAGCGAGCCTGGGTCGCTTGCGGGTCGCGGTGTCCCTGGAATGGACTCTGCGCTGTGTCCAGTCCGGGACGCGCAGAGCCCTCCTCTCTGGACGCCTCCGTCTTTTACTTCAAGGCTGGGGTTAATTCCCGACCGCCTCGCCCAGGGATTACCCGGGGCCATTTCGGACCCAGGATTAAGTGAGGGATGGGGAGAGGTACAGGGCGGGGCTGTCCAGCAGGCCTGGACCCCAGCGTCCCTGTCGGCTCGCAGCCCGCCGGCCGGGTTCCTGTTTGCCTCCTATGGGTGTGGGTGTCGAAACCCGGAGCAGCCTCACCCTGTGGACCTGTGGGCGCCCATCTGGGGCAGGACAAAGGGGCTGGTAGGCTTCGGTGCCGCTGGGGCGGGGTTTCTGCTGCTTTGTGCCCTCTGCCTGCCCCTCTGCTTCTCTGTCTTCAGGATCACCCGGGGCACACTATGAGTTGGCCTGGGGAAGACTAGAAATCACTGTGTGGTTGGGGGAGTGGCCGTGGTCAGGGCTTCAGGACAGTTTTCCTGCTGGGCGGCCCTTCCAGGGTGGAAATGGGGGAGGAGTTAGCCGTGGTCCCAGAATGGGGGGTGGTTCCTGATTCCCAGGAGTCCCAATACTGTCATGGAGACCCGAGTTTCCCACCCCAGGGGGGCTGCAGTGACTGCGGCCATGGGACAGGCCCTGCTTACTGCCCTGCCTGGAGGGTGTGCTGGCTCTGGGCGGTGCCAATGGGGCTGGGGGGCTCTTTGGAGGAGCATTGTGAGGATGGGGTCGGGCTGTGGGTGATCGCATGGCTCTGTGTGTGTGTCAGACTCTTGCTCTCTGTGAATGAGGAGGGAGGAGCAGGGTGTGTGTATAGCTCCTAACTGGTGTCACTGGGAGGAAGCAGAGACCCCGCCCACTGCCTGTCTGGGCCCCACTCCTGGCCCTCCGGAGTCTCTAAGACTCCCTTCACTCTTCAGTCCTGCCACAGCAGCTGTGGGTCTCCTGGAGCTGGTCTCAGAGGGGCCCGGGCCCTTTCCCCCACACCAGGAGAAAAGAGAAGCTGGGGTTGCCCAAGGAAAGTCCTCAGCAGCTTGGGGAGGTGGCACCAGGGTAGGTCCCGAGTCCCTGCTTTCACGGGAAACAGAGACACGTTGGTTGGCACATGCCTCACACCACCACCCTGGGGAATGGCTTCCTTTTTCCCCTCAGCGTCACCCCTGGTGACCACGCAGGGGACAGGAGGATGCTGAGAGGCAGCACATCTGTCCTGCCCTGGGGCATCTGGGTTGCATCCAGGCAGCCCCTGGCCGGGGGAAGCCAGGATGGGAAGGCTGGGATTTCGTTTCAGAAGCCCCTGGCTCTGTGTCCACCTGGCTTCCCCTTAGTGGAGACACAGCCATGGTCTATGAGAGAGAGCATCGCCTTTAGGGAAAGCAGGGTAGCAGTACAGTTCTCAATCCACGGTCTAGGTCGAGCATGGCTTTCAAACTTGAACGTGTACACCAGGAGCCTGGGAATCTTGCTACAATGCAAATGCTGAGCCAGTGGGTCTGGGGCGGGCCGGAGTCTGCATCTCTAGCTAGCTCCTAGGACACCCACTGCTGCTGGGCCCGGGCCCCAGGGTGAGCAGCAAGGCTGTGGGGAGTCCTGGTGTGAGCAGGAGCTGTGGGTAGGTTCTCTTCAAGATGGAGCAGCTGGGTCCATTTTTGTACATCTGATTCACTCCCTAGTCTTTTGGGAAGGAGAGTGCTGGGGTCTCCTCCTCTCACAGGAGACTCACAGGGACGGGTGCATCATGCAGCCTGCTCACATGCGTAGGGTTCTGGGCCCCCCGGGACTGCTCTGCAAACCATGGGTTGGACGTGTCCTACTGCCCATCTGTAGAGCAAGGTGATTTATGCCTAAGGAACATGGGATAACCAATCCCCTTGAGGACTTTTATTAAGCACCTGCTGTATGCAGACTCATTATCAATGTGCTTGGAAACATAAGAGGAAGAATGGAGAGGAGAGGAAGAGAATAAGCAACTCTGTGTGGAGAGACCAACGTGAGTGGACAAACTAGGGTCCCAGGCCCAGCCCTGCACTTCCCATCTGGTGACCATGGGACAAGTCACACTACCCCTCCTAGCCTCGGGTTTTCTGAAATGCAGGCAAAGCAGGAATGATCATAGCTGCCTCCCATACTTTTTTGAGGATTAAGCAAAGATGGGCATGGAGGAAACTGGTATACTGTAAGTGCTTAATGCAGGTCAGATTCTTTCATCGTCCACCTGTTTCTCATTTCTTTGGGGCCAGCTGAGTACAGGCAGGGGGTGAGAACTTTGGAGCCGGGTGCAGGAGGCATGGAGAGGGGAATGGGTTACCGTGAAGAGGGCTGCCCAGAGGCTAGGTGGGGGTTGAGCATGGGTTTCCCAAGGCGACAGGGCCATGCAAGGCCACAGCATCAGGACTGACTTCCTGCTGGGGACTGAGGTCCCCTTTTCCCCTGCCTGCACACAGAGGCCCTGTGAGGGAGGGTCTGGCGAGCATGCCAGGCTAAGCCAGGCCTGGCTGACCTCCTACTCAGCCTCCAGATTCTCTGGCCTGAGTCAGGAGCCCCCAGCCCGCCGCACAGACAGAAGGTGCAGTGACTCGGGGGGGGATGGATAGATGCAATTGAGAGACCACTGAGCAGCCTAGTCCTGGGACAACAGTTAGCCTGGCACTGCCTCACCCATGTAGTCCGTGGGCAGGTTGACTTTGTGTGCCGGAAGCGTCCAAGTCCAGAAACCTTTAAACTCTTTCTCAGAGAGTGCTCTTTCATGCCTTGACGCTCCCTGAAAAATACCATCGTGAATTTCTCAGCTCTGGGAAAAACAGGATGATAACAGGAAAAAATACAGTGATGGGATGCCTGTGGTTACTTTGATTATTTGGCTATGCTTTTTCCCTGACATCAGAATTCATATCCAAAGTCTGGTTGGCTACATGCTAGTGATCTGTTTCTGGAATTGCTGTCTGCTCACTAGAGGTTCAGACGCATAATAGGCACTCAGTAAAGATTTGTTGAGTGGATGAAGCCAGAGGGATCGATTAAGGCCATTGCATTTTCCTTTAGAAAGTCAGTTGAACTTCAGCAGGCACAAGTGGATTGACAACCACCCAGACCCAAATTCCAGGGAGCCGGGATGGGGCCGACGGCTGCATCCACCAGGGGCTTCCTGTGTGCCTGCCCTGCTTGCGGTCTATGCCTTGGTCAGGTCATCTCCTTGTCTCATCACTCCTGTGAGGCAGGTGCAGCTGCTGCTCCCATTTTACAGATGTGGAATCTGAGGCTCAGAAATCATGGCCTTGCCCAAGCTCTCCCATCTGGCTAGGAGGTGGAGCCAGGTCTGGCTCGGCCTCCCTGTCCAGCCCCCTGCCCCCCGCCCCCTGCCAAGATGGAGTCTTGCTCTGTCATTCAGAGCTGGAGTGCAATGGTGTGATCTCAGCTCACTGAAACCTCTGCCTCCCGGGTTCAAGCAATTCTCCTGCCTCAGCCTCCTGAGTAGCTGGGATTACAGGCGCCACCGTGCCCAGCTAATTTTTGTATTTTTGGTAGAGATGGGGTTTCACCATGTTGGTCAGGCTGCTCTCAAACTCCTGACATCAGGTGATCCACCCGCCTTGGCCTCCCAAAGTGCTGAGATTATAGGTGTGAGCCACCTTGCCCAACCTCCCCCCAGCTCTTATCCACCCACCACCTGCCCTTCATGCTGTCAAATGGCCAGACCATCTCCCAGGATCTTGGTGACTCCTGGCCTCTTGAGCTGGAGAAAGCCCAGATGGGAGGTTTCCGCCCTGCCGTGTGCAATCTTGTCACCAAGGCAGGGCTCCTGGTGTCATGTGGGGTGGCAGTGCAGAGGGGGCAAGGATTTAATGAGATGATCCCTTCCAGCCTTTGATCTTTCAGAGTTCCTTGGCAGAAGGAAACATCGCCTAAGGAGGCTGGGGGTGGGGGTGGGGAAGCCCAGTGGAGCGGCCTGCCTCACTTTCTGCTCCCCTCCAGCCCTTAAGTGCTGTCATATCAGTGGGAGAGGACGTTTTTCTGACGCTCTGAGTTGGTGACTCACTCTGGGGGAGGTTTTCAGTGGCATTCAGGCTCTGTTGATTTACCAAACCAGTATTCTTCCCGGGTTCGTGGTGACATTAACCGTACGGCGGCACGTCAGTTCAGAGGCAAGCTCGGCGTGGCCACTGATGAGGGGGCAGCAAGCAGAGACTGGATTGTCCTAATGGGCAGCAGACTGATGACACAGGAAGCCGCCCTCAGGAGGGTCCTGCCGGGAGCCCCGATAAGTGTGTTGTTCTTCAAAGTAGCCGGGAAGCAATGCTGGGCCAGGGGCTGGGGGTCTGAGGGCACTTAGGTGGGATTTCCTGTCCCCCCTTAGCAAAGAGGAGGGGGCTGTGGAGAGACCGAGTGAGGCGAGAGGGCTCTTTTCTGATCTCTGAGTTGGCAGAAAGGGTGGCAGGGCGGAGGGAGATACTGTATCATATTTTGGTTCAGTAATGTTCTTGTTCTCCCTGCCAAGATAAAGCCTGTGTCCAGTGCTGGGGAGGATGTCCCCAAGTCAGGAACGAGCTGCAGCGTGCTCTGGGAGACTTGTCCTGATGGGACAAAATGTGTTCAACTCCAAGGGAGTGGGGAGAGCAATTCTCATTTTCCAGCAGATGGTAGAGTCCACAGAAAGACGAAGGAGTGTGTCTCCAAAGCTCTCCCAGCTGTCTGACAAACTGGGCAAATTATTATTTTACAACCTGGAAAATAAACCATGAGATGTTTCTTTATCCAGCTCGAGCTGAGGAAGACAGCGAGTGGCACTGTGTGTGAAATAAAGTTGGGATCTACTTGTTTCTGACATTTGGTTTTCGCCTCCCCTTTCTGGATTCAGGCTCGCTGCACCTGCAGAGATCAGGAGGCTTGGCCGTGCTAGGAGGAGTGAGAGGGGTCGGTCACGTTGGAGGGGCCCGGAGTCAGGCATTTGGGGACATCAACATTTTTTGCCAGCTGGGTGGCTATTTCTCAGCTGTTTTGTCTATGACATTGTTTTGACAGCTGATCCGGTCTTTTGTGTCTTATTTTCTGTGTGGTTTTTTTTTTTTTTTTTTTTTTTTTTTAAGGAGCAGCGCTTTGCCTAACTTGGGAAGTGCACCATTCTAAGCTTGTCAGGGTGTCAGCCGTATAATTGCCACAGAGCAGCAGAAAAAACAACACAGGCCAGCCAGGCGTTCTGCAAGAACTGGAATAGGGGAGAAGGAGTTGACCTAATTGGAATGGAGCAGAGGCTGTCGTGGGGCCAGGAGGCAGTCCGAGTTCAGGGGCCTCCAGTGTTCTGCCCCTGCCTAGGGCAGACCCGGGCCAGGCTGCAACCAAGTGATTCGAACGGAAGCTCTGAGGCAACAAGGCCTTGAGAGTTTGAATGCTGCCCTCCGAGGGGTGGATATTCCAACAGGATGCACCGGGCCAGTTATGGCAAACATTGGGTGCTTCTGTTTTCATCGGGAAACAGCTGCTGCCTTGAGGTTGCCAACGCCTCTCTCCAGCCCATCGGCCTTGGCCTTGCTCTGGGGACCCCGCAGGCCCCCATAGGTGGCTCCTGAGCAGTTAGCCCTGTCCCTGCAGCAGGCTGGTAGGATCCTAGCCCTGCCTCAGCCACTTCCCTGCTGCTTGGACTTTCCAGGTAACAGCCCCAGCCTCTCTGAGTTGCTGTCTCTCCCCATGAAAATGGAGAAGGCCTCTTCCATGCAGAGAGAGCAGATACGGGAGTTGCCTGTGACCCGGCATTAGGTGGTGGCTCCAGGGGGAAGAATAGCCAGGGCATCAGTAATGGTTTTGAGGAGGCCGGGTGCAGTGACTCACGCCTGTAATCCCAGCACTTTGGGAGGCCAAGGTGGGCAGATCACGAGGTCAGGAGATCAAGACCATCCTGGCTAACACGGTGAAACCCCGTCTCTACTAAAAATAGAAAAAATTAGCCGGGCGTGGCGGCGGGCGCCTGTAGTCCCAGCTACTCGGGAGGCTGAGGCAGGAGAATGGCGTGAACCCGGGAGGCGGAGCTTGCAGTGAGCTGAGATCCGGCCACTGCACTCCAGCCTGGGTGACAGAGCGAGACTCCGTCTCAAAAAAAAAAAAAAAAAAAAAAGGATGCTTTTGAGGATTGTTTTCCCTCAGTGTTTTATTACAAAAATATTCAAACATACAGAAAAGTTGCAAGAGCCATATGGGGCAGAACACTGTCCCCCTGGGTTCTGCAATGAAGGTTTTGGAATATTTACTATGTTCCATGCCCCTCCGTCCTTGGAGGTGTCTGGAACCTTGTGGATGGGGAGCTCACATTGGTGGGGCACCTGCTGTGGCCCAGGAGCCAGGCCCTGCACTGGCTGCACCTGACCGCCACCTCTTCTACTTATACCCGTTCCTGGGCTGCTTGTCCTCGGTTAGGGCAGCTCCCCAACTGCCTCCACTTGGAAACATCATGCAAATGGGAGATGGAGACCTGTACATGGAAGATTACAGAGAGATCAGGTCAGGGAGGAAGGGGGGGGGCCAAGTGGTGTGCAGCCCCAGAGCAGGAAGCCAGTGACCACCCACGGGTGTCAACAGAGGCTTCCTGGAGGAGGTACCTTTGAGCTGAGACTTAAAGAGCAGGAGAGAGGAGGAGGATGGTGTCAAGGCAGGGGAAGCAGCATGTGTGTCTGTGCCTGGGGTGTGTGAGGGGCTGGGCGGTGCTGTTGTTGGTTGTAACAGGTCGGTGCAACTGGACCAGGTGAGATCAGCCTAGGGCACTTGCCTTTCTTAGAACCTAGATATCAGTTTTTGGGGGCTGGTGGACAAGACTGGCCCACTGGCCCTTGCCCTCCAAGCTGGGCCTAGCTTGAATCCTGATTTTGAAGTGTTTGGCTTTCCCTCTTGGATGAGGCAAGATCCACAAAGGAATGGATCAGAGCCTGTCGTTCTGCACCTGAACTTAGAATGTGTTGATTGTAATGAGGCCACAGCAATAACTGAGCCTGTTCTAGGTGCTGCATGCTGGGCACGTTCTTCTCTGTGTCTCTGTTGATGCTCTAACCCTGTGACAAGTGTGAACTGTCCTCATCCCATTTTGCATATATGAAACCTGAGGCTCAAAGAAGTTAAGCGGTTTGCCCACAGTCACCCAGTGGCAGTGGTGGGATTCACACCCAGGTCTGTCTGCCTCCAGGGCCGGTGCAGTTCACCACCATGCCGGGCTGCTTCAGAACTGTTCACTGCATGGTGTAGATGTTTTGGAAACATTGGGGGCCATTTCCAAATGTGGCATGGTCCCTTCCCCAGATTTTTGGCTTCAGAAGCCAGAATGAACGTAGCTTTGTCACCCACCTGGAGACAGCCCAAGTTCCTTCTCTGCAAAGCAGCTGACAGTGGTTGCACCCAGCTGGCAGGGCTGCTATGGGCAGTGGGTGCCAGTGTGCTCGGGGAGAGTCCTCTAAGCTGTGCAGCACTCAGCAGCCAGTGCTGGGTGTTCCTCTCTTGAGTTGGTCTGACTTCCCCACTCCCCTTAGATGAACACTTGCTGAGCTCCCAGAAAGCTGCTGTTCACATCTTCATTCATGCAGGACACACTTGGGACATGTGGTCGCAGGGGAGGGTTGGGATGGGGGCCTCCTCTCTTGGCTTTGCCCCAGCTTTTGCTGGAAGTGCCTGTGGTGGTTTAGATGTCCTTTGCTCTGCATACTACTTGCGTGAAGAGCATCACACCTGCGGAGAACCAAGGGGCCTGGGCCCGCCCCCTCCATGGGAACCGCAGGAGCACGACTTGCTAAGGGCAGAAGACAGGGCCTGCTCAGAGGGTGTCCTGGGACCAGCAGGGCAGGAGGGTCCTTGCATGTGTCTGGTAGTGCTGGGGACCTTTCCAGGGACAGGCATGTGTGTGGATGAGATTCACGGATGGGCTGCAGAGCCCATGAACAGCCCGAGGCTGAACAGGACCTGGTGGGGTAGCCTGAAAAACCCAGAGACAGGACTCGAGGGAGGGTCCCGGCTTTGAGGTCTGCCTGTACTTTCTCCCCGTCGGCATGTGAAATGCACCTCTCTGAGTCTCAGTTTTTTTCATCTCTGCTATGGGGACAGTGACAACTGGATCTCCCTCTTAGGGTTGCCCTGAGTGGGGAGTATGCCTGGCGGCATGGTTGAGGTGCAGGGAGCGGACCAGTGTGCATAGGGCAGAGTGAGGGGGACAGTGTGAGAGAGGAGCGTGGAGGCAAACAGGGCAGGGGTGAGGGGTGAGGCAGAGCCAGCAGGGCCATGTGGGCCCACTGGGGACTTTGGCTTTGATCTGAGGGAGACAGAAGTCCCTGGAGGGTTTTGAGCAGAGGAGGAAGTGATGGGACTTAGGTCTGGGCAGGATATCTGGCCCCTGGGGCAGGCATGGGTACCAGGGTGAGGGAGGCTTCAGGAGACGCTGCAGAGCTGGGTACTGGGAGCCTGGGCAGAGGCTGCTGGGGTGGGCAGGAACACGTGGGCTGGGGATGAAGGCACACAGCCCCACCCTGTCTTTCCCCCCAACAATCACCAGTCCAGATGCGAAGGAGAGAGAGGAGTGGAACCAGAGAGGAGTGGCTCCAGATGGGAGGGGCCGTGCCCATCTTGGCTGCCTGCAGCAGTGCTTGGAATGTGGAGTACTTGAAATGGGGAGTTCTTGAAACAGGAAGCGAGGGGGCCGGTGCCACCCCTGTACTCTGCCTCTGGCTCCCCACACCTGGGCCACCCCCTTCTTTCACCTTCAGGGAGGAGCAGCCCAAGCAGGGACGCTCACTTTCCTTGGGCTGGCCAGGGCTTCTAGACAGCTTGGGTGAGGCTCCCTGTGGAGTATTTGGGCAGCACGGTGGCCAGGAGGCAAGATACAGACTCTGGGGCCAGGCTAGCAGCCTGAATCCCAGCTCCCTCCACCACACACCCCCTGTCTTCTCTGTCTTCTCTGGCCCAAGGCTGAGCCTCTCTGTGCTTCAGCTTCCTCACCTGTAAAATGGGGTTATAAAACCTCCCTGCTGGAGGAGTGGGAAGGATTACATCCTTGATGTATGTAAATGTGCACAGAGCCACTTGTATCACTATTGTTCCTTCTTTCTCTGTTGAGAAGGAAAGTTATTTTAGAAAGTCATGGAATTTGGAATTAGGTGACTTGGGTTTCAGCACATGTCTCTTATCTATCCACTTCTCTGCATAGTTAATGCTGCTGATTTTGAATCCAACCCTTTGTACGATGTGTTATCTCAATCACTTTAACGCTGCAGCCTCTTGACTGTTTTAAAGTTGTGGAGTCTTAATTTTATTAAATTGAACTGAGGCCTCCCCACAAAAAAGGAGGAGCCTGGAAAGTTCCATCTGCCTCCCACAACCTACAACATGCTCACATCTCTGCCTTTAGTTTCTGCAAGGCTTTACTTTCACCCAGTTCAGCAGTTCCCAGACTTCGAGATGTGTAAAAATCCGCCACCTAAAAGGGGTGTGCGGGGTGACTCTGACCATCCGCTTTGACCCTCACCCATAGGTTGGCCTGCTTGCCCTCCCTGGCACCTACTGTGAGTGTCTCTGGGCTAAGGACTCAACAGATGCCCCAGTGCTGGGGCTTCACCACCACCAGCTTTCCCTTTCACCAGATGATCCTGCAGGGCTGTGATGGACCACATCAAATAATGGGAACAAAGGTATCTTGAAAGTGTAACATTGTACGAATGAATGCCCCTCACCTAGGGATGGAATGTGAGGGGTTTCTGCCACCCCTCCATTGTTGATGAGCTGTAATAGTAACCTTGATGACTGGCTATTTATTGTAAGCACTTGCCACAATTCTGTGAAGTGGGGAGCATTATTATCTCCGTTGTGTTTATGGGGGAACTGAGGCAAAACAAAGCAAGGGTGGTTGGGAAGGTTGTGGTGTGAGCAAGAATCAGCCAAGCCTATCCCTATCAGAGCTGTCATCTAGACATTTTTAGGGAACTGTTAGTTTCAGTCCGTTTTGTTCAGAGAACATACTTTGTGTGATTTGAGTCCTTTTAAATTTGTTGAGACCCATTTTAGGGTCTGAGATGCAGTCTGTCCTGGAGAATGTTCCATGTACATTTGAGAAGAATGTTTTCTGCTGTTGGGTGGACTGTTTTGTACATGTTTGATAGGCCTAGTTGGTTTGTAGTCTTGTTTGTGTCTTATATTTCCTTGTTGGTCTGCCTACCTGCTCTGTTTATTATTGAAAGTGAGGTATTGATGTCTCCAATTATTACTCTTATTTGTTAATTCCTATTTTGATTTAATTATATCTTTTTTTTCAGAAAGAGTCTTGCTCTGTCATCCAGGTTGGAGTGCAATGGTGCAATCAGAGCTCACTGTAACCTCAAACTCCTGGGCTCAAGCAATCTCCCCATCAGCCTCATGAGTAGCTGGGACAACAGGTGTGCACCACCATGCCTAGCTGATATTTAACATTTTGTAGAGATGGGGTCTCGCTTTGTTGCCCAGGCTGGTCTTGAACTCCTCCCAAAGTTCTGGAATTACAGGCATGAGCTACTGTACCCAGCCTCCAATTATTCTTTAATTGTCTCTTTTTTCCTTCATTTCTGTCAGTTTAAACACTTCATGTATTTTGGGGTTCTGTTGTTGAGTGCACATATGGTTATTATTGTTGTGTCTTTTTTTTTTTTTTTTGAGACGGAGTCTCGCTCTGTCGCCCAGGCTGGAGTACAGTGGCGTCATCTCGGCTCACTGCAAGCTCCGCCTCCTGGGTTCACGCCATTCCCCTGCCTCAGCCTCCCGAGTAGCTGGGACTACAGGCGCCCACCACCACGTCTGGCTAATTTTTTGTATTTTTAGTAGAGATGGAGTTTCACCGTGTTATCCAGGATGGTCTTGATCTCCTGACCTTGTGATCCGCCCGCCTCAGCCTTCCAAAGTGCTGGGATTACAGGCATGAGCCACCACACCCAGCGTATTGTTGTGTCTTCTTAATGGATTGTCCCTTTTATCATTATGAAATGTCCTTCTCAGTCCCTAGTAACAATGTATATCTTAAAGTTTATTTTATCTGATTTTAGTTACAGCTACTTTAACTCATTTTGGTTACCATTTGTATATCTTTTTCCATCCTTTCATTTTTCAACCTATTTGTGTTTTTGAATCTAAAGTGAATCTCTGGTAGACAGAATGTAATTATATTATGTTTTTTGTTATCCATTCTACCAGTCTTTGTCTTTTGATTTAAGTGTTTAATCTACATTTAATATAATTATTGATAAGGCAAGATTTACATAAACAATTTTGTCGTTTATTTTCTGCATCTTATATAGTTTTTCTTCCTGTATTCCTCCATTATTACCTTCTTTTGTAACTATTTTTCTAGTGTAATATTTTAATTCCCTTGTTTATTTTAGTATATAGAGGACCTTTTAGAGCACGATAACACTTGTTCTAGGGGCAGAACATCCCACATGAATTTATCCTCACCCAGAGAGAATAAAGACAGGGGCAGGATCTAGACAGGGAATGTTGACAGTGAAGCCCAGAAAGTGGCAGGCCCCAGAGAAGAAAGCTGGCAAACACAGGTGCGGACTCATCACAAACTGGGTAGGCACCAAGGAACCAGCCCAGAAGCTTCCTGAGGACAAGGAGAGTGAATTATTTGTCTCTGCTATTTCTTTAAGGGGTCCTGCCTCAGAGTAGGTTTTAATGAATATATGTTGAATGAATGAATCAGCAAGTCAATTAATCCATCATTCAGTCACCGTAAAGGTTATTTGTTGGCCTGTAACAAATTAATTAAACATTTAGTTTTAAAACAACCACCATTTTATTATATCTCTTTTTGCAGATCAGAGGTTGGGCAGTGCTTGGCTGGGTGGTTCTTCTGTTCCCTATGTTTTTAATGGAATACTCAGTGGTATTCAGCTGCATGATGGGCTGATCTGGGGGGTCCAAAACAACTTCACTCACACATCTGGCACCTTGTGGAGGTGTCTGGGAGGTGGGCTTAGCTGGGACTGCCACCAGAGTATCCACATGTGGCTTCTCCAGCCTGGTGGCCTAGGGGCCCCCAGAACCAGTGTTCTAAAACACCTGTGTGGGAGATGTGAGGGTTCTTGTGATTGGACCTCTGGAGTCCCAGGTGTACTTCTGCCACATCTTATTGGTCATGTGGATCACAAGGCCAGTCCAAATTCAAAGGCAGAGGAATTGGCCTCTACCCTCCCTGGGAGAAGGAGGGACAAATTGCAGAGGTCCTTAATCTCCCACATTTGGTTTGCTCAGACTGGGCTCTGTCACTTCTCCTTGCCAAGGCTGCAGAAGTTTCAGAGTGGCCTGCCCGTAGGCGGGCCTCGCTCCCCTTTCTCTGCCTGGAATGTGGCCACTGTCCTGCCCCTGCTGAGCTGGCCTGTCTGTGGAGGATCACTTTTAGGGGTGGCTGTGTCTGCGGCATTCTCATCCTCCAGTGCAGCTCATCAGGAGGTCAGCACCCCGCCCCCGACAACCTGGCTTGGGCACTGAGGATGCTTCCTGGGCAGGGACCTGACCTGTGCCCTGGGTGGGGGACGGGAGTAGGCTGGGCTTCCCAGCCTAGTCACTCAGGGAATGCTTGCCCGTTCTTGTCTGCGTCCCCCTCACTCCAAGCTGTATTTTTAACTCCTGCCATATGGAGAAGCAGCCAAAACATCCAAAGAGGGAAAGGGGATCTGGAGAAAATCATCACTGCAGTGCGATTTGGATGGCTGCAGTCACTGAGAGCACTGCCTTCTCAGTCCCACCTTCTCCCTGGGCACTAAGGACACCCAAGCAACCTTGCTCCTGCCTGGCTGTCGTCCTGCCCTGAGGGCAGGAGTGTTGGCCTGAGTTCCTCTCTTGCTGACGAGGGTGCCCTAAGCCGGTGGCCAAGTGCCTGCTGGTTGCCTAACCCCAACTCCCTGCACTGCAGCTCGCTCCGGATGCCTGCCGTTTTCACACCTCGTCGTGCTGTTCCCGCTGCCTGGAATACCCAGCCCACATCTCTGTTCTTGCCTTTTGAAACCCCGCATGTCCCCTGAGGACTGACTCTGATCTCAGAATCTTTCATGGTGCTGACACGTGTTAGAATAAATGTCTTCTCTTTATGTTGATTATATTTATTCCTGTAGCCCTGGTCCCTCTGCAGACTTCCTGTCTTGTTACCACTGGGGGCCTGGAGGCTTGCATCTTCCCTCTCTGGGGCAGGTGGCAGCCACACCCCTTGCTCATCTTCGGAAGCCCTCCTACAAAACTGCCCAAATTTAAAATGACATATTTTGAATGAATCGATGATTGTTACATGGACAAGGGTCTCCAGATTGGAATGCACACACCCCTAGGGGCAAAGGACTCGATTATTTGAGGTGCAGGGAAAACATGTACAATTAAGATTGTGTCTGCAGGCCGGGTGTGGCAGCTCACACCTGTAATCCCAGCACTTTGGGAGGCCAAGGCGGGCAGATCGTGAGGTGAGGAGATCAAGACCATCCTGGCTAACACAGTGAAACCCCGTCTCCACTAAAAAATACAAAAAAATTAGCTGGGCGTGGTGATGGGCGCCTGTAGTCCCAGCTACTCGGGAGGCTGAGGCAGGAGAATGGCGTGAACCCGGGAGGCGGAGCTTGCAGTGAGCTGAGATCGCACCACTGCACTCCAGCCTGGGCGATAGAGTGAGACTCTGTCTCAAAAATAAAAAAAAGATTGTATATTTGCACTTATTATTTAATTTACTCCTTAAACATCTTTTTGGTGGGCCCTTTTATGGGTATTTGTGACATCAGTGCAGTCTCATCTGCTCATGACTTATAAAGACACAGGTTCATGGTGGGAATCTTGCTCAATGCTTCTGACAGGGGAGCCTCATCAGAAAGTCTAGTGTCAGTGGCCTGGACCACAGCTGAGTTTTCACTACTCTCTCCTGGAGACAGCAGCTTTCCTGGCATAAGGGTCTGTTCTATGAGATGGGCTGAAGTAAGTATGTATTAAGTGCCTACTGTGTGCTAGCTGGTTCTTTTTTATCTGTACAACCCCATTCTGAAGATGAGAAAACTGAGGCTCAAAGAAGTGAAGCCCTTGCCTGCGGTTGTACAGCTGGTAAGTGGCAAGGGCCAGACATGGGCCTGGTCTGTGGGACTCCCAAACCAGTGCTTTTGGCTTCCTGCTCTGTGTCTGGTGGCCCTGTTGCCCTCCTCTGGCTGAGCTCCTGGGCTCTGCTCAGGGCTGTGCATTGGCAGTGACAGGACCTGGCCTCTGTGTTTCTGTGGTTTCTGCAAAGGGTGGTCCTGCTAGTAGTGGTGTGATGCTTGTCCCTCATGGACAGGACTCACCAAGCCCCTTCTTTTTCGTCCCCACAAATGTGAAGACTCCAGGCTGAGAGAGGATGTAGGTGGATCTGGAGGAGAGCTGGCTGAAGGGGGTACAGCCCTCTTGTTTAAGTAATTTGCTGACTCTGGCCCCAGAAGGGCACAGGGCTGGGGGGGACTTGTTTAATCTCTGTTTTTCCAGATTTTCATTCATCAGATGCCAAAAATCCAGTCCTCTTTGACTGAAGGCAACCAGAGGGATGGAAAACGCGGCTTTTATTTCATCAGAATGTCAGCCTTTCTTCTTTGTGTGGATTGTTTTTATTGTAAAATGTAGTTTCTTTTATCTCCACTGAACTGGTACCAGGTCTGTCCTCAGCCATTCAGGCTGCCATAACAAATGCCATAAACTGTGTGGCTTACAAACAATAGACACTTATTTCTCACAGTTCTGGAGGCTGGGGAGTCCAAGGTCAAGGTGCTAGCAGGTTCACTGTCTTTCAAGGGCCCTACTTTCCAGTTTATAGATGGTGCCTTCTCGCTGTCCTCACATGGTTGGAGAGGCAAGGAGCTTTCTGGGCCTCTTTTATAAAGCACTTATCCCAATCAGGAGGGCCCTGCCCTCATGACCTCATCACCTCCCAGAGGCCCTGCCTCCCAACACCATCACCTTGGAGATGAGGATTTCAACACATGAACTTGGTGGGGAGGACACAGACATTCAGAGCATAGCAAGGTCCAATAGAGTAAGCGGTTATGGAGCCTCTTGTGTGCAGACGTGTGCAGGGGTTAGGGGTGCAGCCAGGGGTCAGGGGTGCATCCAGGGCCCAGGGCATTCCTGCCGTCCACTTCACAGCCTGGTGGGGGAACAGATACACCCCTAGAGCACCCCCTGTTTGGGTGGCTGAGATAAGAGCTTGCTGAAGGACCGCCTGGGCTGGAGGAGGCAGTGAGGGTTGTTAGGAAGGACAGTGAGCCCGTAATTGTCCTGGCCTCCACTTTTGTGCTCTCCTTCAGAGACCCTGGGGATTCAGCATGTGGGGTCTCCCTGTGCCTACCTTGGAGAGGGTTGGCTTTTGGTTTCTTCTTAAGGTGACGGCTTCAGCAGTTTTCTGTATTTCTCCCTGAATAGTTCTCCTTTGCTTGATTTTACTGAACAAAAAAAAAAAAAAAAAAAACCTGCTTCCTCCCCATCGTGGGAGCTGCTGGCTGCTGCTCTGTGCACGCTGTGTGGGCTTCCCTGAGCCTCCTGGTTTAATGAGAAAGTCCCTGCCCAGGGTCTGGGCCTCAGGGGCCTGTGGGCTTCCCGCCGCCCGGCCGCACTGCAGGCTGAACTTGACCAGTAAGAGGCTGGCGTTTGGGCTAGTTAGACCTGTGCTCCTTGGGCATTTTCCATACTTTCGAGACTCCAGGGAAAGCTGTGTCTCAGGCTGCTTGATGCCACATGGAGTCCAAGGGCTATGGCATTGAGATTGAACACTGTCATCTCTCCTGCCACAATATGCCAAGTGCAGTTTGATTAAGACAAAATTGTGGAGGTGGTGGGTGCATGCAGTCTGGGTTTGGATACTGGCTCCATTCTGAGCTGTGGGGGAGTGTTTCCTCATCCTGAAAATGGGTGCAAGAACAGTGCCTCCCTCAGACAAGGCCTAGCCAGTGCTGGGGTGTGGGAGTACTCGCTCCATAGTGGACCTCTGTCATGATCATTTCAGGTGTAGGGAAAGTAACAGCAGGAGTCTCAGAGGTGAGAGGGAGCCCTGTGCTAGATAGGCATGGGATGTGTGGCTGAGATTGCTGCTTCCAGTTACCTGATTTCCTTTTTTTTTTTTTTTGCAATAAGGTGTCTTTTTTTTTTTTTTAAATGCCCATACAGCAGAATAAAGGCTGCCCTTCTCAGCCTCTCTAGTGGTTACATGTGGCTATGTGACTCTGTGGTAGCCAGTAGGAGGTAAGCAATAGTATGCTGTGCCACTTCCAGAAAGTACCTTGAGAAAGGAGTGTTGTGTCCTTTGACCCTTGCTCTGTGTCTTGTTGGCTGGAATGAGGATGTGATGGCTGGGGCTTAGGCAGCCACTTTGGATTGTGAGGACAGTGGCTGCACCAGAGGGATGAGGGGGCTGTGAGTCTGCAGAAGCCTGTAACCTGGTAACCTGGAGGAACTGTCCCACACAGCCTGGACTGCCCACTGCCAGACTCCTGCATGAGAGAAGAAACCATGGGTTTCAGTCTGCGTGTATTTGTTTTTGGTCTCTCTTTGTTGATCCTGACCCTAATGTTATCTCCAGAGTGATTTTTCGGCTGTGCTTCATCTCTGGGAGCCTGAGGCCTCAGAGTGTGAGGGAGTGGGGGTAGAGGTGGGTCCCCCTGGAGCCCAAGTGTTGGGATGGTGAATTGAGCCACTTAGCAGATGAGGGCTGGGTGCTTCACGCAGTGCTGGTGCACAGGCAGAGGCTCTGCCGAGGACTGGGCCCTGATCCTAGGGGATGGTGGGTGTCTCATCACAGTTAGGGCAGCATCTAGCTGTGGCGGGGCCGGCAGCGATCTCGCAGGGGAAGAGCCTATGGGCCAGTGAGGCTGCCCTGCATGGGCTGAGGAGGAGGCAAGACTTGATTCACTTGGACAGGTTGGGGGGACACATGGCCAGACCTTCTGGACCCGGGTCACTTCTCAGGGGCTGGAAATGGTGCTCCTCTGCTTTCCAGGGGAAGTAGGGGTATCAGGGCTGCAGCTCCCACCTTCTTATCCTTCTGTGCTCAGCCATGCTGCTGAGAGAGAAAGAGAGACACAGACAGACAGACAGAGATACAGAGAGACAGAGGGAGACACAGAGAGACACAAACAGAGAGAGAGGGAGAGACACAGTGATAGAGAGAGAGAGAGAGAGAGAGAGAGACAGAGTGAGGGACAGAGATAGGGATAGACAAACAGAAAGAAAGAGAGAGAGAAGAGGGGAGAGAGAACCAGAGAGACAGAGTGAGAGGGAAGTAGAGTGGGTGACAGTCCCCCCAGAGAGGCAGAGACTGTATGTGTTTGTCAGAAGACCCTCCTGCCCTCTCCTCCTTCCTCCTCCTGCTTGTTGAGTTAGTGATTGATTCATTCACCCATTCATTTGCTTCTCAAGCTTGCAAGGCCCGCCCTCAGTGCCAGCCTTCCTGCAGAGTGATGCTAGAGCCCGGAGATGCTAAGCCAGTTCCCCAGGGGTGCCACGTGGTGAGAGGGAGCTGGAGGGAGGGAGGGAAGGAGGTTTGGTGAGGGGAGGAGGGGGTGCCGGGCACCTGTCAGAAAATGCTACATTTTGAAGATGATATCCCATGCAGGTTGACTTTGAGACAGATGAGAATTAGTATAGGAACCCAGGCGAACACAAGACTGAGACCCAGGAGAGCAGGCAGGGGGGCATGTTTTTACCATGTGTGCCGCACTGCCTCTGGTCTCCTTAGAGTCCTTGGCCTCCCGTGGGTATCACGGCAGCCAGATACTTTCCATGGGCAGGGCAGGGCCTGGTGAATCTGCCTGGACTGGAAAACCAGTTTGAGTTTGGAGAGAAGTTGTGACAGACAGTGTGGCAGGAGGGAGACACAAAGCCTGAACTGGAGGCTGGGAGAACACAGGAGGCTGCACTTGGCGGAGCAGCCACTCCAGGGAAAAGGACTTTCCAGCCAGGTTGGCTGGGGTCAGTGGCCTGGCCGGCGCCACCCGGCTCAAAAGCCCAGGCCAGGAGCTTTAGGGCTATTTATATCCACTCCAGCAAATCTTTTGATCTTGATGATTCTGTGCAAAGCCTGTGTGGTGCTGGCTTGTGCACATTGGACTCCCAGGCAGACAGGCGCAGGGACAAGGATGCAAATCCAGAGACTGACTGGGCCAGGAGACTTTCTTGTCCACGACTTCAGCTCAGGGAACTGCGGCTCAGAGGGGCTGAGAGCTTGGCCGAGGTCACCAGCAAGTGTGTGCCCAGCCCTGCGCTCCAGGCTCTACTCCAGCCTTAGGGCAAGGAGGAGGCTGGCAGGGACAGGGCACTGGGTGAGTACCTACTTAAAAAAAAAAAGTGAGGCCCCAAGTGATCTGTCCACCTTGGCCTCCCAAAGTGCTGGGAACATTCACATTGTTGTACAACTGGGTTCACCACCCAGCTCCAGAACTCTTCATCCTCCCACACCGAAACTCTGCCCCCGTTAAACATTTACTCCCACTCCCCTCCCCCAGCCCCTTTCTGTGTCTGTGAACTGTACTGCTCTAGGGACTCCACACAAGGAGAATCCTGCATTATTTGGCCTTTTGTGAGTGGCTTATTCACTCAGCACAATGTCCTCAGAGTTCACCCATGTTCCAGCATGGATCAGAATTTCCTTCCTTTTTTTTTTTTTTTTTTTTTTTTTTGAGACGGAGTCTCGCTCTGTCGCCCAGGCTGGAGTGCAGTGGCGCTATCTCGGCTCACTGCAAGCTCTGCCTCCCGGGTTTACGCCATTCTCCTGCCTCAGCCTCCCGAGTAGCTGGGACTACAGGTGCCCGCCACCTCGCCTGGCTAATTTTTTTGTATTTTTAGTAGAGACGGGGTTTCATTGTGTTAGCCAGGATGGTCTCGATCTCCTGACCTCGTGATCCGCCCGTCTCGGCCTCCCAAAGTGCTGGGATTACAGGCTTGAGCCACCGCGCCCAGCCAAATTTCCTTCCTTTTTAAGGCCGAGTGGCCTTCCATTGTGTGGACAGACTACATTTGTTTATCCGGTCATCTGTTGCTGCACGGTTGGGTGTTTCTGCCTTTTGGCCATTGTGAATGAAGCCATGCGCACTGGGTGTGCCAATACTTCTTCAGGACCCTGCTTTCAGTTCTTTTGGGGGAACATACCTGGAAATGGGGTTGCTGGGTGCTGGGGTGTTGTGGCAGGTCCTTCTAGCTCTATGAACTCCGTCCCCGCATAACCCCCAAGGCAGGTGTTACTATCTGCATTTTACAGAGCAGGAAACTGGGGCAGTGGAATGGTGGGTAAAGACAGGAATGGTTTCAGGATAGCCACAGGCCCCTCCAGTGTGTTGGGCTCTTACCCCAAGAGGGACGGGTTTGCTCCCTCACCTCCTCTTTTGAAAACATTTTTCATTATGTATTTATTTATTTATTTTTGAGGAAAGGTCTTCATCCTGCTGAGGATGAAGACATGAAAGTTTTGAGTGCACAGAGCCTGGTGCATAGTATGTGGTTAGTTGTTATGGCTTGTGTTGTCCTCTCAGGACTGACCCCGGTCACCTGAGGAAGTGTGGCTCAGGTCCAGGGGCTCGTGACTCTTGAGCGTCCAGCACACCAGGGAGCTGGCCTGCTCCAGGCCTGGCTTTACAGCCACAGGAAAAGGTGCTTATTCCTGTTGCCTGAGTTTACAGCAGTGAGTGCAAAAATGGCTTCACGCTTTTACAGGAGCTGCTGATTTTCCCAAGATGTCAAGTGTACTGATTTATGAAAGTTGCCTAAGAAAAAACTGGGCAGATATTTTACAAATCCATAAAATCCCAGAGCACGGCATTTTTACACTGGCTTCTGACTCACCTGCTAGGGATGCAGCCACCCAGGGTCATGCCTAACAAGGCTTGTAGCATTGAGTGCCATAAATTATGGAAGGAACTGAACTGTGTGAATTGCATGGGTGAATTTCACAGGTATGTTGTCAAGGGGAGATTTATTGGGAATTTTGGGGTGAGGCTTCAAGTCTGTAAGCTCTTGGGGACCATGCATCCCTGGCTCTGCCCCTGGAGCTCAGGGGACAGATGCATGATCACCAGCTCCTTGCAGCACATGTGATGACAGGGGTGGGGGATGGGGGAGATGGGAGATCGGGCAGACGGCAGAGGACATGATTCTGGAGATTTGGGGCTTTGCTCGCTGTCTTGAGTTGAGTTCCCTGGGAACAGGCTCTAAGATGGGATTTGTGTGAAAGGGGATTCACTGGGAGCTTTCGGGCACAATACTCATGCGAGGGGCTGGATGGGTAGAGGGGGCATTGGGGGGCATGGCATGGTCTCTGCAGAGGCCTCCTATAGCCAATGCCACCAGAGCTCTGGAGCTGGGAAGGCTCTGAGGGGATGTCTAATCAAGGCCAGGGCACTGCCCTTTTTCCCTCCACATCGACTGGACATTGTGTGTGGCCCCTGGGGGAGGGAGGCATGACCTTAGCCAAGGACAGTCCCCAAGTAGTACTCAGCCGGGAGCCCTCAGCAGCCTGCACTCCTGGCAGGCGGGGACAGGGAACGGGGTCCTGGAGAGTGCCTGGGTGGCCTCCCTAGTGTCTGCTATAGCTAGTCAGGCTGATCTTTCTATATACAAATCAAGTGTCATGGCTTCTTCTCTGAAAAATCTGTCCCTCGCTCTCCTTTCCCTCTGAGTTGGCAAACTGGGTTCCTTGGGCCACACCCAGCTGACAGATCATCTATTTTACCAACTTGAATTATTGCCAGTATTTACAAATCCAGTGATTTTACATGAAACCTGAGACTTCCAGCTTGCCTTGAAAACAAAGCAAGCCCTGCCCACCTCTGGAGGACCCCTCTGTGGGAGGACCCCAGCTTTCTTCCCTCAGGGTCCTGCCGAGCCTCGGGGGGCTTTGAGACTAGGCCTCCCGTGGACCGCAGATAGGTTTGAAATCTTCGTTCCTCACTGCCTTACGCACGCAGCCCATACTTGGGTGTTCTGACTGCCCGGCTCTGTGCTGTGGCCTGGGCCCTGTCCAGCCTCCACTCTGGTGGTAGACCTGGCCACAAAGAGATGGGCAGGGCAGCTTAGTGTGGATTGGACCATTGGGTAGAGTGGATGCCAGACAGGGAGATCAAATAGGGCAGGGAGGCAGGGAGAGAGTGATGGGTGCAGCTTGAGGCCGTCGGTCAGGGAAAACCTTGGCCGTCCCCAGTCCCCACACCTCTCAACCCCTCATTTCCACCAGTCTCTGCTCTGGGGGCTGGGTGGCCTCTGCACCGCCCAGTACTGGGGACTGCTTACATGCACCATGTGCCTTGCTCATCTCAGAGGACCCCTTCCACCCTCCTCTTCCTTCGAACCTTGAAAGCTTTCAGCCTCCTTGGCTGGGCCTGTCTCCCAGGCCCCAGGGCAATGTGACTTTCTCCTTCCATGCCCCGTGCACCCTGCCAGGAGGACCGTGGGGCCGGCACCAAGGTCAGCTTCTGGGTCAATGGGGTCTCTGTGTCCTCAGTCCCTGCATAGTGCCTGGCACAGAGCTGGAGTCAGAAGAGGCAGTGGCAGGTCAGGCCTTGATCGTAGACTCAGGCACTGGTGAGGGCGCTGCTTCTCAGGCAGCCTGGAATGCCAGGACTTTCACAGATCCTCTTAGGAATGTGGGCTTTGGCTGCCTTTGCCAGATGCACCTGTTTTGACCACAAATTGTCACTCAGTGAAAGATGAGAAAATCATGCCCCTACTGGACAGAAATAAGTGAGAGTATCGTGAGGACAGAAGCCATTCAGGGATTAATGGGAGTGTTGCACATCAGCCCGTCATGTATTGATCTGCGTTTCTGCATCACTGCATAGGTACCCCTTATCTGGCTCCCTTCGAAATGTCAACCTGGGAATTAGGCAGCCCCGTATCTTTCTGGTTGGCTTCCAAGCAGCAGCAAATGTCAGGCCAGAGAACATCGTTAACTAGCATCATACAAATTAAGCCTCTGGGCTTGAGGGTTGCAACTTTCTTTCCCTCCCCCCTCTTCCCTTCCTCCTCCCCGCTTTCACCTCTCTTTTCTGTCTCCCCTACTCTCTTTTCTCTCCCTCCTCCCTCCTTCCCCTCCTCCTCCAGCCCCGCAAGGCATGTCCTCCAGGCATGGTGGGCCAAGGCTGCTTCCTGAGATCCAGCACCTGGTTTTGCCTCTGGCAGGCACAACTTTTGCTAGAATGATGTGATTCCTTGCAGAATCTCCCTGCCAGCACGACTGTTCTAATTAGTCATATTTTGAAAGCAGATCTGCTTAATTGCAAGCAGAACTAAATATTGGTATATAAATAAAGTCATTAATAACTGTATATGGTAGAAACGTCTCCTGCTGAGCGCCATAATAAGCAAGCCCCGTTGACCTTTTCTTGGCTGTCATTGGCTGCATGGCTTGCATCCCCTTGTGGCATCTATGGATGACCAGAGGTAGAAGCAGGTGGAGGTAAGCATTGGAGACTCCCACAGGAGGGCCAGAAGAAAGGAGGTGGGTGGGAGACCCCCTGGACCCGAGGAGATGGTTGTGGAGCTGCCGGTTTTGAATGGCAGCAGAACAGCCTAGTGGGTCTTCTGCAATCATCAAGTTAATGAACACTTAGTGAAAACAGTTATGGCTTAAACACTCCATCCATCAGCCCACCTCGAAGGCCTCCCTGATTCGGAGGCTGGGCCTCTGGAAATGAGGACATGACCTGCAATGGCAGTGCCATCTCACCACCACTGTTTTGACGGGGCGCAGGGGAGAATATGGCACTGGGCTTAGTGCAGGCCAGCAGTCAATTACCCTGATGCTGCTCACAGGCTTGGTGACCTCGGGCTGTGCCTTGGTCTCCGCACCTAGAGAATACAGATGATAACATTTGTGCAGTGCATTGTGGGTTTGTTCATTCATTAGAACATCCATCAACTATTTACAGAGCACTTCCTCTTGTCCAGGTCCTGTTCCAGTGGAAACTCTCCTGTCGCAGGGCCTGCGTGGCGGAGGGTGGTGGAGGTGGAGCAGTGTGGCCCACATGGGCTGTGGGGGTGGTTGGGATTTTTTCTGGCTGCTGTGGGGAAGCATTGGGAAGATTTGAGCTTGGATGACAGGGTCCGGTTTATCGTGTTGAGAGACCTCTCTGGCACGGTGTGAGATAGACTATAGGGAAAGAAGGTAGGGGCTGTGCTGAGGCTCAGGGGAAAGATGGTGGGTCTTAGGCCAGGGAAGGGGATGGAGGTGGCAGAGCCCAGACTTGGGGGCCATTTGAGGCAACACCTGCCAAATTCCCAGGTGGAGTTGGTGACGCTGTGGAATCCTGGGGCTTCCTAGGTTCCTGGAGGGTGCTGGTGCCAGCCCCTGTGCGGTGGGGAGCGGGGCAAGTGAGTGCGATTCGCAGTGTGAGATGTTGCTTTTTCCCGACTGGTTGTGCTCCTCACTGGCTGCATTCCATTATCTTCTTTGGGTTCTAGATTTATTTTTATTGTTACTTATTTATTTAATTAATCTTTATTTTCAGGATCTCACTCTGTTGCTCAGGCTGGAGTGCAGTGGCACAGTCATAGCTCACTGCAGCCTCGACTTCCTGGGCTCAGGTGATCCTCCCACCTCAGCCTCCTGAGTGTCTGGGACTACAGGCACATACCACCATGTCTGGCTAATTTTTAAAAACAATTTTTGCAGAGATGGGATCTCACTATGTTGCCCAGGCTGGTCCTAGGCTCAAGTGATCCTCCCATCTTGGCCTTCCAAAGTGGTAGGATTACAAGTGTGAGCCATCACACCTGGCTCTGAGTTCTAGATTTTTTAAAAAGTTTTTTTTTGTTGTTGTTGTTTTTGTCGCTGTTTGTTTAATAGTCTTTATTTTTTAGAGCACTTTAGGTTTACAGAAAAATTAAGCAGTAAGTACAGCGAGATCCCATGCTCCCGCTGTCCCTGTTCCCTCCGTTATTATCTTGCATTAGTGTGGCGCATCTGCTGCAATGGATGAACCCACTTTGACACATCATTATTACCCATAGTTCATAGTTCACCACGTGCTTGTTCTGCCATTGTGGCATCACACAGAGCAGTGTTACTGCCCCCTCAAAAAATCCTCTGTGCTCTGCCTCTCCATCCCTTTCTCCCTCCAGGTCACCTTCTTTCACTTAGTCATATGCATTGAAGCTTCCTCCATGGCTTTGTAGGTTGATAGCGCATTTCTTTTTAGCACTGAATAATATTCCATTGTCTGGATGTAGCACAGATTATCCATTCACCTGCTGAGGGACATCTTGGTTGTGTCGAAGTTTTGACAGTCATGAATGAAGCTGCTATAAACACCCATGTGTAGGTTTTTGTGTGGACATACATTTTCAGCTCCCTTAAGTAAACAGTAAGGAGCGTGATTGCTGGGCCGTGTGGCAGGGGCGTATTTAGTTTTGTAAGAAGCTGCCAAACTGTCTTCCAAAGTGGCTGTGCCATTTTTAATTCCTGGGCTTCTAGATTTTGGACCCCTTTAAGGGGCTCTGGGTTCAGAGGATTTCACAGGCTCTAGTGCCCCACCCCATTTCTCAGACCAGCTGCAGGGTGCGGAGCCCCACCCAAACCGGGCAGTCTCAAGTGAGCTCAAATGAAGATGTCCTGAGTCTCCCTGAGGCTTCCTGGACTGCACCAGGTGGGGGCAGGAAGCGCTGAGGCAGTGCAGTGAGCACTAGCCAGGGTTAGTCTGGTTGGGGGGTGATGCTGATGTGTTCGACTCAGCTAGGGGGAGGGAGCCTAGTGAGGTCACCAGATGCGGGACCCGCAGCGTGGGGCTCAGTGTGGGCCAAGAAACTGGGTGTCCTTGGGAACGTCCTGCCTAGCCAGAATGTTATGTCTTCTGGAGAATGTCTGTCTGTCTGTCTCATATGCATGCACTGGGGAAGCTTCTCAGGGGCAGCTTACATGTGAAAACATGCCCTTGAGAATGGCCACTTAGAAACGTTCGTCCTGAGGCCCCTGAGCTGTGGGGTGTGCCTCTGTGCCATCCTGACTCCCTTGTTGTCTTGGTTAGACTTAAGTGCTGCCGTCCCTGACCCTCACTGCGTGCCTGGCAGGGTGGTGAGCAGTTTACGCTCGCTGCTTCCCTTAATCCTCATGGCAGCACCAGAGGTAGGTTTTATCTTTTCTTTTTTACAAAAGGGAAAACCAGGCACAGAGAGGTTAAGGAGTTTGCCTGTGAACACACAGTGGGTTGGCTGGGATCTGGGGCAGAGCTCCAGGCCTGTTTTTGGGTTGGGGAGCAGGGGAAGATAGGGGCTGCTGGCTGCTGGTGCTACACTCTCTCCCCAGGTTGGGCGGGGCTTTCCCTCTGCTCTCCTCCCGGGTCCCTCTCCCCTTCTTGTGCCTTGCGTCTCTCCATGGCGTTTGCCACCTGATGGGTTCTCCAGCTTGTCCTTTTGGTTTTTGTCTGTGGTCCACTTTCCGTCTTTCCACCATGGCCTGGGGTCCCGTAGGGCAGGGTTTCTGTCCACCTGGTCCCTTCGCATCCCCAGCGCTTGCTCAGTGACCTTTGTTGAGTGAGATATCCTGAAGGCTGCTTTGGGGTTGGTGAGGTCAGCTCAGGAGGGTATGGCTCTTAGGAACCCCAGGCCCCCTGGGCAAGTCACTGGGCTGCCCTCCATTCATTTTGCTCATCTGTCAGGTGAGGGATAAGGATGGGGCTAATGCCATGGGTTATAACCGCAGTTAGTACTTGCTGAACAGGCAACTTTGTGAAATAATTAAAATTATAGAGTACATATAATTATATATGATATCTTATATCTGATGTGCCATAGACTTTTTTATGGTTAAAAGATAAATAACACAAACTGTTTATTTACCATTTGAGCCATTTGAAGTGTGCATTCAGTACCGTGGATCGCCACGTACAGGAGAATGTGGGAACATGTCGTGGACAGTGCACCTGACACTCAGTGTGCAGCCGTCACCGTCACCACTGTCTGTCTCTAGACTCAGCATCCCAGACAGAAACTCTGTACCTGTGATATTACATACATTATTTATTATCTTCAATAGTCCCTTATTAATTTTTTTTCCTAAGGCACCTTTTACCAAGGGTCCACCCGTTTGAGAGTTTCTCAGCCTTGACATTGTAGGATCCAAAGACCATCAGATCCAGTAATGCCCCCTCCCCAGTTCCCCAGTTGTGACAACACAAAATATCTCCGGACATCACCCACTGCTGCCTGAGGTTGAATTGCCTCTGAGTTGGAACCCCTGGTTTAAGAGTTTGAAGCTAGTTGGAAAACCAGGCATCCCATTTTGGGGAGCAAATCAATCATTGAAACACTGTAAGGCTGGCTGAGTACAGATTACAGTGGCTCCTGCCTGTACTTCCAGCTACTCAGGAGGCTGAGGTGGGAGGATCGCTTGAGCCCAGGAAATCAAGGCTGCAGTGAGCCATGATCCCGCTGCTGCTCTCCATCCTGGATGACAGAGCAAGACCCTGTCTCTAAAAACAAACAAAACAAAACAAAACACTGTAAGGCCTTTTCCATCACCAAGAAGGGTCCCCTTCTCACTGTTGGATCCTCTTGCCATCTGCCCCTTTGTATTATACAAGACTTTCTCCTGTGTTAGTTGAAGTGTTTGGCCTTGAGTTAATCCCAGACTGAGACTGGGTTGATGCAGCCATTTGAATTTGGGCACATATTCTACTCTTCCAATACAAGTATAGGCCCTGTGTGTGGAAGCCCCAATCCCATCCACAGCGATGCACATGTTGCTCCAGGTTGGAGACGGCCCTTCAGGTGTCCTCAGGATCGGGGGATGGACCTCCGTCTCACAAGGCAGAGCCGTCCTAGGGAACCCCTGGCTGCAGCACCGAAGCCCAGTGTCTGGTCTGCCTCTTTCAGGGGAGAGAGGCAGTGACTCCCCTCCCTTGGGCTGGGGTGCTGGGGGACGGCCAGCCACGCATGTTCTCTGTTAAAGCCCAGCTGGTTTGGAAAGAAAAGAACCTGTTCTTGGTTCCTTCTTGGGTAGCAGAAAATTAGTCTTGGATTAACACAAAAGCAGCTTCTAGAGCTGCCTGATACGGAGGTTGGTCTTGCAGATGTTCCTGCCAGTGCGTCCACTCTGATTGTCAAGGGAGGTTGGGTCAAGGGAGGAGACATGTGGATGTGGCTTGTTGGATGTGGAGTTTTGTCAGGATCCTGGGGAAACAGGAAGGCTGTGTGGATGCACGGAGGCCCCATGGAGGCCCTGGGTCACAGGTGGCTAACTCTGCGGCCTGGGAAAGCTGGGCAGCCCTAGGCCTCGGTTTCCTCATCTCTATCGTGGGGACAGGCAGGGCTGTCCAGGATTCCAAGCTGAGCTGTGGAGAGCCCTCCGGTGCAGGGCTTTGCCACCTGCTGCTCGCTGGGCAGTAGAGTGGTAGAACCTGGACTTGTGTCCATGGAGGAGAAGGGAGGAAAACGAGTAGGAAGTGCCAGAGAGCTGTGTCGTTGAAAGTGTTTGCTTTCAGTTTGGGCTTTACTCGAATGCCAAAGCCCCTCACTGAAGGCGGGCTTGAGCTGGCTTTCCTATAGCCGATGCTGGCTGTGATGAAACCTTGCCTACTGCCCTTTTGCTGTTTGCAGCTCATCCCTCACTAACACCTTTGTGCAGGGGGGTTTGGACCGATCTCTGCTCAGAACTGTTTTGGGCACATCTTGGCCTTCCTGGTCTCCAGTTGGAGGTAAGTAGAGCAGGGAAGAGGGCTGGATATGGGACCTGATGGGCCGGGTGTGCTCATGGCTCCCTTGTGGCACTGCCATCAGGCCTCCGTGTCCAGCCTGGGCACCTCCTGGCCAGTGAGGCCTCAGGACCCCAGTGCCTCCCCAGGGTGTGGCCTAGCCATGGGGAACAGGCTCGGTTCATGTTTGCTGAGTCTGCAATCAAACCAAGGCCAGGCTGCACGCCTGTGTGGGTGGAGCATCTCATCTGGATCAGAAAACAAAGGGATAAAGCCAAAGTGAGGTCAGAGGGCAGCGCTGTGATGCCAGGCAGGACCTCTAGGTCAACATGATGGCTGACTGCTGGCCTGAAGTGCCCTCTGTCCTCAGATGCGGCAGTGGAGGCAGAACTTGTAGTTATGTGGAGGGGCTGCTGCCTGAGTGGCGTATCACCTGTTGGTCAGAAGCTGGGGCCCCAGCGTGTGCAGCTATTCCCAGCGGTGGAAACAGCTTCCATCAGTGGCCTGTGTTCTTCGCCCTATCTTAATGGAGTTGTGCTTCTGGGGGCCCCGGGTTTCAGAGCCATTTGACGTAACCACCGAGGCACTTGGAAGAGCATGTGTGCTGGGTTACCTCTTTGTCAGATAAAACCCTGGCCTTTTGTACTCCCTAATTTAGCTTTTGTCGCACAGCGGAGCTCCTCCTACATGCAGTAATCTCCCCAGAAAATGAGGCTGTTGATACTTCAAAAATAGAGTTGCTTAAGAGAATCATTATGCTTAGCGCCCTTGTGTGCACTCACATTTTGCCTTTTAGAAATCAAACGCTGAGTGCCCCTTATCTAATGTTTTGATGCATAGCATTTTTAGTAAAATGGAGTTGAGTGTAGTTTTCTCTATGGCAGCAGGGAAATGCGTTAAAGCAGAGTATTACCGAAGCTTCTTTCAGCCTTGGTGTGAGCTCTTCTGACCCCCTGTCCAGTGTCACCACACCACTCAATAGCCACCATCTTGGCTGAGCTGCCTCGTTGGGGGTGATTACTCCCGGGGAGGACTCTGCTGACCAGGGGGTGCCACACCCCTTCTCTGGGCACTCTTGCATTCTGGAGTCTGACACTCCGAGTTCAGATCCTGGTTCTGCCACCCATGGTATTAGCCTCTGTACCCCATGGCAACTTACTGAGCCTCTCTCTGCCTCAGTGAAATGTTAAATCTGTAAAACGGGGATAATAGGCCGGCCGCGGTGGCTCACACTTGTAATCCCAGCACTTTGGAAGGTAGAGGCGGGTGGATCATGAGGTCAGGAGATCGAGACCATACTGGCTAACACGGTGAAAACCCGTCTCTACTAAAAATATAAAAAATTGGCCAGGCGTGGTGGCAGGTGCCTGTGGTCCCAGCTACTTGAGAGACTGAGGCAGGAGAATGGCGTGAACCCGGGAGGCAGAGCTTGCAGTGAGCTGAGATTGCGCCACTGCACTCCAGCCTGGGTGACAGAGCGAGATGTGGAGAAATTGGAACCCTTGTGCCCTGCTGGTGGGAATGTAGATGGCGCAGCCACTGTGGAAACAGTGTGGTGGTTCCTCAAATAATTAAACATAGGCTCACCATTGGATCCTGCAATCCCATGTGTGGGCATATGCCCAAAATAATTGAAAGCAGGGTGTGGAAGAGATACTCGCACACCCATATTCATAGCAGCATTATTCACAGCAGCCAAAAGATGGGAGCAACCCCAGAGTCCAGCCACAGATAAACAGATTCACAAACTGTGGTCTGTGCACACAGTGGAATATGGTTCAGCCTTAAAAACGAAGGACATTCTGACACATGCTACAGTGTGGATGAATCTCGAGGGCAGGTGCCAGATGACATGAACTGCTCACAAAAGGGCAGATCCATACAATCTCCTTATAAGGAGGGTCCTGGAGTAGTCACATTTGTAGAGACAGAAAGTAGAAGGATAGATGCCAGGGACTAAGGGGAGGGGGATTGGTGAGTTCGTGTTTAAAGGGGACAGAGTTTCAATTTGGGAGGATGAAAAAGTCCTGGAGATGGATGGTGGTGATGGCTGCACAGAACTATGAATGTACTTAATCCACTGAACGGTACACTTGAAAATGAGTAAGATGATAAATTTTGTGTTGTGTGTAGTTTACCACAATAAAAAATTGGGGAAAACTAGTATGTGGTGCATGGTGAGCACTGGGCTCTGGATTTGCTCTCCTGCTGCTGCTGCTGTTGTACTTTTTAAGCTTTGAGCTACATGAGGTCAGAAACTCATTTCTTTGGCTTTGTAGTCTCAGCACTCAGCACCCAGGAGGTACCTTTGTGGAACCTCCTGCCTGGCCTCTAATTCTGGCATGGGTCTGTGCTTGTCAATCCCTAGCTGGCTAGGAATGCCTTGGCTTGGTCCCTCCTGTCAGGAGTCTTCTTTTGCACATTCGCTGTCTCATCAGAATATTGTTGAATGGAACAGAGTCTCATACCCCAGGCAGCGGGCAGTGACCTCTGCATGGTGCAGTCCTTGTCAGGACCTTTGTCCTCCTTGGCCAGGCTCCAGCTCTGAGCTGCCATATTTCAGTCTTTCAGATGCCAATGTGTAAACACTGTGGTTTCCTTCTGGGTCCTCTTCTCAAGGTTTTCCTCTGCATCTTGCTGGTCGGGAATTACAGCAACACTTAAAATATTCCCGGGTGTGGCCGGGCGCGGTGGCTCAAGCCTGTAATCCCAGCACTTTGGGAGGCTGAGATGGGTGGATCACGAGGTCAGGAGATCGAGACCATCCTGGCTAACATGGTGAAACCCTGTCTCTACTAAAAAATACAAAAATCTAGCCGGGCAAGGTGGCGGGCGCCTGTAGTCCCAGCTACTCAGGAGGCTGAGGCAGGAGAATGGCATAAGCCCGGGAGGCGGAGCTTGCAGTGAGCTGAGATCTGGCCACTGTACTCCAGCCTGGGCGACAGAGGGAGACTCCGTCTCAAAAAATAAAATAAAATAAAATAAAATAAAATAAAATAAAATAAAATAAAATATTCCCAGGTGTGAAGGTTCTTTCAGCAAACACTGTTCATTCATTTATTCAGTAAATGTTTATTGAGCTTCTACTCCATGAACCAGAGCTGTTGCAGTTGCTGAGCAGTTACCACAGTGCACAAAACAAGGAAATTCCTGTCTTCAGGGTTCCAATTTCAGTGAGGAAAACCAGACAATAATGGTGGTAAATAGAGGTTATATGTAGTGTGTTTGATTGGAAATGTGCTTAGGAGAAAGATCAAGCTGGGGTGGGTGGGTGGTGTTAGTGTGTTAGATGGAGTGGAAGCAGAGGCCTAAAGGAAGTGGGCGAGTGAGCTGTGTACACATCTGGGAAGAGCCAGCCCGGCCCAGGGCTCAGCCAGTGCAAAGGCCCGGAGGCCTGCAGGTACCTGGCTTGTTGGGGGAGTGGCAAGGAGGCTAGTGTGGCTGAGGGGGAGCTGGGGGAGGGTAAGAAGAGGTGAGGACTGAGAGGTCAAGGGAGCAGTAGTTCACACAGGGCCCTGGAGGATTCTGCCTTCCCCCCCGGCAGGGAGCCTCTTCTGGACAGAGGAGGAGTGATGGGGACCTGGAGTCCTGGATGCTGCGTGGGGCAGGGACTCAAGCATGTGGGTGCAGGGAGGGAGCCCAGAGAGGCCACTGCAGTGATCCAGGCAAGTGATGACAGTGGCGGGACCAGAGGGGTGGCAGCAGAGGTAGGGGGAAGGGCTGGGTTCTAGATGTCCCTTGAAAGTGGGGCTGGCCAGGCACAGTGGCTCATACCTGTAATCCCGGCACTTTGGGAGGCCGAGGCGAGTGGATCACCTGAGGTCAGGAGTTTGAGATCAGCCTGGCCAACATGTCGAAGCCCTGTCTCTACTAAAAAAATAAAAATAAAAAAAATTAGCCGGGTGAGGTGGCGGGCACCTGTAATCCCAGCTACTTGGAGGCTGAGGCAGGAGAATCATTTGAACCCGGGGGTGGAGGGTGGTGTTGGGGGGAGGTTGAAGTGAGCCGAGATCGAGCCACTGCACTCCAGCCTGGGTGGCAGACTGAGACTCTGTCTCAAAAAAAAAAAAAAAGAAAGTGGGGCTAATAGCACTCACTGACAATTGCCCATCAGACATCACCATGACACTGCTGTTCCCGTGGCTGTCGCACCAGGTCCCTGCGTTTGTCCTAGCCTCTGTCATCCCACACAAGGTCGGTGCTTCCTGAGTGTGCCACCGAGCCTCAGCTATCTCACTCTCTTGGTTCCCACTGCTCCTGGAGGTTCCCCTGCATGGCTGGTTCAAACCCAGTTGGCCTTCTTTGAGTCTGCAGAGCTTTCACTGTTTGTTGTGTCCCCTGAAAGCCTGTGACAAGCCCTAGAAAGGCTAAGAAGGAGATGTCATACCTGTGTCCTGCTGACGGCAACGTGGTGCCGTGCTGTGAAACAGTCACCATGGTAGCCACAAAAATGAGATGGCTCCACATCAAAGGCAAAATCTTAGAACCTCAGCTGCACAGGCAGCAATGGAGCTGATGGGCGCTCACCTCACAGGTGGGGAAACTGAGCTCAGGGAGGCTAACCGCCAGCCCTTGGGCATCTGCATGGTTAGTGGCAAAGTTGCCATGGAAACCCGTGGGGGTCTTCACATGGCCGAGTTCCTGGAAGCAGTCCTGCCCCAAGAGGATGACGGCTGCAGCAGCTGCTCTGTTGGCATCCTCCTCCTCTGTGCTTCCTCAGAGTCCGCTCCGGTGCTCGTGCCCATCCATCTCACCTTATACTCCCCTTGACCCAGGCTCCCCCACCTTGTTTTTCAGAAAAGGAGACCAAGACCCAGAAAGATGGAGTGGTTTGCCTAGGATCACAGAGCAAGAGCTGGGATTCGAACCCAAGGCTGGTAGACTCCATCACAGTTCCGTACTGGTTCCTAATGCAACTGAAGTAAGGGAACATAAGCCAGTGAGCATGACTGAGGGATAGAAATAGAATAAACTGGCCGGGCGTGGTGGCTCAAGCCTGTAATCCCAGCACTTTGGGAGGCCGAGACGGGCGGCTCACGAGGTCAGGAGATCGAGACCATCCTGGCTAATACAGTGAAACCCCATCTCTACTAAAATTACAAAAAACTAGCCGGGCGAGGTGGCGGGCGCCTGTAGTCCCAGTCCCAGCTACTCGGGAGGCTGAGGCAGGAGAATGGCGTAAACCTGGGAGGTGGAGCTTGCAGTGAGCTGAGATCTGGCCACTGCACTCCAGCCTGGGCGACAGAGCGAGACTCCGTCTCAAAAAAAAAAAAAAAAAAAAAAAAAAAAAGAAAGAATAAACTCTCTTCAGTGAAAGCATTTGAAGCTGTGAGACATACCCCCAAAGAAAGTTTCCTTCTTTTCTATAACTGTGCATCAAAGTCCCACCCTTTGAGAGGTAGAGTTGAGACCCAACAAGGAATTCGAGTGATGAGAGACAGACTCTGCCCACAGTGTGAGAGTCAGGAGGTGGAGCCTCTCATAAGAGGGGAAATGGGTCAGGAGCATGGACTGGGACGAGCATGTCTGGGTCCAACCCAGCTCTACACTGACTAATTCTGTGACATCAGGCAAGTGACTTAACCTGTCTGTGCAGCTGTGTGACCTCAGGCAAGTTACTCAATCTCTCTGTGCAGCTGTGTGACCTCTGGCAGGTGACTTAACCTGTCTGTGCAGCTGTGTGACCTCTGGCAGGTGACTTAGCCTCTCTCTGCAGCTGTGTAACCTCAAGCAAGTTACTCAACCTCTCTGTACTCCAGTTTCCTCATCTATAACATGGATGTAATAAAGATAGCCTGGTCTGTACGACGTGCTTAGTAAGTGTCAGCCACACCAGGCGCTATCCCAAAATTTGTACTTACAGCACTTTATTTAACCTTAACATGACTTGGAAGGGGGTTACTTTTATTCTGAGAGTCACAAAGGTTGCTGAGGGAGCAGAACTGCATGAGTGGTTTGGAGCTGCCAGGAATGGCCTCCTGGAGAAGGGGATGGTACGGACAGGCCTTGGAGTAGGGAGAGGACCAGAGCCAAGGAAGAGGTTTCCATTCCACGTTCTCCCAGGGGAGACTGGGTGTAGATTTTGAGGGTGAGCCCGACTGGAAACCAGAGGGACTCTAGTTTTCCCAGGACCTGGGCACAGGTGGGAGTCAGCTGGAAGGTGGGAGGTGGGGGGATGAGGCCAGGAGGGCCAGAGCTCAGGGAGCCTCAAGCACCAGCTGAGAGATTCCTTCTTTGTTGAGAGGCAGTGGTGTAGCCAGAACTGTCTGTAAGGAAGATAAAAGGGAAAACCCGGCTTCCTCCTGAACCAACGCAGACGCTGGATTTCCAGCGGACTTGGGGACACAATGGGGGTCTGATCACTTGGAAAGAGCCCAGGTTTCCAAGCCCAGAGCTCGCCCTTCCTACAGTCTGGAGTTCTCAAAACCCAGTTTTGCAGCTTTCTAAGGGTGAACAGACGGGGGATGCCCCCGAACCTAGTGACTCCAAGGGAACCATAAGAATCTGTAGGGGACATTTTGACATCCAAACCTACACTCCCACGAGCTTGGACTTGACCGCAGGCACAAGGCAGGAGGGGATTGTGAACAGTGGTCCACGGTCCTGGACAAAGAGCCCACTGGAACCCCAGGAAGACAGGACCAGTAAGCGCATCTCCTTCGGCCGCGGAGGCCGGGTTTGCACAGCGTGTCTGTGGGAAGATGGTGTACGTGCAGTGGGAAACAGTGCCTGCAATGCCTGTGTGCCTTGGGAGGTGGCTAGGGGGTGTCAACAGCCCAGAGGAAGTCCCCGGCCCTCCCTCCAGATCCAGATCCAGATCCAGATGGAGACCACGAAACTCACTTATCAAATTTGCACTTGACTCAGAAGTGAGAAGGTGGCTGATGCGATGGCATCGAGACTGTGATTCTGATGCCCCTAACTGCAGGGCGAAGGCTCATGGAGTGAAAATTATGAGAGATAAATATCTGCTTCAGCTTGAGGCTGAAGGAAAGAAGGAGAGAGCCAAGTCCCAGCTGATGGCGTGGAGCCTGAGCATAGTGAGCTCTTTATCAGCCGAGGCAGGGTCAGGCCTTGTCCCGAGGAGGGTGACAAGGGAGGTGAGGCCACAGCAGCCGCAGCATTCATCCAGGGGCTGCAGTGCTTACCCCTGGCTGTCCCCGACAGGGCAGAGCCTGGGGACAATGGAGGAAGTGACAGCCGGACAGACTTTCAGATTGTCATGTTATAAGATGGGAACAGAATGGCAGCAGAGAAATCCCAGCACGTCCTGGGGGTGTCTGGGAGGGGTGAGGACCTGCCCAAAGCAGGCACATCTATTAGGTAACTTCTAGGAGATGATGGAGGTGAAGGCGGTTATGGATGAGTTAGCAACCGTCCCCTCCAGACCTCACCAGCAGGTTCTAGGCAAGTCTGGTATCAGACCAGCTTCCACTTCCCGTAGAGACAGCTGCTGGCAAGTGGCACCCACAGCGGGACAGCTGGACAGTGGTCCCACAAGCTGAAAGGTGTCATTTTGGGTATTTGCAATCTCCTTTCAAGAAAGGCCCACCCTAGGTAATCAGGCCAGCGTTCCAGGGGCAGGATTTGCTGGTCAGCTCTGGGAATCGGGAGAGCAAGAAGCCTCCCCATTCACTCGTGGTGGGAGTCGGGTCTAGGTGGGGCCCCAGCTGTGTCCCTCACATCGGGATGGGTGGCAGGGCTCATAGCTCACTGTTCATGTCTGGTCCGTTCAGGGAGGGAGGTATCTGCAGTATTCTGCAGGGATGGGACATCGCCCCCGACCAGAGAACCCATTCCTGCATCAGCCATGCTGATGAACAAGCTGCGTACCGTTAGCAAAGCCTCTGAACTTGACGGGAGATCCACAGAGCTGGGGCACAGGTAGATCAGACGCTGGAGCACAGGTGTCTCCCGCCTGCCACCACAGTCTTTCCATATTTGTATTTCATAGCTGTATTTCCTTTGCACTACTGTGGGGTTTTTTGCTTTTTTCTTTGTGGCAAAATACACATCATATAAAATTTACCGTTTTCGCCACTTTTCATTGTCACTCCAGTGAGATTAGGTCCACTCACACTGATGCGCCACCGTCCCCACCGTCCATCTCCAGAACATTTTCCTCTTCCCAGACCGAGCCTCTGTCCCCATGAAGCTCTGTCTCCTGCCCCAGCCTCTGGCACCCCTGACTCCACTTCCTATCCCTATGGCTTTGGCTACTCCAAGTGCATCAGGTCAATGGAGTCCTGTTGTTTTCGGCCTTTGGTGATGGGCTTGTTATTTACTCTGCAGCACACCCTGAAGGTTCACCCATGTGGCAGCGCGGCCCAGAACCTCCTTCCTTTGTAAGGCTCATAGTCCCTTGCATGGATAGACCACATTTTGTTTGTACATTCATCCATTGATAGATTCTTGGATGTACTACTATTTAGTTAATATTTCCCCACACATAGTTTTTGAAAGAGGAAACACCTATTTTAAAGTAATCATCACATCACCATTTCAAGTGGAAATCCTGTGTCCCTTGCCATGATGGGACAGTCCTAGCCTTCAACTTCAGCTGGAAGTTCAGGTCCATGATAATAGAGGTGTCTTGGTTTGGGTTCCCCAGCTGTATGCCACAAAGGGTGTATTGAGTGAAAAACAAATCCCAGTGTCTTCATCTAGCAGGAAGGGCCATGGAGTGTAGTAGGGTGATTGTGAAACGGCTTCACTTTCCCAACCTGCCTGCCTCCACAATCTTTTTTTTTGTTTTTGTTTTTTTTTGAAACAGGGTCTGGCTCCGTTGCCAAGGCTGGAGTGCAGTGGCACGACCTCTGCTCACTGCAACCTCTGCCTCCCGGGTTCAAATAATTCTCATGCCTCAGCCTCCCCAGTAGCTGGCACTACAGGTGTGTGCCATCACACCCAGCAATTTTTTTATATTTTAGTAGAGATGAGGTTTCGCTATGTTGGCAAGGCTGGTCTTGAACTCCGGACCTCAAGTGATCCGCCCACCTTGGCCTTCCAAAGGGCTGGGATTACAGGCGTGAGCCACCGCGCCTGTCTTTGTGTCCACATTCTTGGCATGTGACTGTTCAGCGTCTCCCATCCAGAGCTGGAGCCCTTGTTTTCCACTCCTTGAATCCAGACTGGCCGAGCAGCTCGCTTTGGCCAGGATAATGTGGCAGAAGTAGTGCTCTGCATGTTCTGAGCTGCGACTGCTGGAAGTTCTGCTGTCTTCCTTAGAGCCCTAACACTGCATTGGTGAGCCTGGGTGTGGCTGCTGGAGGATGAGACACCACGTGGAAGAGAGCCACATCTTCTTGCCGTGGCTTCACTAGTCCAGCCAGCATGCTGCTGAACTGCCAGCAGCCCACAGACACATGAGCGAGCCCAGACTAGATCAGCCACGCCCAGCTCAATTAGAAGCATCCCTGGCCCACCTGTAGACTCATGAAAGATAATACATGGTGGTGGTTTTAAGCATCAAGTTTTGGGGCAGTTTGTTTTTAGCATCACAGTGGCACTAGCTAGCAGACACACAGTGCTTCTCAAGACTGTGGACTCCATTGCATGCCTCCATTGAGGTTCTTAGTAGTCCTCAGAGGCATGGGAAGCTGCGATTGTGGGGTGGCAGAGTGTCGCATGACCCCCCTTCCTGAGCAGTTGGCTGGTGCCACAGTGCCTGTCATTGTGCTGTGTTGTTTGAGAGTTACAGGCTTTTTTTGGTGTCTGCTTGGTGGTCAATGGCTGGCAGGTCTAGAGAAGATGGAAGTGTTCCTCCAAAGTCTTCTGCCTACTCCTTGACAGTCCTGCCCCTGCTGAAAGGATTCCTTCGCCACGGACTTATTGCATGCTCCAGCGGCTGAGGCTGGGAGCGGGGATCAGTATGGAGTGTCTGGGCTGGTTGTTCACAACTGCAGTCAGAGGACTGAATCAGACATTTGTTGAAATCAATAGACTCATCCACTCTCTGGGGTTACATTATTTGGAGCTCAGTGGACCTTCCCATTAATCCACTCAGCAGACATTTATTTAGCACCACTGTTTGCAGACCCAGGGTCCTACGTGTGAATGACAGATGAATTACATATACTAACAATCACTAGGATATTGGTGTGTAATTGTTGCAATTTCAGCTGTTTCTGCACTTTTATAGAGGAGCGATTTCTAAGTGTTAAAAAATAGACATGGTAGTATTAAATTATCAGTTACTAAGGAGGCTGAGGCAGGAGAATCGCTTGAACCCAGGAGGCAGAGGTTGTAGTCAGACGAGATCGTGCCACTGCACTCCAGCCTGGGGAACAGAGCAAGACTCTGTCTTAAAAAAAAAATATATATATATATATACACACACACACACACACACACACACACACACACATATATATATATCAGTTGCTTTTCGTTACCAGCTTTTTTTTTTTATCAGCTGCTTTTAAAAGAAAGGAACAACATGCATTGGAGTCAGATAGTGCAGAAGTCAGATAGGCTGGAGGTTGATCTTCAGCTCTGCTCACAAAGTGAGGCCACCCCTCTGCCTGGAACGGTGGCCTGACACAGAGCAGGCGCTCCACAAATGTGTGTCGAGCAAACAAAAGGGCGTCATATCCTGTTTGAGCTTCCGAACTGCTTTTGTGGCCATCTGTGGGCGGACACCATTGTCTTCACTTTGCAGAGGAGGGACCCTGACCCTGAGGGCTGATGAGGCTGCCAGAGGTTGCACAGCGAAGATGTAGTAACAGAATAGCAGGAACCCAGTGCTCTCCACCGCTTCCCACTCTGCCATATGCCCCCCAGAAATACAGCCCCAGAGAACAACTGTACATGCAGATGCTTCTGCACGGGAGACCAGAGAGGCGTGCGCAGGCCCACGTCCCCTTCCAGTGAAGAGGAAGCACATTGGCTCCTGCTGGTCAGATCTGTTACTAGAACTTCTGCTGGGTCTGGAGGGGAATGAGGCTGTCTCCCGGCCCAGCGCATCCACTTGACCTCAGCTTCTACTGCGGTGTAGAGGCTTCTGCGAGAGACAGAGACGGGATGGGCGCCAGGCCAGCAGCACCTCCTTGTAGCATCTGGAGCAGGGACCACCCCTGGAAGAAGCTGCTGTTGTTGTTCCAGAAGGGTCTGTCTGCAGTGTACTCTCAAAGAGGCTCTTAGCTGGCCCTGGCAAAGGCAGCTTGTGGCCCTGGGGCCTCCGCAGGGCTCCTGACTTCCAGACAGCCCTTCGTCCGGGGGTCGGCTGGCATGATAGCTCTCGGTGGACACACAGGGTCTTGTTCACAGACAGACGATCCTCTCCCCTCCCTCAAAGCTTGGACACCACAGGGGATCAGAAGCCCCTGCCCAAGGGTGTGCAGGAGGATGGCAGGGCTGTGGGCCTGGCCAAGCACGGTGTAAATTCAGGTTAGAACACATTTGTGAGCATCTCTGTGTGTGAAGGGACTTTACCTGGATTTACTCTTGTTCTCCTCACAGCCATGAGACTGGCTCCTAACTTGTGTTTAGGACAGTTTTGAAGCCTAACTTGCCCAGAAGGAGTCAGCCTTGGAGGTTGGCGGAACCCTCTCAAATTCTCCAATCACCCCCTTCACTACTGGAATTTAAAGAATTTCCCGTAGGGCCCCCCACATGTGCAGAAACACAAGCCCTTCCTCCGCCTCCCTCCCTCTCCTCTCTTTTCCTCGCCCTCCCTCTCTCTCCTCTTCCCTCCCTCTCTCCCTTTGCTCCAGCACTGGGATGTTAACACCTGGCATCTGCATCAGATGAAACTCCAACCAGTCCCGGTGACATGAAGCCTGAAGGGGCTTCGCAAAGGAAAAGGCTTCATTTTCAGGTGAGCCACTTTATTGAACAGAACATCCTCCCAGAAGCACGAGTACCAATCCCAGGAGTGCAGCCCCAGATGCCAGTCACCAGGCCCATGTCGCCCACCCAGGGCAAGGAGCAGAGCAGGACCAGCCCCGCCTCCCCCTGAGGAAGACACCGTGCAGTGGACGGACACAGAGGCTCCAGCCACAGCCGGGATGCGCGGCGAGTGGCAGGCCTGCATGGGTGCCGCTAATGGAGCCAGCTGTGGCCCTGCTGGCCATGTCACTCTGCACAAGTGACTTCAGCTCTCTGAGCCTGGGGGTATTCCCCATATGCCCACCTTGCTCTCAGGGGTCCTGTGAGGTCAAGTGTAGCACAGAGCCAGAAGCACTCGGGAAAATTCTGTGTCAGAAGGGTCACCGCACCTCATGTGGGTCACCTTTGCAGTGACAGCTGTCGCTTGTATTCTGTAGGCCAGGACTCCAGAAAGTCTGAGCAGCTCACCCACATCACAGCCGCGGAGACCTGGAGCCCAGCTCAAACCCAGGACTTCCTGACTTCTTTTTTTTTTTTTTTTTTTTTGAGACGGAGTCTCGCTCTGTCGCCCAGGTGCAGTGGCATGATCTCAGCTCACTGCAAGCTCCGCCTCCGGGTTCACGCCATTCTCCTGCCTCAGCCTCCCGAGTAGCTGGGACTACAGGTGCCCGCCACCATGCCCGGCTAATTTTTTGTATTTTTAGTAGAGATGAAGTTTCACCGTGTTAGCCAGGATGGTCTCGATCTCCTGACCTCGTGATCTGCCTGCCTCGGTCTCCCAAAGTGCTGGGATTACAGGCGTGAGCCACTGTGCCCAGCTACTTCTTGACTTCTTTACTTCCTCGAGTATTTCTTGGTTGCCCATGTGCCCAGCCCCCCACCAGGCCTGGGGCTCTCACAGTGAAGGTGGCACGGTCCCTGCTGTCACCTAGGAGCTGTCCCTTTGCCCTGTGTGGGTGGTTTTATAAAAAGACAAATATATATGCACACATACCCACATCCATGTATGTATATACATTGTGGTGAAGCACATGTCATATAAACTGGTCGCCTTAGCCATTTCTAGGTGTCCTTGGCATTAATCACATTCCCTCAGTGGTGCCACCATCTCCGCCATCTGCCTCCTGATCTTCATCTTCCCGTTCCTTCTATAAAAGTGTATTTCACAGCTGCTTCCCACAGCCTCAGAGGCTCTGGGAGGTTAGTGCGTGAGAGAGAGAGGGGTCCAGGGGCCAGTGGGTCCCTCTCCCGGGGCTGTCCCCCTCTTGGATGAGCCCAGCTGGCAAGGACCTGTCAGCCCCATTTCTGAAACACAGAAACCCAGGAACTGGGCTAGAATGCGCTGGGGTCGGTCTGTCCTGAACCCAGCAGATGCATCCTCATTTGTCATGAACAGTGGGGACATTCGGGACTCATCCTGACACCTCTTCTATTCGGAAGACGAAGACAAACCACCGAGCACTCATTGGCCTGGAAACCAGCCCCCGAGGGAGAGGCTGTGACTTCAAGGACTGGGCAAGGTGGCTCTGGGTGAAGCATCTAAGCCGCAGCTGCCAGCATCCTGGTTAAAGGACACACCTGCTCCCAGGCGTAGAAAATGGAGAAGGAAAATTGCTCCAGGGCAGCCTGTGGTCTGGTGGACAGAGCCCAGCTCAGGCAGAACAGCAGGGGATTTCCAGGTCGGCTTCGAAAGCCTCCAACTTGACACATTTTGCTAAAAGCTGCTTTCGCCTGCTTGTGTCTGGCCTCTTTGCGTAACGAGGTCCTGGAATTCAGCATTTTCCAAACTCAGATGTTTCTAGGGTCATGAACCAAAATATTTCATCATCAGTTTAGTCGTGGGAATTCTGTGTTTCTTTACTGCGGGACTTCTCAGAGCCTGTAGTGGGCCTGTGGACGTGAGGCATTGACAAGGTGAAATTGGACTGTGCAGCACATACTGGTGTCCTCAGACCATCAAGTGCCTGGTTTGAAGACATGATCACACGGCGGACCCACTTGTGCACTGCCAAACAGAAATGAGGAAATGCTGCTGAAGTAAATCACTTAGGAGAAGGAGGAAGACTTCTGTTTTTTCCCAAGAACTACGTTAGCAAATGACTTTAGTCCAGTGTGGAGGGTGCCCTTTGGATCTGGTACTCCAAATCAATGAACGTGAAGTCCACCCATATCCAAAGTGTGTCGGATTTATCATCTCCTCTGCCTGCCTCAACTCTGCCCGTTGGCACCTGTATCCTCCCGGGTCGTTCATGGAGCCCAAACTTCGTTCAGTTCAGCTGTGAGCATTTCTTGAGTGCTGGGTACTGGTGTCCTGACAGGGAGTTAGAGCTTACAGAGTGACCAATCTGCTCTCAGGATGTTCTGTGGGAGGGGGATTGTGAGGGTGGCACTGAGGGGCATGCATTTTAGCTTGAATTTACTGCAGCCCATGAGATCCTCTACCGACTGGCACCCACCCCTCGCCAGGCTCCCCTGCCATTCGTCACAGCCTCTGCCACACCGCTGGTGGCTCCCTTGCTGTCAGGTTCCTCCAAGCCTCTGAGTGTTGGCTCGGTCTGTTCCCCTGCGCTCCACCTAGCCCTGGGGAGCCTCAAACAATGGCTCAGGATTTTAATTTTAATTAATTATTTATTTATTAGAGATAGGGTCTCACTCCGTCACCCAGGCTGGAGTGCAGTGGTGTCATAGCTCACTGCAGCCTCGAGATCCTCTCTCCTCGGTCTCCTGAGTACGTGGGACTATAGGCACATACCACCTCACCTGGCTAATTTTTTGTAGAGATGGGGTCCTGCTACGTTGCCCAGGCTGGTCTCAAACTCCTGGTCTCAAGTGATCCTCCCGCCTCAGCTTCCCAAAGTGCTAGGATTATAGGCGTGAGCAAACATACCCGGCCAAGGTTTGTTTTTTTTAACTAAAAATTTGTAGATGTTGAATTGTTACAAAATATGCATAACAAAAAATTTACCCTTTTAACCAGTTTTCCAGTGTGCAACAAAGTGGCATTAGCACACTTACCCTGTTCTGCAGCCGTCACCACCATCCGTCTCAGAACTCCTTCCTCCTCCCACACTGAACCCTGTCCCCACTCAACACTAACTCCTCACTCCCCACCCGCAGCCCCTCGGGGCCCCCATCCCACTCTGGTCTCTAAGCATCTGGTTGCGCCGGGGCCTCTTCGCAATGTCGTCCTGCAGGCTTCGTCCTTCTGTGTCCAGCTTATTCCCTCAGCATTGAGTCCTCAGCGTTCACCCGTGTGGTACCACATGTCCAGTGGTTCAGTTTTGCCTGTGGGCACACGGCTGGGAACCCCTGTGGATGGGCTCCAAGGGTTTGTCCTCAGTAAGTGGGGTGCTGCTTGCACCTCCCCCATGGACCATCTAGGTTCTTTGCTGCGTCCCGAGGGGTGGGCAGCTGTGGTGAACGCTGTCCCAAGTTGCTGAGAGTAAGAGCAGAGACCTTGGCTCTCCCAGGTCCTCACGGCCAGGAGGACCGAGAACACGAGGATCTTTCTGTCTCCTGTGTCCGTGGCAATGACGTCTGGATGGAAAAGGGTGTGAAGCAGGCCCGAGACGGTGAGGACCGTGCCCAGCAGTGTGCCAAATCCATGGGTTCCTGTCCCGCCTGCCTCTTCCAGATCTCAGCCAGGCCAGGAGGCAGGGGCTCAAAGGGGCAGCCCTCAAAGCCCCCAGTTCATTCCACACTGTGTGCCTGTGCTGTGGTGGCCGTTGCCTGTGGAGTGGGCCCACTGGACTGGGACTGAGCCGCTGTCCGCCTGCATAAACCGGAACCCTCACATCCTGGGCAGCCAGCTTCCAATTTTAATTTAGAGAAACCAAAGGAAATTCGTAACTTGCTCTAACTCTGCTCCTTTGAGAGACTCATTGTGCTGTCCTCCACCCCAGCAGGGGAGATTCACAGGGAGCAGGGGGCATCCTCAGGGAACCCTGTGTCCTCCAGTGGAGACAGGAATGAGGAAAGGCTGGTGGGTGTATCGAGTCCCCAGCATGGGCTCCTTGAAACACAACCCCCCTCCTCTCGGAGAACTGGAGATGACAGTGTTGGCCTCTTTATGCCCAGCTCCTTAGGAGAAGCATGTGGGGCCACTCGGAGGGAGGCCTGTCCTTAATGGCCAGAGCCCTCCCGGGGGCTGTGGGCCCTGGCCTGGGGGCTGCTGCACACCCAGGAGGTGGTGTGTGGCTTGGACTGGACTCAGAGTGGGGGCCATCCTCAAAGACATGGGGAAACTGAGGCAGGAGCTCACTGTTTCTAGGAGAGCATGGCACAGCAGGGAGCAGAGCATGGCGCAGCAGGGAGCAGAGGATGGCCCAGCGCCCAGGATGCTGCCCCCTCCTCGCTGAGCCGGGATTGTGGTGTTGCCAGCCATGTGCTGAGTCCTGCTCTAGGCTCTAGGATATGGCGGGGACAAGACGTGGTCCTGCCTGCGTGGAGCTCCTACTGGGAACGATGGATGACAAACACCTGACATGAGAGTGACAAGTGCCATGAAGGTTCTGCAGGGGATAGAGGTGGTGCCGTCTCTGAGGAAGCCATGGCTGAGTAGAGGCCTGGAGGAAGGGAGTGAGCCCTGGGGTTCTGGGGAGAGCATCCCTGGCAGAGGGAATGGCAAGTGTGCTGGCTCGGGCTGGAGCCTGGGGTGCAAGAGAAGTGCAAAGGGAGGAGGCCAGGGCTAGACAAGGGTTGCTGTGCGTGGTCTGGACTCAGGGAGCTGTTGAGGGTTATGTGGAGGAGTGATGGGGTCCTGCGTGTGTCTTGCCAGGACCAGGAGAGGAAAGCAGGTGGAGGGTGGTGACCGCCGTGGGCTGGTGTGTCTGCACCCCATTTTCCAGATGGGCGTGTGGAGGTGCGAAGAGTCCAGCTGGTTGGTCGGGGCATGTGGTGGGCGCCAGGATCTGCCCCAGGCCTGCCTGACCATGCGCTGTGGTTGTCCCATCTGCACGTGGACGCTCAGCGGTCAGTGCCTCAGGTGCACCCTGGTGGGGAGAGCAGGGTCATAGCTCTGCAGTCCCCCATGCAGGCCTAAGGGGTGGCTCAGAGGAAGCATTTGGGGACTGGCCAAGCCTCCTCAGGGAGTGACCTCGGCCCGCCTCCTGCTTGGGCTTGGCTGCTCTTGCTCTGGGTCCCTGGTTGAGCCCCTGGTCTCCTCCGAGCTGAGCCGGGCTTGGGAAGCATCTGCTTCATGCCAGAGCTCACAGGAGCTGTCACTTTCCATGTCACTTCCACAGAATGGCCTCAGGGCAAGCACTGACCCATTTTACAGATGAGGAAATGGACCCCAGAGCCAAGGATCTGCAAGTGCACCATCTCCAGGGGCGGGGCTGCTTGTGGGAAGTCCTGTGCTTTCCTGTGGAGTCCTGCCTTGCAGCCTTGGAGCAGCCTTACCAGTAGAAAGCCCGGTGGGGAAGCACACAGCCCAGCGTCTCGGTTGTGCCTGTGGGGGAACCGGGGCCTGCACCGGTCCAGAGTGCCCTGTCCTGATCGCTTCCCTCGTGCGATGGCTCCATCATCCGGGTGCGCTTCCTGTCAGGAGCCGAGGGCATAAAGAAAGATCCCTGGAGGAAACCTTCAGAATGGGAGGATTCCTGTGTCCTGAGACCATGGTGGAGGCCAGTGTTGCTTGGTTTTGTGCAAATGGGAGGCCCTGTCCAGAGCCTCGGAGGGTGATGGGGTGCTGTCCCCACCCTCCACAGGGTGTCCCTGTTGTCAGCTCAGTGACTCCGTTCTGGGGGGACTCTTGCTCAGGGGTCATCCTGTCCACACAGAAAAGGCTCTTCCATGGCCATGGTTTTCAGACCCTTTACATTTGTAACTTGTTGGCAGCAGAATCCTGTTTCTGAAAGAAACCTCTGTGGAAGCAGCTGTGGAAATCAGAGGAAAGTAGAGAGGTTCTGGGAGGTGGGGGGAGACCTTCCAGTGCAGCCCTGCCTTGGGATCTGTGTCCAGAGAGCACAGCTGCATCCCCTCCACACCAGGAAGCCCCTCCTCGGGCAGGTGATGTGAGCCGGGTGTGGGGCCACCCAGCATGCCCGGGCTGGGCCCTTGGCCTCAGACAAGCAGAGCAGCCTTCAAAACCTGGCTGGAGGGCATTTTGCTGCTTCCCCAAAAACACTGGGTGGGGTGGGGCATCATGGGCTGCATGGGGTGACCAGAGGCCACGAGCGCCGCCAGCCAGAGGGGCTATGCGCAGACTGACGGCAGCAAGCCCACCCTTCCCTCTGTGTCCCAGCCCTAGCACAGGGATCCGCGTGGAGCTGGCACCTTCTCATGTCTGTGGACCCAGTTGGCTGCTGTCTCCACCTCCGCAGGGGGCGTCCCAGGCAGAGAAGGTGGAGGGGATGGTTGGCTCAGTGAGAGGGGTCTGTGACTCTGAAGCACCTGAGGATGGGGTGAGGGCCTTGACAGGTAGGGAGCCTCTCGTCACTGCACCATGTGTTAGCAGGACAAGTTTGGGGCACCCTTAGGACCATCTGGAACCATTGTGTCCCCACTAGTGAAAGCAGGGCAGACGGCCTGGCCCGTGGAAATATCACATGAGCAGAAAAGATAGCCAGTTTCATGTCGAAAACTCTGAAAGATCTGGGGTTGTCAGAACAGTTTTCAGTCCAGCACAGCCTGGCTGTGTGCTTCACCCCAGTTGGCCTTAAGTATGTGAAGGATGCAGCCTTGGGGGACCTGTGAGGGGGCTGACATTGGCCTTGGAGGGTTGGAGGGCACACACCCACCTGAGTGCAGGCTCTGATCTGAGAATTCGTCCTGCCTGGCTTCTCAGCAGGGAGCTTGCAGCCTTAGTCTCTTGCCCTTGAGCTTCTGTGCAGTAGGAACAAAGGGAACAGAGATGAGTAAAGGTTGGTGAGCCTGGCACGGCGCCAGGGCCCTGCGTTCATACATCTATCTCATAAGGCCCCGTGGGGCAAGATCCATTCACTTCATTTTCAGGAGACAGAGTCTTAAGGAAGCTGCATTCCTTGCTGAGGGTCCCACACTACAAGGCGACAGGACCAGGAACGGGACCAGAACCCCCAACCTGTCTGCCGTAGCGGGTTGTCTCAGGGGCTGGTGGCTACAGGGAACCGCGGCAGCATGAGAACAGGATTTAAAGACCAGGTTCAGCAGAGTAGCCAGGACGTGCGTTGGTTCCGTGTTGCCCTCCCTGCCCTCTCTGCAGGTAATGGACGTTAAGCCTGCAGTGGCGATGACTTCAGACATTTCCCAAAGGGAAGAAGAATGTGATGGGGCATTTGCTGCCACCTTTGCTGCGACAAAGATCTTGTTCCTCCTCTGCGCGGGCCACCTGGGGTCCCAGAGCAATGTCCACAGGCAGCGGGAGTGATGTGCTAGCCTTACGGTGCCTGCGTGTCTGCAGACAGCACCCACCTCCAGCAGTCTCAGAGGGGCGCCTCTAGGCAGTTTCCTCCTCCTGCTGAGGTGCTCCCACTCCCCCAACCAGCTCAGCACCAGGGATTTTGTTGTTGGGGTGCACAGCCCCAACCTGTGAGCAGGGAGGTTTCTGGAGAGATCTGAGCTCTCCCCACCTTTGAGCCCAAGGATGCAGGTGCCTGCAGGTCCCCCGGGGCCAGCAGCAGCAATTGGGATGGTAACTGCCACCAGCCAGGGGAAGGGTATGCCCACACCTCTCGGACCCCAGCGCCAGGGAGGGTGTGGCAGGATGTGAAAGCCAGGCCACAGTGGCTCCCTGGAGAACTGGGTGAGAAACCCTGACTGAGGGGCTCACCACGCCCCCTCTCTGTGAGACAGGGCAGCCCCACCCCACTTTGGATGGGGACTCTCCCTTTTAATCCTTTTTTGGGTCTCAGATCCCACAGAGGAAACTGGTGGATCTCTTCCATGAGAGAAAATAAAATGCACAGATACATGAAGCCAGCCCACCTCGCTAAACCCCCAGAGCCCGTCCCCAGACCCGTGGGCCCCTGTCCCGGCTCCGCACATCCACCTCTCCTGCACCCATCTCTCCCCAGGGCCTCAGCAATCACCCACACCTCGTGGCTTGCTGCTGGCAAACTCAAATCACATTTGACAACAAACACTGTGTGTACAGTCAGGGAGGGAGAGAGAGAGATTTGTTAGCTTTCATGGCGGGAGAAACGCAGGGACCACAATGGTAGCATACATTTCTCATTTGTTGTAAACTCCAGAAAGGAATTAAGGAACACTAATATTTTCCATATTTAATCAAACCCAAGAGTTGTGAGAGGCAGGGGAGGGAAAGGGAAGAAAATCCGATTTTGTGTGTGGGATTTGGGGACTAGGCATGCACTGGGCAATTTCACTTGATTCTCGCCACTGCTGCAGACATAACCTGTGTGGGTTTCTTTTCTCTTTTTCTCTTACCAGCCCATGTAAGTAAGTATTAGTGTCAGCAGCAGCAGTAATAGCGCAAGATGACATGGTGTAGGGGGGGAATTAGAAGAAATTCAAGTGCTTCGGGGAAGGAAGGGGGTCTCCCAGGGGCAGATTCGACCCTGGGCTTCCTGCCAGAGAGGCGTCACCTACGGTGACTTGTCTAAACCACTGTCTTGGTCCCTTCCTGTAGAGCAGCTGCCCAGGCTCACATGGACATGGTGCTCGCTCCCATAGACACACACAGACACAGGGCTCACACCCACAGGCACACACAGACACAGGGCTCACACCCACAGGCACACAGAGACACGGGGACTCACACCCACAGGCACACACAGACAGGGCTCACACCCACAGGCACACAGAGACACGGGGACTCACACCCACAGGCACACACAGACACAGGGCTCACACCCACAGGCACACACAGACACAGGGCTCACACCCACAGGCACACAGAGACACGGGGACTCACACCCACAGGCACACAGAGACACAGGGCTCACACCCACAGGCACACAGAGACACGGGGGCTCACACCCACAGGCAGACACAGACACGGGGGCTCACACCCACAGGCACACGCAGACACGGGGGCTCACACCCACAGGCACACGCAGACACGGGGGCTCACACCCACAGGCACGCACAGACACGGGGGCTCACACCCACAGGCACGCACAGACACGGGGGCTCACACCACAGGCACGCACAGACACAGGGCTCACACCCACAGGCACACAGAGACACGGGGGCTCACACTCACAGGCACACACAGACACAGGGCTCACACCCACAGGCACACAGAGACACGGGGGCTCACACCCACAGGCAGACACAGACACGGGGGCTCACACCCACAGGCACACGCAGACACGGGGGCTCACACCCACAGGCACACGCAGACACGGGGGCTCACACCCACAGGCACGCGCAGACACGGGGGCTCACACCCACAGGCACGCGCAGACACGGGGGCTCACACCCACAGGCACGCGCAGACACGGGGGCTCACACCCACAGGCACGCACAGACACGGGGCTCACACCCACAGGCACACAGAGACACGGGGGCTCACACCCACAGGCACAGACACAGGGCTCACACCCACAGGCACACAGAGACACAGGGGCTCACACCCACAGGCAGACACAGACACGGGGGCTCACACCCACAGGCACACACAGACATGGGGGCTCACACCCACAGGCACACACAGACATGGGGGCTCACACCCACAGGCACACGCAGACACGGGGGCTCACACCCACAGGCACGTGCAGACACGGGGGCTCACACTCACAGTCACGCGCTGACACGGGGACTCACACCCACAGGCACATGCAGACACGGGGGCTCACACCCACAGGCACGCGCAGACACAGGGCTCACACCCACAGGCACACGCAGACACAGGAAGCTCACACCCACAGGCATGCGCAGACACGGGGGCTCACACCCACAGGCACACACAGACACAGGGCTGACACCCACAGGCACACACACAGGGAGCTCACACCCACAGGCACACACAGACACAGGGAGCTCACACCCACAGGCACACACAGACACGGGGGCTCACACCCACAGGCACGCGCAGACACGGGGGCTCACACCCACAGGCACGCGCAGACACGGGGGCTCACACCCGCAGGCACGCGCAGACACGGGGGCTCACACCCGCAGGCACGCGCAGACACGGGGGCTCACACCCGCAGGCACGCGCAGACACGGGGGCTCACACCCGCAGGCACACACGACACTGGGGTACACACAGATACACATAGGCACAATCTGTGCCAAAGTTTTGAAGCATAAAATTAGACAAACCCAGCATTGGAGAGCTAGGGGAAGCTTGTATTTTAAATTCCACTGGGATCCCGAAAGTGGCATGCAGAGCGCATCAGTTTTACCTTGTCAGTCATCACAGCAGCCCCCACTTCAACAGCACTCACCTGCCCAGCCTCTTCTCTGAACAGTTTGCACATTTTATCTCGATTCACCCTCCCTGCTTCTTGGGGGGTTCTGGGTACTAGAATTATCCCCATGTTATAGGGCACAGAGAGGGGAAGTGCCACACCCAAAGCCATACCACATGTGAGCAGGGAGCCATGTGAGCAGGGAGCCGGGCTTTGCTCCCCAGGAGCCTGCCGGAGCCCTCACTCTTCCCAGGGAAGTTCAGCACCTCTGGACCTGCTTCTCAAGGAGCCAACCAGGAATTTGTGAAACAAGAGCAAGGAGAAAAGACAGCAGGCTACGTGGCAGGGAGAATCCACACCCAGCTATGAGGATAGTCAGGCGGAGGGCAGGAAGGGGAGACAGTGGGGCTATGTGGAGCTGGGTGGGGAGGCTGGGGCACAGTCCGGGACCAGCCCCTTGAGGCTTGGATAAACATAATGTGGTCTAGACACACAGTGGAATAGACTGTGGAACCTGCCACAGGAGGCTCTCAGGTGGGTGGAGGTTGGGAAGCGGTAGCGGGTGTCTCGGCCAAGTCCACGGCACAGCCAGGATGGGGGTCTGAAGCCAGAACAGTCTGCAGCCGCCAGTGAGCAGTCAAGGTGGTGAGGACAGCAGACCCCTCAGGCTGGAGGGAGGGACAGTGCTGGATGGAGGGCAGCATTTCTCAAAGTGTGTTCCCAGAACACTTGCATCTGGTCCCTGGGGTGGTTGTTGGAACGCAACTGCCGAGGCTCTGTCCCACACCTGAAGTCTGGGTCTCTTAGAGACTCTGCCCTGGAATCTGCACTTCTAATGAGCAACTCAGGTGACACTCTTTTGTGTGTGTGTAATAAAATACACAACATAGTATTTACCATTGTCAACATTTTTTAAGTGCACAGTGCGGTGGCATTAATAACCTTCATGTTGCTGTGCAGCCACCACTGCCATCCATCTCCAGGACCTTTTCCTCCTCCCAAATGGAAACTGCCTCCATTAAGCATCAACTCTCCATCCTCCCTCCCCCAGCCCTGGGCACCCACCATTCTACTTTCTGTCCCACTAGGGATCTCACACAGTGGAATGAGACTGTTTTTCACATTTCCTGACGGGCTTATTTCGCTTCGCATAGTGTCCTCAGGCTTCATCCATACTGTGTGAGTCAGAATTCCCTTTCATTGCAAGGTTGGATTCGATTCCACTGTGTGTGTATACCACATTGTGTTTATCCACTCAGCTGTGGACACTTGGGTACCCTACTCTTTATTTATTACCTAATAATATTTAATACATAATTTTATTATTATTCTCCTAGTCTGTGTAGCCCATGAGGCTGTGGCTCTGTCTCCTGCGCCCCTGACTCCAGCTCACTTCTGTGGACTCTCACATCTGACCTGCCCCCTGCCCTCTCTCCCCAGACCTGCAACTGGGCCAGGCTGGGTCTTCTCTCTGCTGGTCACTGCCCCGTGAGAGGCCTCCCTGCCTTTCTTCTCCCTGCCATTTCCCTGCCTTGCTAGGAATGCAGGTGACGCCTCCTTGTGAATTACTGCTGCAAGCGTTTCCTGAGGCAGCCTCCCTCCAGAGAGGGAGGTCATCAGGGAGGTGGACAGAGACCTAGCGTGGGTTGGGGGCAGTGGACCCCCTTCCTCCAGAGAGGAGGGCAGCAGAAGACACCCGGCGTTGGTGCCCCTCAGACCCTGCTAGCTGGGCATCTTGGCCCGTGTTCTTGTTTCCTCCTGTCTATGATAGGATAGTGGTGGGGCTGAGTGGCTAGTGCAGAGTCTCAAAACAACCCATCTAGGATAGCAAACACTTTGCAACTCCCTTTGTCATCGTGAAGTGAGACTCAGCTGAGAAATCACACCCAGCACGTAGTTTATTTAAAAAAAGTGCAGTGCCCTAACTATTATAAAGTAGAAGGCAAAGGAAAGTGATTTATGATCCAAATAATCCAGGTTTCAACACATCAGTGCGCTAGGTCAGGACCTGGCATGTTTCTCCTCCGAGGCAGGGGAGGGAGTGACATCGGCCTCTCCGCGTGGGAGCACCAGAATGTGGCTGCTCCAAGTGCCCCGGAAGAGCAGATGTCAGCAGCTCAGAAGTCAGGCACGGCATCGCCAAAGGGGGTGTGAGGTTCTGAAACCATGAACAGCTTTGGTCAAGTTCAAAACAAAAATAGTCCAGCTTCCTGAGTTAGAGACCTGCTGTGCTCTTGGGAAAGTCAGTGCTTAGGTGGATATTAGAGTTAGGGTCTTGGCATAGTAATTTATAGTTTAGAAGAAACCTTCACATTCATTATTGCATTTGATAGAGACAGCAAAGTAGGGCTCATCATCCCCATTTTATAGGGAATAATAGTGGATATTGTTTGTGTCCCCCAAGTTCACATGCTGAAACCCTAATCCCTGCCGGGCATGGTGGCTCATGCCTGTAATCCCAGCACTTTGGGAGGCCGATCATGAGGTCAGGAGATCGAGACCATCCTGGCTAACATGGTGAAACCCCATCTCTGCTAAAAATACAAAAAAATCGGCTAGGCGTGGTGGCGGGCACCTGTAGTCCCAGCTACTGAGGAGGCTGAGGCAGGAGATGGTGTGAACCCCGGAGGTGGAGCTTGCAGTGAGCAGAGATGCCTGGGCGACAGAGTGAGACTCTGTCTCGAAAGGAAGGAAGGAAGGAAGGGAGGGAGGGAGGGAGGGAGGGAGGGAGGGAGGGAAGGAAACCCTAATCCCCATCGTGTTGGTATTTGGAGGTGGGGCCACTGGCAGATGATTAGGTCATGCAGGTGAAGCCCTCGTGATGGAATTCGGTGGAGCTTGCAGTGAGCAGAGATCACGCCACTGCACCCCAGCCTGGGCGACAGAGTGAGACTCTGTCTCAAAAGAAAGAAAGAAAGAAAGAGAGAGAGAGAGAGAGAAAAGAAAAGAAAGAAACCCTAATCCCCATCGTGTTGGTATTTGGAGGTGGGGCCACTGGCAGATGATTAGGTCATGCAGGTGAAGCCCTCGTGATGGAATTCGTGTCCTTATAAAAAGAGCTGAGAAAGCTAGCTTCTTCTGTCTCTCCCCACCGTGTGAGGCTGCAGCAAGAAGACCAGAACCCCGCTATGGGGCACCCTGATCTTGAACATCCCAATCTCCAGAACTGTGAGAAATAAATTTCAGTTGTTGAAGCCACCTAGTCTATAGCATCTTGTTATAGTAGTTCAAACTAAGAGAGACAGACAGATGCACACATGTGCGTGCATGCGGGCACACACACACACACACACACACACGGGACTTCAAAAAGTTCATGGAAAATGAATATTATTTTTAAAAACTATGCTTGGATTTCAGAACTTTTTGCATCAAAATAAACTTGTACTAACTTGTAACATGTCCAAACAGGATCTAGTTTGAGGCCCTTAGAAGAATAAGGCATCAGTTTGAAAGCAGCTCCTATCAGAGTAGTATTAATTCTGCTAAAATTGAAACAAAAGCAAACATCGAATTTATGGCAAAATCATCGATACTTTACAAAAAGTTTAAGGGGACAATGCCCCAAAGAAATCAGCAGTTTACAAATGGATACCTCCTTTTAAGAAGGAACAAGATGATGTTGAGGATGAAGCCCTCTGTGGCACACCATCCACATCAGTCTGCAAGGAAAATATTCATTTTATCCATGCCGCAGTTGAAGAGGACCAATGGGTAACAGCAGAACAATAGCTAACACCATGGTCTTCTTGCTTAGTTCAGCTTATTCAATTCTGAATGAAAAGTTATAGTTAAGGAAATCTTTCTTTTAGTTAAGGAAATTATAGTTAAGGGTGCCAAAATTGTTGCTTCCAGATCAACTGCAGACAAGGGCAGAGCTTTCCATGGAAATTTTAAACAAGTGGGATCAAGATCTTGAGTATGTCTTTGAAGAACAGGAGATGAAACACAGCTTTACCAGTACAACCCTGAAGACAAAACCCAATCAAAGCAATGGCTACCAAGAGGTGGAAAGGAGCCAGTTAAAGGAAAAACTGACCAGTCAGGAGCAAAGGACATGGCAACAGTTTTGAGGATGGTCAAAGCATTTTGCTTGTTGACTTCGTAGAGGGCCAAAAAACAATCACATCTGCTTATGATGAGTGTTTTGAGAAAGTTAGCCAAAGCTTTAGCAGAAAAATGCCTGGGGAAGCTTCACCAGAGTCCACCACGACAATTCTCCTGCTCATTCCTCCCATCGAACAAGATCAATTTTGTGAGTGTTTTGAGGGGAAATCATAGGCATCCACCTTACAGTCCTGATTTGGCTCCTTCTGACTTATGTCTGTTTCTTAATCTTAAAAACAACTCTAAAGGGCACCCATCTTTCTTCAGGTAATAATGGAAACAAGACTGCATGGATATAGTTGAATTCCCAGGACCCTCTGTTCTTTAAAGATGGACTAAATGGCTGGAATCATCACTTACGAAAGTGTTTTGACCTTGATAGAGCTCATGTTGAGAAATAAAGTTTATACTTTCTGTTTTTATCTTTTAATTCAGTTTTTCCATGAACATCTTGAAGTCCCCTCATATTTCCTGTATACCATATGCCAGGCACTCTTCTGTATATTTTATGCATATTAATTCAAACTTCAAAGCAGCCCCATGAAAAAGTACTATTTTTATTCTTACTTGACATATGAAAAAACTGAAGCAAGCACAAACAGGTTGGGTCACTTGCCGAAGGTCACACAGCTAGTAAGTGGTGGGTCTAGGCAGAGCCCTCTACAGGTGCTGGCTGAGCTATTCAGAAGAGGAGCTTAGCTCTGGGATGGACCTGGGGATAAGCATCCAAACAGGGGGAACAGTGTGTGCAGAGACTCCAGTGTAGGAACAAGCTTGGCGAGTTTGGGGGGAAGAACGAATGAATGAATAGGTGGGTATGAGTCTGCCTGCCAGTTCAGATCTCTTTTCCTTGACGAAGTCCCTGCTGATCCCTCAAGGCCCCCCCTCCTCCTACCACATTTCCCCTGCATTTGTCTGTAATGCACTCCTGTGACAGTCAGTCCCGGGCAACCTGTGACAGCTCAGCCATTACTGCCTCAATTGGGCATTCATCTCTCCCACAGCTGTTTAAATTGTCACACAGAAGGCCATAAACACCTTGACAGCTAAGATGAGGGCTTCCCCTGTGATAGCAGTGCCTGGACTCCTGTACACTCAGCAAACATTTGAAGGCTAAGTACATTTATGCAGTAGTCGTTACAGGCCAGACCCTGTCATCATAGTATGTGTACATCAAAACAGCACATGGTTGGGAGAGAACTTCAAGATACTAAGAACTTGACAAACCAAACAATATCACAGCTTTAAAATTTGAAGGTAACTTACCAAATGCTGTTTAGGGGAAAGGTGAGATTTGAACCCAGGCAGTCAGGATTTGATGTTACTCTGTTCTGTGCTGTGCTGATTGTGTGAGGGTGTATATGAGAGAGTGTGTGTGTATGCTGGTGGTGCCAGCCCATGTCACACACTTATTTATTTATTCCATAATCTATACTGTCTGCCAGGCACCAGACCGGGCTCTAGTGGTGAAAAGACAGACGGACAGATGCTTTTGTGAAGTTCTCAGACCAATGAGAGATTGTCCTAGGTGCCAGGAGGAGAAAACAGAGGAGACAGACTAAACTGAGTTGGGGCAGTGTGGAAGGCCTTGCCAAGGAAGTAGCATTTACACCGAGCCCTGAAGGGAACCTGTGGGTACTGAGTGGAGGGAACAGTGTTTCCAGCAGCAGGAACAGCATGTGCAAAGGCCCTGAGGTCAGCACAAGTTTCCTTGTTTGGAGAGCTAAGAGGTCAGCAAGGCTGGAGCACAGAGGGCAGAGGTGAGAGGAAGGAGCTGAGAAGGGGGAAGTGAGCAGGGCCAGATCCTGCCACTCCTTGCAGGCCCTGCAAGGGGATTTGGTAAGGCTTTCAAGATTTCAAAAAATTTTAATATATTAGGACCTTTGCAAGCTGAAATAAGGTTTTGGCTTCTTTTCAAAATGGCAAGAAATATTTCAATCTAAGATCAATAAAATAGTTACTATAATGTCTCCCATTCACCACTTATTGGGTGCCCACTGTCTTTAATTCCGGCCACGCCTGCCCGTAGGTCATGGCTGTCTCCAGTTGACCTGGGAAAGAGTGGCTCTGGGAGGGAAGTGACTTGTGGAGGTCGTGCAGTTCCAACCCACGAAGCCCCACGTGGGTGCTTCCTTCCCCTGCTCCTTTGTTTCCGGTCTGGTAAATGGGGATCTTTAGTGATCTTGAGGCTTCTGGCACGTTCTTAGTACAATGTGTTCCTATGCACCTTGTAAAGCAAAAGCAACTCTGAACTTCTTAGCTTGCATCATCAGCTGTTCCCAGGTGATGGCGCGTGGGCACTCCCAGCAGGGCTGGGGGTGGAAAAGATGGACTTTTTAGTGCATTTATCAGCAGGAGCCGGGCTGCCTGGAGGTCAGGAGAGTAAATCACAGTTCCCAGGCCTGAGAGCGGGAGGCACACAGACAGCAGGGACAGCGGAGGGCCTCAGAGGAACCATCGCTGGCCCTTCACCCTGTTTGGAAACTGAGGCCAGGCTGCTGGAGATGGTGGGGGGGAGGTCCTGGGCGAGCTGGGGGGGAGGCGCCACCCAGGCTGAGGATCCAGCCTCAGGCCTTGGCATCCGTGTGGGCTTAGCCTGCCTCCTGCAGCTCCAAGCCAGGGCAGTGGTCTCTGTTCCTCATGTGTGGACGTCTTCCTGGGAGATGCCGCCTGGAAAGTCCCCACTTTGCTGTCTATCTCCAAAACCCCCTGTCAGTCAGCCACCAGGGAATGATGGTGGACCCCTTCAGAATCTGCCCCTCCAGCCCTCCATCGCCCCACCTGGCCCCGGCACCGCCAGCTCTCCCCTGGTTGTAGCCTTAAGAACAGTCCCCCTGCTCTGCCCATCAGCCCTGGTCCCTCCTCTGCTCAGCACCCTCTCACAGCGCCCGCCTCACCCAGGTAACAACCAGAGTCCTCACAGTGGGCACAGCCCCTGCACAATGTGTCACCATCACCCCTCTGACCTCATATCTTACTGCACTTCCTCTTGCTCCTCCAGTATCCCCACTAGAACATGAGGTAAAAGAAGGCAGGATTTTTTTTTATTTTTCTTTATCTTTTTCTTTTTTTCTTTTCTTTTTTTTTTTTAGATGGAGTCTTGCTCTGTCACCCAGGCTGGAGTGCAGTGGTGCGATCTCTGCTCACTGCAAACTCTGCCTCCTGGGTTCACGCCATTCTCCTGCCTCAGCCTCCTGAGTAGCTGGGACTACAGGCGCCTGCCGCCATGTCAGGCTAATTTTTTATGTTTTTAGCAGAGACAGGGTTTCACCATGTTAGCCAGGATGGTCTCTATCTCCTGATCTCGTGATCCACCTGCCTCGGCCTCCCAAAGTGCTGGGATTACAGGCGTGACCCACCGCGCCCAGCCTGTTTTCTTTTCTTTTTTTTCTTTTTTTCTTTTTTTTTTTTTGAGACAGAGTCTCACTTTGTCACCCAGGCTGGAGTGCAATGGCACGATCTCAGCTCACGGCAACCTCCGCCTCCCGGGTTCAAGTAATTCTCCTGCCTCAGCCTCCCGAGTAGCTGGGATTACAGGTGCCTGCCACCATACCCAGCTAATTTTTGTATTTTTAGTAGAGACGGGATTTCACCAGGTTGGCCAGGTTGGTCTTGAACTCCTGACCTTAGGTGATCCACCCACCTCGGCCTTCCAAAGTGCTGAGATTACAGGCCTGAGCCATCACACCCGGCCGGATTTTTTTTTTTTAGTGACAGTATCTCTGTCACCCAGGCTGGAGTACAGTGGCATGATCATAGCTCGCTACAGCCTTGAACTCTTGGGCTCAAACGATCCCACACGAGGGGTTCTGCCTCAAGGACTCCTTCTGTGGCAGGCAGGACTCTGCTGGGTTTGCAGAGAAGCTTTTCCAGTCCTTGGGGGTGGAGGCTGTGGCTGGAGGTAGGGAAGCAGAGACCTGGGGGCCTCCCTGAGATCTGGAGGAGCTCATCCTCATTGGAGGGTTTGGGCCTTTGGGATCCCTTCTAAACCTGAGTTTGTATATTTCCATGATTTCCTTCCAGAACTCAGGCCTCTAACTGGGAAAAAGCCAATTATGCAGGAAGCGCTGACTTTTCCATGAAGACCTGACATTCTGGGGCATTATTGAGGGAGTGTGGAGAGTCAGGCACAGCAGCCGCCATGTGCCCACTTACTGGGTTGATGAGGCAAATTTTTTTTTTTTTGAGACAGAGTCTCTCTCTGTTGCCCAGACTGGAGTGCAGTGGTGCGATCTCGGCTCACTGCAAGCTCTGCCTCCCGGGTTCACGCCATTCTCTTGCCTCAGCCTCCCGAGTAGCTGGGTCTACAGGCGTCGGCCACCACGCCCAGCTAATTTTTTTGTATTTTTCGTAGAGATGGAGTTTCACCATGTTAGCCAGGATAGTCTCAATCTCCGGACCTCGTGATCCACCTGCCTCGGTCTCCCAAAGTGCTGGGATTACAGGCGTGAGCCACTGCGCCTAGCCAATGAGGCAAATTTTTAAACATTTTTTTTTTTTTTTGTAGAGATGGGGTCTCACTATGTTGCCTAGGATGGCCTCAAGCGATCCTCCTGCCGTGGCCCCTCAAAGCACTGGGATTACACCTTGCCCAACCTGGGGGGTCAAGAATTTTTATTTTGTTCCCGGATGTGTCCTTACTGCTTAGAACAATTCCTGGCATACAGTAGGTCCTCAGTAATTATTTGTTGAGTGAATGAACAATGATCTGAGGTGGATATTATGATTATCATTTTAAAAATGAGTAAACTGAGGTACAGAGAGATTAGGTAACTAACACAGGGCCAGGCAAGTACTAAATGGCAAACTTGGGATTCAAATCCAGGCAGACTGGTTTCAGAATCTGTGTTCTTAGTCCCTAAGCTATATTGTCACTTTAATTAAAATTTGATGAATTGGCCAGGCACAGTTGCTCACGCTTGTAATCCCAGCACTTTGGGAGGCTGAGGTGGGTGGATCACCTGAGGTCGGGAGTTCAAGGTCAGCTTGGCCAACATGGCGAAATCCCGTCTCTACTAAAACCAAAAATTAGCCAGGCGTGGTGGCAGGTGCCTGTAATCCCAGCTACTCGGGAGGCTAAGGCAGGAGAATTGGTTTGAACCCAGGAGGCTGAGGTTGCAGTGAGCTAAGATGGTACCATTGCACTCCAGCCTGGGAGACAGAGTGAGACTCTGTCTCAAAAAAAAAAAAAAATCGATGAATTAACAAGTCAAATAGCCTTTCTAGCTTCTTCTTGCACCCTATCCAAAGTGCAAGATCATCAAACATCTTCTTCCTTACCCAACCTAAATTGCCCCTCCTCCAGGTAGGGTTAACTTATCTCCTTCCTTGCTTCCATTGTCCTGTGGATATACCTTTCTCAGAGTCCTTAGAACCAATCTATTTATGTGTGTTTCTGAATCTTCCCTTAACCTTGAGTTTCTTCATGGCAGGGACCTATTCTTTATTTTCTTCATCTCTCCCAGCCTGTGTCTAGCACATGTTAAGGGCCTGATACATATTTGTTGAATGGGTGACTAGAAGGCTTTCTGGTACTTACCACCTGCCAAGTGAACGTATGCTTGTTGAGTCCTATTTATGATGAACTTTCATCTTAACATGGCCCATGTGTTCCAGAGAGAGAAAAACAGGCCCAAATCATAACAGAATCGCATACAATCACATCTCGAGGTGACTTTTCATGTCATTCATTTAGTGGCTTCTGGTAAAACACTGTTCTATCTTTGCTGTATTAAACACACATTTAATGTTATCCGATGTACAATTGCCTTTCACCCCAGATCAAAAGGCACTGTGAGGCTATACAACTAACTGACCACGGGGGACATCCACTTGGTTAGGGGACAAAAGGGACGTTCATGCCCCGTTGGGTTATACAACTCCTGGTTTTTGTAAAATGCACTGGTGTCCATGTAAAGGTGTTGACCAAAGGTCATGGGGTGGACTATGGTAACAAAACCCTTGCCCTGTGTGAGAATTTAACCTTGGGTTAACTTTCTAGCTCTGTTTCCCTAGGACCCAGGTAAAGGCAGAATGTCCCTCTGCTGCTGGGCAGTATTGCTAATGTCACAATGTCCCCTGGTTGGTATCTGGGCGGGGGCTATGAGTACCTGCTGGGCCACCAGGCTTGGGCTTCACAGAGCACAGTGACTCTGCTGGACACATCCCTGTGGGGCGCCCGGGACACTTTGCTGATGCAATTGTTAGTAGAGGTGCTGGCTTCTGGGGGGCATGAGGCTTTTAAGCTCCCACGCCTTCCTGATGTGCCTCTGGTCTTCTTGCACCTGTGTGGTCACAGGGGTTGGGGGGGATAGACAATGGAGATGTCTTCCATGTGGCTGTGTGGGCAACTACAGAAGAGGAACACTCAAAGCTACCCTCCCGGCAGGCTGTGCTCCTGTCCTGGGTCCTTCTCGGTGGACGGTGGCCTAGGTCAGGCCTGTGGCACTGAACATCAAGTCCAACCCCAAGACACGCCCTTGGGGGCACTACGGAGATCAGATGCTGTCAGGGGGCTGCTTTAGCACTCAGAAAGCTGAAGGAAAAGTGGATTGGCTGAGAGGACGTCACAAGGCTGAAGACCCCCAACAGTCTGCCCAGCGCCCCTTCTCCCTTTTCACCCTGGACAGCAGGTGGTCCCCGCCTGGGCCAGGCCCAGAGCCCAGAACTGGGAGACCAGTGATGCCCACATTGATCCCCCAAGGCAGAAATCATTCTCTTCCCAGGCCCTTCCACCCTTCCTCTGGGGGCCTGATAATTGGGTGTGGAGGCTTTTTGTTTGTTTGTTTGTTTGAGATGGAGTCTTGCTCTGTCGCCCAGGCTGGAGTGCAGTGGCACAATCTCGGCTCACTGCAGGCTCTGCCTCCCAGGTTCACGCCATTCTCCTGCCTCAGCCTCCCACGTAGCTGGGACTACAGGTGCCCGCCACCACGCCCAGCTAATTTTTTTTTTTTTTTGTATTTTTAGTAGAGACGGGGTTTCACCGTGCTAGTCAGGGTGGTCTTGATCTCCTGACCTCGTGATCCGCCCGCCTCAGCCTCCCAAAGTGTTGGGATTACAGGCATGAGCCAGCGCACCCAGCCTGTGGGGGCTTCTTTCTTCCTGCTGACCTCCTGGGCTCAGTCAGGACCTCTGTCTTCTCCCTCCTTCTGATTGGTCTGGGCCACAGAGGGGACTCAGCCCTGATGGGGAGGTCGATGTTGGCTCTACTGGCCCGTCGCAGGCTCTCACTCTGCACCGGCCTTGGATTGCGTAGTCTTCCTGTCTTTGCCACTGAAGCCGCCCAGCAGCCTCCCGAAGTTGGCCTCCTCATCGCCTCCATTTCTCAGATGAGGAACTGGAGGTTCAGAGAGATTTCAGCAACTTGCTCAAGGTCGCGCAGCAGTTCTGGGGCTGAGAGAGGACTCGGCCCCCACCCTCTGGCTCAGAGCCTGGCTCCGAGGCACTGCTTTGTGCTGACCAACATTCCCTTCCAAAGCTCATTAATGTCCTGTGACTCCAAACCAACAGCGCCTTAGGAGGGAGCTCTGGGCAGTGAATTTCTAGGGCACAAGATGTCCCCTTTCTTCCCTCCTCTGTCTGAGTCTGTCCATTCAGAAAATGCTGAGATGGGCCAGGTGTAAAGTCTGGAATGCAACTCAAAAATGAATCAGCTTTTCCTCTTCCTGCTAACGCCTTTGCTTTGACTTCCTCTGCAGATGCCGCGGTCCCCGCGTGTCCCCAGTATGTCTCTTGTGGGCAGGAGCTTGCGTTCTCAGATCTGGCTGATGGGTGCATGGGGAAGGTGGGTGCGGGAGGACCTGGGAGGCCAGTTTTTCCTGCGCTTCTGCTGGGAGAGTGGGACCTGCCCGCCTGTCCCCCATTCCCAGCTTCCCTCTGATGAGTAGGGCTGCCATCCCCAAGGAATTCTGTCCCAAGGACTCCCTCTGCAGCAGGGAGGACTCTGCTGGGTGTGCGGAGAAGCTTTTCCACTCCCCAGGGGTGGAGGCTGTGCCAGGAGGTGGCGCGCTCCCATCTCTGGAGGTGGGGAAGCAGAGACCCGGGGACCTCCCTGCAATCTGGACGATCTCCATCCTTGTGGGAGGGTTTGGGCCTTTTGGATCCAGTCTAAACCTGAGTTTGCATGTTTCCATGATTTCCTCCCAGAGCTCAGGCCTCTAACTGGGAAGAAGCCAATTATGCAGGAAGCGTTGACGTTTCCATGAAGACCTGACATTCTGGGGCATTACTGAGGGAGTGTGGAGAGTCAGGCACAGCAGCTGCCACATGCCCACTGGCCGGGCAAGCCGGGGGTCTGGATGGGTCACGCCTCCTCCCACCCAATCCTGCCCAAACCTCGATGGCAGGGCCTTCTGGAACCACAGTTCTCAACCTGTCTGACAAAAGACCCCTTTTTGTTATTTTCCATCCATCACGATTGACACCTTGGTAAGTAGATACTCCTGTGTGAGATGCCAGGGTGCTGAGGGGCTGGAGCTGAGTCTGCTTGCTGCCTCTTGCTTTCTGAGCTTACCCTGCTGTGGGCCTGTGCCATGGGGGACCAGCCAGTCCCCAGGCTGCCCCTCAGAGCACGGTTCCTCAGCAGCCGTAAAGGAAGCAGAGGGTCTGGGGCTCCATGCACGTTGCCCTTTGTGGGTCCTGAGCTCACTGGCACATCGAGCACTCTGAGGAGTCCTGTGGGAAGAAACGTGCTCACTGTTGCCCAAGCCTGTTTGACCTTGGAGTGCTTTCGACGGCCTCTACCACCGAGCTTGGCCCCCAGCGTCTGCTGCCAGAGGCCATTTTCTGGTTGGTGAGGATGTGGAGAAATAAGAACCTTTGTGGCTCCATTGCTGTGGGGAGGTAAAGTGGTGCAGCTGCCGTGGGAAATGGTGTGGTGGTTCCCGAAGGAGTTAAATATGCAATACAATTCCCATATGATCTGGCAATCCCACTTCTCAGTGTAGACCCAAAAGAATTGAAAGCAGGGCCTCAAACAGATATGTGTACACCCACGTTCACAACAACATTATTCACAACAGCCAAAGGTGGAAGCAAAGAAAGTGTCCATGACAGATGAACGTGGTCTGTCCCTGCAATGGAATATGATTCACCCTAAAAAGGGCGGGCGTTCTGCCCTGCGCTGCAACAGGGATGAACCTGGACGGCAGGATGCTAGTGAAATGAGCCGGCCACAAAAGGACAAATACTGCAGGATTCCACTTCTACGAGGTCCCTGGAGTAGTCACATTCACGGAGACAGAAAGTGGAATGGAGGTGCCAGGGCTGGGGGAGAGGGGATGGGGTTTGTGTTTCATGGAGCAAAGTTTCAGTTGGGGAAGATGAGAAAGTGTACTTAATGCCACTGAAGTGTGCACTGAAAATGGATAAGGTGGTAAATGTGTGTTGTGTATCCTTTACCACAATGAAAAGGAAAGGGGACCCTCCTCTGGAAGTAGGTTGGGGTGGTCCTCCCGCCTCCTGCCCCTCTGCTTCGCAGCTCCCCTCTCCAGGTGGGTCTAGTCATGGTTGAGGAAACTGGCTCATTTCCGGAGCACACTAAATTTCCAGATCAGGCGTTAGAGTCCTTTATGAATCTGGTTTGGGAGCCTGGCTTTCCAGATAGCTGACTGCAGGGGGGGTTCTCAGTTTTGTGGCAGATGCCAGTGCCGGAGGCAGCTCCCTGCAGAGGAGGCCCGGCCTCTGTGATGCAGTCATGGAGCCACACACTGCCCCATTGGAGGGATGGAAGCCCCACTCGGACAGGAGAAGGAGAGCTGCTGTGGGCTCCAGGCGTCTGTTCATGGGGCCCTGGGAGCCCTGCAGTGTCTGAGCTTGTTAGGCCCCTGGGTTTCCGTTGGGAGGGCCTCCTTGGCCAGGCGGTCTGGGGTGGGTGGGCAGAGGTTTGGCCACAGGCAGCTGGGGTGGGAGTCCACAGGCAGGGGCCCTCTACTTGGCCTTGCCTGGAAGGCCCTTCCTGTGCCCCCCTGAGGATGCTTGAGGTTGAAGGACGCCTCTGTGTGATAGAGGCTCTGTCCTAACTCCACCTCTCCCTGGCTTCTACCTCTGGGACATGTCCTGTTGGAGGAATAGTGTCACCCTTCTGGCTGAGACAGAGGGGCCTGCAGAGGGGCATGGGTCGTGCAGCTGCCCACAGAGCGGTGGGCTGGAGCCTGTGTCCATCCTCAGGAAGAACCCTCTGGGCACCACCCAGGCACCCCACCGTGACCAGGGCAGGGCCTGGAATAGTGGCCTCAGGGGCGGAAACCACCTCCCTCCCCTCACCAAGGCCTCCTGGCTCCAGGCCTTGCTATGGTGTCACACTATAGGGTCCTTCCAGCGGCGGCCCTGCTTACGAGCCCTGAGTTCTCCTGCTTACTGGCCTCCCTGCCTCCTTAAGCCTCAGTTGCTGCCTCTCTCTGCAATGTGTTCCCCTATGTTGTTTCACCGACCATGGATGAGGCCAGCAGCTCTTAAAGCCGGTTTGAGAAATAAGTGGCATTAATGCCTGTGAAGTGGCCCGGTGGCTGGTAGCTATTAATAGAAACAGGAGTTTGGCAGCAAAACCCATCCACGCAGATCTAGATGCCAGTGGATATGTGAGGAGTGTTTGGCCGGCCTGTTAATGAGGCCAGTTTAGCCAAATGTCCCGGGATATGAGTGTCCAGGCAGCATCGCCCTTCACACCTGGGGTGCCGTCTGTCCTCTGCAAGGGTCGACGTGCACCTTAGAATGTCTCAGGCCGTGCTCTGTAGGGACCAGCTCCTGAGACCATGCATGAACCAGAGGAGTAAGTCAGCGATGGCCATGAGGCTGACCTTGTCCCGACCAGGAAATAGGCTGAATCATTAATTAGTCATTTACTTCAATGAAAATTTAGTAGGGAGTCCTCTTCCCCAGGATCCAGAAGCCTTGCCTTTGAGGGTCTGTCAGTTTAGACCCATGTCTCAGTCTAGACGATGGCCACAGAGTGGGAGAAGCCCCTTGGGGGGCCAGTGGGGTGTGAGGGGCAAGTGGCAGATACTGGGGTGGGAAAGAAGTAGGGGGCAAGGACCGCCCTTGTTCCCCCAAGTCTCAAATTGGCAGTGTTGGTCACAGGCCCTATGTGACCATTTCCAACTTTGAAATTTGAGGTGATCCAGGTCTGGGGCTGGAACAGAGCGACACAGTCCCCCCGGAGGGGCCGGGTTGGCTCTCCAGTTTGCCCCAGGCCCACCTGGCCCGGCTACTCCCGGCCCCAGGAGGCATTTGAGTTTGCAACGCTAACCCGTGCCAATTTAAAATCTTCAAAGGCACTGAAGTGCCTAAGGCTGGGGTTTAGAAATAGCATCCCAACAGGAGCTTGTGATGAGGGTGGGGGCAGCCTGAGCACCGGTGGCTGCACAGACCCCAGTTCCGTGGACTGGGGCTGCAGATGACTTTTGCCATGTTTCAAGTTTCTGATGAGGAGTTGCGACGCCTGGAGTGATTGGGAGAGAGAAGACAAATAAATGCATTCAAGTCCCAGAGTCAAGCTCTCTGGATATTGTGGGCAGAAGCGGCATTAAGGAAATAAGCCACCAGCCTCTCAGGGCCTTGCTGGGAAGTGATAGTCCGTGGATGAAAATGTGCCGTCCCCCAGCTTGTTAGAGGCACGACCCTGCCTCTGGTGGCCACGTGGTGGGCCTGGACTGTCCCCATGCTGTCCTGCAGAGGTGGCTGGGAGTTGGGCCAGCACTGGCACCGCTGCCCCAGCGAGCAGAAAGCCGCTAAGCACTTGGCAGGGGCTGCTTACTGTTGAACTATTTAACATCCTAATGCATCTACTTTCACATCCTCCGCTGATCCCCAAAGACCGCTGGGCGGGCATTGGTGAAGTTGCCATAAGTATTAATGAGGCAGCACTCTGTGCCTTCCCGCCGGGGTGAGGGCACATCCTCGATGGTGGCCATCCCAATTTGGGGCCACCAGGGCCCCAGAAATATTTTTCCAGTGTGGGGAGCTCCCTGGGGGGCTTGGGGTGGTTACACTCCCGGGAGAAATTGCAGGGAGGGGATTTCCAGCACCTGGACAGTGTGGGCAGCCGTGGCTGGCACAGAGTGAGTTGAAGGGCCAGTTCTGGAGTCTGCTGACCTTCAGCTTCCTCTTGCCAGTAAACTTGGGAGCATGTGTCAGGAACATCATGCAGCCTGTCTCTGGGGAAGCATGGCTCAGCCAGGGCCTGCAGGTGAGGTGGATGGACTGAGCTTTTGGAGGGTTTTTGCAGGAGCTTGGGGGTGACATGGTGTGACATTATTTTAAAGGCCTTTCCTGCCGTGACACAAATTGTAGAAGGGCCCGAGGCAGCTGCCAGATTGGCTGGGAGACTGATGTGATGGCCCAGGGGAAAGCTGCTGCTGGCCTGGACCAGGATGGCTGTGGTGACAAGAGCATTTTGGGTGCACTTGCAGCTGACTGGCACTGGTGGGTGGCACTGAGTAAGTGAGGGGAAAGGAGGCATTATGGGTAATTTGGGAGAGTTTGAGGAAGTGTGGAAGCCTCTGGGGGTGGAGGTGGCGGCCAGGGCTGTCTTCCTTTCTCCAGGTTCCCTCCATTGCACACCTGCTGCCAGAGAAGTCATGCTGAAGCTGGATCTGTTCAGGCCACCCTCCCTCAAGAATGTTCAGTGGCTCCCCATTGCCTGCAGGACCCAGTGTACACCCTTGAGGGTGGCAGTCAGGGGTCTCCCCGACAGACCCCTCTGGGCCTGGGGCCACCCCTCACCTCCACCTGTGCATGAGCAGGAGCAAACAGAGCACATGAACTTCATTTTCCAGTTTCCATGAAAAAAATTTAAAAACCTTTTCCCTTTTCCCCGTCGTGAGATGTGAAAAGCATCTTGTGTGTGAGTGCAGCCACCATGCTGTCTCAGCCACAGGCTTCCCTCGCCTCCCACCAAAGACTCCGTTGCCTTGGAGAGCAGCCCCTTTTGGATGGTTCGAGTAGTTTTCAGATGAGTTATTTCAGTCTGTCTTTTCTCTCAGCAGCCAGCTCATTCATGCACACACCTATGAGTCATTCATTCTACATTCCATGAGCACCTGCTGTATAGCCAGCACTGAGCCAGACCCTGGGGACTAATGGGATTAAGAAATGATCCCAATCAAGGATTCAGCACAGCCAGGTCCAACCGCTCCCCGCCCATGCCTTGCCCCAGGCCTCGCACACCTGGGAGCACTATAGGTGCCGTGGAAGGAACTCAGCACACAGGAGGCGCTAGGTCACTTTGCCCCCGCCCCCCGGCTCGGCTTTGTCAAGGTTCCCAGCCTCTGCGTGTGGGAATCCTGGAATCCCAGAATGCTGGAGCTGCCAGGGGGCCTCAGAAGCCAGAGGTGCACCTGACTTTAGATGGGGAGCTAGCATGTGATTATGGTGCTGCTTCTAGATGCTTTGGGCTCCAAGTAGAGGTCAGGTCATTCCATGCAAGGTCTTTCCAGCTCTCCTGGTTCTGTGGGGGACAGTGGCTCGGTCTTGTGCCAGTCTGCTGTCCGGGCCTCTTTCAGGGATCAGCTTGGGGTGAAACAGCCAGAGTCTGGAGCAAGAATGGGATGTCATTGTTTTGTGTTCCTGGTATTATTTTGAGCGTTCTTTTCTATTTCAAGTGATGATAGTATTTTACATTTAAAGTGTGAATATAAATAAAAGTGAATTTTCTTTTCAAAATACATTTAAGTAAAGGAGTGAGGCAATTTAAAGGAAAATACTAAGTAGTTTATAGTGACATGGCACAAACTGGAGACAGGGGCTGGAATGAATCAAGTTGGGGAAATTTGGAGCCAACCAGACCCAAGGCTTCTGGACCGGCTGTGGAGGTGCCTCCATTATGCCCTCTTTCTGGAGAGCAAGTCTCTCCCAGTGATTTCAAGGCAGAAGCATTGTGAAAAAATGGCATGAATGGAGAGAAAACTTGGTACTTCCACACAGTGGAATACTACTTATCCCTGAAAAAGAATGGTCTACTGGTGCACACTATGTCATGGATAAACCTCAAAAACACAATGCCAAGTGGAGGAAGCCCCACCACTAGACTGTGGCATATGGAAGTCCCGAAAAGGCAACCCCATAGAGATAGAATAGATTAGTGATTGCTGGGGGCTGAGGATGGGAAAGGGAATGCATCAGACGTAAATGCATGAGGGATCTTATTGGGAGAAGAAAACATTGTAAATCTAACATGTGGTAATTGCACCATTCAATGTAAGTTACAAAAGTCATTGAATTGTAAAACAAAACAAGCAGAAAAACCTGAGTCAGGTTCACTCTGTTCAGTTGGATTTTTTTAGAAAAAGCACTAAGAATAAAATCAAAATCATCTTTTGTCATCTGTAATGGGGGAGAATGTCCTTCAGGGCTCTTCTCCATGGCAAATCCTTTGTCACCACCATTGGGCTCCTGTCATCAGCTAAGTTTTGCAGCGTGTTCACCTTGCCTAAGTCGTGATATGCTGTATCCTATGCCATTAACTCTTCTAGGTTAGTGTGACCTAAACTCATCGGGAGAAAGGGTCCATACGTTCGGGAGTGGGCAGGGGTAAGCGAAGTTAAATTTGTGTGTTTCACGTGCTAATGAATAGAATAGCATTTTGTTTCTCCATGGGGAAGAGAGTGCATCTGGGTGTTCTGTCAATCTGTCTGTCTGGACCCACTGTCCACTGCTCTCCATGCTCCATGCCCTGGAGGGATGCCCTCTCGCACTGGCTTCCGCACCCTCCAGCTTTCTGGTGGATTCACTGATGGGAGATCAGTGGGCAGGATGGAAAGAGGCTGGGATATTCATTTCTGTAGCCCCTCCTGCAGTCCCTCTGTCCCCAGCCACAGCGCCCTGCTGCAATCCCTTTGGGTTCTGATGACTGCTCCCTCTCATCCCTTAGGTCCAGGGGGTGGACAGCTCATCGCTCTGCTGGCCCTGGGGGTATCTCTGGGTGGCTCCCTGCCCTCACCTGCCCTCTGTAAGTCATCCCTTCACATGGCTGGCTCCAGTGGCCCCTTCTGAGGGCCCCCTGTCCTCTGCTGGGTAACGTGTCCTAAACATATTTGACCATGTGTTCCTCTAGGAGCTCACATGGAGCTGCTGGTGTGGGGGATGCTGTTTGGGAAATGCTGTTCTATGGCTGCGCTGTTGGCTGCCTAGTTTCCCACACTGCACAGGTGCTATTATTATATATGCAACCTCCTACCATTGAGCAATTGGTCACTGCCAATCTTTGCATCTTTGTGCAATGACTATGTCCTTTGGATGGATTCCTAGAATGGCCAACGGACATGCCCACTTAAAGGCATTTCCAATAGGTGTTGGACAGAGCTCTGGAGGGCCTGCCCAGCCCCAGGGAGTGGCTTTACCTGTCTTTGAGGACACCATCTCCTGCATGTGGTGTCTGGATGTTTAGCAATCACGAAGAAAGCAGACTTCGGCTGTGAGGGCTGAGACAGAGATTTGGTTTCGAAGCCCCGGGCCTGGTCTGCTCTGGGGCTTGGAGGAATACTTGTTCCGTGAGCTCCACAGCAGGTCCTTCCTGAAGGGCCCTGGTCCTTCTCAACAGGAGACGTTTGAGAAACGAACTCTCCTCTCAGCCGCCCCCCAGCTATGTGGCATCCGCTGCCGTGGGGGGCCTCTGAGCTTGAGTGGGAATTGCTGGTCGTACCGGCCTCTCTGCCCAGCCTGTGCCGGGGGCGGAGTGCAGCGGCCATGTCGGCCTTCTCTGGGCCCCAGCAACACATCCATGTATCATCCGTGCTGAGAAGGTTTGGTAATGCTGTGGTGTTTTATTATTTGTGCAACTTTGCCTCCCTCCGCCCCAGGAACAAAGAGGCATTTATCAAGCCCCTCAAATGTGCAGAGCACTCTGTCTGGCTAATTACAATTGTGAAGCTGTTCAGACTTAACATGGATTTTAAACGAAACTCTTGCAGTTCTTGTTTTTCGCTTTTCTGAGGGGGCCTGAGGCTGCCCTTCGTGATGTCTGGCATGGCCAGAGCCTGAAGGTGGGCGCTGAGGCTCCATGTGCTCCTGGAGCGGGTATCTTGGTCATGGCCTGATGATCCATGCTAATCTAGTTGGCGTGTCCTCTCAATTTCATCAGGCAGCCGTGTGGATTTCTCTGTCCTCCGGGCAAGGCCTCTGGTCAGCCATTCTGAGCCTTGGCCGCTGGTTTATTTGGAAACCTTTTCCATCCCCCAGGCCGAGGCTTGGTTTTATTTTCCTCCATGATGCTGTCTTGTGTGCGCGGGAGCCTGGCACAGGGGTGGGGTTGGTGGTAAAGAGTCACCTTCTCTTCCCTTGCCAGATGGTGCACAAGGAGCCGCATCCCCACCATCTGCCTCTCGCCTCTGCAGCCTTTGCATTCAGTAGGCACTTACTCATCCTGCCAGCCCTGAACCATGTCTGAGGGCCTAGTCTAGGCCAGGCACAGGGCTCAAAATTCCCCTTACGGGTGCAGTAAATTCCACTCGTCCGTTCACTCGGGTGCCTGTTCGTTCGGCCAGCGCTTAGCAGAGCCCGGCGTCGGTCCTAGCGCTCAGCTGCAAACACTGGGACCTGTTCTTGCTCTTTACACAGAAAGAGAAGTTCCAGAATGCCAGGTGCTGCACACCATCTGGGAAGGTCAGAGAACCAGCTGCATGGTCAGGCACGGTGCCCCACTGGGACCTCAACACTGCTCCCTGGAGACTGTGCTCCACCAGACACCAGCTCGTGTGCCACAGTGGCCCCTTGATGGCACCGTGGCCCTACTCTTGCCAGGGTGGGTTCCTGGAGGTGCCCCCTCCTCACCTCACAGGCTTCTGCTGGGATTCCTGCCCTGGTTCGTCCACCTGGCAGTGAGAGGCCCCAGGCTGCACCCACATGCAACGGAGGCCGTGAAAGGGAGTTTCTCATTTGTTTCTTGGAGGAAAGAGGCCTACGAGGAGGATCATGTCCCAGACTCAAGGCAGGAGCCATGGCCAGAGTCCTGGTTCAGGCTCGCTGTGGCCCTGCCGTGTGCCTGCCTGTGCTGCCTGTAGGACAGGGTGAGGAGTCGCCCTGAGCAGCTCCCGGACAAGGGTGTCGTGAGCAGCAGACGCCGTGTTCCGGCTCCTCTGCAGAAGGCTGATGTCGATGACTCAGACAGAGTTAGTCTCAGCCGGCCAGGGCAGGCTGGCTCTCTGAGGCTTAGAAGCCCCTGCAGTGCGACTAGAAGGGTAAGAGAGGGGTTCTTCATGTTAAGGGTTTGGGACTCTTTGGCAGGAGGGGAGAACGACACTGGAGCAGAGAGACCAGCATAGCAAAGGCCAGGAGGGGCTGGGCTGTGTGGACAAAGCACAGTGGACAGGGACACGGGGCACAGGCCTATCAGAAGGAGCTGGGTGGCGGGGAGGGACCAGGAAGAGCCCGGGGGAGAGCGATGGATCCAGTTCGGGGTTGGGAGAGGGCCCTAGATGGGACTTCTGGGCGGCAGAATCAGTGAGGCTCAGTGGCTGACTGGCTGTGGGTATGAGCCCAGGATGGTGCCTGGCCCCTAATTTTGGTGCCAGGCAGGTGGGCAGGTGACGGCCATTCCTGAGATGGCCTAGGCACTTGTTTCCTTTCCCTCCAGCCACGTGCAGCACCTTTTCTACCTTGATGTTCCCAGTCCCACCCCGGGACCCACCAACACCGGCCCGGTCACGTGGCCGTAATTGCTTAGCTTGCAGTCTGGTAATTACTGAACGTGCTTATTGGCTGGATTTCAGCAGGTTTAATATCATCTTTCATGGCTAAAAACGTGGCTCAAAATGAAGGACATAAAGTTGAAGGAGCCCTGGATAAAATTCTGCCTTCAGATTCCTGTGGATTAAGAACTCGGGTGATGAGCTGATGCCATAATTCACAGGGAAGCTCAAGGAGCCCAGGGTAGCCAAAATGGTCCTGAAAAAGAAGAACAAAGTAGGAGATCCCACACCTCCCATTGTCCAAGTTACTATAAACCAACAGTCATCAATACTATATGGTACCGAAACAGGAAGGACATCTAGATGGATGGAATAGAATTGGGAATCCAGAAATCAAACCATGCACAGGGGGCCAAGATGGCTCAGTGGGGAAAGAACAGCCTCCTCAACAAATGATGCTGCACAATTAGATATCCACTTGCAAAAGAATGAATCTGGACTCTCCAGGCCACAAACAAAAAATGAACTCAAAATGTAACTAACTGTCAGAACTCAAATGATAAAACACAAGAAAACTTAGGAGTAAGTCTTCATGACCTTGGGTTTGCAAAGGATTCTTAGATATGACATGGAAAGCATGAGCGACAAAAGGAGTAGATAAATTGGACGCCATCGAAGTTAAAAATATTTATGTTTCAAAGAATATTATCAAGAAAGTGAAAAGACAACCACAGAAAGGAAGAAAATATTTGCAAATCGTATATTTGATAAGAGACTTTAACCTAGAATGTATAAAGAGCTCTTATAACTCAATAACAAAAAGACAACTCAACTAAAAAGCAATCAAAGCGATGACAAAAATCACCTGATTTTAAAATGGGCCAAGGACTGGGATAGACATGTGTCCAGACAAGATACGCCAGTGACCAGTACACGTGTGAGAAGATGCTTACCGTCATTAGCCACCAAGGAAATGCAAATCAAAACCACAAGGAGGTGCCGCTGCCACCACCAGGATGGCTCTACTCAGAAAGTCAGACACGTGTGGATGAGGATGTGGAGAAACTGGAGCCTTCACACATTGTGGGTGAGAGTGTGAAATGCTGAAACTGCTTTGGAAGACAGTCCGGCAGTGCCTTCAGCAGTTAGACATGTGTTACCCTGTGACCCAGGAATTCCACTCCAGGGTCTCTACCCAGGAGAGATGAAAACCTACAGAATTCATCCTTAAATGTTTGTAACAGCATTATTCATAATAACCAGAAAATGGAAACAACACAAATGTCCGTCAGTTGATGAAAGAACACACTGTGGAATATTATTCAGCCGTGGAAAGAATGAAGTCCTGATACATGCTGCAACATTGGTGAGCCCTAAAAACATGCCAGATGCAAGAACCATTCACAAAAGTCCACGTATTATACGATTCCACTTATATGAAATGTCCAGAATAGGGAAAACTGTAGAGACAGAAAGCAGATTAGTGAGTGGTTGCAGGGGCTGGGGCAGAGGAGGCAGAGAGAATAGAGAGCTGATAGCAAAACAACCTTGGTGGGAAGGTACTATTAGCTCCACTTTACAGGTGAGAAAACTGAGGCTCAGAGAAGTTAAGAAACCTGCCCCTGAGAGGCACAGCGCACATGGGGCAGAGGCAGCATTCAGACTCTGGACTGCGTGACTCCAGAGCTGCTGAGCCAGCGCTAGGGCCCTTCACAGAGGCTGGGCACCGACACGTACCAGAGCCCACAGGGGCTCAAAAACACAGGGCCATGGGGGTCTCAGGTCCTCTGGCCACGGAGAGAGGGGTTCTGGGGACACAAAACCAGCGTGGATGGACTGTGCTTGCGAGGGTGAGTGAGAGTTGCGTGGAGGGTGCGGCATTTGCTGTGGGCTTTTAGGGATTTCATCTGCCAGGATGGGGTCAGGGAGAGAGGGCCTTCCAGGAAGAGGGAGGTTCCAGGGCAAAGGCCTGGAGGCTGGGCGCCTGGATTTGGGCTCAGTGTGGCGGCTGAGCAGGGCTGGGTGGTGCCAGTTCGTGGGTCCCCGCCTGGACTTCAGGGATGGGCTGAGGGGATCAGACTTTCTTTTGGGGCCATGGAGAGGCAAGGATGGTGACTCGTCTGCCAGCCCTGTGGGTTCCTACTCGGGGAGGGGCATGCAGGGAGGTGGCTGAAGACGCCGCTCCCACAAGGGGACTGGGGGGTGGATGTCTGAAGAGCCCAGACTCTGAGTTGGGGTATTTGTTTGTCAGGCTGACCTGGGGCCAGGGGCAGAGGGGGGCTGTGGGGGCCCAGAAAGCAGAGACCCCAGGCAGGGATATTTCCTCCCTCCCTTCCTAATTCGGTAAATTTCATGGGCACGTTATTAGAAGTCCTGGGTTCAGGAATGACAGGATGAAGAGCTCGCTGCCAAGAAGGCCTCTCATGTTCATTGCTGTCGAGGAGGTAGTGAGACCTCCGTTATCACAGGCGTGAAAGCAGAGGCTGGATCCTCATTTCTCCAGGCTGTCCTTACACTGTTCTCCTGCCCTCTGTCTTGTCCACACAGACTGTGAGCTCCATGAGGGTGGAGATCACTCAGTCATCCAACACACCTTTACTGCACACCTACTGTGTGCCAGGCGCTGCTAGCCAGAGGATGCATCAGGGAACAGCATACAAGGTCTCTATCTTCTAGCAGACTCTTATCTCTCTCGGGTGGTAGTGTGTGGTGATCTTTCCAGAGGGAGGTATCTGGGGTCTGTGCTGCTGTGTTCGTAGAGTCACAGCCTCCTCCCCTCCCACTCAGCCTCCGGGAGTCATTGACTGGCCATGTTCCTTTCAGTCCACAGTGGGCCGTGCCCTCCATGTGGATGGCATTTGTTTACAGGGCCTCAGGGCCTGCTTCCTTCCCCTTCTCCCCTAGGAACGTCTTTATCGGGGTGGGCACAGAGAGAAACACATGACTCCTGAGACTGCCTGAAGCCCACTCAACTCCATGGAGATCGGCCCCCGAGATACTCTCCTTCTTAGGAAAACTCAGAGTGGAGGAGCCACGGCTGTTAGTGGACTCCAGTGGCTGTGGCATGTGTCTGCCTGCAGTTTCCAGGGGCCTGGCTTTATCTGTGTAGATTGGGATAATCTAGAGTAGTTGCTGGAGCTTCTGGGGTTAAGCCGCCTGGACACGCACCAGCCTCTCCTCCTGAGCACTGCACACAATTATCCCAGGGGAGCGGCGGGTGGCCTGGCAGCTGGCACCTCTGCAGTGGAGGTGGCAGTGGGGGCTTGGAGATTGCGGTTCCCTTCCCTGGGCAGCCCGGGGAGGTGTAACCCTTGCCAGCTGAGTGAAATATCCTCCTGCAATGAGTGTGCGGGACTAGACGAAAGGCAGCACTGGAGCCCTGGGAGGACACCGGAGGATAAGGGCAGGACCTACCCTGGGCCGGGCACTTGGCATTCATTCTACCTCACTGGGTTCCCCCAGCCTGGGGGTACCACAGCCAGGCCACACAGCCCAAGCCACGTAAGTGGCATTTGATGAAGCCAGGATTAAAAACCCGGTGCATTTGTGTCCGAGGTTGATATTCATTCACCAGGCTGCCTCCCTGCTAACTCCCTGGGCTGAGGACCAGGACTCAGAGGCTCAGAGGAGTGAAGTGACCTGCTCAAGGTCACAGAGCGAGCCTGTGACATTTCTGGGCTGAGACTCCTGAGCCTCCCACTTCAGGAAAATAAGTGATGTGTGGGTAATACCCCCACTGCATAGCAGTGGGGAAGGTTGGAGGATGGTGGGGCTGGAGCCCTGGGAGCGTGTGAGGGACTCAGCTCCAGTGCCGGGTGTCAGGCTGCTGTGGTGCTCTTGGAAAGTACGAAAGAATTCCTGAGGGAGCATGCACAGCAGTGTCCAGAACTGGCCCATCCTCCCTGGGATGCAGTGGATTATTCACAGTCAGGCTCTCGGGAGGAAGGAGCTGTGGACTTGGAGTTGGAGAACCCCCGGCATAGGCAGCTGGTATTAGAAATCCAAAGTGCAGGCCAACTAGAGACCTTCGGTGTGGTCCCTGAGAGGGCACAGAGGCAGGGTGTGTTGCAGGGAGAGCCCAGCCCCAGGCATATGGCAGGGCAGAGAGGGCATGGGGGTGCTGGGCTTCCCTGGACGCTTCCCTGGAATTGCCCAAGTTGCACTGGTCTGGAAGGAGGCCCCAGCACAGCCTGCGCAAGGAAGCTGGTGTGCATGGAGGCCTTGGGGAATGATTCTGCAGCTGTGCAGCAAATACTGGCTATCGGTTTAGCTGGGCCCTGGGAAAGGAATACATTACAGGGAATTGCAGGCCAGGCACATTTAATCTATGCTAATTTACCGTATTGGAGAGAAGGAGAGGGAGGGAGAGAGATGGAGATAGAGCGAGCAAGTGCAACTGGACTAGTGGACACCATTAGCCTCCATCTCTCTTCGTACCTGAATTGGGAACAGGAGGGTTTAGTTTCTTGGGGTCTCATGGGCTGTGTGCCTCTAGCCTGCCGAATGTGAGTCCAGTGTCTGCCCACACGTGTCCCTGCCCCTGAATATAAACCGGCTGCCTTGCCTGGGCTTAGTCAAAGGGGCAACAGCCATCCCTCTGATGACAAGTGGCACCGCAGCTCAGGCAGCCACGGCAGTTGTTGCTCTGAGTCACTTGCTGTGAGCCCGGAAGGTGCTGCTGGTTCACACACTGCTTCCTCATGGGGTTGGTCTGGGCGTGACTCTTGCCCACCCGACTGACTTTGAACCGGCCCCCGGTCAGGGCCGACCCCTAACTTCAGATGTGGCTTCCCCATCCTGGGGCAGCCCCCAGGCACTCCACGGCAGGGCAGTGAGGGCACAGGGTTGCATGCTGTGAGTTCATCCTCCAGGGTGGAGTGTGTGCGGGCAGCCTGGGGAGGGAACACGGCTGGAACATGAAGAGGGGTGGAGTTGGGGGCTCCTCTCGAATCAACCGACTGGCTGACTGTGGGCAGAGCTTGGCACCACTTCACTCCTGAAACTGCTCATTCATTCTCTCCCTCAAAACCATTGAGCCAGCCCTGGCTATGGGTCAGGCCAGAGCTCACCTGTGAAACAGACACGCAAATGAATCCATCAAGAATGCTGGGGTCGGGGACCGAGGTAGATGTGGGTTTGAGGGGCTTGGGCTCTGGGAAGATAAAAGGTGTCCCCAGGTGGGTTCCCGAGCCTGGGTTGTTACAGGTGAACAGGAGTTCACTAGGTGGACAAGGGACAGGAGGAGGCACAGCCTGTGCAGAGGCATGGAGGTGTGGCCAGTGAGCTCAGGCTGTTAGAGCAGTTCTGGGATCTGGGGCTGGAGAAGATGCTGGTGGCCTGATCCAGAAGGGCCCTGTGTGTCCTTTGGAGTGGCTCCTTTTCTCTGCAGAGTGGGTCACCAAAGGCTGTGTTCTAGGGAAGGTATTTGGAGAGGATGTGTCTCCCAAGGCATTCTCCAGCCTGCCATGTTCAGTTAAGTTCTGAGTGGCTGTTTCAGATCTAGTGACCATGCAGTGTCTTGTCACTCATTGTTTTGCTCCATTTGTCTGGCCACCCACCCACCCAAGTCTTACCATGTTCTGAGCCACTATCTACTTACAAATTTTAAAGTTAAATTATTTGGGAAACTAATCATTTAATGAGTCATAGAAAGATGTCTGTGATAGAAACACCCAGTGATTTATTCATTCATTCAAGATGCATTTGTTGAGCATCTTCTATGTGCCATGCTGGGGGTTCCGTAGTGACAAAGCTCTGCCTTCTCTTTGAACTGATGTTGCAGTGGGGAGAGATAAATGGAGTAAGCAAGTCAGCACAAAGGCAGGAGGGAAGGCTGGTCAATGTATGGGGACCACACAAGGCTGGCTGGACCACATGGCTGGGTGGCAGGGATGGTTGGTTTAGATGCGATGGTGAGAGAGGGCCTCCTGTGAGAGCTGGCAATGACATGGCCGACTGATGACAGGGATAAGCCCCTGCAGGAATCTGAGGGCCAAAGGAGCCCTGGGTGCAGAGGCTCAGGGGTGGGGACAAGTGAGGAGCCTCAGGGAGGCCAGGGCAGAACCTGGGGCAGGAGGCAGACCCAGATGACACCAAATCCTCTTGACTGGGCTGAGAATGGGAACTGGCGTGGAGCATGAAGGGAACCCACTGGCACGTTGGCAGTGGGTGGTGACATTGCCAGGGTGCTCTGGGGGGATGTGTCATGGGGAGAGTTAGAATGGCAGCAGGGGGGCGGGGGTGGCCAGAGGGAAGCCATCCCAGGGACCTGGCAGAGAAGATGGGGCTTGGGTCAGGGTGGTGACCGTGGAGGGGAAGAAGTAGGCAGACTGGCGATGAGTATTAGAGCGGAAGCTGTCAGGACCTGCTGACATGGCTGGATGTTGTGAGAGGGAAACAAGCCAGGAGAAATCCGGTGGGAAGGTTTGAGTGGAGATGGGGAAGGGTGGGGTCAAGAGCTTGGTCTAGGTGTGTTCAGCCAGAGATGCTTGTTAGACATCAAGTGACAAGGATGGGGGGTGGTGAGGGCACAAGTTGAGTGGTCCCCACGATGCAGTAGTAGAAATTGTCATGGCCAGCAACTCCCAAGAGCCCTGCCCAGGTCTAGGAAGCTCAGATGCTGCCCTGGCTAATATACTAGAGATGGGAAATGACCAGTCCAGGTGTGGCTAACAAGGAGGCGGGAGGTGCCAGGAGCTGGGGAGCAGGTTGTGACAGGCCCTGACCTGAGGCTGCTTCAGGGCCCACGTTCTCCCTCCTATTCCCCAACCCAGGACCTCAGGTACCCGGAATGCAGCCATCATAACTCTTGGTTCATGCTTCACTCCCATCACTGGTCCATGCCTGGCCCCGTTTATTTATGATAGCAATACACAAATAAATACCAAGATGTGCACTCACCAGCTTAGTGTCTGTAAGCTGCGTCTCCCCATGTGCCCTCACCATCCCACCTGCCTGCTTTCCCACAGGTGACCGCTGTCCATCTTACCTTCATCCTGCCCTGTCTCTGTTCTGGTTTGCTTTATTATATAATGCGTATGATTTTTTAGAAGTTTTGCTTATGATTTGCAAACTTTTAATTAAGATATAGCTCATGTATAACAAAGGGCACACGTCTTAGCTGCACTCTCATGAATTTTTACAGTTGTACGTGTCTATGGAGATGAATATATCAACTACTTTCAGTTGGTGTTTTCAGTCTTGTTAATTTTAGCCACTCTGATGGGCATGTCGTGGTGTCTCATTGTGGTGTTCTTTTGCATTTTCCTAATGATTAAGAATGTACAGCGTCTTGTCATGGGTCTCCCAGCCATTAGACTTTCCTCTTTTGTGAAGTATCTGTACAGCGCCCCCCTACCTTATCCAAGGGGGATGTGTTTCAACCCCTAGTGGATGCCTGAAATCTCTGATAGTGCCACACCCTATATACATGACGTTTTGTCCTATACATACATAAGATGGGTGGATGGGTAGATGGAGGGATGGATAGGTGGATGGAGAGATTGATGAGTGGATGGATGGAGAGATGGGTGGATGGAGGAATGGTTGACTGGATGGAGGGATAGATGGGTGGGAGGAGTGTTGGATGGGTGGATGGGAGGATGGGGGATGGATGGGTGGATAGGGAGATGGATGAGTAGATGAAGGGATGAATAGATGAATGGATGGAGGGATGGATGGGTGGGTGGAGTGATGGATAAGTGGATTGAGGGATGAATGGCTGGATGGATGGGGGATGGGGGATGAATGGGGGATGGATGGGTGGATGAAGGGATAGTTGGATGGATGGGTGGCTGGATGGGTGGAGGAGTGGATGGATGGTTGGATGGATGGATGAGTGGATGGAGAGGTGAACAGATGGATGGATGGAGGGATGTATGGGTGGAGGACAGGAGGGAGGGAGAAAGGGGTAGAAGGATGAAGGGTGGATCAGTAGAGGGAGGGAAGGATGGATGGATGGGTAGATGGGTGGGCAGATGGATGGAGGGAGGGAGGGAAGGAAGGAGGAATAGGTAGGTGGGCAGGTAGATGGAGGGAGAGAGGGAAGGATGAGGTGGTCTGGAAGCATCTCAGATGGGACTAACAGGAACGTTTCAGATTTGTGGCAGCTGTTTCTTGGTACTGGAGTCTGGGCACAGGTGGGCGTTTACAGTCCTGTCTGGTGCTTCTGAGCTAGGCAGAGTGATGGAACTAGTCTGTTATATCTCACGTGGAGGTGAGCTTGTGGCACAGAATGGTTCCTTGTGCTTTAGGGGGTCCAATTTTGAGAACACAAACACGGGGCTTGCTGCTGTGGTCTTCCTATTCGGGATGGGGTGGGAGATGTGCGCTGGGCTGTTCCTGGTAGCAGTACCAAGTCAGCGCAGGAAAGCATTTTCTGCTCAGAGCTGTAGAAAACGGACAGCACGGGCTGGGTGCAGTGGCTCACGCCTGTAATCCCAGCACTTTGGGAGGCCGAGGAGGGTGGATCACCTGAGGTCAGGAGTTCGAGACCAGCCTGGCTAACATGGTGAAACCCCTTTTCTATTAAAAATACAAAAAGCCTGGTGTGGTGATGCACACCTGTAATCCCAGCCACTCGGGAGGCTGAGGCAGGAGAATCGCTTGAACCCAGGAGGCAGAGGTTGCAGTGGGCTGAGATCACCCCATTGCACTCCAGCTTAGGCAACAAGAGTGAAACTCCATCTCAAAAAACAAAAAACAAAAAAAAGAAAGAAAGAAAGAAAAAGAAAACAGATAGCACGAACGCGCAGGACAGGGACCCGAGCCACCCCTTCTGAGCGCCTACTGCGTGCCCTGAACAGCGCTAGGCCTTTTCCGCTGAGGAATCCCGGGTGATCCCCCTGAAGCTCTGGAAGGCTGAGTGCCACCATCCCCATTGCAGAGATGGGACAGCTGAGGTGCAGCGTGAGCCGCCCCAGCGGTGGGCGACCCTGGTCTCCATCTCCTAGGCTGGGAGCCAAGGTTAAGAGCAGCCCCTGCCTTGCAGGACCGTGGGAGGCAGAAGTGCGACAGTGCTCTGAAGAGACTTGGCGAACCCTCTGCTGATGTGGGGCGGTGCTCTGTCATACAGGTGTGACTTCACCCCTGTTTCTCTGTCTTTCTTGACTGGGATCATCCGGGGAGTCAGTGGGCACAGCTGCTCACCTGCTGGGTCCCGCACTGCTCACTGAGGTTTTCCTCGATGACAGTCGCACATAGAGGCGGCGGGTGGGTCTGAGGCTGCAGGCAGGGCCCCAGCTCTCCGCAGCTCTCCCTGGGCTTGGTGTCTTCCCTGCCTGATGGAGAGTTACCCCCGCGGCCCATGAAGAAGTAGAGTGCCTGTGTCCTCCCTCCTGAAGGCCGGACAGTCCCCTCTGGAGGGGGTTCACAGATGGGCAGGGGGAAGGGGAGCTGGAGACATTCTGAGCCCAGTTCCATTCTTGGCTCACCTGGAGACAGGCCAGGGGCCTAGGGAGGAAAGCCGAGTCCCAGTCCGGGATGGGGTCTGCCAGGCCCCACAGACCCCTGCCCAAACCTTCGTCTGTTCACTGGCGTGCTCCGCATGCTCAGGGCTCCACACGTGATGGGTGCTCAGTAAATGTGAGGAACCATGAGAGGAAGCAGGGAGGGAAGGATGAATTCTTGGACATGGGGCCATGTGACTCAGTCTGGCCTATGGGCAGGGGCTGTTAGTCTCTTCCACCAGTGGTTATCCGCCCATCATTTGCCAGCACAGGGCTCCCTGACTTGCTTTGAGACCCACCACATCCTCTCTGTGCGCATCTGACTAATGGGCACCGCAAGCGCAGTGTCTCAGCTGCTGGTGGGGTTTGCTCGTTCCTGGAGCAGCTACTCCTTGCCTCTCTGGTGTGTGTCCTGTGTCCCGGGCACTCTGCAGACCTTCCGTTCTTGCCATGGGCCTGGGGCAGGGGCATCACCAGATCAGACTTGGGAGTCTCTGGAATCTGGGGGTGCCCACTACGGGAATTTGTCCTGTGCATGTGGGCAGAGAGATGGGCTATGGGGTTCTGGGGAACTGAGAAGTTCAGTTTAACAAAGGGACAACTTCCAGAGGTGTGTGAGGTGAAAATCAACAAGAGCCGTGCAGTTTCCATGGACTAGTGACAGTGGGAGCCCTTGCTGCGCCTCAGCTGCAGGGGCAACACCTGTGTATTTGTGTGCCTGTGTGGGTGAGTTGTGTGTGTGTGTGTGTATGTGTGTGTATGTATGTGTGTGTGTGTGTATGTATGTGTGTGTATGTATGTGTGTGTATGTGTGTGTGTGTGTGTGTATGTATGTGTGTATGTATGTGTGTGTGTATGTGTGAGTATGAGTGTGAGTGTGTGTGTGGTGGTAATGGAACCCCATGAGCAGCAGGAATGAATGCTCCAGCCTCTCCTCCGTCCTTCCCACCTCCTGGTGCCTGGGTTGGCTGAAAGAGTTCGGCCAAGAGAGCAGTGGAGCTGGGTGACGCACTGTGTGGAGGTCAGCCTCCTAGGACACAGAGCCAGGCTCAGAATGGCGCCCGGCACACTGAGCACATGCAAAGGCCATTACGAGTGTGGTATGACTCTTTCCAGCCCTCAAAGGTAGGGGTCCAGCACAGGCTTTTTTATCGTGGTGCAATGCACATAACATAAAATTGACCATCGTAACCATCTTTGAGTGTACAGTTCGGGGGTATTAGTACATTCACATTGTCATACAACCGTCACTACCATCCATCTCCAGAACTTTTCATTTCCCCAAACTGAAACTCTGTCCTCATGAAACACGGACTCCCCATTCCTCCTCCCCCAGCCTCAGGCACCCACCATTCCACTTTCTGTCTCCATGAGTTTGACTACTCCAGGGACCTCATTAAAGGGCAATCCCACAGTATTTATTCTTTTGTGACTGGCTTATTTCACTTAGAGTAACGTCCTCAAGATTCATCCATGTTGAATTCCCTTCCTTTTGAGGGCTGCACGTAAGGACGGGTGCACCACATTCTGTTTATTCATTCATCCATCGCTGGCCACTTGGGTTGCTTCCACACTGGAGCTGTTGTGAGTAATGCTGCTATTCATGTGGATGTACAAAGATCTTGTTGAGACCCCGCTTTCATTTCTTTCCTGTATATACCCAGACGAGGGGTTGCTGGATCATACATTAATTCTGTGCTTAATTTTTTGAGGAACCACCATATTGGTTTTATAACAGTGGCACCATTTTTCATTTCCATCACCAGTACGCAAGGATTCCAATTTCTTTACATGATTGTTAGTGTCTGTTTTTTGATAGGAGCCATCCTAATGGGTGTGAGGTGCCAGCACAGACTTTTGCACATGGTAGAATAAGTGGATAGAGACGGCGTCTGGTCATTGAAGCAAGACTCCTCTTGGCAGCGGCTGCAGTTGGCTGGAGCGTCACCGTGGATTGGAAAATAATGTAGTATTTCTTTTAAAGTACTCCATAATAATTTTCCCCACATTATTTTCCCATTTGTCCTAACTAGCAGGGTTTTGGTGTAACAAAGCTATCCAAAAAGCCACAAGGTTTATGACTATAAATGAACTCTCTCAGCAACACAGATGCATGGCATTGAGGCTAAATTAATGGCTGTGATTTCTGTGTATTGGAATCCTGGAAATGAAAATGCTGTTTCCCCTATGGACAAAGCTTTGGTCTTGAATCATCCTAGGGAAAAATGTAGTGCTTCTCTCCAGGATACTGGATGTTGTGGCCATGCCTGTGACCCGTGGGTCTATCCTTTGCATATGAAATCTTAAAGCAGGCTGGGCATGGTGGCTCAGGCCCATAATCCCGCACTTTGGGTGGCCAAGGCAGGAGAATTGCTTGAGGCTGGGAGTTCAAGACCAGCCTGAGCAACATAGCAAGACCTCATCTCTACCATAAATAAATAAATAAATAAGTTAGCTGGACCTGGTGGTATGCAACTATAGTTCCAGCTACTCGGATCACTTGAGCCCAGGAGTTTGAGGCTGCAGTGAGCTATGATTGCATTCCTGCACTCCAGCCTGGATGACAGAGTGAGACCTGTCTCTAAAAAAGAAGAAAGAAATCTTAAATCAGCCTTTCCCAATGTCTCCTCCCCAGGACTCCTGCCAAACTTGGAAACAGCACACAAGGGCACAGGGGAACTGGTGGGTACAGAGGGAAGGTTGGGAGCTTGGAGTCTGAGCTCCGGTCACCGCCCTTCCTGGCCATGTGGCCTTGGGCGAGCTGACTTCTGTTTCTTTGAGGACCACCCGTTGCCCCTGCTGCAGATGGAGGAGTGAGACTCGCCTCACGTGTTTGTTGTGCAGAGTAAATGGCATAACTCACAGGCAGTCCCCCCAAAGCTGAGTCGAATGCAGCTGCTTGTCATTGAAGCGGTGCAGTGAGGCAGGACTCAGGGAACCAGGCACGGGGTCCTGGCTTGATTTCCCCATCTTGCTGATACTTTTGTTTCCAGGCGCATGTTACGGCTTTCCGCTGTTAACTCATCCTCCTATGCCTGTGATCTCATTGGATCGTCCCAAGAAATTATCATTTCTAACTTAGAAATGAGAACGGGGAAGCACAGAGAGGTTTAGTGACTCGTCCAGAGTCACACAGCAAGGCAGTAACTGATCAAGAGCCGATGAAACAGAGCAACATGTGTGTGAAATGTAACATGTTCTTGCTGGACCGGCTTGCTCGCCCTTCCTGCTGTGCCATCTCCTGGAAAGCAGCCCAGCCTGGAGAGCAGGGGCTGGCAGCCATTCTTCCCCACTCCCTGGGCCTCTTGGCTGCCTGTCCATCAGGAGTCAGGCGCACTTCCCTGCCAGGCGGTCACCCTGACCTGGGGTGCTCAGTTCACCCTCTCAACTTCGTTATCTGGAAAGGGATCCAGCCCTGGATTTTTATGAAAGTCCCTTTTTCAGGTTGTTGTTGGCTATAGATATGATCGTTGTTTCTGATGTAGAAGGTCTAAGGAAGCAGAAAGAGAAACGTGAGTCTGGAGAGGCCCCTCAAGCTGAAGTCAGTGAGGGGACATGGTGGAGAATTTCCTTCCAGTCTTCCTGGGGCATGGTTGTTCACAGTTGAAACAACTCGGTAACTGCTTATAAATGATAAGGGGGGAGTGTGTGTGTGGGGTATGTGTGTGTGTGTGTATGCATGTCTGGTGTATGCATATAGTGTGTGATGTGTTTGTGTATGTGTGTGTTGTGTGTGTTGTGTGTGTGTGTGTGGTGTGTGTGTGCGTGGCATATGTGAGTAGTCTCTGGTGTATGTATATGTGTGTGCACATGTGGCATATGTGCATGGTGTGTATATGTGTGTGGTGTGTGTGCGTGTGGCATATGTGTGTAGTGTGTGGTATATATATGTGTGATGTACGTGTGTTGTGTGTGTGGTGTCTGCACGTGTGGCATATGTGTGTGGTGTATGTGTATGGTATGTGTGTGAGACGTATGTGTGTGGAGTGTAGTGTATCTGTTTGTTGTGTGTGTGGGTGTGTGTGTGTGGGGGAGGTGTGTGTGAGGGGGGCGTGTGTGTGGGAGGTGTGTGTGGCATATGTGTGTGGTGTGTTGGTTTCCCTGGAATCCTGTGGGGGCTGCTTCTCTGCCCTGTCCCAGCTGCTTGCAGGGGTCCTGGCAGCTTTGCCTGGAGCAGAGGGAAGGGCATCCTTGCATAACTGGGCAGCCATGGAGGACTCAGATGGGGGTGGGATGTCCTCATGGGCAAGTAGGTTCCTAAGGGCCACAGGGGCCACTCCAGGCCTTGGCGCTGGAAGCCTATGTGGGGCCAGCCGCTGCACAGGACCTGAAAAGTACACTGAAGCAGGGTTGCAGGGCTGGCCTTGGCCCGTGGGAAAGAGTGGAGGGGCAGCCACAGCACAGCAAGTGGGGAGTGGCAGGCAGGGACACTGCTGATGCTCAGAGCTGGGCTACGGGGAGGATTTGAGGCAATGTCCCACGCGGTCCTGTGTGAGCTGCTCAGCTTGGAAAGGGGCCGCTGCTCTGCAGAGGTGTCCCTGAATGGCTCCTGTCCCAGGGGGTGTCCTAGGAGCTTTGGGGTGGAGGTATGGCCGATGCCCATTTTCTCAGTCATGACAGCTGGAGCTGGAGTTCCCAGCCCAAGCTGTCAACCAGGACTGGGTCAAATGTGTTGGCCCCTAGAGAAGGGGCCAGGCGTGGCCGCCTCCAGAAAGCCTCCTCACTGCCCCAGCTCTCTTCCACCCCAAGCCCGGCCAGTGCCTCCTCTGGGCTGGGAGCTTTCTGTGATGTGAGGCTGGTCTCACATTTTCACTGCCATGTTGTGTCGCCTGCCCCACCAGCTCCCCCTGTCCCCTTGCACCCCCAGCATGCCATGCATGTAGCTGAATGCAGGAGTGACTGACCACACTCTTTATGTGCATGAGTTTTCAATATGGAAACAAGTTACGTTACAGAGAGCTTGGAAGACACAGGCTAAACACTCGCCCGGCAGCCTCCCGAGCCCAGCTATGGTCACTCTGGTGTATTCCATTCTGGGCATTTCTTCTCAGCAGGCTTTTTCTTTCCTAGGAACAGAAAGTGTGGGATTCTGCTTTTCTTCAGCAGAATAGTAACTCCTCACTCCAAGGGCATGAACTCTGGCAGGCGCTGGCTTCAGCTCCCACATGCCCTGCCATGTCGGGTGCTTTGGGTGGAGGCTTAGCCTCTTCTTATGGTGGAGAAACACAGGCTTGAACATGGCAGTGCCTTGCCCACGGTCACACAAGTGTGTAAGAGGACGCAACCAGCTGGCGTGAGAGCTGGAATTCAAAGCCAGGTGGCTGTAGCATGGTCCTGGCTCTAAGTCACCACCAAGCCACACTCAGAACTTGGGCATTTCCCCATGCTACCCAGAGTGCCATGCACAGGACTCTTGGTGGTGGCAGAACATTCCAGCGGTCATCACCGCCTAGGAACTGAGCTGTGTGAGATCTGCATCTCACTGTGGGTGGAACCCCTTCCGGCCCCCTGCCTGCCCTGGTTGGCGAGTTCTCAGATTAGATCTCCAGGGGCAGTATGCACTCTTCAGATGAGCCGCCCGGAACCTCCAGGGGGACAGCCCGCGGCCATCCCAAGCTTCAGAATTACTCTTTAAATATTTTATGTTTACATGGATGCAGGGCTTATGTTTTGGGAGAAAAAAGTCCACAAATGGGCCATAACAAGCAGGAGAAGCAGAAAGAAAATTACCTTTTAATGTCTGGATGAGCTTGTTGACCGTAGGACTAAATTATAGGGGTCCTCTATGGGGGCATGAGCAGAAATTGCTAGAACTAGAGGAAACAGGCCACATGGCCTGAGCTCAGCACCTCTTCACACAATTCTCCTCCAGGCAAGGGTCATCATCTGTGTCCTTTCAGACCCTGCCTACCCACAGAGTGGAAGCCCTGCCCTGGGGCCATAGGGCATAGCCCTCTCCACAGAGAGGCCTCGGGAGGCCAGGTGCACACTGTGCACACACATCCAGGCCGTGGGCACCATGCTCCGCTCCTGCTGGGCAGCCTTGGGCAGGTCACTTGGGCCCTCCGAGACCAGGGTTTTTCTTCCCCCTGGCTGGGGGATTTGCTCCCACCTAGCTCATAACCAGCCTGTACTAAAGCCTAATTCAGCCTTGACTATTTCCCTTGGCCTCTCTGGACCTCAGTGCCCACCTGTGAATGGGACACAGTTTCCTACCAGCTTGCAATGTTGATGCCCCACCCATGCCTGGCCTCTGTACCTCCCTGAACCACTCCACTGGTCATAAGGTGGGATGCAGACTAGCGACTACCGCATGCGGCCGTGAGGTTCTCAGGGCCTGGGTGTGGACTCTGTCAAGGTGCTGCTGAATAAGGCCAGCAGCTTGGTCGTAGGGGCCCTGGGCATTCTGCAGCCTGTGGGGGACATTTGAGGCCCCCAGTCCCTGTAGCCTTGTTGGGAGTGGCCTGCCCTGTAGCTGGCCTGGTGATGAGAATTGTCTGCTGGGACACTTCAGGATGGGGCCAGGCGCCAGCATGTCCTGTCTGCCAGGCTGGGAACTCAGCGCCTGTCCAGCTCAGCCCCAGCAGGGCAGGGAGCACTGCACCCTCCAGTGCCCCTGGCCACGCATCTGCCCTTTATGAAGATGCCTCCTTCCTGCTGTTGTGGGCGCTTGGGGGCTGCAAAAGTTGATTTCAAAAAATGTGTGCAGGAAGCAAGTGTTTCCCATTCAAGTGAAGGAAGACATGGTTCATGTGCATCCCTGACCTTCCACAGGGGATCCCGGTTAAGATGTCTTCAGGCTCCTGGAGAGGCAGGCAAATCTACACAGTCCCAAGAGGAGGTAGCCTTTGATGTCCTTGCTGTCTTGGTCTGTGGTCCACAGTGTCCCAGGGCACAGGGGCCTCCGAGCGGAGGCAGTCTCACGGCAAAGGTCTTAACTGCAGCACTCCTCAACTCTCCCTACATATCCTGCCTGAGAGAACACTCTTCTTGCCTCTGAGCTGGGTCCGCTGCGCAGTGACACCCCCACTGGGATCCCATAGACTCTCCTGCTCCCCCTGACTTGGGACAAGCCTGTGTGGCTTGAGAGACAAGGAATAGAGCCCCTGCGGCTGCTGCTTTCTGGACTTCCTGAGATGGGCTCTCCAGCCTGCTCCCCACCACACACACATACACACACACACATGCATACACAAGTACATACGCACGCATGCCAGATATTCATTATTCATTCACTGAAAGATTTACCTTTCATTTGCAAAGGGGATCAGAAACGCGTGGTCTTCTCACTGGGAAGGAAGCAGGGAGACTTGGCAGGCTGCTCACGCAGCCCTCTCAGTGGCCTGTTCTCCAGGAGATGAGGTTGAGTGACAACCAGACGTGCAGGGCAAGCAGCCTGGGAAATGCTGCAGTGACAGGAGCCTGGCTCAGAGGCGCTCAGGAAGGAAGCCACATTGTGCCCCCAGTTGAGGAGGAAGGAAATATGCACCTTGGGGAGCAAAGCTTGCCAAACCTTAGTGGCGTAGAACAACAGGCTTCATGGGTTACCTTTCCTCGTCTCTGACGACAGGATGGCTTGCCTCCACTCCACAATGTCTGTGGCACCAGCTGGAAGAAGACTCAGAGGCTCGAGGTGCCTGGATGGCTGGGCTGGGGTCACCTGAAGGCTCTGTCACTAACGTGTCTTGGCCGACGCTGGCATCCTCTTGGAGCCTAGCTGAGACTGTGGGCTGGCACCCCCTCCCAGGCTTCCCCACATGAACTGGGCTTCCTCACAGCATGGTGGCTGGGTTCAAAGAGTGAGTGTCCCCAGAGAAAGAGAGAGAGAGAAAGAGGGAGGGGACACAGGCACGAGATGGGAGCTGTATTGCCTCTTTTGTAAAAAACCCAAACTCTTAATAACTTTTTAAAAAAGTAACATTTTATTCAGAGACCATTGTAGGTGCACATGTAGTCATAAGAAATAATACAGAGAGACCCATGTCCCCTCTACCCAGTTTCCTCCAGTGGTAACATTTTACAAAACCACAGTCAAATATGCCAGCTAGGAGTATTATTGACACTGATACCAGCTCCCCATCTTATCCACATTGCCCAGTTTTATTTGTACTCATTTGTGGATGTACTTAGGATTATGCAGTTTTGTCATATCCACCACCACCATCAAGATGCAGAATAGTTTCAGCACCACAGGAACCCCTCATGCTGCCCTTTGACAGCACATCCACTTCCCTGCACAGCCCCATTTCTGTAATTTTGTCATTGCAAGAATGTTGACCCCGTGAAATCATATAGCGTGTGTAACCTTTTGAGATTGGCTTTCTTCATTCCGTGTAAATGTCCTTGCCTTCTATCCAAGCTGCCGGGTGTATCCATAATTCATTCTTTTTGATTGCTGAATAATGTTCCATGAATTGGATTCACCAGAGTTTCTTTTTTAAGTGCATTTGAGTACAGTTACTGGGTCACATGGTAATTGCACGTTTAGTTTTATAAGAAACTGCCAAATTGCCACAGTGGCTGTACCATTTTATCTTCCCACCAGCAGTGCCTGAGTGGTCTGGTTTCTCTGTATCCTCCCCGGAGTCTGGTGTCACCACTCTTTCTTGTTTTAGTCATCACAGTAGGCATGCAGTGGCATCTCATCTTGCATTTTCTGCATGTCTTACACGGCTAACGTTGTTGAACCATTTCATCTGCTTATTTGTCATCTGTGTATCTTATAAAGTGTTTGTTTGTGTTTTTTGCCCATTGTCTAATTGGATTGTTTGGTGTTTTACTGTTGAATTTTGAACATTTTTTATATTCTAGATACTACTCGTTTGTCAGATGTGGGATTTGTAACATTCTCCCCAGTCAGTAGCATGCCTTGTCATCCTCTTGACAGTATCTCTCACAAAGCAAATATTTTACAATTTTGCTGAGGTCCAACTTCCTGCCTTTTCTTTGTGTGGATTGTGGGTTTGGGGGTCAAGTCTATGAACTCTTTGCCTCAGGCTAGATCTGGGGTTTTTTTTTTCCTATGTATTTTTCTAAAGGTTTTGTGGATTGACATTTTCCATTTAAGCCCATGATCCACTTTGGGTTAGGGTCTGAGGTTGAGGCTGGAGTTTGCTCGTATTGCCTGCGGATGTCCAAGCCTGGCGGTCCCTTGGTGCCTTAATTTCCTATGTGTTCTGCGGGTCAGGGCTGTTAGGAAGGCCTGCCAGATTCAAAGGAGGAAACACGGACCTCGCCTCTCAGTCTTTGGAAAATATAGCCTACCTCGAGGGGTCTCCTCTGGGATTTCCAGGTGGGCACCCTCCAAATCGGAATCATAGGTTTGTGGTGGGCCTTCCATGGTAACTACATGCTTGTAGAAAGCAGCTCTGAGAAGTGGGGGTGGAAAGCGAGTTGGAGTGCCTCGACAGGAAGCACCTGGCCCTGCGAGGGAACACTGACTGGAGTTTCAGGAATCACAGAGCGGTGGGCGGTGCCTGGCCTGACGCGCTGGGAGGAGGCATTCCCCGTACCTGAGGGACAGGGCACAGGTGGTGTCCCTGGAGCCCAGTGAGAGTCTGAGCATAGGAGAGGCTGCCTAACAGGTCAAGAAACACGGGAATAAACTTGCAGCCCAGCTGGGAGGTGGCTGCGGAGTGAGCACCCCAACCTCCTTCGCCTCTGCTGACACCCGCCACTGACTCAATCCAACCACTCCAGGCTGAGTTGCATACCTCCAAATTCATAGGCTGAAGCTCTAACCCCCGCTACCTCAGGACAGGCTGAGGAGACACAGCCTTTGCAGAGGCGATTAAGGGAAAATGAGCTCATTGCGGTGGCCCTGATCCAATCTGACTGGTGTCCTCTTAGGAAGAGGGGATTAGGTCGCAGACACACATAGAGGGAAGACCATGCAGAGTCTCGGGAAAGGGGGCTGTTGGCCAGCCAAGGAGGGAGAGAGGCTGCCAGAGAAACCACCCTTGCCAACCGAAGCCTTGCTCTCTGAATTCCAGGCTCCAGAGCTGTGAGGAAACCACGGTCTGTTGCCGAAGCCCCAGGGCATGGTCCTTGTCAGCCCGGCTGACTGATAGACACTGGAAGCTGCTGGCTGCTGGTGGAGTCGCACAGGCCGATCTGGGTGTGAGCAGGTGCAGGCAGGAGGGTGTGGGGCTGGGGGAAGTGGGACAGTGTCCAGCACAGCATGTGTCCAGGGAGAGCCCTGCAGAGAAGGGAGGCTTAAGCTCTGACATCAGCCTCGTGGTTTCCAATGGCCTCTTTCCTGCATCTTAAGTGTTCTAGACCCTTGAGCTTGGCACAGCCCAAACTGAACTCATGATACTGCTCTCCTAACCCCCTAAACCTGCACCTGCTGTTCCCCTTCCTTTCTTCCTGTCACCCTGGCAGCCTGGGCCAGCACTCCTCTTCGTCCCCTCCATGCCCTGTTCCCAGTCACCACCCGACGGTCCACATCCTTCATCCTCCAGCCTGCTCCCCTTCCTGCGGTCCCCACTCTGTAGCCAGAGAGCTCTTTCCAAGCCACCTCTGATCTTTACCTTCCTAGTTTAAAACTCGCCAGTGGATTTCAGACCTCCCACCCCCAAATATGTATTTAGAATGTAAACGACATTGCCACAGACCGGAAATGGCTCAGAAGCGCAGAGTCATCAGTGGGGCTGAAGCTGTGGATCTGTTGAACTCCACACTCGCAGGCAGAGAGGGAGTTGGTGGGCGACAGGGGGCAGAGATGCCCATGAGAGTCAGGGGAAGGGGGCAGGCTCTGTGTGTGAGCCCTGGGCAGGTGGGCTTCCTGTGCTAATAGGACAAGGCTGAGAAAAGTTGCTGCCCACCTCTGCTGCTGCAACTGGGTTCCTGTCCGGCCACCAGGGGCTTGAGGATGTACGCATGCAGCTGCATGGCCAGGACTGGACCTTTGCCCACTGCCCAGAGATGGCCCCTGTCTCTGTCTCTGGGAGCAGAGGTCCTGGATGCCAGCATGAGGCCTCACTCTGGTTCTGCCCTCAGGCCTCAGGGGAGGTGTTGCTGCTGGGAGCAGGGGTGAGGCAAATGCTCCCCCTCAAGGTGAATCTGCAAAGTAGAACTCCAGAGCTGACACTGAGCAGGGCCCCAGCAGGCCCTATGTGGGAGAGGAGCCCAGCCAGGTGGACACGCAGGGCCTGTGGGAAATGTCTATATAAGAAGCGGAGTTTGGGATTGTGTCAGGGGCCTCCATAACAAAGTGGGTGGCTCCCAGCCACAGAGCTGTGAAAGCTCTCACTGCCGCTGCAGGCTGGTGGTCTGAATGTCAGCAGGGTGAGTCCTCCGAGGGCCCTGAGGGAGAATCCTCGCCTGGCTTCTCTCCCAGCCTCCAGGGATGGCAGGTGGTCCTGGTGCTCCCTGCCTGTACCTGCTTCCCTCCACCTCCACAGGGCTGTTTTCCTGCATCTTCACATCGTCCTGTCCCTGCGTATGTCTCTGTCCAAACTTCCCTCGAGTTATAAAGACAACAGTCATATCGGACTGGGGGACCCCTACTCCAGTGTGGCCACGTCTTACCTAAGACATCTGCAATAGCCTACTCTCTAATCAGAACATGGCATGAGGCACTGGAGGCTAGAACTTCAACATATTTATTAGGAGGAGGGGGACACCATGGAACCCATAACCAGATTCATTAAAAGGATGCAGGGCACAATATTCATCAAATATTCATCTAGTTGTTATGAAATCAAAACAGCCATGGGCCAAGGACAGAGAGGCATGAAAAACGACCAGTGAGCCAGGCTAGAAAGTAAAAACACTGTAGTCCAGGCGCAATGGCTCACGCCTGTAATCCCAGCACTTTGGGAGCCCAAGACGGGCGGATCACGAGGTCAGGAGATTGAGATCATCCTGGCTAACACAGTGAAACCCCGTCTCTACTAAAAATACACACAAAAAAATTAGCCAGGCGTGGTGGCGGTTGCCTGTAGTCCCAGCTACACGGGAGGCTGAGGCAGGAGAATGGTGTGAACCCAGGGCGCGGAGCTTGCAGTGAGCCGAGATCACGCCACTGCACTCCAGCCTGGGTGACAGAGCGAGACTCCGTCTCAAAAAAAAAAAAAAAAAAGAAAAGAAAAAGAAGAAAATTATCAAAGAGGACATAGTAGCTTTAAAGCTAGTGCTGAGAAATTTACCCCAAAAGATAGCCCAGGGCATGTCTTTAAAAGTTTCTTTCATATCTAAGAAATAATAATAAAAAGATAAAAACCCAGTTTGGGGCCAGGTGCAGTGGCGGTATTTTTACTTTCTAGCCTGGCCTGTAATCCCAGCACTTTGGGAGGCAGAGGCAGGTGGATCACTTGAAGCCAGGAGTTTGAGACCAGCCTGGGCAACATGGTGAAACCCTGTCTCTACTAAAAATTCAAAAAATGTTAGCGTGGGGACTGGGAGCTGCAGGCTGGAAATACACATGTGCTCACGAGTCCTGGTGGAGGCAGTGCCCGAAACACGGCTGTGGTTTTCCCTGGGGTTCACAGAAAACAAAATAAGTGAATGCGATGAAGATAGCTATGGCAGCATGAGGAAGATGCCCAGACCGTGCCCAGCTCTGGAGAGGTCTGGTTGCAGTCTGCAAGGAATCGGGTGGACAGCCCAGCAAGGATGCAGAAAGATGAGTTTAGTAGCGCTGGGGAGCACCAGGCACAGACTGTCAGGTTTCTGCCTCTAGGCCACCCTGAAGTCCCACCCCTTAGTGTCAAATCGAGGGAGGATCCACGGCTGAGTGTAAAACATGGGGTGACAGGTCTTCTTCTGTGGCCTGGAGATAGAATTAGGTTATGCCAAACCAGGGTGTGTCCTGCCCACAGGACAGCCATGGCCAGGGGTATGTTGGTGGGGGTGGGGGTGGGGTTGCAGGAGGAGGGGTGCTGTGCTATTGGAGGCATCAGTTTGCTATCACCCTCCTGGGCCCGCACTGGGGTACAGTAGAGAAGAGGCTGGAAACGTCCGTGTCAGAGCAGGACTGCAGGGGCTTGGGGTCAGGAATTTAGTGAGGCAGAGGGGTAGGGAGACAACCCTCCTCCCATTTGGGGACTGCTTTGGGAGTTTTCTCCTTTCAGTGTATTTACCTGTACTCTCCTGTAACTTACAGCTTACTCTCAAGCAACTTACAGTGTTTACGTATGTAGACAATTTAGAAAAGAAAGGCTTATTTTGCTGTAGTCCGTGAAAAACCTGTATTCTCTGGCTATTAAAACAGCAATGGCATGAATGATCAGACAGCGTCATTCCATCCTTCCTAGACACTTCCATGGCTGGTAGGAGGAAGAGTAGTTTGTGTTACAAGGAGGTCAAGGCCACACTTTATCTTTTTTTTTTTTTTTTTTGAGACAGGGTCTTGCTCTGTTACCCAGGCTGGAGTACAGTAGCACAATCACAACTCCCTGAAACCTTGACCTCCTGGGCTCGGGAGATTCTCCCACCTCAGCTTCCCGAGTATCTGGGATCATGCCTGGCTAATGTTTTAATTTTATTTTGTATAGAGATGAGGTTTTTTTTTCTCTGAGCCCAGTCTTGAATCCCTGGGCTCAGGAGATCCTCCCACCTTGGCCTCCCTAAGTATTGGGATTTCGGGCATGAGCCAGGAGCCGGACCCCACACTCTCACTCATGGAGCATCCTCCGCAGAAGGGAGTCTGGATCAGAATTGGAAGTGGAAATAACTTTTCCCCTCAGTGTCTTGGGGTTCCTTCCTGCAGGCTGTGATCTGGGGCTGGGGGGAGGGTCCTTGGACCCAGACAGGCTGTTCAGGCAGGAAGATGAGAACCTTGGACACTGGAGTCCAATTTGCATTGAAGTGAGAGTCTGGGAAACTGCTGGAACTCTATTTAGGCAACTGTGGCAGGTACCAGACCCAGGTGGTCAGGGCGGTGGGGCCGTGAGCTGCCTGTGCAGCTTCAGAGCTGGCTCTCCAGGCATGACGGCTCTGGGAGGGTCAGGGCGGAAGGAGTTGAGATGAAAGGATTGCATGTCAGGAACAGGATGAGGGCCCCAGCAACTGGCCTAGAGGAGCCACAGATGAGCGGAGATCAGCTGGGATGTGGGGACAGCTCACATGGGTCTTAGGGAAGGCCCACTGAGGTGGTGGCCTTTGAGCTGAGACCTGGGGGAACAGGAGGACCTGGGGGAAGAGCCTTGCAGGCAGAGGGAACAGCAGGGTAGAGCAGCGAGGCAGGAGGCTCAGGGGTGGAGCTGGTGCTGGTCAAGCCTCGTGATCGGGGCTGGGGGCACTGAGCCAGCTGCACATGCCGGTAAGAAGGGAATGCAGTTCAGTTTTCCTCTGAGACTTGTGTTCTGCTGTCACTGTTAGTGGGTACAGGGGAGAAGCTTGTGGGGTTGCCTCTGGGGAGGTCTGGAGGACTTGTTCTGGCAAAGGAGAGGAATGGAAGGAGGGATGTAGTCAGGAGGAGGGTCCTGGCAGGCAGGTGTGGAGGGTCAAGGCCTCAGAAGTCTGATGCCCAGGGCATCTGGGGAGGAGGGCAGGTGTTGGTTTATTAGCTTGGAGCAGGACCTCAACCATCAGCTGGGAAGTGGAGGAATGGGGTTCACCCCAGGGCTGGGTCAGCATTCCTGGGCTGGTAACCAGTTCCCAAACCAGGGCTATGCTATAGGGCTGCAGAATAAACTGGGTCAGAGGTCATTAGCCCAGAGGGAGCCGATGTCATGGGCACAGGAAGGATGCTGGCAGTGTGGGGAGCCTGTGGCTACAGAGTTCCTCCCTGGCAGTGTGGGGTCACAGAGCACAGCTCGCCCAGCCTCTGCCTGTTGATAGGAGGGGCTGCTCATCTCTTCTGGCCCTGCCCTGAGAAGGCTGGGCTGACAGATGGAAAGATTTGGGACACAGGTGAGAGAGACTGGGCAGAAGCCAAGATTCAAAGTCTAAACTCCTCCTGAGGGGGTGCTGCCAGGCGTGGGTCCCAGGCTTGAAGCGAATGGAAACAATCCCAACAAAAATGGACTTAAGGGCCCACTCGAATCCTGGTGAAGGAATTTGGGGCCCATAAAAACAAACAATCCAGGTCAACCTTCAGGTGTGGCTGGATCCAAGGGCTGCAACCCTGGCTCTGCTTCTTTCCCTGTCTCAGCTCTGCTTCCCTCTAGTCGGCTTTTTCCTGTGGAGCCTCTTGGCTTGCAGTGGTCTGACAGCTCCAGGAGAAAGAGGACACTTCTAGCTCGGTAGGTTGAGCTCAAGTCTGGAGACTGACTCTCACTCGTGTGGCTTTGCCTTTTGCTCACATGGTAGTTTAGAACATGAACTTTGGAGCCAGTGAGCATGATTCAAAGCTGGGTTTGCCACATAAAAGCTGTATGACTTTGGATAAGTCACTTAATCTTTCTGGACCTTGGTTTCCCCATGTGTGAAATGAGGGTTATAGTAGCACATCTATATTGTTGGGCTTTGTTGTAAGGGTTAAAAGAGTTAATGAGTGAAAAGTTCTTATAACAGTGCCTGGCACGTATCTGATGTTGACTACAACTCTTACCACCATCCTCCCTGCAGTGCTCATGGTGGCTTGGAGTGCAGGGCTCTGATAGCTGGTCTGGGATCACATGCTGGCCTGGAGTGGAGGAGGGTGCTCTGCTCCATGTGAACCTTGAGGTGGGCATGAGCAGGAGGTGGTTCCTGGATGAAAATGGTCAGGAGACAGTTCTCAGAAGACAGAGAATAGGAATGGGGTAGGATAAGCCCACAGATGCCCACAACAGGGCATGAAAGGAGGGACAACTAGAAGCAATCTCAGTTTCAGGTCCTACTAGAGGTCTAAAGGCAGATGCACAGGCCCAGTGTGGCTGGCAACTTCTAAGGCAAACAGAATGGCTGGAGATGGGAGGCCCAGGCAGGTCAGTGGTGTGAATGTCTGTGTCCCCCAGAATCCATATGTCAAAATCCTCACCCCCAAGGTGATGATATCAGGAAATGGGGCCTCTGGGAGGTGATCAGGTCTTAGGTAGAGACCACCTCAGTAGGATTAGTGTCCTTATAAAAGAGGTTACGGAGAGGCCCCCTGTCCCTTCTGCCATAGGAGGTTAGAGTGAGCAGGTGGCTGTCCATGAGGAGGTGGGCCCTCAGCAGACACTGAGACTGCTGCACCTTGATCTTGGACTTCCCAGCCCCTAGAACTGTGAGAAATCAGTTTGTGTTGTTTACAAGCCACTCAGTCCCTGATTTTTTTTTTTTTTTTTTTTTTTTTGAGACAGAGTCTCACTCTGTTGCTCAGGCTGGAGTGCAGTGGCCGGATCTCAGCTCACTGCAAGCTCCGCCTCCCGGGTCTACGCCATTCTCCTGCCTCAGCCTTCCGAGTAGCTGGGACTACAGGCGCCTGCCACCTCGCCTGGCTAGTTTTTTGTATTTTTTTAGTAGAGATGGGGTTTCACCGTGTTAGCCAGGCTGGTCTCGATCTCCTGACCTCGTGATCCGCCCATCTTGGCCTCCCAAAGTGCTGGGATTACAGGCTTGAGCCACCGCACCAGGCCAGTCCCTGATATTTTTATAGCAGCATGAATGGACTAAGATAGGACCCAGAAGAGAAGTGTATTTAGTGTATAAAAGTTTATTGAGCACCTACTATGTGCTGGCCAGCACTCTAGGTCCTGGGATACAGCAGTGAACTAGACAGCAGCAGTGAACTAGACAGCAGCAGTCGGTGCTCTCATGGAAACCCCATACCAGTGGGAGAGATGGACAATAAACAAGTTAACTAAAATATATGTAAATATATTCAATTAATTCAAAAATTTGTATTCCATGATAGGCTTCATATTAAAGTCATATTCAAAAAACATTCAAAACAGGTTAAACAAACTCATTCATCAGAATTAGGGCTGTGCTGAGGGCTTTTGCTGGGCATGCCTAGCCCTCCTTTGTGGCCCTGGGCATGCCTACCCCTCCTTTGTGGCCCTTCTGTCTCCTCTGCTTCTATCTGTATGATGGCATCAGCCGTGCTGTGGGAAGAGTGATCTGTGTACGAGACTCTATCCAGCTAGACTACAAGCTCCTTGAGGGGCTTGGTGCATCTCCTGTTAGCATAGTGCCTAACCCATAGTAGATACTCAGTAGAGGTTTGTGAGGTAGGACGATGGATGGTTGGACAGGTGTGTGGGTAGATGGGTGGATACATGCATAGTGGGTAGAAGGATGGAGGGACAGAAGGAAAGAAGGACAGAAAGGAGGAAGGAAGGAAAGGAAGGAAGGGGGAAGTACAGAAAGTATGAATAATGAAGAAAAGGAGGCAGGAAGGAAGGAGAGAGGGAAGGAAGTAAGGAGTGGGCCACGGAAGAGAGGAAGGGCAGACAGGAGAAGTGAATGGGTGGGTAGACGGATGAAGGAATTTGGCTAGATATTCCATTTTCCAACTCAACTCTTCCAACCTATGCGCCTAGACCTAAGGGGGAGCAAGCCCAGGGCACTTAGAAGTGGGAGATGTTCCTACCACCCAGTGTGCTCTTTCCTCATCTGAAGGCTTCAGGGCCTTTAGATTCTACTCCTGGGCTGTGAGATGCCTCCTCTGGGGTTTCTGGGCAGGATCCAGGTGAGACCATTCCAGCTGAGCCTGAGTCCCTGACGGAGCCTGGGTCTGCCAAAGGGTCGCCGTCCAGTGCAGGGAGCCCCAGCCCTTGTGCTTCAGGCAGCAAACCGCATTCCACCATGTTCACGTGTCTGGCCATCCCCTCCTCCTTGGGACCACCCAAGGACTCATCCTGAACTAGCTCTGCCCCGTCTGTGTGTCCAGATCTCCAGATGGGCCTCTGCATAGGAACGTGCCTGTGGCTTTTAGGCAGCTGTAGGCGGTCCTCCCAGACTGGCAGGCGGCACCAACCCAAGCTAGGGATTCTTTTTTAAAAATAACTGCAAGGTAGGCAAATCTTTAAAATACCAGAGAGTCTAATTCCCCAGCTTTTCCCATTCCCAGCCGACTTCTTTCCAGGTGTGGGGTATTTTAAGCAGTCATAAACACCCTTTTTGTCAGACTTTTCATCTCTGGTAATGATCATGTTTATACAAATTCTGTCACTGTTTCTTCCTTAATCACAATTCATGGTCTAAGAGAAGATCTCTTCTCAATGCAAGCTTCAGAATATTTACAGAGCTTCCACCCAGAGGCAGGCCCAGTGCTGGACCCAATAGCAAATGAGACAGACCTGTCCCTGCCCTCAGGGAGCAGATGCTCCAGTGGGGTGACTGAGGATCCTCAATTACCTATGTTGGATAATATATATAGATAGCAGCTTTAATGATTGCACCTGCTCCATGTGGGATGAGGAGAACAGCAGTGAACCCACTCCCACTGGTGCTAAGCCGACTTGCTGACCACCTCCCTTAAATCCTACTGAGTGTGTCCAACTCAGCTAAGGACGGTTACAAGCCAAGTGAGTCATGGCATCAAAGCCACTGCTCATTGTCTCCTCTGAAGGGCATTTGCAGTGGGTCCCGCCCACCTTGGGCAGGCGCCCTGCAGCATCTCTGCCCTGGACAGGAATGAAGAGAAATATGCCCAGAAAAGTGGGCCAGCCAGTGGCATCCAGGATGGATGACACCAAAGTTCTGCAGACACCGGCTCCTCGGAGAATGGATCTCCTGGTATGTCAAAAGTGCTTTCCAGCGATTAGGATGCAGTGGAAAAAGCATTTGGATCTAATGCCATCTCTGCTATCCTGTGACCTTAGACAACCCCCTTCCTCTCTGAACCTCAGGTTCCCCATGGTCCTTCTAGTTGCAGCAACATTCCAGCATTTATCTTTGGGTTTCTCTCCTGGAATGAGCTGTCTCCCTTAGGTAATGATGCCCATGTTTGTAGAAGTAATCAAGCTGCTGTTTCGGCCATTGTCACACTTTGTGCCTTCATGCTCAAATATTTGCTGAGGTGCTCCCATATACCAGGCACAGTCCCAGGCACAGGACCCTGTGGAGAACAAGCTGATGTCCAAGGGAGCAAGGCACAGAATAAACAAGTAGACAAAGGAACAAGACAACTTCGGAGAGCATTAGGTACAGAAGGGGCAATAGGACAGGTGTGACCAGGGAAGACAGGGGAGGTTGCAAAGACTTCTTAGAGGAGGTGGCCTCTGAGTGGAGACCTGACGGAATAGTGGGTGCTGGCCTTCTAAACAGCCCAGGGAAGAATGAGGTCACCACTCCCATTGACAGATGAAGTGTCTTAGGTCAAGCCACTTGCATAAGGTCAGGCCGCAGGTCACAGCAGGACCAGGATTTGTTCCCAGTTTCCCTGCCCAAAAGCTACTCACAGAACCTTACAACTGCCCCAGTCTGCGTGGGTTGGAGTAGGAAACCCTCAGATCCCCTGAATCTGAAACCCCTGGCATCTGCGGTCTCCGACTCTTGCTCTCTGGTTTTCCCTGCTTGTCTATTTGTCTGTGTGGAGCTAGGAACTGCTTTAGACCCATGGCCCTACTCGGGAACTGGAGCTTTACCAAGGAAGCTCCATCCGCCTCTCTCCTTTACCCCATTCTGTCCCCTGACGCCCCACACCCAAACACTCCCGAGCTAGCGTCTGTGTTTATCGCTCCCTTGCTTTTTCACTTCAATTCCCAACTGACCATGGCTGGTAGATAGAAAACGATGGAACTGTGTTCACTCAGCTTGCATCCTGTGACCTCGCTAAGCTTAACAGTTCTAGCAGCTTTTCTGAAGATCCTTGGGGATGTTTTCCTGAGAGAATCATGTCGCTTGTGCATACAGACAGTTCTGGTTCTTCTTTTCCAATCTGTATGGCTTTTATTTCTTGGCCTTGCTCTAGGGCGCTTGCTAGGACCTGTGGGGTGACGTTAGATAGGGGTGGGAGAGTGCAGGTCCTGGCCCAGTTCTTGATCTTAGGGGAAAACATCCATTCTTTCTCCATAAAGTCTGGTGGTAGCTGGAAGTCTGTGCAGATCCCTTTGTCGGGCTGAGGACATTTCCTTCTATTCCTGATGGGCAGAGAATTTTCATCATGAATCAGTGTTGAATATTGTCAAGGCTTGTTCTGCATCTATTGATATGATCATGTAATTTTTCTTCTTTAGTTTGTGGATATGGTCAATTACATTTGTTAATTTTCCAATGCTGACCAGCTTCGTTGTGTGATTTTATTCGCAAGCATTTTGTTGAGGATTTTTGCATCCATGTTCAGAGGGATACTGCTCAGGAGTTCTCTTTCTTGCTATGTCTTTGTCTAGTTTGGGTATCAGGGTAATGTTGACTTCATAACATTAGTTGGGAAATGACTCCTCCCTTCATATTCTGGAAAAGTTTGTGTAGAATTAGTGTTATCTCTTCTTCACTTGTTTGAATTCACTAGTGAAGCCATTTCATAAGCATGGAGTTGTCTTTATCAGAATATTTGTTTGATTCAACTACAAATTCTATTTCTTGAATAGATATAGGACTATTCTTTTAATCTATTTCTTTTTGAGTGAACTTTGACAGTTTGTGTCTTTTGAGGAATTGGCTCAAGTTATCTCAGTGTTCAAACTGATGGACCTAGAGTTGTCCTTGCTCTTTCCTTATTTGTTGGCTATGTTTTTCTTTTCTTTTATTGATCAGTCTGTCTAGAGCATGGGTCAGCAAACTGTAGCCTGCAGGTAAATCCAAGAAAGGGCCCAGTTTTCAAGTGTTTAAAAACCAACCAACCAACCAGACAAACACAAGAAAACACAAGAATAGCATTAAATATTAAAATATTTACTCTCTGGCTCTTTACAGAAAAAGTTTGCTGTCCCTGCATCTAGAGGGTTCTCAATTTTACTGACTTCTTCCAATTTAGCCTAACTGATTTTTCATATGCTTTTTCCTTTTTCTTTCCTTTCTTTCCCTCCCTCCCTCCCTCCCTCCCTCCCTCCCTCCCTCCCTCCCTCCCTCCCTCCCTTCCTTCCTTCCTTCCTTCCTTCCTTCCTTCCTTCCTTCCTTCCTTCCTTCCTTCCTTCTTTTTTTTGAGATGGAGCCTTGCTCTGTTGCCCAGGCTGGAGTGTAGTGGTATGATCTTGGCTCACTGCAACCTCTGCCTCCCGGGTTCAAGCAATTCTCCTGCCTCAGCCTCCCAAGTAGCTGGGACCACAGGCCTGCACCACCATGCCCAGCTAATTTTTGTATTTTTAACGGAGATGGGGTTTCACCATGTTGCCAGGCTGGTCTCAAACTCTTGGCCTAAGGTGATCCACCTGCTCGGGCTCCCAAAGTGCTGAGATTACCGGCATAAGAAATTCATTATATGGATTTCTTCTCTTATTTTTATTATTTACTCCTTTCTACTTGCGTTGGATTTAATTTACCTTTCTTTTCCTAATTTCTTATTTATTTTATTTATTTTTTTGGGGGGGAGTGGACGGAGGAGAAACAGAGTCTTGCTCTGTCACCCAGGCTGGAGTGCAGTGGTGCGATCTCAGCTCACTGCAGCCTCCGCCTCCCGGGTTCAAGTGATTCTCCTGCCTCAGCCTCCCGAGGAGTTGGGACTACAAGCACGTGCCACCACATCTGGCTAATTTTTTGTGTTTTTAGTAGAGACAGGGTTTCACTGTGTTAGCCAGGATAGTCTAGATCTCCTGACCTTGTGATCCGCCTGCTTCGGCCTCCCAAAGTGCTGAGATTACAGGCGTGAGCCACCACGCCCAGCTTACTTTTTCTAATTTCTTTGGGTGGAATCTTTATTTGAGATCTTTTCTTATTTTCTTGTAAAATCATTTAATGCTATAAATATTTCTTTCAGGTACTGCTTTAGCTACAGCTCACAGATTTTGATATGCTATATTTTCATTTTCATTTAATTCAAAATATTTTTGAATTTCCCTTGTGATTTCCTCTTTGACCCCTAGGAGATTTAGAAGTGATTATCTAATTTCTAGTTCTCTTAAATTTATTAAGGTTTGTTTTTTGCCCCAGAATGTGGTCTTGGTTGGTGAATATCCCACCTGTGTTTCGTGTTTCCATTCACCCACCCATCTCTCTAGCCCTCTCTCCACTCATTATCCACCACTTATCTTTGTATGCATCCAGTCATCTATCCATTGATCCACCCATTTATCCACTGGTATAATCCATATAGCTATCATCTATCGATGTAGCAATCCTTTTACCCATTAGAACAGTGCCTGGCACATAATATTTTTACCATAAATATTATTATCCTTGGACAAGTCATTGTGGCTCATGAGTATGGGGCTGTGATTGCCCAGAATGGATTACATGTCCATCCACTGAATGGAGAAGTAGAGTCAATCCCAGATGATGCTTACAGATGGGAGCATCACAGACTGATGGTTTGCCAAAAGCAAATTGTCAGATATAGATACCAGAAAATGGGGAATGGATGCTGGGCAAACAAAGCCAACACATGCCCATGATGGCATGGAAGGAGGGAGAACTAGAGGGGATTCCAATGTAAGTCCTACAAAATCTCTGAAAGGTAGCTGTGCACACCATGAGTGGTTGATGAGTTCCAAGGCAACAAGAATGGCTGAAAATGGTATGCACAGTTATGGGACTGGAAGAGAAACACATTAACTAAACATGTAAATGTTTATTGAGCACCTACTGCTTACTGGCCATCACTCTAGGTCCTGGGGCACAGCAGTTCATCAGATAGGTGCTGAGGGCTTTTGCTGGGCTAGGTGCTGGGTATTTGGGCTTCCTCCTCCTTTGTGGCCCTGCTGTTCTCTCTGCCTCCATCTGTGTCATGGCACCAGCCATGCTGTAGGAGAAATGATCTGTCTACAAGTCTCTCTACCTGGCTAGACTGTAAACTCACTGATGGGCTTGAAACATCTCTGCTTAATATAGTGCCTGGCCTGTAATAGATGCCCAGTAGTTTGTGGGATGTATGGATGCATGCATCGGTGGGTGGGTGTATATTCTGGTGTCATGTGGAGTGTTCTGTATATTGTCCATAGGTCATGTTGGTTGACAGTGTTGTTTGGGTATTTTATATTTTTACTGATTTTCTCTGTTTGTTCCATCAATTCGTGAGAAGGGATTATTGAAGTCTCTATAATTGTAGATTTGTTTATTTCTTCTTTCAGTCCTGAGTTTTTGCTTCATATATTTTGAAGCTCTGTTAAGAGCACACACATTTAGGATTGTTATGTCTTCTTGGAGAATTGGCCTCTTTATCATTGTGTGATGTCTATGGGTGATGATATTTCCATGAGGTATAGGCTTGTGGGTTAACAGTTTTCATTCCATGGTCATTCCATTGTCTTTTGGATTGCATAATTTTTATGAGTAATCTGCTGTAATTCTCATCTTTTGTTTTTCTATAGTTAATGTCTCTGTATTCTGGTTACCTTGAATATTTTGGCTTTGTCTTCCAGCAGGTTGAATGTGGTATGCCAGGGCTTTTGCTGTTTTTGTTTTGTATTTGTTACTGAAACACCAGGGGTTTGGTCTAAGTCCTGCCTCACAGAAAGCCAACAAATGAGACTACTGAGTATCGCCAAGGAAGAAGGCTTTAATCAGGCATTGCAGCCAAGGAGATGGGAGCTCAGCCTCAAATCCATCTGCCTAACTGATGAAAACTAGGGGTTTATGTAGCCGGGAGGAAATGTAACAATGTATAAGAAACAGAAACTAGGGAGGGGCAAGAAAGCTATCATGATGAATGAGGGGTCCTGCATCTTACTGTCTGGATGTGGTGATCTGGTGATTTTCGGTTCTTTGATACTTTTTTGAGAGGACTGAAGGTGTTTTCTGAGGCAGGAATTCAGATAAAACAAATGTAAGGTTCAAACTTTAAGACCAGAGGGTCAGTTTCTATGTTTATAAAAAAGAACAGTCTATGGGACTATTGGATTGGTTTCATATTTAATCTGCTTGATGTCTTATGCCTTCTTGGATTTGTAGTTTGGGAATGTCATTAATTTTAGAAAATTCTCAGCCATTACTTTTTCCAATATTTCGGGTAGGTTAGTGCTCATGTTCACTCTCTTTTCAGAGGTGTCTGCCTTCTGTTAGATTTTGAGTACATTGGTTGCCTGCCACGTGAGAGCTCTGATGAGAAGAGAGCCCCAGGGGCTTGCTGCTCTCTGCCATGTGAGGACACAAAGGGAACCTGAGAAGGGTGCAAACCAGAGGAGGGCCCTCCTAAGGGCACCTGATCTCAGACTTCCAGCCCCTATAACTGGAAGCAAAATAACTTTCTGTGGTTCATAAGCCACCTAGTCTGTGGTACTTTGTAACAGCAGTCTGAAGGCACTAAGGCACTGGGCTGAGAGCCCCATCCTCACTCTTGACCACACCCCTGACCTGGCTTCCTAGCACCTCCCAGTGTCTGAAATTGCCTCTTTATCTGCTCATTTGTTGATTGACTTTGACCCCAAAAGATCAGCTCCATCACAGCAGGGTCTTGTGTCTATCCGGCCACCAGTGAATCTCTAGCACTTGGCACAGCACTGGGCACAGTAGTTGCTGAAATATTTGTTGAAAGGAAGAAGGAACAAATGTAGGACAGAGACTGCCCGGGACTCGGGTAGTCTGGGAGTCTCATCATTCTCTGGTATTTGGTGTGTTTTCTCATGACTTGTGACCCATGGAGAGCAAATGCAAGAGAACAGGTAACTCAGTGTGGCCAGGGTGTGTTGGTAGCATGGCTGTTGGCCGTGTGGCTGAGCCTAGCTGTTCAGGGGTGTTGCTGTGGCTTTCTCCACACCCAGCCCCAGGCCTAGGGAATGCAGGGGGCTTCTTTTCTCATGTGAGTTCCATCTGTACCCTCTAATGTCAACCGTTGGTATCCTCCAAGAGTGGCTGTGTAGCCCCTGCAGGTCCCTGCCTCCCCGGGCTGAGGTCCAGTGGCTGGCTCTGCATTGACCCTGGGACTTGCAGCATGGCATTTTGTGAGGTTGTGCATGTGGACAGCAGAGGGACCAACAGCAGGACAGGCAGTGTGGGTGGCTGTGAGCAGCAACAGCTGTTCTATTAGCAGGAGGCCCAGCAGGGAACCCACATCAGCACAGCAGTGGAGTTCCCCTCTCACCTCCCCCAGGGGCCACACAAAAAGATCCAGGATTGAGACCCAGATGCCTCTGTCCACAGCGATGGGGCATGGGGGGGCCGCCTGCTGTGGCCTTGCCAGCTAGCTCAGGCTGGTGTCTCAGGGTAAATCATCGCAAAAGAGATGAGGTTAACAGGAGTGCCCGCTGTGGGAGTTCTTCCTGTCCGGCTGTGCTGTGCCTGGCCTGTCCCTTTTCTGGGCAGTTGTGCACTCTCAGGGGAAACTGTTGCTTTTCTCTCTACCCAGCATGGGGATGGGGTGGGGGTGGCAGGGCAGGAGTTCTTGCTGTAGGCGCAGCTCCTGGGGTCCCAGTTCTGAGCAGGGCCTCCTATTAGAGCTCCCTCCTTGTCAGGGATCACTGGTCCATTTTGTTGTTTTAAGAGCTTTGTTGAGATGTAATTCACAAACTGTCACTGGCCCTTTTAAAGTGTATAATCCAGTGATTGCTAGGGTATCTGCAGACTTGTACACCCCTCGCCATTGCCTAATTGCAGAACATCTGCATCAGCCCAAAAAGCAACCCTGCACATATTAGTAGTCACTCCTGCTCCCCTCTCCCCAGCCCCTGACATCCACTAATCCACTGCCTGTCTCTATAGATTCACCTATTTGGGACGTTTCATGTCAGCGGAATCATGCAATATGTACCTGTTGTGCCTGGCTTCTTTACCCAGATGTGATGTTTTTACGTATCAGTACTTCATTCCTTTTTATGACTCAACAATATTCCATTGTATAGATACAACAGATTCCGTATCTGTACCCAGCTGTTTTTTTGGTTCTACCTCGCTGTTTTCTTAGTTTTGTAGCAGCTCACTGATGCATTTAAAAGCTGGCCTAAATGCATGGACCTTGCCTGTTCCCAGCAGGCAGGCGCCCTGAGTTTCCGTCGTCCCTTGTCAGCTCTGTGCTTTAGTGTGGTGTACGCATGCATCTGGGTGCTTCAGGATGCTGGCTGGTCTCTCAAAGCCTGGGGTCATGGTGCCCTGCCCAGGGGGCTGCACCCCGGTGTGTCCAAAATTGGTGGCTTCTTGGTCTCACTGACTTCAAGAATGAAGCCGCACACCCTCGCAGTGAGTATTACAGTTCTTAAAGATGGTGTGTCCAGAGTTTGTTCCTTCAGACATTCAGATGTGTCTGGAGCTTCTTCCTTCTGGTTGGTTCGTGGTCTCGCTGGGTTCAGAAGTAAAGCCGCAGACCTTCGTGGTGAGTGTTACAGCTCTTAAAGGCAGCACATCTGGAGTTGTTCATTCTTCCTGGTGGGTTCGTGGTCTCGCTGGCTTCAGGAGTGAAGCTGCAGACCTTCACAGTGAGTGTTACAGCTCATAAAGGCAGCGTGGACCCAAAGAGTGAGCAGCAGCAAGATTTATTGCAAAGAACAAAAGAACAAAGCTTCCACAGTGTGGAAGGGGACCCAAGCGGGTTACCACTGCTGGCTTGCACAGCCTGCTTTTATTCCCTTATCTGACCCCACCCACATCCTGCTGATTGGTCTGTTTTACAGAGAGCTGATTGGTCCATTTTGACAGAGTGCTGATTGGTGTGTTTAAAATCCTTGAGCTAGACAGAGCCACAGAGTGCTAGTTAGCTAGATACAGAGTACCGATTGGTGTATTTACAAACCTTGAGCTAGACACAGAGTACTGATTGGTGCATTTACAATCCTTGAGCTAGACACCAGAGTCATAGAGTGCTAGTCCTCCAAGCCTCCACTAGGTTAGCTAGATACAGAGTACCAATTGGTGTACATACAATCTTCCAACTAGATATAAAAGTTCTCTAAGTCCCCATCCGGTTCAGGAGCCCAGTTGGCTTCACCAGGTGGATCCTGCACCAGGGCTGCAGGCGGAGCTGCCCGCCAGTCCTGAGCCGGGCCTGCACTCCTCAGCCCTTGGGCTGTCCATGGGACCGGGTGCCGCAGAGCAGGGGGCGGCGCCCATCAGGGAGGCTAGGGTGGCGCAGGAGCCCACCGCAGGACGGGGAGCTCAGACACGGCGGGCTGCAGGTCTCGAGCCCTGCCCCGTGGGAGGCAGCTAAGGCCCCGTGAGAATTTGAGTGCGGCACCGGCGGGCCGGCACTGCTGGGGGACCCTGGGCAACCTCCGCAGCTGCTGGCCCGGGTGCTAAGCCCCTCACTGCCCTGAGCCGCGGCGCCGGCTGGCCGCTCCGTGTGCGGGTCTGCTAAGCCCGCGCCCGCGCCCGCTAGAACTCACAGTGGCCTGCGAGCACAGTCCCGGTTCCTGCCCGCGCCTCTCCCTCCACACCTCCTGCAAGCAGAGGGAGGCGGCTCCGGCCTCAGCCAGCCCAGAGAGGGGCTCCCACGGTCCCGTGGCGGGCTGAAGGGCTCCTCAAGTGCCACCAGAGTGGACTCCGAGGCTGAGGAGGCACTGAGAGTGAGGGCTGCTAGCACATTGTCACCTCCCACTGGGACCTGGGGCTTGTTTTGAGCTTGCTCCAGGAGGCGGAACCTACGATCTGTGTTTAGAATATGTTCCCTACTGCTTTACTGGTGGTGAGAGAGAGACCATGGTTTTCTGTGCTTTCACAAAATGGCGTGGAGCAGAGGCTCCCAAGGATCAGGCTGGGGGTAAGGGTGGAAGACGGTGTCTCTCATGGGGGCCTAGACAGTCAAAGAGGGGAGGACTCTAGTAGCAGTTTTCTGCTGTTTTACTAATGACCCCCAAACCGTCTGGCTTCAAACCTTAATGAACACTTGTTATCCTCCAGTTCTGATGTGGTTCTGGCTGAGTCTCTCCTGAGGTTGAGGCAAGTTCAGGGTGGGGGCTACGGTCATCTGAAGACTTGACTGGAGTGGGGGGATCTGCTTCTGACCTGTCTCAGCCACATGGCTTTTGGCAGGAGGCCTCAGTTCCTGCCCACATGGGGCTCTCCATAGGTTACTTGAGTGTCCCCAGAGCCAGCGATCCCAGAGAGCAAGACAGAATGGCAATGTCTGTCATGACCCAAACACAGAAATCGCCCATTGTCATGTCTGCCCCCTTCTGCTCATCAGAAGTGTCTGGGTACTTGTGTGCCCCCAGCATTTGTAAATTGCAAGCTAATTACCCAGGTGATGCTGGTAGGAAGTTTGGGGAGGTACTTAGGTCACAGTGGCAGAGCCCTTGGGACTGTGATTTGTGTCCTAATAAAGGACACAAGAGGTGAGCCAGCCTCCTGTCTGGAGAGCCTGCTGCTTCCACCATGTGAGGATAGCACCGAGGTGCCATCTGTGAACCGGACTAGTGGCCCTCGCCAGATCCCGAATCTGGGGGAGCCTTGATCTTGGACTACCCAGCCTCTCAAACGTTGAGGAATAAATTTATCTTGTTTATAAGGCAGCCAGCGTATGGCTTTTTTGTTATAGCAACCCAGAAGGATTGAGACAAGAAGCAAATCATTAAGTCCAGCCCATGTTCACAAAGGGAATTCAGCCCCACTGCTTGAAAGGAGTGCTTGGCCCCACTGCTTGGCAGGCTTTGGGGATGTGTTTTAGAGCCACCAAGGGACTCAGCCTGCTTCCTGGCCATCCCGTGTTCTGCAACTGCAGGATGCCCTTTCTTGCCCTCAGTCACACAGAGTGGGGGAGGTGAACTAGAACCCGGCCTCCTGACTACAGCCCAGGAAACTTGGGCCTATAGCAGAGAATGATGTCACTCATCATAACTAATTGGGCATTTGCTGTGTTCTAGGCAGGTATAGTCAATCTCCACAACCACCTAGAGTGGAGGTGCATTTTACAAATGAGGAAACATGGGCCCAGAGAGGTGAAGTAACCTCCGCAGAGCCACATAGCCGGTACTTGGCACACAGCTGGTACCCTGCCATCACGGGAAGCTCCTGGAGGCTCCGCGGTGGTTGCAGTAGGTGTCACATGCAGACAGAGACTTTCAGGGATCTGTCTGGCAAGAGAGGGAAGGGTAGTCCACCCTGGTGGGTCTGGGTGTGTGTGTGGGGGGGTGGCCAGGGATGACCTTGCTGAGAAGGTGACATTTGAGCCAAGACCTGAGGGAGGGGACGATGCTGTGTGGACCTGGGGCAGCACGTGCCAGGAGGAGGGACCAGCAGGAGCCAGGGCCCTGAGGCAGGAGTGGCCTTGTGTGTGAGAAACACCGGGAGGACTAGTGGCTGGAGTGGGGACGAGAGAGATGGTGGTGGCAGGAGGTGAGGGTGGGGTGGGGGAGCAGAAAGACCACGGGTGGGCTCCAGCCCAGGTGATGCTGGCTTGACGTGCAAGCGACGGCAGCTCTGAGCGGGCTGTGAGCTTGTCCATCTCCTGAAGATCTGTCTGGCTGTGTGTGCAGGGCAGACATGGGGGTGACATGGAGTTGAGGACCCACGAGGAGACACTTGCCAGTGTTAGAGGGAGTGCTGGTGGTGGCCTGCTCCAGGCAGGGCAGGGGAGGGTTGGGGAAGGGCTGATTCTTTTGGGGGCCAATGGGAGGGTGTGGAAGATACAGAGGGACACAACAGCCCAGTGTTTTGCCTGAGCCCGGGGACGGGTGGAGGAGCCCCAACTGAGATGGGGAGGCCATGGGGGTCAGCTGGGCCAGGCTGAGTGCAAAATGCCTGCCCGGTGTCCTAAAGGTGAACTCAGGAGGCAGGTAGCTGTATAGTCTCCAGTGGGATGAAGGCTTCCAGCTGGCCACGTGCATTTGGTCTGCAGCCAGTGTGGACTCCCGGGGCAGTGCAACCTCTAGCTGACCCAGAGGACAAAGCCTTTCTGGGGTCATCAGGCATGGGCACCTGAACTGCAGTGGCTGTGCTCCCAGTATTGTCTGGTTGCCGCACAGCACCCAGTCCCCTCACCTGCTTCTCACTTCTGTGTGCACAAGATTCAGATTCCAGGGTCTGAGGCTGGGCGCCACCTGCCCCAGGAGCACCCAGAGCCTGCTGTGGGGAAGCGGGTATGAGCCTGGGCCTCTGGCTCACTGAGTGTGGGAAGCCTCTGCACAGCCAGATGGTTCAAGCCCTTGTGTCTTGGCTGCCTCTCCTGGGATCCATGGACTCCATAGCAAGGAATCCTGAGACACCATCTGCAGTGGGACTTTGCACTCCATCTTGACTTAGAAGCCCCCAGAATCTCCCTGTTCACACAGGGAGTTCCTGATTCAGGGGATTTGAGTGGGGCCAGAGAATTTGCATTTCTAACATGTTCCTAGGTGATGCTGATGCTGTGGGTGCCCAGGCCACACTTTCAGAGAACCACTACTCTGGACCTACCCCATGTGTGACAGATGGGGAGACTGAGGCTTAGAGAGATATGGCCCGTCCAAGTCCCAGAGCCATCTACTTTTGTTGCCAGCAGCAGTTAACATGAAGATCTTCAGGGGGTTGGGACCCTCATGCAGGGGCCTGACAAATGGAACCTTCATGTTGACAAGGCATCTGGGATTGTCCTCAGAGCCCACAGGGATTGTCCAAGGGCCTCTACAGCCTGGAGGCAGGGCTTAGAAGCCCACTGCTTCAGGGAGCATGCCTTCCTCCAGTAGCAAGAGGCCCCGGGATCTGGCCAGCTAAGTCGGCTCTGGACCAGTCCCCAAAGCCTGAGTGGACAGGGCTGGTGCAGGGAGCAAGTCCCCCGGGGGAGCCAGGGCTGCAGGCGCTGAGGTCCCATTTAGTTCTCTGTCCAGCTGGGTCTCTGGCGACAGGTGAGTGAGGGTCTGAGGCCGGTGGGAGGGGACATGAGACTCAGATCCGGGAGCAGCATCCCTCCTAACATTCCCATGGTCTGGGCACATTAAAGATTCCCAGCCACGTGGCCATCCCAGGACAGGATGCGGTTTTGTGTCAAGGTGACTGCTTGATCCAGAACCAAAACGCGAGGTGAATCCTAAGGTCCTTGGAGGTTTCCCAGATTTTATCAACACAAAACGGTTCCTTCCAGACTTTTCCCAGGGGAAAAAAACTGAAAACTCAAAATATCAGCTGGTTTGGTGAAAAGTGGCCTTTCAAGGAAATCTTTTGAGGTATTTTCCTTTCTCCTGAAATGATGAGGTGTGAGAGGGTTTCTCACAGGGTGATCTTTGCCCACAGTGCAGGGGATAGAACAGTCTGGAGTGAGAGAGAACCACCCTGTGAGATGGGCAGTTACCACTCCCGGGGCACAGAGTGGAACACTGAGGCCCAGAGGTGAAGGGGCCTCCCCAGAGGCACATGGCTGGGATGCGGCAGAGCGCACCGTACTGGTCGATGGTACCAGCCTGGGTAGACTCCCGGGTGTGGAGTCCTGCTGGCATCCCTCACCAGCACTGTGGCCTCAGGCAGCTCACTGTCCTCATCTGCACCCAGGGGACAATGGCAATGCCCAGTTCGAAGGGTACCCTTTGAAGAGGGAATGCAGTGATTGATACCAAGAGGTCAGGACAGGCCCGGCACTCCATCTGCCCTCGGGAAGTGCTGGTCATGACCCTTGCTATTCTCATTCCCCTTCTGTTTGACTTTTCACGCCACTCCTAGATGGCAAAAGCAGTCTTTCAGGAACATTATTTTTATCACAGCTCTCCTCTGCTCAAGATCCTGCCATGGCTCACTGTTGTCCGGATGAACCAGCTTCGGTCTTTCTGGGCCTGTCCTGTTTAAGGAAGGCTGACTTGCCTTCTTGTCATCCATGACTTTGCTTTTCTCACCTCTTTGCTTCATTCAACACCTGTTTGTGGAAAACAGACCTCCTCTGTGCCAGGCCCTGCTCCCACACCCCCGGCCATGGTTCCATCTACTCCCCAGCCCCAAACCTCCCCCAACCATGGCAGGATGGAGGCCTTAGAGCCTCGCTGTGCCCAGAGGACTTGGCTGGGGAAGGAGGGAAGAAGAAAGTGTCACGAATGTTTATCCCTCAAATGCTATTTGGACAGGAAAGCTGAGACCTGCCCGCAGACACAGTTTCTGCAGGTACATTCTGGCCACGGGCTCGTGTGGATGTGTGGCCTCTCCCACCTGCTCCTGCGGGGTGGGGCCTGCTTAGGCTCACTGCTCTGCCCCGAGCTTAGCCCAGGCTCCTGGGGGAGTGTGGATGTGTTTTGTGCTCTTGTCCAGGTGCTGGTTGCCCCTCAGGTCTCCTCCCAGAAGCCTCTCAGATTGCCACCCCTGACCTTTTGGCCCGGGACGCTTGCCCCTCACCTCTAACAAGTCGGGGAGCCTCTCACACACCAAGCCCTGGGTAGGCAGCTCTCTGCTGAAGTCAAACCAGGCTGAGACCCCTGAGCTCAGGCCCCAGGGAGAGGGAGGAGGATTTGGTTTTATTTTAAGGTAAAGAAGGCCTTGAAAGAGGCATTTAAGCATTATAGGGAATGGGTCTCTATAGATGTTGTTTGCATAACAAGTGTCGAAATCATCAGGAATAGGGCAGAAATTGCAGATGAGCACTACCGCAGACACTCTGGAAGCTGAGGTCTTCGGGTACCTCAAAAACGTTGAATGTATAACAGCATCCCTGAGTTTGAGGTTCTTAAATGGAGGGGAGAAGGGAGTGGGAAATGGCCTGGGGGTGTTAAAGTGGTTGGGGCTGATCAGGTCTTTGGGGTCTAACACTTAAAACAACTTAGTTTTAGGTGGATCGTTTAGAGAAAGAACTCAGAATTACATGCAGATTCTGAGAAAGAGCAGGTACAAATGGTTTAAGCCTCTGTAGCCTCCCGGAAACCTGCCTCTGGAGGTGAGTCAATTACAGCATTTAGGAAGAAAACCTTTTCTCCTGTGTCCATCTGCTTTGACAGTCTGTGTGCCCTTGAGTGGGCCGCCCGCCTCATCTGTCTGAGCCTCAGTTTCCCTGTATCACGTGAGATGGTGCATTTGAGGCCCTGTACATGCATAATGAAAGGACAGCAGTGACGCTGCAGATTTCCTCAGGGAGAAATGAAGGGCACAAGGATTTCTAAAGACTCCAAAAGGCTGCTGGACCATCTTTACATACTGTTTGACTCTGGCACCCATTGCATTGCCTAATAGCTGGCTATGGTGTCTCTTATTTTTATTCTTGCTTCAAAGCTAATAGCTTATGATATAAAGACCCCAATATTGTGGTGAAAACCTCCTACTGGAATAGAGCAGCCCTCTTGGTTGGCTGCATTACCCTGGTGCTTTGCACTGTTCCAGCTTAAACTGTGTTGGGTGTGCCCATGTGCATGTGCCTGTATCTGTGCCCGTGTGTGTGTGCACGTGCACCCCTGGGTTCTCTCTCTGGAGTCCACTTCCCTCTTAAGTTTGTGCCGAGTTCTCAGTGCTCCAGTCAGTGCTGCATTTTGATGACTTTTGTCCCATCACCCCTGTGCCCCACTCCCATCTCCAGTCAGCATCAGCTCTGGCTTGACTCAGGGGCCAGGAGTTATTTTAACACTGCTTTAAATTTAAAATTTAGTAATTTTAACATAATTACATCACCAGGAGTTATCTTAACACTGCTTTTCCATGTTGGCCTGGCTGCTTCAGGTGGTAGCCCAGGCAGCCCCCAGAGGAGAGAAGGCTTCTCATTCCTAAAAATTGTGTTGAGTATTCTGGTGTGGATTTGCTGGATGTGGGTTACGTGTTCATCCTGGAAACAGTTGCTGAAGCAGAAAGCACGAAGTGCACTGATTGGCCAGGTGTAGGCTGTGTGTGCACTCTCTGACTCTGTTATTAGAGGGAGTTAACTGCAACCATGCCACATGGACTAGGAGAACCTGGGGTGGGAGGTCTTCAAAGGACAGAAGATGTGCTGTTGGCATAAGAAGAGTAGAGATTGGGCAGGCAAGAAAAGTATCCACAGATGGCCACTAACCCACCTGGGGCAGCGAAGCATCCTGGCATCCGAAGGGGTGAGCTCATTCTATCCCTGGTAGAAAACCCTACTCAAAACACAGGAGAACCACTTAGAACATCAGGAGTTGCAGCCTGGAACTGAGAGCCACATGGAGACAGGGTGTGGGGCAAGCAGAGTGGGAACAAGCTCTGGACTCCCCTGCGGGGGCTGCTGGCCTGAGGAGCCTGGGGTGTGGGCACAGACACACGTGCCAGAGGCTGTGTCAGTCTGGAGGCCAACACTTCCAGGATGAGCAGGCAGGGAGCATAAGGATGAGGACCCCTAGAGGATTCTCCTGGGAGCTTGTTAGAAACGAATGTCTCCCATCCGCTCCAGGCCTCTCTGATCAGAATCTGAATTGTTACCAGATGATCCCATGATTCCTGTGCACCACTTGTCTGAAAGGCTCATTTCCTTTCTCTCAGCCTTCACTTGCAGTGGTGGTGGGACTTACGTTGGTTTGGTCTTCGGTGAAGACTTTCTGGAAGGCAGTGTGGCAATGTGTATGAAGGAGCTTCAAAACTATCCATGCTCTTTGATTCAGTTTTTCTACCTCTGAGACTATTATTTAAGGAAATCATCACAGGCAGGGACAAAGAAAGTCATGCATGAAGATATTCATTGCAGTATTACTTAAAATCAGAAACTACCATGTACCCACAAACAGGAAGGGGTGAAGTCAAAGGTGACACACAATATATTGGATATATTGGCTGTTATGCTACCACTATAAATATTGCTTTTGGTTTTCATTGAAACATAATATTTTACATATTTATGAGGTACACGTGATATTTTGTTGCATGCATAGAATATGTAATGATCAAGTCAGGGTATTTGGGGTGTCCATCCCCTTGAGTATTTATCATTTCTATCTGTTGGGAACATTTCAAGTCCTCTCTTTTAGCTACTTTGAAATATGCAGTACATCGTTGCTAACTATAGTCACCCTACTCTGCCGTCAAACATATTAGAACTTATACCCTCTAACGGGAGGCTGAGGCAGGAGAATCTCTTGAACCCAGGAGGTGGAGGTTGCAGTGAGCTGAGATCGGCCACTGCACTCCGGCCTGGCAACAGAATGAGACTCCGTCTCAAAAAAAAAAAAAAAAAACTTATATCCTCTATCTAACTGTATGTTTGTCCCGTTAACCAGCCTCTCCTTCCCCTACGCCCACTCTCACATCCTTCCTAGCCTCTAGTATCTATCATTCTACTCTCTACCTCCATGAGATCAACCTTTTTTTTACCTCCCGCATATGAGTGAGGGCATGTGCAATTTGTCTTTCTGTGTTTGGCTTATTTCACTTAACATAATGACCTCCCGTTCCATCCATGTTGCTGTAAATGACAGGATTTCATTCTTTTTTATGGCCGCATAGTATTCCATTGTGTTCATATACCACATTTGCTTTATCCATTTGTCCTGAAGTGTTTTCTCCTGTGGACACTTAGGTTGATTCCGTAGCTTTGCCATTGTGAATGGTGCTGCAATAAACACGGAGTGCAGGTACCTCTCTGATATATTGATTCTTTTCCTTTGGATAAATGCCCAGCAGTGGAATTGATGGGATTGTTTCGTAGTTCTATTTTTAGTTTTTTGAGAAATCTCCATACTGTTTTCCATTTATGCTGTGACTATTTTACATTCCCACTAACAGTGTATGAGTTCCCTTTTCTGCACATCCTTGCCAGGATTTGTTCTTTTTTGTCTTTTTGATAATAGCCATTCTAACTGGGGTAAGATGATACTTCATTGTGATTTTGATTTGCAGTTTCCTGATGATTAGTGATGTCAAAGATTTTTTTTTTGTATGCCTGTTGGCTTTTCATCTGTCTTCTTTTGAGGAATGCTCATTCATATCCTTTGCCCACTTTTGAATGGGATTATTTGTGTTTTTTTACTGTTGAGTCTTTGAGTTCCTTGTATATTCTGCATATTAGCCCCTTGTCAGATGAGTAGTTTACAAATGTTTTCTCACATTCTGTAGGTTGTCTCTTCACTCATGATTATTTCCTTTGCCGTTGGAGAAGCTTTTTCATTTCATATAGTCCCATTTCTCTGTTTTTGTTTTTCTTGTCTGTGCTTTTGAGGTCTTAGGTATAAAATCTTTGCCTAGACCTGAAAGTGTTGTCCTGAAGTGTTTTCTGTATGTTTTCTTCTGGTAGTGCTATAGTTTTGGGTGTTACATTTGAGTCTTTAACCCACTGTCTTAGTCCGTTTTCACCCTGCTGACAAAGACATACCCAAAACTGGGCAATTTACAAAAGAAAGAGGTTTAAAGGACTTATAATTCCTTGTGGCTAGGGAGGTCTCACAATCATGGTGGAAGGCAAGGAGGAACAAGTCACATCTTCCACGGGTGGCAACAAAAATAGAGAGAGCTTGTATAGGGAAACTCCCCCTTATAAAGCCATCAGCTCTCATGATACTTATTCACCATCACAAGAACAGCATGGGAAAGACCTGCCCCCATGATTCAGTTACCTCCCACTGGGTCCCTCCCACAACACATGGGAATTCAAGATGAGATTTGAGTGGGGACACAGCCAAACCATATCATTCTGTCCCCGGCCCCTCCCAAATCTCGTGTCCTCACATTTCAAAACCAATCATGCCTTCCCAGAAGTCCCCCAAAGTCTTAACTCATTTCAGCATTAACTCGAAAGTCTGCAGTCCAAAGTCTCATCTGAGACAAGGCAAGTCCCTTCCACCTATGAGCCTCTAAAATCAAAAGCAAGTTGATTACTTCCTAGATCCAGTGGGGGTATAGGCATTGGGTAAATACAGTCATTCCAAATGGGAGAAATTGACCAAAACAAAGGGACTACAGGCACTATGCAAATCCAGAATCCAGTGGGGCAGTCAAATCTTAAAGCTCCAAAATGATCTCCTCCTTTGACTCCATGTCTCACATGCAGGTCATGCTGATGCAAGAGGTGGGTTCCCATGGTCTTGGGCAGCTCTGCCCCTGTGGCTTTGCAGAGTACAGCCTCCCTCCCAGCTGCTTTCACAGGCTGGCATTGAGTATCTGCAGCTTTTCCAGACACGCAGTGCAAGCTGTTGGTGGATCTACCATTCTGGGGTCTGGAGGATGGTGGCCCTCTTCTCACAGCTCCACTTGGGGGTGCTCCAGTAGGGACTTTGTGTGGGGGAACTGACCCCACATTTCCCTTCCACACTGCCTTAGCAGAGGTTCTGCATGAGGGCCCTGCCCCTACAGCAAACTTCTGCCTGGGCATCCAGGTGTTTCCATATATCCTCTGAAATCTAGGCAGAGGCTCCTAAACCCTAATTCTGGACTTCTGTGTACTGTCAGGCTCAATGCCACATGGAAGCTGTCAAGGCTTGGGGCTTGCACCCTCTGAAGCCACAACCTGAGCTCTACATTGGCTCCTTTCAGCCATGGCTGGAATGGCTGGGAGGCAGAGCACCAAGTCCCTAGGCTGCACATGGCATGGGGACCCTGGTCCTGGCCCACAAAACCATTTTTTCCTCCTAGGCCTCTGGGCTTATGATGGGAGGGGCTGCTGTGAAGACCTCTGACATTCCCTAGAGACATTTTCCCTATTGTCTTGGGGATTAACATTCGACTCCTCATTATGTATGCAAATTTCTGCAGCCAGCTTGAATTTCTCCTCAGAAAATGGGTTTTTCTTTTCTATTGCATTGTCAGGCTGCCAATCTCCCAAACTTTTATGCTCTGCTTCCCTTAGAAAACTGAGTGCTTTTAACAGCACCCAAGTCACTTCTTGAATGCTTTGCTGCTTAGAAATTTTTCCACCAGATTCCCTAAATCATCTCTCTCAAGTTCAAAGTTCCACAAATCTCTAGAGCAGAGGCAAAATGCTGCCATTCTCTTTGCTAAAACATAAAAAGAGTCACCTTTGCTCCAGTTCTCAACAAGTTTCTCATCTCCATCTGAGACCACCTCAGTCTGGACTTTGTTGTCCATATTGCTATCAGCATTTTGGGCAAAGCCATTCAATAAGTCTCTAGGAAGTTCCAAACTTTCCCACATTTTCCTATCTTCTTCTGAGACCTTCAAACTGTTCCAACCCCTGTCTGCTACCTGGTTCCAAAGTCACTTCCACATTTTTGGGTATCTATAGCAGTGTCCCACTCTACTGGTGCCAATTTACTGTATTAGTCCATTTTCACATTGTTGATAAAGACATACCTGAGACTGGGAAGAAAAATAGGTTTAAAGGACTTACAGTTCCACATGGCTAGGGAGGCCTCACAATCATGGCAGAAGGCAAGGAGGAGCAAGTCACTTCTTACATGGATAGTGTCAGGCAAAGACAGAACTTGTGCAAGGAAACTCCCCCGTATAAAATCATCAAATCTCATGATACTTATTCACTATCACAAGATCAGCATGGGAAAGACCTGCCTCCAAGCCTTAATTACCCGCCACTGGGTCCCTCCCACAACACGTGGGAATTCAAGATGAGACTTGGGTGGGGACACACCCAGACCATGTCACCCACCCTGAGTTAATTTTTGTATATGGTGAGAAGTAAATGTTGTTTTAAAAGAATTTTGCAGGAACTCTGTAGGGAATATGGTGATTAATAAGACAGATGCAGTGCCTCCCCTCTTGGAGGTGACATTCTATTAAGAAAGACAGTAAGCAAGTAGACAAATAAGACAGTTTCAGACTGTGACATGTTCACAGAAGGATGAATGGGGTAATATGGCAGAGAATCTGGGGGTCCGGGGGAGGGCTATTTAGATAGGAGGGATACTGGGAAGGCCTGTCCTGGGAGCTGGTATTTAAAGTAAAATCTGAATCAGAAGACAGAGCCAGTGAAGTGAAAAGCCAGGGACAGGACAGACCTTCCAGGAAGAGGGAACAGCAGTGCCCTAGAGCTGGTGTTGGGGAGCTTGTCTGTGTGAGGGCAGAATGAAAGGGTGTGGCTGCAGTGGGGAGCTGAGGGGAAACTCCACCCTAAGAAGGTGGAGGAGTGAGCAGGGCCAGACACCACAGGCTTTGTGGGCTGTGTGTGGAATTTGGATTTTGTTCCAAGGGCAGAGTGCTGCAGAATGGATGTAGAGGAACCTGACTTGGACTGGGGAGCTGCTGAAGGCCTCATGGATGAGGGCCCTGAAATGTGCTTATGATCCATGTTAAGTAAGGAAGACAGCCAGAGAGTGATGTAAACTGTCATTTCCACTGCATAAAAAAATGGACAGGAAACAAAGCCCATAAGCATACATGCAAAAATGTGATAGCGATTACCTCCAGGTGGTAGGATTAGAGATGGTTTTTACTTGTTTTTCTTATGCTTTTCTACATCACGCCATATAAGAAAAACAATCATGGTGATTTGAGAACTTGAATTTGGATCAGTCACGGCACTTAGTTGCAGACAACAGAATCTACTTTCTCTAGTTTGAACTAAGAGGGATTTATTTCCATGTGTTTTGACTGAGAGTCCAGGACCGAGCTTGGATATCCCATAGCCAGGAACAACACAACCTGGACCATCACCTAAATCCACCTGACTGTTGCCATAGAAACCCCACTGCCTGTGAGGCTCAAGCCTGGACACTGGAGCCAGTTGCTTTGGGAGGACCAGATGCCTCTCTTCCCTTCCAGCCAGGAGCTCTTTTCTCCACCCTGCTTCTCATCTTTCATGCCCATCTTCTCAGTCTGGGCAGGCCTCTGTCCAGAGGAGCTGAGAACATTCGCAGAACGAGAGCTGCAAGGGCATCTGGGAAAGGTGGATTTCAGTTTTCCAGAGGCTCAAGTCCAGTGATCATGGAAGGGGGGCTGCACACACGGTGAACGGGGCAGTCTGCAGGTTCTACCACAGAAGAGGAACAAGAGCGACAAACACAATCACTTGAGCCTTGGCCGTCTAAGAGCCAGCTGGAGGAAGGATTGGTTATCCACTGTGCTCTCGTGAGGACGGCCAGAGGCTCTCCTTGTCCGGGGAGCTCCTCGGCCACCTGTGAGGCAGTCTGATGCGTGCAGACTTACCCTCCCCAGGAGCAGCCTTCGGCCACTCCCAGCTGCTTTGGCCCTGGGGTAAGAGAGCTGGAGGCAGCTTGAACTGGTTTCTAGGGCTCCCAGGTAAACTGAGCCCTAGCTTCCCACAGTGGTGGATATCATGCGGTGCCATTGTTAACCCCCTTCTCTTTCTTTTCCCACCTCCCTAGCCCCTTTCTCTTCTCACTTCCCAAATTAACTCGTAGCTGAACCCTTATCTCCAGGTCTGCCTCAGGGACAGCCCATGCAAAGGCATTGGGGATCACCCTGTTCCTAGATCTCAGCTTTATCTGCAGGAACCAGAAGGCTCCAGGATGCTCCTGACCATCTGCTTCCTTGCCCATGCTGAGTGCCATCATAATCATGGGCACACATACACGCACATACAGGCACACCCACATACAGTGCACTCCACACATGTACACACATGCACACATGTATGCACAGGCACACACGCACAGGCATCCTCCACCCCAGGGGCTGCCCAGCCCCTCTCACTTTTCTTCCCACATTATTGCTCCTTTGGCCATAGGACGGGCGATGTTATGCCAGGGGCTCCAGGGCATCCTCTGCATGTGCCATCCTTGGTGTAAAAGATGACTCCACTGTGTATTGCTGTTGGAGTGTGGGTTCTGGGCCAGTGCAGTCCTGGCTTCCCACAGCAGACACTTCCTAGAGCCTGCTCAGTGCCAGGCCCCATGCTGGGCTCCAGTGTGTGGAAGGCACCATCTCCTCCAGATGTTCCCTTCCCTGCAGGCCCCCGCAGGTCAGCCTCTGAGCAGCCCTGCAGCAGCCTAATGGCCCAGAGCATGATCGCTTCCTCAGACCACACCTTGGGTAGGTGGTGAGAGAAGCAGCTTTATTCATCAACCTCTTTGTGCCAGGAACATACTTATCTCCTCACCACATTTTAGGGGCCAATTGCTGTCATCCCTAATCCGCAAATGAGGAAACTGGGGCTCATGGAGATTAAGTGACTTTTGAGGCCACCTGGAAGCCAGTAAGGGGTGAAGCTGGAACTGAGACCCAGGAGAGTCTGATGGCTCAGGGTCAGTGCTTGTCCCCTGGCGTCCCAGAATGTGGAGCTCCTGGCGTGGCTGCATGGCTATGCCTCAGCCACATAACAAGCACTGGAGACCCTGCTGTGAACGTGACAAAACCCTTACCCTCATGGCATTTTCGTCCCACTGAGGCAGACAGACCCTAAGAGACATAAGTAGAGAGCTTCACGTGGTCCTGAGTGAAGGCCACAAGACAGAGATCTGGGATAGAGGCGCAGAGGAGGAGCTGTGTGTTAGCTATCAAGTACCATGTGACAAGTGACCTCAAAACGTAGGAGCTGAAGACAGCAAATATCGTTGGTCTTGTGTTCTGTCCTGCTGAACCCATAGTTGGAGTCACCCTAAAGCAGGGGAGTTTCCTGCAGGAGTGCCCCAAATGTTCGCAAGCTGGAGTCAGTTGTCACTCCGAAGAAAGGATCCCTGAACACCTGGGTGACCAGTCCACAGCATTTATTAGGGAACTTAAACACATAGGCCTGTGGTGTCATTGCGATGGACAGAGAGAAAGGAGCTGCCTGCTCAGGCATGTCCGTCAGCGGGGCCCGGTTGCACCCTGTGTTTCTCGGTCAGTGCATAGGGGACTGGGGCACCCTACCTCTCCCTTCTGAGGTAAGAAACGCAGGAACAGTGTGGCTAGTGGCTCTGCCTCTGGGGCGCTCATGTGATTGCGGTCGTGATGTTGCCTAGGGCTGCAGCAGCGAGGGGTGGAAAATCTGCTTCTGGGCTCACACACATGGTTGGTGGCAGGGGGCTCAGGTCCTCACCACCTGGGCCACTTCCGGAGGATCTGCTCACAGAACAGGGCACCCTGGGTTGCTTCCCCAGGGTGAGCAACCTAAGATGGCGATGAAGTGAAGAACACACACACACACACACCACACACACACACACATGGCCTCTGCTTGCTGTCTTTTCTGTCCTGGTTATGATCAAATGGAAAACAAAAACAAAAAATTAAGAATTTTCAAAAGCTGCTCCTGGGATCACCTCTCCCCATCATCAGGCTTCCTGGGAATTCTCTGGAGGGTCTTCAGCCACCAGGGACTGGTCTGCACCTTGTCCCATGGCCCCCAGGGTCAAGGAGATGCCACAGGTGTCTGTGAGCCATTCCTGTCTCACATCACCACCTCACCTGCTGTCCTGGGGACTGTGTGATCCAAGTTGCTGTGCATCGATGCTGAATTAGAATTGCTGGACAGGGAGACCAAGGTCCTTCTAGAACAAGGGGTTTGCACTCAGGCACCTGGAACACACATTGCTGGGGACTACCTGCCTTCTGTCTCATTTGCTACTGGTGAGCGTGACCAGGCTGGGCAGCACCAAGGGAGGCCGGGTCTGAATCTGTGGGCAAGCTTGGTTCAGTGGGAAAGGCATCCCCTGGGGCTTGCTATGCTTATGGGCCGTGCAGCATGTGCTCTGACTTCTGGTCTGGGACGTTACTGAAAAGGCAATGAACAAAAAGACAAATATCTGACTTTGGGTTAAGTATGTTTTTATTTTTCTAGCTCTCTGGCAATAAAATCCAATTTGGGACATCCAGGGATTAGATTCCTGAATGTGTTTGCTCAAAGCCCTTTGCTCCTTAAGACCCAGGAAGCCCAAGCGAGGCTTTAGCCATCAGCTGCGTGTGGTTTAATCCCAAAGTCCCTTTCCTTTGGTGTACAGAGCAGGAAGGGATCGCTGTCAACACCGCATAGTCACAGTCTCCGTGAAAGTTCAAGTGTGCAGTACAATCTGATTGTCCAATTTCTTGACATTCAAGCTTGTCTCCTTTGTAATGTGGTTGTAATTGATTTCTGATACTTGAAAATAAGCTGGTTCTGGGGAAATACACTGGAAATACCAAGTAGGGGGTGCAGTGAGGCCAGTCACACTGCTCTCATTTATTCATTCATTCATTTAGTTGCTGCCCAGGTCAGAGTTCTGGAACCATAGACCCTCCTCTGGCTTTGCTCTCGACTCCTGGGGTGTATTCAAATCTTGGGAAAACAATTGCAGTCAAGGTGATGGAAACTGGAAGAGGGTGGGAAAGGAACCCTAAGTCTTCCAAGAAGAGTGGATTTTCTGAATACAGTTCCGGGTCAAAAGAACAGCAGCAAGAGACCCTGGAGGATTGGGCCTGGGGATGTCTGCTGAGGCTGGGGAGGGGACGCTGGGAGCAGCTAGGGACGTCAGGGTCCCCGCATCTACTATCGTCGTGCAGGTCTCCCGGAGCAGAGGGTTCTGGGCTCTAAGCACGTGCTCTTCTCGTTGCAGGTTTGAAGGAGAAAGCTCGCGGAGCGTCAGGTATGTGCTTCATCCACCTCTGTCCATGTGTCCGAATCCCGGTGGTGAGCGGCGCTGATGAAACCATGTGCTTTGATTTCTCCCCGCGGGTCTCCCAGGTCAGACCTCTCCTCCCCTGCTCCCTTTGGCCCTGGCGTGTGCCCCAAAGGCCTGGGCATGATCCGCAGGAGCACGTCTGTTGGCTTTGTATCCTGGAGCAAAAGCCCTGCCCAGCTTCCGTGTATTTAGAGTGACCTCTGCAGAGGTCACCTTTGTTGGTGGTTGTTCTGCCCTTTCTGGGGCTGGTGATGGCCCAGTGTGCCAAGGCTGTGACCCATCTAGGACCAGAAACTTCTATACCTGACACCCCTGGGGCTGGGTTGGCGGGGCCAGGGCAAGTCTAAGATGCTTGGTGGTGGGCCTGGCTCCAACCAGCCTCTAACAATGCGGGGTGTCTCCACGGCAGGTGTAGTGCCCCTGCCCATCCTCGCCCCACCAACCGAGGGTAGGTGGAGGTGGACATGGAGTGGGCTTTCTGCCAGAGGCTCTGACTGAACCTAGAAGAGGGTCTGGTCTGAGACAGTACCTGGGGTGTCAGTGCCCCAGCCAAGGAGCCTCGGGCCTGGCAGTTCTCAAGGCATGAGCTGGGGGACCAAGAAGGCCATGGGCATGGGAGATGGGTGTCAGCATGGTGAGGCTGGGGATGGGAAGGAGAGGCCAGGAGGCTGTTAAGAATCCATGGACTCCCAGTCCCCTTTGGCAGCAGGTGGACTTCCAGGTCTTAGGGTGGTGGCCTGAGGTGGCTGGTTTGTATTGTGATGTTACAGGCTGGGGAGATGAGATGTCCTGAGTTTGGCCCTGGGGATGCCAGCTGGAGTGGGGTCCTTCAGGTGTCGGCAGAAGAAGAGACAGAGCTAGGGGAGGCTGCATCCCAGGGGGCCTCTTGGGAGGCAGCACAGGAGGTGCCGAATCTTATACTTGGGGCAGTCAGCTATGTGCTTGGAGCAGAGGACATGGGCAGGGAGTTGGGCTCCAGGGAACCAGAGTCCAGGGAGTGAGAGGCAGGGTCTCGCGGGAAGCAGAGACATGCTCAGAAGGGGAACTGGAGAGAGAGAGGGTCCTGGAAGGACTGTGTGCAGGTGTGAAGCCCAAGTGAGGGGACCAGCTGGGGATGGTGCAGCACTTGGGCTGGCAAGAGTGGGAGCTAAAGGGGATAAGAGGGGGGCATGCCGGCAGGGATGGACGGAGAAAGGCTAGGGTCTGGGGATCCGAGGGAGGGGGCAGCAGGCCGTGATTGCAGCCTGAGGTGTGCACCACCGCACAGCCCCACCCTGGAACACAGGGCGGCCCTGAGGAGGAGGGGAGACTGCCCCTACTGCACAATGGAGAAACCTCCAGAATGTACCATTAAATGAGGAAAGCAGAGTGCGAGAGTACACATCTCACGCTACTTTGGGGTAAGAAAGGTCAGATGGAAGTACGTATATTCTTATCTAATTTGTCAGCAAAAAGAAACAGGAAGGAAACAGATGGCTGTTAAGATGGTCCCTTCAGAGGGAGGGCAAGGGGCAGGGCCTCCAGTGCCTGAACGCCTCCTCAGGGCAGACCTAGGAGTATTCCTGAGGGTTCTGAACCCTGTCAATGTAATACCTGTTCAAACAATTAATTCAAAACAACAGGATAGGGAGAGGATGGGTTGCCAATCCCTGGGGCTGGCCCTGAGGTGGAAGGGGATTCCCACATGGACTTGAGGGGCTGCAGGCTCAGGAGGGGGCTGCCTCTGTGGGCCCCTTTGGGATCTAAGCTTCCCCCAATGCCCCCCAGCTGCCCTTCTCCGTCTGTCTTCCAAGAAGGCAGCTGCTTACCTGAAACCCTCATTCTGTGAAAGTTCATGGTGGGCAGCGGGTCCCTCACAGGGGCGTCCTGAGAGCAGCCTGCTCTCACTGGTGACCTGAGCGGGGGCCAGTGAACATGTAGAGTGAGTGGACCCTCGTGGTGGGGATCCGGTCTGCCCCAGCCCCACCCGGCCCGGCACTCCCTCTGGCAGATCATCAGGAAAGCATTTGCCAGGCAGGCGCTGTGGAACCCAGCCCTGGAGGAGGAGCATGGGAACGACATTTCGGTGGGGGAACAGCATGTGCAGGGATCCCAGGAGCAAGCATGACTGGCGGCCTGGGGAGAACGAGGAATGGCCTCCGTGTCGCAGGGGGACTGACACGCAGAGCCGAGCATATGTTCCAGCTCCGAGCCACATGGCTCCCAGCAGGGCGCACAGACAGGAGAAGCCGGGCAAGGGAGAGCGCGGATGGAAGTTCCAGCAGGGAAGGCTGTGTTTAGTTCTTCCAAGGCTGAAGAATCCATCCCCAAAACGCCCTGCTGTGTGGACATCGCAGTAGACAGCATTGCTGAGGCTAAGATGCCGGGGTCAGATGTGACTTGCCGTGGCTTTACCTGCCCTGGCCTGTTGTCCCCATCATGCACAGACTCACGCTTGTAATCCCAGCACTTTGGGAGGCCAAAGCAGGAAGATCATTTGAGGCCAGGAGTCTAAGACCAGCCTGGGCAACATAGCCAGACCCCGTCTCTACCAACAAAAAAATTAAAAAAATTAAGGACACAGCCCTGAGAGACATCTCCTCCCCACCGGCTCTCACCCTGCCCCAAGGTCCCTGCTTGGTGAGATTCTTATTCTTTAAATTCAAATGATCGGAGTTGCCACCTTTCTGGTTTGCTTTTCTCAGCCTCCGGAGCAGCAGGGAAGTGCTTTTGCATGCAGAAGCCTGTTTGTGAATTCACGCTCACTACTTTTCCCTGAGGCAAAACATTTGCAAGATCAGATATATTCATTTTCCACAAATGAAATGACTCATTTTTTGACCATTTTGCAAATGTAGGACTTTGCTCATTGTTCCCTGGGAGGATGTGTCTGCTTCTGACTCCATCAAGAGGAAGGCTCTGGAGGCCCTCAAATGTGAATCTTCTAATGATTTATTTATGGAAGAGGGACCATAGGAAGAGAAGAGGTTTGTGGAGTTTGGAGTCTGCAAAAATGAAGGACCCGGTGGAGGGTCCAGAGAGAATGTGGATACTGGATTAAAAGTGCCAGGGCTTTCTGCAGGGTGCAGGCATTATCTTTTTTCCCCCCGGCACTCCGTCAAATCCTTGAAATTAACTCAACTATATTCAGTCATAGGAATAAGTTCCATTCAATGAGTTCTCACTATGGGTGGGGCCTCACCTCATCTGCACAACCAACAGCACCTTTTTAAGAGAGTTATTATTGGCCCTTATTTTTTCAGCTCTGGGAAATTAAGGCTGAGCAGTACAAAACAGCTTGCCTAGGATGACGTGGATTTCGAGTGGAAAGGTGGCATGCCATGCACCAAAGCCTTTGCAAGTCAGTGTCGCCTGTGGTGCTTGTTGAAAATACAGATTTCCAGCCCCTATCCCTTTCATGCCTCACTCAGTAGGTCTGGGCAGGGTCTGGGAATCTGCATTTTTTTGAGACGGGGTCTTGTTCTTGTCCAGGCTGGAGTGCAGTGACGCCATCTCGGCTCACTGTAACCTTCACCTCCTGGGTTCAAGCGATTCTCCTGCTTCAGCCTCCCGAGAAGCTGGGATTACAGGCACCTGCCATCAGGCCCAGCTAATTTTTATGTTTTTAGTAGAAACAGCGTTTCACCATGTTGGCCAGGCTGATCTTGAACTTCTGACCTCAAGTAATCTGCTTGCTTCAACCTCCCAAAGTGTTGGGATTACAGGCGTGAGTCACTGCGCCCAGCCTGAATCTACATTTTAAATAAGTGCCCACATGATCTTAACAGGCTGCTGGAACATATGGTCTCTCCAAGGAAACAGAATTTCTCCAAGTATGCCAGTGTCCAGTGGCAGCCACGTACCCTTCATAAGCATGAGCTGACTGAAGTGCAGAAATTTTGCTTCTAACCCTTAGAAGAATTCTTTTTTTTTTTTTTTTTGAGACTGAGTCCCACTCTGTCACCCAGGCTGGAATGCAGTGGTGTGATCTCAGCTCAATGCTACCTCCGCCTCCTGGGTTCCAGTGAGTCTCGTGCCTCAGCCTCCTGAGTGGCTGGGACTATAGGCGTGTGCCATCATGCTTGGCTAATTTTTGTATTATTAGTAGAGACGGAGTTTTGTCATGTTGCCCAGGCTGGACTTGAACTCCTGGGCTCAAGTGATCTGCCTGCCTCGGCCTCCCAATGTGCTGGGATTACTGCGCCCAGCCCTGACCTTAGAAGCATATTGCATGAGGTGGTCCCATACAGGTCGCCTCCCCGTCAGGACTCTGAACGTTGACAGGCATTTTCCAAAGGCAATAGCAAGGCTGGGACAATGGGGAGAGCCCGAGGACTCTTTTGTTTGGGGATGGTGGGGGAGCTTCTGGAGAAGGTGGGCCTGGTTACCAGCATTGGCTCAGCTGGAACCAAGATGTGTAAGTAAACGTAATTTGTCCAAACAAATTCAGTTTTCTGTCTCCATACCAAGGCAAAACAGCCTTTGTAATTAACTGGGCCTTTTTCCCCCAAACCCAAAATGAGAACACACAGTTTATTTTGTTCACAAGGAGATATGAAAACTGCTGAATGTGGCAGACAAAGCTGGAAGTGTTTGCTGTGCCAGGTAAACAGAACTGAACTCTTTCTCTCAGGAAGGAATGGGAGCAGGCTTCAAATGTGAGAGACGGGCTGGGGCTAGGCCAGAGACCTCTGCCATTGTCCAGCCATGTTTTGGAGGTGCTGGACTGAGGGCTGAGCCGGCGGCCTCTGGAGGCAAGTGGACCTTTCTTAGCACTGTGGAATCAAAAGAGTACAGGCACTTGGGGAAAATAATCTTGAATTCAAATCCTTTCTCTTTTTCTTACCCTCTGTGTCACCATGCAACAGCCACTGAGCTCTGCAAGCCTCAGATTTCACTCATTCAACAGTCTTTATTGAGCATCTGCTGTGTCTTTGTGCTAACTACTAAGGGTGTGAAGACCAATGAGATACAGTTAATTTCTTCCCCATGAAGAAATGGGAGTAAAGACTTTAGCCTGAAGGCCGTGGACCAATTAAATGAGGCTGTAGATGGAACAGCACATGCCATGTCACAGTATTCAGTTAACATCCATTTCCTTTCTTCTCCCTCTGCCATAGTCTGTGGAGGGACACGGCTGCTCAGAATCCTGAGGGAGGGTCTGAGGCAAGCCCATGTTTGCATGAGCAGGAGGTGGTGGCCGCTGCTTGGAGAGTGTGCCCTTTTGGCTGTCCTCCTTCCTTCCTTTGCTCCCCTGGGTTTATGATTGAGATTTCTTGGGCATTCTTGACTTTGGTGGCCTTTTACTTTTCCATCTCCTTGAATTTCTGTGCTATATCCTGAGCAATTTCCTGAGGATGGTCTTCTAGTTCACTAGTGCTTTCTTCGGCTGTGTTCATTCTACCGTGTGGCCCATGAATTGTGGGTCCCTGAGACCCTTGAATGGCCTCTGAATGCCCTCAGCCTGCTTCCGGAGGCACTACTGGTCCTTTCTTTACACAGAAAGTAGAAAGATCTCATAGGAACCACATTCAAGTCACTGGGCAAAAACCCATCTGACTGGGTATATTTTGCGTTTTGATTTGTTTTCTGTGAACCTGTGTAGAGAAGTAATAACTGACTGTTTAGAAGATGGCGCAGAGATATTGGTGCAGGGGCAAGGGAGTCAACTAATGGGGAATTAGACTAAATCCCAAAATGCATTTAGTAAGCCTTGTCTAAACATCTGCTTCTATTGCAATCAAATCTTAAAAAGTACTTAGAAGGTGGTGACACAATGTGTATGTGTGCATCTGACCCAGGTCCGGTGTTTGGGAGAGTGAGGACTTTGAAACCAGGGTCTAAGCTGAATGACCTTGGCCAAATGACTCAAATTCCCTGAGCCTCAGTGTCCTCAAGTCAAATGGAAATGAAAATATCTAGCCCCCAGAGTTTTCTTGATCTTGTCCACATCTGACTCTCCATACTCACCTCCATCACTGTGGTCATCACACTCTGGCCTTCTGGTGCCTCCATTCTTCCAAGCTCATTAGTGCCCCAGGGCCTTTGCCTGTGCCATTCCCTCAGGCTGGAACATGCTCCCCCAGGTCTCACCCAAGGTGGGTTCTCCTCAGTCCAATCCCCCTTCAGATTTTAGCTCCTCTTCCCTTATCATCCCACCTCAAGTAACCTACCCAATCTCTGCACATCAGCCTGTTTACTTCTGTCCCTTATCTGCCTGTCCCCACTGGAATGTCAGCAGGAACTTTGTCTTATGCAGTCCTATGCCTCAGTGCTCAGCCATGTGCCCTGACACAGCATGCTATTTTGGTCTCTATACTTGACACTTCCCACATCCAAGGGGAGCACCTCTGGAAGGAGGCCAGAGCTAAATGTGCTAAGCCTGCCTGTCCACATGCCTGGATGCTCCCACTTCTGTCCCTCCGTCATGCACTTCTTTCTCTTTCCTAATTGCCTATCTAGGACTTCCAATACTATGTTGAGCCCAAATGACAAACATGACATCCTTGTCTTGTTCCTGATCTTAGCTAAAAAGCTTTCAGTCTTTCACTGCTGAGTATGATGTTAGTGTGGATTTTTTTGTATATGGCCTTTATTATGTTGAGGTAGTTTCTTTCCATTCCTATTTTGTTTATTTTATTTTTAAATTTTTTTTTTTTTGAGACGGAGTCTCGCTCTGTCGCCTAGGCTGGAGTGCAGTGCCCAGATCTCAGCTCACTGCAAGCTCTGCCTCCCGGGTTTACGCCATTCTCCTGCCTCAGCCTCCGAGTAGCTGGGATTACAGGCGCCCGCCACCTCGCCCGGCTAGTTTTTTGTATTTTTTAGTAGAGACGGGGTTTCACCGTGTTAGCCAGGATGGTCTCGATCTCCTGACCTCGTGATCTGCCCGTCTCGTCCTCCCAAAGTGCTGGGATTACAGGCTTGAGCCACCGCGCCCGGCCAAATTTTTAGGTTTTCCCTCTATTGTTGATTTCTTACTTCATCCCATTGTGGTCCCAGAAGTTACTTTGTAAGCTATTTTCTAAAATCGCTTGAGACTTAAATTGTGGCTTACCCTGTGGTCAATCCTGGAGAAAGTCCACATCCACTGAGGACTCTGCATTCTGTTGAGTGGAGTGTCCTGTTAGATCTAGTTGGTGTCTCGAGTTGCTCAAGTACTCAATTCTGCTTCCTTACTTATCTCAGGTCTGGTTGTTCTATCGTTACGGAGAATAGGGTATTGAAGCACCACCTATTAATGAGTAACTGTCTAACGAATAACGGATGACTCCCTCCAGTTGTGTCAGTTTTTGCTTCATATATACACACACACACACACACACACACACACATATATACACACACACACATATATATATATATTTGCTTCATATATATATAAGTTCCAGCATCCTGGCGTTTCTGTGTCAGGCAGTGAATCTGTTGGTGCAGATGCCCATTAGCACCCATCAGGGAGCTTTTCCTGGGTTCCTCAGGAGCCTGAGGAAGGTCCAGAAGGCCCTGCCCTTGTGTATGGCTGGCAGCTCAGGGGGCACAGCCTTGAACATGCAGTGACCCTGCCCACTACTGATGTGGCCAGGGATGGTCCTGGAGTTCCACCAGTCAGATAAGTTTCTCCTTCCCCCCACAAGAGAGCACGACCAGGAAGGAAGAATTGGGCTGGGGACAGGGTGGGAGTGTTGTGGGGCCCCTTGGCTCCCCCATGTGGATTTTCTATATGCGTAACAGACCAATGTGTGGCTACCCAGTGCTGCTGTCCTTAAAATCTGTCCTTGACTCTCATCCCATTGGCTTTGGGGCCCTCCATGCCCTGCCTCCTGATGACCTTTCCACCCACTCCAGCCTTCCTCTCCACTACACATGTTGAAGCGTCCAGTTTGCCACAGGCACGATCACACCTCCGTCTCTTTGCACGTGCGGTTTCCTGTCTAGGAAGCCTGAATACCAGCCACCCAGCCAAGCTCCTCTGGGCTCCTGGAGATGGCTCAGACACAGATCCCACTGTAATGACCTCACTGCCCAGCTGGGAAGGTGAGACAAGGACAGAAACCATCTACAATCCAGAGCCATCTGTTCACAGCTGCAAAGGAAAGACACGCACAGCACCGTGCATGCCCACCTGCTGCAGGAGTGGGTCTAGCGGGACTCCATTGCCTGGGTGTGACCACAGGAATTGGCCAGGAGGCATCCCAGGTCGAAGAAAGCCAGAGTGGCAGGAACACATAGTACAGATGTAGGCTGGGGACTGGGACTGGGATCAGCCCCCTTGGTGGCAGGGCAGCCCTCTATGAGTGCACTTTGCTCTGGGTCTCCAAACTGAACTATCCCCAGCTCAGCCCCGATGGCTAAACTTCTGCTAATGAGACCTTCCCTCCTCTTCCAGGAGCTTCAGGCCTGGCTGGCTGGGCCAGGGGCTGTCTTATACCCCTCACCAGTCCAAGCCCAGTTCCACAGGATGGGCTCGGGGTTTTGTTCTAAAGGGCAGGGGATCTGCTGGAGCAGTCCTGCAGGGAGTGCCTGCTTTAACTTCCATTGGACCAGACTCCTCTGGCTGCTGGGCACAGGGGCTCTGGGCTGAAAGAGGAAGCCAGGAACCCTGAGGAGGACACAGGGGTCAGCCCTGAGACAGAAGCCCTAGCCTGGCCTGGACACTGGAGGAGAGAGGAGAGGGAGGGGAGAGGGGAGAGGGAGGGGAGAGGAAGTGAAGGGAGTAGATAGGGGAGCGGAAAGAAAAGGCAGGGAGGCATGGGAGGGAGAATGGGGTAGCGAGGAGAGGGGGCAGCCCATAGGTATTCACTGGAAGGTGCCCCTGCAGGACTTGTTGAGGGAGTGGCTGTCTCCTGAGAGAGAAAGAAAAGAACCAAGAACTTTTTTTTTTTCGTTTTTGAGATGGAGTCTCACTCTATCACCCAGGCTGGAGTACAATAGAGCAATCTAGGCTCACTGCAACCTCCGTCTCCCGGGTTCAAGCGATTCTCCTGTCTCAGCCTCCTGAGTAGCTGAGATGATAGGTGCCAGCCACCACACCGGGCGAATTTTTGTATTTTTAGTAGAGGCGGGATTTCACCATGTTGGCCAGGCTGATCTCAAACTCTGGACCTCAGGTGATCCACCCGTCTCAGCCTCCCAAAGTGCTGGGATTATAGGCATGAGCCACCGCGCCTGGCTGGAACTAAGAACAAATTTGGATTTTTGTCTTGAAGAACTAGGAGGACAGCAGTGCTTTTTACTGAGATAGAGCAGATGAGGAAGAGAGACTTGAGAAGAAAAAAACAAGTGCCCTTTAAGTCTCATGAAGTCTTATGTCTCAGAGAGCTCCATGGTTTCCACAGCTATTATTTGAAAATAGTATATTAATATTTCTAAACATTCATTTAAAGCAATATGATATTTATTCTTTACTGTTTTCCTGTTGATAGACCATTAAAGTTGCTTTCAATTTCAGTAATGCTACAGTGAACATTTGGCACGTAAATCTTTGTCAGCCTCCCTGATTATTTTCTTCATTATGTTCCCAGAGTAGAATTACTAGGTCAAAGGCTAAAAAGATTTCAGTTTCTTAGTCCATATTGCCACATACATTTTCCAAGAGAAGCATCTAAGATGCGACCTCCCTGCATCCTCTCTACTCTATTGCAATTGTTCTGATCCTTGTAATTAGATATTTGGGAAATATTATTTTACTTCCAAATATCATGCAGTGTCCATGGGGAGTCTGACTTATGAGGAATAGAAGAGAACTCTCTTTTTTGTTTTTGTTGTTGTTTTGTTTTTTTGAGATGTAGTTTCACTTCTGTCGCCCAGCCTGAAGTACAGTGACTTGATCTTGGCTCACTGCAACCTCCGCTTTCTGGGTTCAAGTGATTCTCCTGCCTCAGCCTCCCAAGTAACTGGGATGACAGGCACCCACCACCATACCCAGCTAATTTTTCTATTTTTTGTAGAGACAGGGTTTCACCATGTTGGTCAGACTGGTCTGGAACTCCTGACCTCAGATGATTCTCCCGCCTCAGCCTCCCAAAGTGCTGGGATTACAGGCATGAGCCACTGTGTCTGGCTGAAGAGAACTTTTTCTAATGATGTAGACATGATAGTACTTCCTCCCTCCAACATGACCTTGTGGATAGAATTCAGGTGTTCAGGCCACTGAGCCTGCCCCTGTTTTGACCCTCGTCCTGTGGTGTGGGGCCTCCCCGACCCCATCCTGCTCCTATTCTGAACTTTGCTACTGTTCCCCTACTTCCCTGACGTGTCACCTTTGCATGTCAGAGAGACTCAGGGCTAGGAATGGACGTCCACCAACCATCTTCCAGGAAATCTAATGAACAGCCCCTGTTGGGCCATGATTTTCAGCTGGTCCCTGAGTGATGAATCACTCAGGGACCAGCACACACAATGCCATCTGTCTGACTGACACTCTGCTACAACATGCAGTCGGGTTGGGAGTGGTTGGGGGCAGAAGGGGCTGTGACAGGGGCTCCCGATAGCATCGTCCACCTCTTTCTTAGAGAAACCCAATACCTGACGTTAGGTGTGCATGTGGCTGCTAAGACATAGAATTTCCCAGCCTCCTCTGCAACGAGGTTGCTGGTACAACCAAGCTGTCCCTCCAGCATGGGAAGGGAAGTGATTTGTGTCGACTTCCAGGATATTTACTCACAGAGACCCTTCTTTCTGACCCTGTGCCTGTCCTGCTGCTGGAGACTTTAGCTCTGAAGCTGCAGCTCCATCCTGGCCCAGGGGGATGAGGGCACCCCCTTTGGGATGACAGGGCCACAAGGGAGAGGAGCTCCCTGGCACTGCCCCACCAGGCCAGCCCTGGAGCATCTGCTTTCACACTGAAATGCCCGAGACACAAACTTCTATTTGCCACTCTCAGGTGGGGCTCTTTGTCTCAGCAGCTGAGCCCTGTCTTACGCAGTACAACAGTCTTGGAGGGCACTTTCCCACATCCTTGCCTGGGGTCAGGCTGTGCCAGGGACCACAGCTGTGTGATTTTCAGCCCTCCCGCCGTAGGTGAGAGCCACACTCAGCTCCCACCCACTGTGCTCTCCAGGCACTTGTGAGGAAATCAAATGCATGAAGGTGGAGACTCCCACTAAAAGCATTATCTTCCAGGGCGCCCCTTGTTCCTCCTCCCAAACTCCTGTTGCCCTGACTCTTCCCCATGCAGACGCTTGTTTGGAAATGTGGTGTGCTGTCTCCTTCCTGGCTCAGGCCTGCAGATTCTAATAAATAACTTGGGAACAGGCTGCCTCACGCGTGATCCAACCTGCTTATTGCTAGAAAGATGAGTTTGGAACTGACAAGTTCCCTGCTAAGCTGACACGTTTAAAAGCTTAATTTGAAAAACCAACCACATTCCCTTTGCAGAATGAAGGCAAAGATGAGGACGTGGTCAAGCCTCAGCCTGAACTCTCACTGTAAGGAGACAGACAGATTTAGAACTTCCCAGGTGTCTGGTCCTGTCCGTATAATTTCTTTTTTTTTTTTTTTTTTTTTGAAACAGAGTCTTGCTGTGTCGCCCAGGCTGGGGTGCAGTGGCCGGATCTCAGCTCACTGCAAGCTCCGCCTCCCGGGTTTAGACCATTCTTCTGCCTCAGCCTCCCGAGTAGCTGGGACTACAGGCGCCCGCCACCTCGCCCGGCTAGTTTTTTGTATTTTTTAGTAGAGACGGGGTTTCACCGTGTTAGCCAGGATGGTCTCGATCTCCTGACCTCGTGATCCGCCCGTCTCGGCCTCCCAAAGTGCTGGGATTACAGGCTTGAGCCACCGCGCCCGGCCCCTGTCCGTATAATTTCTTAGTTGCCTTCCAGCCTATGCAGCCTGCAGCTTTGGAGAAAAGGAACTGTAATATGTATTAAAATATTAAAGTTCTTGACCCTGTTGGGAAAAAGTTCATAGTCCATTTGTTCCTCATTTTTCACTCGTAAGTGTCTCTAAAGTGTCTCACCATTCAGGGCTGGTCTAGATGTTATGTATTAAGAGAAAACTTGAGGTGTAATAGGGCACTGCAGGGTGGATTCTTCTCCCTCCTCCCGCTCTGCCTCTAGGACCGGGGTCTGGCAGGACTGTTCCCGGGAGCCTAGGGACTGTCATCCTTGCCTCACTGAGACCATCAACAGCCTGGATGATTTTTACTTTCACTTTTCATTTTCTATAAACTTTGAAGACAGGTCATGACTGTACCCCTTAGTGATGAGAACCTGTATCATGTAGAAGGCAGGGGTCCCTCTGTGGTATCTGCACCAAGGCGGGGCAACACAGCAGTGCAGAGGGCGGAGGAGCCAGCTTTGTGGCTGGGCCTTGGGGCAGCGGGCAGAGGGGAACACAGGGGTTGGGGGAAGCAGAGCTGCCAGGGCCTGGATCAGGCAGGAGTGGGAGTCTGGGGCTTGCACACGGGGACGGCACCTTCCGGTCTCACCTCCCGTCACATCCTGCAGCTCCTGCCTCAATACAGGAGCCAGATTTCCCAGGGTGCATCACCCTCTGGGCCTTTGACAGGCTGGGTCCTCCCCCAGGGTCACCCTGTTCCCTCCTCCCCAGTTTGCAATGCTCCTCACCCTTCAAGACTGCTCTTCTGGGGAATTTGGTCCTGACCCTGCCTGTTCTCTGTCCCCCCTCTCCCCGCCCCCACGACACACTCACCCTGTCTGTGCTTCCCTCCACTGAGTGGAATGGCCCAGGGATCAGCCCATCTGTGGGGAGGAGGTCTGCTCTTCAGGACGGCTTTCAAATCCAGCGAGCCCAGGCTCCGTCATCTGTGTGGCCTTGGGCAAGCCTGGCCCTTGGGAGCCTGAGTTTCCCACTGTGAATGGGTCGAACAGCAGCCACCTCACAGCCCTACTGTGCTGGATGAGCTGTGCCTTGGGGTGTGGGGGGCCTGCACTTGTCACTGTGAGAGGCTGCAGCTGTCAGTGCTAACCCTGGAATCCCACCCCCAACATGGCGGGTGTGGGGACTGCCTAGACGGAGTAAGCAAGAAGGGGAGGCGAGGGGCTGGTGGTGAGGGGCAGCATTGGAGGATGACAGGGGACGCTGCCTTCCTGAGGACGCTGCCCAGCAGTGGTTGTTCCCAGCTCTTCTCAGTATCCAGGCCTCAGCCATCCCTCCCTTCCCTGCAGCCTTGGCTCCCCTGGAAAGGATACGGGAGGGATTACCCTTTAAGGGGGTCTCGCCAGTCCCTGCTCCAGGGCTGCATTCTCAGCCCCTTTAATCCACCTGGGAGCCAGAGCAGGCTAGCCTGACATGTCCTCATTTCCCAGGTGACAGATGTGACACTCCACAGGCTTGAAGTGAGGACAACAAACTCAGAAGCCTGCAGGGGCCAGGCATGGAGAGGCAGGGACAGGGCCTGGGCCAGGGAGCCCCAGGGACTGTGGTGACCTGGAACCAGGAACTCCAACCAGAGGATGGCTCTGACCCAGCTCCAGAGACTGGTGCTTGAGGGAATGTCACCCAGGAGGCCAAATCTCATTACATACCCAAAACAAAGCAAAACAAAACAAAAACCCATAAACCTGCAATATTTTTTTCTGGTGTCTTTCACTTCTTGTGTTAGAATGAATTCAGAAATTCTAGACTTGGCCTCTGGACCCTCCTTCAAGACTCCTGGTTTAAGATTCATAATTTGATTTGTGGTAGAGTATAGGTGTGCATGGGAAACAGCATGCACAATGGCTCGGAGGCGGGCTGTGCCAGGCATGGGGAGCAGAATGGACGTGACTGAGGGCCCCCAGATTTTACCTTGCCCCCGTACCAGGCCTCCCTCCTTCCTCCCTCTGTGAGGATGGCCATGATGAGTGTCTCTATGGTGCTCTCCTGGGTGAGGAGGAAGGTCCTGTTATCAGCACACTAGTACAGATGCGGACATTGAGGCACACAGAGGAAGTGGCCTACTCAAGGTCATTATTAAAAAGTCACAAACAATAGATGTTGTTGTGGACATGGTGAAAAGGAAGTGCTTATTCACTGCTGGTGGTGTAAGTTAGTACAACCTGTGTAGAAAATAGTATGGAGATTCCTTAAAGAACTAAAAGTAGATCTACCGTTGGATCCAGCAGTCCCACTACTAGGTATCTACCCAAAGGAAAAGAAGTCACTATATCAAAAAGACACCTGTTGGCTGGGCATGGTGGTTCACGCCTATAATGCCAGCACTTTGGCAGGCCAAGGGGGGCAGATCACCTGAGGTCAAGAGTTCAAGATCAGCCTGGCCAACATGGTGAAACCCCATCTCTACTAAAACTACAAAAATTAGCCGGGTGTGGTGGCATGCGCCTGTGGTACCAGCTACTTGGGAAGCTGAGGCAGGAGGATCGCTTGAACCTGGGAGGTGGAGGTTGCAGTGAGCTGAGAGTGTACCACTGCACTCCAGCCTGGGCAAAAGAGTGAGACTGTCTCAAAAATAAGACACCTGCATGTGTATGTTTATTGCAGCACAATTCACAATTGCAAAAATGTGGAACCAACTTAAGTGCCCATCCACTAATGAGTGGATAAAGAGAATGTGGTATGTCTACACCATAGAATACTACTCAGCCATAAAAAGGAATGACATAATGTCTTTTGCAGCAACTTGGATGAAGCTGGAGGCCATAATTCTAAGTGGAGTAACTCAGGAGTGGAAAACCAAAACTGCCATGTTCTCACTTATAAGTGGGAGCTAAACTATGAGTACATAAAGGCATATGGTGTGATATAATGGACTTCACAGACTCAGAAGAGGGAGGGTGGGAGGGGGGCTGGGAAAAAAAAAAAGTATGTGTCTGGTACAATGTACACTACCCTGGTGACCCCTGCACTGAAGTCTCAGAATTCACCACTATACAATTCATCCACATGACCAAAAACTGCTTGTATACCAAAAGCAATAAAAAATATATTTAAAATAACAACCTTAAAAGGACAGCAGCAGTGATTTGGCATGGGCGAGCCTCATCCCTGGCTGGCCCCTGGACTCTCCTACCATTACCTTCTAACCTGCAGAAGAAGGTGACCATACTCCCAGCTACAGATGAGGAAGTTGAGGTTCTTTTTGCTTTTTGTCACTTGCCAAGTGCTGGAGCTTTGAGGCCCAGAGCTGTGACTTCGCAGTGATACTCTGAACCCTGCATTCTGGAGGGCTAGGCTGGCCCTGGGGACTGTTGACTTCCACACCCACGTTTCCTTTATGCAGCCCAGAGCAGGATTGCCACATTGAGGAGGTTATTCTTTTTTTAGCGGGGACAGAGTCTCACTCTGTCACCCAGGCTGGAGTGCTGTGGTGTGATCTTGGCTCACTGCAACCTCCTGTGTTCAAGTGATTCTCGTGCCTCAACCTCTCGAATAGCTGAGATTACAGGCGTCCCCCACCACGCCTGGCTAATTTTTGTATTTTTAGTAGACACGGAGTTTCACCATCTTAGCCAGGCTGGTCTCAAACTCTTGGCCTTAAGTGATCCACCTGCCTCGGCCTCACAAAGTACTGGGATTACAGGCATGAGCCACTGCGCCCTGCCCTTGAGTGAGTTATTTTGACCAGCTCAGGCCCAGCCCTTGACTGCAGCTGTCCTTGGTGCTGGACACTTCAGCTGGCTGAGGTTTTATGGTGGTTATCACCACCCGCCCACCGAGCTGTGCGCTGCTGTTCCCTCCTAGCCTGGCTGTGCTAAATTCTGGCTTCTAAATCAGGACAGAAGGGTGCGGAGGCACCAGAAAAGGAAAGAGACAGAGACTTGGGGTGAACTCTTACAGTGAAGTTGACACGTGAAGGGACAGTATTTATGTCCATGGTGAGACTCAATTTGAAGGTAAGAACTTGGTCTCAGAGAGAAATGAAACAGAGAGGCCAAGGGCTACAAGGCAGTAGGGGAAGGGGCCTACTATTGGGGAGTAAAGTGTAATTTAATAAACCAGTCCACTGCATGCCTGGAATTAGCTAAGCCTGACCTCAGGCACCCCTCAATTCCAGGATGCCATTGTCTGGGATGGGGGACCTTAACTGTGCTGTGCTCTCAGCCATCGGCTCACCCTGGGCTGTGGGGGCCTCACCCATAACACCCCTACCTGAGTGTGCGCCCCATGGACTGAGGTCCCCATGGGGGCAGGGCACTCTTCTGCTTGGCCTGGGAGGCCCCAGGCCTTAATAAGCAACATGTCTGTGTTCACACATGTGCCTCTCTGCAGGAGTGGGCATCAAGTTGGAAAAAACCCCCTCTTGCCCTCCTGGCGGATGCACAGGCCACCCTGGGGTTTGGCAAATGTCCCGGCTGGGGTGGGGAGGGTGCACCAGTCTGAAGACATAAAGGACCCCATTTGTTTTCATGAGGCCCTACATTGACTAAAGGGATACTGCACTGCCTTGGACCCCTAGAGAGTGAGAGCAAGGACCTCAGAGGCCGGCAGAGGTGGATTCCAGCCTGCTCTGCCCTCCTACCTGTGGGTCCTCCTTCCCCTGTGCTGCAGGACTCTGCACACAGCATCCTGAGGATCCCTGGCCCTCCCACATCCTCAGCAGTCTCTTATTCCTAGACAAGCCACACGGTGGATTGTGAAGACAGAGGCCCTGGGTTTAAATCCCACCCGTATCACCCACCAGCACGTCCTTTGCCCACTTTCGGCCTCTGTTTTCTCCTCTGTGTACTGGAGCAGTCGCCCTCTGCCTGCCTATCTCAGAGGCGAGGCATGCTGTGCATAGCACAATGCTATGGGCTGTTTCAGGGACCCAAGGGGTGCAAGGACCCAAAGGCTGAGCCCAGGGCAGGTGTGACAGGTGGGGCTAAGGGACCAGTTGAGTGTATGCATTCTAATAGCCAGTGACCAGAAGCAACCATTCGCAAATCCATTAGCGAAGGTCATGTTTACTCCCTCTTGTTAACACAGTCATCTATTTGCACAGAGCCCTTGCGGTTTATTGGCAACATTATTTCCTGTCACAGACAGCTCTGCTCAGTCTCTAAAATGCAGGGACTGGCCAGATGTGGTGGTTCACACCTGTAATCTCAGCACTTTGGGTGGCCAAGGTGGGAAGATTGCTTGAGGCCAGGAGTTCAAGACCAGCCTGGGCAACATAGCCAGACCCCATTTCTTAAAAAACAAAAAAATTAAATTAGCTGAGTGTAGTGGTACATGCCTGCAGTCCCAACCACTTAGGAGGCTGAGGCAAGAGGATCGCTTGAGCCCAGGAGTTCAACACTGCAGTGAGCAATGATTGCACCACTGCACTCCAGCCTGAGTGACAGATGTTAGTCTCTTGAAAAAGTAAAAATAAAAACAACTAAAATGGGCTGGGCACAGTGGCTCACGCCTGTAATCCCAGCACTTTGGGAGGCGGAGGCGGCGGATCATGGGGTGAGGAGATCGAGACCATCCTAGTTAATACGGTGAAACCTCGTCTCTACTAAAAATACAAAAAATTAGCCGGGCATGGTGGTGGGCACCTGTAGTCCCAGCTACTCGGGAGGCTGAGGCAGGAGAATGGTGGGAACCCGGGAGGCGGAGCTTACAGTGAGCCGAGATCGCACCACTGCACTCCAGCCTGGGCAACAGAGCGAGACTCTGTCTCAAAAAAAAAAAAACAAAAAACAACGAAAAACATAAAGTCAGGGTCTGCACCCGCCTGGGATTCCCTCCTGCTCATGCACCCATACCATGGCTCTCTGTGACTCACCAACTGCATGTTGCCTGCCTGCTCCACACCAGGACAGAATGTCACCCCAGTCCTACCTAGCATTTCCCCCATGCCTTGTTCCCAATAATCAGGACTCCACCGGGCGCCCAGGTTCACTCTCCAAACCGCACCTTTGCAAGTGCTCCCTCTGCTGGTCTGTTCCTCGCACTTTGGGCCCTCAGCTAGCTTGTCCACGCCTCCTCTGGGACAGGGTGTGGTTGGGTGCTCACACAGTGGCCTTTGCCCACCCCACTCCGCCTTCTTCCTGTGGAAGCTCAATTTGGAAAGTCATGGTTGGGCCACGTCGGTCATGATTGTCTCTTTCCCTCCTGCTTGCGACTGGCTGGGGCAAGGGCTTGTGCCAGTTCTGTCAGTGAGACATTAGACGGAGCTTGTGCGGGCTTCTGTGAGGGATTGTCTTTCCTGAAAAGAAAGAAGTGGCCAAAAAGAAGATGCTGCGCTTGCTTCTGGCATGAGTACTGACTGCAGATGTGATGATTGGAGTGGGGCAGCCACACTGTGATCATGAGGGAGTGACACCAACATTCTGTTAGGGGTGGAGTAGAGAGCCGGGTGGCCCCGGGTCACTGATGACAGTAGTGAGCCACCAGCCAAGCCTGGGACTGCTCACATCTCTCACATCATCATTGCTAACACACTTTAGATGCCTTTGTGTTCTAAGCTACTCTTCATGGGGCTTTCTGTCACTGCAGGCCAACCTGTTCCTAACTGATACAGCCATTGAAGCATGGTTACTCATCTTTGCCCTTAACTCATTCCTCAGCAGATGGGGGCTCCCCACCCTTCACACGTGGAAGCCACTCATGGGTGCTGTCTGCCTGACTGGCAGTGCCTTCCTGCCCGTCTGTTTTGGGTCTGTGAACACTCCCGGAACTGGCCGCTGCCTTTTCTTCTCTGAGCCTGCCCACAGTGGGCCTTCAGTACATCTCTCGCCTCAGCCCTGCCATGGTCAGAGTCTCTCGCTGTCAAAAGCCTGTGGATTCGCTGCAGCCTAAGCGCTGCTTCCAGACCTCAGAGGCCTCCCCAGCCTCTTCTGTGGGAAGCCTGTGTTCCTTCTCAGCAGAGCTCCTGTGCTATCAGTCCCGGCCTTTTCATGCCTCCAGGGGCTCGGCTGTGGATTTCTTGTCAGCTCAGTCTCTCCAGTGGCCGCTGTGGGAGCCATGTGATGGAGGAGGGAGTGCGGGAGCTGAGTTTCAGGGGCAGCATAGAAGGGATGCGGTGGGCTCTCTGCACATTCTGAAAAGGCCTCTGGTGTGCCCGGGGGAGTAGGGTCCCTTAAGGCCCAGAGGAAGGAGATGTCCCCAGGGGTTCCCCTGTGAATGGGGATTGTCTGTGTGGTCATATGAGTGTGACTTGTTGATGCCATGCCGAGGGACGGAAAGCCAGGACAGGCGTGGGGAGGTGGTGAAGGCAGGACAAGAACGAATGTCCTAGAAAAGACTCGAGCCGCACTCTCCCTGCCTCCCTCCGATGTGGGTGTCTGCCATGAGTCTCATGACAGCTGCGTGGCAGCAACCAAATGTCAGGCGTCCACGGCTGGGTGTGGCCACAGCACGCGGTTTTCTAGGCAGCCAGAGCCTGGGCGTGCAGTCCAGCTGAATGCTTACCGGCCCTGGTCTAGTTCCCTCCATGTCCTGAGCCTCTGTTTTGTCAGCTAAAGAGGGGACAGGGGTTGGTACCTTGACAGGGTTAATTCCCTGAGGACTCATTTGGGTACCGTGAATGGCCCAGCCTGTAGCAGGCCCTCGACAGATACTGCTTGAATTCATGATTTAATTCAAGATTAAAGCCTTGTTTGGAGTCTGTTTTGGAGTCTCACAGTGTCATCCAGGATTCTTCTTGGAAGCTCACCTAAATCCATATTGTTGCAGCTGCAGGGCTCTCCCTTTAGCTAAATGGTAGAAACCCTCTACCGGGGACAGAAAACCCAATTCAAAGTGGTGCAGACAACCGAAGCAGGAGAAATGATTCATGCAACTAAAAATCTAAGGGCAGCTGGCGTCAGGCAATGCTGCATCTGGGTGCTCCGTGATGTCACCTGGACTCTCCTCTCTCAATCCCTGGCTCTACTTCCTTCCCTCAGTGTGTCATGCTCAGGTGGACTTTCCCTTCAAAAGTGATGAGATGGCACACACAGCCCTAGCCACCCAACAGAAATGATCCTTCCCTCCCCGCCGATACCAGCACTTGCCCTGACCCTCGCCACCTGATTGGTCACATGTCTAGACCTTAGCCAATCACTGTGGCCATGGAGGTTGGGCTCTGCTGATTGGTCAGGCTGAGGTCATATGGCCACTGTCTCCAGGGGCACTTGGAGCTGCTCCCCTGTTTGGGTGGGAGGTGGTGTGATGGCTGAGAGAGCCAGGATCAGGGCCTAGCCTCTGCGTCCTCTGTGCATCACTTCCTGGATGTGTCTGCTTTTGTCCTCCTCCTATGCCTGCTGGCTTCCGTGTAACAGAATTCACAGTGGCATTTTTCCCTCTCTGACCACCTCCTCCCCAGGCCCCATTTCACCTATCCCAGAAAGGAGCGGGACTTCTGTCTGAAGCTAGGATTTTGGATTCCCACCCCCCAGCTTCGAGGCTGCTCCTTCTCCTGGTGCAATCAGTCAACAAACATGCACTGAGTGCCCTTTATGTGCCAGGCTGTCATTAGGTGTGATCCAGGGAGGAGCAGGGCTGATGGGATTCCTGTCCTCCAGGAGCTGACACTCTAGAGGGAGTACATAGACACATCGAAGACCAATTCAGATCAGATGAGTCCAGATGAAGAAAGAGACAGGATGGGATGGAGGGCATCCAGAGGTGTTGAAGGTGGACAGAGAAGGGTGCTGTGAAGAGGCAACATTTGCACAGAGAACAGGAGGAAATGAAGGACCATGTGGCACTTAGGGGAACAGTGTCCCAGGCAGGGGCAGCTCATGCACATCTCCTGAGGTGGGAGCCAGCCTGGGGTTCCCAGAGGAGCAGGCAATAGCTGGATGGTAAACATTTCGGGCTTTGTGGGCCATGTGGCCTTCGCCACAACTACTCAGCTCTGTTGTTATTTAAAAACAGCCTTTGACTGCAAGTAAATGAATGGGCCTGAATGTGCTGCAATAACAGTGGACACTGGAGTTACACAGAACTTTCACTTATGATGAAATGGTGTTCTGTTGATGTTTTCAACCATTTAAAAATGTAAAAAGCCTTCTTAGCTCGAGGGCTCTGCAAAAGTGGGCAGCAAACCCTATGTAGCCTACAGGCTATAGTTTGCAGATCTCTGTCCTCGGAGGATTGGAAAGCAGGCTGGTGAGCGAGCTGGGCAGCAGGGAGGAAGGCAGCCAGAGGTGGGTCAGAGAGATCAGCAGGGCTGGGAAGCCATCTCCACCTGTGTGGGATCCAACATCCTTGGGGAAATCACCTCTCTGGAGTTTCAGAGCTGGTGATTATTCTGGGCAGTAGGCATGGCCTGAGGCAGCTTCCAAAGGAAAGGGGCTGTGTCTGAGCATGCATCTGCTGCTTCCACACCCACCCTGCCTCTCCTGTGCAGCCTGCAGGGAAGCCCTTCCCCTCTCTGGGCTTCTGCTGTGTCATCAGCAAAGTGAGGCCCTGGGGTAAATGTGCTCCCGCAGCCCACTGCGCTCTGACATACTGTGGCATGGTCTTAGAATGCATTTCTCCAGCCACGGAGCTGCACTTCAGCACCACGGACAGAGCCACAAGGCACCCATGAAGGCCGTGACCTGAGCTGAATCCAGGATCACTGAACAGTTGTGCATCTCAAACATTTCCTCTTTGTGGCTGACAAGGTCACTCAGACAGGGGAGGATCTGGGCCCTTCTATGGCTACATGAATCCCAGGCTATAAGTTCCTGTGCAGTTGCCTGCTGCTGCTGAAAATCTCCTTTGGGGTGTTTGTGCATCCTGGCTCTCCCAGCTCTGACAGTCAAGTTTGGGCCTCTGAACGAGAAGCCACAGGAAGGGGAGGAGAAGATGAAGTGATGGTTCCATGGAGCCCATCCATCATCCACCTCCCTGTCCCTCCCCTTTCCTCTCCGTCTTTCTCTATCCTCTTTCTCTGTCGCGTGTGAAATTGGCAGCATTTCCCAGGAAGAACACAGACCCCTGATATGTAGATAGAGGAGGGGAGGGACCCCTCTGAGGGATACCCAGTGAGGAGGCCTTTCTTTTTCTTTTTGGTTGAGTCCAGTTCCTCCTCACTTGAGCATTTGGAGACATGAATGAATTCCCCTGGTTGCCTGCCAGTCATCTGTCAGTCCACTCAGCAGCTCTCTGCCTCATTAATCCATCTTCTCCCTCCCTTACTTAGCTCATGCTTTTTCCTTTCTATTTTAAGCAAGAAGGGAGGTTTATTAGGAGAACCCAGGGAACACAAGAACAGACACAGATTGGGCACTCTAGACTCACCGGGAGACGGCCCCACGGCTGGCAAGCTGCTGGCACACGGCTGTTGCATTCCTCCTGCCATCCTGGGCCGTACATCTCTCGTCTGCTACCCTGTGCACATCAAGGCTGCCTCCTGTCTTTAAATCCATCAATGCTTCTTTGTTTCCATTGCTCTAATCCTAGTCTAAAGTTGTGTCCTTTATTTTTTCATGGAAAACTAAATTGGCTTCCTCATTTTTCTCCCCAAGTCCATTCACTCCTGCCCAGTTTCAATCTGTTGTTCTCCTCACTAGGATCAGAGTGATTGGTAAGGCATGAAAACGTAGTCAGCGGATTTTCCGTGCTCGTAGGAAATGAACGTCAAACGCTTGACTGTGGAGTGAGCGGGATTACTGCATGCCCTCAGTCCCTTCATTGCGGTGCCCTCCCTGTCAGAGGGTCCGGCAGCCCTGCTCCTTGTTGCCTTCAGGCAAGGCAGAGGGTTGGCTGGTGACAAGTGAGAGGGGCACAGGCGCACACAGTGACACCAGTGCTGGCAGGACACTCCTCCTTTCCTATTGCTGTGACACAGGCAGAGGTCCAGTAGAGCCTGCTCTGTCAGCCTAAGTCCAGACCCAGGGGAGGGTGGGATGCGGAACAGAGCCACGGTGGCATGAAGCAGGGGAGACAGCACCCGCAGGCCAGCCCTGCACCCCAGAGGTCAGCCCTGCAACATGGGGCTCATCTGTCACTCAGCATCGCTCCCTGTGCTGGGGTGCACATGCACTCTCAGCTCTTGCTTATTGCCCCATCTCTGTCTGGGCACTCCTGGCCTTTGGTAGCAACACAAGCTGCTCTCTCCCACATTGATCACTTCTCCATGGGAATCCCTCTCGTTAGGAAGTTCCTTACACCCTCTTGCCCAGTTCACACTCCTCACCCGTGAGATCCCAGCTTATCTGTGAAGTTCTCAGGAAAGGATGGTCTGGCCTGTGTTCAGGGAGCCTCAAATTCACTTTGTTTGTCATCATTTGTCTTTCACTAAACGATGATTTCCATGAAGACAGACACCAGGTATTTAGCTCAGGCTTCTGTGAGTCCCTGCTCCATCGCCACTATGTGCCAGGTGCCCTGCAGAGGGGAGGAGGTGACAGCGTGAATCGGCCATGAGCCCTGCTCGCACAAACTTGTCCCTTGGTAGGGGACTGAGACATGTAAGCAGCAGAATCTGAACCCACTGTGTGTTGAGTAGGTCATGAGGATAAGTGTTGCCAGGCAGAGGGAAGGCAAGGAAGACTGCCCGGAGGAGGGAGTGTCTAAGCGGGTTGGAAGGAGGAATTGGAATCTTCCAGGTGGGGAGCTTGCTGGGGTGTGGTGGGTTGGAGTGGGTAGTTGTAGAGCAAGAAGATAGGCTTGAAAGAGTTGGAGCTCAGGAGCAACTGGGAGCACAGTGAGCCTCCAACATCTTTATTCCTGAGAATCTGAACAATCTTATTTTTATGTCTTTGCAAATGCAAAGTGGCCTGTGGTGTTTGCCTCTGGGAATTTGTGCATGGTGAGGATAATGGCTGGGTTCTCCAGGCCCTGCCATACAATGGGTGTCCATGGCACACTCTCATCTGGTCCACATGGCCCCAGGTGCATTGTAGTTAGATGCTGGGGCTCTGTTTCCAGGATAAGCATCAGGAGATGCCCTTGTTTCCACTCTGCTCATTTGAGACTTGCCTTAAGGTCCTGTCCTTATTTTCTAAGAAACTCACAGTTCTTTCTAGTAACCAAGACTTCTGAGAACAGAGCCCCAGCTGTCATTTAAAATTTTCATAAAACGAATAAAAGGGATGACAGATGAATCACCGCAAACACCCTGTCACTGGATGTAATGTCTCTAGATATGATCTTGTTATCAAAATAATTGGCAGTAGCAGGATGCGGCCTGCAGGTACCACTGTTTAGTGATTAGGAACTGTGGCCCCTCCGGGGTCTTCTGCCTCAGGGAGGGAAGTGTGTCCACCCAGGAGTGTGGTTTCAAGGACCTGATGGAACATGCTGGATCTTCCTAGCCCTTTGGATTCACCAGGCTGTGCCCTACAATGAGTCTTTTTCTGTCTCTTATATAGAGGAAATTACAGACTCCAAAGGGCAACTTTTCGTTACAAAAATAATCAATAAAGCAATGCAAGTGTCAAAATAGCCTGGCCCACAGGCAAGCCAGGGAGGCAGGCCCAAGGAGGCTCTGCCGTGGGAAGGAGGCAGTGATGCTGGAGAATCACTTAGCCCACGAGGCCCTTGAGTTTCTTGTTGTTAAAATGGCTAGCGAAGTGCTGTCCTCCGCCTACTTCACTGACTTGGGCAAATGGAACCAGCTGAGGATGCTTGGGAAAGCCATTTATTCCATGGGACCCTTGCTGTCACCCCTGAGGCTACTGTCATTCCCATGCTGGTTGTGAGGCAGACACTGAGGGCTCCCGGAACTGTGGGGGCAGAGCCCCAGAGCCTGACTCCAGCCCAGCAGGCCAGTCTCCATCAGAAAGCTGAGCTCTGTGCTATGAACATCTGGAGGGGGCAGTCGCATCCTACCAGAGAGGAAGGTAGCTGGGGCAGGGGCAACAAGGAGGGTTCTTCCCAGCTGGGGCCAGGAGGGGAAGAAAGGTGGCTCACAAGCAGAGGGGGCACACAGCAAGGGCAGGACAGGAGGCCTGACTGCAAAGGGAGTGGAAGGAATACAGTCAGTTCTGCCTGCCCAGCAGAAGCGGGGCGTTCCTGGGGGTGACTGGCTGCACAAACTCATGGAGGCACAGTAGGGCCATTTCCTGTGGTACCCCTGAACTAGAGGGTGATGGTGGGCCCCTGCCTGGCCTCTGTGCTAGTCGAGCTGTTTCCAAGTACAGTGAAGCTGCCAGGAACCTGGCAGCATAGGACAACCAGGAGCCTACTCACCCACCGGGTGGGAGTAGGACGTCCTGGACAGAGAGTGGGTGGGCAGCAAGGGGCTGGGCCAGCTGCAGGTGACTGGAGGCTGCAGGGGTGGGTGTTGCAGTCCACATGGGACATCAGGGTCTCTGGCCCAAGTGGGTTCCAAGGCCAGCCACTCCTCTAGGGAGGCACCAAGATACCTAGGATCTGCTTGCGAGGCTTCCAATCCCCCGGGTCCAAAGTGGAGACCCTCTCCACTCGGTAAGTAGGTTCAGTTAGCGTGCCTTGTCTCCTCGACCAGCCGGCAGCCTCCAGTGGCAAGCCGAGGACTCCAAAGCTGCTTGTGTACTTGTGAGAGAGCGAGTGCTGTGCCCATCAGCCAGGGCGTGAGGAAGACAAGACTTGCGGGAGGAGTACCAGCCATTTGTCATCCCCAGTACGATCCCCCCTTGTTTTGCATATGGAGAAACTGAGGCTCACAGGGAGGAGTGCCCTCATCTGGAATCAGGTCTCTGCCTCTGTCTCTGGCCACTGCACAGCCCTCTGGCTTCCAATTGTGACACATTGTTAGAACAGCTGCAAGTGACAGAATTCACACAAACTGGGTCTGTCTAGTGGTCAGACACTGTGGTCCTCCTCTTTTTTTCTTTGCAGATATCTTCAAATATTTAATGTGTTCTGCATATTATATGTGTACATTTTATTATTATTATTTAGAGATAGGTCTCCCATGTTGCCAGGCTGGAGTGCAGTGGCTATTCGCAGGTATGATCATAGCTCACTGCAGGTTTGAACTCCTGGGCTCAAGCCATCCTCCCACCTCAGCCTCCTGAGTAGCTGGGACCACAGGCACAGGCCACTGTGCCCCTTCTTTGTGCATTTCAAAGGATAATAAAATAATGATTATCTGTGAGCCTACCATCTAACTCCAGAAGGGGAACATTCCCAGTGATTTGCACCCGTGTGTTTGCGACTTCTCCTTCCCGAGATCACCATAACCCGGAATCTTGTGTTTGTCATTCTGTTGCTCACAGGTTACTGCGGATGTTGAGATGATATAGTGTTTCATTTGTTGATGAGTTTTATGGAAATGCTGTACCTTATGCAGCCTTCTAAGATTGGCATTTTCCACCTAACATTGTATTGTTTCTAGTAACCAAGAAACAATGCTGTCCTGTGCAGCCATAGTTTATTTTCGCTGATGTGAAAATAAATTGTGTCAATATTCTACAGTTTATTTTTGCATTCTCCTGTCAGGGCGTGTTTGGGTCGTTCTATTTATTTTCTATTATTAACAATGCTGCTGTGAGATTTTCTCATATCTGCTTTGTGTGTTGGCTAAGAGTGGACCTGCAGGATTACAGGTATGTGAATGGTCAACCTAACAAGAAAATGACAAAATGATTTTCTTTTGAGATAGGGTCTCACTCTGTTGCCCAGGCTGGAGTGCAGTGGCAGGATCATGGCTCACTGCAGCCTCCAACTCCTGGGCTAAAGTGATCCTCCAGCCTCAGCCTCCCGAACACAGGGACCACAGGTGTGTGCCACTATGCCCAACTGATTTTTCATTTTGTTTAGAGACGGGTCTCACTATGTTGCCCAGGCTGGTCTTGAGCTCCTGGCGCCAAGCGTTCCTCCTACTTTGGCCTCCCAGAGTGCTGGGATTACAGGCATGAGCCACTGCACCCGGCCCCAAAATTATTTTTAAAGTGGTCCTTCCAGCTTACATTCTCATTGCCAGTACTTCTGTATTCCACCCGATCTACGTGCACTCAAACCCTGGGTTCTGTGAGATGTCTCATTTTTGTCCGTCTGGTGGGATCACCCACTTCTCTTTAAGATCCTGCTTGGCATTTCTCTGCTGCCTCGGGAGGTGACGCATCCTTGCCTAGGTCATTTGCTGTCCCTGTTTCCTCCTCTAGGAAATGCCCGATCGGCCTTCATAATCTGCTTCTCCTTTTCTGTGGACACATGCGAGCTCTGTCTCTATCCTGGATCCGCCTCCTTTGTAGGTCTCGCATATTCCGGGTGTCTCCTTGCTGATTGTGGTTTGTCTTTTACATTCTTCCTTGTGTCTGGCCAATAGGAATGCTCAGTTTCACTGTAGACAGATCTACCAATTGTTTAATGCTTGGCGAACTTTTCGTTTCTCGTTTAAGGGATCATTCCCAGCCCCAGTTTGGAAAGATACTTCCCTGTATTTTCTTCTAGAGGTGTTAAGGTTTTCGCATTCACATGTAGGTCCTCAGTGTCTGGAGCCGGCTGGGGTGTGGTGTGAGTTGAGTGACCTTCATTTCCCACACGGACACGCAGTTGTCCTTGCTTCAGTCTCAGCCGGAGAAGCTTTTGTGAAATCCTCAGTCCCAAGTCCCTCACGTTGTTGGCTTGAAAGCGCTCTCAGCCAAGCTTGTGTTCTGTGTCTTCTCCCTCCCCGGCTTTTTCCATGGCACTCACTGGTGTGCGTGTCCTGCAGGCGGCCCTGTGGGGCGTTCCATGGCCAGGACATGCAAGCCTGGAGGAGGGCTGGGTCTGCACCGCCCAGCAGGGTGGCCTTACTGTCCCACAAAGCAGAGTCCTGCACGAGGGTCTAATTGGGAGTCCTGGGGCAGGGCCTGCGCTTCTCCTCTCATGTCCACGGTGCTAGGCACGGGATCTGTGCATAGGAGGACGAGTGGGGACCTGGCTCCTGGGGCTGGCAGCAGAGGAATCGGGCCCCGCACAGCCTTCCCATCCCCCTCCAGTGGCTCTGCTGGCCGACGCAGAGGCCCTGTAGCCCGTTCCTCCTAAAGGCCTGCAGAGCATGTCCCGTGGCTGCTCTCATTCCCTGGCTTGTCTCCTCAGTGTCCTGTGCACGGTGAGGCATCTGTGTTGAAGAGACCCCCTTCTCTCCACCCACTCCAGCTCCTTGCCTGGGAGCCCACTGGAGAGCTCTGGGGCTGCGTCCTGACTCCCTCAAGCCTGGAACAGGGAGAGCCCTGTCTTCACCAGAAAAGATCTGTCCCTGTCCCAGGGGCACCAGAGCTGTGGCCTCTGATCGCAGCCCAACCCATGCCACCTCCTGGCCTTACCCCTGACCCCAGGCCGTTGCCCAGAGAAGAGGTGGCCACCCCTCCCTGGCCCGTGTACCAGTAGCAGGTACTGGTGCCAGCCCTCTGGCATCTCTCCTAGTCCGGCCCCATCTAGCTCCCAGGCTCCACTCCTGAGGTCCCAGGACAATCCCTTCAGACCATGACTGTAGCTCAGTCCCTTACCCTGTGACAATAATGACCATGACAAGGACAACCTCCTTGAACTGAGCTTATGAGGCCCCAGGCACAGGTTTGAGCACCCCAAGGAGTCTGCATAGGCCTCTACGGCAGCCCGCATTCACATGCCCATCCTGCAGATGAGGAAACCGAAACCGAGGCTCAGAGTGGGGAAGTCATCTGCTCTGGCTCCCTCAGTAGACTCCTGCATGTGCTGGGCAGACCCCATGCTGCTTACCACGACACGACGCAGTTCCTTCTGACCCTGACTAGGCCTGAGCTCTGCCTCCTGGGGAATGGTCAGATTTTCCAGTCCTCATGGGGTGATCCCCCTTGCAAAGTGTAGGAGAGCTCTGTCCCGAGCCCTGGATTCATGGCAGTTCCAGGCCTGCCTCAATCTCTCTGAGCCCCAGAGGATATCCTCCCAGGTTCTGAGGCTGGGCTGGGCCAGCTGTGGGGACTCCTGACTGCTGCAGGGAGGTCCCAGCTCCTAGATAAAGAATTTTCTGTCTTGCAAGCTCTAGCAGCCCTGAGAACGCCCTGATGCTGGGCTGGGGCCCTCAGATGTCTTCAGACTGCAGGGCTCCTGGGTAGACCCTACTTCCTGGAAACTCCTGCCTTTCATGGAGCATACCTCTAGGGCCACCCAAGTCAAGGTATTGTTGACCAAAGTCATCGCCCGCATGAGGCTAGAAAGCAGTTATGCCAAAGGCCATAGATCTGGGCTCGTGCTGTGGATGCCAAGACATCAGCTTCTGAAAGTGGCTAAAGCACGTCATTGCCAACGGTGTTGCTGGCGGTTATGGGGCAAAGACAATGGTGGGCTGCTCCAGGACGCCCGGGCTCCCGGTCAGCTGACTCTGTGCCACAGAGGACCCAAGACTGGCCCTTGTCCTTACCACCCCATGCTCCTTTCATAGTCCTCTCTGGCTCCCGCTATATCGGACCAACAGTGAGCGGAGACTCTTAGGGTAGGAGGAGTTATTCACTTCTCCTGGAGGTCAAAGGTGGCTGAGAACATGGCCTGTGGGATGCCTTGTCCTGCAGCCCCTGCACATCTGGCCCCCAGCTCCAGCCCCTGATGAGGGGCAACTGGCCAGGACCCTAGAGGCCGTGCCATCAACACCCTCCATCCCACGTCTCTCTAATGCTATTTGGTGCCCTGGAGAGAGATGAACTCCCTCAGCAAATGGAGATGTGGTCTTGATACCTTTTCTCTTTCCACTGACTCATTTTCATATTTGAAAACACAGCCTTCTAATCACACCCAAAACATTTGCTGGAGATTGCTGTAAGAAAGGCTGGCCTCCTTAGATTGACAGTCATCATGGGCCCACGGTGGTGAGGGCCAGGTGCCTTCCCCCAGCAAATGTCTACCAACTCCACTGCATGCAGGCCCTGGCGGTGGGGAAGACAGCACCTTGTCCTATGGAGGTCTTGGGTCATGGTTGCCCTGTCCTCGCAGAGGTCTCATGGATCATCTCCTCCACATTCTGTTGGCCAGAGCAAGTCATGGAGCCAGCACAGATGCAAGGTGTGGGAACCAGTCCCCACCTTTTGATGAAAAGAGCTTCCAAGTCACATTTCAAAGGGCATGGGTACAGTGAGGTGGAAAAACAGGGCTGTTTATGGATAAAGCACTGTGACCCTTGTTCTCAAGGGAGATGGGACATCCAGGCACCAAAGGGAGGAGCATGACAGGGCCCATGCCATGGCCGTCAGCTGAAGCTGTGTCTCTGCTGCCTGGAGGAAACCGGACCCCGACACTCCAGGCCCAGGCAGAAGGTGCTCAGCCCATTTGTTCCTTTGTCACTCAGTGCCACTCTGTGATCTCGACACCCAGGTGATAGAGGTCAGTGTGTATTGAAGTGTCTTTCTCTGGGATACTCATTCCCCCAAACTGCAGAGGTTGTGTGAAATGTAGAACATCCTCCAGCATCACCTCTTCCAGGAAGCCCTCCAGCTGTGTGATCATCATTGGTGCCTGAGTGTCAGTCTCTTTAGTGGGAAAGGCTGGGCTTTGAGGACTAGGCTGTGTCACTGCCGGTGGGAGGAGCATTGTGGTAGAGGCCAGTGAGGTGTGGCTACTGGGTATGGAGGGGCACCATGGCACTAATGACAGCCCGGGCATAATCATGATCATGGGTTCACTGCACACTGAAGACTGCCTTTGTGCCCGGCTGCTCCCTGACCCCATTACTGGCACCAGCTCGTGCTAATCTCACGGGATCCTCTGAGGTCACCATGGCTCCAGGAGCTCCTGTGACTGGTGTGAGTCCTCATGCACAACTGGAAGCGGCAGTGTCACATACAAACCTGGGCTGTCCACCCAGCCCCAGAGCGACATGTTCCTAGAAGTATCTACCGGGACGTTGGGCAGTAGCCTAAACATTGAGTGAAGCCCCAGAAGGACTTCTCCAGTCTTGATGGCAGGGTCATCACCCGAGCTTTCTGGACATTGCTGGGGAATGTGTGCTTCTGGAGGTGGAGGCTTTCATTCATGGTCAGCTCCATTCTTGGCCAGAACCGTTGGTGGCTGGCAGCAGGAAGGCGCGCTTGCCACCCGGTGTGCTCTCTTCAGGCCATCTGAGTGTTCAGCAAGTGCTCATGCGGCTTTTCTAGGACTGACAGAACCAGCTGACATGCAGGGAGGGAGTCTCCTCCCCCAGCCCTTCACACACCTTGGGGAACAATGATAGACTGACTCTGAGTGATCCTTCCCGCTGTCGGCCGCCATCACCACCTTCCCTGGGACGTGAGTTCTTGGTACTCTTGATCCAGTAGAGAAGCCCATGAGGTCACCCGGAGAGGGGTTTCCCACTGACAACTATGGAGCCTGAGACTTTCATGCCTCTTCCCCTCCAGCCAGGTCCCCGGGGCCCCATCTTCTTTGTCCCAATCCATAGTCACGTCCCCACTGTCTGATGGGGTCACATGGCCCCGACAGGTGTTTCCCCTCAAAGTCAAGGGCGGCCACAATAGTTGCCTTCCAGACAGTCAGAAGTGGGGCCAGAAGTGGCAGCTCTGGGCATGGGTGCTGGACAGGAAAGCGAATGCTTTCTGCAGAGTAGAGTGCAGAGTGTTACTTGCCCCAGGTTCAAGGGCTGGATTGGTCTGGAGAGTCAGTCAGGGACTGTCATCCATAAGGAAGAGAGAACTGCCTGCCATTAAGAGCAGTGCTTTTAAGAGCAGTGCTTTTCAATTGTTGGAGTCTCTGCTGCCTGAGTTCTGACTTACCCGAAGTAAACATTACTAGCACTTGAAAAAGCAAGCCCGTGGGAGTCGGTGACTGTCAACATGGAGCAGTCTACCCAGCCACAGTGCAGGAAGAATACCTCCACCATCTTCCGAGGCACATGAGAGACAGCACAAGGGCAGGACGGAGGACGTTGAAGGGTCTTCACTGAGTCTTCAGGATGGGCCTCTGCTGGGACCCATGGTGAGCTAAGCCAGCAGGCTAAGCCTGCTGCCTGCTCCATGCCCCAACCCTCCCTGCCAGCTGGGCCATCAGTGTTGCCCGTCGGGCTGGGCCAAGCAGCATCCCCTTGGGGAGAGAGTTTAAAGCATTTGCAGTTTATAGTTGTCTGTTGTATTTAGAAACCCGAGCATCCCAGAGTCATAAATTACCTTGAACTAGTTTGCTAACCCCCGTGTGACTCGGTGCAACCGCTCTTCAAAGGCGGCCAATTACATAACTGACTGTGTGCAGCAGTGCCCCTTCAGCAAGGTCAGGGCAGAGCCGGGCCTGGCAAGGGCTGCCGCCCCGGACCTCAGGACCAATGCAGGGAGATGCTGCAGGTTTGTTCAGTTTCTGGTCTGCCTCGCTGACATTTCCATGGAAACTCACCCCCAGCAAGCAGCAAGGGTTTATGAATTATCCAGGCTGGATTCTCATTCCCAGAGCATGGTGATGGAATCTGTGCCATTTAAAAAGGGCAGAGAGTGTGATCTGGTCCAGCTACTTCTGTAATATCCCTGCTAAGAGAACTATGAGATCATCCAGCACCTGCTTGCACCCTTCCAGGGATGGGGAGCTCATCACTGCTGGAGACATTCTACACCAACACGAGTTAGGGTCCTCCTGTTTCCACTTCTGTCTTCTGGGACACAGTGTCAATCCAGGAATTGAGATAGCCTGGACAGAGTGAGGGGCAGTGATGGGAATGACTCCTCTAGCTTTTTCTCCACTGCTCCTGCCCCTCTGGGGCCAGCTGGTTTGACATATAGTGTTACCTCTGTGCTTCAGGTTCATCCAGGCCATGTTGATGTTGATGTCAAATTTTAATATGAAACAATCACAAGAGAAACATGTTTGATTTTCTTATCTTTAAACACAGCTTCAACCCCCTCCCTACTTCCTGTACTCAGCAGAGAGGTGATCTGTGCATTCGGGGGTTGTGGTGGGAGAGATACAAGTACCCGGTAACATGGGATCAAGCTCAGGATCCCCGGTGTTTCCTAAAGTTTCCTGGAGAAACAAAATCCATTCGATATTCAAAATCAGGCTTCAAACAGAATGTGGCACCTGAAATATCCAAACATTGACAAGATGCATGGAACAAGTTTCCAAGACCCTGGACATCAGACAATGCATCCCTGAGAGGTAGGAAATGAACAAGGCCATCTGGACGATTTGCCCAGCATCTGCCTCAGGGGAGTGTCCGGGTCACGGCTCAGAGAGGAGGAAGCCAGGCAGGGCCCAGAGAACTCTGAGTTGAGGAGCTGCCGCTCAAAGTCTGGGAACACTTAGGCAGCTGGAGTTGCCTTGAAACAAGACCGGGAGAGGACACACTGCACAGAGCTCAGGGACTCTGCACACCGCCCCTGAGTATTTGGCCGACTACTGCCCAGCTCGTGAGCGTGAGAAAACTGCTAGAGGCTGGGGATCTTTTGGGCTGACTATCCAAAAGAAATCAGAGATAACTGAGTGCCTGGCCCTCAAAAGCAGAGGGAAAAGTGCTTATTCTCACCAGCCAGACTGGAAAACCTCACGACTCATAAGATGTTGGTTAAAGTATTCTGAAAGTCTTGCCCTAGTAGTGGAAATGATTAGCTCTAAACTGAACACTGCTTTGGGTCCCACCTAACAAGCTTAAAAACAAGCCCCTAAGGATCAGATAGTTTCCATGCAACTTCACTGCATCTCACGACAAAGCTCAAAAAGATTTAGAGGAATACAAAAATATCTAGCAAGGTAGAACATACAGTGCCTGGCATCCAGTGAACAGTTTTCAGAAATGAAAAGAAGCAGGAAATTATTACCCACATAAAGAGAAAAATCAATCCATCAAAACTGACTCAAAACAGACACTGATGCTAGAATTAGCAGAAAAGGCCACTAATATAGCAATTATAACTATATTCCATACCCAAATCAAAATTCTAGAGATTAAAACTACAATGGGACCATTACAGATATTCAAACAATCTAAAAGAAGGCAGAAAAAGAGCAAAAATGGAACAAAAAAACAATGGGGCAGAAATAATAGAAATAGATTTAAACCTTGGCTGGGTGCAGTGGCTCACACCTATAATCCTCGCACTTTGGGGGATGATGCGGGCAGATCACCTGAGGTCAGGAGTTCGAGACCAGCCTGGCCAACACGGTGAAACCATGTCTCTACTAAAAATGCAAAAGTTAGCCAGGCATGGTGGCACAGACCTGTGATCCCAGCTACTTTCGAGGCTGAGGCACAAGAATCACTTGAACCTAGGAGTTGCAGTTTGCAGTGAGCTGAGATCGCACCACTGCACTCCAACCTGGGCGACAGAGTGAGGCTCAGTCTCGAAAAAGAAAAGGAAAAGAAAAGACATAGACTTAAACCTAAGCATTTCAATAACCACATTAAATACAAATTGTCTACCCCTATTAAAAGGCAGTGACTTTTAGGTTAGATTTTTTTTAAAGTAAGAACCACTTTTTAAATATAAAGTACGAGTAGGTTAAAAAATGGAAAAATATGCCATACTAACACTAACGAAAAGAAAATTCAAATGGCTATATTAATATCAAAGTAGATTTCAGATATATTTGGAATATTCAGAATGTTACTCGGGATAAAGAAGGTCACTCCATAATCAAGGGGTCAATTTATAAAAATAAAAATTGCAATCCTAAAGTTAGAACACGCTCAAAATGTATGAAGGAAAAATTGATAGAACAGCAAGGAGAAATAAACAAATACAAAATTATGGTTTGAGATTTCACCTTCCTTTCCTTTCCTTCCCTTCCCTTCCCTTCCCTTCCTTCCCTCCTTTCTTTTTTTTTCTCTCTCTCCTTCTTTCCTTCTTCCCCTCCTTCCTTCCTTTATTGCTTCTTTTTCTTTTTCTTTGACACATGGTCTCATTCTGTCATCCAAGCTGGAAGCAATTCTCAGTCTCAAGCAATCCTCTCACCTCAGCCTCCAGCATAGCTGGGACTGCAGGCGTGTGCCACCATGCCTGCCTAATTTCTGTGTATATCTATATCTATATCTATATCTATATCTATATCTATATCTATCTATATCTGTGTGTGTGTGTGCGTGTGTGTATACATATATATATATATCTATATGTATATATAGATATATTTTTTTTTTTTTTCTCTTGAGACAGAGTCTCGCTCTGTCGCCCAGGCTCTAGTGCAGTGGCTGGATCTCGGCTCACTGCAAGCTCTGCCTCCTGGGTTCACGCCATTCTCCTGCCTCAGCCTCCCGAGTAGCTGGGACTACAGGTGCCCGCCACCTCGCCCGGCTAGTTTTTTTTTTTTTTTTTTTTTTGTATTTTTGTAGTAGAGATGGGGTTTCACCGTGTTAGCCAGGATGGTCTCGATCTCCTGACCTCGTGATCCGCCCGTCTCGGCCTCCCAAAGTGCTGGGATTACAGGCTTGAGCCACCGCGCCTGGCCTATATATATATATATATTTTTAGAGATAGGTTTCACCAGGTTTCCCAGGCTGATTTCAAACTCCTGGGCTGAAGTAATCCACCTGCCTCAGCCTCCCAAAGTGTTGGGATTATAGGCGTGAGCCACTGCACCCAGCCAGTGCCCCTCTTTCAGTACATGACAGGACAAGTAGCCTTGATGTATGGATATGATATAGAAGACTTTAACAACACTGTCAACCAACTTAACCTGATTAACACTCTACCTAACAACAGCAACATTCATTATTCTCCAGTGCACCTGGAACATTTACCAAGATACGCCAAATTCTATATGATAAAACAAATCTCAATATATTTAAAATGATTCAAGTCATACAAAGTATGTGCACTGACCACAATAGAATTAAAAGAGAAATATTTGGGAAATAAACAATACTTTTCTTTTTTTTTTTTTTTTTTTTTTTTGACAGAGTGTCATTCTGTCGCCCAGGCTGGAGTGCAGTGGTGCAATCTCAGGTCACTGCAACTTCTGCTACCCGGGCTCAAGTGATTCTCCTACCTTAGCCTTCCGAGTAGCTGGGACTATAGGTGCGCACCACCATGCCAGGCTAATTTTTGTATTTTTAGTAGAGGAAGGGTTTCACCATGCTGGCCAGGCTGGTCTCGAACTCCTGACCTCGTAATCTGCCCACCTCGGCCTCCCAAAGTGTTGTGATTACAGGCGTGAGCCACCACGCCCGGCCCAACAATACATTTCTAAATAACCCCTTTGGTCCAAGAAAAAATCAAAAGAAAGTCTTTTGAACTGAATTATAATAAAAAAGCAGTATATAAAAATTCATAAGATGTGGCCGGGTGTGGTGGCTCACACCTGTAATCCCAGCACTTTGGGAGGCCAAGACCCGTGGATCACAAGGTCAGGAGATTGAGACCATCCAGGCTAACACGGTGAAACCCCGTCTCCACTAAAAACACAAAAAGCTAGCCAGGCGTGGTGGTGGGTGCTTGTAATCCCAGCTGCTTGGGAGGCTGAGGCAGGAGAATGGCATGAATCCGTGAGGCGTAGGTTGCAGTGAACAGAGATGGCGCCACCGCACTCCAGCCTGGGTGACAGAGTGAGACTCTGTCTCAAAAAAAAAAAAAAAAATTCATAAGATGTTATTAAAACAGTACATGGGAGAAAACAGAGCACTAAATGCTAATATTAAAAAAGAAAAATGATCTCAGATCAATGGACCTAGACTTCACCTTAAAAATTGTTTTGTTTTGTTTTTAAGAACAAATTAAACCCAAAGGATGAAGAAAAATATCAGTGTGGAAATGAATGAAATGAAAAACAGAAAAACCATACTGACGATCAATGAAACCAAACCTGATTCTTTGAGAAGACCAATAAAAGTAATAACTCTTTGGTCAGACCGATCCAGAAGAAAACAAGAAAAGACACAAATTACCAACACCAGGAATGAGAACAGTGACATTGCTACAGATTCTGTAGGTAATTGAGGTATAATAATGGAGTTTTATGAACAACTTTATGCCAATAAACAACAACAACAACAAAAACTTAGAGGAAATGTATAAACTCCTTGAAAGACACAAACTAAAAAGCTCACTCAATAGTAAATACATAACCTAAATAGCTTTATGTCAATCAAAGAAATAGAAATTGTAGTTAAAATTCTTACAATGAAAACTCCAGGCTTCAATGGTTTTACTGGTGCACTCCATCAAACATTTAAAGAATAAATAATACCAATTCTACACAAACTCTTCCAGAAAATTGAAAAGGAGAGAATATTTCCCAACTCATTCTATGATGTCTGCTTTATCCTGATACCAAAATTGGACAAAGCTAGAACAAGAAAATAAAACTGCAGACTTGAATTCCTCATCAACATAGATGTAACATTTCTTTCTTTTTTTTTTTTTTTTTTTTGTTTTGTTTTGTTTTGTTTTTGAGATGGAGTCTCACTCTGTCACCCAGGCTGGAGTGCAGTGGTGCGATCTCAGCTCACTGCAACCTCCACCTCCCAGGTTCAAGCGATTCTCCTGCCTCAGCCTCCCGAGTAGCTGGGATTACAGGCGCCTGCCACCGTGCCTGGCTGTTTTTTGTTTGTTTGTTTGTTTGTTTGTTTTTGTTTTTGTATTTTTAGTAGAGATGAGGTTTCACCATGTTAGCCAGGATGGTCTAGATCTTCTGACCTTGTGATCTGCCCATCTCAGCCTCCCAAAGTGCTGGGATTACAGGCGAGAGCCACCACGCCCAGCTACATGTCACATTTCTAAGCAAAATATTTGCAGATCTAATCCATCAATGTATTAAAAAAATTACACTGCAACTAAGTGGGATTTATTCCAGACATGCAAGGCTAGTTCAGTGTTCGAAATTAATGTCACTCACTGTCTCAACAGGCTAAAGGAGACACCATATGATTGATTATACCTATGACACAGGAAAATTTAATGCCCATGCATGATTAAGAAAACTCTCAGGAAAAAAATGGGAATAAAGGGGAACTTCCTCAACTTTATAAAGGACATCTACAGAAAACTTACTGATAGCATTAGTATTAAAGATGACAGACTGAACACTTTCTCCCAAAGATTGGGAACAAGGCAAGAATGTCTCTCTCTACTATGATTCAACATATCACTGGAACTTCTAGACAGAGCAGTAAGTCAAGAAAGGCAACAAAAGTCATACAGATTGGAAAGGAAGAAATAAAACTGTCCCTATTTTCAGATAACACAATTATCTACATTGAAAATCCCAAGGATTCTATAAATAATGATTACCAGAAAAAAATGAATGAGTTCAGCAAAATAGTAGGATTTGTGATCAACACACACAAAAAAAATCAATTGCATCTCTGTATAACAACAGCAACAATTTGGAAATCAAAATTAAAAACACATACCATTTATAATTGTTTCAAAGAAAATTAGATTCTTCTGCATAAATCCGACAAAACATGTACAGAATCTGTATACTGAAAACATATGGGATTTGTATATGTAAAAATGCAGATGAAAGAAAGCAAAGACGGTATAATTAAATGGAGAGACATACCCATGTTCGTGGATTGGAAAACTCAATATGGTGAAGATGTCATTTCTCTCCAAACTGATCTTTAGGCTTAATGCAGTTCCTATCAGAATCCAAGCAAGGAGTTTTATCTTTGATTTTGTATCTGTAGACATACATAAGCTTATTATAAGACGTATCTGGAAAGGCAAAGGACCTAGAATAGCTTAAAACAATTTAAAAAAAGAAAAATAAAGTAGGAGGACTCACTCTACCTGATGTTAAGACATAATATATAGCTATAGTAATCAAGACAGTATGATATTGGCAGAGGGACAGATACATGGATGAATGGAATAGAATAGAGAACTCTGTTTTTGTTGTTGTTGTTTTTTGTTTTGTTTCTCTTGAGACAGAGTTTCATTCTTGTTGCTCAGGCTGAAGTGCAATGGCGCCATCTCAACTCACTGCAACCTCTGCCCCCAGGGTTCAAGTGATTCTCTTGCTTCAGCCCCCCAAGTAGCTGGGATTATAGGCCCCTGCCACCACGCCCCGCTAATTTTTTGTATTTTTAGTAGAGATGGGGTTTAACCATGTTGTCCAGGCTGGTCTCGAACTCCAGACCTCAGGTGATCCACCCGCCTCAGCCTCCCGAAGTGCTGGGATTACAGGCTCGAGCCACCATGCCCGGCTGAGAACTCTGAAATAGACTCACACATATATGCTAAAGTGACTTTTAACAAAGATGCAAAAGCAGTTCAATGGAGGAAAAAGAGCCCTTCAAACAATGATTCTGAAGCAATTTAGATAACCATAGGCCAAAAAAGTGAACCTCATACCTCATATAAAATTTAACTCAAAATGGATCATGGACTTAAACTATAAAACTTTTAGGAAAAAATAGAAAATCTTTAGGACCTAGGGCTTGGCAAAGATATATTAGACTTAATACCAAGAGCATGATCTATGAAAGCAAAATATTAGACTTCATAAAAATTGAAAACTTTTGCTCTGCAAAATACTGTTAGGGGGATGATACTCAGCATCATTGCATATTAAAGAAATGCAAATTAAAACCAAAATGGCTTACTACTACATGCTGATTAGGATGGCTAAAATTAAAATGACTGACCATAAAGTTCTTATGAAAATGTGGAGAAATGGAAACTTTCATCATCTGCTGGTGGGAATGTGAAATGGTATAAACACCTTGGAAAACAGTTTAACAGTTCCTTAAAAGGTTAAACACACACCTCCTATGTGATTGAGCCTTTGCGCTCCTAGGTGTTTACCTGAGACAGATGAAAGCCTATGTCCACACAGAAAACTTGCACACAAACATACTTAGCAGTATAATTAAAGATAGCCAACAGGTGAAAGTAACCAGATACCTCTCAATGGGCTAAAGGATAAACGAGGGGTAGGACATCCATACAGTAGAATGCTACTTGGCAATAGAAAGAAATTAACTTTGATATGCGCAGCAACTTTGATGGATCAAAAGTAATCCTAACCGAGTGAAAGAAGCCAGATTGCGAATGCACATCGTATGATCCTGTTTATGTACAAGTCTAGAAATGCTAACCAACCCTTACAGAGGCAAGAGGGAAGGGTTACAATGAGGCATGAGATGAGGGCAATGGATATGTTCCATCATGAGTGTGTTTCACATGTGCAAATATATGCTAAAGCTTATTAAACTGTACACTTTTAATATGTCCAGAGTATTGTATGTCAGTTTTACCTTGATAAAGCTTTAAAAACACACACACACACACAACACAACTGGCTTCAGGACACAGATGAAAGTTTCCCTTTAACATTGAGAATACCAAATCTCATTTTTAAAAAGAACCTTTAAGACGCCTGCAGTGCAGGAGGCATCTTTTTCCTTTGGTAGGCCCAGTGAGAAAAGTATCATCACCCTTCCCAGGTGGCCAGGTCCCTTTTAGCAGGACCGCACTGGGAGGGGAACACCGGGCAGCACGTGGCCCTCAGCTGGCTTCGGGTCCTCCTTGTCCCATTGTTTTCCCTGGCCAGGGCATAGGGTGGCAGAGGCGTCCGGAGTCTACATTCCTTCTCTAACAAGTGGCAGCATGAGTAAGGCCTTTATCCCCCACCAGCGGAATTCCAGTATGGTAGATGATGCTGTTATCTCATTGTGCAGATGAGGAAATGAAACTAAGGCCCTGTTCAGGAACAAGGGCACAGCTTCTGAGAGATTTGTGTGGGATTCACCCTGGGCTGTGCAGCTCCAGAGTTCTCGCTCTCGAGCACCACACTGCACTGCCAGCTGTGGCGGACTGGTTCCCACACCTTCAGCACTGCCCGGGCCCCGTCCTGCCACCACCGCCTGCTCCGGGACAGACCATGAAGGAGTGAATGTCTAGTGGTTAGATGCCTGTGATTTAAACAACACGGTAGAGAAAGTGACCTGGGAGCAATGACAGAGAGCAGCTGGAGGGCCTCACCTGGTGGAGGTGGGGGCGGGAGGTCAGGGAAGGTTTCTCTGTGAAGGTGATGATTAAAAGGACACCTGAGGGTACGGAGACAGCCACAAAAACAGCTGAGAAGGCACATTCCGGGCAAAGAGACTAGCAGGAGCAAAGGCCCCTAGCTGAGAGTTTGCTTGGCGTGTTTAAGGATGTGGAAGACAGACGATGTTATAAGGATTTGGGCAAGGGTGAGGGGCCGGCAGAAACCATGCTGTAGTTACCCAGGGGCAGTGGGGAGCGGCACACTGCTGCAGGCAGGGGGTGGCGCCATCTGAATTTTGTGGTAAAAGTGTCAAAAGATCCCTCCGGCTGCTGTGTGGACTGGAGAAGGAAGAAGGAGATCCCTTAGGAGGCCTCCCTGGTGCCCTGGCCAGACATGACAGTGGCCAGGCCAGGATGGCGGCACGGAGGTGGTGAAGGTGGGTGGATATGAATCGGGGACCTGCCCTCTTGATAATGCTGAACGACTGCTGGCAGGTGCTGTGTGGGGCTGAAGGCAGCCACTGGGAGGAGGGCATGGCCCATGACTGAGCCAGGACAGTCTGGGGGATCCAGGAGCTCCCATAGGAGGTTTGCCCAAGAGCATCTCTGGTCTTGGGTCTGATGGGCGGGGTCCCCGCCCCTGAGACCTTGGCCAAGCACACCACAAATGACAGTCCCACCAGTGCCCTTTCTTGAGCTCTTAACGTGAGCCAGCCTTGCCTAGCCACCACAGCATGGATGTCTCTTCAATTTGCACATTGCAATCCAGTGTGTGTGGAAGGGGGTGGTGCTGTTAACATCCCCACTTCACGGATGAACAGCTACTCTCGGCCTCTGTTTTCTGTTATCAAAAGAAGTGCTCTGAGCTCTATAGTCACTCATAGAGATCCATGGACCACCTTGCAGAGCAGAGCGTCAGCAGTCACTGGATGTGCCCCTCGTTAGAGATGAAGAAAATGAGGCTGGGGAGGAGAGAGTGACTTCCCTTGGTTAACATTCTGGAGTCCTTGAATTCTCTGCTCTGGAGACACAAGCAATGTTGGTGAGCTCGGTGGGGGCCTTGGTGAGCCCTAGCAAGCTGGGTCCCCCCAGCCGTTACCACTTCCTAAAGCAACCAGGGTGCAGGTGAAGGTGACTTGGGCCCTGATGCTCTGCAGTCACTGCCACTCCCCCAGCCCCTGCAAGCTGTCTGCCCTCATAGCCAGTTGCAAACGAACCCGTATACCCTGACGGAAGTCTTTTCTGTGGAATGAAGCAGTTGCTAGCTCAGGGTGCAGGCCCACACCATGCCTGCCAGTTATGACAGCAGAAGGTCAGGTTGAGTTGGCAGCGTCCCTTGGCTGCTGTTCTCAAAGCTGTCATACCCAATGCAGGAACAGGTGTGGTTGTGTTCCAATAAAACTTTATTTGCAAAAGCAAGCCACAGGCCAGATTTGGCTCGAGGGCCATAGTTTGCAGACCTCTGCTCCACACTATGCTAAATCCTGTCATAACCTAGAGTGTGTAATCAGTCTGACCAGGCTCAGCTGAGCAGTGACAGGAGGCTGCAGGTCAACGTGGGCTCTGGGTTGGGACGGAGCACAGCCAGGCTTCTATCCTTGCTTTCCCACCTTGCAGTGTGTTCCTGAACAACCTGCTTCACCTCTCTGGGCCTCACTTTCCACAAGAAGGCTCAGTCAGGGGGTGCAAACTCAGGGGTCTGCAGAGAATGCTTGGCCTTGTACCTGACAAAGGCTGGCTGGTGGCACTGGGATACCTAAAGTTTCAGCCAATCATTTCCAGAGGCAATGCTGGCCAAATTTTCTAAAATGGCAGAAGTCACAAGGCCACATTTGGACTTGAAGACCAAAGGAAGCCCTCCACATCCACATCTAAGAGCCTCCCAGTCGTATGCCCACTGGCCCAGGCCAGCCTCCCTTTAGCCACAGGCCACCATCCCTGTGGAAACCGGGAAGACCTGACTGCCAGCACCGGCCTTCATTGGAGCTGTTAATGTGCTTTTATTAGAAGGTGTCAGAGACAGCTTTCCCACAGACACCATTTATAGGTTTGAAATAAATTGTGAAGGGGCACAAATATTAGAAATGAATTCCCTCCCCTCGACTGGACACCTGTGTTCATTACTGCCTGGTAATAACCTTTGAAGGCCATCCGTGTTGAGCCAAGTATCTCAAAACCAATCGGTGCAAAGCCTTCTTGGCTGGATTTTATCTTAATCATTTGCTCAGCGGGTGTATTATTTGACATGTAATTGTCTTCCCCGGGGAAATTAATTTTCAGGGTTTTGAACAGTCTTTATTAAAATAGAGAGCTGTAAATTCCAGCCCTGTCCCTGGGCCTGTGGCACTCAGCACATCTCATGCAGGGAGGGCACAGGAAGACACTCCTGGGGGCAGGGCTGGGTCCCCAGCCTGTGTCCTGGGAGCATGACCAAGGCTCCTCCTCCATTAGATTGATGGGGAAGTAGCCCCTGCATTGGCAGGGGCGTGGGGACGCTGCCTCCGCCTTGAGGGTCCGGAATCCTGGGTGTGTGATGGTGAGGTTGTGGATTTGAATCCTGGCATATCTGGTAATCACATTGTGTGACCCTGGAAAGCTTCATCACTCTCTGAGGTTCAGGGTCCTTGGCAGCAAAGTGAAGCCAATAACAGAGACCAGGTGGGATGTATCCCTTCCTGGGGCCTGTGCCCAACTCGTTTTGAGTTTTGAGGGCATCAGGCAAGGTCTGCAGGACTTGGTGGCATATGAGCCACACACTGGCCCTACCTCACTCTGTGTGTCTCCTGGGGTGGAGCTTAGCAAGCTCCTCATTCGCCTCCCCTCCTCCCTCCCTCCCTGCGTCCTTCATCCCCACTCCCTCACTTCCTCCCTCCCTCTCCCTCCCTGAACAGCAGAAGGACCTAATAAAACCCAACTGCATCCATGCCCCTCTTGTGCTCAGCACCTTCCCGTGGCTCCCTCCTCACTCAGAGTCAAAGCCAAAGTCCTCAAGGGGGGCTCGGGGCTCTGGCCACCTGCCCTGCCACTTCTCTAGCCTCAACTCTTCCTGGACTCCCTCCCTGCCCCGGGGCCTTTGCAGGGGCTGTGCTCTCCGCCCATCTGGCACATTCTTCCCCTAACACTCACATGGCTCCCTTACCTTTTGCAGGTCTTTATACCAGTGTTTTCATCTCAGGGAGGCTTTCCCTGCCCAGCTGGTTTCCAGGTTTACACTCGGCCTGGCCCCCTCGGGTTGGGCATTCTTTTCGCAGGATACGTGGTGTCTGATGGGTTTGGCTTAGTATTGCCTCCTTCACTGGAAGGTGAGCTCCCTACAGGCAGGCTGAGCAGGACTGGTGCTGGCAGCTCCTGCCTGCCCCTGGCCGACCCGAACTATTTCAGGTCCAGCATTGAGTTGGCTTTTAATCTGGATGAAGGTCCCCATTCAGCCTCCCACTGCCGTGGCTGCCCCCGAGCCCAGGGGGCAGTTCTGTAGGACTGTGCTCTGGCGTGCCCCTGGCTCCCAAGGCGGCTCAGTCTGTCCCCTCAGAGGTCAGATCCCAGCCCACTGCCCCATCCTAGGGGCTGCCCTGTTGCTCCAGTGACCATGGAATGCCTCCTTGCTGTGGGCCTGGAACTGACCTGCCCCATTCTCTCTGCTCTCTTTTGCACCTCACAGTCAGTGGCCAGGCTGCCACTCTGTCCTCCCAGGGCTGGCCTTGGCCCTGGCTGTGTCCTGGCTGCCCGAGGCGTTGGCAGATGCCGTCTCAGAACATATCAATTATGGGTGCATGACTACTCAGGGCCACCATCTCCAGGGGCAGAGAGCACCTTCTCCCCCATAGGCCACTGGGATGGTCCCTGTGATGCTCGAACTCCATGCTGAGCACAGGGGCATTTGGTCACATCATTCATTCATTCATCCACTCACTCAGCAGATAACCACCGAGCCGCTGTTCTGTGCCCAGGCCTGCCCTGGTGGGAGTGGCCTCACCCCTCACAGCCTTGGGTTCCTCACTTGGGAAACGAGAATGACATTGGCTTCTTCCAATAACTGGGAGAAGGAGGTGAGACAGCTGTAACACAGGGCCTGAGAACATTTTTCTGTAAAGGGCCAGATGGTAACGATTTAGGCTTTGTGGGCCATGGGGTCCTGTTGTAACTACTCAGCTCTGAGGATGACTCAGGCAGAGGTGCAGGCTTGGCTGTGCCGCAGCAAAGCCTTGCTCACCAAAGCAGGCAGCTTCGTGGAGTGCGTGGGCAGGTACAGGATAGGGCAGCGACTGCGATGGTCAGGACGGAGGACGACGCCGACCATGCCAGCCTCCTCCAGGATAGGGAGCTGCTGAAGGCTCGTGGTAGAGGGGTTGCCGGGTGCTGCTGGGGCAATAGTCAGGAGGTGACATTTAAAGGGAACTGCCTCCTGTTTAAATGCGTAAACGCCATTGAATCTGGGATTCCCCAAGGCCATATTTAATCCCTATTGCAGCAGGCTGAGTTCTCTGAGTGAGGAGTGCTAGGACTTAATTCATGACTAAGTTCTGCCAGGAAGGCTGGCACAGGTGACTGGTTTGGCCCCTCTCCGTCATGGTGAAGGATGCCTAGGCCGTGCCTCTGAGGGTACCTGGGTGCAGGTGAGAGCCAAGAGGGCCTGGCGTCCTGCCTCACTACCTGGCCAGCCAGTCCTTGCTCGGCCCTCCTCCCTTGGTGCACCAGATCACTTTGCTCGTTGCTTTATTCAGTCTCATCTCAGATTGCATTGTAAGTTTCCTTAATTAAATATTTAGCTCCTCCCTCTAGACTGTGAGCAGCTCCTCCTCAGGGAAGAGGAAGAATTAACACTAATAGAGTGTGTACCACGTGCAAGCCTTAGGGAGGAGTACCCGGAGCCCAGAGAGGTTACTTTCCTGACTGAGGGCACACAGCTTGTGGGCAGCAGAGCAGGAATAGGACCTTTCCTCCATCCTTGCCCCACTCGGCCCAGGTCTCCCTTATGGGAGAGAGCAGGGGGGAGGAGCTCAGTCTTTGAAGTCCTGGACCGAGTGTGTCCCCTCCTACCAAGCCTCCGTTCCTCATTTGTAAACTGGGGGCAATCACAGTCACCACCTTATTGAGTGGTGCTGACGAGCCAGAGAAGTCAAGAGGGTGAGGGTGTGAGAGGGACAGAGTCTTTGTCCTGTCTCTGGGGGTCTGAAGATCATTGCTGCTGCAGACTGCGTTCTGGCTCTGTGCAGCCTCCTCCCTGGGAGGGAGCTGTTGACAGCAGGCCATGTGCATTCAGCTCCCCAGGTGTCTCTGTGCCAGGGTAGTGCCTTCTAAGGAACATGCCTTGGAGGGCAAAAACCACTTTCTAAGCATGCCCAGGCGAGCAGAGAGCTCTCTCTGGGTCTCTGTGGCCCACCTCAGGCCTTACCCACCTCCCAGGCAGAGCCACGGAGAACTGCGGAGATTGCCTGGGGCCGAGTGAGGCAGAGTGTGGACAGCCTTCCGTTCTCACCGAGAGGGCTGTCAGAAATGCCATAATAGAGCCAGTGCCGTGTAACAAAAGCTCCATCTTACCTGAGCTTCCAGATCCACACTCTCCTGCCGCCTGTCCTTGACTTCGGTGTCATCCATCACAATCGTTACATCCATAGCTGCTCCTCCTGCAGCTCCCACATGGAGCCAGGCTGCCTTAGACGACACTGGGGGTCCAGAAACCATGGCCCCCAGGCCACATCCAGCCCACCATCTGCTTCGTGTGAGTGCGTGAAAGGTTTCGAGTTTTATTTCCTGAACAGCATCAGTGATCACAGGAAGAAGCCAGGATGTGGTTGGACCCACCTAACCGTACTGTGTAGCTTATTGATACCTCTCCTTTAAACTGCAAAGCATGGCTGCAGCATGCAGACGCTGTCAGGTCATCTCAGCTCAGCACCATCCAGCATTCATTTCCTCCAGCCAGCTCCCCTTGCTCATTCCTTCATCACCAAACTTTCTTTTTTTTTTTTTTTTTTTTTTTTTGAGACGGAGTCTCGCTCTGTAGCCCAGGCTGGAGTGCAGTGGCCGGATCTCAGCTCACTGCAAGCTCCGCCTCCCGGGTTCACGCCATTCTCCTGCCTCAGCCTCCCGAGTAGCTGGGACTACAGGCGCTGCCACCTCACCCGGCTATTTTTTGTATTTCTTAGTAGAGACGGGGTTTCACCGTGTTAGCCAGGATGGTCTCGATCTCCTGACCTCGTGATCCGCCCATCTCGGCCTCCCAAAGTGCTGGGATTACAGGCTTGAGCCACCGCGCCCGGCCCAAACTTTCTTTAAACAAACTCAGTTTTTAAATTGTTGGCGGAAGCAGGTTTACAGCTGAAGAAGCTTCAGCTTTGGGCTTCTCAGCTCCTTGAGGCTCTTTTAATGACAGAGTTGGAGAGACAATTTTGTAACAGTGTGTTCACATGGGCATATGCTTTTTAAATTCTTACTGTTTAAGAATAATAATATTCTTAAATATTATTCCAGCACTTTGGGAGGCCAAGGCGGCCTCCTTATTTTCTTATTGCTTTGTTTTTTAAATTGTTGCAAAACATGTCTAACGTAACAATTGCCATTTTCACCTTTTTTTTTTTTTTTTTTTGAGACGGAGTCTCGCTCTGCCGTCCAGGCTAGAGTGCAGTGGCCGGATCTCAGCTCACTGCAAGCTCCGCCTCCCGGGTTCCCGCCATTCTCCTGCCTCAGCCTCCCCAGTAGCTGGGACTACAGGCGCCCGCCACCTCGCCCGGCTAGTTTTTTTTGTATTTTTTAGTAGAGACGGGGTTTCACCATGTTAGCCAGGATGGTCTCGATCTCCCGACCTCGTGATCCGCCAGTCTCGGCCTCCCAAAGTGCTGGGATTACAGGCTTGAGCCACCGCACCCGGCCTTTTTTTTTTTTTTTTTTGAGACAGAGTCTCACTCTGTCGCCCAGGCTAGAGTGCAGTGGCACGATCTCGGCTCACTGCAAGCTCCGCCTCCCGGGTTCAAGCAATGCTCCTGCCTCGGCCTCCCGAGTAGCTGGGACTACAGGCGGGTGCCACTACGCCCAGCTAATTTTTGTATTTTTAGTAGAGATGAGGTTTCACCATGTTGTCCAGGATGGTCTCGATCTCTTGACCTCATGACCCGCTGCCTTGGCCTCCCAAAGTGCAGGGATTACAGGAGTGAGCCACCACCCCTGGCCCATTTTAACCACTGTTAAGTGCAATGACATTACGTTCACAATGTTGTGCAGCCAACACCACCATCCATCTCCAGAACTCGTTCTTTTTTTGCAGCTGAAACTGTCTCCATTAAACAATAACTTTCTATTCCCTCTTCCCCCAGCCTTTGGCAAGCACCATTCTACTTGAGGTCTCTGAATTTGACAGCGCCAGGGACCCCTGTCATTTATAGTTCACATAAATGAAATCATTCAGTATTTGTTCTTTTGTGACTGGCTGATTCCAGTTAGCACAATGTCCTCAAGGTTCATCCGTGTAGTAGCCTGGGTCGGAAATCCCTTTCTTTTTACTCTGTTGTATATATGGATGAAATTTGTCCATCCATTCACCCATCAATGGTCACTTTGGCTGTTTTCACCATTTGGCTACTGTGAATAATGCTGTTATGAACATGGGTGTGCAAATATCTGTTTGAGACCCTGCTTTCAGTTCTTTGGGGCCTATACCCAGAAGTAGAATTGCTAAATCAGATGATAATTCTATGTTTGATATAGTGTCATGAAAGGCTCCAGTTTCATTCTTTTGCATGTGGATGTCCAGTTATCCCAGCACCATTTGGTAAAGAGACTGTCTTTCCCCATTGTATGTTCCGGGCACCCTGTTGAAAATCATTTGACTCTGTATGTAAGGGTTTATTTCTGGGCTCTCTATTCTAGTCTGTCTGTTTTGGTAAGTAGGGTTTTATTAAAACACAGCCATACCCATTCATTTATATATTGCCTGTGGCTGCTTTCTAGAGAAAATGGGCAGAGTCAGAGTTGTTGTGATAGAGAACATCAGGCTTACAAAGCCAAAAACACCATCTGGCCCCCACATATAGCTCCCACCTGCATGGCCCCATCGGCTACCCCTGGGTCCTGAGTTTCCCGCAGCCAGCACCTGGCCTGGCACACCGGTGCCCAGTCAGCATTGGAGTGACCGCCCTCAGGGACCTGGGAGGACTTCCACCCGCCTCTGCCTGGCTCCCCCTCCAGGGATAAAGTGGCAACAAGGTTAAAGTCCTCCGGGACCCTCCTTCATTCCCTGAGGGATCCTAAGGGACTCTTCTTTCCTACTGATTTGACTGAAGGAAAAACTGAGGGGGCATAATTGCAGGGAATTGGTTAAACTTTCACAGCATTCTGGGGGCTCCCTGATGCTCCTGATGCTAACCTTTTGGTTGCTGGAGAGTGGGAAGGTGGGGAGCAGGTCCAGGCAGGTAGCCATGCAGTGGGAGGGGTCCACTGGGGGCTCAGGGCCACAGGAGAGAGTGTTTTTCTGTTCAAGGGTGGATACGGAGTAGGCATCTGCCCTCAGTAACAGTGCCTAGCTCGCCTGTGAAATGGGCTAGGGTGCATTCAGTGCCCGGAGAGGGTTTGGTGAGTGCCCATTTCAGGCCCAGCCTTGGGCCTGTCAGGGCCAGGGAAGAGTGACAGAGGCCAGAACGTTCTGACAGCCTGAGCCCAGGTGCCAGCGTGCGCCCCTCTCGAGTGACTCTGTAGTGAGACAATGTATTCTTGTTCCTGCTCTACCAGTGAGGAAATATGTCGGGAGGTGGGAAGACTCCTCCGTGGCCACCATGGTAAAGTACAAGGCTAAATCAGGGGGCTCATGCAGACCAGCAGCACCAGGACTTTGCTAAGAGGGCCAGGCTGAGGGATGGGGACAGGAACACCTGTCAAGAGACATCATGGGGGCCCAGACCCCCGAAGGACACAGGAACTCAGTACCACTTCTGGCCAGGCCCTCATCCTGAAACTGAGATCCTCAGAGCACCTGGCCAGGCAGAACGCCCTGGAGTGAGAGGGGAGAGGACTTGGCTAGAGGAACAGGGGAGGGCAGCAGGGGAAACGAGCTCTGGATGGGGGAAAGGGATGCACTAAATCAGACCAGGACCATGTAGGGAACAGCCACACTCCCTGGGCATTACATTGCCCACTCAACCATGGTGCTCCCCAGCTTACAACCCATCTGTGGCTCCCTATGGACACTAGAAGGAAATTCACACTCCATGGTTCTACATTCAAGGCCGCACCTGAGCTTCCAGCCCCAACAGTCCCCCTGCCCGGCACCTCCAGGGCCTCCCCACACTGCCCAGCACGGGGCTTCCTGCTTGTCCTGCCTCACTCACCCATGCAGGCTGCTCAGCCTCTCCTGCACTGTGCATGGGCCCTACCGGCCCCCGCACTGGCGGAAATGCTACCTCCTCTCCAAACCTTCACCGTGCTTTGCTCTTCTCTTTGGTACCCAGCACTCACCGTCCCTCCAAGGTCACACATTTGTAATTGGTTTTTTTTTTTTTTTTTTTTTGAGATGATGTCTTACTCTGTCCCCCAGGCTGGAGTGTAGTGGTGCGATCTTGGTCCACTGCGACCTCCGCTTTCTGTGTTCAAGTGATTCTCCTGCCTCAGCCTCCAGAGTAGCTGGGATTACAGGCACCCACCACCATGCCAGGCTAATTTTTTGTATTTTTAGTAGAGACAGGGCTTCACCATGTTGCCTAGACTGATCTTGAACTCCTGGCCTCAGGTGATCCACCTGCCTCTGCTCCCAAATTGTTGGGATGACAGGCATGAGCCACTGCGCTGGCATACATTTTTTATTTAAAAAAATGTCAGACTCAGGGAAAATTTGAAATAACAACACAATAAATACCTATACAGACTTTTCCTGGGTCGCCCACCTGTTAACATCTTCTGTGGCCAGTCGTTCTCTCCCTGTGGGAACATTCACCTGTGACCCCCTTTTGCCCACCTGCAGGCCGTGGGTGCCGTGACACCCCAGATGTAATTCTTGAGCATGCATCCCCTGAGAACAGGGACACTGTCCTAGCGAGCCACACCCAAGAAAAACACCGCCAATTCTGTATCCCCACCCGTGTCATACAGGTGTAATAAGCAGCACATGCGTGGGTTCTCCTTAAGACTCATTTAAGCCAGGGTGAGGCTGAAGTCATTTCTGGCCCAGCCTGGCCCCTCAGCACAGATGTCTGCTGTCATGGCTGGAGCATTTCCTTCCAGAATCTTCTGTGCATTTGCATCAACAGTGTGTGCACATGCTGAGCCTACCGTATCCCATGTAAGCTTTCTTTTCTCGTGAACAGAGTCTCATCGTATGTGGACAGTTCTGCAGTTGGCTGTGTGCTCCCAGCACATTTTGATATGAGTCATTCGGTGACCTGCAACCTAGCAAAGGCACCGTAGCACATTTTAGCCAGTCCCCCATGGATGGCCATTGGGGTGCTTCCACTATTTGGCTTTCACCAACAGCCAGGCACACGTGTGAACACTTCTGTGTTGTAGCCACCAAGACGAGAGGGCCAGGCCAGAGCGTGGGCACACTCCTGTTGTTTGAGTAGCCCCTGCCACGCTGCCCGTGCTGGGGGCTGCCCTGGTGACCCTTCTTGACAGTGTAGGAGGCTCTTGGCTCCTCACAGCATCACCACTGCCTCACATTCCCACTGCTGCGTGCACTTCTCCTCCCCTCCCAGAGGGCGGAGGTCTCGCCTCTTCTCGCCCCACCTCCCTGTGCCCAGGGCAGTGCCCACCCCAGCAAACGGTCCTGAGGCGGCAGGTGCAGGCTCTTGGCTGTGTGCCAAGCTCTCCTCTAGGTGCTGTGCTGCTGCGACTTCCCTCATCTTCACACAGCACCCTGGGTGGGCAAGCGTCATCCCCACTTCACAGACGCACAGGCTGAGGCCCAGAGAGGTCAAGGAGCTGGCCAACATCACACAGCAGTAAGAGGCAAGCTGATTGGCCTCAGGGCCTGTGTTTACCTGCTGCCTCTTCCATATTGAACCCACCCTGGTCCCCGGCTTCAGCATCAATCAGCCCTTCCTGACTAGCACCTTTTTGCCTCCCCCAGACCAAGGCAAAGGGGCAGCCAACCAAGATTCACATCCCTCTCTCCGCTTCCCCCAGGCTGTGTGACCCCAGCTGGTTACTTGCCCTCTCTGGGCTTCTGTCTCCTTACTGTAAGGGGGCTAGTGGCAGCCCGCACCTGCCACACCAGGCATGCAGCAGGAGCCTGGAAAGAGCAGCAGCTCCCAGAGCAGCTCCAGGCACGTCTGCTTGCGACCCGGTGACTGATGCTCACAGTGACTTTATGAGGCACCAGCTGCTTTTTAAACACAGCAGAATGAAATTTGGTACATTCAGAATTGATTCATGTGACAGCATTGTCTCATGCCTCACCTGGCCTCAGTGACGATGTGAGCCTCATTGGTGGCTTCCACTCATGGGAGCCCCCAAAGTCATTCAGGCTTCCTCCTCCGTGTGCCACCTGGGCCCTGTTGTCAGGCCTGTGTGGCCAGGTCAGGGGAGGGGCATAGGGGCAGGTGGGCCTGCTCGCCCCTGTACCCAAAGCTGCAGGCCAGCAGGCAGCTCCCTGGCCCTGCAGCCCACACTCTGCTGCTGGACCACCAGCCCACTGTCTGTGAGAGGCTCCTGCCGCATCCACCATGGCCAGTGCTCAGAGGCGCCCGGGGGGCCAGCACGCAGTGCCCGCCCTGGGAAGCCCTCCGTGACCACCCCAGACAGACTGTCCTCTTCCTGGCTCTCAGGGCTGGGCAGAGCTTTTTCCGGACATCTCTTTATTGGTTGGTTGTCAGTCCCTCTCACTGAGAGTGCACGCCACCCTCAGTGCAGCACTGCACATGTGCCGGGGACTCTTCCGGGCTGTTGGCAGGTGTTACCAGTCTTGCCTCCCTTTTCAGGGGAAAGGCAAGGGAATTGCCCAAGATCACCCAGCTGGTTCAGCTGGGCTGGCTAGTGACCTCCGTGCTTGCTGCCCTGTCCACTGTGGACCTCCAGCATGGGAGTACTTCAGGCACCTGCCATGGTGAACATTGAACTTAGAGTGGGGGCCAGGATCTCTGTGTTTGCGTTAGGGTTACAGATGTCAGGAATGGCTCCAGGGGAATTGACAATTCAGGTGCCTTGGAGTCTGAGTAGGAGTCTGGCTGGGAGATGGAAGGCAGGGCAGCCCACCAGGGGAACAGCATGTGCAAAGTGGGCAAGTACAGGGAACAGCAACGAGAGTGCAGGGAGAGGAGATGGGAGGGCTGCCCAGGGCAATGGCAGGGATTACTATAGAAAACAAAATCACCCAGTGTATTAGTCTGCTGTGAGTCCTGTAATAATATGCTGGAGACTTGAGGGGCTTAAACTACAGGAATATATTTCTCAGTTCTGGAGGCTAGAAGTCCAAGATCAAGGTCAGGTTGCTGGCGGATTGGGTTCCTGGCGAGTGCCTTCTTCCTGGTTCACAGACAGCTGCCTTCTCGCTGTATCCTCACATGGCAGAGAGAGGGAAGTTTGATGCCTCTTTCTCTTCTTGTAAGGACACTGATATCATCATGGGGACTCTACTCCCATGACCTCATCTCAGCCTAATCACCTCCCAAAGGCCCCACCCCCAAATGCTGTCACATTGGGGGTTAGGGCGTCAGCATATGAATTCTAAAGGAACACAAATATTCAGTCCGTAACACTCAGCTCTTAATTAGAAAGAGTTTAGCCCAGGGGTCAGGTGCTTACCTGCAGTGAGAAGTCTGCAGGTACAGACTCTTGGAGGGTCTCCATAAACACTCCCAGAACAGCACTGCAGAACTGGCCTGGCCAGGGAGCTGTAGCCTCGGCCCCATCAGGAAGGCGGGGTCAGGAGGCTGTCAGTCTAAGGATGAGGAGGCCACTGGCAGCCCCTCACCACCCAGGAGGCTGCCCAGGTAGCAGAGCAGTGGCCCTACCTCACTTAGGCGTTACAGCTCTCTCTAATGAGAAGCAGGAAGGAGCCAGGCTAGGGGGGTGCGGTGAGCCCTGGGCACGCTGGGGATGTGGGCTGAGGATCGGAAAACGTAGGCCAGGACAGAACTCTCCTCCCAGACTCAGCTGTATGGTACCTGGGAAATGCAGTGTTTTGCTCTCCAACCTCTGCAGGACAGGAGCCGTGCCAGGGCAGTGGGCATGGGCACTCTCTGGCACCCTTTTCTGGGTGGCAGGGGCCCTGGCTGTTCCTCTTAGTTTCTTACCCGCTTCCTGGACTCTCATCTTCATGCTCCTCCAGCCACCCTGTTTTTTCTTACGGGGGTGACAGCTGGTGCGGTAATTCCCCCCAGGTGTCGTCATTGCTTACTGCTGAGCTGGCTGTCTGTTTCCTGGGTAAGCTCTTTAACACAGGGTTCATTTACATTGGCCCTTTAATTGGTGTCCTGACCCACCCAGTGTAAATCTCCACACCCGTGACAGGAAGTGCAGAGCATAAATCTTGAAGACAGCTGAGGCTGGGGAAGCTGGCACTGTTGCAGACTCTCAGCAGCCTAAAAAGCACCTGTGCCCCCAAGGTAGCAGGCAGGGCTTTTGTGTTCAAGAGGGTCAGAGCCAGGTGTCAGGCTCAGGTGGTCAAGGGGTGTGGTGGGTGGGCAGAATCAGGCCCGTGGAAGACAGAACCAGGACAGCCCGGTGGAGGAGGTGGCTCAAGAGCAGGACCTGGGAACAGTCTTGTTGGGACACCCCTGTTGGAATCACTCAGCTCCAGCCATATGGTTGTTTGTTTGTTTGTTTGTTTGTTTGTTTGAAACGAAGTCTCGCTCTGTTGCCAGGCTGGAGTGCAGTTGTGCGACCTCGACTCACTGCAACCTCCGCCTCCGGGGTTCAAGCGATTCTCGTGCCTCAGCCTCCCAAGTAGTTGGGATTACAGCATGCTCCACCACGCCCAGCTAATTTTCGTATTTTTAGTAGAGACGGGATGTCACCGTGTTCGCTAGGGTGGTCCTGATCTCCTGACCTCGTGATCCTCCTGCCTTGGCCTCCCAAAGTGTTGGGATTACAGTCGTGAGCCACAGCGCCCAGCCAGGTTTCTTTAACTACAAAATGTTTCAGGCCTACGGAAGGTGAAGGAAGAGAAAGGGCAGTGGAGGAGAGGGGAGCAGGAGAGGGAGAGGAGGGTCACACACTTCTAAATGACCAAATCTCGCCAGAACTCACTATCAGGAAGACAGCACCAAGTATGAGGGATCCGCCCCTATGACCCGAACACCATCCAGCAGGCCCCACCTCCAGCATTGGGGATGACATTTCAACATGAGATTTGGGTGGGGACAAATGTCACAGCCCCTGGAGGCAGGTACAGTTTCTTTAAGCAGTTTTGGACCTGGGGGGTGGCAGAGCTTGGATATGAGCTCAGGTTACCTGATCGAGGGCTCTGTCTATCCACATACTCACCACCCAGATTGGTTGGTATTTGTATTTCGCCTTATTTCCTTCATCTCTTCTTTTAAGAAAGAAGAAGAAAAAAGAGTGGTGGGAGAATGGGAGGGAGGAGGGGGGCCTTGGCTGCTCAGAGCTGCCCCACCCTCCCCCCTGTAGACAATCCTTATATCACAGCTTGTGCCTTCACCACGCAGCTGTGCACATGCCAGTCCCTCGGTAATGCCTGTACACCACCCCGCAGTTTCCCAGCGAGTGTCATTCTGCCCATGCTCTGGCCATCCCCTTCCATGTTGATGGTTGGAGGCCACTGGAGCTGCCTCTGGGAGCTGTTTGGATGCCCGCATCCATGGCCAGGCCCCAGGACACGTTGACCATGTGATGTCTGAACTTGTAGAGGCCACACTGTCCCCGATAGATGTCCTGTCCACCGTTTACTGCATTTGCCTTCAAGACGTTTCACTCAGGGGCCATGACCTGCAGGTCCCCCCATCCCATCTCCAGCAGAGGGGCTGTGTGACCCACAGGCTTCTGTTTCATTTGTGAGATTTACACACATTCTCTTGGATGATGCTTATCTGTTTGTGACTTGCCCTTTTTGATTCACTGATGTTATTAAGTTTTGTTCATGCTAAGCAGACCCAAACGGCAAACACACAGGAGCAATGAGGTTGCCGCTGGGCTTTCTACCCTGGAACCACTCAGTTCAGGATTCCAAACTCAGAGGGATGAGTTTGTCCATCGAGGGCCTTGGCTGACCTGCCCACCAAGTCTGGCTCACAATGTAGGGAGGTGTTTTGTCAAAAGGAGAATTTTGGCAAGAGGGAACATGAGTGCTATGTGGGTAAAAAAAAAAAAAAAAATAGCAGAATGTGCATGCCCGTTGCTGCTGGTGGAGATACAAACTGGACGAGGCATCTGGAGGGCAGTGCAGGTGCTTGCACTGAGGGCCCCCAAAATGACCACACATTTCCACCCATAATTCTGCTTCTTGAAATGCTCCTGAAGGAAATCCACTAGATAAAAATAAGAAAATGCCTCAGCACACTGCTTTATAATCACAAAATGTTAGCAATAACAAAACATAGGAATTTTGCATCATGATTTGTATTACAGCCACATGTATGGGTATAAGGGAGTTGTTAGAAATTAGGGTTTTAAAAAATGAGGTGGAAGAATGTTTGTGAAATAATGGTCAGTGAACAAAGTAGAAGGCAAAGCTAAAAACTCTATAGCGTGGACATCAATTACGGAAAAACAATCCCCTGGGGAAACTCCCAGAAAGGTAGAGTGGTGAGTTCCAGGCAGTGGGTTCCAGGCGGTGGGGTTGTGAGGGATTCTTTGTTTCCTTTATGCTTTTTTATAATTTTTTTTTGTTTGCTAGGTGTAAATAGCCATAAGATACGAGTGGCAGCATGCGGGGCTGCTCCCCAGCACCCTCTGGGCTGGAGTCTGGAGCTCATTCAGGCCGTGGCTGGCCAGGCTGGAGTGCAGCAGGCAAGAGCTCAGCAAGTGCCCTGGGGAGGGAGCAGGCTGGTGGGTGTTCCGGACATGTATGGCTGGCCTGATTCTGAGGCAAGGACCGCATCACCGTGTCTGTGCCCACTGGGGCTTAACTGGATCATGAGACCCAGTGGCCCAGGGGCAGGATTCTGGTGGTCGATGGAGTGGTCCCCATTAGGGTCTTGGGCCTGGGGATATGGGGCCCACTGGGAAGAGATTGTAGACCACCATGATGCCAGTAGAAATTATACCAGTTGTTGTATTTTGGGTTCCAACTTAGTGCTGAGCAAAGCCTCTTCTTGGAATGTGTGTGTTGAAACCAGCCTTGGTTGAAATACTAAATCTGCCACTTACCAGCTCTGTGGCCTTGGGCAAGTGACTTTACCTCTCTGAGCTTCAGTTTCTCCATGTGTAATATGGAGATGACACTTGCCAGAACTGGTTACTGGAAAGATTAAACATCCCGGAAGCATCTAACACTGCCTGCTGTATAGAAGGCACTTAATTAACTATAGCAACCACAGGGGGCATGGTCTTGTTGGCAATGGCCGCCGCCTTAACTTGCCTGAATAATTTATAGAGGATCTAGACTTCAAAGCTTGTAAGTAGTAAAGGGCTTTGTTTTTCTCTAGCCACTGCCCTGACCATCCACACATGGGTCTTCTGGTTTCCGGATAACCTCTTGGGCAGACCCTACAGTCTATAGACACCTCTCGGGAGTGAACAGAGGCCCCCAGGTCTCTGTCCCTGGTGGTCACTAGAGCCACTCTGTACCTTCTCCACATCAAAAAGGACACAGGCAATGAGATATGGCCGGGGTTCTGCCAGCTTTGTGGTGTTTCACAAGTTCACTGTTACTTTTCCTTGGCATTTCATGATGATTTAAGCCATTCTAGAAAACTACCCAAGTCTTTTACTATTTTCATCATTCCCACTAAATCTGCATGGTTGGTTAACTTTAATGGGCCATGGAACTGGCATGTGGTGTCTCTTCTCAAACAGTCTTAAAATGATGTATTTTGGAGAGAAAAATGTATGTTAAGGATTTTAAGGTCATAAACTCCAAAGAGATGACAACTTCCAAAAACAATCGTCCACCCAGGATGTTTGCTCAGTTGCTCACTTTATAAACATGTTTTGAGTGTGTACTCAGGGTTCAGCCCTGCACTAACCCATGGAGCCACAGGAGGAGGGCAGTGCCCATTCATTGATTCGTGCACTATTTATTATTCATCCACTCAATGTGGATCAGCCTTGTTCTGTGGAGAGGCAGTGCTGCCTAAGGGTTAAGGGCAGGGAGCTCTGACACCAGATGGCCTGAATTTGAGTCTTCTCTGTCTCTTACTCCTATGTGATTTGGGGCATGTCACTTGGCCTCAGTTTCCCTCATCTGTACAATTTCACGGTCTTGGCCTCAGGATTACATGAGATAAAGAGCTTAGAACCACACCTGACATATAGCAAGTGCTCGGAACAGAGACTCTGATTATCCCAGGTCTCATGCCGAGTTCCTGAATAAGAAGGGGACTCCAGGGTCCTGTGTCCAAGGAGCTGCCAAGCAGGCAGTGGCTGAGGCCTGGGGGAGGTAGAGAGTCACAATGGAATGTGGGCAGTGGGAGCCCAGGGAGGTGCTGGGGAGGGGAGGGGAAACGGGGAGGCTTCCTGGAGAAGTCTAGTTTCATGGGTTGGGCTTTCCCAGGCTGAGATTATGGAAGGCTTCCAGGCAGTAGCTGGATGTGGATTCCTCTCTCTGTTCAGAATGCAGAGGAAGCAGGCAGCCTGGGGAGCCAGAGGCTCTGCTCCACAGAGTCACCCAGGAACCCAGGCTCCCTCTATTGATGACTCCACCTCCATCACAGTGCTCATCTAACCAGGAAGGAACCAACCCTGGGCTGCCAGATTTTCTCAGCTGTGGAGAGAAGACAAAGTCCAGCATTTCGCCTGAAGTCTTCTGTTTGGCAGTGCTAGTAGGTGATAACATGATCACATTTTAAAAATATTTTAGTTTTAAGCCACATACTGCAGGCCAGCCATCCCTCGGGGTGGAGGCCAGTTTGCCACCTCCCCTCATGGAGAGGGGACAGAGGGTGTGACTCAGATGCTGCACACATCCCCGTGGCCAGAATTCAGTCTCATGGCTATGCTTCACCAGGAAGGAGGCTGGGAAATGCAGTCTTTCACTGGTTACCCATGGGCCCTGCTGAGGCTAGGGGAGGGAGAACGGATCTAGGGGGACTCTTAGATGCCCATGATACAGAAAGGAGGGACGGAGAGGCAGTGGGGGGAAGGAGAGTGTGTATGCGCGCATGGAGGCTGTTGATTTTGTTAACTGGGTAATATTTTAAAATACGACTGCCAGCTTCCGTGTGTTTTTCAGGATTCACTACGCCTCTGATGTTTCTTGGTTTTCTCAGAGCTGGAGGTTCTGCCCCTGCCAGGAGGGGTGGGACTGGTGGGAGTGAGTGGCAGTCCCTGAGCAGCATCTGTCTGCTGCCACCCCAGAGGACACCGGGAGAACCCTGGGATGTGTGGCCAGGATCCTGGACTCCAGGCCTTGCTCTGCCCCGACTGTGGAGGCCTGGGCAGGAGACCAGATGGGTGTAAAGTAGGGAGTGGTAGAGTCCCCTGGAGGGGAGTGGGTCAGGGCCTGCTTCCTAGAGGAACAGTGCTGTTCTGAGTAGAGGGTGTCGCAGACACAGAAGTGTAGTCCTGTGTAGAGATTCCTTGTGGGCTCAAAGGCGCCAGACCATGAAAGACCTTGAATGCTGAGCCAGAGAGTTCACACTGCACAGGGCAGAAGTCACAGACTAGCAGCCGACAGACTGCCCCTGGCCTGCAGCATGTGTTTTAAAAGTAAAATGACTTTTTAAATGTGATCATGTAATCAAGTACTAGCATTGGCAAGCCAGAAGATTTCAGGTTAAACACTGGGCTTCATCTTCTCTCCACAGTTGAGAAAATCTAGCAGCACTGCACTGGTTCCTTCCTGGTTAGAGGAGAGCCATGATCTTCATCCTGGCCCTGCCCCAGCACGCCCCGCTCGTTTCATACCCCGACCAACCCTTGCAGGCCTGGCTCCTACAGACCCTGCCATGGGTCAGGGGCCAGGCAGGACCTAGTTGTTTGTTGGGTTAGCGTCCGCTAGTGGCCGGAGTGAGGGGTGAAGAGGAAGGGGCCATGATGGGCCCTGCACCTGAGGTCCCGTGAGAGCAGCTGAGTCCAGAGCCAGGGCCACTTGAAGGGGAGAGGAATAGGGGAGGGAGACTTGGAGATGAAACTGCTAAGATGTGGCCCCAGCGTGCACAGGGGAAAGAGGATGGCACCCGGGTGGTGTCTGTTCCCAGTGCTAGGTCAGCAGTGGAAATCTCCTCACCTGGCTGGAAAGCTGCAAGAGTCCACAGAAGAACAACATCACGGCTGTGAATGTATTTTTTTTTTCAAATAGACTACAGAGAGCCCAGAAATGTAAGGGATTGGTGAAAAGGGAGATGGAGGTGGAATTAGAGAGTCCCTAATGTTGGCCCCAGCAGTGTACTCACTGGGAGGCTTGTCACCCCAGGGTCACCCAGGGGAACTTACCCCATCTCTTCCCTTCATTTCCAGATGAAATACTCCAGATTTACCCCAACAGACGGGTCAACTAGGTTGTTTTGGGAAGCAGGGAGTGCAGAAGTCACCATTTATTCACTCAGCAAACATGCTATGTTTGTGTGTGACAGAAGTTACACCAGGCACAGGACCCAGTCCCTGCCCATCGGAGCTGACAGGCCATGGGGAGCAAGTAAGGAAGAGTGGGGCTATTAGTACCAACAGCCCTAGAGCCAGATGGCCTGGGCTCGAATCTCAGCTCCATGACTAACTAGCTGTGTGATCTTGGGCAAGTCATTGAACCTCTCTGTGCCTGAGTTTTCCCATCTATAAAATGAAGATACTAGTAGCACCCACCTCAGGGAGTGCTATGAAGATTAAATAGAACAATACCTGGCACAAAGGTAATGTCCTAAGTTTTGGCAAGTATTGCCATTCATTTAGTGACTTACTGAGCACCTACTATGTGCCACACGCTGGGGAGAGAGCAGTGATGGAGGCAGACACAGCCCCTGCCCTCGTGGGATGGTAGGCAGCATGGAATACCGGGGAACTCCTAGGGGTAGGAGGCACACCCTCTGGGTGTCAGGCCTCCGACTTTCCTCTGCTCTGCAATCACAGCTGCCAGCCCCCCTGCCAGCCAGACCCCCAGTGCCTGCTGCATATGAAGCGCATCATGCAAATTGCCCACCCCAATGGCACACTTGGCTCTAGCTCTTGCCAGCTGCTGCTTGGCCTCCCTGATTCTTGGTTTTCCTCACGGTGAAGGGCCCGGCCCCTTCCTCGGGGACAGGCGTGAATGGCATCCAGGCAGCAAGGCCAGCTTTTCCAGTGACTGAGGATGGTGATCAGACAGCTTTAAACACACCTGCCACTCCCCTGAGGCTGGTGGAGCTAGTGGTCTGTGGTCCACAAAGGTGGAGGGGAGAGGGTGATCTATTGGTGCCTCGGGTGTGTTGGAGGGGGGTTAATTAAAAAGGTGGCTGGGAGATGAATTTCTGGAAACAAATTGGAAACCAGTGGAAGCTATTGATCTGCTTAATGGGAAGCTGATGATATCTGAGCGAGCAGACAGCTCTGGCTTAGGGAGGTGGCGAGAGATCGATGCAGGCCCCTTCCCTGAGCTGACCTGCCTGGGGCCGGCCGGGGACATGGGCCAGGGAGGGGCTGGGGCAGAGGCAGAGCCCTGGGGCCCTGGCTCTACTTCAGAGCATGGGAGCAAGCTGCATCCCTGTGGAGGAGTCAGAGTTCCTTCTGACATCCAGCCCGCGGGTTGAGGTAGGGGGCGCCAAGCACCTGATCTGAGCCCCCTCTGCCACCTCCGACGGGGCTGAATTGGACAAGGTGCCAATTGTCTTCAGCCCTCAGTTTTCTCATCTGGAAACTTCTGACCTCCCAGGGTGGTAGTAAGGACTAAATGCAGTAATAGGTGGGCTGTGGCAGGCACAGCCCTCAGCACCAGGGATGCAGCCGTGAACAAGCTGTGCTCAGTGCCTGCCTCCTGGAGCTTACATTTCAGTGGCAAGCAAGCAAGTCTGCTGACAGTGGAGTGCCAGGGAGGGCATCCAAGCAGGGAAGGCTGGACATGCAAAGGCCTGGAGGGCGGGACCCGTGGCCTGCAGTTGACAGTGGCAGCCTGTGAGGGGAGCTCCGTGGTTACCAACAAATACCTGCAAATCCCCAATCCCCACCCAAGCAGAGAAGGACAGTGCTGTGGAGAACCATGGATCACACCTGCTCCTTTCCTCCTGCCAGACCCCTGTGAAGCACAGGTTTTCATGCCCATTACTCAGATGAGCAAACAGAAGCTCAGAGAAGGAAACCATGGGCCCAAACCACATGGGTGAGGAAATCCAGCCTCAAATCCAGCCCTCCATACCAACCCAGGCAGTGCCAACACAGGGCTGGGCCCAGGCCTCCGCTCCCCAGCCCGTCCCAGTCTCAGGCTCCAGGATGGGTGTTTGTTCACATGGAAGGCAGAGGTTATTTATTATTATTATTATTATTTTGAGGCAAGTTCTTGCTCCATCACCCAGGCTTGAGTCAGTGGCTCCATCACGGCTCACTGTAGCCTTGATCTCCTGGGCTCAAGCAATCCTCCCACCTTAGCCTCCTGAGTAGCCAGGACTACAGATGCACACCACCATGCCTGACTAATTTTTGCATTTTTTGTAGAGACAGGGTCTCACCACATTGCCCAGGCTGGTCTCAAACTCTTGGCCTCAAGTGATCCACTTGCCTCAGCCTCCCAAAGTGCTGAGATTATAGGCATGAGCGGGCAGAGTTTACTAATCAATGGCTCATGACTGGGCTGCTGGCTCACTGCACACCCCTCCCACCCCTGCAAGGCCAGAGTCATTTTCAAAGCACTTACTCGTGAAATCGTCTCCCAGGATCTGGATGGGGAAGGAGGCCAGTGTTAGTCTCTGTTTATTGATTCCTGGACTTCATCAGGGTTTATCTCTAAAACAATAAAATTGAAAGATGGCCCCAAATTTATATCTCTAGCCTGTACCACTCACCACTCCGCTGCTACCCATCCAGCTGCCTCCTCCATGTTTCTACCTGGAGGCCCCACAGACATCATACTGGACACAGCCAAAACAGGACTCTGAGTCTCCTCCCAGCCCCTCTGCCAGCAGCCCAGCCTGACTCCCCTTCCTCTCCCAGCCACTCCAATCCCTCGTGGAAGCCGGGAGCTCCCTCTGGACAGACTGGGGCCTGAGCACCTCTCCCTGCCAGGCCACTATCTAGCCAGGTACCACCATTGCTCACCTTCCCAGGGCTTCCCAGACCTCCTTGTTTCCTTTCTATTCCTTTTGGCCCTCTCAGCAGTAGAAGGGTGCTTTTTTTTTTTCCCCCCCACGGAATCTCACCCTGTCTCCCAGGCTGGAGTGCAGTGGCTCGATCTCGGCTCACTGGAGGCGTGTGCCACCAGGCCTGGCTAAGTTTTTGTATTTTTAGTAGAGACAGGGTTTCACCATGTTAGCCAGGATGGTCTTGAGCTCCTGACCTTGTGATCCACCCACCTCGGCCTCCCAAAATGCTGGGATTACAGGCATGAGCCACCACGCCCAGCCTAAAGGTACTTATAAAAACAGAAGTCGCATCATGTCACTGTCAGGCTTGAAGCCCTCCCATGGCTCCTTGCTGCACTTAGCAGAAAATCCACACTCCCCTCAGCAGCCTCCCTCTTCCACCTCCTCTTCCCAGCTCAGTTCCTCCCAGCCTCTCGGCTCTCTTGCAGCCCTTCGAACACGTGGTCTGTTTTCTCTGTCTGGAGCACTCTTGCTCCAGGTTCTTCCATGGCTGGCCTTGTTCAGGTCTCAATTCAAAGATTGCCTCCTCGGGGAAGCCCTCCCTGGCCGCCCCTCTTCATCTTCACAGCACTGACTGCGTGATCTTTCAAAGCATCCTTTGTGTGCACTTGTTTATGAGTTTCCTATCTGTCCCCGCAATGCTGTGGCAGCAGAAACTGTCTTTCCTACTTACTGCTCAATCCCCATGGCCCAGACCAGAGTTCAATAAACATTTGTAGAATTAATCGATGAACAAAATGTGAGGCTCGGCAGGAATTCAGCTGGAGACGCCACCTGATGTGGCCCGGAATTCTGGGCTTTGCTGGATTTACCAGCACTTGGTGGCGTTGTGCCTATTTCTCCCACTAACCCACTCCCAACCACTGACCTGAAGACCTTGTAGTTGCCTGGGCGGCCCTCGCTGTGCCAACTCCAACTACAAGAGGTGGAGCTCAAGGAGGTGTTCAGGAAGCTGGTCCATGCTGAAAGCCCAGACCCTCCAGGTGAGTGGGAGGAAACCCCACCCTGGGGTGCTAACCCCAGCAAGAGAGAGTAACTTCTCCATACAAGGGGTTAGGCACTTGAGGATGAACATTCACCAGGCAGATAAAGAGAGAGGGAAGGGGGTTCTGAGCAGAGGGAACAGCATGTGCAAAGGCCTAGATGTAGGAAGAGTGTGGTAATGAGAGAGGTAGGAGCCAGCCAAGTCTTCTGTTTTGGAGGGAGGACCATGCTCTGCACCTGCCTTATTTACCTCCCCACACCCCCCAACTCCCTGTGCACAGCTGAGGGGTTAGGACCACGGAGTCTCTCCCGAGCCTAGGTGCCTCACCTCCTCCCTGCTCTCACAGCTCCTGCAGCCCTCACCACGCCACTGTTCTCAGCACAAATCCAGCGGGCTCCTCCCATCCTCCTACTCAGAACCCTCCCAAGGCTCCTGTGCCAGAGTGAAGGCCTAGTCCTTCCAAGGCCTGCCCCACTGTCCCCGTCACCTCCGACCCCCTCTCCTTTCCTCCAGCTGTCTCCATCCCTCCCTCTGTTCCCTGATTCCTTGTTTTTCCTGGATCACACCAGGCACACTGCTTCCTTGGGGCCTTTGCACAAGCTGTGCCCTCTGCCAGGGGTGCAGGCGTGCAGCTGTCCCCTTCACTGATGGCTGTGGTTCCACAGAGAGAGGAGTTGGGGGTGGCGGCTTGAACAGGGACTGCTTTGAGGTAGAGAGGACTTTCCTGGCATTTGAAGTTGTCCCGAGTTGGCGGGGGGGTTGGGGGCACCTTTTAGGAAATAAAGATGGCTGTTTTCCTAAAACTCAGAGCAAAGGAGGCCTCCCAGAGATGGAGCCCCAGCCCCGGGCAATGGGTAGAGTCCTTTTACTTCTGCCTAGTTGATTCTTGCACAGGCTGGCTTGCGCTTCCATGGCCATAGCGCTCTGCCAACCTGAGTGAGGTGGGCGCTTCTGAGGGCCACAGATGCACGCGAGGACTCCCAGCTCAGGGGAGGAGTCCACCATTGCCTGTAAGCCCTGAGCAGCACTGCCTTCACTCTTTCGAAAGTAGCCTGAGCCTAAAAACCATTTTTCCTACCAGCTTTGAGATGTTGCAACTCTTGCTGATTTAAATATGTCAACTTCTCATAAAATACAGTTCTGCACATCCGAAAACCTCATCTGCCTATGCCTCACCAGCTATAATCTGGTGCCCCAGTGGACCCTGATAATAGCCTGTGTGCCTCACTCTGGCCTCAACTTCCCTGAAGGTCCCACTTGCCTCTCCCCACCCCTCTCCAAGGGCCATGGTCCCCAGGGCTACACTCAGTGGTGCCCCAGGTGGCAGGTGCGGGACAGGCTAGTCTAGCCACCACCCTATTCCTGGACCTGTGGCTCAGCCCAGGTTTCTGCTTAAATATCACCTCTTTGGGGACACTCTGCTTGTTCCCCCCAACCCCTGAAAGTCCTCTTATCCCCGTGTCTTTTCTTTTTTTTTTTTTTGAGACGGAGTCTCGCTCTGTCGCCCAGGCTGGAGTGCAGTGGCGCGATCTCGGCTCACTGCAAGCTCCGCCTCCCGGGTTCACGTCATTCTCCTGCCTCAGCCTCCCGAGTAGCTGGGACTACAGGCGCCCACAACCACGCCCGGCTAATTTTTTGTATTTTTAGTAGAGACGGGGTTTCACCGTGGTCTCGATCTCCTGACCTTGTGATCCGCCCGCCTCGGCCTCCCAAAGTGCTGGGATTACAGGCGTGAGCCACCGCGCCCGGCCGTGTCTTTTCTTTTCTGGCACTGATCGCTACGTGACATATGACAAAGTTATTTTGTAACAGCTTCATTGGAATTTACATACTGTAAAGTTCATTCATTTAAAGTGTATCATTCCGTGGATTTTAGTATATTCACAGTTGTGAATCCATTTCACAATCGGTTTTAGGACATTTTCATCATCCAGAAAGAAACCCTACACCCATTAGCAGTCATTTCCCACTTCCTCTTCCCCTAAGTCCCTGGTAACCTTGAATTTACTTTCTTTTTTCTACTGAATTGCCCATTCTGGACTTTCCATACAAATGGAACCATATTACACTGGTCTTGTGTAACTGGCTTCTTTCACATTGCATCATGTTATTTTTAGCCATCCATTTTCCCCTAGCTCAGAACCTTTCCACTGCTGTTTCCTCTGCCTCAAATACTCTTCTACAGGTGTCTCCTTGGCTCCCTCCCTCACCCCCTTCTCAGTGAGGTCCTCTCCATCCTCCTATTTAAGTGGAAACCTTCACCCTCCTCCTAACCCTCCTGATTCTTACTGTCTTGTCTTTTCTTTGTAGACTGTTCCCTTTCTGGGGTTGTGCTTTCTTTACTTATCCCCCCCACCCCCAGAGAACTCCTCTACATCCTTCAAAATCCACTTAAGATGGCACCTCCTCTGTGGTACCTTCCCAATCCTAAGTTAGCTTTCGCCGTCTATGCTCCAAAAATTCCTGATTCTTGCTAGACTGTAATTTGTTAGCTTCCTCGTTGGTTCCATTGATTGCCAGGCTGCCCCCACAAAAAGTCAAGGACCTTGTTTTGATCTCTGCTGTGCCCTCAGCCTCCAGAAAGAAGGCTGCACATCATAGTTGCTCAATAAATGTTTGTTGAATGAATGAAGAAATGCTAGGGTCTTCTGGGGACCTGAAGACCTGACCTAGGGTCAGGTAAGGCCATGAGCCAGCGCAGGGCAGGACAGACATTGAGAGCACCACTGCCCCAGACATCTGGGGTCGGCCCTGATATGCTCAGGCCTGGCCTTCAGAAGCCCCCACATGCCCAGGGCACAGCGGGCTGAGGCTGCCAGGGCTTTAAGTGTCCAGGGCCTTCCATGCACTGCTGTGGGGCAGATGGGCATCTCCTATACCACTGAGCTGGTCATGAAGAAAGGGGCTGCACACAGGCGCAGGCTCCAGCTTTCCCCAGTGACAAATGGCTGATAATTAATGTTGGGTCTGCACGTTATTAATCAATTTAAAGTTGAATGCACAGCCAGAAGCGATTCCAGGAAAAAAAATGTTCAGCCCTGCATCCTCCTCATTCTTACTCATCAATCACCAATTTTGCAAGCAGCTTATTAAAATGTAGAGAAAAGCGTGGCTGGAGAAATAAAAGGCCCTTAAAGGCCCAGAGATGGTTTATCAGGCGTTCACAGCATGAGTGTGTCGGGAGGTGGGGACTGGCAGCTGCAGAGCTGGGGGGCCCGGCCTCTGTACACAGATGGAAAGGCTGAGACTCGAGCTGGGAGGCCATGTGAAATCCAGAAAGTTGACGCCAACACAGGAGCATGGCCAGGGCCTGGGAGCTCTGGGCACAGGGCCTGGAGGGCTTATGGTGAGCAGCCAGGAGGAGTATGGCTGCCAAGCTGGAGACTCAGTGACTGGAGGGGACCAGAGCCACGTCTGGAAGCAGGGAGGGGGAAAGGCATTGTTCTGGAGTCAAGCAGATCCGGATTCGAATCCCAGCTCTTATTCCAGTTGTGCGGGAGGCAAGGTACCATCCCTCTCTGAGCCTTGCTTTCCTCTTCTGTAAATCAGGGGCGATCGCTTCCCTCTGGAAGGTTTGCAGAGGCGAAGGGATGCCATGTAAAGAAAGGCCTAGGAGAGGGCTTAGGTGCACACCGGGTGCTCACTCGATGATGGCTGTCTGTCGAAGGCCCAGCACTGGTGGGAGGGCAGCTGGGGCAGCTTCTGTGCCTCCCTCAAGCGTGACAGTGCTATTCTGGGTATAGAGCTAAGTGGCTGCGACTGTGCTGCCCTTTGCCAGCATGGTCTTCGGAAGCACCAGGAGGCTGCTGTGCCTTTGCTCATGTTTCTTCCTCTCTGGGGGTGTGTTTTCTTCACATCAACCCCAGGCCCCAGTGAACTTATATACATCCTTCAAAACTCACCTCATGTGGCACCTCCTCTGTGGTGTCTTCCCAATGCTAAGTCAGCTTCTTGCCCTCTGTGCCCCCCAAATACTTGATTCTTGCTAGACTGCGAATCCCTCCTGGGAAGGGTGTGTGCCCTATGCAGCCCAGTGTATGGTGACACAGTAAATTTTGTTGAGTGAATAAGCAAAGGAATGAGTGAATAAATCAATAGATGGTTCTCACAACACTGACCCTGCCCCGAGATCACTTAGAGGCCTGTCCCCCACATGCCCCACCTCCAAGACTGTGAGCTCCCCAAGAGCTAGGGCCTGGCCTGGAGGTCTTACCTGTGCCTCCCACTGCCCAGGTCAGGTCTTAGTACACACTAGGTGTGCAATACATGTCTGAATGAGTGAGAAGAAAAAGAGGGGATGGGAAGGCTGAGTCCACACTTGGGACCTACAAAGAGCCAGGGAGGACGCTGGGCATTTTCGCCCGTGGGGTCCTTTCTCTGCCTCATGGCAGCCCAGATCACAGATGCGGATACTGAGGCAGGAGGAACCAAGGATGTGCAGGAGCCTGGATTGAAGCCTTGGAGCTTGGACAACTCAGAGGGTTCTTCCCACCCCATCATGATGCCTTCCAAATGAGGGAATGCAGGCGTGTGTGAATAAATCAGTGAATGCATGAGGTCTCACGTGAATGTCGCCGCCCCTCCCTCAGCCTCATCCTTCCCAGGCCTCTCTCCTCTGCAGCTGGCTCAGCGCTTTTGCGTGGGGCTGTGGAATGAAAGCTGCCCCGCCCGCTCCCTGCCAATCAGCCTCCATTGTCCTGCCGCATCTGGAGCCCTCTGCAAATTGCCCGTCCCGACAGGCGTGCTCAGCATCCTCCGAGGAAGGACGTCCCCACCTCTTTCACAAGCGCCAGTTCCTAAAAGGCTGGTGATTGCGTCCTTAGCGTCCCCACTGAGCCACCCAGTGCCATGGAGTGGCGGAAAAGGCCCCAGATGGCTGGGAAAGGAGCGGGGAGTGGCAGTGATTATCACTGAGCAGGAAGCGGCTTGGCCTCTGAGGAGGCGCTGGGTATGCATTAAGTAGGAAACACATGTCTAAAATGTCCTTAGCTCTGTCCATCAGCTCCCCCATGCTGCTGTTTCCACCAAGCCAGCGCTTCCCTAAAGGAGTGCACGCCAGCGTCACCAGGGCTGGTTAAATCCCAGATGGCTGGGCCCCACCTCAGGGTTTCTGATTAGGAGGTCTGGGTAGACCTGAGAATGTGCGTTTTTTACAGGCTCAGAGATGCCCTGGGAGGTGGGGGTAGGGGACTGACCACACCTTTCCAACTCCCTGGGGCCTTCAGGAACGGGGACCATGCCGGGCTCACCTCTGGGAAAGGCAGTGTATACCGTGGACCAGACTACACATGGCAGCCTGGGGTCCACCCACAGGCAGAGATGGAGGCAGCTTCTTGGGCTGGTCGACTTGTGGGGCATTGTTATTAAGCTGCAGTAAACCAGAAGCAAGGTGGAGAGGAGGAGGGCTCTCGGTGCAACAGCATTTGCCCAGGTGTGGCTCCAGTGAATGGTCATGATCACCACTGTACAAAACCACAGCCACAGCCACAAGCTTAGGAGCACTTGTTTGCTGGGCTCCTGTCTCAGAGTGTGGCCTGCAGCTGGTTCAGTCTGTGTCCATGGTCCATCGAAATGCATCCCTTGCCTGGGGAGGTAACAACTGAACTCAACTATTGATCCTCCCTGAATTCCCCGTGGAGTCCCAGAAGGGTCAGGTGGTCTCAGCAGGTCACACAGTGCTCAGTGGGAGAAGGCCCCGGAGCTCGTGGCTGCTGGAGCCTGTCAGCCTGAGTTTGAGCCCTGCAGCCCTTGTCCAGCAGTATGGCCAGGGACAGGCCATACTCTTGATTTATCTGTCCTCAGTTTCCACATCTGTATTATGGGGGAATGGTGGAAGCAGTCTCACAGGCTGATCCATTAACAGTACTTAGTGCAGGTGGGGTGTCAGGAGGAGAGAAAAGTTGAGTGGACACAGATCTTCCTGTCAGAAAACACATACTCAGATAGGAACAAAATTAAAGGGGCTCAGACACCCCATCCCCCACCCCAGCTCCCATCACTCTGTATCTCGAAGAGCCTCTTTGGTTCGTGTTTTGTATATGGTTAGGGGAGGGAGTCTAGAGCAGAGATGGAACGTCCGGGAGAGGGGTGGAAGTGAAATCCTTCTTTTCAAGGTCAGCCCCTGCAAGCCCTTGCCTTTGCCTTCTATCTGGAATGCCTGATCACTTATCTTCCTGTGTTAACAGTCTCATCCTTCAAGGCCTGGTGCAGTCCCTTCCTCTTCCATAATCTCCTTGCCACAAGTGCCTTCAATCCTAAAACTCCCACAGAACCAGCTTCTCCCTTGTGATGTGAGGTGCTGCCTGCTACCATCGGTGGATCAGTGAGGACCCTGATCGGATGTCACAGTTCTCTCTCTTCATCCCTCAGCTCTGTTTCCCTTGCTGTCTCATTCTTGGAAGGTTTGCTCTTACAGTGTAACACGATAGGCCCTAGGAAGCCCAGGCTCACAGCCAGTTAGTTCAGTGGCCCTAGTAGGAAGAGGTCTCTTTTTCAGATCTGCAAAAGCGCCAGGACTGACTTTTATTGGCCTGACTCAGATCACAGGCCCATCTCTAAGCCAATCACATGAAGAACAGAGGGATTTATGCTCTGATTGACCAGGCTGGATCACATGCACATCCCTGGACCTAGAGGGTGCTGAGAATGGAGAGGGGAGACCTAGCCAAGTCACATGGACCAACAGTGGGGAGGAGGTTCTGGGATAAGGGGGACTGGATGCTAGACAGTGGATCCAACTGTGTCTGCCTCAGTCATCATCAGTGCTCAGGCCTGATCCTGCCGCCAGGCTGTAGCTGCATGCGTCTTATGTCCCCTTGTCCAGGGTTTGCCACACACCCCATGTGCTGTATGAAGGGGACACACATAGGAGAGTCACACTGAACAACCTCCTCCCCCGTGGCGTCCCCTGAGCCTGGGGAGGAGGCAGCCCTGCCTCCCCAACTCCTGCCCTGAGCCACAAGGACCTGGATGAAGCCCCTCATCTGTGCAGGGCAGGAGGTGGAGCCCAGCTCCTCCTGTGGAGGAAGCTTCCTAATGGTCTCCCCTGGGGCCCGGTGAGGACATAAACTCTGCATCAGTGAAGGTGCTGGGGCCCAGATGGCACCACCTGGGATGCTGGAGGGGCACGCATCCTGCAGCAGGCCGAGCTGGGATGGAGGCCCCAGGTCTCCTTCCGTCCCTGAGCCTGGCTGGGCTTGTCAGGTATGGGGCTGAGGCTCTGGCTGAGGGACGATGTCTCCTTTATAAGAGAGTTTGTTTATTTGCTCCTAATGTCTTTCTGTGTCCTCTCGCCTCCCCAGCTGGAGTTGGTGAAACCACAGACTATGCTCTGGACAGGGGCAGGACCTGTGTGGAGCCACCAAGATATGATTTAGTCACTTGTTACCTGGGTTAGGCTAAAGTAATGCCAGGTACTGAGATGCTGCCAAGAAGACACAACACAGACATAGGACCGTGAGGACTGGGAGCATTTCTTGCCCGGGTGCTGGGGGCCTCTCTGAGCCAAAAGCGAAATAATGGGAGGAGCCGGCTACAGGAGGGAGAAGGATGCTCCCGGCAGAGGAAACAGCAAGGACAAAGGCCCCAGGACTTGAAGAAGTTTGCCTTGGAGATGCAAAGTCAGCCAGTGTGCCTGGAACACAGCGAGGAGGGCTGGCACTGGGACAGGAACCCTGCAAGGTGGGTGGGGCTAGAGTGCGCAGGGCCTGAATGTTGGTGGACTGTGTTTTACGTGAAGGGGCCACCATCAGAGGGGTTGATAGAGGAGACACCATTGAGATTGTTCTGGCAAGTGAGGGAACAGAAATAATTCGGGTTAGGGGCTAAAATGGGCTCCTCCCATTATTTAGCTCTTGGCTTAAATGTCGCCCTCTCAGAGAAGCTCCCAGCACCCAGGCAGCCGCTGCTCCTGGTCCTTAGGGTCCTATCTCTGTGTTGTGTCTTCTTGGCAGTATCTCAGTCCCTGGGATTATTTTAGCCTAACCCAGATGGGGAGAGGACATGTGGCAGGGAATGAGGCCTGGGCAGGCCTGGGAAGGAGCCAGGTCAACAGGGTTCTGGGACGTCTGTGGGCAGCCGGGACAGTTTTTGCAGGTATCTCTTTGCAGGGCTTTGCAGCAGCCGAGCGCTGCCCTCTGCTGGAACTTCTGAGCATTACACCCAGCGCCTTTGAGCTGTACTAACCCCAGAACTTACTTCCCTGAGACTTTATGGAGACACCCCTGGGATACGGTGTCCTCAGAGCTGGCAGTGGCTCACAAGTTCTCCTTCTCCTGCCTCATAGGTCCCTGCTGGCCTGCTTAGCCCTAGGCACAGGCATCTCACTAGCCCCTTTTGACGCAGTCAGTTGTGACCCTGCACAGTGCAGGGCAGCTTGACCCCAGAGCGAGCCATGCTTGGTTTCCTCCTGGCCTCGGCCCTGCACCAGCCCTCAGGACTGCCTGGGGGGCCTGGGGATACTGACCACCTCCCCCACGACTGCCCTGCTCCAGCACCTCCAGGCCCTGCCCACCCCGACCCCCCACAAGCTGCCCTCCCACACCAAAGAGAAGACCTGGGAGGAAGCCCGAACAGTCTAGGCTTCCACGGAGGATGCGGCTTTCCTAGGAAAACGCCTGCAGATTCCCCAAATGCAACACATGGGTCCTCTGCCTGCCTGTGTTTTGGTTTTTATGTTGGAGCTTCAGACACCTCTGTTTCCCTGAATGCAGAGGGAGGGTTGACAGGGGCCTGGTCATAGGAACAGCTGGGGTGAACAGAGAGGTCAGCAGGGGCAAGGCTGCAGCACAGCCAGGCCGGGCTTCCTGGGAGCATTGTGGGCCCGTCCCACCTGGGCTTCCGGGTCCTTTCATGCCCCAGCCCCTGCTTCTGCAGTAGTCACAAAGGAGGGCCGTGCTCAGGGAAGGCAGGGAGACCAGGAGGCCAGGGGAAGAAAAGATGGATGGGTTTCAGTAGGACCAAGCCCAAGTCAAAGGCCCAGCAACACTGTCCTGGGTCTCATTCCAGCGTTGGTCCTGTAAACAAACTCTCTCATTCATTAGGCAAATATTTTTTGAGTACCTGCTATGTGCCAGACACGGTCTATAGCTTGAGCCTGCTTCAGTGAATAAAACAGACTCCCCTGGCCTCCTGGAGTCTGCACACCAATGAGGAAGGAGGACAGCAACCAACAACCCGGCAGAGAGACCGATGCTGCTGCCCTGGGAGAGTGGTGACGGAGTCAAGATGTAAACCTGAGTGAGGGATGGCGTAGGGAGTGCAGGACCGAGGCGGGCAGGAGCCCTCCCTGAGAGAGTGCCCACTGAGCCAAGACCTGAGTGACGAGAAGTCTTTACAAACCTCTCTGGGGGAAGGACGTAGAAACAGCACAGAATGGGTCATCGGGGAGAGGAGTGTGGGCGGTGAGGAGGAGGCCAGGTCAGCCAAATCCAAATTAATCTTCCTCCTTGCTGGTCAGGCAGCTCCCTGCAGTCTTCCAGTGCTGTCCCTGCGGCCGAGGTTCAAATTCAGCACAGGGCTCTTGGTCAAGGGAACTGTGGATACCCGGGTTCCATTCTCAGCCTGTCTGTGCCTGAGTGTCCCCAGTTGAGGTGCTTCTGAGCTTGAGGATCGAAGTCTAAAATCTCTACTTGAGCTCATACCAATCACAGGGTACCAGGTCCCCTTAGTGTGTCTCCTCAGGCCCAGCAGAGCACCTGGCACATGGCAGGAGCCCAGCAAAGTCCCTTGAAATCAACACCAGGCTATGGGGAGGGAGAAGGGGCTCTCGGGATGTGGTGGGCTATGGAGTCTCTCAGCCCAGTGTGGGGCCCACCTCTGCCAGTACCTGCCCTGAACCATCACTGTCACCAATCACCCTACAGACGCCATGAGCATGTCCTGTGGGGGACTTGCAGCAGGCGGCACGCATGGACACAGAGAGGTGCAACACGGGATGGGGGTGTGCCTGAGTGCTGGGACTCACCAGTAAGCAGGACTTTGAGCTCAGATTGCAGTCATTCATTCATACATCCACTCATTCATTCAGTCACTCAGTCCACATTTTATTGAATACCGATGGTATTCCAGGCACTAGAGTATAGTGAATAAAACAGACAAAAATCCTTACCTTCATGAAGCTAGCATGTTAACTGTAGGGAGACAAACCAAAATATAGAATATGGAAATTTAAAATATACAGTTTTTTTTTTGTTTTTTGTTTTTGTTTTTGTTTTTGTTTTTTTGAGACAGAGTCTCACTCTGTCACCCAGGCTGGAGTGCAGTGGCATAATTTCGGCTTACTGCAACCTCCGCCTCCCGGGTTCACGCCATTCTCCTGCCTCAGCCTCCCAAGTAGCTGGGACTACAGGCGCCCACCACCATTCCTGGCTAATTTCTTTATATTTTTAGTAGAGACGGGGTTTCACCATGTTAGCCAGGATGGTCTCAATCTCCTGACTTTGTGATCTGCCCACCTCAGCCTCCCAAAGTGCTGGGATTACAGGCGTGAGCCACCGCGCCCGGCCTGTACAGTGTTTTTAAAAGTGTACAATTCAATGCTTTCTAGTTAATTCACTGAGTTTCACAACGATCCCCACAATACATTTTAAAACATTTTCATCACTCCAGGCAGAAACTCCATACCCATTCGCAGCCGTCCTAATACTCCCTAGGCCTCCTTCCAGTCCCAGGTGGCCACTCATCTGCTTTCTGTCTCTATGGATTTGCCTGTTCTGGACATTTTATACCATTGGAATCACAGAAGATATGTCCTTTTGTGTCCGGTTTCTTTAACTTAGTTTATCCATGTTGTCACATATATCAGTACTTCATTTCTTTAAAAACAATTTTTTTTGAGACAGGGTCTCATTCTGTCACCCAGGTTGGAGTGCAGTGGCACAAACACAGCTCACTGAAGCCTTGACCTCCTGGGCTCAACGGATCCTCCCACCTCAGCCTCCTAAGTAGCTGGGACTACAGGCGTGCACCACCACACCTGGCTAATTCAACATTTTTTTTTTTTTTTGTAGTTTTGTAGAGACTGAGTCTCACTGTGTTGCCCAGGATGGTCTCAAACTGCTGGGCTCAAGTGATCCTCCCACCTCAGCCTCCCAAAGTGCTGATATTACAAGCATGAGCCAGCACTTCCCGAATTTTATTTCTTTTAATGGCTAAACAATGTTTTGTGTACAGACAAATCGCATTGCTTATCCATCATCTGTTGATGCACACTTGGGTTGTTTATACTTTAGGGCTGTGCAGTATCTTATAGTGACAAGTGCTAAAGTAAAAGGCCAGGATGGGGTGAGGCAGTGTGTATTGGGGAGGGGCCCAAGGGGGCCTCCTGGCCAATAGGAGAGGAGTGGGCCAGGCCAAGTCAGAGTAGATGTCCAGCGGTTACACACCTGTCGTTACAATACTGAAATCTTTTTATGCCCCTGGGTTAAAGCCCACTGTCTGGACCCCCAGAAGGGCTCCCACTGTGGCTGTCCCTGTCCAGCCCTTCTCCTGGCCCTCCTCAGATGTCCCTAGGGTCTGCAATAAAGGAGTTAATACTTAGCCTAGCAGGAGGTGTTTTGGAGTGGTCGGGACCAGTGCCTGTGTTAAATATTTTGAATATCCCCCTGGGCAAAAAGCATGGCACATGCAAAGGCCCTGGGGCAGGTGATCCTGGAGCTAGAGCTGGAGAAACTGCAACAGGCCAGTGTGCCTGAGCCAGAGTTAGGAGGAGGAGAAGTAAGGCCCAGGGGGTCAAGCAGGGCCTGTGGATCATGACAAGGATTGGGGTTTCTATTCTGAGTGGCGTGGGGCCTCTGGAGGGTACTGAGCAGAAGAGGGCCATGGTCTCACTTAGGTTCAGCCAAAGGATTGGTCTGGCTGAGAGCTGAATCAGGGAGGGTAGGGAGGGTACTAAAGCCATTCAGAGGAGAGGGGAGGGCAACAGGAACCAGCGAGGGCTGTGGAGGCTGGGAGGGGTGAGAGTGGGTGGGTGGGGGCCTGGAGAGAACAGGAGTGGGGAGGAGCAGGCTTCGGGAAGCTGGGGGTGCGGTGGGCCTGGGCACACTAAGCTTGTGCTCTCATAGATGTGGTAGAGGCATCTGGACCTTGGCCCTGCAGTGAGCAGAGAGGTCGAGCGAGGGCGTCGTCAGCACACAGGTGCTGGGTGAGCACGTGCATGAATGGCTGGCAGCTCCTCTTCCCCCTCCACTTTCATCCGTTCCTTCGCCACCCACTGCGTGAGCACACTGCCCTGTTTTAAGCCCTGAGGACTCAGCAGTTATGGGACAGACACGAAACAAATCCAGTGTGAGAAACAGATGGTAAACACACAATGTGATCAGTGGGTCACAGAACACTAGGCACCGGAGAAGAAGAGAAACAGGGGGGGCTGTGTTAGACAGGGTGGGGGGACTGTGCTCTATTACTGTGGTTTCAGTGTGTCCCCCAAAGTTCATACATTGGGAAGTTAGTCCCCAGGGCAGCAGTGGTGAGGGTCGGGGCCTTGAAGAGGGGGTTGGACCAGGAGGTGTTCATGTTATCTCAGAAGCGGGGTAGTTGTCCTGGGAGCAGGCCCTGATAAACAGGACAGGTTCTGCCCCATCCCTCCCTAGTGCACATGCTCTCTGGCCCTTCCACCTTCTGCCACGGGAGGATGCAGCAGGGTGGCCCTTGCCAGGTGCAAGCCCCTCGACCCTAGACTTCCCAGCCTCCAGAACTGAGCAATAAATATCTGTAATACATTTATAACTACCCAGTCTCAGATATTCTGTTATAGCAGCACAAAATAGACGAAGACAGCAAGTGATTCTGGTTTTCCATTTGTGGTAGTGAAAGAAAAACTCCCTTTAAAATGCATTTAACTAAAAATAGTTAAAAGAAAAACACGACTGGGATAGTGGTACAGAGGCTCTCAGCATATTGCAAAGTCATCACAGCTGTCAAGGTTTGGGATCGATTCACGGTCTCCTCCCCTGCCAGGCCAGGTTTACCAACCCATTTTACAGATGAGGAGACTGAGGCTGAGAGAAGTGAAGGGGCTTGCCTGCAGACCTCCTGTGCACACTGTAGGGCTCTTTCTTCACCAAGAGGCAACAACGCAGTTCTCTGAGTTATTCTTTCTTGCTATTTCTCTTCCTTTTGGTGGATGAATTTGGGAACTCTTTAAAACATCAGGGGAACTTTCCAGATGCAAATATTCCATCCAGGCCATTAACTAAAGTCGCAGCAAATAAACTATGATCACAAGACCTATTATTAGTGTGGATTCGAAAGTAATTGCTCAGTGCAGATTTAGACTATAGGAAGAATGTTGTCTGGGGTGGGATTTTCACCAAACCTTCAAAGGATGAGGCATGTGAAATAAGTAGAGCTACAGGGTGGTACCCAGGTTCCCACCGAACCGTCTGGGGGTGAATGAGGGAGTGTGGCTTGAGGTCATTCATTCATTTAGTTGGCAAACATTTATTAGCACCTACTGTGTGCCAGGCCCCATTCAGTGCACTGGGGGATGCCACGATAACCAAGACAGGGGGTGACCCTGCCTTGTGGACAGGACATTCTCTTGAGAGAAGACAGATGTTGAGAAAGAACAATTAAACAGGATGACTTTAAATGGTCTAGAGGAAGTAAACTGGGTGGGGAGACAGTGCCTGGGGGCCACTTCTTCAGGGGTGCCCAGGAAGGCCTCCCTTGCAGGTGATTGTTAAGCTGAGACCTGAAGAGAGAGCTGTGCAGAGAGCTGGGGGAGGGGACAGCAGGTGCAAAGGCCCTGAGGCAGGAACGAGGCTCTCATAGATGGGAGCAGGCGGGGGTGGCAGAACGGTGGGGCAGAACCAGGCTTTCTTTTGGTTCTGAGTGCAGTGAGAAGCTGGCGAGATGGGTTTGATTTGCGTTTACCATGATACACTACAATATGGAAATAGGCAGTGACTCCAACCAGGGTGAAGAAAGGCCCTGACCCTCCCAGGAAAAAAGACGCCTGCTGGTTCCCAGCCCTGCGGGTGGCTCTGTGTGCCAGTTTCTTCCACACCCCTCTCCCAGGGCTGAACCAGCATGGAGACTGAGGTAGGCTTCCCAAGGCCAACAGCGCTGTCATGATCATGGTGACAAGCAGCCCTCACTGAGCATGTGCGGTGTCACCCCCGCCACGGTGGGCACAAACCGGCATCTTCTCCTGTCATCCTCCTCACGTCTGTCCATTCTGGATAAGGAATCTGCCTTTCCCATCTTCCATACAGGAACTAAGACTCAGAGTCAGCAGCCCCTTGCCCAGGGTCATACAGCAGGCAAGCAGTGATCAGGATCTGAGCTGAGGTCTGAGGGCAGCGTCCATGCCTGCTGTGTCCCCAGCCTACCTATGCCACTCTGCCCCAAAACAGTCTCTCTGGGCTGGGTGACCAGCAACCTCAGTCCTTCAGCGCCAGCCCTGCGGGAGCCCAAGTTACCAGCTAGACTGGGGGTAGAGGAGAAGTGTGCAAGCAGAGGGACCGCGTGGAACCACCTTCCAAATTCCCTCCCTGGGTAAGGACAGCAGGTGACAGCCACCTGCAGGTGAGGACTCAAGAAGACATTCTGTCTGTGTTCCCCACGGGAAGGGCCTGGGCAGCCTGGAGAGCCTCGCATTGGCCAATACCCACATGCCCATCAGGCCAGCCAGTCTCAGACGGAAGTCCAAGACATGGCCTCAGGCCTTCTGTCCGTCTGTGAAATGGGGTAACAGCACGTGGGCCTGAAGGCTTCAAGGGGGTTCACTTTGGTAACGGCTATTCCATCACAACCACTAGCCTGTAAAACTGGAAAGGAGCTATGAAGGTGGGGGCTGTTGTCAACCGTGGGCGCTCACTCCAGCAAGGACCCACCTGACTGCAGCTGGACACCCTGTCTGCTGCAGGCTGTGCTGGCAGGGCCGCCATCACGGAGGCCTAGTTTTCTGGTCCTTAAACACGCTATCCTTCTTACGTCAGAATCCCAGGATTGAACGAGTATTGAAGGTGACCCTACACATTGCTGGGTTCCTGTCTGCCATGAAGCCCCGTCCTCCACGTGGCCCCTCTGCTTGCACACTTCCCATGACAAGGATCTCACTCTCTCACCAGGCAGCTCTGATGAGGGTGCTTGCCCTGAGCAGAGCTGAAGTCAGCATCCTCCTAACATCACCCTTACTGCTGCTGGGGCTGCCCTGGTCGGCTCAGTTCCGTGCTGGCTGAGTAACACAGAGCAGGTCTCTTTGTGTCTCTGAGCATCAGTTTCCTCATCTCTAAAAGGGACTCAGTAATCGCTTTCTTCATATGGCTATTTGGGGCATCCGAGGAGATGTCATAATAAGCGGGAGTTCAATAAATGCTAGCACTCTTCCCTGTTCGTCTTCCTCCGAGGGTCCTATCTATGGCCTCTGAGCCCAACAACCTGTTTATCTGTCCCAGGACAACCCTACACAAGGACTTGGGGGCTAGAATTGCGCCCTCCCCCCACCGCCCGTGACCCGGAGGCTGTTTCTTCTTGTTGGTGATACCTTCAGGCCCTTTTGCATCCCACGCACTCCTTCTGATCATAGCCCAGGCTGCCCTCATCACTTTCTCAGGGCAGGAACCAGAGCTGAGCTTGAGACCCAGATGGGGTCTAAGCAGGACTGGGAAGACTTATCACCTCCCCAGTTCTGGGCATAGATCTTGGTTACTACGGCCAATGATCCTGGGAAACCTCTTTGTACCAGTGACTTCTGGTGAGCTGAGTCAGTTCAGAGTCTGAAGCTGGGCCCATCTCCCCTGTCCTCAGTTCTGCCCACCCCAGAGTTCTAGGCTTAGGCACCTGGAATGGCAGGCAGGAGAATGGGACTGGCAGATGCTGCTGACACTGTTTCTGCCATCAGAGAGCCCAGGGCTGTCACGGCACCCATCATCATCTGATGTCTGTCTCCTCCACTGGACCGTCAGCCCCACGAGGCAGATTTTTCTATCTGTCTTATTCACTGCTAAGTCCTGGTGCCTAAAACAGTGCCTGGCACAAAGTAGGTGCTCAGTAAATTTTGGATGACTGAATGAGCAGGCTACCCCCGGTATGCCACCAGGCCAGAAAAAGCATCCAGACACAGGCTTTGAGATGAGTATGTCAGGGGGGATGTGGGGTGTGGAAGGAGCTTTGGGGGCCCCCAGGCTCCACACCAGCTATGTAGTGATGCCCCTACCCTGGGCTGGGGGACCCGCGCCGTGTGCCCCACGCCTGACTTAGCCAGGTCCCAGGTGGTCAGGTGCAGCTGCCCTCTGAAAACCCCGCCTGAGCTGGAAAAACCCACAACCCCCACTACAGCTGGGACCAGCTGAGTTCTCTTCATCGGTCTATCCCCGCCCCACCCCAGATACCACCAGAAGAGGAACAGAGACCCTGCAGGAGGCATGAGCTCAGCCATGCGCTTGGAGCCCCTGGGACACACGGCCTTCCACCCTCCCCTCAGTCCACCCTGCAAAACCCCCACCTCCCTGGGGAAGGCCGGGGGGTGGGGGACGGCTGTCTCACTGGAAAACTGTGTACTCCTCCAGGGCAGGACCCTGACATGAAGTGGGGACTGAGAGATACTCACTCAACAAATAGTCGCTGAGCTCCGGCTCCATGCCAGGCTCCGCACAAGGTGCTGGGGAGACAAGGAGAAAGTGGAGCGAGGTCTCGTCCTCAGGTCGCTGACACTCTGGCGAGGTGTATGCCAGGCGCTGTCCCAGCTAAGCACAGGACATGTGTCCCCTCATTTATTCGCCGCAGCTCTTGGAGGAGGCACCATTTCATGCCTGTTCTCCAGATGAAGCAGCTAGGAAGGCTGCCTAGAGACCCTGCAGCCACAGACCCGGCTTCTGACTGCAGCGGGGGCTCCGAGACCTCTGTTTTCAGCCAGTCTGGGATGGGCATGTGTGCAGTGGGAAGTGCGCACCCAGTCAGAGTACCCTCCCAGGCACACTTATCCAGCAAGCCGAGTGTGCCACCCCATTGTACAGAGTAGGAACAGGAGGAGGCCCAGAGAGGCTGTTGTTTGCCAGGGTCACACAGCAGGTGAGTGGCAGAGCCGGAATTTGAAGCCCTGTCTTCTTGACTCCATGGTTGTTTTCTGCTGCCACACTGCCTCTCAGTGAGTGAAGGACTAGTGAGTGACTGAGGCAGGAACTCAGGCCCTGGAAGAATGTGGGAACTGCCACCTTCTCTCAGCCCCCATCTGCATTAATGGGAGACAGGGTAGGCACGCAGGTCCTCCCTCTCCTTGAACACTAGTGTCTCTCAGCTGCCAACTTGTTCAGTCCACGGGCATTAATTGAGCACTGCAAGTTATCAGGCACAGAGGATAAAGCAGTGACTGACAGACACGGTCCTTGCCTCCACCAGGCTCACATTCCAGTAGGGGAGATGGCCACATGATAGTAAACCAGTGTGTAATTATTATAGCATCCCTTCTCACGTCAACGACTGTGAGGGAGCTGGTGGGGCAGGAATAGACACTGTGCCATGCCTGGAGTCACAAGAAGGAGCCAGCTGTGAGCTTGGGAGGAAGAGTGTTCCCAATGAGGGTGGCAGCTGTGCAAAGGTCCTGGGGCTGGGAAGAGCTTGGGAGTTGGGGGCTGACAGCGGTCCCTTGGCTGGAGAGGCATGAGTTGGGGCATGACCAGAAAGGAAGGTGAAGGTCAGCAGGGGCAGGGGGAGGCATCTGCACAGGTCCCTGAGAGCCAAGGGTGACCAACACGGGGTGGGAACCAGAGCCACGACATGGTCAAGTTTCAGGATAAATAGATCCTTCTGAGTGCGGAGCTGGGGGTGGTTTAGAACAGCAAGAGGGGAGACAGGGAGGGGCCCAGCATGGCAGCCAACCTTGCTAGGAGATGCTGAGAGCGCAGTGACTGACAAGGCAGAGGGCTCTGCCTCTGACCTCCAGGCTGGCCAGGTGGGCACCTGGGCCTCACAGCCATGCAGTGCTCAGCATGGAAGCCCATAGAGAATGCCCGCTGGGCGCCAGGCCAGCTGAGAGGCTGGTCTCACTCTGACCTCAGCACCCCAGCCATTGTAGCAGTCCAGGCCCGCACCTTCCTCCCCAGCCCTGACCTGAGGGAACTGCAGAAGAAGCTTAACTGCCCTTTGTCCGGGATAAAAACAGAGTCGGGGGTGAGAACTGTGTGTGCCCAGCGGTGTGCAGGGTGACGATAAGCACTCGGCAGCCGTTTGCTGTGATTAGCACCTGCACACATTAGATCATCACACTGCCACAGCCGACCGACGCGTTGATTCCCTTATTATCCTCAGTTTTGGAGATCTGCCCAAGGTCACACAGCTAGTCGGTGACAGAGCTAGGATGCAGTACTCCAGAGACCACATGCTGAACCACAGCTGCTGCCCTTCGCTACTCAGGGGCCATTGCTTCCACTCAAGGATAAGGGAGCTGCACCCATGGAGTTGGGCAGTGCACAGCCTGCACCCCTCGCCCTGCCCAGCAGCCCTGCTCTCATTCACCCCACTCTACCGACCCCTACAGTCTTTGCTCACCTTTGTCGAGCACCTGTCATGGGGTACCCACTCTTTTAGCACACTGAGTGCATTCACTCATTTGGTATTCATGTCAACCCTCTGTGAACGGGAGAACCAGAATAGATGTTTAGAGAGGAAAAGCAGGCTCAGAAAGGAACGAAGACTTCCCCACGGGTCTCCCTGGCACCTCACATCCAAAGGGGGCAGGGGTTATCTCTGCCTCCACCCTGCATCTCTGCCTGTGTCGCTGTATAGACAAAGGGTGCCACCGTCCACCCAGTCGATGAGCAGGTAGATGCCTTGCCCCTGTCCCATCTCTCCTCTCCCACCTACACTTCTCCCCAAAACACCTTTTCTCTGCATCCCCACTCTCATGCTTCAGTGCAGGCCTCCACCTCTTCTCTCCAGAGTCACCATCCCAACCTCTCCTCTGGTATCCCAGCCTCTAATCTCTCCCCACTAATCCTTCCCCCATGAGGGGATCTATTTAATCACAAACCTCACCATGTCCCTTCTCTACTCAGAAACCTTCCCGGACCCCATTACCCTCATAATGAAGCCCAAATCCCTGGCAGGTTAAGGTTCATGACTTTCTGCTGCTTTTCACCTCCAAGCTTCTGCACATGTTTTTCTATCTGCAAGCAATACCTTCCCATGCACTGTCTGCCCAACAAGCTTCTGCCCATCCTTCAAGACCCCGTTTCAGCATCTTGTCCTCTAGGAAACTTCTGTTTTCTCTTGCTATATCTCTTTTTCTCAAAAACCTTGCCCCTCCTTCCCTTGTCTTACATAGCACTATTTGATCTACATTTCCATCGAAACAGTGAATTCTGCCATATTATAATTGTGATCATGTTCACTCAGTATTGTAACTATTACAAGGTACTTGCATTAGAACGTTTGGTTCCGTGTGACAGTGAGCCCACTTCAAACTGGCTCATGTGAAATGGGCATATGGGCGGCATAACCTCCAGGTTTCAGGTGTGGCTGGCTCCAGGGCTCCGGTGATGAGAACCTGCAGCCTCTCATGCAGGCTCCTCCCCATGGGGGCCCCAGTAAAGCAGGGGCTTCTATCTCTCCAGGGGTAAGCTCAGGCCCAAGGTGGGATCTTCTGTCTCTCCATGACACTGGCAAACGTCTGGGCTTGCCTCTTACAGCCCTGCTTGAGTCACGCACTGGTCCTGGCTCCCCCAGAGTCCCAGAGATTAAAGAGGTGGCAACCAGAAGGAGGCAAGTGGCTGGGCAGGAAACATGCTGGGTGTGCACCGCTACCCAAGGCATGCTACTCCCTTCCTCCAGGCAGGAGATGGGGCCTTGGCTCACCTTGTTTCCCATGCCTGGCCTGGACCTGACCCAAAGCAAGCACTGGTCAGCACTTACAGACGCAGGACCAGGCAGATGGAGCGTGAGGTTTGGGAAGGCTCAGGGTCACAGGGATGGGACCAGGCAACCAGTGGCCTATGCTTGCCGGTCCTTCGGCCCTACACACAGCCCAACTCCACGTGCACGTCTGTGCTGACCCAGCCTCCACAGGCCCGGCCCTGCTCTGCACCTACCCTGTCTGGTACCCCAACATCAGTGCAGGGGTTCCCATGTTGGGACACCCAGGGCCTTGCGAGGGCCTCAGGGGTGCAGTGCTTCTCTCTAAATCGTACTTCTTTTAATGTTTATTGGTTGAGGAAAGTGACTAGCACATGGAATGCACAATTTGCAATACTGATAGAAAAGTTATGCTTTAGTGAAAATTATTTTAAATTGATATAAATATATTAGGCCAATACGAACACAGGAAGGGTGAGAAGTAGGGGCAGAAGGGCGCTTGGCACAAGGTATGCCAGGCTTGGAGGAACCCCCTGGGACAGCTGGGAGAGGGAGGCACCAGCCCTGCTGACCCCAGACCTCCGGATCCAGCTCCCCATGAATGTCCCTCCTGTGAACTCTGCAGCTGCCCAGCCTGGCTCTAAAACAACTGCAACAACAAAGCGAACACCGGCAGAGCACGCAGCTGGACCTGGTCTGACTGCTCCACCTGTGTGCACTCACACAGCTTTCACCCACAGGTGGACGTAGATGCCCTGTTAATCCCGGCGTCTAGATGAGGGGCTGCAGTGGGGTCCCCTTCCAAAATCCCACAGCTGGTGGCAGAGGAGACTCCTGGCCTTCACCCCCAGGCTACACTGCCTGCTGACAGGTGCAGGGTTTGAGGGGAGAAAGGAGGGGTATGGCAGCCCTTGGGTGCAGGAGGGAGCCCACGTCCTGTGCTCTGTCTCTGCACACAGGGACCCAGCATCTCTGGTTTAGTGTCTGTGGCTGCTCCATCCTGTCCTGCCATTGACCACCACTTTTTAATGATGCCTTCTCTCTCTCATGTTACACCCCCCTGCATCCTTCAGGGGCCTCTCACAGGCTCCTAAGTAGAGGCTCAGAAGCACAGGGGCTGCTGTAGGTGCCCTCTGCTCATGTGTTCACCGGTTCACTCCCCAGGGGAGCAGGACCCTTGAATCCTGTAGCAGCCGAAGCATCTCAAGCAGCATCTGTCTCCCACGCCCCCTTCCTCCAGCCAGCGTGGCCTAGTGCAGTGTGAGCTCCTGCAGAAAGTGTCTGCAGGGCCACAGCTCCCTCACTCATCCCCAGCCACAGCAGGTTCCATTGGCCACAGCCGTTCTTGGCACACTCAGCAGCAAACCTGGCAAGGCGGCAAGTGGGGATCAATGCCAGCCCTCGTGACTTTCAGATCTCCATCAGCCAGGACTCCAAAATAGCATCAAGAAGCAGTGGATATGCTCCATTTCAGGAGCATATCAGGGACTGCTGCTCAGCTGTTACAGGGCCAGGGTCTGATCTTCTCCCCCAAGACAGGGGACAGGGTACCTCAGTGATACCTGGTTTGCTGCAGAGGGAGGTGTTTGCCAGGCTTCCAGAAGCCCACACACATTTGCAGAGATAATTGCTTCCGGCTGCTTCCCCCCTCCACCAGCCTCCTGCACGTGAGGGGTAGGGCTGGGCAGAGATGTTAGGAGGGCCCTGCACAAGCCTGCCAGTGAGGTCCCCCCAGCACCAGAGCCCGAGCCCATGTCTATGATTAGAAAAGCCTGTGATTTGGAAACTCAGCATGGAAGAGTCTGTGGTTTAGAGATTCCATGATTCCGCCTTCCAGACATAATGCCGAGTGGGGAAAGAGTTGCAGAAAAAGATATGCAATGTGATCCTACTTATGTAAAGTTTAAAAACGTGCACAAGTGTTTATATGGTTTGTGGATACCTCTCTATGCAGGAGATTCACTACAGAGTGAATTCACCATGGGGATGGGAAGAGGGCAGGACTGGCGAGGGGATTTAACAGAGGCGGTGACCCTGGGCTTCCATCATATTCGTCATGTTCTGTTTCTTGTAGTGGGTCGGGGTATATCAGAGTTCATGGTATTCATCTTTATGCCTTTTGGCATATTTTAAATCTTTTATTTAAAAAATTCATAATATGGTGGGTTCGTTGGTGCATGCCTGTAGTCCCAAGCTAAGGCAGGAAGATCACTGAGCCCAGGAGTTTGAGGCTGTAGTGTGCTATGGTTGCTCCCATGAAAGCCACTGCACTGCAGCCTGGGCAGCATAGTGAGACCTCATCTTTAAAAAAAAGAAAAGAAAGAAATTCATAAAACGATGCCATTTTTAGGGCCTATGTAATACTTCATATTTTCTATAGGCATATATATGTAGATAAGTGCATAGAAAAAGTTCTGGAAGGATCCACTCCAAACAGATGACAGTGGTCACCTCTGCAGAGACTGGAAAGGGGAATAAGATTTAGTGGAGTGGGAGGTAAAGGGGGCTTTATTTTGTTTAAGGAGAATAAATTTTCTTATCATTTGTGCACTTAGGATTTTATTTATTTAAAATGTGAAGCTTCAGCTAAAAGAAAATAAAGTCTTCAGACTTGAAGGCTGTGTGGCCTGAGATTTAAAGAGTCAGAGTGTTGACAACTTTGCAGTTCCATAGTTGGAACAGAGCAGCGGGGGTGGGGGGTTCACTTCTACCCAGTGCTGGATGAAGACCCTGAATCCCTAGGATTTGGGGTTCCCTGCCTTGAAGAGCTCTGTGACTGTCATATCTGTGGACTGCATGCTCCAACCTTCTCCATCCTCTCTCTTCCCAAATGCTGTTGTGCTCCTCCCACCTTGGGGACAGATGGCCGCAGGTTGCAGGAGTGAGCCAATCTGCAGGAATGTTCCTGCCAACCTGCAGGGTAGAACTTTCCAGTTGAGGGAGGGGAGATGGATGTGAGATGTTTCTGGACCTACCCCTTGGCAGCTGCTCTCGCCTTCTGATGCAGGTGGCTTCCCGCAGTCCACAATGATGAGGCAAGGGCAGGGGTGAACTTGGGCACTTACAGAAACTCCAGGGGATGAAAACACTGTCTGAATGCTAGGTTCCCACTGTGCCCTAGTCCCCAGCCTGCAGAGGTGGGTGAGTGGGTGGGTGATTCTGTGATACAACCGGGGACACAGGGCAGCAACCCCAAGGCTGGCTGCCCCCGCTTCCCACTCCAGACCTCTGGTTACAGCTGAGAAAGTGAGGAAAGGGGACAATTCCATCCAAAGTCCTGTAGCACCACTCTCTGTGTGATCAGGACCCTCTCATGACCACAGGCTTTGCATCTGGGAGGTGGGGCTGACAAATCTGCCCTGAGATTGGATGGCGAGGGCTTGGGGTCGTGAGGTAGGTGAAGCCCAGCCTGCACAGGTGGGCACGCCCCTTTGCTGAGTCTCTCTGACCTCTCGCTGCCTGAAGGGATGAACCTGTGGGTTCTGGAGTCAGAGATCAGAGTTGGAATCCCAGCTCCACACTTTTTGGAGCCTCCTTTGTGCCTGGTCCAGTGCCGGATACTGAATGTCAGAAATCAAAACAATACAGGTGGGTTGTAGGCACTGTCCAAGTAAATGACGTTTTGTAAAAGCCTAAAATCTTGGCATTTGTATCTCAATGCCAGGGTCCTTGCCATTTGCCCTACTTTGAAATAACAGCATAATGTGGAAGGAAAAGGATTGTACATTTACAAGAGGAAGTGCTGAAGAAGGAACGGATGTGCAGATGCATGTCCTGGGCCTCCCAGGGAGCAAAAGAGGAAGCCCAGGAAAGGGACACTGGGTGCTCCACACTCAAGGCATCCAATTCACCAATCTGAGCCCGTTTCCTCCTCTGGAAGATGGAAGTGAGAAGAGAATCACTACTTGAGCAAGGTGGCTGAGAGGGGCATTGCTCTAGCCCGAGCCAGACTGTGAGTTAGAGTCTGGGCTATGCTACTGCCTTGATGGGAGACCCCCATAGGTGGTGCAACGCATCTAAGCAGGAGTGGTAATTATGTTCACTTCATAGGGCGCTTCTGAGAATTCACTGGAACCATGAAACAATTGGACCTGACACAAAGTGAGCCCTCCTGATGCAGTGGCTGAATTTTGATGTTATTAAAATCTTTTGAAACTCCAGTGAGAAGAGGAGTGGGGCAGGCTCTGCAACATGTTAACCCACAGAAATATGAATTCCTCACATGACTCAGGGAGGGAGGTCCGTGCTACAGGAAGATTGGTCATGCATATGGATTCACCTACAGAGGGCAGATGGGGAAGCATCATGCAGTTCTGATCGATGCCTCACCTCAGCCACCTGAGGCTGCAGCTCCAACTTCTGCTCCCTACCAGGACACTGAGCTGGAAGAATGAGATCCTAGTCCTACCTCTGCCACTCTGCTGTGCAACTTTAGGCAAATCACTTACCCCAAGGTTCATTTCCTGTAAAGGATGGAATGGAACTCAAGGTTGCAGCATCACTCCTAAATTCAGTGAGTGTGAGTCCAGAGAGAATGGAAAGAGGGAGGGAAATGGCCCTGTGGGCTGCCAGCCATGGCCAGCTGATTCCCAGTCTCAACTACTCCCTCTCTCATTTATTCCTCCCAGTGAGGCAGCTTTCAAGCAGTCAAGAGCCAAGACTCTGGAGCCAGACTGCCCTGGCTACACCGCCCGCCAGCTATGTGGCTTGGGCCAGTTGCTGAACCTCTGGCTTTAGTGCGCTCCTCCATGAAGTAGGATGATAATATTAGACCTCATTGGAGTTGTCTTGAGGATTACCGTGTACGGAAGAATATTGTCTACATGCCTCTGAGATAGGTCTGGGATTCCTGGTTTACAGATGAGGAAGCAGAGAGGATCAGATGAAGATCAGATAGGAAGAGAGAAATCTGTGTGGGAAAGGCGGGTGTGGGAGCCGAGGATGGATGTGCGCTTCTCCTCTCCACCTCCCTATCCCACCACTGCACCACGCTGACCTCCTCTGGGCCACTCTAATACTCCAGGCTGCCTTCCACCTCAGAGCCTGGACGCCAGCTCCTCCCCTGCTTCTTGGGTCATCGGAGTCTCAGCCACACGTGCCTCACAGAGGGCCTTCCCGACCACCCTGTCTGATGGCAGAAGGCTCCTTCCCGCCTCCCTCGGGCTCCCTGGCTCCCCTCTTTCTGCTCCCTTTTCATCCTGATTCTTATCACCACGTGCAATCCTGTATCTGCACACTTACTTCCTGTCTCCCCCTTAGACTGTAAACATCATGAGGGCAGATACTTGCCCAGCACATGGAAGGTCCTCCGGAGAGGAAGGGGCACCATAGCTAGACCAGAAATTCTCCCTAGCCCCGTGCAGCCCCCTTTGGGACAGGACTGGCACAAACGAGGACTGCTCTGCCATCCGCCGTACAGCTTAGTGGTGTGGTACGCCCTCCTGAAACCCCGTGTTATAGCTGTAATGATCCCTTTCACAGTAGCATAATCAAGACTCCCAGGAGAGACGCGGCTTGCAAAGGTCTCATCGCCCTTCAGTGGCAGAGCTAGCCTTGGAGACGGCCGGCCTCACTCCAGGGCCAGAGCCCCGAGAGCTGCGTGGCTCGCGTGTCTCAGTTCCGAAGGCAGAGAAGCCGCCTTGGAAAGCAGTGACATCGTAGGCTCCGCGCGGCGCGTGCATTTTAGCAACAGAATTCCAGGTTTCCAGCGCTGGCCAGGAGGGGGCCGGCGCCCCGCGCCGGGCCGGGTGTGTGACTTTGCAGCGAGGGCGCCGCGGAGCGGCCGCGCCTGATGCTGCTGTTGCCATGGCGACCAGCGCCTCGGCGATTGGTCCGGCGCGGCCGCACTACGTTGCTCCTTGGGCGCCGGGGGGAGGCTCCTGCGCGCCCGCCCCTCCTCCGGATGCTGCGAGAGCAAACCGGGGGCAGCGTCCTCTCGACCCTCCCCTCCTCATCCTCGCGCCCCGCACCCCAGATGTACGGGAGGGGAAACACGCCAAGGTGGGCCCAGGTAGCAGCGAGGTGGACTCCCCAGCCCAGCCTGGCGACCATGGTTACTCGACGTCCTCGCTCGCTCCTGGGCACGGTGTGAGCGCGCTCTACGTGCCAGGGCCCTTCACAGTCAGCTGCTTGCGCCGCCCCCCGCTCCCGCCCCAGCCTCCCTGGAGGAGCCCGCCACCCCCGGGAATGTGACTCGCCCCGCGATTTAATTTTATTCCCTTCCACGTCTTGCCTGAGCCTCCTGCTCCTCTTGCAAACACTTTGAGCCTCCCCGCTGGAGAGGGAGCCAGAACAGGGAAGAACGGATTCACACAGGATGGCCTGCAGAAGACGCTATTTGTGAGTATATGTGGCAGGTTTCTGCCTAAAGCCAGAGGCCAGAGGGGCCCGGCTGAGCTGGAGTGAGGGGCTTCGTGGGGGGAGGGGCAGGTGGATGTGCAGGTGACTTGCAGAGGGAGCTGGCCACCCAGCAGGGATGCCAGCGTTCGGCCCCTGCAGCGGAGGTGTTTGTTGGTGATGACGATGAGAAAAAGGCTGTTAGTCAGCAGGTCTTCAGCAGGCTGTGAAATTCCCAACTCTGAGAGCAGGTATCCCCCCTTCCAGATCCACATTCAGGGTGCCCAGACCGGCTCCTACTGTTTTGGCTTTGGTTTAGCCCATAGCCTGTTTGGGGAAAGCCTCTCTGCCCAGCACACCCATGGCCAGCCCTTCAGCCATGCCTGATAGAAGGTCGCAGGCAGGCTGAGGCAGTGGGCAGGATGCTGCGTCCTCCAAGGGCAGGTGAAGGTCCAGCCCACCGTCCCTAGCACGGTGGCATCAGTGTCCAGCTGTATGCCCAGGTGTTCTGTGGGCTGGCAGCAGAGCGGCTGTGTGCTGGGCCTCACGCCAGCAGCAGAGGCTGTGAAAGTCTGCACGGGGCGGTGACATCACGGGCCTGGGTATTTATGGAAACCAAAGCCTGTGCTTCGTTTAGCCAGGCTTCCCAGGGGGCAGTGGGGTTCGAATGCCAGCTTCCTTCACAGCTCTCTGGGCGCTGCACTGTGCTGTTCTAGGAGGAGCAACCTTTGCCCTCCTCTGGGACCCTCAGCTGCGGGGGTTGAGGCCCAGGGTCAGGTCTCCACCTGCCTAAACTATTTGCCCAGGACCCACTCGTTTGGGGCTGTGCAGTGACCTCAGACCTTAGGAGGTTAGAGATTACGGCTGAGTCCTCTTGAGCTGGGCTCAGTCCCAAGGCTAGGAAAAGGAGGCCTGGAACAGTATGTGGGGAGCCTTCTGGGGGCTACCCCAAGGCCTCCCTATTCGATGGAGGCCTCTTACCACGGCAAGGGCCTGTGGAGCCCCTGATAGAGTGGCAGCTCCCCGTCACCTCCACTGAGGGAAAGTAAACACACCTCTGCCTCTGCTGCGTCAGCAGACCCGGGCGGGAGCCTGCGGGGGATGACGGTGGCCTCTGGTTCGCTGTGATGCTCACTTGCTTTTTTAGTGGAGAAGTTCACAGGTTGGTTGCTCGATGCGAGCAGAACACACCAAAGTTCTCACTCCCTGTGGCAAGGCCCTCGCTGTATTTTCGGAAACAAATAGTAAATCCTTTCCCAGCGTGGAACTTCCTCCACAGTGGCTGGGAATAGGTCCTCCTGAGCCAGCTGTCTCCTCCCTGCCACACCTTTGCCTGGGCCCAGGAGCCTGATGCCAGAGAAATTCTAAACTCTCGGGGGCTGTTATACCCTCAGGGAGGGGAGGTGTCATGAGGATGAGATGTGACAATTCGTGTTCGGATTACTTGGCCCAGTGCTTGCTTGCCTCCAGTGCTCAGAAATGTCATCCTCGCAAAGGCCTTGTCTGGGCAGGCACTAAGACCCCCATTTTAGAGATGGGGAAACTGAGGCTCAACACAGTTCTACTGGAACCCTGGAGTATACTAGCCTGGGGTGGGGGTTGTAGCCCAGGAGCTATACTGGAATCACTTGAGGAGCGGTTAAAAAAAAAACGTGTGAGTCGCACCCCTAGACATTCTGGTGTCTAGGTCTGGGGGAGGGCTCAAGCCTCAGGATCTTTTTCATATTCCGGATAATTTTAATGTCCAGGTGTGGTTGATGTTCCCGGGATGCAGCTATTCACTGTGGCTGCGTTGCCCAAGCCCATCCACTTGCGGTTTTGTGGGGACAATGTTCTACATGAATTCTAATACTCTTCCCTAGAGAGTCTGCTTCCATCTGTTGGAGGCCCAGCCACCTGCATTTGAACACATGGCTCTGGTGGGTTTGCTGATTCCTGGACTAAGCTCGTCTAGCCTTCCTGCCTGAGAGAGGGGGCTCAGCGCTCACTGTCTTCCTTTCCTGTGCGTCTTTTCACTCTTCTCCAGTTCTCAGGCTCTCACAGTCTGAGCATTGTGACTTCCAGGCCATCCCTCCTCTGCCACCAAACCTATTGGCACCGAAGTACCAAATAGACTTGGAGGGGGTGGCTCTCTTTGTATGCAGTGATTTTGCAACCAAGAGCAGGCCTTTTCTGAGGTTACCCTGCTGCATTTGAAAGCCTGTATTTGCCCACCATTACTCCCCACCCAGAACCCATGGCAGGCCCACTCCTAGACCCAGGCTTTCCCAGCACCTGCTGCTCAGACCTCATTGTTACCCAGCCTTTCAGCGTGGAAAGGAGATGGGGTGTTGAGTATCTCTAGATGTTTAACTTTCCCAACAGCGGCGTTGTAGCCACTATCAGAGCTGCCCAACTTGATTGCAAAGCGTTCTCGTGCTTAGTTGCATCGCTGAGTCTCACCAACTGCTGCAAAATGTGATACTGTTGATCCCATTTTACAGAAGAGGAAACTGAGGCTCAGAGAGGGGAAGGAACTTGACTGGGGTCACACAGCTGTTTCCTGCTGTACATTTGGCAGCGGTGTCCCTTCCCCAACATGCCACATGTCAAATCGGGGCAGACTTGCTCCAGTGGCCCTGTGCACGGCATGGCCAGGCTCTCCTCAGCCTAGAGGAGTCCTGCCAGTGGGCCCCCCAGCACCCCACTGTCCCCGCTCCGTAGCCTCCATTTTCGCCCCTTCCACTCTCTGGGCCCCTGGTGTGCACCCAAGGGAGCTTTATGGAATCGAGACTCTGTCCCAGTCAGGGTTCAGTCCATCGTGAAGGTGGCACACTGGACGGGATAAAGAATGACAGCAAAAGCAGGGGAAGATTTCTTAACCCAGTGGGGGAACATCAGGAGGCTTCCAAGAATCAGACCCTGAATCAAACTTGCTAACACCCGAGGTCATTGCTGTACTGGCAGCTTCATGAATAGTGTCTGAATGAAGGATGGCCCCCACTTCTGTAACTACAGCGTCCTTTTCATCATCTCTGCAAGGGGCCCCTCTGTCCTCATGGGCATGTCATATCCTGTCACTTGAACACAGGAAGTGAGGCTGTGAGGAGTTTGTGGTGTGTGAGATGTGGGCTGCTTGGTCAGGCCAGTGGAACACTTTCCCACCCATGCCTGCTCATTCATTCATTCACTTCCTGAAACTGTCCCGGCCCCTCTTTTCCTTCTGTTTGGGGGACATGGTGACCAGCCGGCCCCTGCAGGAGGCAGTGGTCTCCCTCCGGTGGGATGCCCTGACCTGCTGCTTGCAGTGGGGCCTTCATAAAGGAAGCCAAGCCCTGGTGGGTCTCCCCCAGACAGAAGAAGGGACACTGGTGGGATTGGGCCTGGAACATTCCACACGCACACCTCCAAGAAACTTGTGCATTGAGCCTTCACCATTATCACCTTGGCTGGGTCAGTTCTGTAGGCACAGTTATCAGCATCTGCTGGACAGTGGGCCTGGGCTGGATGCCAGGGAAGAGCGGCCCCAGCCCACAGAGAGAGATGCCCGTAGGGAACCTGAGGCCCAGTCTTCACTCTCAAGCACATGTGATGACAGTAGCCTTTCTTGCCATGCAGCGATCATTGTTAAAAATGGTCATTATGAATGACCCACACAGCACTGGGCTATTTTCCAAGAATGCTGTAGCATCTTTCCACCCTTTACAGCCCCAGGAGGCAATTGGGCAGGTCCTGGTTATAACTCAGAAAGACTGGGACATGCAGCCAAGGCCACATAGCCAGGCCTGGGCCTTCACTTCCCTGCATTCAGCTAGTGTTCATGGCACACCTGATGTGTGCCCAACTCAGTGCTGGGAACCACTGAGAGGGTGCTGCTTTCAGGGGATACTGCAGGGGAGAAGGACATAGAGAAATGAAGAAGATAAAGAGCCCAATGGGAATGGATTGAGTGAACTGTGTGCCACTCAGGAAGTGGGGAGGGCTTCCTGGAAGAAGTGACCTTTGAACAGAAATCTAAATGATTAGGAAGAGGAGAACTATAAAAGACTATCAAGGGGAAGTGTGGGGGCCCCAGGTGCAGGAGACAGCAGGTGCAGAGGCCCTGATGAGGACATGCTTGGCAGGATTGGGCCACAGAGGGAGGATGGTATTGCTGGAGCAGAGTGGGCCAGGAAGAGAGGTAAAGGGGCTGGGGCTGCTCATGGAGGCCCTGGAATAAAGATACACATTGTCATGCTGGAGGCTAAAGATATGAAGAAGAGACTGGGGGTTAAAGAGGCTGGGGAACTGCACTGGGGCCTCCCAGCCATGAGGGGATGTCATGAGCCTGGGGCCTGAAAATTCAGAGGCCTGGCCACTGCCTCTGCCCCTTTGCAAGGCCAGGGCCCAGGCCTGCTCCCCGTTGTATACCCAAAGCTGGCACGGCCTGGCATGATGTTGGGACCTAGAGACCCTGTCTGGGCTGAATTTTAGAGACTGAGAGGAACAGACTTTTCTGGTAGTTGCTGGACAGGCAGGGCAACAAGGAGCGTCTGCTTAGGCAAGCACCTACCTCTAACTTACTCAACCTGCCACCATCTTCCACCAAAGGATCTATGAAAGACAGATCCGACATCCATGCCCTCCCTGGGCCTCAGAGGAAGCGTAAGGCCTGGACTGGCCCCAGCCCCGGGGCAGGACCCTGCCGGGCCTTGGTCAGCCCATGGTCAGCATCTTTTCCCAAGTGCCCTAAGCACAGGCGCTGGGCCTAAGCCTCCTGCTCTATGCAGCGGGGCTGATACTCCCCTTCCAGGGCTTGCCTGCGGGCCAGAGGGCGGGCCGGGCCCCAAGCTCAGCAAGTGTGGCGCCATCCTTGTCCCTCCCTGGTGGCCCTTTGTTGAAGCCCCCCAAGGTCCCCTGTGCCCCTAAAGGACTTGGCACCCTCTCATCAGGGCCCTGGCCTGCCTCCTTGCGCTGACTCACTCACTTGGTCTTTAAGAATAACAAGAGTGCCTTATCTTGTTGAATCCCACAACTCTGGCAGCGTAGTTGTGTGCCATCCTATTTTCCAGGGAAGTGCCTTGCTCAGGGTCACAGCCAGTGAATCTGCCTGACTCCAGACCCTGCTCCTCCCAAGCCAGGTCTGTGTGCCCTTGTGGGTGGGGCCAGTGGGCACCCGGTGCACAGAGATAGGATGAGGAAGGGAAGGAGGGCAGTCAGGGGGCCCAGGTGTTGGGGGACCTGACGCCTTACCCCGAGCAGGTTCCAGATCTCTTGGCCAGGAGGCTGTGTCCCTCCCCACCCCTTCCCCACTGCATGCACTACCTGAAACGTGTTGGCCACTGCCGCTGTGGCGTGGCTGCCCCCAGCCCACTTGTCCTGGGTGCTGAGGGTACTTGTCCCACAGTGGCTGGGAGCCCAGCACCCAGTACCGGTGGACTAGACCAGTTTTGTCACCACCAGTGGGGTCTTAGGAGGTGTTGCTCCTGGGTACTGGCTAAGCTGCTCCCAGGCTTACCTTAGAGCCTGCTGCTTTCCCCCAAAAGCCTACTGATGACACAGCCCCGTCTGCCCTTCCCGCTCCTTCCAGCCTGTTGGATGGCTCCTGTTCTCTCACTCTTACCCCAGGAGGCTCCCTGCAGGCAGAGCAGATGAAAATACTCTGCCCCTTGGACTCTGAGGCCCTGGCCCACCTGGGGCCTTACAAAGCAGGACAAGGAGGCTCCACTCCAGCTCTGTCCCTGCCGCACTGAGTGATCCTGGCCAGGCTGCTTGCCCTCTCTGGGCCTGTGACCTCATCTGGAAAGTTCCTGGTTATGCTGCGACACACAGGGGACTGGGAGTGGGAGGAGCTGTGTCTGCCAGGCACAGCAGCTCCAGGCATGCTGGCTTATTCACGTGGCCCCATCCTGCCGATCAATCACCCGTTCATTCGCTCAGCCCACCATGGTCACTGGACGTCTAGTCCACGTCCTGACACACACCAGTCCTGACACACACCAGGCCTGTAAACGAACCAGGCCCGCCCTGCCTGCGTGGAGCTGACTTCCCAAAGAAAGGACACAGTAAATAAGACCTTGGTGGCACCTGCCAGAGCAGCTCCTGAATAGAACTGAGAAGAGAACGAGGTGGGGCAGTGGGCTCCCCTTCCCGCACACACCCCTCTCTCCTCAGCCACTCTGGGTCCTGAGGCCCTCTGTCCTGCCCCTCCTGGCCTCTCCCGATCCCACAACATTCCATCTGCTGCCCAGCACTGCCTGGAAGGCTCACCCCACCACACTCTTGCCCATGCTGGCTCCTCTACCGGGAGTGCCCTTCTCTTCACCTCAGACCTTACAGTCCAGCCTGTGCCTCTCTCCTGACTCCCCCAGGCAAATGGGTCCCCTCATGGAGCTCCTGCATGGCGAGTCCTCCCTGCGACAGACACATTGCCGGCCCCTCTGTTGTCACCAGCTGCCTGGAAGTCCCGCGTTTGCTTTCTAGCATCCCTGCAGGGCCTGGCCTGCCAAGGCACAAATCACCATTTTTAAAAACTGTGGTAAGACAGACAGAAAACTTCCTTTTTTAAAGCTGAAAACCATTCCATTGTGGAGATCCACCACATGTTTGCCCTTTTTAATTACACACATTTCAGCTGCAATAAGTGCATTCACAGTGTTTTGCAGCCAACACACCATCCATCTCCAGAACTTCACTTTCCCAAAAAAGGCTCTGTGCTCCGTGAGCGCAGACTCCCGTCTCGCATCCCCAGCCCCTGGCGCCCACCATTCCACTCTCTGTCCCTGTGAATGTGACTGCCCTGGGGACATCATGTGAGTGGAATCAGACAGCAGTTGTCCTTTCCTGACTGGCTCACTTCACTTAGCATCATGTCCTCAAGGTTCATCTGTGCTGCAGCAGTGGGCAGAACTTCCTTCCTTTTTAAAGCTGAACACTGTTCCATTGTGCGAATCGACCACATTTTGTTGGTCCATTCACCCATTGATGGACACTGGGTTGCTTCTGCCTTTTGGCTATTGTGAATAGTGCTGCTGTGAACATGGGTGTGCAGATACCTCTCCAAGTCCCTGGTACCATTTCTGTTGGGTGTGTACTCGGAAGTGGGCTTGCTGGGTCAGGTGGTGATTGGATGTTGACTGTTTTGAGGAGCCGCCGTACTGTATTCCATGGCAGTTGCACTGTTTTACCTTCCCCCCAGCACTGCGCAAGGGTCCTAGTTTCTCCACATCTTTGTCATTACTTGTTACTTTCTGTTTTTCTTTAGTAATAGCCATCCTAATGGTGTGAAGTGGTATCTTGTGTTTTTAAATTTCCCCTTCCTGAATAAAAGTGTGAGTGATCAAGTTTAGCTTACAAAAGGGATGGTTATGTTTTTGTTGTTTTTTAAATGTATTCATATAACTGAGAGATTATTCATTCACATGGTACAAAAAAGGGCTGCACACATTGTCTGTGTGGTTCCCTGCTTCTCGTTTTTCTGCCCAGAGGCCACAGCTGTGTCCAGTTCCTTTGGGTCCCTGGTGAATTTCTGTGCATGTGTATGAGTGCTTCGTCACTGAAGTGCTCCCTCAGCAAGCTGGTGACACAGAGCGGTTTAGTTTTCCCATCACTGTTTTGTGGTTCTGGATTTGAGCCAATGAAATGCTCAACTTGGGGGATGTGTGACCAGCCGGCCGCTGCAGGAGGCGGTGGTCTCCCTCCGTGGGAAGCCCTGGCCTGCTGCTTGCAGTGGGGCCTCCATGAAGGAAGCCAAGCCCTGTGTGTCTCCCCCAGGCAGGAGAAGGGAGGCTGGCGGGATGGGGCCTGAACATTCCAGGATGAACCCCCGCACACACACCTCCCGGAAGCCTATGCGTCGAGCCTTCATCATTGTCACCTTGGCTGTCTCTCCGTCCAGGTCAGTCCTGGGCACAGTTATCAGCATCTCTTTGACAGTGGGCCCCCAGATGCAGGCAGAGCTGCCAGAGGGCGTCTGGGAGCGGGGCCAGCCTAGGCTGTGCAGGGCAAGGCCCCTACACCAAGAATCCGCACAGATATTTATGGGTGTGAAAATCTGTGAGCAACTATCTGAGTCTGGTCCTCACTCCTCTTGACATCCAAACCACAAAATGCATTTTGTATGATTTGAATATGCATTGAGTTTTCCAGGAATGCAACTGCTCTCGCAGTCGAGGGAAGATCAGACTCTGATATATTCGGAGCTCCGCCAAGAGCTGCCACCATTCAGAGCACCACATCACCAAGGACAGCATCTCTCGTGGTGCCAGAGTCCGCAGTGAACTCCAGCATCCATCTGGGTTTGTGGTCGCTGTCACACGACCTGACAGGTGACTATGGGATAGGCCCACCCACCATTAACATGACAAATTACCCTTTATTTTATTCTAAATTATTTTCCTCTTTTTTTTTTTTTTCTGTAATGTTACCATCCAGCCATTCTCTTGGTTCTGTTTTAAATGTGTGTGTAGATGGATCACATGACTCATCAACTTCATTTGAGAAGAGAGACGAGGATAGTGCAAAGCTCTGTTTTTAAGGAGGGGGGTGCTGGACAAGTGATCTTTGTGGTAATGGAGCTATTGTGTATTTTGATTGTGGTGGCACTTGTATTTGCCTGTATGTGTGTGCATGCATGTGTTTAGTTCTATGCAGGCGTATCGTGTGTGTCGGCTCCACAGTACAAGCAAAACAGGAAATCTACCTAAGGTGGGGGGACAGTGCAGTGTCAGTATCCTGGTGGTGATGGATCCAATAGTTTTGTAAGATGTTACCATTGGGGGAAACAGTGTATATAAGATCTCTCTGTATTGTTTTTTTGTTTGTTTGTTTGTTTTAACAACTGCAAATGAATCTACGATTATCTCAAAATAAAAAGTTTAATTTTAAAAAGGTGAGAGTAGGTATTGGGTCTGACAGACTGAGATCTCTGGTGATTGAGGACAGCGGACAGCCAGTGACCTCCCAGTCTCACTTCCTTGGTGGTGCACCATGGTCACCAACCTCTACTACCCTCCCCTCCCTGACACCTGAGACACCTTGGGCCCTTCTCTCCAAGGCTGCATCCCACCAGGGGCACTGGGGCCAGCCCCTCACCCCAGAAAGGCAGCACAAGCCCCTTTGGCTGCCAGCTGGGGCCTGGCTGGCCCCCAGGGGTTCTGAGTTTGAGACCCTATTCTGCCAGCAGGCAGTGGATATCAGCTGGCTGATGCAACGGGGGTCTTATGTATTGTCCCCAGTTGTCTCCCAGAACCAGGGCCCCAGCCCCAGCCCAGCCCATCCCTCTTCTCAGGTGGGCCTTCCTGCTCCCCTGAGCTTGCAGGACAGCCCTGCTGATGGCCACTCCTGCCCTCCTCTGCCCTGTGCCTGCAGCATTCCTGATGACACAGTCACCATGCTTGTCTCTGCCTCCTGCCACCACAGTGGGCAGCTGGGACAGAGACAAATAACATTCCATCAAATGCCGTTTTGAAGATGAAAATGGACCAGTCAACTAAAGCTAAAAGGTTAAGGGAGGAAGCAAGTCCTTTTTATGACTTTATCATTCTTCAAATTGACTGTTCTATGAATTGGCTTTCAGTGAATTGACTTGTTACTGGTTGAAGGAAAGCTGGGACATGGCTGGTGAGGTTGTGGGCAGGACTGGGGCAGTGAACAGGGCGGTGGGGAAGCCAGACCGGGCGTGCTGTCGGCTCTCTGAGGGACCGGGCTTTGCCCGCTAGACTGCCCAGCCCAGGAGTCCCGGCTCTCCTTCCCCTGTGCATCCCATTTCCTGAGCATGAGCTCAGGATATTAGGACTCGGAGAAGCTGGGGCTGCACCAGAGATACCCATCCCCCTTTATATCCCATGGCATGACCTTGCCACACTGACCTGACCTCTGAGGAATGAAGGTCCTGTCAGAGCAATTCCTGTGGCTCAGCAGGTGGCTGACCTGAGCGTGGCTAATAGAAAAATGTTTTATCGGCACCAACGGCTTCATTCCTCATCAGGATGTCCCTGACATCTGCTTGGAATGGTTACTAAGGGAAGTAATACATCTTAAATCACCAGGGCCCTGGCTGAAGTTTACTGCCTATCTCTCAGGGCCCTCGGTGGCCCCACGATGACACTGAGCGTTTTCCTCCCATTTGCCCTCCACCATCAGATAACAGAGAAACACCCTCAAGTCTCTCCAACCCCTTTCCTTGTTCAGGTTTCTGTCCCCTGACCATCTCTGGGCTGCAGAGAGGTTGGGCTGCCTCAGAGGAGCTCCCCAAGACCAGGTGAGCCCAGCAGATGTGGGGTCCAAGATCTGGGGGTAATCAAGACCTTTTTCTGAACCTCCCCTGCCAGGACCCCACCACTCTCCAAGGAGCTGCTCAGATGGAACTCCTTATCTGCTGCCCAGTGGCTGTGTGACTTGGGGCAGATGACTTAATCTCTCTGAACCTCTTTCCTTTTCTGTAAAATGAGGCTAATAATACCAGCTTTGCAGGGTGGCCATCAGGACAGAATGAGGTAATAAGGCCTGTGGTATCTCTGTGACCTATAGAGATTATTCCTGTCCCCTTCCTCCCCTGGATTCTCATGGCACAGGGCTGGGCTTCAGGACATGCTAGGACTTAAGAAATGTGAACATCTGGGAAGGGAAGGGAAGCTGGGCCATAACGGTGTATCCATCAGGAGCCTTTGGGTGGCAAACGGCAGAAACTCAAGTCAAAGGGATTTCCGTGGTTACTGTCAGTGAGTAGCCCATGGTCTGGCTTCAGTGTGGCTGGCTCTAGGGGCTCCAACATTCCTGAGGCCGTGTCCTGTTCACCTTTCCCCAGGACGCGTTCCTGTGTGGAGGCTCCAGCCCCCTCAGCAGCCTCAGTCCCCCTGGTTAGCCCTGGGGCTCCTGGCCATTCCTGAAACCATCTCCATCCCCAAGAGGAGCCATGTGCTGATTGACCAGCCTCTGTCACTTGGCCACACCTGTAGCTGGAGCATGGGGTCAGCCCCCCTGAACCACTGGGCTGGGAATTAGGAGGGGAATTCAAATGTGTGTGTTTGTTGGGATGGAGGTAAACCAAGTCTAGAAACAGGCCACCAGATTTTGCTTGGAGTTAGAGGAGAGCCTGGCAGTTTGGGGCAAATCTGGACGGAGCTGGTAGCCTCAGTGCAGTAGTGTGCAGAGGCCCAGGGCAGCCAGAGCCATGGCTCAGGTACCAGGGAGGCCAGCCCAGCACCCCACGCCGGGCAGCTGGCCCCTGGCGTCAGCACAGGGCCTGGAGTCATGGGCTCTGTGTGTTAGGGGCTCTGTGGACCTTGGTGGGGGCTGGGGACTGCATGTGCTAGGTAAGTTCTGGGACCCCTGATGTTCAGGATCCAGCTGCACCTCTGCGCTGGCACATCCCCCTCTTGCTTTGCCAACTGGGACCTATAAATAAGCACTTTTTCTTACCATTTCGTCTTTCCTCTTTTCCTAGTGATAGATATTTTTAAAAACTGCCTAGGGCATTGTATGTTACATGAAAAAACTCATCATTTATTCCAGATTGACCTGAAATCTTTTTTACCAGCACCTCAAGGAGGGGAAACCCTTCCTGGCTGCTTTGAGCCTCCCTGGGGAGGAACAGTGAGGAGAGGCAGTCACGCTCATGCTGCTGGCTCTGTCTCCTCGTCCCCGTCTATAATATGGGCCATTCCCGGCCTCGTGGGCCAGAACCGTGGGGTAGGAATTGCACAGGGGTTTCCTGAGCAAGAGCAAGTTCTCAGGGAGGGCCAGGCCACGCATGACTAGAGACCCATGTTGTCTCCTTTAGCCTGAAGTATATTGTTTCTCTTTCCCTCCTTCCCTCCCTCCCTCTTTCCCTCCCTCCTTCCCCCCTCCTTCCCTCCCTACCCCCTCCCTCCCCCCCTCCCTCCCTCCCTCCCTCCCTTCCTTCCTTCCTTCCTTCTTTCATTTTTTAGAGACAGGGTCTTGCTCTGTTGCCCAGGCTGGAGTATAGTGGCCCAATCTCAGCTCACTGGAGCCTTGAACTCCTGGGCTCGGGTAAGCCTCCCACCTCAGCCTCCCAAGTAGTTGGACACAGGCACCCACCACCACACTGGCTAATTTTTTTTTTTATTTTTTTGTAGAGACTGGGTTTTGCCATGTTGTCCAGGCTGGTCTTGAACTCCTGGGGTTCCTCCTGCCTCAGCCTCCTGAAGTGCTGGGATTCCAGGCATGAGCCCCCATGCTGCCTCTCTCACATCACCCAGAGGGTGCCCCCGTGCCAGGCCTGTGCTGCGTGGGCAGGGGGTGATAGGAAAAGCTGGAGGTGGTCTGATGGGGAGGCTGAGGCAGCTGCTGAAGCGGAGATGCCCAGGGTGCCCACGGAGATTCAGCCCAAGGCTGGGAAGGAGCAGGGAAGAACAGGGCATCAAAGGCATGGTAGACCGTGGTGCCCAGTAGTCTGGCCTGGGGGTCTGATGGGTGGCACCACCATTGCCAAGATGGGCCCCTGGGATGGGGCCTGCTGGTGTAAGGAGAGCCCTATGGGACACCCAGGGAGGAGCCCACGAGCACTGAGCTCCTTGTGTCTGAAGGTCGGGGTGGAGGGAGGTCAGACTCAGGACGGTGACCTTGGTGGCCCCAAAGAGTGGAGGGAGCCCAGGAAGAGATGGCTACCCCAGGAGAGGCTGTGTCAGAGGCTGGCACCATCCCCACTCTCATGCCCTGGTGAGGGCACTACCCCTCCATCCACCTCCTGCACCCCAGGGCTCAGCCCACCCACCTGGCTGAGGGCAGCGCTCTCCGCTGCTGGCCAAGACTACCAGCCACTCCCTGAGCCGAGGGCACCCAAGTCCTGCCACCCTACTGCAGCTCTCTGCCGGGAAAATGCTCTGTGTCCCAAGTGGAGACAGATGCATGGGGAACAGTGCATGCCGCGACAGCATCTTGCGCCCCTGAAATAGAAGCCCGCACGCTCAGACCGAGCTTTCCAGCTCCTCCCTCTCATGCATGGCGGGGGATGGGAGGCAGGTTGGGCTCTTTTTATCCAGAAACCAACACACCCTTGAACCCACAGGCTGGGGGTGGGTTCTGCTTCCAGGGCCCCACTAAGGCTTCAGGTCCCCTGCAGCTGCCCTCCAGGTCCTCCCCTGGATGGTGCTGACTGGCCACAAAGAGGGCCCTCATCTGCTGTGTGACTTCAGACAACCCCTTTACCTCTCTGAACCCCAGCTTGCTCCTCTGCGAGGTGGGAAAGATAACAACCCCTGCCCCCAAGGATGTTTGGAAGGACAGAGGACAGTGGCACTCAGCCCATCGTGGCCCTAGCCTTTATTGGCCTCTCCTAACCTTCGTGCCCCTGTGGGGTTTGCGTGGAAGTGCCCAGCCCAGCGTCTGGCCCACAGGGGTTTGAAAATTACTATTTTTTTCTTTTCTTTTTTTTTTTTTTTTTGAGACAGTCTCCCTCTGTCGCCCAGGCTGGAGTGCAGTGGCGCCATCTCAGCTCACTGCAACCTCCACCCACCGGGTTCAAGCAATTCTCATACCTCAGCCTCCTAAGTAGCTGGGATTACAGTTACCCGCCACCACTCCCAGCTATTTTTTGTATTTTTTGTTGAGACGGGGTTTCACCATATTGGCCAGGCTGGTCTTGAACTCCTGACCTCAAGTGATCTGCCTGCCTTGGCCTCTGGAAGTATGGGGGATTAAGGTGTGAGCCACTGTGCCAGGGCTGAAAATGTTGTTTCTTAATCAGAAGGATGTGTGAGTTAAGCCTGAGCTGTTTTGTCACCTGCTGTCTGTGCTCCTGACCCTCAGTTGCAGGGAGCCTGGGGGCAGATTTTCCTTTCATGTGGTTGCTGAGTCCTGGCATGGGTTGGCGGAGTGGGTAAAGAGAGCCCTAAAACAGCAGGGAGTTTTCCAGACTCAAGCGGGCTGAACTTCTGGGCAGGGTAGTTTGGCAGGATAGAGGAGCTTTGGAGGCCAACCCTGGGACAATCACCTCACTGTGCCCAGTGGTAGGGCCCCGAGGCCGGCAGGCAGGGTGTCTGGGGTCCCATGCTAGCCTAACCTTTGCTCACTGTGTGACCCTGTGCCAGGCGCTTCTCCTGTCTGTGCTCAGCCACCTAAGACCAGGCCTGGGGACAGTGGGGTGTTGCCCGCCACTCACTGGAAGAGCCCGTGTGCATGTGCCTGCTTGCACATGTGTGTGTGTAGTGTCTGCATTGTATGGGCTAAGAGTGTGTCTTATGTGTATGCTTGTCTGGCCGTGTGAGGGCAGCATGGCTCTGAGGGTGTGTTGTGGGTTGGAGGGCTATCCTGTAGACCCTCCATTGGGCATGGAAAAGTCTACAGGGCCAAGATTGGCCTGGGGCCTCCACTGTACCCAGCAGGTGTACACTGTGCTCCCCACCACTGTTTTAGGTCAGGGGCTCAGGTCTGGGAGGGCGGCTGTGAAGCAGAGGCCACCTCCATCCCCTGACTGTGTCTTCAGTCCACATGGGCAGCTGTGCCTGAGACTGAACGGCCGGAAAGCGAGTTTAAGAGCGTGTTCTTGTTGGGGGAAGGCAGGAGCACATTGTGGTCAAGATAAGGCCTCTGTGTAAGGAACAAGAGACTAGGGGAGCATGTGCGCAAGGTCTTGAACTCTTGCATACTGCCCGTCTCTGTGTGCATATGTGTCTGCTTGTGTTCACATAAGGAAATCTTGTAAGGGAGCCCAGGAGATGGGGCTCTGTGTAAGGAGTAAGAGACCAGGGGAGCGTGTATGCATTACAGGTGTGCATTGTGTGCCTGGGAGCCTGGTGGATATGGAACATTTAGGAGGGAGACCTTCCACATGACAACTTTTGTGTTTTGGTTTTGAACCATGAGTATACATTAGGGATTTAAAAATGAAATTTTAAAAATGTGTAAGTTGCTAGGTCTGGGGTGAATTGGGTTGCTTTCTGAATATCCTAAGGACCTCCAGTGGAAGGACACCCTCAGGGAACGCTCGTCTCAGCAAATCCTCCATCCCGAGTTTGGGAGGGCCCAGAATGTTCTTCCTGGTTGGAGATCAGCTGCCTGAGCTGACTGTGGGTGGTGCAGGACCCTAGAGCAGGGAGCAGGGGACAGAGCCCACAGGCTCAGGTGAGGAGCTAAGTGGAGCCACTTATCTGCGGAGGAGGCTTGGGGAGGTCTCTGCCTTTCGGAGCCTCAGTTTCCTCATCTGTAAAATGGGAATAAGAAACTCAAGCTTCCCAGGGCAGCTTGAGGATTAAATGAGATCCTGTCAGCACCTGAAGGGTCTGACACCTGAAGGAGGTGAGGCTGAAAACCCAGGAAGGACCCCTCAGAAAGGCCAGGTGGACCCCAGAGGGTTTGCTGGAAGCTGTATTTGCCCTGTAGATGGGGTGGTGCCAGATGGTTCTTTCAGGGCAAGGAGTTGAGATTGGGAGCGCTGAACTCCAAAGATTGCAGGTACACGCTCCCCCAAGCCTGTACTAGACTAAGGTTTCTCTCTGCTTCTTGCCCGTCAGTGAATTGGGCCTAGAATGAACAGGACTTGGCAGCAGTCCTGGACTCGGGACCAAAGGACACTGATGCACAGGCTTGGTCAGGCTCCAGGCCACATGGTGAGGCCTTGGTCCCACCCGGACAAGCCCAGGAGAAGTTGGACATGCCCTGACCCGAGACACTCATGACTTGTGCTGCTGCCTTAAGAAGAGAGTCCTTAGTGGAGCCTTTGGGGGTCACAGAAGAAGCTGGGATGGTGGTTGGGGGGACATCTTGGTGGTGCTACTTGGCAGGTGTGACGGTCCAGGTGGGCCTCTCTATGAAAGCCAGGCCTTCGTTCCTGCAGTAGATGCCTGGCCTGGCCCACGCTGGACCTGGACCCTGCGTCCCAGGGCCACTCCGCCAGGATGTTCCGAGGTCACTCTGCAAGCTTTTGTCCTTGCTGGCCCCTTGCACAGCACGTACTCCCTCTGTGACCTTGGCTCAGTGGTCGCCTCTTCCTTGAGGCAGCTCTGGACCAGGTTAGTGGGGGCAGCCCCCTGCTTCGCCACCCTACCCATCCACTGTCTCCTGGTATTACTTTCTGGATCCCTTGAGGTTATATTGTTCGTGTATTTTGCCTGTGTCCCTGCCCTATGTGGGTGGTGAAGGCATCTGTCCTATTCACTCTTTGAGTCATGCCTCTGATCATGGCTAGGTGCCTCCGTTTTCACATCTGTAAAGTGGGAAGGAGAATATCTTGTGTCACAGGGTGGTTGTGAGCATGAAATGAATTAGTACTAAGCTCTTAGACCTTAAAGTGGGGGCTGCGTGGAGACTAGGTTGAATGAAGCTTCGTTTCAAAGTGGCCTGAGACTCTCCCTGCCAAAGTTAGTAACTGCTTCTCTAGACAAACTCCTCATGACACTGATGGGGAAACTCAGGCCCAGACAGGTCTCACCCCAGGGCTTCTGCCTCGCTACCCTGGGCTCTCTGTCCAGGAAGACCTCACTGAGACCCCTGTCTGCCCCCACAGGAGGGAGTGTTCCAGACATAGGCGGGCTGAGCTCCTGGGCAGGGCAATTTGGCAGGATGGAGGGGTGTGGAGGCCAACCCTGGGACAATCGCCTCACTGTGCCCAGTGATGGGGCCCCAGGCCCACAGGCAGGGCGGTCTGTGGCCCAGAGCCAGGACAGGAAGGCTGGCAGTGGGTGGACAGGAGCCTTCTGTGGCCTTCTCAGAGCTTGGGAGGCCTGGGCAGGACAGGCGGGCGTGAACCAGTGTAGCAACCCCTCAGGCCAGTTTACGAGGCGCCTCCAGCCGTCAGCTCCTGGGAGCCTCACTGTAACCTCTAATCAGCCCGTTTTACAAATGAGGAAACTGAGGCTCAGGCAGGGTCATGTGACTTTTGAGGCCTGCACTGGGAAGCCCAACAGGGTCCGTCTGACCCAAGTGCCCCACCGTGGCTCCTGGGGTCCCACCATGTGACACTGGCAAACAGCCTCACCCCTCGGGGATCATGGAATGAGACCGCAAGGTGACCCAGTGGCTTTCCTGGGCTCAAGTCCAGAGGCCACCTCTTCACTTCTCTGCGCCTCAGCCTCAGGAAGCCCAGAGAGGAGGGATGACTGCATCCCCTCCCTGAGCTCAAAGGGCACAGTGAGCCTGGGAGACCTGGCATCGCTGTTAGGCTCCCGTCTCTCTGGCAACATGGTGGGGTAGCAGGGAGGCCAGGAATGCAGACCCAGCATGCTCTTGTTCACTTCGTCTGTGACACAGCTCATAGCTTGGCTGTGGACACCAATGGCTGACATGTAAACCGCAGGGCCAGGGCCTGGTGTGTGGGGGACAGGGTAGAAGGGTGCCCACCGCTTCCTCCCTTGCCCCCGCCTCTGCCCCAAACAGAGAAACTTCTGGAGCCCTAAGAATGGTCCAGCACTCACAGTCAGTTGCTGGTAGGAGTGTGTTGTTGGTGCCACCTCTGGGTGGACATCCGGGTGTACCCAGAGCCCAAAAAACATCCCTCCTGTGCCCCAGCCATGCCAGGAATTGGTCCTAAAGGATAGACTGTGGCTGTGCACAGAAACCCTATTGAAGCCACTGCCTTGTTTACCAGGACCAACGAGAGAGACAGCCAAGCTCAACACCCACCGTGGGCAGGGGAGTGCCTGCCAGGCTCCACCAGCTTTCCATGGGGCGAGGGGAGGAATGCTTCCAGACCCAGAAACACACTCGAGAGACGGTGCGAAGTGGGGGAAAGTGTTTCACAGAGTGAAGCGTATTTTTGTGTAACTAAAACACATCTACATCCAGACACAGGCACAGCCAGAAAATCTCGTCAAATATTAACACTGGGGTATCCCCAGGGAGTTGGAATGGTGGATAATTTTATTTTTCTTGTTGTGCTTCACTGTTATTTTCTAAAGTTAGTACAGTGAATATATGCGACTTATTTAGTAAGAGGGAGGGGGCAGTGGAACAGAGAGGTCTGTGTCCTCCCCACCCCTTTGGAAACTGAGGCAAATTACTCATACAACCCGTTCTGGGGCCTGTAGCAGTCTGAAGCATCCCTTCCTCGAGCCCCTCCCAGGTCATGCCCTCACCCGAAACCACAGACCCAGCCCACTCGCGGGTTGTCCATGGCGAACCCAGTCATGGCAGCTGCCGGGGCTGTGAGCTGACTCCCAAAGTCTCCCTTCTCCCCGTGGTCCCTGCCTTCTTTCCCTTTTCCTCCCATTCCCTCTCAGGAACACACAAGGTCATCATCTGGCTGAGACAACTCAGAGCTGCCTTTGGCCACCTGGACCCCGCCCTGAGGCCCGGATCCAGTTGTTCCTTCCAGAAAGCACAGGATGTTCTGGAAGAATTCTTAAGGCAGCAAATGGGTTCTTTTAAAATGGCAGAACTGTCTAAGCTTGGGAGGCTCGAGGGGATTCACTGATTCTGCGTTAGGTCTGGGAGCTTCTGAAGCAGATGGTACACATAGATGCTCCAGCAAGGATGACGTGCAGGTGGCAGAGAAGCTCATGGAAGGATGGGTAGCAGCATCCGCACAGGGAAACGAGGTTAAAACCACAGCCAGCCCCCTCTCTTCCTTTCTCCATCATTGTGGTGTGTGCTTGACTCCACTTCTCGCCTTGTCTTCCCATAAGACTTTCAGGAGTAAGTGATTTCCGGCCAAGAAAATAAAGCAAAATCATCCCATTCCCCCGTGGATTTGGATGAAAACTGGTAATAAAATCAGGCACAACTCCAAAAGGAGACATTGGAGAAGAACCAAGCTGGGTCTATAAAGAATTACACATGAGATGGCACACATATTGGTGCTGTCTCAGGGTCACAATCATGTTGCCAAATCAAGCTGAAAATGTCACCACTATCTGGAGAGTTGGACATGTTTTATTGGGAATGTATTTTTTCTCTCTGAATATGTTATGAACGCGTTGGTTGGCTGGGTTCAGTAGTAAATATGTGAGAACTTTCATTTAAAAAAAAAAAAACCGACATGGCACCGTGTACGTCTGTCCGAATGGCTAACATAGAAAGGGACAACAGCTAACACTCACCTGTTGCTGGTGGGAGTGTAGTACAGCCATGCTGGAAAACGGTTTGGCAGTTTCTTTTAAAACTCATCATACACACACCATATGACCTACCAGCTGGGCTCTTGGGCATTTCTTCCAGAGAATGAAGACTTGCGTCTACACAAACACCGGTCCAAGAACACTTGCGGCAGTCCTAGTCATAACAGCCCCCAAACCGGAAACTGCCCAGATGCCCTCAGCAGGTGAATGGTTAAATACACTGTCCCAGCCATGCGGGGGAGCACTGCTCAGCAGAGAGGCAGAGCGGACCCTCCACACCCAAGCGTGACTGAATGCAGAGGGCATGGGGCTGAGTGCAGAAAGCCAGTCTTAAAAAGTGGCACACTGGATGATTCCATTTGTGTGGCACTTGAGAGATGAAAATATGATGGGGATGGAGAAGAGATGGGCAGTTGCCAGGGATGAGGGCTGGTGGGAAGAGGCGAGGGAGCTATGGAGGGTGCCCAGGGAGCCTAGTGAGGAGACGGCCCTCTGCTGGATCATCGTGGGGACCACACAGAGCTGGGTGAGAGGGAATCACAGGGACATGCAGGCGTGTGTAACTGGTGAAGTCCCTATAGGCCCAGTGGGCTGTGGCTTTCCTAGCATCGATGGTGTGCTGCAGGTGTGCAAGATGTTATCTCTGGGAAAGGCTAGGGGAGGGGCACACAGGGTCTTGTACTTTTTGTTTGGAACTTTCTGTACATCTATAGTTATTTCAAAATAAGCAGTTTTTTTTTTTTTTTTAAAGCCCTAGGTGCAGGAACTTGGTCTGCATTAGGACCTAAGCGTCCGTATTTCTTAAAAGCACCCCAGGGTGTTTACCCTACAGCCAGGATAGAAACACTGACCACTTCCTCATTTAGCAGACAGAAACTGAGGCAGGGAGGGAGATTTCCAAGGCCTCGCAAGCGCTGTGCAAGACAGGGGATGACCACCAGTTCCAGCTGAGCCTGAGGCCTGGGCTTCTGCTGCTCCAGGCTGGTGCTGGAGACTGAACATGAGGCAGACTGTTTGGTTTTTGTCTTTGTGTTAATTGATATTGAATTATTTTCTATGTACAGAAAAATACACACTTCATCAGCATATGGCTTGTAGAATTGTCACAAACTGAGCACACTCATGTAACCAGCACCCAGCCTCAGAACAGATCACACCCCAAGATCCCTGTGGTGCCCCTGCCAGTCACAGCCCATTCCCCGGGGGCCCTCTCCTGACTTTGTGCAGCACAGAGCCAGCACTTTTTCCTGCTCTTGAACTTTGCATCAATGGTCGGGTGCTGTTCAGAAGCAGTGCCAGGGTGTAGGCCTGGGGCAACCAGTTGGTTCTGAAAAGGGAAAGGAAGCAGCCTCCACAGGAGGCTGTGGAGTGGGGCTGGGGACAGAGGAGGGGGGGCCTCACTCAGCATGGCTGGAAAGGGCTGCTTGTCTCTGAGCCAGAGGTGAAAGATGGAGGAGGGACTGGACCCCTGCCCAGCTGACTGGCAGCTCTGTGTCCATGAGCCTGGACCAGGATCCCCCAAAGATCCTGGGGGTGAAGCAGGGGAAGTGACGCAGCTCCAGCAGGTGGACAGAGCTCTGGACTTGGGGCTGGCAAACCTTTAGGGAAACTGGGTGCCACTGAGCTCGTTGCTGTACCTCTCTGAGCCCCGGTGCCCTCATATATAAAATGAGACTCATATATTTATATATATAACAAATATCTATTAACATAGAGGTAATGTGTTAAAAAATATGTGTGCATATTATTATAACATTTATATTTTGTTTGTATGTTGTTGGTATCACACATAAATATATGTAATATAATACAATATAAGGTATATTGAATATCATACAAATCTTTTGAGTCCTTTGCTAGTCAGAGCTAGCTTTTATGGAATGCTGACTCTGTTCTTGGCACTGTTTTAAGCCTTTTAAATGTATTAACCTGTTTAATCTTCCCAAAACATTACAGATGAAAAAACTAAAATGGGGCACAGAGAGGTTAGTTAACTTGCCCAAGGGCACTCAACTAGTAGGTGGCACAGCTGGGATTTGAACCCTGGCCCTCTTGGCTCTAGAACTCATGTGTTAACCTTTAAGCTCTCAATATATACTAGTCTATGTAATGATAATAATGATGTATCTCAAATATGCATGCAATGGCGTTTTCTGGTTTGCAAAGCCCTTTTACTTTATGGGCACTGTCTCATTTCTCAACAGCTCTGGGAGGTGGGCGCTATTATTGCTATCCCCAGGGCACACACCAGTTGGGATTGGTTCCAAATTCAGGTGTGCTGGGCTGAGGGTCTCTCTGGGGACCCTGTGCACCCTCACTCTGGGCCTTTTTTACTGGGGCCTGTTCCTGGCCTGTGCACTGCTGTGCTGAGTGATGAAGAAGGACGGCAGGGAGAACAAGGCCTCAGTCTTGGCTGGACAAGGCTGCAGACAACTTGGACCCAACAGGGCGGTTGACAGAGGGAGGATCTCCATTCAGAGCCACTCCTAGCTATACTGTCTTGGAGGGGCGGAGCACTGAGGCAGCTGGTGGGAGGAGCTGCTGAGTGTACCAGGCCACAGAGGATTTCCCGGGATGGGGAGTGGGGGCAGGGACACAGGTGGGGAGAAGTGGAGAGGGCAGGCAGGGGCCACTGCCTACTGTGGGGTTTAGCACTGGGCCACAGCAGGCCTGCGGGGCACGTTGCATCCATCTGACAGTTTCCCATCTTCACATGCGGACTTCAGCGACCGTACTGTCTGGTTGGAGAGAGAGTATTGCACACAGCTCAATTCCTTGGACCCATGTACCACAGCATGTAGGGTGTAACTGTACCTCTGTGCGTGGCTCAATGAGTTAATACCTGTGAAGTGTTAACACTCCTGCCACTTATTAACTGCTCAAAAAATATTTGCTATTATTAGGGAAATGAGAGAGAGGAGAAGAAAGAAAGGAAAGGAGGGAGACAGGAAAGGAAGAAGGAAGAAAGGAGTCTGCTAAGGGAGGGTGCAAGGTAGACAGAGAAGGAGGTTGACATTTGAGCAGGGTTTTGAAGGGTGAATAGGAGTTTGCGTCTGAATAAGGAGGCAGAGAATGGAATGGTGTTCTGTGTATGGGGTCTCCCTGAGCCATACCTCAGCCTCTGTGAAGTGGGAGCATGATTCCATGTACCTCATAAGGTTAATGCAAGGGTTGGATGAGGAAGTGTGTGGGAAGAACACATAGCCCGAGGTGGGCTCCCTGCAGTAGGTGAAGATATTGCTGTTTGTCATGATGTGGCCAGAGTGAGATCAGAGCTGGGGAGTTGAATCTCTATGGCTGTGGCAGGGCAGCCCTGGGCCTGGGAATAGTGGGCTCTGCCTGTGGGGCCCAGGAACCTGGCGCCATTTTGTGGTATCTTTGTGGCATTGTATTGGTATCATCTCATGTGGCTCCTGTGCAACTGAGTGGCTAGGCTGGGGGATGGAGGGCTGGGTCCTCTTGTCCAGATCCAGGACTCCCTGAAGCCCCAAATTCCTTACCATACCCAGTATGGGTTCTGGCACTGGAAGGGAGGGAAGGCCTGCTTGCCGCCCCGCTAGCTCTCCCTCCTATAAAACCTGTTGCCCATCCCAGATTGGGCACAGGACTGTGACCAGTCCAGGAAGTGAGCTCATGGCTTCCTGGCACCGCCCCTCATGTCTTCTTTTCTTCATGAGCTTTGGCAAGGCATGATTGGCACACAGGTAGAGCTGCTAAGCCCACCGTATGTGGCCCTGGGTGGGTTCTGGCTCAAGGGGAGAGGGGTGCCACCTGCGGCCTCTTATGCTGGGGCTGGAGAAGAAGGAGGCATTGCGCTGTGGACGCTCCCTCCCTTATGGACGCTCACGTCCCTAAGGGATGACGTGTGGAGCAGGGCCTGGCATTGGGGATTCGAATCTGCTGAACATGGGATCTCCCAGTGGCCATGATGGTAGCTAGGCAGAAAGTAGCAGAATCACAGGCCAGCATAGGACATGGGAAGGAAGGTCAGCCTCCTTCCAGGAGTGTGTCCAGCAGGGCTCTTATATGAGAGCAAGTAGGGAAACAGAGGCTAAAGCTGGGATGACCCATGGCAGGCACCCAGCATGGGCCTAGAATGTCAGACCCCACTGTGGCCAAACATAGGCCCAGGCTTGGCCTGTGCCGTGGACTTCTAAGGTCTCAGGAGAAGCGTGTGAGGCAGCGATGGGGGGTGTGGGTGCCCCATGCAGGAAGGCAGGTGGCATTGGAGGAGAGGGTATTCCAAGGGCACGGTCTCTAGGGATGAGTTCTCTGTCATAGCTGATGCGCCCCAGGTGGGCAGGTACAGGCAGTGTTGCTGGGATGGGGCCCCCAGCCTCTAGGAAAGCATCACCCCATGCCCTGAAGATGTAGAAGGTGGGGTGTGCTGCCAGGCAAAGCAGAGACAGTCCTTTCCGATGCATTAGTTGCCCCTGTGAGAGATCTGCTTTTCCTACTCCCATTTTACACATGAGGAAACTGAGGCACAGAGAGGTGAGGGGACAGGCACCAAGTCCATGGCTAGTCATGGATGGAGGTGGGATGTGATCCTGGTTGGGCTGGCTCCAGGCCCACACCCCATAGCGCAGACCGAACTTGGTCAAAGGCAGGAGGCAGGACCCAGGCTCCTGGGCCCAGATCCAGAGCTGGGTCTCTGGGCAGGAAATCAGGGCTCCAGGGCCCCTGGGCTCCTGGCATGGAGGCTGGGTGGGCCCAAACCCATGGGTCTGCTGAGATTCCTGGTGCAGGGCTCTTTGGGGAAGGAGCATGGTGGCTCAGGTCAAACATACCCGAGGTTAAGTCTGGAGCAGCCAGAGAGGACCTTTAACCCTGCTCACTGTGCTTCCTCTCCTTGAGCCTCAGTTTCCCCATCTGAACAGGGGCAGTGGGACTTGACATTGCCATGGGCTACAGACAAGGCAGCTTCTCCGTTGACCCAGCAGGGGGAAGGAAAGCACATGGTTTCTTGCATGTGGGGCAGACACTCTTCCCAGGGCTGCTCAGTTGCCCCAGGACCTGTCTTGGGACCACCTGCTGGGGCCTGAGTGGACATGGCCCCCAAGGGGTTTGCTGTGTGTGGGACCGTAAGTAACCCTGTCTCGCTTTTGCCACCTCAGGAGCTCCCTGGACACCGGAAGCAGCCTCTCAACTGACCGCTACAGGTACTGTCTTGCCATCCACCCCAGCCTGCCCCAGGATCTCCTTAGGTCCCCACTGCCCATCTGCACCCAGAGGCGGGCCTCTAGGAGCCCATCAGGGGAAATTAGCTCCACCATTTGGCCCTGAAATTCCCCCAAGGACCAGAGTACTACTGACATGTCCCCTGAGAGCTGCTACAGCTTGGAGTAGTTTCCCCTCAAATCAAGGTCCCCCCAAAGAGCATGACTGCAGTCCAACTTCCTACCCCAAAGACCAGAGCTCAGCTGAAGGCCCCTCGGAGGATCAGGCTGCAGCTGATAGTTCCTCTGAGATCCAAGGCTGGTGGGTCTCCCGAGGACCAGCCTGCAGCCGGCAGTTCCCATGACGACCAAGGCTGCAGCCCAGGGGAGAAGCCTGACGGTTTCTATTGGTATGCAGCTGCGCTTGGTGGGAGCCGGGGTGTCTGAGGGTCTCTGCTTCTGTGTGCTTTGTATCTTGATGTCTTCCAAAAAGAGCATTTTCTGTTTTCACAAAAAAGAAAAAAATATTGGAGACTGCGCCTAGAGGAAAGCTCCCTGGACTGGAAGTCAGCAGATCCTTGTTCCAGTCTCGTGGGCAAGAAAGACAAGTGACAGGCAGCCTGTCCTGGCAGTGGGGGTGACTTAGAGGGCTGTGTTCAGTGCATCGATGTGAATTGGGGAGGAGGGGACATCTGTACTGCGTTGTAGAGGTGACTAGAAGTCAACTGGTCCCCTGTTTGGGGTCGGAAACAAGTGGTCCCGGAAGGGAGGACCCTGTGTGGGGACCTGTGCAGGGTGGATGTGGCCAGGGCATGGAGAGGGAGGAGGGGAGTTGGGGGAGGTTTGGGAGGGAGCTTCGTCCTGCTAAAGAGCTTGGCTTCTGTGAGAGGGGGTTTTTGAACAAGCCCAAAAGGAGACTCACAAGGTAGTAGGCCCTGTCCTTGGAGACAGCAACCAAGGGCTGGGCCCCACGTGTCAGGGTTGCAGCAGATGCTATACAGGAAGGAGATGTCAGAGCGACCAACTCTGAAACTCTGGACTACAGGGAGTGAGGGAGTGGCCATCTGGGCCCTGCTTCCCTGAGCCAGCTGGGGACTGGCAGCCCCGCCGCGTGCGCTCCTGGAGGACACAGAGCCAAGTGGTACACACGTGTATACACATGAGCAACACGCTCACGCACTCACCTGATCCTCTGCACGGACACTCCACAGTCACACCCACATAGCATCATAACAGTACTTCCTTTGCTTAGTGAAAGCTGACAATCCTTATGGCCACCCAGCAAGTCAGGGCTATTGTTAGCCCACTCCACAGACGTCACCTGCTCAGGATTCGAGACTGCGGGGGCAGAGCCGGGATTTGAACATGTGGGTATCCTGGTGTGAATGCTGCCCAACACCATAGCACACTGCCTGCCCTCATACTCACAGCTCCTCATATGCCCATTGCACAATCTCACATGCACACACGTATACACACAGACTCCAGAACATTCCCACACCCAGTTCTTCCTGTAGTCAAACTCTGGCATTGTCACTTTTGCACATGGGCACACAGCCCCCATTTTGACACATATGTGCTTGCAGGCTCACACTGGTACACACACTCTCACCCCTGATGGGCTGGCCTAGGGTGCCAGCAGGCCTGTGGGTGCCTGCATCAGGGTGGCCCCAGGGAAGGAGGCTGAGGAGGCTCCTGTAGGGGCTGAGCCTGGGCTCTGCACCACCCACCCATGCCATGGGCGCCACTGTAGCTCTGTCTGCATTGTCCACTCTGCCAGCTGGTCAGTCAGGTGCCCTGCTCGAGGCCAGCCCAGGAAAGTTCTGGCATGAAGGGAGGGTGGATGGGGCTCTTTGTTCTAGGGTGTGTGGGGGCCGAGCAGATTCTGTGCCCCTGCCCACTCGGGTCTCACTGCACAGCCCTCCATCGGATGGAGTCACACTTGACCTTAGAGCCAGCGCCCCAGTGCCTCACTCCCTGGAGGACAGAGCAGGGGTCAGAGTGGAGGCTGTAGGAGCCTCTGCATTCTGCCATATTTCCTGAGCACCTGCGGGTGTCGGGCACTCAGGATCCCTCATTGAGCAGTCCTCTGCCTTCACAGAGCATCTGTGGCAGGTGGGAGCACAGGTAGCAAGCGGACAAAGAAATTGGTTTTTAACATAATGTGTCAAGTGGTGAAGAGCTATGGAGAAAATAAATCCAGGTGAAGGGAATAGACAGAGATGGGAGGGTGGCCAGGGAAGGCCTCTGGGCCTGGAAGCACAGGAGGGGCGAGGAGCATCCCAACAGCCTGGTGGGAAGAGTGGTGCAGAGGCCCTGGGGTGGAGCATGCCTGGAGGAGTGGCCAGAAGGCAGGTGCTAAGTGGGGCCTGCCGCATCCCTGCCATCTTGCCTTGGCATGCGTCCTGACTCCCAACCCTCACAGCAGCCTCAGACACAGACAGGGCCAGGATCAATGTTCCCCTTTCACAGATGAGGATACCTGAGATCTAGAGACCAGAAGAGCATTGGTGCCAGGTCCAGGACAAGGCCCAGGACCCCCACCACTACCATAACTCTGTGCCCTTTTTGTGCAGTGGAAGCACAGCTCCGCTACTGGGGGCAAGCTTCTGAGAATCCCGACCCTCGGACGTTCTAGAGGCCTGTGCACAGCCTAGGAATTCAGAAACAAAGGTCCCAGCCAGTAATTGCCGCCTTTCAAAGGCACAGCCGGCTTCCTCTGCCACAAGCGTGAGAGGGAAGCTAATGTCCTTCTCTGGGGGTGTAGGGGAGTGGGGGAGGAGTGGGCAGCACTTCAGGGCTGCTGGCCCCGCCTGTGCTACCTTGCCAAACAAGCACATCACACTCAGCACATCGCGTCTCCCCTGCCTACCCCCAGTTATCAGCCCAAGTGGGATGTCTTGCATCCAGCCTGGGTCCATTACAATGACACTAGGCATCCCCCTTTACCTCTGGCCTCGCACTCCCCGACTGTACTGTAGAAGGCTTGGACCCAGCCATTTGGAAAGGTCTCCCTCTCCAGCCATCCAGGATGGGTGCCTCCAAGGGAAAGTGACTACAGACAAGGCCTCCCAACCTTGGCACTACTGACATTTTGGGCGGGACCATTCTCTGGTATGGGGGCTGTCCTGTGCATGGTAAGGTGTTTAGTGACATCTAAATGCCACTAGATGCTGGCACTCTCTCCCCATTTGTGACAACCAAAATTTCTCCAGACATTACCAGATGTCCCTGCGGCAAGGGGATAACCAAGATGCCACTGGTGAAGAACCATTGCTCTAGAAGCAGCATTTTTGCTAATGACACTGAGAAAATGCCACCTGAGGTGGGAGACGTTGTTCTTTGGCTTTGCACGGGGTGGAATCAGGCCTCTGGTTCCCAGCCTGGCCTTGGAAGCTGAGCAGCCTTGCTAGAAGCACACAGAGTCTTGTCTTTTTTGTGGCCCCAGCTTCCATCCGACAGCCTGGATGTCATCCCTCCTGGCCAGCAGCTCCTGGGCTCCTGGGCTCTATATGCACTCCTGGGCTCTATGTGCACACCTCTGGGTCTTCTCTGTGCCTCTGTTTCTTCATCTGATGGGGAGTGGAGAGGTAGCAAGACCTCCTCGTCTGAATGGAATGTGACCACTGCTTTGCAAACGATGTTGGGTTGTGCAAACGTGGGCCCCAAAGTGGCCAGAGGGGATGAGTGTGGTGCCTCTGAGAGCCTTTCACACACTATTCAAGATCCTTCCTTCCACAAATGATTATCGAGCCCCTGTAGTGGGTCGGCCCTTAAAAGAGATGGGCCCCTGCCCTGGAGTAGTTGCTTGTAGTCAGGAGAAAGACAGTTAACAAGTAAACATGCAAAAGCAGGATCCTTTCAGAGAAGGGGCTGTCCCATGGAAAGAATCAGACAGGGTAGTGACTGAAGGGGGCTGGGCTGCTATAGCTTAGACAGGAGAGGTGCTGGAATGGGACCTGACTGGCGAGGAGGAGCGGAGCTGCAGGAAGCGTGCCCGAGAGCAGACTGCGTGGAACCCAAGGGCGTGCCAGACTTACGGGGGTGTGGGTGGCCAGTGTATCTGGGAGCTGGAGCCTCAGATTTTCGGGTGGCTGGTGTGTGGGGAATGGGCCATGGGAGGGTTGGAGCAGATGCTGGGACCAGCCAGATCCCAGGAGATAAGAGGGGAGAGGTGAGGCTGGGCCGGGGCCTCCTCTCCTATTGTCTGTGACTGCCAGGTCCCCTGGCCCGTGGGGCCACCCGTTCTGCCTGGGGTCCCTCTGCCCAACAATGCGCCTGGTTGTCTGTGGCCCGGCAGCTCAGCCGCTCCCCTCCCTGGTTAGCGACCGGATTCCCCTGCCGGCAGCCAATGAGCGGCTGTCATAGCGGTTCCATTTTAGATTTTATCAATGTGTCCCCGTCACCCAGGCAACGGCAGGCGCTGGGCGACCCTGTCAGTCTTCCTCCGCCTGCCTTTCAGAGCCCAGCTGCCCCCACCCCAAGCACCATGTGGCTACATGGTGAGTTTTCCCTCGCACAGGCCGAACAGGGATTCCGCCAAACGTAATTTATCTGGCAAAAGAGGCCGGTGTTTGCCTGTCTTCTGGCCCCCTCCCTACCTGCTTTCCCTGGGTCTTCCTGGCCTCAGCCACTCTGGGCCAGTCAGGCGGGTGCAGGACTGCCCAGCCAGTGCCGGCCCCACCACCCAGAGCCCCAGGGCCTGGTTGGAAGAACAGACTTGCAGAGCCACCATCAAGAACCCTAGCATCCAGGCCCCCCAGGATGATGGGCTGGGGGCCCCCACAACTTGATACAACCAGAGCTGCCTTGGTGTGTCCCAGGGACCCCCAGGGAAGCCCTCAGATGCACCAGCTAACAGAGACAGCAGCAGCATGAGCCGGGCCGGGCGAGCCGCATGAATGAGTTGCTAGGCTTTTGTGCTGGCTGTTCTTTGTATTGGAGGCGTGTACTGTACAAGCCGCGCCGGGCGGGCTGGGCCATGTGAGTGGGGGCCGCCGTGGCAGGGACCAGGGCGGGCCAAAGCGGCCGGTTCTCCACCTCCCACCAGCCCCTCTCCGTGTCTCCGCGGAGACACTACCGTGGTCCAGCTGGAGACCACAAGGTGAAAATGCTCAAGTTCAAGGCCTTTTGCCTGGATTACTGGCAGTTCCTGTGCCTACAGCCCCTGCATGGAGCCTACAAAAGGTAAGTCGACCCTCTGGGGAGAGCCTTGGCCACTAGGGCAATGGGGCCCGGAGGGAAAGTTCGCTCTGAGCCTGCCCGACTGCAGGGCTTCCTCATCTTGGCGGAGGGTCCCCGCCACTGGCCAAGACCAGTGGCGGCATTTGTCGTGGTTCACTTTGCAACTGGGCTTAACTGTTCTTTCCTCTCCCTCTGGCCTGAAACTGGTAGAGTTTCTGCAGAGAAAGGGTCAGCCTGGACTGCTCTGTGGCCAGGCACTGTGTTTCATTGTTCCGTGCTGCTGGGGTGAGCCCTAGGCAGGGAAGATGCACCGGTCCGGGGTCCTGGTCTTTCCCGGCACACTCGCTCTGACCTCGTGGGTTGGATGATTCAGGGGTTGGCCTGCCTCCTCCCTAAGCACAGGTTTGGGGAGGCAGAATTGGGGGTCCCCTGGTCAGGAGATCAGGAGACCGAAGTTCAGTCCCTTTCCTGGCTGTGCGATCTTGGGCGAGTCACTTTCCCTCTTTGAGCCAGTTTCCCATCTGTAGGGATTTGGACTCGATGACATGGATTTGGGGACTGCTCCCTGAGGTGACAGGGGCTGTAGGCACCCCAAGCCCAAATGTTCATACCCCCGGCAGCTTCTTCCGAGCATGTGTGTTCTTCCAGTGCACACCTTGGTCAAGAAAGACCTGCATCTGGGCCAGCAGGAGATCATCGTGGAGCCATCGCCATGGTCACCTTGAACAGCGTGTTATTAAAGACCTGGAGGAAGGAATTGTCCCGTCTATTCTGAGGGAATTAGTTTTTCCTGATTTCACACTCTGTGAAGTCTGCGGCCATTAGCATACGAGCAATTCTGGGAAAGTGTGGGAGCTTTTCTTCTCCCTTCCAGTGGGCTTTCTCCAAAGGGGGAGGGCACAGAGGGTCTCACAGCAGCTGTAGAAAGGAAGTCCCTGCTCTTGGGAGGGTGCCAGCAAGAGTGGCCTGTCCTGCGTCTGATTAGTGCAAGCCACATCAGAGAGGAGCCCGACACCCAGTGGGCCCTGAGCGCTGTGGTATAGCCTTTCACCCGACCCCTGCCCCCAGGCTTGCTCACGTGGCCTCAGGAGGGCACATCCAGCTGTCAGTGATTCAGTGTCTACCGCAGTGGGGCACTTTATATACTTAATTGTTCATCCTCATCCCTCCTGCAAAAGAAGCATTGAAGCCCCTGTGCATAGGTGAGCAGAATAAAACCAGAGAGCAGGCAACTGCAGAAGAGTGGCCACGGGATCTGACCCGTCTTTCCTGTCTCGAGATGCAATCTCTCTCGAATGTCTACAGTCTCAGGCCATATAGACGCCACAGTCCTGGGCCAGGCAGGGACAAATGAGGGACAGACCCTGCTCCACAGGGCTCAGCTGGCCAGGCACGAGTCATGGTCAGAGTCTTGACAGAGGAGCAGGGCTGGGTGCGGGGACTTCATGGAGGAGTTGACAGCTGAGCCAGGTGGTGAAGTGTCTGGAGGAGTTTGCTGGGCTGAGATGGGGAGCACAGGTGTTCTGGGCAGAGGGGAAACCACGTGGGAAAAACCCAGAGGCTTTGAAAGGGAAGGGTGTCTTCGGGTCATGGCAAGAGGTCATGGAGCTGGGAAGGGGTACCAGGGACTGGGGCTCAGGACCAGGGCCTGGGCCTTGTCCTGCATTCAGCGGGGAGCCCATGAAAGATCTTAGCAAGCAAGTGGCAAGCTGAGAGTCACACTTTGGGGGCCACGTGGTCCAAGAGTGAGAGGCCTGGCTCAGGCTCTAGGAGGAACCCGTGAGAGCGCCCTTTGTCCCCTCCCCTGACCTATGGAGGTTCTTACTCAGAGCCTGTGCTCTTGTTCTTAAACCCTGACTGTGCTCCAAAGACAAATGAGACTAATCCTTGAGGAGCTCCCAACCTACAAAGGGAAGAGACCTATTAACAATTCATGAATGTTAAGAACGGGGGTAAACAGAGGGTGCACAAAGTACCAGCAGCCTGAGGGAGGTCTTATTGGAAGGCTTCCTGCAGGAGGCGGCATCTGATCTGGGCCTAGATATGGGAGTTGGAATTTTCCAGACAGGGAAGGGCACTGTGGGTGGAAAACAAAGCATGAACAAACGTATGGGGGTGGGACCAAGCCTGGCATGGTGCATAAATGATCAGAGGTGAGGCTGAAGCCTAGTTGTGTGTCAGGGGAAGAGCTAGAAAGGAAGGTGGGGCAGTGAAGCTCAGTGAGCGTCTGTTACACGTGAGGCATTGTTCTAAGCACCAATTCTGTGCACTAACGCCGCGAAGTGGAGTCATGATTCTTCCATTTTCCAGGTGAAGAAACAAAGGCACAGGGAGAAGTAGCTTGTCCAAAGGCTCATGGCCAGTCCGTGGTGCTACTAGGATTTAACCAGGGGGTCCAGCTGTGGAGGCTGCGTGCTGCCAGCTGAGCAGCTCCGGCTGTCCACCCTGGCAAATGACATGCTGAGGGCTGGGGGCAGTCATCTTTCCAGCAGTTGTCGACCAGAAATGATGATGCATCAGCCAGGTGGGCAAGAACTCAGACTTTGTGGTCAGACCTCACTGTGGCAGGGAGCTTAGAAAAGTCACTTTTCCTCCACAGCTGTGTAACATGGGAGAAGAAGGATGCTTAGCTCACCTCTCGCACTTGTGTGAGGATTTCAAGGGTAAATGCTGGGAAAACACTGAATATACAGCACTTAGTAGGGGCTTTGCAAGTAAGTGGCTGTGCTCACCCAAATGGATCCTTCCCCAGGAAGGCTCTGCAAATGGAGCCACTTGGCTTTTTGCCTGATGCCATATTCCGTTGTTTAAAACAGCGATCCCAAACTTAAGAGCATGAAAGGGGTGTTTTGCAGACAATGCATAATTAACCACTTCTAAACACAGGGTGTGCCAGGCTCCCACAAAGCTGTTAATTATTCTTCATTAGTGATCTTAAATTAATGTAAAATAATCCTGGAGCTCTGCCAGAGGCTGGGGCAGGGGGAGGAGCGGAGCCGCTTATTTCTGGAAAGAAATCTTCACGGTGCGGAAAGAAATCTTCACGGGGCGCCTCTGCGTTCTGCCTTGCTTGCGGGGAGGTGCCTCTGTAGACTCTTTAGCTCTGGCCCAAAGGCCATTATGGGAGGCAGTGAGCCCTCTCCCAAGTTCCCAGAGCCCAGCTGACCTCAGGGTACTTTGGTTAATGAAATAGTTTAGGTGGGAGGAAAATGTGGAGGAGAGTAGTATACCCATCACCCAGCTTCCAGAATAAGCTGTTAGTGATGTGATGGACCACCCCTGTGGGCCACCCCACAAATCTGATGCCTCCCTGCTTCCCCAGAGCTAAGCCTAAACAGTCCCTCTTGTTTGGTGTGTAGATTTCCCATGCACATTTTTTAAAATTGCTGTAGGTACATAGTAAGTGTATATATTTATGGGGTACATGACATGTTTTGATACAGGCATGCAACGTGAAATACACACTTCATGGAGAATGGGGTATCCATCCCCTCAAGCATTTATCCTTCGAGTTACAAAGAATCCAATTACATTCTTTCAATTATTTTTAAAATGTACAGTTCAGTTATTATTGGCTATAGTCACCCTATTGTGCTATCCAATAGTGGGTCTTACTCATTCATTCCTTCTATTTTTTGTACCCATTAACCATACCTACCTCGCCCTCTATCCCCCAACTACCCTTCTCAACCTCCGATAACTGTCCTACTCTCTTTGTCTATGAGTTTAATTGTTTTGATTTTTAGATCCCACAAATAAGTGAGAACAAGTGATATTTTGTTTTTCTGTGCCTGGCTTATTTCACTTAACATCATGACCTCCAGTTCCATCCATGTTGTTGCAAATGGCTGGATATCATTGATGGCTGAGTAGTACTTCGTTTTATACATATATATACACACACATATATCTGTATTTATATATATACACTTATATATATACTTTATATATTTATATATACATATATATTTACATATGTATATATTTTATATATATACCAAGTTTTCTTTATCCATCTGTTGCCATGCACATTTTTACAACGTTGTTAACACAAAAGATTGTTTTACATGTTTTTAAACTTTAGATCATAGTATTATAAACTTCTAGTTGCTTTTTTAAAAGTTTCAATTATGGTAAAACACACATAGAATTAAAATCCACCATCTTAACCATTGTACAATTCAGTGGCATTAAGTACATTCACGTTATTGTGCAATCATTCCCACCATCCATCTCCAGAACTTTTTTATCCTCCCAAACTCTGTACCCATTAAACACTAACTCCCCCCGCACCCCCAGCAGCCACCATTCTACTTTCTTTCTCCATGAATTTCACTGCTCTTCCATATGAATGGAATCAATACAGTATGTTTTTATTGTTGTTATTTCGTTATTTCACTTAGCAGAGTGGTCTCAAGGTTCATCCACGTTGTAGCATGAGTCAGAATGTCCTTCCTTTTAAGGCTGACTCATACTCCACTGTAAGTATGGACCACGTTTTGCTTATCCTTTCATCCACGAATGGACGCTTGTGTTGTTCCCACCTGTTTGCTATTGTGTGTAGTGCTGCTATGAATGTGGATATGCAGATATCTCTTCAAGATACCACATGTAAAGCTACTTAGCACATATAAACACTCAAAGAAAGTAATAATAAATAAAAATAAATTGTTTACAAAAGCAAATTATGAAAGGAGCCAGTCAGACTGCATTCCCGCTTCTCCTGACTTCAGAACTGCACTGTCCCCTCAAGCCACAAAGCCACCCAGGTGCCCCCTGTAGAGCCACTCCTCCCTGGACTGAACTTCCCTGGCCAATAGATGAGGCCCGGGGCATCAGCTGTGTGGGGGGTGCCCGACAGCCTTGGATGAGCTCGGGAAGCTCGGCCAGCTTGTTTTTTCAGTCAACATTTTATTGGTAAGATTCATCTATGTTGCAATGTATAGATCTCATTGATTCATTTTCATTGGTGTATAGTATTTCATGGTACAGCCATGCCCCGGTCTGAGTATCTGCTCTCCTGTTCTTGTGTATTTTGGTGATGTCCCATTTGTCAGTGTTACAGACAAGGATGCAGTGAGCCCTTGTCCCTGCCTCCTTGTGCATGGCTGCGGGCATTTATGGAGGGTTTGTACCAGGATGGCACAGGAGCGTCTTCAACTTCCCTGGGCTTAGTGAGCTTGCTTTCCAAAGTGGCCCTGGCAGTGTGTAGCCTTACCAGCAGTGGGTGAGAGTCCCACGTCCCCACATTCTTTCTACACTCGATATTAAAAGCTAGGTGTTTTTTTTAATGTAAAGATGAGAGAAAGAGAGATTCAGAGAGGAGAGCATGTAAATGGTATGGGGGCACACCTGTAGCTCGACACAGCCCTAGGCATCCTGGAGTGGAGGGTGAGGTGCACATGTGCTGTGGTCTGTGTAGTTCCAGGCCCTCCATAGTAAGAGGCTTCCAAGGGTGGTAGGAACTCTGCCCACACGCTGACTTTGCAACCTCACCTTCAGTATGCCATGGATGCCGTTGTCTGGTTTGGGATGTGGGACTAGTTCTGATCACATAAGGTGCCAGCTGATCTGATGCGCAGGTTTCACAGATTGCTTCTATTAGAAAGAACAGAGGCCAGGGATCTCGAAAACACAGCATCTAGAAACTCACTTTGGGACGAGCTCCCCCAACTGCCGGCTCAGTAAGGGAGCTCAGTGGATGGGATTCCAAGCACATAGCCTGGGAAGCTAGCTGAGCTTCCTGGGCTCATCCAAGGCTGTTGGGTACCCCCCACACAGCTGATGCCCTGGGCCTCATCTGTTGGCCAGGGAAGTTCAGTCCAGGGAGGAGTGGCTCTACAGGGGGCACCCTGGGTGGCTTTGTGGCTTGAGGGGACAGTGCAGTTCTGAAGTCAGGCGAAGCGGGAATGCAGTCTGACTGGCTCCTTTCATAATTTGCTTTTATAAACAATTTATTTTTATTTATTATTACTTTCTTTGAGTGTTTATATGTGCTAAGTAGCTTTACATGCGGTATCTCTGTCAATCCTCACAACAGCCTTGTGAAATGAATACTATTATTTTTTCCATATTTCAGACAAGGAAAAACTGAAGGCATAGAGGTTAAATGACCAGCCTAAGGTCACAGAAATAGAGTGTAATTTATCAACCCAGGTGACTAACTCCACTGAGCTACACTATCTTGTGTCTCCTCCACACTAATGAATGCTTTCTGACTGCATGTAACTGTCACGGTTGTTATGATGGTGTAACACATCACCCCAAAACTTAGTGGTTTAAAATCCCATAGAACTGCAACTTGGGCAGAGTCTGCTCTACTCAATGTTAGCTGGGCTTTGAAGACTGGGGCCTGGATTCCTAGGAAGCCTTACTTGCCCCCCACCCACCCAGCCACTCACTCACTCCCTTCCTCACCTTGCAGATGCTACTGGCTGACAGCTGAGACCTTAGCCAGGGCTGGCAGCCAAAACACCTGCACAGGACTCTCCATGTGGCCTGGGCATCCTCACAACATGACGCCTGGGTCCCAAGGGTGAGCAATCCAAGGGAAAGAGAGCCAAGTAGAAATGGCCACCTTTTATGACCAGGCCTCAGAAGACACACAGCATCACTTCTGTGGCATGATCTTCACCAGGACAGTCAAAAAAGTGCTGCCCAAGCCCATGGTGAGGGACTTAAACTCTACACCTGATCAGGAGTGGCAAGGTTCTGGCAGAGCATGTGGGACAGGAGATGAGGTTGCAGCCAATGTTTGGAAATAGAATCTGCCACAATAGCAAATCACTTCTCCACTCTAACCCTCGGCATCCTGGGGTTGGGAAGAGGACCTAACAGGTGTGGGGGCACTTGGGATCCAGTGGCATTCAATCAATGGTGGGTTTTCTTTTCCTTAATGGAGTCAGTTGAAATAAAGTGTGGTGATTATTCAAGAGAGGGGGCAATCATTTCAGCTGGGGAAGCAGGAGAGGATTCTTAGAGTTGTAGAGCTGAGATGGGTCTTGAGGGATGAGGAGGACTTGTCACGTCCACGTAGGGAAGACAGCGTCCTTGGCAGGAGAGTCCTGAGAAGGATGTGCAGATGGTGCCTCGTGTCTGATGGAGTCTTTGGTGGAGGGCAACAGAAATGGCCCCAGGCCAACTACAGCAAAAAGGGAGTTTACTGAGCCACTCTTGGGAGTTCAGGGGACCAGCAGGAAGCTAGAGAAGTGGATTAGGAGCCAGGGCGCCTACTCTGTACCCCCAAGGGCAGGCTCACAGCTGTGAACAAAGCTCCCCGGAAGCCCACAGCCCTGTGCCGCCACTCAAGCTGTCAAATCTCAGGAGAGTTTCATTGGCCGAGTTCAGGTCCTGTCCTGCTGCTTGGCAGTGCTGGGATGTCAGTGGAGGAGGAGAAAGCAGGATGGAGCCTCCAGGGACCCTTGGGCTTCCGTGGGGCACAGGTTTCTGAATTCCTGCCCCACCAGCACTGTGCCCTGTCAGGGAGAGGCCAGTCCCTGGGGACATGGGAATGCTGTTAGGGGAGCCTGTGTGCCAGACAGGACCTGCATGTGGGCCTGTATTCCCTGCGATAGCAAGCATTAGCTCAGACACTTCCGCCGGCCTGGTGAGATTCAGGAGCGGGTGTAGGTGAGAAATACCCCAGAGGGGCAGGTTGACCAAACTGGCAGGGCCTTGAGAAACTTGTCCTCAGCAGAAAAGGTGCAGTGAAGGAATGAGAATCAAGCATCCAGAGCCGAATCCGGCTGGTTTAGAGAGAGCAGCTGACCCCCTAGTGCGAGTCATGGGCTGCCTGGCCTCAGTCAGCAGATCCTCACTGGGCCCATCCAGAGAGCATTTAAAGCAAGCGTTGCAGGTGTCAGCAGGCTCCGCACTGGCTCAGTCTTTCACTACGCCCTCTACTCCTCCCTGGCTGCCTTCTGTGTTAGCAAGATCCCACTGGTGGCAAGAAGCGGGAAACGGGTGTTAGGTTCATGGAGATTTGATTCGGGGAAGCATTCTTGCTGGGTCAAGACCTTACCAGCTTCTCACCACAAACACTTCTTGCTCTTGGTAACTGCTGGATTTAGCATATGAGATGAGTTCATCCCAAGTGACTGTTTGCACCTCAGCGGTTTCTTGGCAGCCACCTGGTTGAACAGGTCCTTCCTTCCGCAGGGGGGAGATCGTGCCAACCTGAGGAGCTCCACTTGCCCAGTTGACTCTGTGGGGAGACATCTGGTCCTGAGTGGTTGCAAGCTGAGTCCTTTGCCTGGCAGGGCCTGTCACAGGCTGAAAAGTGTCTCCCTGAATTTATCTGCTGACGTCGTAACCCCAGTACCTCCGAATGGGACCTTATTTGGAAATAAGGTCTTTAATGGGAGGATTAGGGTGGGCCCTAATGCAATCTGACTGGCGCCCTCATAAGAAAAGGAAATTGGGCCGCCTACAGTGGGAACACCATATTCATCTCATGTGTCAACTTGCCTAGGCCATAAAGTGACTGGATGTCTGGTCACACATTACTCTGGGTGTGTCTGTGGGGCGTTTCTGGATGCAATGAACATTTGGATTGGGCTGAGTGAAGCCGAATGCCCTCCCCAGCCTGGGCGGTCCTCTTCCAGTCAGTTAAAGGCCTGAATTGAACAGAAGGCTCAGTAATCAGTAAGAGGGTCTCCTGCCTGGTGCCCACAGGCTGGGACATCGGTATTTTCCTGCCTTCAGACTCAGACTGAAACATAGGCTCTTCTTGGGTCTCAAGCCTACTGGCATTTAGACTGAAGCTAAGTCATCAGCTCTCCTGGGTCTCTTGCTGACTATAGATCTTGAGACTTGTCAGCCTTTGTAATCATATGAGCTAATTCCTTATTTTTTAAAAAAATGTGTATACATACATATACCTATATATGCATCTCCTATTGGCTCTGTTTCTCTGGAGACCCCTGACTAATACGCCATGCGAAGACACAGGAAGAACACAGCCACATGCAAGCCAAGAAGAGAGGCCTCAGCAGAAGCCCACCTTGCTCTGACTTCCAGACTCCAGAACTGTGAGGAAACTCATTTCTGTTGTTTACACCCTGTGGTCTCTGGTGTTTTGCTACGGACGCCCCTGCAAATCAATACAGGGCCTCTCTGTCTTCATCTGTGAAGTGGGCACGAGGACCTGTCCTCGGGCTCGTCAGGAGACGCTGTCTGGGCGTGTGTTCTGTGCCCTCAGCAGAGCTCATGTGTCTGGTGTTTGGTGGTCAGGGCTGGGATTAGGGTGAGACAAGTGAGATGTTCACCTCGGCACAGAATTTAAGGGGTGCCAAAAGACTCAATAACCAAGTAAACAAAATATTGAATTTTAAAATAAACACAGGCTGTTGTTTATCTTGCAACACCATGTGAGTATTGTAAAGCGAGAGGTCATTTCCAAAGGCACTGCAGTTTCCAGGCCCGGAGGCCCTCGTGTGCCCTGCAGTGCTGGTTTTTGAGGGTTGACAGGGACATGTGAACAGATCGAGCAATGTGGGGCTTTATATATAATGTTTTAAAAATATTTTTAAAGCTTTATTCGTTTTTTCTACTTGGTTCAAAATATGGGGGGGCTATTTTGGTGTTTTAGGGGTGCACATTTATCCTTCTGTGTCAGGTTCCAACCTGGCTCCGTGCAGCGTAGTTGCTGGCCCTGGGCTGGCCCATCCGCATCCTGCAGGCTCAGCCTACGGAAGTCACAGCAGTACAGCCTCCCCCATGCTGCCCTGCACTGTCCGCTTTCACGGGGCCAGCCTGGGTGTTCTCCTTGGAAGGCCTTCCTGGGAACATTGCCCCCGAATGTGTGTGTGAGAGGCTTAAGAATCAGGGGTTGTTTCTCCGTAGAGGACCACATGAGGTCAGTTGGCAGCTCTGGATGAGCTGTGAGGATTGGAGAGTAGTACCGAGTCAATGTCAGTGCCCTCATTTTGAAAACCGAACTGTGATTATGCCAGAGAAGGTCCTTGTCTTTAGGAAAGACACTTTGAAGGAGTAAGGGGCTTGAGGTGGACACGTTACTCTCAATTACAGGGGGAAAATGTGTGTGCGAGCACAGGTATGTGTGCGTAGAGAAACGAGAATATGAGAAAGCAAATAGGATACAATGGTAACAAGTGGGGAACCTGACTGAAGGCTATACAGGAGTTCTTTGTACTCTTCCTGCAACTTTTCTGTAAGTCCGCAATTAATTCAGTGTCTAAAGTTTTAAAAACAGAGCCAGAGGTTTCTGAGGGCTGGCTGCAGATGCTCATGAAGTTCTCTACCCTAGACCTCCTCCACCGCATTCTTAGTCCTTCAGGTGTCAGCCCGCGTCTCCTCCTTACAGAGGCCCTCCCCATCACCTTGTCTAGCATAGCACCGCCCTCCCCTCACCTTTCACGTCACTCAGTTTTGTTTTCTTTGTCACCCTCACTGTCCTGGGAAACTATCTCATTCATTTGCTCAGCGTTTTTGTCCTGCATCCCCTGTCTGCAAATGTCGGCTCCATGAGACTGTCCGTCTTGGTCACTCCTGCCCCTCTGCCCTCTGTGCCTGGCACACAGTGGGTTCTCAAGCAATATCTGTGAACAAGGGAAAGGTTAGATGATCACAGTTCTAAAGGTCAGAAAACCTGGAGTCTTGTCCTTTCTGGTTATCCCCCGTGGACTTGCCAGGAGACCTGGGGCAGTGTCCTGCTCGCCCGTGGACCTCGGTTTCCTCATCTGTACCCAGCCCTATAGCTTTTGGATTGCGTGTTGCAGAAAGCCCCAAGGTTCTGCAGAGGCTGAGTCCCCCAGCTGAGCCCCTCCCTGCTGTAGGTAGGGGCCCTTGTCTACCAGCTGGGGTGGACCTGTCCCTGCCCCCAGGCTTGTCACCACCATTCCCTGATAAAGGAGAAGCATGTGGCAGAGAAAATGAGCTGCGTGGCCCTTACCTGTAGGCCAGTGCTCCCAGAAAGGTGGGTCCAGGTAAGAGTGAGTTCAGTTCTCTCCCTGGGCTTCTTTGTAACAAAAATGGGGCAGGTTTTAAGCCCAGCATCTTTGGCAGGAAACAGTATCTGTGTGAAACTCAATAACATTGTCTTGTTTTCATGGTAACCTTGTACTTACAGCAGATGATCCTAGTTTTCCATTTAAAGGAGTGATATAAGGTTTCCTTTTAAAATAAATGTATTCAGGGGTGAAATCCAACCAATGTATTAATTTGTGCATTGCTTTTAGCTTCTGATTGTTGAAAGTGTGAAATATGTGTGGAAGTGAAGATAGCTGCTTGGTGAAGGTGAACCTCGGAGTTGTAAGGCGAATCCCACGACTGTATGGCACAGCTTTGCGCCTTATGCTTGAGTTTCTTCCACCCACTCCATGCTGTTTTTCATGTTCAGCTCTCCCAAAGGGTCTCCAGAAATGTCTTTTTACAGCTGGTTTGTTCAAATCAGGGCCCTAACAAGATCCACACCGTGCACGTGTCTCATAAGTATCCTTTTACCTAGAGGCTCCCCTTCCTTTTTCATCCTTGCAGTATTTGTTGAAGGAACAAATTTGCCTGTGGCATGTCCCACATTCAGGATTAGGCTGATTGCCTCCCTCATGATGTCATTAAAGCTGTTCCTCTGTTACCTGTAGTTCCTGTTAACTGGGAATTAGATCAGGAAGCTTGATTAGACTCAGGTCCAATTTTTTAAGCCAGATGATTTTAAAAGAAAATATTTAATAAATACTAGAATGGAAAGAGAGTGCACCACAAAGATGCAGCGAGGCAGGGCACAGTGGCTCATGCCTATAATCCAGGTACTTTGGGAGGCCAAGGCAGAAGGATCACTTGAGACCAGGAGGAGTTTGAGACCAGCCTGGCGGACATGGCGAAACTCTGATTCTATTAAAAATACAAAAGTAGCTATGTGTGGTGGTACATGCCCATAATCCCAGCTACTCAGGAGGCTGAGGCATGAGAATCACTTGAACCTGGCAGGAGGAGGTTGCAGTGAGCAGAGATCGCACCGCTGCACTCCAACTTGGGCAACAGAGACTGTTTAAAAAAAAAGATTTTAGACAGAGCATGATGGCTCATGCCTGTAATCCTAACACTTTGGGAGGCTGAGATGGGAAGATTAGTTGAGTCCAGGAGTTCAAGACCAGTCTGGTTAACATAGCGAGACCCCCTCTCAAAATAAATAAGTAAGTAAAGGTGGGGCGAGGGTGGAGTTGGGAATGGTCTGGGAATGCAGGAAAGCAATGGAGCAGGTTCAGGCAGCAGACTTACCTTTACAGGTCTGGGTATTGGGAAACAGCCCAGAGGCAGCAGATGACAAGGGAAGGAGGCAGGGAGGCCAGTGAGGAGGTGAGGGCCAGCCCAGGGTGCTGCATTCCTCACCAGTCCTCACCAGTCCTCTTTGAAGGGGATTTGTGTGGATATGTGCACGCATGCACGCACACACACATCTCACACACCGCATGTGTGCACACACACACGCACAAGGGGAGGGTTCCTATTTGGCCCCCCTTGACCTGCATGGCAAGACCCAGGGAGTCAGGATACAGGGGCTAAAGAATTGAGGCCTGTCAGCACAAGAGTGGGGGTTGAAGGGAGCAACTTTCTTCTTTGTCTAAGGAAGGGGCTAGTGAATAGGCACAGCCTGCAACAAAAGGGATTTAGGTTAGACATTGAGAAGGACTTCCAAGTCAGCCGAGGAGAGCCATGTTACGTAGCAGTTATGAAGTGTGTCTCAGAGCAAAGCTGCTTCAGTTCAATTCCCTGCCCTGCCATGTTCTATCTGTATAGCCCTGGGCATGTCTGTGGACCTCTCTCTGCCTTCCTTTCTTTATCCTATAGATGAGATAGTAACAGCACCTACCTCATGGGATGGGCCTAAGCATTAAATGAATTAGTCACACATAGAGGAGTGGCTACAAGAACCATTCAGTAGCCCTTCGGTATCACCATTCTTGTTGTGTTGATGGAGAGCTGTGTCACCCTGGAAGTTTTAAAGACAACCACAGCCAGAAACTTTCAAGGCTAGAGGCTTAGAAGGGCAGTTACTGCATATTCGTGATCTTCTATATAGCTTTACACAGTGCAGTCACACAGCATTAGCTCCTTCCATTTGCTTCATCTTCACAACCCCTGGAGATAGATCCTATTTTTCTCCCCATGTTGTGGATTAAGAAACTGAGGTAGGCCAGAAGGTGTGAGGAACAGCTTGTGAGGATCCCTTGGCCAGTGCAAGTCTCAGAGTCAGGACTTCTGATCTGAAGTCCCAGAAGTCCCAGATCTGTGGCTTCCTTGCTGTGTGACCTCAGGGCAAGTCACCTCCCACCTCTGAGACTCCATTCTCCATCTCCAACAGTGAGGAATGAGGCTGGAGTCTCCGGTGCCTACGTTGTCTGATTTCCTTGCATAGAAGATCTGAACACAAACCCTGATGGTCAAACCCGGTACCATCTGCCCTCCCCATGGCTGAAAGGAAACGTGTCAGAACCCTCAGAAGGGACAACCTATGGGGACTGGCTGTCACTTTGACTGATTGCTAATGTCAGTCCTGCCATCTGGGATGCCATCTGTCCCACAGCCATGACACCTGCAGAGGTACCCAGTTCTAGGGTCTGGCTCTGCCCTGACCCCAGTTGGGGTCACCTTAGCAAGTTCTTGGAAAAACATCCCCCAAACAGCCTCCACCCAGATGCTCAAGAGCTGCTCAGGATCCTGTTTCTACCCTCCCATGGCATAACTCGATAAGATTGTGCAATTGTCTTTATACTTCCTGCTGGCCTAGCCTGGCCCAGCCTCAGGGGACAACTGACAAACAGAGGCCAGACGGGAAGCAGACCCTGGCCCCAGATCCCACCCTGGCAGGTCATGTCCCTTATCTGGGACTCAGTTTTATTTGCAAAATAAGGGCAGAGGGATCAAGTGAGCTAGTTGTTCGTTCACTCATTTGGCAGGTATTCATTCATTAACTCCCCCTCTGAGCCAAACCCTATGATTGAGGCATGAGAAATGGATACGCAAACCCCCTATTTGCCCTCCTGTCACTTCCAGTCTGGGATTTTCAGCCCTGCGGGGCTGTGAGGGGCCACAAGCATCTCTGGGAGCTGAAACAATCATGGGCAGCTTCCTGGGGGAGGTGGTAGCTAAGTGGACCTTGAAAGGCAAGAAGGAGCAGGGGATATAAGAGGTGTCCTGTGGGCCAGACACTCACAGGTGTATTTTATTTGGCTTTCATAGGATTAGCCTACATATCATTTTAAATTTGAATTTACTGCAAACATGTAAAAATCAAGAGCTTTTATGTAAAAACCTGGATTTCTGATATCTGAAAAATCAGAGCCCTTATTCCTGCAGAGCAGCCATCAGCCAGAGCCAAGCCATAGTTGTTCCGTTTGACCAGTGGGAGTGCCCCCATTCTGCCTTGCCTCACCATCCCTCCGAACCTGCTCCCACCGGCCATCCTTGTGTTCGTCACCGTGGATGGAACCTCCATTTTTCTAGTTGCTCAGGCCAGAAACCCAGTCATCATCTTCCACTCCTCTTTTCTCTCTCACCCCCTCATCTTCTTGATCAGACATTTCTACCGGTTCCACTTTAAGAATGTCTCTAGAATCCAACCTCTTGTCCCTACCTTCCTGTCCACCACCCCAGTCCAAGCAACAGTTCCTCCCTGGCCCCTGCTTGGGCCATCGCCCCCTTGTGGTCTCTTTTCTGCACAACAGGTAAAGTGAGGCCCTGCAGGCCAAGTCTGGCAACTTGGACGCTGGCCCTTTGTGCTCCCTAAGATGGACTTGGGGAAGCTCTTCTCTGCCTTCTTTCCCAGCTCCTGCCCTGAAGTGAGTGCCCAGCCCCTGCCCGCACACTGGGATATTAGTGGCCGTCCTAGGCCTGAGACAAGATGGTGGAACTCAGGATGCCAGCTGCCCGGGAGGCTGGGAGCCCACCACTGTCCTCCAAGACCCAACGCTCTTAGCATCCTGGACTTTCATTTTTCCGTTTGGAAAATAGGGGCACCCCAGCACCCCATCCTCAAAAGGCCAGTGCTTCTTGAGAAGGGGGATTCAGGGTTTTGAAGTTCAGCCAACTCGGTGTGTGTGCCTTCCTGTGCCTTGCATGGCTCGGCACCATTGGAAGACTGCGGATATAAATGACAAGTGATTTATTTTGTTTTCAGCCTCCAGAGCTTCAGCTTTAGAGTCAGATAGGCAGAGCTGGGTTTATATATCATCCTGAGTATCTAACCTTAGCATCTGAACCTCAGTTTATTAATTTGTTAAAAAAAAAAAGAAGCTGGGGAGATAATAATAACTGCTACTTCATAGGGTGATTGTGCAAAGAACTAAGCTGCGTAGATCTCCCCACCCACCCCTCCCCTGCTCATGTGAGCTCTCAGAGCAGTGAGGGAGGGATGCAGAGACAGGTCATCCAAGTGCAGGGAAAAAATGGCTGCAGTCCAGGCTCAGGGAACGAAGAGGATGCGGGGCAAAAAAGGATGGACTCCTGGAGAAGGGAAGTGTGTCATCCAGAGAAATGATCTAGTTCATATGCCTTCTTGATGGCACAGCCCACTGTGAGAAATCGTTTTCATTTGCTCCCTTGGTTCAGAAGGAAGGCCAGCCCCACCAGGCTCCACAGTTTTGTCCACCAACTCCTCAAGTGATGATATCTGGCACAGAGTAAGCCAATCAATGAATGTTGATTGGGTGAAGGAACAAGCCAATGGAAAACTGGCTTCCTAGAGGAGGTGTCCTTTGAGTTGAGCCTTGAGTATTGGGTCCTGTTAGGAAACATGGGTCACTACACAAACTCCCTTGCAATGTGGCCTGTGATGGGGCTGTGTGCAGGGTGGGATGGGGTTAAGGCAACTGGGCACCTGGGCTGGCAGCAGGGGGGAGCCCTAACCGGTCCTGGGCCAGAGGGTTGGGGGAGAGAACAGTTTCATGAACCAGAAAGAGAGAGACCTGAGTGCAAACGGCCACCCATCAGGACTGTGGCTGCCGAGGGGCACAGGAAGCAAACACAGAGCTGAGGCAACAAGTACCCTCACCTACAATTCTCTCCTCCACCTCCTGACCTCCTGCCAGGGCCACTGCTGGCCACCCCATCAGGAACCAGGAGGCAGTGGGAGCCTGGGAGCTACAGTCCTGGACCCAGAGTGGACTGGGGCATGTGGAGAATAACTGGCCAATGTGTGCAGATTTCCTGGCCCAGTGTGGACAGGCCTGGAGATCTGAGAGGGCTCAAGGGTGTTGTGGGGCCACTTGGGGGTGTCAGGAAGCTCAATGCAGAGGGAAGATGTCAAAGGGCCTTGCCCACCTCACCTGGTCTCCCGTGAGTGATGGTCAGCATGGGAGAGCAGGTAGAATAGGAGAGGCTGCACGGACCCCCATTGAGCAAGGAGGGGTCTCATACTGTCACCTGTAGTTCTCCAGGTAGGAGTTGAGTATAGTGTGCCCGTTTTGTGGATAAGACAGATATGGAACAGTGGCTTGCCCCTTAAGCCAGAGGCAGAAGTTGGAGGGTCTCAAGGCCCTAAGACCACAGGCAGATACATCTCGACGGGCAAGGAGAAGGCACACGTTCAGTGAGGCCTAGAGGCCAGACAGAGACTCATTGGCCCTCACTCAGCTTCCAGAGCAAGGGGCACCTCTTCCAGTCCTCATTCCCCCAAGCGGGGTCCCCTTCGACACTGTCCCCCCACTGTGCCTGCTGCCTTCCTCAAGTGTGCACAGTCTCTGAGCTGTGCCCTGCCCTCAAAGGCCAAGTTCACAATGGCATCAGAGTCTCCCAGGGAACAAATGTGTCCTTTCCTTTGCCTGGGCGGCAGTGACTTCATCTCCAGTGGGCTGTGTGAGTCACTGGACTGAGGTTGGAGGGCCAGCCAGTTCCCTGCACAGCCTGGCTTTGGCCTTGTGGCTGGGGAGATAGAATAGCTGAGGGGGTGAAGGCTTCCACGCAGACCTGCTCTCGTTTCCACTGCTCTTGCTGGGGCTCCCTGTGTCCTACAGGGCAACTGGCACTGAGCACCTAACACATCCCGGCAGTGCCAGGGGGTTTTTAGGTGACAGCTGGTATTTACTGAGTGCACTCTCTGTTTCAGAAACCGTTATGAACTCTCATTTCGTGGACTGGCCATGCTGTCCTGCAGACAGTGATGTTGAGAGGTTAAGTGTTATACCCAGGGTCACACAGTTCTGTAGTATCCCTCATTCCTCATCACGGCCAGGAGGGCAGAGATTTTTATTCTTATTTTGCAAAGGGACAAACTGAGGCTCTGCAAGAGGAAGTAGCTTGTGTAGAGACAAAGGAGTCAAAGATGAGTAAGGAGTGCCCTGTTCTCAAGGATGAGCCCCTGAGGAAGGCAAAGACAGATAAGAGTATGACATGTCCCCAATGAGTGGATGAATGGGTGGATGGACGAATGGACAGATGGGTGGATGGGTGGATGGATGGACAGATGGGGTAGATAGGTGGATAGATGTGTGGATGGATGGACGGATGGGTGGATGGATGATGGATGGATGGGTGGATGGATGGGTGGGTGGACGGGTGGATGGATGGATGGATGGATTAAGGCTCATTTGCAATGAATTCAAATTTACAATGATATGTAGCAACATATGATATGTGGATGGGTGAATGGACAGATGGATGGATGGGTGGATGGATGGACAGATGGGTGGATAAGTGGATGGGTAGGTGGATAGTTGGGTGGATGGACAGATGGATGGATGGGTAAATGGAGTGATGGATGGGTGGATGTGCAGGTGAGGAAACCGATGGATGGATGGGTGGATGAGGGGATAAATGAATGGATGATAGGAAGGAAGATAGATGGATATGTGAATGGATTAATGAATCTATGGATGATTCATTGGAGAGGAAGGTGTGTGGATGTGTGAATATATGAATGAGTGGGTAGAGATACAGAGGGTAAGCAGAGGCTGCTTCCACCCACAAAAGACACTGCGAAAACTTCCCCTATTAGGAGGACAGGCCAGAAAAACATTTGAATGGAGGCCCTAGTCTGTGTGGCACAGGGAACCGAGGCCCGTATGAAAAGTGATAGGGAAGTAATGTCCAAGGGAGAGTTTCCTTAGGTCAGTGGGGTTCCATGATGGAATGGGGAAGCTTCAAGAAAAAACAAGGAATGGGGAGCCTTGAAAGGTAGTGAGCTTCACATCACTGGGGGTGTTCAAGCAGAAGCTGGGCAGCCACTCCCGCTGCATGCTATGGAGGAGCCCCTGTGGCAGGTGGAGGTCTGCTGTGGTGGCTTGTGAAACCTCCTCTGATGACAAGGAGGGAGAAGAATTTGGGTTTCCAAGTCCCCCAGGGAGGCCACAGCCTTTGTAGAAACCTATCTTGCTTTGGGATTAAAAGTTCTTTCCTGGCTCGGGGGACGGAGAAGCATGCAGCTGCTAATCCTTGGTGTGGGAATCAGGCTGGAATCCGAGACAGATTTCCCATTCTGCACAGGCCAGGGCAGGGGGCCTGGGGACAGAGCAAGGCTTTGGAGCCCTGGCCCCACCCTCCCTGTTTCTGCAGACAGGTGATGGCCCTCTCTGAGCCTCAGTTTCCCCCTGGTGAAATGGAGACCCTGCTGCCCACTCTACATGATGCCCAGGGCCCTGCTGGGTGCCAGGTGCTGGGTGCACCTGCCCTTCTGGGGGACTTCCTGGGGGCCGTAGGTGGGGAAAAGTAGATCTGTGAACGTTGACCTTAATCTGTGAGTCATTATCCCTGGGGGCCCTGCCTGGGAAGCCCCAGCTGCCTGGGCTGGGCTGGGCCTGGGAGCAGCTGGCGGGGACCAGGGTGGGGGCTCAAGCTGGGGCCTCAGTCTGGAAATGCCCCAGACCCAGCCTGGGCCCAGACCCCAAGGCCCTCAGCTGCTCAGAGACTCCAGCCCTTTATCCCACCCCACCCCATCCCTACAGAGAGGAGCCAGCTTACACCCTGACTCCAGCATGGGCTCTTAGAGCCAGACTGCCAAGGTTCAAATCCCACCTCCACCAATTCCTAGGTCCGTGACCTAGGGTAAGTGACTTCCCCTTATCTGTGTCTCAGTTTCCTCACATGTAAACCAACACGAATCATAAAATCCACTTGATAAGGACATTGGGAGAACTGGGTGAGTTAGTTCTGGGCCTGAGGAGGGCTTAGGCCAGTTCTCAGGGCTCCATGAGCCCTCAGTAGCCTGAGGTGAAACTAAGGCCGGAGGGGGCTGACCACACCCAGCATCAAACAGCAAAGAAGTGGCCCAGCCAGGGCTGGAAACCGTCTCACCCACCAGCTGGAGACCCTCGGGGCCAGCCACTGTCTAGAGGATCAGCCCTGATTTTGTCTTTATTTTGCTTTGTGTCAACCCCAGGCTTTCCCTGGGAGTGAGGTGGCAGAGCAGCCCCTTCCTCCACCCTCATCTTGGCCAGCTGGTCGGTGGGTAGGGCTGCAGGCTTTGGGCTGCGGGGCGGGAGTTGGGTTTAGGCCTCTGGGGAAATGGGGAGGATGTGGGCCCGCCCTCGCCTCCCCGCCCGCCTCCCTCTCTCTGAGCTCGCCTCTCCCATCCCAGGCCAGCCTCTGGACACAGGGCCGGCCCCTGGGCTCCGGCAGCTGAGCTTTTCCTCACCGGCGGACGCCCCTCACCCATCCCGCCCTGAGTGACTCACTGCTCCCCTGGCCTGCAGCCACCACTGTCTCCTGGCAGGAGGCAGCGCAAGGTTGTGCAGAAGCCACAGGGTCTAGTGTGTGAGGGCCGCTTGGCCAGGAAGGTCTGGAGCAGCTAGACAGGACCAGGGCACAGAGGCTGGCTGGCAGATAGTGGGGCCTGTGGCTCAGCCCTGCAGTGGCCAGTGGCAGCTGGTGCCTCCCCTTTCCCCTGACTTTGGGAGCTTTTCTTCCTTCTTCCCACCATGAAGAAGAAAGGGACTTGAGAATCTGTGAAGAGAGCCGGTCCCCGGCCAGGAGACGCTGGGTGGTGGGGCAGTGGTGGTGGGCCCCTCAGCCACTCGCTCCTCCACCGAGCCAGGCATGAAGGGGGATGGCAGTGCCGTGTGGAGCCTTATGTGGAAGTACTGCATCTCTGTGAGGACACTCAGGTACCGGGACGCGTGCGTGGCTGCTCTGCCTGGCTGTCGACTGTTGGGCTGGACGGTTTGCATGGCTGTACAGGGTCCAGGAAGGAGCTGGGATGGAGGCAACCAGAGCAACTTTCAGGCTCTGGTGAAGCGGGAGGAAGAGAGTGGAACAATGGCCAGGGGGTGTGCAGCATTTGCCTGGGACCCAGAGCACCCATTCAGGAAAGGAACACCAGGGGCAGGTACAGCATGTGTTACATAACATGCTGGCACTGGGCACAGCTGTGTGACCCTGGCCCTGCCCCACAGCCTCTCTGAGCCTGTTACCCACCAGCGAAATGGGGCTCACACTCGTCCCTTCAGCGCTTGGTGGAGTGATTCTTTCGTGTGACTGTAAATGTCAGTCACTGAGTGGCTGAGGGCTCAACCCGGACTCAGGCACCAGGCTGCCCAGGTTTAATGCTGGCTTTGGCATTGTTAGTGGTATGAAGTGGCTTCACTTCTCTAGTCAAAGTTTCCCATCTGCAGATCCTTTCAGGATTGTGTGAGGATTTAGTGAGGTAATACATACTAAGATCAGGGCCCGGCGCGGCGCCAGCATGCAGTCAGTGTTGGATACGATGACCCTTGCCGTTGAGCTTTCTCCCCAGCTGGACAGCTGTGGGGGGCGGTGGGGGTGTCTGGAATGGTGCCTGCATGGTGGGAATGAAAGGGTGGAGCAGCGCTCCTTGGCCCCCTGGGGAGGGGACACCACCCGTGATCGTTCCAGCCTCTGCAGCTGTCAGAAGGAAGGAGACAGGGGCTCAGGAAGCCAGGTCCCGTGTGATCTTAGGCAAGGCTGGGGTCTCCTCATCTGTAAAGGGGAACTATATGGGGCCAGAATTTGTATATGGAAGGGCTTAGAGGCAGCCACCTATTTGGAAGATGTTGTTTGTACTTGGATACCGCCTAAGGGCGTATTTTTTTATTTAAAAGGGTGGACTTGCAACAGGTACAGGATTGAAAGATTGTCCCTCTTTCTGCCCTCACTATCTGGTGTATAAACTTTATAAACATTCCTTCCTTCTTTCCTTCCTTCCTTCCTTCCTTCCTTCCTTCCTTCTTTTTTGCCTTTCTTCTATTTATCCTTCTTTCCTTGTTTCTTTCCTTTCTTCTTTCCGTCCCCAAATACTTGTGACAGCTTACAGAAAATACCTGAAATAAAATAATTAATAAAAAACATCACAAGCCAGGCATGGTGGTGCGTGTCTCTAGTCCCAGCTACTCGGGAGGCTGAGGCAGGAGGAATGCTTGAGCCCGGTTCAAGTGTAGTGTGCGATGATCATGCCTGTGAATAGCCACTGCACTCCAGCCTGAGCAACACAGTAAGACCTCATCTCTGAAAAAAAAGAATCCAGAGTGGAAAAAGCACAATTTAGAATAGGATGTCATGAGTTAGGATAGAAAAATAGAACAGAACAGATATATGCAGGGTCCTGAGGTTCTTCTGTTGGGGCAAAAATTGCCAAGTTTCCTGGCAGCCAAAGGGAAAGGGGAAACCCAGCCACGCAGTTTACTCCCACTGTAATAAGAAACCGTAATTACAGTGGCCACAGTTGTCTCTGCTGCTGGATGAGAGTGTCTGGGGCCCTGGGCCTCAGCCTCAATGGCGGGCCTTGGGCCTGGGCAGGTTTGAGGGAGCAGGGCAGACAGTGAGGGCTGAGGTGTTCTCTTGGGACGAGGATGCCGGCTGGCTGTGGGAAAGGAGAGAGGCAGAGTTCAGCCCTGGAGTGAGTCAGCAGCTGCCTGCCCCTGCCCCAGACCCCGGGATAGACCTCCTGGGTGGGTGACTTGGGAGCTGGGCCAGGCGGCGGGTGAGTCCTGGACTTTGGTGAGTGCTCCATGTGCTTTTCCTTGTGACCACAGTTGTATTTTCCTGAGTCCCGTTCTGTCCCAAGGTTTCCAGGGATTGGCACTTTGGAAACCTCAGGACTTGTTGACAGAATGCAGAGGGCTCAGCACTGGGAGACCCACCATGCCCTGTCCAAGGGTGATTCGCTCGCTCCCTCTTGGCTACCGTTTGCCCATATGGTCTGTAGGAGAAGCAGCAGTGCCTCACAGAGGCTGGCATACTGGCCTCCCTGTGCCTCAGTCTCCTCATCCACGAAGTGTGGGGATAATGGCATGGCCACCTGACAGGGCTGTGGGGCAGGGCCTTACAGGAGGGTTTGTGGCTGTCAAGTGGTGATGAGCAGGTAGCTTCACAGGGGTGTCACGAGCACTGGCAGGTGGCCTCCTCACCACCAATGAGAGGAGAGTGGCAGGGTGGGTGTGGGCACCATAATTGGCACTGGGTTTGTCCCAGACCCACTCTTAGCACCCATAAGTGCCAGGCACCCCTGTGGTTAGCTGGGGAGGATGGGCCTTGGGCTCCAAGAGAAGCACTCTGCCCTCCTGACCCCTACCCCATTCTGTTGAGAGCCCCTGAAAGGACTAAGGCCACGCCCCAACCAGCCAGCCAGCCAGGAGCAGGCCCTCTGCGGATCCCAGCCCCCTCAGCTGCCAGGGAAGCCCTGAGTCAGCAGGTCTGTGGCCTGAGGCGGAGCTGCCGGCGGCCACAGGGACAGATTGGAGGGTTGTGATCGGACAGCGCATAGTTTTCCACTTGCGTCTTCAGATTCCCCTCCGAGTGAGCCTATTGCCCTGGCTGGGTCCCATTCACATCTGGAAAAGCGAGAGGTGTGTGTGGAGCAGCTGTGGGCCTGCCAGCCCTGGCCCTCTGCCTAGGGGTTTGGTGATCACAGTCAAGGAGCCAGGAAAAGGGTCTCTGGAACTTTGGCCCGAGGACTCTGAGAGGGATGATCCTGGCTGCAGGCTGTATCCTGGACAGAACAACTTGGGAGCTGGGTACCCCAGGGTTTAGAGCCCACAACGGTAGGTTGTGAGATGTGCAACCCTCAGGCAAGTTGCTAAACCTCTCTGGGCTTGTTTCCTCACCTGTAGAGTGCGGGGGGAGCCATGACAGCTGAGCGGGCTTCTTGGCAGGTCACCACTGGGTTCTGTTGGCTTGGCATCCAGCAGGGTGCATGGTTGTGGCACCCACTCCTTGTCCTCTGAGTCTCAGCATGGGGGCTGGGGCAATAGCATGATGAAGTGAGAAGCACACAGGCTCAGAAGTCAGGCCGACCTGAGTTAAAAATTGGGCTCAGCCCCTTCCTACCTTGAAAGTGACTTTTAGAGATGTTCTGAAGCTTCTATGAGATGATGCCTGGAAGCCTGCCCTGGCTGCAGTAGGTGCTGCTAAGGCATTGGCTGTTTGTATAACAGGCAGCCTCCCTGAGCCTTTGTTTCCCCACCTGTGAGATACGTGTGGGGATACAGTAGTTCTGGAGGGTGGATGAGACCCTTTAACAAGCTCCCCGCCCCTCACCTCCCTGCCTCTTCCCTGGCTGGCCTTTCTCTGGGCACTCACCTCTGGGCCCCTGGCAGACAAAGGCCTTGCTCTGGGTACAGGGCAGTGCCCTGATAAATCCACAGCCCCTCTCAGGTCAGGCAGGAAGATCACTTTTGCATCTGGCATTATATTGGAAAAGAAAGATCGTTTTGTGCCTTGAGAGCCAATGGGGCGTTTGAGCCTCTTGATGGGCCAGGGCAGCTCGCTCAGAACACATGGGGCCCAGGGTACTGGTTGGTGAGGAGTGGGGTGGCCTTGGCTTCCCTGGCCCTGCCCCCCTCTGGCTTCCCACCGTGGCTGCATCTGGGCAGGAGGGCCGTGAGCAGCTCAGCTGGCAGCCGGCCTTTGAGAGCTTCCAGGGAGCTTCCTGGACAATTAGCCATCTGATGCCTCTCTGCAGGACAGTCAGTGGGTGTTCCTCTTGGGACAGAGCGCTCACCACCTCCCAGCCTGGGCCATGCCTAGGCAGCTCTGATGCGAGGACATTTGTTCCCACTTGGAACTGGCACCACCCTTCCTACGGTGCCCGCTGCCACCCACCCACACACTGAAGTGGCCTGGCCCTGCGCTCTGAGCCTCACAACCCATCTGCTCCCCAGCTCTGGACAGCCTGGAGAGACCAGAACTCCCTGAGGCTGAGGAAGGGGTCACCAGCCTCTTCCTCACCCATGCCTTCTGGACACACCCTGGCCTGTGCTGTCTATCTCCGGGAAGAGCCCAGAGCTGAGTTTAGGATGGGCAGGAGGTCCTGGGCAGAGCAGAGCAGAGCCGCCACTTCTCTGGCTCCGGGTACTGCCTGGAGCACACATAAATTCCCTCATGGCTGCTTTCCCCTTTCACTCATGGGCCTCCCCATTGCCTCAGCCCTGCCAGCCTCACCTCCCTCTCCTCAGTTTCCATCTCTGCTAGTGGCTGCTGCCCCCTCTCCCTGCATTGAGTCTTTGTGCAGGGGATGAAGACCTACTGTGTGCCTGGCACTGTGCCGGGTGCTAACTATGTGTTCCCACATCCAGCCAGCTAGCGCCCACCCTGTGAGGAGCACTATCTCACAGCACAGAGGAGGACCTGAGTCCAAGGCTTTTCATTATTGGTTTCCTCACTGGAGTTGTGGGTGAGGCTCTTCTTGGCAAGCACCGCAGGGCAGCACTTGTTGTCAAGAGCTCAGAGCCCAACAGCAAGGCGGCATGGGCATGAGCCACTCTGGCGCATGGGAAGAGGCTTTCTTCCGTTGGTCAGCAAGCAGTTTGCTGAGCACCTATTGGGTGCTGACCCGGGCTAGACCCTGGGGATACAGCAGTGAGTGAGGGGAACACTCGGGCCTCCTGGAGCAGATAGATGTTCAGGTGAGAGAGAAACGATAAAGAGAAAATAAACAAATGAAGATGCCTTCAGGCAAGGATCAGTGCCAAGAAGATAAAACTGGGAGGGATGATGGAGTGATCAGGGGAGAGGGAGCCACATGGCCTGGGGAGGTCAAGAAAGGCCTCTCCCAGTGGCAATCAGTGGACGAATAGATAAACACAAGGTGGTCTGTCCATAGTGTGGCGTATTATTCAGCCATAAAAAGGAATGAAGTTCTGGCACATGTTACAGCACAGGTGAACCTTGAGGACATCATGCTAAGTGAAAGAAGCCAGACACGAAAGACCACAAAGCGTATGGTCCCATTTCTAGGAAATGTCCAGAACAGGCACATCTATAGAGACAGGAGGTAGGTTTGTGGTGATCCAGGGCTGGGGAGGGGTTCTTTTTGAGGGATGAAAATGCTCTAAACATAGATAGTGGTGACGGTTGCACCCCTCTGGGAATATACTATTAATAAAATCATTGAACTATACAATTTAAATGGGCGAGTTATATAGTGTGTGAATTATATCTTAATAAGACTGTTTGAAAAGAAAACAAAGGCCTGTCTGTGGCGGTGGCCTTACATTGAGAATGACAGGGAGGAGTGAGTTTATAAGGACCTTAGGGAAGAGAGGGCAGAGAGAGCAGCCGGTGTGAGGACCCTGAGGTCTGTGTGCACCTGCAGGAGAAGCATGGAGGAGGAGGCCAGCAGGGGTCAGGAGGGAGGGAGGGAGGAGCAGGCCGGCAGGGGTTGGGAGGGAGGGAGGGAGGGAGGAGCAGTCCCCGTGGTGGCAGGGCCAGATCCTGGAGAGGGCTTGAAAGTTGACTGGGGCGGGAGAGCCACGGCTGGGTAACATCGCTGTGCTTTCTGTTTTAAAACTGTCACCCGGACTGCTGTGAGGAAATGAGACTGTGGAGAGGGAGTGGTGGGGTGTGGGGGGCAGGGAAGGCCGGTTGAGATGTGGCGGCTGGCCACTGTTTAGATGAGAGATGACAATTGAGATCCAAAGAAGGAGACAGACAGACTGGCCGGCGGTCGCACTGGGAATTCAGACAGGGACAGAGCACTCCTGGCGGGGAAGAGGCTTCCTGGAGGAGGGGCCTGGGCCTGGACACTGGGAATGTCAGGATGGGCTGGTGGCGGCCCTCTAGATGGCACCCCTATGGGGGATGTGGGGTGCCCTGCCTGGCCATGGGGAGACAAGGCTGGCCACCCTACCCTGGCACCCACCCTGGGTACCCTTTGGGCCCAAGCTGCTAAGTAAGTAGGGCACCCTCTCTCCAGGGACCCCGTCACACTGCCTTTGTGCTGCCGGCTCCGGCTGGCCCTCCGTGAGAGTGTAGTGCCCGTGTGGCCAGAGACCCAGCAGGGGCCTGGCACTCTGAACAAACCAGCCTGCCTGGAACTTGAGTGGCCCTGAAACACAATCAGCCACCAGAGACTAGCCAGGGAGGTGGTTGTATTATTTATTAACTGGGGCTTGCCCAGTGAAGCCATTTGGGCTTGCCAGACCTGGAAGAAGCCCCCTCAGCAGTGCCTGGGGGCCTTTTGGAGGGCAGGCGGGTGGGGGCCCCGGGGTGCCTGGCACCCTCTCCCCTGGGTGTGGTTTCCTGGATGCCGACTGAGCAGGGAGGAAGTCAGACGTCAGGACCTGCTGTGGGGATGGACCCACAGCTCATCCCCTGGGGCCGCAGAGGCAGGCCAGCTGCTGGGGTTCCAGGGACACCTCCGCCCCCTCCACTTTGAGACTGTGAGTACCACCCACCTGGCCCGGGGAGGGGACCTCAGCAGCCCTGAGAAACCTGTGAGGGGCTGGCGACTGTCAGGGCAGCCTGCCGTGGTGAGGGTCTTGGGGGCTGTCGTCAGAGTTTTCACTGTTTCTCAGAGCTGTATTCTGTGACCCATTTCTCACTGCCTGGAATGCACACAGGCCCGCCCTGGGCCCAGGAACACCAGGTGTTTCCCCACAGCAGCAAGGGGAAGTTCTTTAGCTCCCCTGCGCATTAGACCAGCCCCAGACCCTGTTAGGACTGAGAACCAGGGCCCCGAAGCCCACCTGGATGGCTGGGAGTGTTGGGTCTCTGCCTAGGGCCCTCACAACCACCCTGAGAAAGATGGACTTTTGACAATGCCCAGTTTACAGCCAAGTAAACTGAGGCCCTCAGAAGTCACACACCGGTCAGAAGTCCTCAGAGGCTCTCAGAAGTCACACAGTTGCCCAGGGCTCCTAGAGCATAGTTGGTGTGTTTCCTTCCCACACTGCTGCTCCCCTCAACCCTATGGTGCATAAACTTTGAGCAAATGGAGTTTTACGACTGAGGGAATACAAGGCTTCCCCAAGCTGTGCTGAGGAGACACTGCCTTGCACAAGTCTTCCCTGCCCCAGGCTCCCTGGGGCCATTTCCCATCTGGCAGTGCCCCAGTGTGTGTCCCCCCAGGAGACTCTTGACCCACTGACAAGTTCAGTTTCTTTCTGAAATGATCCAGAGTAGAACCTTGAGGATCTGCAGATCCCTGGGGCTGGGAGAGTGTTGGGGGATGGTCTCTGGGTTCTGAGCTGTAACCCCTGAGCCTGACCTCTTGGGGTCCTTGGGCCAACAGCCCCTGGCTCACTGGGGTCATCAGGGAATTCTACAGATGGGTCAGAGGAGGCTTTTGCCAACCCAGCCTCAGGGAGCAGTCTGGGAGCTCTCACTCCTGTTAGCCAAGCCTCCCCCACCCCAGCCCTGACTCTTGGGGGCAGGCAAGACGGATAGCCCTTTCCTTAGGACTGGAGCCCAACCCGCGGCAGATGGAAAAAGTGAGGCCCAGTGATAAGGAAGTAATGGGCATCTTCACTCCTGGCCCCACGCTGCAGACAGAAGGCTGCTCAGTGCCCTGAGGGGTCAGTCAGTCTGTCTCAAATCCCAGCTCCCCAGTGTGTCCCAGCTGTGTGACATGGAACAGATGTCCCAACATCTCTGGGCCTGGGTTTCCATATAACCCATGGTGAAAGTCCCCCCTTCCGGGGTTGCTGTGAGGCTTACGTGGGGAAGCAGGCCTCGATGGGGAATCTCCCTGTGGGCGTAGGTGACTCCGGATTCCCATCTCGCTGAGAGATTTACCAGGGCACAGTGCCCCTCAGGCTGGGTTAGGGGAGGCTTGATGACCCTAGTGAACCAGGGGCTGTTGGCCCAAGGACCCCAAGAAGTCGAGCACAGGGATTACAGCTCAGAGTCCAGGGCTCTGGCCTCCAGCTCAGCTACCTCCAGCAGGAACCTGCCTTTGTTGGACTCCAGGGTGCAAGCTGGGGAGCCTGGCCAGATGGCTGCCCACACCTGTGTTCAAGGCCCAGCAGAGGCACAGGGCAGAGCAGGGCCCCTGCTGCCTGCCTGGGGACCTCAGGCGCCCCCATCCTGAGGCCTCCTGTCCTTACCTGTGAAATGGCCAGGTGTAACCAGGAGCCTTTAAGCACTACATGACTCTGTGCAGAATTTCATGCACATCATTCATTCGTTAATTTAGTCATTCGACAAACATCTATTGGGCACCTACTGTGTACCAAGCACTGTCTTGTCTCTGAGAGTACAAAGGTGATAAACCAGATAAACCATCCCTGCCCTTCTTGGTGTTGGGGAGTTAAGCGATATATGACTAACGCAATGCATGCATGATAGGTCATGGTGGGGACATGTTCTGTGAAGGCGAGTAGGGCAGAGGAAGGAGATAGGCAAAAAGGAGGGGTAAGCGGTTGGTTGTATTTTTTTTTTTTTAATTGAGATGGAGTCTCGCTCTGTCACCCAGGCTGGAGTACAGTGGCGCAATCTCGGCTCACTGCAAGCTCCACCTCCTGGGTTCACGCCATTCTCCTGCCTCAGCCTCCCGAGTAGCTGGGACTACAGGTGCCTGCTACCACGCTCTAGGGCTAATTTTTTGTATTTTTAGTAGAGATGGAGTTTTACCGTGTTAGCCAGAATGGTCTCGATCTCCTGACCTCATGATCCACCGACCTCGGCCTCCCAAAGTGCTGGGATTACAGGCGTGAGCCACCGCGCCCGGCTGGTTGTATTTTATTTTAATGGACACATGTCAGCTATTAGAAAACACCTGCAGGCCATCAGGCAGCTGAGGGCTGGTTGGAGGGTCCACACTGTGGCCTTCACTCCCTGAGTCCCTTGTGGGCCAGGCCAGTGTGAGCTGTCCTCTGACCTGCTTGCAAGGGTGAGCTCATTAGCCCTATCTGAGGGATTTGCAAACCAATGCCCAGAAATCCCAACCAGTGTAACTCCAGTGGCTTCTGGGAAAGAGGTGAGGGGACCCCGCCGGCAGAATGGATATCTGGACTGTACTCAGTGTGTGGGAGCATCGAGGTGGTTATCAGCTGGGCCTGGGTTGTGGTCAGGCTGTGGTTAACAGCCCAGACCTTGGGAGGCCAGGGCAGGCGGATCACTTGAGGTCAGGAGATCAAGACCAGCCTGGTCAACATGGTGAAACCCCGTCTCTACTAAAAATACAAAAATTAGCGGGCGTGGTGGCAGGCGCCTGTAATCCCAGCTATTTGAGGGGTCGAGGCAGGAGAATCGCTTGAACCTGGGAGGCAGAGGTTGCAATGAGCCTAGGTTGTGCCACTGCACTCCAGCCTTGGAGACAGAGCAAGATTATCTCAAAATAACAAACAAACAAAACAAAACAAAAGAGGCCCAGACTTTGGTGGGAGTTTCTGTTCCGCTGCTTTCGTAGCTAATGTGACCTGGGGTGTGTTGGGTGCCATCTCTGAGCTTCAGTCGGTCAGTGAGGGCTCTCTTAGTTCCAAGTGACAGAAAATCCGAACCTATCAGGCATAAGCAGAAAAGGGGTTTCGTTGCCTCCTGGAACTGCAAAGTCTAGAGGGTAACTAGCTTCAGGAATGGCTGAATCGCAACGTTCGTTTATGCATTTGGACTTTTCAGCTCTTACCTCTGCTTTCCTCCCTACTGTCTTCACTGTGAGGCAGGCCCTCTCCATGCGGGCATCCCTGGCTCTGTGCCCGGCATGTAGCAAGTGCTCAGAAAACATTAGACATTTCCTTTCATTCAGTCGTCGCCAGCCCTGTGACAGGCCAGCTGCAGGGCCCAGGCTGTGGTGAGCAACACATCATTTCTGTCTTGGGGATGTTCACAGTGCTCTGTGGGAGAAGGGACTAGAAAAGAGGAAATGACTACATAGGGCACTCAGGGCTGAGAAGGGGGTGAGCTCTGAGGCCTGTGGGAGCCCAGAGGAGGGACAATGGAGTTTTTATCTGGAGGGGTTCCCCGAAGGCTTCCTGGAGGAGGTGGCAGATGAGCTAGATTTTAGGAGCAATGGAGGAGGTGGCCTGGTGAGTGGCAACTAAGGGAGCAGGGGCCTAGGATCGGGTTCAGGACTCACACCCAGTGGGGCTGACCTGGCTGTGCTAGGTTCTTGGAAGTCCTGGCTGAACTCAGAGAATTGGTTCTTGGGCCATGCTGGGGGTGGAGGCGAGTAAGCCTACATGTAGGTGAAAGGTAGCCCCAGCAGCAAGGCTGTAAGGAAAAGAGAGAATGAGCACTGAGTGAACACCTACTGTGTGCCACCCACCCTCCATATGTTTCCTCATTCTGGCCACTCCACAGCCTCTAGTGGTGCCTCATGCCCACTTTGCAGAGAATGAGCCAGAGGTTCTGATCAGGTGCTGGAACAAACCACCCTTCGAAGTGAGTCCAGGAAACCATTTCCCCCATGAACTTAGAATTTGAGACTCACTCATTGGCCAGGCTCAGTGGCCTCTGTTCTGCCATCGAGAGGCTGCTGGGATGCTACCCATGGCATGGCAGGGACAGATGGGGAAGTCACCGCGTTCAAAACAGTCATGTGTTGAAACACCTCCCCAGCCTCTGATCTACCGGTAGTGGCAGTGGAGGCAAACACAGCAAATCTGAAACCCGATGCCTACAAAACAGGAGTGTGAAGTGTGACACCAGAGGCCCCCACACAGAAGTGGGTGTGGACGGCCACCTGCCTGTGAGCAACCAGGGGAAGCCAACTTGGTGCTGAGTTTACACAGTGAATGTTAAAAAGACTTCTAAGCTGGTCCCAGTGTATTCACAAATAGTTGAGAAAGGCCAGGGAGGATAACAAGGGCTAGAATATAGGGTCAGCTCCCTACAGTTGCCGTAACCCCCTGGGCAGCTCCCTTTACTTCTCTGAGCTTCAGTGACCTCCTCTGTAAGTGAGGATAACATTTCCCAGAGTGAGGATTAAATAACACCATACATGGACATGCATGGTGTCGATGACCTAGCAATGGCTCAATGAGTGTCAGTGATGATTATCCCCATGTAAAATAAATTTGAATTTAAAATTTTAAAAATGGTCATTTTTGCATCCATGGACTTGAGCCAAATGGGAAATGGTTTGGTTCAGCCTCTAAGCCCCTACAGGTACACACTAGGTCTTTCAGCCTTGTGTCTACTGGTATGCCTGGGGCTCAGGAAATGCACACAGTGTGTTAAAACCAAGTTTGAATTTGTCAAATCCCAAGTCAGTCCAGGATGTTCATTTCTTAAATGATACAGTGAGAGAAAGTTTTTTGAAGATGAAAAAGAAAAAAAAAAGTGAATTTCACTCTGGAGAAATAAGCAGAGTGATGGAGGTAGATGCCACTGACAGAGTGGAGGAGGAAGCGTGGGGAGGCTTCCAGGAGGAGGCAAGCTCTAGTCAGCAGGCACCGGTCAAGTGGGGAGTAGAGGAGAGTTTGGGTAGAAACTGTAGGTCGAGTCCCCATGGTGTGTTTGGGAAACAGCAGTCTTGGGTGATACCTGTATGGAAGGGATGAGGGCCAGAGTTCAGGACAAAAAGGAAGGCAAGTGGGACCCAGAGCCCAGGGTGCTGGCCTCCCTGCAGGCACAGAGGATCTGCCAGGAGCTTTTGAGCAGGGAGTTTTATTAACCAGTATTTGGTTGATTAAAAAAAAGAGGCACCTCAGACTGGCTTGACTGGCTTAAGGTAAAGGCTGAATTTATTGCCTTCTGTTTCTGAAACAGACAGGACTTCAGGTACAGTTGGATTTGGGGGCTCAAACCATGACTCCAGACACCGGCCTCTTTTTCTCTTCTTCCATCTCTTTGACTTCATTCCCAGACAGCCTTTCTGCCCAGATGGCCTCAACAGCTCCAAGTCGACAATTGTCATATCCAGGCAGAAACTGTTCTGACAGAATCAACTCTCCCTGGTTAGCTTAGACCACATACCCATCTCTGGACCAGTCACTTGAGCAGGGGGGATGAGCTACTCTCTCTGATAGACCAAGCTTGGTACTGCATTCAGCCCTGGAGGTAGCTGACCCAAATTAGATGGACTGGGAATGGAGGATTGGGTTCCCCAAAGAAAATTGGGGTGTCTTACCAGAAGTGAGAATGGAGGCTGGTCAGGCAGAAACATCCTGCATCCACCACTGCGACCTGCTAAGACTTGTGGGCTGGTCGATCCGCTACTGTGACCTGCTAAGACCTGACGGCTGGCCAGTCCACCACTGTGACCTGCTAAGACCTGCCAGCTGGCCAGTCCACCACTGTGACCTGCTAAGACCTGCCGGCTGGCCAGCTGAGCCATGTGATCTGCCATGCATCATCCCTTCAGGTCAGCCCCATGAGGTAGAGTTTGTTATGATCCCTATTTTGCAGATGAGAAAACTGAGGCTTAGAGAGACACAGTCAGTTGCCGAAGGTCACACTGTTAGTAAATGTCCTCAAATCCCAAATCAGCTTGACCTGAAGCCCAGAATCTTAACCACGTGCTCCACTGCCTTACAGCAATCAGCAAAGAGTTTGAAGAGGATGCCTAGGGAGCTTGGATGGAGGACAGGCTGGCAGAGGAGACTGGAGGCAGAGGATGGGAGTAGGAGGCAGGTGCCACACTGGCAGAGAGGAGGGATCCTAAGACATAGAGCTGTGGTGTGCTAAAGCGTGGCTCTCAACGCACTGTCAGTTTCACTTTTGTTGTTGTTTCCTTGTATAGATAAGATAGCTGATATCTAATCAGCAAAGTACACACACACACACACATATATATATACACATACTAATTATTATGCCTACTGGTTTCTGCTTGGGGTGATCTTAGCAGGAGGATGTGAGGGATGAGGGTTCTGAGCCTGGAAGCTGGAGTTATGCTTGGGCTGCGGACACCTGGGGCATTTCTGGGGGAGTTTCCCGGGGAAGTGGTCAAAGGGAGTTGGCCGCCCACCTGGCTCAGGGCCAGGGCAGAGAGCGGCTAGGATGGGGAAACAGCCACTCTGCACTTCCCTTTTCAGCCCTAAGGCTTCTCAGGCAAGGTCCGCCTCCCTGATGACATTACAGCATGTCAGAAATCAGCCTGCCCACACCCTCACGACACAAAGGGGAAGTCAAGGCAGCAGGCCACTTTAGCTTCACTGCCACCACATGGAGAGGTGTGGCAGTCTGGGCACCCGTCCTGGATTGGCTGTCACCGCACTGTGTGACCTAGGGCGAGTCACCAGGCCTCTCTGGGCCTCAGTTTGACATCTGCAAAATAGACCTATGAAGACAGAGCAGGCATATGAACAAACCTTTGCAAGTGACCTGACCCAGTGCCAGGCACTTCACGGGCTGTCAGGATTCCTTCCCTGTGTGGTGATCTCTCGGAATCACAGCCTTGGAACCCTGGAGGGGAGAAGGGCTGTCGATCTCAGAAAAGCAGGCCAAGACCCAGCTTTGTGGTATACAAGCCACGTGGCCTTGCACAAGTCACTTCACTTCTCTGGGCCTCCATTGCCTTATCTGGAAAATGGCTTAATAGCCACCCCCTCATGCACGAATGAGAGGGTTAACCGAAAGCTTAGCCCCGAATGGGTTTTGCTGGTGTATCTGGTTCCCACTGGGTTAGCCGGATATCCCCTCCTCTGTGAGCTTGGCTCCTGCCCTGGAGCCAGATCAACAGTGTTGTTCTACCAGTAATTCAACCAACGAATATTGACTGTGTGCCCAGCACCGCTCAAAGCAGTGGACACCAGCGCGAGACCCCCTCCCTCACAGAGCTGGCATTTGGGGGTTGGGGGAGACAGACAGGTGACAAGTAAACAAACAATCAAACGAGCATTTCCAACATCACAGTCACGAAAACGAAGCAGGAGGCTGCGGTGGGGAGCTACTTGGCGCTGGTCAGTGAGGGCCTCCCTGAGGAGGGCACCTGAGGGCAAGAAGGAGGTGGCCAGCAAAGATGGGGGCCGGCCTGGTGGCAGAGAGAAGAGGAGTGTGGACAGCCCCCTGGGGATTCAGGCTCAAAGGACAGAGGGTTTGGAGGCTAATGGCAGCACCCTCAGAGAGGACGTCTGGGCAGGCGTGGACAGTGGACAGCCTGACGGTCGCTGGTGGAGGATACTTACCTCATTCCCTAAACATTGGCTGGAGGAAGGGTCAGTTGAGGCTCACCTCTGAGCTTCAACGCGGGAGGGAGAGGTGTCCAGCTTGGCCTCAGACCCCAGACTGAGGGTGACGAGGTGGTGATGGTGGTGGACGGGCATAGCCAGGAGAGGCACCTAGGTTCAGTACCAAACTTCAGAACTGCTAAGAAGTACCTAAGTAACCCCGTTTCATCTTCAGGTAAAGATACTCAGAAGGCCAGGCACCAGGCCCCTCCTTGGGGTTCCTGGGGTGGGCTTATGGATGGCTAGTTCCTCTGCTTTCTCACCTGTCTTCCTAGAGGAGTGCAGGCTTAGAAGGTCAAAGCTGCAAGAACTTTGAGAAATCACCAAGCTGTCCTCCCATAGGACAGAGAATTCAGTGACCTTGGTCTGGGGAAGGGTGGGCTCCACTGGCAAGCTGGACGTGCTAGGGGCTCTGGACTCTGGGGCGGGGTACGGGTGGGGCCCCAGAGACAGGGAGGGATGGCTGGACTCAGCCCCAAACTTCCAACAGCCAAGAATTACGCTTCATCTGCAAGCACAGAAACCACAGATAGACCCAGAAGGGAGGGGTGGGTGGCCTGTGGAGGCTTTCGAGCGTCAGCAACGGAAACATGGGATGTTTTTCAAGTACAGAATGGGTGATAAGCTCTAATGTGTGTATGAGGATGTTCCCAACTATGATGTCATTCCATTCTCACAATAAATCTTGTCCAACAGGAATATCTGCCCTATCTTGCAGAGGGGAAACTGAGGCAAGCCACGTGACTCGCACAAGTTCCTTGCCAGCCAGAAAGTGACAGCATCACAATTGAGACCTAGAACCAAGCTTTCCTTAGGGACATGGAGGGTGGACCAGTGCAGTGGGTGGGGCAGGTAGAGAGCCAGGCTGGCCTCTGCCCTCCTCCCAGGGGCAGCTGGGCCCACAGCTCAGTCCTCTGGATGATTAGAACGGCCGGCAGGCCATTTATGGAGCCAGCCCCACCCGCTGTGTCTGGATCCTGCATACCAGCTGGAGACAGAGTCCTTACTACAGCTCCCCTGACCCTCTTCCTAGGGGCTCTGTCCCTCCACCCGCACTGCCTTGGTCTCTGTCTGCATGAAGACACGTGATTCCCTCCCCACAGTCTCATGCAGCCCCTGCCAGCTTCCTCTCCTGCACTCCACTCTTGTGAATTAGGGGTGCCCCTACCACTGCAAGGATGGGGGCCAAAAAGTCCTGGAGAAGGACAAAGCCTAGCAGAAGTGACTTTGGACAAGTGTCTCCTGCTCTTGAATCTGTTTCCTCATCCATGAAATGGGGAGAGAGATACCCGCCGGTAGCAGGGCTTTGTGATTTTGACTGCAAACGTGTCAGGAGAGGCCAGGCTGCAGGGGCTCTGCCAGTCAGAGCCCGGCCCAGAGCACAGATCCCAAAGACAGCCTGTCTCTGGGCTCCATGTGGGTCTCTGCTCTGTTTAAATGGTAGAGTTCCCCAGCGGCCCATGGAGACTGCTCATGCCCCTGCCCCTGGGCCCAGGAAGTGCTTCAGGGTGTGCTGCTGCCTCCTGGGGCCGTGGGTGGGCCCTGAGCTGCAACACCAGCTGGCAGTCTCTGGAGTGGGGGCTGTGTGCTCATGTGTTTCAGTTAGATTTTGCTGTGTAACAAACTACACAGAACATAGTGTCTTAAAACATTGGTGACTTATGATTTTGCATGATGGTGTGTTTGGAAGATCTGGGCAGTAGTGCTGGTTGCCTTTGGCTGTGCTCAGCTGGGCTGGAAGTTCCAAGAAGGCCCCCCTCCCATGTCTGCCAGTGGATGCTGGCTGTCAGCCAGGCAGCTCAGGCCCCTCCAGGTGCCCCCGGGCTCCTCCATGTGCCCCCACTACAGTGGTAGACCAACCTCCTCACATGGGGGTCCCCTTAGTTCCCTCCACATGGCCCCCACAATGGCAGACAAGCCTCTGACATCGGGATCCCTTCAGTTCCCTCCATGTACCCCAATCACACCTTCTACACATGGCATCTGAGGCTGCCCTCCCAGAGTGGACCAGAAGCCGCGAAGCCTCTTGAGGCACAGCCATCACCAATGCCACCTTCTCCTGAAAGGAAAGTCATATGTCCAAGGAGAGGGGAAGTAGCCCCCCGCTCCGGTGGGAGGAGGGGGACACGTCGCACCTCGGAGAGGCCTGGGTACTAGGATGGGAGGAATTTGTGGTCATATTTGGCAATCACAGGGTATGTATCATTAGGATTTTGCTGGGCTGTTATTTCACACAGGTTGGGGTGAGGGGAGTAAGCTCTAGTCATTATATACAAAGTCAAAAAGTTACTGTCTTAAAATTCCCCTTGAAGAGCCCTTAAGTTGCTCGTATCGGACAGAGTACCTGGTTTTGTGTGCACTGCCCCGGGCAGTGGCACTCTGTGTGCTGTGATGTGTGCAAATGCCTGGGCCGGACCAGGAAGGGAGCTGAGGCTTGTCCAGACACTGCGGCCTTCACCCTGCAAGGGGGACCCTCAAATCCTTGCTGAGAAGGGAGGGGGAGCTAAGCTGGCTGGCTCACCTTCAGGGCCATTTCCATTCCCCATCCCTACAAAGCCTCTAGAGCCAGGCTGCCCAGAACAGTAGCCACTAGCTATAGGTGGCTATTTAAATGTTTGCTGATTAAAATTCACAAAATGAAAAACTCAGTCTCCATCGCCCTAGCCACATCCTGAGTGCCCAGTGGCCACACAGCTAGCAGGTAGAGAGCCGGGCTCAAAGCCCTCAGCCAGCCCAGCCTGCTGTGAATGTCAGTCCCCTTGTCCAGGCCCCTCCTGCCTGCCTGCTTCCGTGGTCACCCAGCTACATGCTGACTGCCCAGGACTCCCGAGAGACTCAGCTTTGGCCCAGCTGCTGCCCTAGGGGACTGCTGGTCTGCTGGGGGCAGGCAGGCTAGTAACACTGGGTGCCTGACTGCGGGCCCCTAAATCCCCTCATCTTCCAGAGCCCTGCAGAGCAGGGAGCCCCGGGCTGCAGTCTCCAGCTGAGGTCCAGCAATACAAGTCTCATCCTCTGATCCTTCCCCCACACCATGAAGTATGGGGACTCCATTTGCACTCCCGGGCTTTTCCAGTAAAGGGAAGAGACCTGTTTATCATCAGAAATTATGAGACACCGCCTGCCCCCATGCCATGCACACCCCCCACGCACAAGGGTTAATATCCAAGACTGAAAAACTACAGGATGACAGGAAGCTGTTAAGAACCAATTTTTAGATGACTTTGGAGTCTGTGAATTTTATTTATCAAAGCAGCTTCTATTTTGGTTTGAAAGATGTTCATGTGTGAAACATAGTATTTGTTTGGTCTACCAGCAGTGTTAGCTGCACATATAGGATGAGAGATCCCCTAAAATAATTCAGGGGTTCCCAGCTTGGGAATCCGTGTAACCTCTAGGAGCTGGAGTCCCTGAGCAGCCCCAGGAGTCAAGGGCTTAGTGGTGGAGGTAGAGGCTACCTTGTGGATATTTGCGTGGCCAGCACTGTGGCTGGCCTGATGCCAGGTTTTTGGTGGGAGGTGAATTAGTCTCCCACCTTGATATTGCTTCCCCCCATCCCTGCAGTCCTTCACCTGGACAGCCCCCAGCCACCCTCCCTCCCACCCACTCTTGCTGATTCTGTTCTGAGCTTTGCTGGTGGAAAGTGTCCCTGCATAGATGCCCTGTCCCCGCTCTGGGCCTCTCGAGGCCTGTGGGCCCCAACGGTCAAAAGCTCTTTGCTGTGTGGAGGCAGAATTTGACTTTCTTATAATCCAAGGAGAGGGAGGAGGGAGGCAGGGAGAGTGCACAGAGGTGATTCAGACACAAATCCCTGCCCTCCAAGGCTCCAGATCTGGTGGGAGGCTGGGGCCTGGGTTTGGCTGAGGGGTTTCCACATTGGGTTCTCCCTCCTGCTGAGCGCTACCCTGACCCCCAGCTGCATCTCAACACCTGAGGGCAGGGATTTGACTGTGTCTGCTTCACAGCCGATTCCCCTTGCACATGGTGGCACCCAGGAAATATTCGTTGGGTAAATGACTGAATGAATGCAAGCTATGGCATATACAGACACGTGTTCTTACCCTGCCCTCTGGCTCTGGCTGTGTCTTCTCTTTGGGGTGCAACAGACATGATGAGCAGGGGCACCCTCTCTAGGAACTCTGTTCTCAACTAGCTCAGGGCTTTTTCTCCATTCAAGGTTCATAGATTTCCTCAAGGTCCAAACAATAATTTTTTTAATGTGTGGATTCTTTAAGAGTTGTAAGTTATTTTGAAGTGATTTCAATCTTAAAGAAGAGTTACAACAATAATACAAAATAAAATTCTCCCATGTACTTTTAACCCAAACTCACCACTAATAACATTCCACCAAATTTTGCTTTCTCTTAAAAACCATTTTTCCCCTTAGAAGCATTTGAGACATCACTGCAAACATGCCACGTGTAACTTTCACCCCTAAATAATGTTCCAGCACATAATTACTAAGGACAAGGACATTCTCTTAAACAACCATGGTCCAGTAGCCAAATTCAGGAAGTTTAACATGGACATGATACTAGGATCTCATATACAACTAACTTAAAAGTCACATTTCACCTGTTGTCCCAATAATGTCCTTTTTACCAAGTTTGCCTCCCAATCTAGGATCTTGTGTTACATGTAGTCATCACGTGTTTTCTTAAAGCTTTATTGAGGGATACTTTACGCTATGAAATTCACTCATTTTAAGTGTACAATTCGGTTATTATTATTACTATATTTACAGAATCCTGTAACCATCACCACAATTTTATTTCTAATCATTTCCATGACCCTGAAAATAAACCACATACCCATTTTCCCTCACTCCCTTGTGCCATCCCAAGTCCTCAACAACTACTTTTTGTCTCCGTAGATATGTCTTTCTGAGCATTTCATATCCTTTTGGAATCATACAACATGTGTCCTTTTGTGTCTAGCTTTGTTCACTTAGCGTGAGGTTTTTCAAGGTTCATCCATGTTGTAGAATGTATCAGTACCTCATTCCTTTTTTTTTTTTTTTTTTTTTGTAGAGACAGGGTCTCACTTTGTTGCCCAGGCTGGTCTTGAACTCCTGGCCTCATGTGACACTCCCACCTCAGCATCCCAAGTGTTGGGCATGAGCTGCTGTGCCTGGCCCTTCATTCCTTTTTACTGCTGAATAATAACATTCCATTGTATGGATACACTGTAGTTTATCCATTCCCTGGTTGATGGACATGTGGGTCATTTCTACTTTTTGGCTATTATAAATACTACTACTATGGATATTTGCATACAAGATTTGATGTGGACATATGTTTTCATTTCTCTTTAGTAGATACCTAGAAGTGGAATTGCTGGGTCATATAGTAACTCTCTGTTTAACCTTTTAGGAAATGGCCAAACTGTTTTCCAAAGTGGCTGCATCTTTTTGTATTCTTACCAGTGGTGTGCGAGGGTTTCCATTTCTCCACATCCTGTCCCACATTTTTTACTGTCTGGCTTTTTGCTTCTAGCTGTCCTAGTGGGTGGGAAGTCATATCTCATTGTGGTTTTGATTTGCATTTCTTTGATGTGGAACATCTTTTCGTGTGCTCATTGGCCATTCATATGTCTCCTTTGATGAAATGTGTATTCAAACCTTTTACCCATTTAAAAATTGTATTGTCTCCTTGTTATTGAGTCATGAGTTCTTTGCATACTCTACATACAGGTTCCAGTATCAGTTATATACTTTTCTCAGTTTCTCAGTTCTTTTTTTTTTTTTGGAGATCAGGTCTCACTCACTCACTCAGGCTGGAGTACAATGGCGTGATCATGGCTCCCTACAGCCTCGAACTCCTGGGCTCAGGCAGTCCTTCTGCCTCTGCCTCCCAAAGTGCTGGGATTACAGGCATGAGCCTATGCAGAGCCTTATCTTTTCACTTTCTTGATATGGTGTCTTTTGAAGTGCAAGTTTTTAATTTTCATGAAGTCCAGTTTATGAATTTTTAATTCTCTTACTTATGCTTTTGGTGTTGTATCTAAGAAATCACTGTATAACCCAAGGTCACAAAGATTTATTCTTATGTTTTTGTCTTAAGAGTTTTATAGCTTTGGCCGGGCGCGGTGGCTCACGCCTGTAATCCCAGCACTTTGGGAGGCTGAGGAGGGCAGATCATGAGGTCAGGAGATCAAGACCATAGTGAAACCCTGTCTCTACTAAAAATACAAAAAATTAGCCGGGCGCGGTGGCGGGCGCCTGTAGTCCCACCTGCTCGGGAGGCTGAGGCAGGAGAATGGCGTGAACCCGGGAGGCGGAGCTTGCAGTGAGCTGAGATCCGGCCACTGCACTCCAGCCTGGGCCACAGAGCGAGACTCTGTCTCAAAAAAAAAAAAAAAAAAGAGTTTTATAGTTTTAACTCTTTCATTTAGGTCTTTGATCAATTTGAGTTAATTTTTGTGTATGGTGGAAAGCATGGACCCAAATGTATCCTTTTGTGTATAAATAGTCAGTTGTCTCAGCACTTGTTTTTTTGTTGTTGTTTGTTTGCTTTTTTTCCAGACTGAGTCTTGTTTTGCCACCCAGGCTAGACTGCAGTGCCAAGATCTCAGCTCACTGCAACCTCTGCCACCCCTCACCCTGCCCCCAGGTTCAAGCAATTCTCCTGCCTCAGCCTCCCGAGTAGCTGAGATTACAGATGCACACCACCACGCCTGGCTGATTTTTATATTTTTAGTAGCGATGGGTTTTCACCCTGTTGGCCAGACTGGTCTGGAACTCCTGACCTCAGGTGACCCGCCCACCTCGGCCTCCTAACGTGCTGGGATTGCAGGAGTGAGCCATCGCACTCAACCAGCACTACTTGTTAAAGAAATGATTGTTTCCAATGAATTGTCTTGGCACCTTGTCAAAAATCATTTGACAATAAATTTTTATTATTTATTATTATTTTTGACCATTCCAGCTAAGGCCAAGACAATACATTTTTAAACATCATTTTTGTGAAGACGAAAACTCCTCCCCCATTTTAACAAAAGCATGCTCCAGGTCATCTGGACGACCTTCTACCAACTGAGCTCTGTTGCCTGATGTCCGTGGCTGCCTTTTCTTTATGAACATGTGGTCATCACAGGACCTTCCAGTGTAGCAGTGTTTACCATTGGATGCAGTGTTTCTTAAAGTGGGGCCTGATGGAGCTCAGGAACCATATTCTTAGAGGTCCATCAGTTCTTCAATTTGAGAAGCCCCTAATATAGAGCCATTTCTCAGATGGAAGGGTAGAGTTCCAAATAGGGAGCATGAAATGTCCAACCTCCCATGCATCTATCAAGTGCCCACAAGCCAGCACAGGCAGTGTGGGGTAATGATAAGAACTCACTTAGGATCGGGCATGGTGGCTCATGCCTGTAATCCCAACACTTTGGGAGGCTGAGGTGGGCGGATCACTTGAAGCCAGGACTTCGAGACCAGCCTGGCCAACATGGCGAAACCCCATCTCTACTAAAAATTAAAAAAAAAAATAAGCTGGGCATTGTGGCAAGCACCTGTAATCCCAGCTACTTGGGAGGCCTGAAGCAGGAGAATTGCTTGAGCCCAGGAGGCAGAGGTTGCAGTGAGCCAAAGTCGAGCCACTGTACTCCAGCCTGGGTGACAGCACATGCCTCTGTCTCAAAAAGAAAAAAAAAAAAAAAAGACTCACGTGGGTAAGCTACTCCCCCTTCCTGAGCCTCTGTTTTCTCACCTGTAAAATGGAGGACACACCACCCATCTCAAAGAATCTGCAGGAATAGAGATAGTTTGGATAAAGTATCTGGCACAGTGCTATCTGACACGAAGTGGGTACCAGTTCATGGAAGTTGTGTTTATTGCAAGCCTGGGGCTGTGCCCACTACCTGGCCCTCCTTCTAGCCCTCCCCTCCACAGTGCCTACTCTCCCCAGCAGAGCAGCCTTTGAGGGCCGGCTCCTGACTCCAGCCTTCCCTCTGCCGCATATACCTCACCTGTTCCCATCACCTGTCTGCTTACAGGGCACAGCTCTGTGTTGTGGGCACAGCAGGCCCTGTGTTGGTCCTAGAAAAGCAGTGATGAAGCAGACTCCATTCCTGCTTTCAGAAACCTTCCGGGCAGGTGGACAGAACCATTAGCTGATGACCACAGAAGAGTGTGGTAGCTGTTATTTTTATTAATAATAGCTAACATTTATAGAATTTCTGCTCTGTGCCTGGCCCCACTCTCTCAAGATGTACAGGACACTGTGGGAGCCAAGAAGATGATGTCTAGAGGAGGTGACATTTTTAGAGCTGGATTTAAAGGATAAGTTTGGACTTTAGCTAATATACAAAGAGACATGAGCATTCTAGGAATTTTTGCCCATTTGATGGATGAAAATGATAATCTCATCAGTATGATTTGTGTTTCTGTGTAAGGTTGTACATCTTTTTGAATGTTTACAGGCCATTTGTATTTCTTTTTCACTGAACTACCTGGTCAAATTGATTGGACATTTTTATTTGAGTTGTTCATGTTTTTTTATTGATTTGGAATAGCTCTTTATATATGGAGGAAACCAAGGGAATAGTATGTGCTAATACTCATTGATATGAAATAGTACAGTGTGCTTGAAAAGCATAAAGTTTAGCCTAATTTTGAGAGACATAGCTGAAGATAGAGCTGAGCAGGGAGGCCAATGCTAGTTCCTAAGGAGCTTGGACTTTATTACACAGGTCATAGGAGCTACAGAAGTGTTTAGAGCAGGGAAGGGATAGGATTGAATGTGTATGATTGAAAATTGCTTTGATAAGGGACAATAATGGACAGAGTGAAGAGCTAGAAGGGACAAATTGAGTCCAGAAAGTACAGGAGCTTGAATGTCCCCTGAAGAGTGTCTACCTGGTTTGGTGGGCAGTAGGGAGTCACAGAAGGTTCTGGGTGATGACCGATGGTGAACTGCAGAGACAATGGGGACTGAGAGTTGCCTGCTACACTTCCTGCTTTGTGGACAGCTATAAAGTGGGGGGGCAGGATGGAGGCCAAGGCTAATCTCTGGGTGGGGTGAGTGGTTTTGTTTCCCAACATGACTCTTTGTTCCCCTAGACATCCCCGCCCCACGTGAGTGCCAGTGCTGTGTCATCTGTCCCCACACCACAGGACTGACCTCCAACCCAGACAGACGAGACCATTGCCAGGGGTAACCAATAGAGGAAATATGAACTAAGAGTTTCCAGGCAGGGCACTGGGAATGGGAGAATGAAGAAGGAACAGCACACTGCCGAGCTGGCAGGGATTTTAGAAGTCATGCAAGGCAGCTTACCCTCAGCCCTGCTCCCATGAGCCCAAGGACAGGGAGTCCCTACCTCCCCAGCAGCCATTCCATATCTAGGTGGCTCTTCCAGGGAGAAGGCTCTGGAGCTGGTATGGCATCAGAGCTGTAAGGAGTCTTAGCACTTGTCTTATGCTTCTTGATAGAGGGGACCTTGAGGCTCAGAAGGGACACCTGCCTTCCTGAAGTCACATAGGGAGTCATCCTGAGTGGCACAGCAGGCTCTAGAAATCAGGCTTCTCAGTTCCCCGCTCAGAAATTACTTTTAAACATAATATTTTACAAACAGTAACACATGCATATAGTAATACGTGCAAAACATACTTAAATGAAACATTTCAGTGAAAAGCCAGTCTCCTTTCCACTCCATCCCCCAGGGCACGAAGATGTCTAGGGGGACAAAGCTTCATGTTGGGAAACAAAAACACTCAACCTACCCAGAGATCAGCCTTGGCCTTGATCCTGCCCCCCTCCCCCAACTTTTTAGCTGCCTGCAAAGCAGGAAGTGTAGCAGGCAGCTCTCCATCCCCACTGTCTCTACAGTTCCCCTGCGGTCATCACCCAGAACCTTCCCCAGGGCATGGTAACATGGCGAAACCATGTACCAGTTTCTTAAGCATCCTTGTCAGAGACAACATATGCAGGTACCAGCAGACATTCTATACCCCCTCTTTTTTTTACTACCAGATTTTTATTTTTATTTAAAAAAAATTTTTTTAAGAGGGAGTCTTGCTACATTAACCCAGGCTGCTCTTGAACTCTTGGCCTCAAGTGATCCTCCCACTTCATCGTCCTGAGCAGCTGGGATTACAGGCAAGAGTTACCACACCTGGCTTACTCCTTCTTTCTCACATAAAAAGTAACACACCCTACACCCTTTATTGCATCTACCAAAATATCTTGGGGATTGTTCCTTATCGTATCAGTCCATGTAGAAATGCCACTTTTTTGTTGTTGTTTTCGTCTTGTTTTGTTGTTTGGTTTTTTGAGGCAGGGTCTCACTCTGTCACCCAGGCTGGAGTGCGGTGGAGTGATCACGGCTTAGTGCAACCTCAGTCTCCCCTGGCTCAGGTGATCCTCCCAGTTCAGCCTCCTAAGTAGCTAGAATTACAGGCGCATGCCACCATACCCAGCTAATTTTTCTATTTTTTAGTAGAGATAGGGTTTCGCCATGTTGCCTAGGCTGGTCTTGAACTCCTAGCCTCAAGTGATCCACCTGCCTTGGCCTCCCAAAGTGCTGGAATTACAGGTATGAGCCACTGTGCCTGGCCCTAGAGCTGCCACATTCTTTTTGATGGCTACATAGGTTTTCATCATATGGATGTGTCTTAATTATAATCTGTTTAACAAGTCCCTCACTGGTAGGCTTTAAGGAACAAGAATACTTCAATAATTTTTATTCACTTTAAAAACATTTATAGTAATGTGCATTATGACATTTTGGTCAATGACACACCACATATACATGATGGTGGTCCCATAAGATGATAATACAATATTTTTACTGTACCTTTTCTATGTTAAGTTATGTTTAGATACACAAATATCTACTACCTGGACAAATTAATTGGACATTTTCATTTTGAGTTGTTCACGTTTTTTCTTATTGATTTGGAATAACTATATATGGAGGAAACCAAGGGAATAATTGTGACTAGTTGCCTGCAGTGTTCAGTACAGTCACATGCTGAACAGCTTTGTAGCCTAGGAGGACTAGGCCATACCATATAGCCTAGGTGTATAGTAGGCTGTGCCATCTAGGTTGTGTAAGGCCACTCTATGAAGTTTCACAATGATGAAATCACCTAAGGACACATTTCTCAGAATGTATCCCCATCATTAAGTGCTGCAAACCTGATTGTTTATTAAAGACATGTCAAGAAGAAACTTCAATTGGCCCATGAGCTTGTGTCCAGATAACCCCTGTTGACCTTCTAAAAATCAATTAATACAAAAAAATATACAATGAAAAGTAAAAGCGCCTCACATATCCATTCCATGCACCCCTCAGTCCTCCCAAAAGGTGTCCATCAATAAGAGTTTCTTTGTTTCGGCATGTTTGTGTCCTTTGGGAAAATTAGGAAATTCCCACACACATCTACAGAGAGCCTTTTAAGTTGTACACAAAAGGGATCATGATGTACAGTCTTCTGTTCCTTGAATTTTTCACTAGAAATATGACCTGGAGATCTGTCCATCCTAGGACAAAGTCCCAGCAATGGGTATCTTATTGAAGTTACTCCCTCTCCTACTGCTGGACTGAAGGCGGCTCTTTTCTTTCATTGTTTACTGGTACACACAGTGCTGTGTTGTCTGTCCTTGCATTTTTATATTAGCGTGCTATAGTAGCTTCGCCATACCCTTCCCGATTGGTTGCACCATCTGGCACATCACTCTACAGCATTTTTTTTTTTTTTTTTTTTTTTTTTGAGACGGAGTCTCGCTCTGTCGCCCAGGCTGGAGTGCAGTGGCGCGATCTCGGCTCACTGCAAGCTCCGCCTCCTGGGTTCACGCCATTCTCCTGCCTCAGCCTCCCGAGTAGCTGGGACTACAGGCGCCCACAACCGCGCCCGGCTAATTTTTTGTATTTTTAGTAGAGACGGGGTTTCACCGTGGTCTCGATCTCCTGACCTTGTGATCCGCCCGCCTCGGCCTCCCAAAGTGCTGGGATTACAGGCGTGAGCCACCGCGCCCGGCCTTTTTTTTTTTTTTTTTTTTTTTGAGACAGAGTCTCGCTTAGTCGCCCAGGCTGGAGTGCAATGGCGCGATCTCGGCTCACTGCAAGCTCCGCCTCCCGGGTTCACGCCATTCTCCGGCCTCAGCCTCCCGAGTAGCTGGGACTACAGGCGCCCGCCGCCTCGCCCGGCTAATTTTTTTTGCATTTTTAGTAGAGACGGGGTTTCACCGTGTTAGCCAGGATGGTCTCGATCTCCTGACCTCGTGATCCGCCCGCCTTGGCCTCCCAAAGTGCTGGGATTACAGGCGTGAGCCACCGCGCCCGGCCTCTACAGCATTTTTGAGAGTGATCGTTTCTTCCCACCTTTTGCAGCAAAAGTATTAGCAAACTTGCTCGTTTTTGCCAACTTGGTAGATAAAAAATGGCAACCATGTTGTGCTTTGATTTGTATGTCTTTAATATACATTTAATTACAAGTGAGATTGAAGATCTTTCCATAGCTGCTTGTTCATATCCTTTGCTCTTTTTCCTAATGAGTTAGTCATCTTTTTCCTATCAATTTGAAAGGCCTGTTTATGTATTAGGGAAATTAACTTTCATCTCATTTTCCTCAATTAAATTCTGTCATATGTGCTGCAGACATTTTTTTTCAGTTTACCATTTGTCTTTTTTACTTTGTTTATGGTATTTTAATTCCATTTACATAGTTTTAATTTATATGCAGTTAAATGTTCGACATCTTCCTTCACGGCTCCTGGGAATGAAAATATTTACACAGTGCATTTTGTGCAGGCTTTCCACACATTATCATAGTTAATTCTCATAGCAGCCTTTGAAGCAAGACAGGGTGGGAATTTTTAGCTTCAGTTCCATTTTAAGGATGAGTTCAAATGAGCCTCAGAAAAGTCGTGGGACTTGCCCAGGTCCATCAGATTCTGAAACTTTTGTCATTCTCACTTCCTCACCTGCCTTCCAACCAGCCAGGTGACCTACTCCTGGCACTGATAACAAAAGAATATGGCTTCTCAGGGACTGTGTTTTTAAACTATTAAAACTATAAGCATCTTATCTTCCCTTAACTGCCCTTAAAAAAAAAAAGTGTTTTTAAGAGAAAAGGCTTGCTCTGTCACCCAGGCTGGAGTGCAGTGGTGCACTGATAGCTCGCAATAACCTTGAACTCCTGGGCTTAAGCATTCCTCTTGCCTGAGCCTCCCGAGTAGCTGGAACCACAGGTGTGCATTACCATGTCTGGTTAATTTATTTTTGAGATGGAGTCTCACTATGTTGCCCAGGCTAGCCTCAAACTCTTGGCTTCAAGTGATCCTTCCACCTCAGCCTCCCAAAGCACTGGAATTACAGGCATGAGCCACCACGCCTAGCCCTTAAAAATATTGTTTAAACCTCCAATAATATGGAAGGGTAGAATATGCAGTGGGGATGGGACTCACATTTCAGCCCACAAGCCCATCCCCAGGGGATCCACTGTCCAGTTGGCTGTGAGCACTGATAAGAAGCCATGGGCTCTTGCCACCAGGCAGGAAGACCCACCAGGAGCTGGGCCATTCCTTATTCGTCTCTGTCACCAGTGCCTTGGGCATTCTAGGGACAACTTAGATGCTCAATAAATTCTGCAAGAGTGGCGAGTGGGGCAGTCAGGCACACTGCTTAGACTCTACAGCTTCGCAGGTGGGTGTTCAAATCCCAGGTCACTCCTTAGCAGCTGTGTGAATGTGGGCAGATGACTTTACCTCTCTGCCTCAGTGTCCTTGTCTGTAAAATTGAGATACTAGTTTCTGCCTCAAGTAAATGAATAATCCTCCTCCAGTGCTGAACAGTGCCTACATCTCACTTCTGATGCACCTGTGCCTTTCTGGATCCATTTGCCCACTCTCATCTGGCCCGGATGTCCAGGGTCATGAGATGTCAGAGGTAAAAACCAGGGTCCCTCCTTCTGTCCTTTCCTCCCAGAAGTCCAGAGGGGGAAACGTCTTGCCGGAGGTCACACAGCCCCTGGTGGCAGGACCCACAGAGCCAGGTCTCCTGACTCATGACATCACTCGCCCAGCTTCTCTGGCTGGGCCCTGGCTGCCCCGTCCCTCCGGTCTCCGGTCTCGCCGCCTCCAGGCACCAGGGGGCGCCTCATCCCAATCGCAGCCCGCAGCCTGACGCCCGTGGTCCAGACCGGCGGGGTTCCGGCTGCCGGGGAGAGGCCGCCGCTCCCGGCCCGGCGTTCAGGGCTGCCGGAGCACCTCTGCTCTGCGACCCGCCCAGCAGGGCACTCGTGCGTCCTCGCTTTCTCCTTAGGTGCACTCCTGCGGGCGCGCTCCCGCCCCTATCCCTTCCAGGCCCAGCCTCTGCTATCTGCGCCACTTCTTCCCCGTCTTTGGGCTCCCTTCCGATTGTGCGCACCCCATTCTCTGTAACAGTCGCCAGACCACCAGGGCCCGTCCCAGCATCCAAGTCGAGGTCGGCTGCGGGATGGGGGCGGCACCGGCAGACCCAGGTCCCCACCCCGTCCCCAAACAGTCAGGAGCGCGTGTCTTGGAGGGGACGCAGAGGAGCATGGTGCAGCTGTGCGCCTCTGGGCCAGTGGCTTCCCTGCTCTGGGCCTCAGTGTTCCCATCTGAGAACTGGGGACGGCGGCGGGGGTGGGGCGTTGTTGGCCGAGGCTGCAGCTCTCCCTGGGAGGACCCGGGGGACTTGGCCTGAGGTGCGTTTGCTCGCTGTTTATTGGGGGTCTGGAGTGGTCTGAGGGAAATGCCGGGGGTCGCAGTGCCCCCTGCTCCGCGCCTGGACTCTGCGTATCCCGCTCTCCGGGTCCATCCGCAAAAGCGGCTACACCGACCTGAGCGCCCTCCACTCGCCCAGGCTCGGGTGACGTCGGCGGCCGGGGCGGCACCGTCCTCCCCGCCCCCCAGCACAGCCGCGCACGCACACACACCTTCCGAGGGGGGAAACTGAGGCTAGGCGCGGCGAGGCCACCCGCCAAGGTCACGGCGCACGGGCGGTGGGGCGGGCAGGAGGGCGGCGCGCTGGGAGGCCGCCCCGCCGGCGGCATTGGGATCGGGCTCCGGCTTTGGCTCCCGAGCGCCCGCCCCCGCCCCCCCGCGCCCGGCCACCCGACGCGCTGGGGCCGCGCCCGCCGCGGGGACGGCGCGCGCTCGGCGGCTGCGGGCGGACCCGCGAGGTAGGAGGCGGGCCGGCGGGGGACTCGCGCGGCGGCCGGTGCGGTGCGGTGCGGGGCCCCGGGCGGGGGTCGCTGGGGCTGCAGCCGGGAATGCCCTCCGCGGGGAGGCCTGGGCGGCAGCTCCGCCCCCAAGGCCGCGGTTACACCGACGCGCGGGTGGCTCTCGGGAAGCTGGGGCGCGCGGGGATCGCGGCGAGCTTCGCGGAGCGGGGCTCAGGAGGGGGTTGCGAGGCCGCAGTTGCGAAGCCCGCACCGGGCTTCGCACCGGGTTGTGGGATTGGGGATCAGCGGCCGCAAAGCTGACGGGAATGGGGGCCGGGGCGCGCCAGCGCTTTCTGAGCTGGGCTCTGCGGTGTCGCTCTCTGGGACTGGAGCGATGAGGACGCAGAAGCCCCAATCTCCGCGGCTATGCAGATGGCTTATCCCGAAGCCTTGAGAACGCTAAAGGCGCGATCTTGGGGGACGGGTGGGGGGCGGGGTGCTCCATCTCCGCATCAATGCAGTTGGTTGCCTCCCCGAAGCGAGGGTGCGTGAATCCAGACCCCGAGGGTCGCCGGGCAAGCATTCCCCAGACCCCGACTCCGCACTACCCTGCTTCTCTTCCCCACCCCCACCCCGCCCCCACCACCGCTGCTGCCTCCAGGCGGAGAAATCCCGCCACCGCGTCCAGGGTCCCGAGCCGCGGGCGGGAGGTTGAGGCATCTCAGGAATTCGCTGGGAGCCACAAGGACGCGCTTTGGGAGGGAGGAAAAAGCTTTGGCAGGGCTGGAGGGCTGGGTCCAACCTGGCCCTGTCCCTGTCTCCCAACCCCGTGTGACCTTGGGCAGCCCCTCCTGCCATTACCACGTGGGGAAGAGACTGGTTCTCAGTCTTGGGGTGGAGGGAGCTCTCCCGGTCAGACCCCCAGGAGAGTTGGCTTAGGGAGCAGTCTTGGGGACCAGAACAGCCTTGGCGACCTCTGGACCCTGACCCATAGGGGGCAGGAGGCAGCAGGGGGATGAGGTGTAATGGGGGTTGTTGTTGGAAACCTGTCCCACCTGCCAGCTGAGGATGGGACACTCCTGGGCCAGGGTCTTAGAGTGTGGGACACCCCCCCTTACCTGCCGCTACAAAACCACCTGCCCTTGGGCTCTAAGCGGGCAGGGTGGGTTGGCAGAGGTGAGTCAAGTTTCTCCCCACCCCTAAGAGTCCTGGGGAACTTCCCCTCCCATGTTTCTGTCAGGCAGTTGTCACTTTAAATTGCCAAGCTCTCAACTGTCACAGCTGATCTGTTCCTGGAGTAAAGGGAGCAGAAAGGTGACAGTGGGTGTCCCTTCCCCCTGGCCCTGTCCAGGAGATGAGGCTCACAAGGACAGCAGTCGGCTCTGCCTGGTCAGCTTTGTGAGTGTTGCTCTGAGCATGCCCAGTGATCTGTGGTGGGAGGGACCTGTCCTGGACTGGGAGCAGGGGTCTGGTTGTGCACTTTGATGAGCCACTGTTCCATTTTGTGGTCAGGCTCCACTAGACACACTGGCCTATGCAGCCCCCTCTGAACAACTCTGAATTAAGGTGACACAGGAATTGGCTTTCTGGTCACCCTCCCCTGTTCCCAGTATGATGCCGAGCTCCTCATTACAGTTGGCAAGATGGCCAGGCTGCTGAAGCCATGTGCAATTAGAGCTCAGAAGCCAGGTTTAAGGGTAAAGAAGAGAAACTGCCTTAGCTGTGCCACCTCCTCCCACCCCCCATCCCCCACAGGAAAAGATAAACGAAGAGGTGACTTGGGGTGGCCACAATGCCCACGTCCCAGCCATTAAGCATCAGTGCTGAAGGGAGCATCCCGGAGCCATCCCACTGTGTTAGAGATGGAGAACTGAAGGCCAGAGAGAGGCAGGGATATGTCCAAGGTCACACAGCATATTCAGAGCCGAGGGGCCCTGTCCCCAGCTCTCCAGCAACCCAGTCATCCTGAGAGAGCTGCTTCCTGGGGAATGCTTAGAGGACTCGGTGTCCCCTCAGAGGTCTCTGCAGTGAAGGGACAAGGGAGGGGGCCTGTGCTCACCTCTGCAGGGGACTGTCTCCTGCACGGTTTGCAAACATTAGGTAATCTTGGGTCTTGTGACTGGAGTTGCCACTCTTTCAAGGCTGCTTAAAGGGCCATGGCAGCCCGCCCTTCCAGCCACTGCGCTGACCAACCTGCCCTGCCCTGCCTGTCCCATGCCTGCTGTCCCCATACCACCACCCTTGGTTTTAGTCATGCTCCCTTCCCCATTGTCCAGAGGGGAGTGCCGAGGCCACGCCAGAAGAACTGGGACCATTTGTGTCCCCAGCTTTCCTGCACACAGTTTCAGCCATTGGTATAGGGGGTGGACCTAAGCACCTAAGTGTCCCCAGCCAAGAACACAGCCATCCTTTGTTCTTGTAGGAAACTGCCCGTCTCTGGGCTGTGCAAGCTGGAGCTGCCTTTGTGCTGGTCAGGGAGTCTGAATCTGGCCTCTGGTAGGAGAGTTGGCCGGAGCCCTCATCACTCCCCCTGCCCCTCATAATTAGGTGGGTGGGGAGTGGGGGGCTGCTCATTCCTATCAGGAGGTGTTTCTCGAGTGCAAGAGGCTGGCAAAAGCCCATTCTGTTGATGAGGTCCATGTGGACTGGGGCCCCACGCACTGCCGTAGCTCGGACCAGCATTCATTACCACCATGCAGTGAGATGCAAACCTGCTTGTGGGAGCAGCATTTTCTGGAGCCCCCTACCTTTCCATTGGGCCCCGCCTTGCCCTGCCTTGGCTCCTGCGGGAATGAACACCCCACCCCTGCCACCTGGCAAACTCAATTCATCCTCCATCATCCTCATCCATGATACCTCTTTGGCAAAGCCTGCCCTGAGTCCCTGAATCTTCCCCGCGGGGATACCATTATCACTGAACGGAAGGGCGGTGTAAAGTGGGGTGCAGGTAGGGACTGACTTTAGACCCCTGGTCATACACCAGTCTTCCAGACTCCCTCTCACCGCCTGCCTCGGGGCTATTCAGTGGGGCCATCATAGCAAGCGTCAGCTTGGAAAAGCAGGAAGCAGGCTGCTAAATTCTCAGTGACTTAGAGAACTGTGACTCAGAGAACTGTGTATGTGGCTTTCTAACCCAGCAGGATTGCAGTGCAAACCCAATGAGCATTTTTTTCTAAGCATCTACTCCATGCTAGACCGGATCACAGGGGCTTTCACATGTATTTCCCATTTCATCTGCAAAACCACAAACCCATCATTCCCTTGTATGATGGTTCTCAAAGCATAATATTAAAACAGTGTCAATCCCACAGGCCAGCTGGAATGATGTAGGATGCAGCACCCTGTCGATTGTCCTTTCAGCGTTGCTCGGTTGCCCCAGAGCCCCAGCAGTTTACCAGTCTGTGTAACCAGACACCCTCAGGGTGGCATTCCTCTGGGAAGGGCTTCAGACTCAAGTGCACAGAGTCCAAGCTGACCCAAATAAATCCCTGCGTGCTGTGTGTGACAGCATAGAAAGCTGGCTGTGGGGGCTAATGACCTCTGTACACACAGCTTGGGCCTTACCTGCTGTCTCTTTAGAAGGTAACCCTGGCCTGCGTCATGCCTTATCCGGTTGTGCTTACACAATTTCTTCTTCCAGACTGTGAACTCCCTGAGGGCAGAGTGGGGCCTGAGGCACTACTTCATCCCTAGTGCCAGGGGCTGATATAAGTTCTTGTTGTGCCTGACTGAGACTGAGCTGAATCCAAACAAGGAACAGGCTGCCTTAGAAGGCAGTGAGTTCCCCTCACCGAAGGTGTGCAGAGTGAGGCCAGGTGGAGGATTCACAAATTTCAGTTAGCTGAGATACCCTGCAGGACCATTTTAGCTCCGAGACTGCCAGAGCCAACGATTTATTTTTTGTTTTTTCAGTGATCCAAGGACTTGGTGGAAAGCTATCAGGATAGTAATACAGGTTTGTAACAATGCTAAAAGTGCCAATGTGTTTTAATAAAGCCAAGTGCCAGGGAGTATTATGGGAATATTTCATTATTCAGCTCAGCCAGATGCTGAACTAGGACCAGGTTTGGGGCTCATCCAAGTGGCCTGAGGGTTTGGTATAAAAGGAACCAGGAAGAAAATTGAGCGTCTTATGGCTAATCCTTGAACAGCAGCTGGGGTCTCTGTCTGTCACTCCAACTTAGGAGGCCTTTAGGTCAGAGAGCCGGATGCTTTATTACTCTGGACAAGTCCCTTCCCCTCCCTGAGCCAAAGCTTCCCCATCTTTATCATGGGGTACCTAATCCCTACCCACTTCCTTACTGGGGGCTGAGAGTTTGGAAGAGACTGGAACACACTTTAGAAGTCAGAACCAGCACTCAGGAGGGTTGAGGGCGGGTGAGGACAAGAGGGCCTAAATTCCACAGATCCTGGTAAGCTTAGGTGTATGGAGTGGCCCAGGGCCAGCCAGCCTTTTGGGGGCTTCAGAGTCATGGATGGGGTTCAGCCTTTCTGTGCTTCCAGTTCAGTGATCCTAGGGGTGCTTGAAGACAGCTGGGCTGGGTTCGAATCCCAGCTGTCAACTTCCTAGCTTTGTGCATGACCTTGGACAAGTCACTAGGCCTCCCTGTTTTCTCCTTGTTCAAATGGGGTGATGATGGTACCCGCCTCCTAAGGCAGTTATGAAGATAATTCTGTGAAAGTGTGTCAGTATCATACAGTTGTTTTTTTGTTCTCTCCTTTGGACTATCACAGAAGCCACCAGGGATTTCTGGGATCTGAAAGTGCAAATAGAAGCATCAGCTCCATTCATTTACTCATTCAGCAAATATTTATGGAGCACCTACTGTGTGCCAGATTTTGCTTTTGGTGCTGGGGTTACCACTGAAGCAAAAGAGACTAAAAACCATGCCCTCTGGGAGCTTTTATTCTAGTGGCAAGAGACCCACAATACATAAGCAAACAGAATAATTTTGCAGTGCTAAATGCTAAAATCAGCCCATCTGCTCCAGTTGATGTTAAATGTGATTTGCAATGGAAGAACTCTTCCAAAGAGACCAGAGAGGAGAGCCTTGGTTTGGGCTTTGCCAAACCTGGATTTTAGTCTTGGCCCTGCTGGCTTCTAACTTGCTTTGCAACATTGGGCAAGTTCCTTCCTGTCTCTGATCGTCAGTTCTTATTTGTGAAGTAAGAGAGCAAGATGAGCCCTTCCAGCTCGGATACCGCTGCCTGGTGGCTCTGCAGTCACAGCTTGGGGTCTGTGCCTTTCCCCACCCTTATCACATGTACCTTTCTGTTTTAAATGTGGTCACCTGTCACAGAGAAAGGTGCAAGGACAAACATGCATAGCTTAAAGAAAAGTAAGGAAGAATATGAGTGCGACCACTGCTTGGGTCAAGAGACTGAGCCTTGCCCAAAGCCCCCACGTGCCCCTCCCCAGTCTACTCCTCAGAGATTGTCGTCGTCCTGACTTTGTGCTAATAACATCCCTCTTGCCCTTCCTGTTGTACCACCTATAGAACAGCTTTTTACAATATAATTTCTTTTTTTTTTTTTTTTTTTTTTTTTGAGACGGAGTCTCACGCTGTTGCCCAGGCTGGAGTGCAGTGGCGCGATCTCGGCTCACTGCAAGCTCCGCCTCCCGGGTTCCCGCCATTCTCCTGCCTCAGCCTCCTGAGTAGCTGGGACTACAGGCGCCCGCCACCGCGCCCGGCTAATTTTTTGTATTTTTAGTAGAGACGGGGTTTCACTGTGGTCTCGATCTCCTGACCTTGTGATCCGCCCGCCTCGGCCTCCCAAAGTGCTGGGATTACAGGCTTGAGCCACCGCGCCCGCCCTACAATATAATTTCGTTTTTATTATTTTTTAGCTGAATTTAAATAGGCTGTGGATGTTTGTTCAGGTCTGGCTCCTTTTGCTCAAAGTTGTATCTGCGAGATTCACCTATGCTATGAGTTGTTGTTCATTCTTTTATTTTTCTTTTATTTATTATTATTATTTTTTTTTTGAGATAGAGTCTCGCTCTATCGCCCAGGCTGGAGTTCAGAGGCACAATCTCAGCTCACAGCAACCTCCGCTTCCCAGGTTCAAGTAATTCTCCTGCCTCAGCCTCCCCAGTAGCTGGCATTACAGGTGCCCACCACCACGCCCAGCTAATTTTTGTATTTTTAGTAGAGATGGGGTTTTGCCATGTTGACCAAGCTAGTCTCAAACTCCTGACCTCAAGTGATCCGCCTGCCTCGGCTTCCCAAAGCACTGGGATTACAGCCACTGCGCCCTGCTGTCCTTTTAAATAAATAGTATTTCATTGTATCGACAGGCCACAGCTTATTTATGCAGTCTACTGTGATGGACCACATGGGTTGTTTTCAGTTTGGGGCTGTTACTCTTGAATCTGTGTCCCAGCACACATGGCATGAGCTGTCTCTAGGGCACATACTGGCTGTAAAGCAAGCACACAGCCTTGTCCCAACCCCGCCCTGGGCATTGTCAGTCTTTGTCGTTTTCACTCACCTGGTGGGTGGGTAATGGTTTCTTGCTGTAGTTTGAATTTGTATCTCCCCGATGAGGTTGGGGGTCTTTTGTTTGCCCTTTGGCTGTTTGGATTTCATCATTGGTGGAGTGCCTGTTCATGCCTTTCACCCATCTTGGGCTGTCTTTCTATTTCTTTATGATTTGGAGAGTTCTTTGGGTGCTCCAGTTTCTAATCCTTCGTCAGTTAATCCACATTGTAGATATCTTCTCCCTCCCTCCAGCCTGCCTTTTTCATTCTTTACAGGGTCTTGGGATAAACTTCTCAATTTCAGAGTTCTAATTCAAGTAGTCAACTTTCTCACTTTATTAACATTTTTCGTGTTTTGAGAAACTCATTCCTACCCTGTAGTCATGAAGATTCTCCTTATTCACCTTTCACATTAGGTCTTTAATCCGCCTGGAATAGATTTTCATCTATGGTCTCTTTCTCTGACACACATACATGTGTGGATATGCATGGCCCCATGTGCACACATATACCCATTCCCAGGTGGCCCGGCACCATTTGGTGAGAACTGTGTTCTTTTCCCTACCTGCACTGCCCCCAGCACGTACCATACCTCTCGATACAAGGCTGGCAGGGGCCCAACTGCAGGCTGTGGGCTGGGAGGTGGTAGGGACGGCCCGAGGGCGAGGCAGACAGCCCTCCCCACCCCCATCGGGACCAGCTGCTGCTCCTGCCAAACAGGTCCGTGAGGCTGCAGTGTCACGTGTCTGGCTGGCGCTGACTCGGGAGCTGGCGGATTAAGCAGGGGCTCAGGGTTTATGACCCGCACTGGCCGCAGCACCAGCTGGGGGAGGGCTGAGGGAGCTCATCTGTGTGGGCAGCAGAGGAGGCCTGAGAAGCCGGCCAGGCTGCGGCTGTTTGTCCACCCACAGCACTGGACCAAGGTAAGGGAAGGGTGGGATGGACCAGCCCCACTATTAGTGTCTCTAGCTGGAAAGTAAAATGTCCCCTCCCAAGCTCCTTCTATCTTGGTCTGTTGGGGCAGCTGAGATCTGGGAGATGCCACAGCCCACAGCAAGCCCCTACCGGGTCTCGGTCTCCTGTGGGGAGCACACATGAGCTCACATATGCGCACTGGCACCCTGCCCGCCCAGTTCCCGTCCCAGCTCCTCGTCCTCTTCAGTGCCTAGTATGTGTCCCTGGGTGGGAGGGTCACTGCCAGCTGTTAGCATGCCCCCTAGACCCTGGTGTCTTTCCCCAGGCAGTGCCCCATGCCTGGCCTGGCAGGATGCAGCCAGGAGAGGACGGACCTCCCACTCAGGTTCACCAGGCAGGGGAGAAGGGAAGGGAATGAGTGTGTGCTGAGCACCTCTGTGTATCAGATACCTCATCCAGGGCCATCATTACCCCTGCCTTCCAAGGTAGGAAAGATTCACCTGTTTCATAGATAAGGAAACTGAGGCTCACAGAGGGGCTGAGGATGGCCACCTGCATCTCAGTAGTCTGCCTGTGTGACCCCGAGGAAGCTGCAGGCTCTGCTCCTGGCCCCCGGGGAACTCTCAGTTGTTGTCTGGGAACTCTCAGTTGTCTGACGAGGCACATTCCCTCTGGCACAGGGCTGCTGCTACCTGGGGCTCCAGGGAACTCTAGGCCTCTGGGGGAAAAGTCAAGACAAAGAGCAGGATCCAGAGCCTCAGCTCCCAGCCCAGCCTGTGACGTAGCCCTCCCTGTAGCATGCCGTCAGCCTTGGCCAGCGGGTATGACTTGGACTCGGTGGTCCAGCCTGTGGCGACCTTGCTTCGTTTCCTCGTTTGTAGCATGGAAGATGTCAGTAATAGCATCTCCCTCCTCAGGTCACTCAGGCTGAAATGAGATGGTAAAGAAGGGCTTTAAAAACAGGGCCCAACAATGGCCAGGCGCGGTGGCTCACACCTGTAATCGCAGCGCTTTGGGAGGCCAAGGTGGGTGGATCATGAGGTCAGGAGATCGAGACCATCCTGTGAATGGTGAAACCCCACTTCTACTAAAAATTTAAAAAATTAGCTGGGCGTGATGGCGGGCGCCTGTAGTCCCAGCTACTCGGGAGGCTGAGGTGGGAGAATGGCGTGAACCCGGGAGGCAGAGCTTGCAGTGAGTCAAGATCGCACCACCTCACTTCAGCCTGGGTGAGACAGCGAGACTCTGTCTCAAAACAAAAAACAAACAAAACAAAACAAAATGGGCCAACAGGCAAAGCCCATGGGCACTCAGTCAACCCTAGCTTTCGTTTTTACAGAGAAGGTCAATGTCTGGGGTCCCTTCATCTTCTGAAATTCTGAGCTCCTATCTCTTTCTTTTCTGCCTGGGCCATTAAACCATGTATGGGTTTAAATCTATGAATTTAGTATTTGCTTAGGAAATACAGGCCCATGATGAAAATGTTAAACATTATAAAAGAATATGCAGTGGAGACTACGTATGTGCCCCACCCCCTCCCAGAACAAACATGGAAAGCATTTTTCGGGTATCTGGTCAGAAACATATAAACGTTTATCACCCTCCACCCCAGACATATTTGGGCAGTTTGGTGACCCCCCATCTAGTGACCCCCCCCGCCACCCGTCCTTTAAATTCACCCACTCTAGGCTGGGGAACCCAGGCTGCTGCCTCCCTCCAGAAGTCACACATATTTGTGGGTGCTGGCACCAGATTTTCCTTGTCAGCAGGGCTTAGGGAAGGCTGCAGCCTGGCACAGGGCAAACGGTGGGGGGGGGGGGTTGTTGAGCAGTAAAGAACGGTGTCTCTGTGCCCAGTGAAGGCCCGAGTTGGAGACCAGCTCCCCCACCCCCAGGATCCAGCAGATCTGGGTCTAGAGCAAGGGCGGGGCCTGGGGACCTGACTCAGGCCCAGCCTGGCTGCCAGCTGGCCATTGGGTGACCTTGAGCCAGCCCTGGCTTTCTCTGGGCTCCTGACTCAGTGTGGGAGCCCAGCGTGTGTGGCAGCCTCAGTGAGAGGGCCGAGGGTATGCCCCCTTGAAGACCCAAGCAAGCCATACCTCACTTAGCCCACTTGGGCTAAAACCTGTAATGTAGGGATGGGGTCTTGATTTCCTGAAAAATTTAACTACTTAGAAATGTAATTGCTTTAAAGTTTTAATGGTGCACTGGGAGGCAGCTGAAGGCAGTGCTAAGTCTGGCTAACATGTTCTCTCTTGATCTTGTGACTTCTGGACCTGTAAGTGACTTATCTTTGTTCAAGTAAATCTCGTAGGGGGCTGAGGGGTGGGGCTTTATCTTTCCCCAGGAAGGCAGCAGGTGGTTCCATGTGGCTACAGGTTGTGCATGCATGGCCCTTAGGCCTCCCAGCCCCCTGAAAGGAGGAGCAGCATTTACTTTTGGCCTTGGGAGGGTGGTAGGTACACAGTCACTGTCACCCTGTGTGGTAGAACTCCAGGCACTCCCAAATGTACAGATGTTCAGATTGTGCCCTGCACGAGGGCAGTTAGCAGAGGAACAGCGGCACTCTTGCTACCTAAGCCATGGTCCTTTGGGGCTGTATCCACCAGAAGAGGGCGCCTTTTACAAATTTACACAGGGGCCCTAGATGTGGATGGTGAAACTAGACTTGAGGATGCTCACTAGCAAAGGCATGGGGTCTCCTCCCTATCTCCCTGTGGTCTTCCTGTGCTCAGGTGTCTAGAATCTCCCTCCAGGGACTCTGCTGGTAACCCCAGGGGAAAGGAAACTCCAAACACCTTCCCCGATCCATGTGAGTGACTTGAGTTAGACTCAGCCTGGTGAATTTCAGAGAGAACTGGACCATGGGCCTGGCCTTGGGGGCTGCAGGGTCAGGCCTGGCTCCCCATCTCAGTTCCAGTTTTTTCTGGCTCTCTATACCTTGGGTCAGGACAGCTCTGTGCAGACCATCTGTTTACCATGTTACTATCCCTCAGAACAAAGTATGAAAAGCCCTTATCTCTATGCCTGCCGCCTTGAAGGTGGGTGCTTTATTTTTAAAGACATGTGAATTTGGGGACAGGGACACACATGAGCTGGGCAAATTCATTTCATCCACAAATATTTCTCCAGCAGGTAGTTGTGCCAGGCGCCGTGCTGGAGCTGGGCATAAGTGGGGTATGTCAGACAACCTTATTCTTATCCTCATGGGGCTGTCCAGAGAGGAGAGGGAAAAGGAAATTGTCCCCTGAACAGCATCACCCAGGTGCTGGGAGGAATTGCCCAGCGGGGCCTGTGAGGTCAACCTAGGCGTCCCTGAAGGAGCTGAGCCAAGAAGGTAGAATGGGGGCTGAGTGGGCTCCAGGGGCTGGCTCAGCACCCCCTCTGGGCACCCTGCTCAAGGCTGGGGCATCACTTCATCCTGGCCACTCTGTCTTGGGGCTGGGAAGGCCAGGCTGCAGTTCTCCAGCAGGGTGACAGGTGGTGGGTGGGCTGGACCTGCCAGGACCAACCCAGTGAGAGGTGGGGCTGGGGATTGCTTTGGTCAGGCCAGGAGTGAGCCATGCTTCCCCCTGCTCCTCACCCGCTCCCAAACCGGCACTCAGACTGCAGCTGTCACCATGCCACCTTTCCTCCCCTCCAAGGACTGCTCTACCAGCTGTGCCCTGAGCTGTCCTTTTAATCTGATCTAAATTTGCCACCGTGCCCAACCTGGGGAAGGTTGGGTGAAACCCCCCTTTGCAGAGGATGGGCCTTAGATGCTGGAGCACCCGAGTTCAGGTCTGGGTTATGCGGCTGCGGCCAGCGGAATGCCGGCCATAACGTCCCTGTCTCATAGGAGAGGCAGGTGCAAGTGAGTTACAGTGGGGAAGGCCTGCAGGAGCCCCCAGTGAGCCTTAGCACTCCTCACCCTCCATCTGACACACAAGCACCCAGAGAAGGCAGACAACTGCACCTTGCTGAAGATTGGTTACCATGGCCAGGGCCTCCCTCTGCAGCCTCAGAACAGGGGTACCTGGGCCAGCACCTTGCCACTGTCTCTTGCAAGCTGGGAACGTTTGGACTAGTGATTTCTCAAACAGCCTCCAGTGCCTGGCACATGGCAGGCACACAGCACATGGGGGCTGATGCTGTTTTTTCAGGTCCCCTAAAGTGACCAACAACGGCCCCACCACAGGCAGGCAGCTCTTTCCTGTCAGTACTAGGGGCTGCAAGCTGTGGTGCTGAGCAGGGTCATGCAGCCTCAGCCACCAGGACTAGAAAGGGGACCCCCCAGTCAGTTCTGCCTATAGGACCCAGAGCGTGTTCCTCTCTCTCTCTTTCTAGAAGAGGGCTTAGACTTAAACACCCACAGGGGCCAGGCAAATGGCATGGGTGCTGGCATTGGTTGTGGCTAAGAACGTTTTTTTCTTTAATGGCAACATTTCTCAAAGTGTGGTCCAGGGAGTTCAAACCATTTAAATAACAACAACAACAACAACAACAACAAGCTGTTGTTTACCTTATCACCATCATTCTTGCACAAGTGTGCTGTAGAATATTCTAGAGGCTACCTGATATGTTGGCAGATAGACTGAGGCTTTTGCTATAAAGATGTCTCAAGGTTGGTGATGTCTTAATTTTAATTTTTTAATATGGTAAATGGTGATAGATATCACACCCATGAACAATTTTGGGATCCTCAGTCAAGAGTGTACAGGGAGCCTGACACCAAAAAGCTGGAGAACCACCGGCCTGTATTTTTTTTAAGCGTGTTTGATAAAATGCTAAAGGACAACTGATGGTGGGTTCCAATATGGGGGGCAAAAGAGAATGGGGGGGATTTTGGCAGAACAGTGCTTAACCTGCTAACAGGACACCACATTGACTCAGCACCAGTCCCAGGTGGGCAGGCAGGAACTCATGTGGGCCCCATGCCGCAGTGCATCCAGCTTTCACAAGCCCCAAATGCAGCTCAGGTCACAGATAATCCATCTGGGGCCAGAGCTGTCTGGGGACCTCCAGTTGCAGCCTGTGACCTGGGGTCTCAGTGTCCCCATCTATGGAACAGGTAGCAGTGGCCCCTTGTGGGGTGCCAGGAGGCAAGTGCTCAGGGTGCAGATGGGGAAGAGGATGAGGGCTGGTTTCACCCGCTCCCACCCCCATGGCGGGCTCGAGGCTCACTAAGCTGCTGCAGAGGGGACAGGCAGTGGGAGGCAGGTCCTCCACAGCTGGCTCTTCCGGGTGTCCTTTGTCAGCCTGGCATTAGCATGTATATATGAGAGAGAGTTCACAGCTAATTCTGCAATCATACTTCACAATTCTCTATGATAAAGAATAATTTTAATGGTAATTTTTCATTCTAGCTTTGTGTGTATTTCTAACATGTTTATTTACATTTCAAAAGATACAAAAGGGTATATGGTGAAAAGTTCCCCCTGTTGTTTCTACTTGGGGAGTGGAAGGGAATGGGGGAATTGTGATGAAACCACTAGTCCCCCAGCAGCCGGTTCTCCTCCCCAGAGATGTCTCATGTTATTGGTTTCTTGTGTCCGATTCCAGACAGTTTCACGTATACATAAGCAAATGCCTAGAAATATACGTTATCCCCCCATTTTTAAACACAAATGTGGCAATACCATACACACAGTCTCACACCTCATATAGCTAACTTTATCAGTGACTCAACCCTATGAGGTAGATATTATTATCCTCATCTATAGGGAAGGAATTTGAAGTTCAGAGTTTCTGTGATTTGCCCAAAGCAACACAGCTAGGAAGTGGCAGAGCCAGGATTCAAACCCTGGCTCCCACTCCCCCTAAGCACAACCCTGCCAAGCCTCACCCCTCCACTGCCGTTGGAGTGGGTGCTGTGGGGCCTTGTTCATCCATCAGATGAGGCAAGCCTCCATCCTGCATCGATCTCTCAGGACACTTGGGTTGCAGTTGACAGAAACTCACCTGAACACTGCTTAGCGGAAAGGGGAATTGATTGGCTCCTCTCACCGAAGTGCAGAGGGAAGGAGTGTAATGGAGCAGGGTGCCTCCTGAGGGAGAGAGGCAGGATCGGCTAAGACAGCCATGGTTGTCACGGTGCTCCCAGTGCCCCTCCCAGGAAGGAGCATCCACGCAGCCCTACTTGGGTCCCTGCAGGCAGGGCTGGACAGTGAGAGGCTCACCAGGTCCAAATACCTGGAGGACCAGGCGAGGCCCAAAACGGGAGAGAACAGGAGGGCTCTTAGGAAGAGGAAAGGGCCTCAAGGAAGTGAGGAACACAGCAGAACACAGCTGAAGTCCCATCCCAGCCCCTCCTTCCTGACCTCCCCTCCCCGTGCATGGCAGGGCATTGAATGTGGAATTATCCTTAACCAGGGTAGTAATTACTGAAGATGTAGCTGGCATGTTGAACAAATTGTTGTGTGTTTGTAGTTACAAATCATGTTCCTAACACTCCAGGGGGTTCCAAACCTTGATATCTTTGCTATTAACCCATAAATTACAGTTATTTATGGAAATTGCTAGAGAAACAATTGTCTGTGGATTGTGTTGCATGAGGGATGCTCATCGTGGATCAACTCCAGGAGCCTGGAGTGGTCTGTCTGGGTCTCAAGGCTGAATACTTTTAGTTCGTGGGGTCAGGTTCTCACACCAGCCAAAGGCTGACTTGGCTCAGGGGCTCCTAGACTTTGTCCGGTGCATGGGCACACAGGTTGGATTCCCAGCTCTGTCACCACCAGCTGAGTAGCCTGGAGGTGAGTCATTTAACTCTTCTGTGCCTCTGTTTCCTGTGGACTAAGAGGGCCCACTTGAAGGGGTGGTGGGAGTATTACAGAAAATAACATGGGTGCAGCCCCTTACACCTGCCCTGTGAAGGTGCTGCTGGGCCCAAGCGCTTCTCCTTCTCTCTGCACAGCTCAGGAGGCACACAGTGGGGCAGCAGCCAAGTCTTGTTCCCAGGAAGAGTGGAACAGGACGTGGGGGCCCCGCCCCCCGCTGCATGCCCCGGGCACCAGGCTGACTTCCCCCACCTCAGGTAGCCGGGAAATCATTTTTCACTTGAGTATGCTGTTTCTTGTTGTGCAAAATGATTTCTTAGATCCTTGTTACCCACCAAGCAGGGTTTCAGGAAGTATGAGATTCAGGCCGCGAAACAATTCCGGGTGAGGCACGGGCTCAGCTCTCGGTGACACGGAGTATACCACCTGGAACACGGGAGAGAGTTCTCCTTCCAGTGCTCTTTCCGCCCTTCTGATGACATCAGACAGGAGGGTCGGCATGCTGACAGACCTTTAACGTCTCTATCACCCACAAAGGCTTAATGCGATGTATTGATTATATAGGGAGTAATACAGTCACATGGTTCAACAGTTAAACATACAGAAGGGTACACAGTGAGCCGTGCGTCACGCCCTTCCACATCCTGTTCCCCTCCCCAGAGACAACCGCTGTCCAGGGACACCTTAGAGTGTGTGTGCGTACGTGCATGCGTGCGCATGTCCACCTTTTCTGTAACCCAAATCCAGCATTCTTCAGCTTACCTTTTTCATGCAGCGCTATGTCTGTATCTCGGTCCCTATCAGGATGTAAAAAAGCATGCTTCTGTTTTATTGGCGGCCTCCTGTCATGTGGATTCTCTGTGCTTGCTAATCTCTGTTCTAAACAAGACACAGCAAGCCTCAGGGATGGGGCTGATAACAGGATCAAAGCAGGAGTTTATAATAGCGTTTTGTTTTTGTTGATTTATTTTCATGGGAGAATTCAATTTACGCTTAGTGAGGCTGGCTTTGCACTTATGGACCAGATATAAAGTTTCCTTGATAGAATGAAGAGTGTTAAGTAATTGATATGTATACAGGTGCTATGTGGTTGTTGGGAAATTAAACCCAGGTCACTCCCACTCCTGCTTACACGCTCACAGGATGAAGTTTTTGCTCGGTCCACTGGCCTCATGCCTCACAGCGCACCCGTCCCCACACTTCATGCCCCACGTAGATGCAGAACTACAGGAATATTTTCCCAAGTTCACCAAGCCTTTGCCCTTGCCACTTCATGTACCTGCAATGCCTTTCTTCTGCTGGGCCACCCAGTGAATTCCCATTCATGCCGCAAATCCCAAGAGAGGCATCAACTCCTACAGGAAGCCTTCCCTACTCCACCAGGTAGCAGTCATTCCTGCCTGTCTACCAGGTTGCTCCTATTACTGCATTTAGTGGCTTCTTGTCATGGAAAAAAAAATTTTTTTTTTTTTTTTGAGACCGAGTCTCACTCTGTCGCCCAGGCTGGAGTGCAGTGGTGCAATCTCTGTTTACTGCAACCTCCACCTCCTGGTTTCAAGCGATTCTCCTGCCTCAGCCTCCCAAGTAGCTGGGATTACAGGTGCCACCCCACGCCTGGCTAATTTTTGTAGTTTTTTGTTTTTTCAGTAGAGATGGGGTTTCACCATATTGGCCAGGCTTATCTCGAACTCCTGACCATGTGATCTGCCCACCTCAGCCTCCCAAAGTGCTGGGATTACAGGCGTCAGCCACCGAGCCTGGCCCTGTCCAAACATTCTTAAACTGCAGCAGGTATTACAATCATCTGGAGGGTGAGAATTTGCATTTCAAATGATTCCCAGCTGAGGCTGCTGCTGCTGCTGTTTCTAGGACTCCACTTTGAGGACAACTGTTGGAGTGCAAGGAACACAGGCTGAGTGTCGGCCTACTGGGCTGTAATCCCAGCTTCATCACACATGGGCTGTGTGTCTTAGGGCAAATTACTTACCTTCTCTAGGCTTCAAGGCGTCTGTGATAAATCAGAAAACAATCCGCACCTTGTAGAATTGCTGTCAGGATTACATGAACTCATGCAGGAATGTGGCTGACGCCAATTGTGAATTACTTTCACTCCCCATACCCAACTGAGTTTCCTGAGGGTAGGGCCCACATCTGCAGCCTCTGAGATGCTTAGTGCCTAACACATAGTAGGTGGGAAGGTATGCTGGGAAGTTGTTGAGCACATTCAGGAATGCACACATTCTCAACGACAGATGTATTCAAACAGTGAATCACACGTCACATATGTCCTGCCTCCATTAATTCTGAATCAGTGGAGTTGGGTCAGGTCTTCCGTCCACTGGGACAAAAGAAGGTGTTTAAATCAATAACATAAAGAAGACTGCAAAAGGGAATATTTAACTCACTTAGGAGACACTGTTGATTTAGGAGCACTTAATGGCATCCATTTACAAAACAGGTGACCCCACCACTTATTATAAATGAACGTATCTATTCATTACAGCCGAGGCCCTGCACTCCCTTGGGAGCTGTTCTTTGGTGTGAACTCACTATGTAAAAGGCAGCAGATTGTCTCCCCAACAGCTACCAGGAATGCAGCCCCGGCCCTGCCACAGCGTCTAAGCTAGTGACATCCAGGTGAGATGTTCTGAAGGAGGACAAGCCCTTGCAGCTTTCTGTTTATATTTTTTTCTAGATTCCCTCAGTTTCTCCACCCATTTTCATATGCAGATAAGCCCCAGTTTGGGTAAAGCTACCAGGAAAGAAACCCAAGTATATCAAGGATGGCCATTCATTTTGCCAAAGGGATGGCGCTTTTTTCCTTCCCCTTGAGACAAGATTTTACACTGTTGCCCAGGCTGGAGTGCAGTGGTGCAGTCATGGCTCACTGCAGCCTTGAACTCCTGGGCTCAGGTGATCCTCCCACCAACCTCCCTAGTAGATGGGACCACAGGCATGTGCCACCACACCCGGCTAATTTTTTATATTTTTAGTAGAGATGAGGTTTCGCCATGTTGCCCAGGCTAGTCTCTAACTCCTGGGCTCAAGCAATCTGCCTGCCTCAGCCTCCCAAAGTGCCGGGATTACAGGCGTGAGCCGCTGTGCCCAGCCTGATGCCTCCTTTTAAATAAAATCTTTAGCTGATGGGTTCCTTTAAATACTGGGCTCCCCTAGCACACTAGAGATGAGAATCAAGTGATATTGAAAAACCATTTTCAGCCCTTCCCGAATCTCTGTATGGTATAAAGAGGGGTGGGGTGCAGGGCATTGCTGAGATTGAGACAAAGATGAGCATGGAGAGAGGGAAAGAGACCTGCCTTAGTGCTGTGGGTGGTCCCTAAACCAGAGTGAATCTGGATCAACGTGATTTGCCTGTCCAGCAGACATTTATTGAGCACCTGCTATAGACCGGGCACCGTCTAGAGGCAGGGGATACAGTGGCAAATGAACAAAGTTGCAGAGCTACATTCTGGTGGAAGTGACAGTGAGTACACAAGTGATTAAGCCAGATAATGATGGACTGTGAGATGGGCTTTAAAACGAATTGATGAGACAGAGAGAATGTGGATGAAGGTTCAGGAAAGTCCCAAGGAAGAAGTGACAGAGCATGTGTGTATTGTCTTAGAGCTCTTCACGTATGAGGTCTGTCTCTCTCCCAGACTCTAGACCTGAGGGCGGGGCTTAGAAGCTGCAGAACCCAATTCTGCCCTGGTCCCAGGCTCCCGGGGGATCTGCAAGGGGCCCTGTAAGTGTTGGCTCCACCGGAGGATGTGCTTTCTTGAGTGAGGAATGGCGAGGCGCAGGCAGCCGGGGAAAAGGTGGGGAAAAGGACTGTGACCCCGCCTGGACTTGTGGGGTACGCTCAGCAGGGCACGCTCAGCAGGGCTGGCAGAGTCCCTCCTGAGGCGGCCACTGCTGCCCCCCTTCTGCTTTTCCCTAGTGTCACTCCCTTCCAGAGGGCCAGGGCAGACCCCAGGAGGAGAGTGCAGCAAAGGAAGTGGGGAGTGGTGTACGGTCTGGGAGTGGGGTTCAGGGAGCAGGCTGGGTGTAAGCAGAGCACCGCTGAGGCCCAGCACCAGATGGCTCACTGAATTCTTTTCGGCAACCTCAGAGACATGGATTATTATTCAGTTCTGTTTCACAGAGGAGGAAACTGAGGCTCAGAGAAGTGATGCCCAAGGCTATACAGCCAAGAAGGGAGCTGAGCCAGGAGTCTGCCTCTGCAGGCCCTTGGGGGGCAGATGCCAAGGTTGCTTTGGTTACTCACACATCAGCCAAGGCGGAGACTTTCTCCCTGCAGAGGTCTTCCTCCTGGGCCTTGAAGGTCAAATGGAATAGTGTTGTAAGAATGAACCTGGGACTCAGTCCTGGGTTCTCATCCCTCATTAGCGCTTTGCCCTTAAACAAATTCCTTAACCTTTCTGAGCCTTGGTTTCTTTTTCTGGATGGGCGGATAGTATAGTCCCTACCTTAGAGTTCCATTGTGAGCCTTAAATGAGATGACCTGTCGTGCATTTAGCACAGAACCTGCATTCAATAAGAACCTTGGATATGGGGGAAGAGGGACTGTGGAGCTTCATGGTTAAGTTCGTGATTTGGAGACCAAATGAACCTGGGCTCAAATCCCTGATTCAGCCAGGTACTAGCTGTGTGGCCTTACATAAGTTATTCAACCTCTCTGAGTCTGTGTATCTGTAAAATGGAAGGTTGTTGAGGATTAAGTGTGGGTGCTTCTGTAAAGTGCCTGGCCCAGACTGTGTGCCCTGTGAGAGGAGGCTGCAGGAAGAGGCAAGAAGAGGCAGAGAGTTGGGAAAGGAGGCTTAGGAAGACCAAACCACTTGCCCAAGATTCAAGATCATGCTCCAGAACGTGGAGCCTCCATAAGCCATGAGCATCCCTATTGTGGGACGCAGCCTATGGCTGGAAAGGGTGCTTATTCACTCAGCACACCTTGGCTCCTCTTGCACTTTGGCCCCTGTGGAAGGTGCCAGGGCCACAGTGAAGCAAGGGGAGGAACTTGCAGGCTCTGAAGGGCTGCTGTGTGCCCAGTCCTGGCTAGGCAGTCATGGGTATCATTGCCAAGCTTCACACTGAGCCTGCAAGGAAGGTGGCACCATCCCCACTTTGAGGCTGAAGATGCTGAGGCCCAGGGAAGCATAGTAACTGTGTGGGGTCACATGGCGGGGCTGGGATATCTGCTGGGCCTGCTGCCCACAGGCCTGCCTCTTCCATCTGGGGCACAGAGAGCTCACGGGCGACACCTGCAGGAGCCTGGAGCCCTGTTCCAGGAGCTGTGCCCCAGAGGTCCAAGCCCACCCAGCATAAGTGTCCGCACTCCCTGAGGGTGCTGCTGTGGCTCCCTGTGCCACCTACCAGGGAAGGAGGAATGAGTATGAAGGGCTGAAGTGGGGGCATTTTTGATTGTCGGCGGGGGCTGGCAGGCACCTGAATGAGAAGGGTGATGGCAGTGTGATGGGGGAAGTTTAGGGAAGAGTCCTCTACCGATGGAGGCAGCAGCTCAGTGGAATTTCCTCCTGAAGTTGTCTTGCCCCTTGAATCCTGCGGGAAAGCTGGCAAATGGCCATTTCCCTTCCACTCGAATAGAGACCCATAACTCAAGTAGCTGCCCTTCGGACACCACAGGACTGTTCCCTGCAGGCCCTGCCCCTGGATTTGGGACAAGCAGTCCAGCTCACCTAGCTGGGCTCTGCAGGGAGACCAGGAGGGATGGGGTGTGGCCACAAGAGCAGCCAGACTGATGAGGGATGTGACAAGCATATTCTCACCACCTTCTTTCATGTTTACAACAGACCAGCATTCCCTGTGTGGCAGGGATTGCACTGGTCACCGAGGACCTAGAATCATGGAGTGCTCTGGGGATCCAGGCTTGGAGGGCTTCTTGGAGGAGGTGACCATTCCTGGCTGTTTTGTGTGCTAAAGAAAACCCTCACCAACCACCAAGCACCCGTCATGTGCCAGGCTCCTCAGAGCCCTGGCAGAGCCACCTGTACCCATGCTGGGTTTCGTTTCTCCTTTCGTGGGATGCTGTGTCCTAGCTGTGTGGTTCTTTATTGCAGCCCCTCCCTCAGGGTCTTTCCCATGCATCCTCAGCCTGTGTGAGTCCGTTTGTCAACTAATGGCACCATAACAGCTGCGTCTAATTTTTATTCATCTAAAGACCACAAGAAAACAGAGCCTCCTGACACCTCAAACCACGATGGGTCTTAGGTCTTAGCAGTGCAGAAGGAGCTGGGGAAAGGAAGCCAGATAACCAGTTCTTGGATGTGTCCCAGTGTGACTTGGGGAAGTGCTCCCTGCTTCTGTGAGCCTCAGCTGCCTCATCTGAACAATGGGTGGGCAGCACTGGGTCTTGGTGGCTCCTTCAGACTTTACCATTAAGGCCACTGTGTTTATTTAATTTTTGATTTTTGTGGGTGCACAGTAGGTGTATATATTTATGGGTCACAGGAGATATTTCGATATAGGCATGCAATGCCTAATAATCACATCAGGGTAAGTGGGGTAAGGCTGCTTTAAAATTAGTCATGGTTGGGGTCTTGGCCAACCCAAGTACCATTGTGGTTGGGATGAATTCCCCTAGGGCTATGGTAGCTGTCTGGAACCAGGCCAGTTACACAGCACAGTGGCAGTGTCTGGGCCCCACCACCAGGAAGGTGCATGGAGAGCAATGGTCCTTACCTTCAAGGTGCCCACAGTCTTAAGTAAGGGGTTCTTGCTCTGCCTGGGGGTAGAGGGATTAGGGGAGGCCTTAAAGAGAAAGAGACATTTGAACTGGGCTTTGAAGATTGAATAAGACATTGCCAATCAGATGGAGCAACAACCCAGGAAGTAGGAACAGGATAAACAAAGGCACTGGGGCCAGGAAGTGCAGGGTGCATTCTGGGAGTGGCTGTGTCGTAGGGATCACAGCTGGGAATGAGGCTGGAAAGACAGGCAGGAGCTAGATGACAATACAGGTGGTGCCTGAGCAGTTCAGTATCACGCAGGAAACCCGGGCCACAGACCTAGGTCAGGGTGGACAACCCTGCCTCACCTCCAGCAATCCCTAGTTCATTCCATTTACTTTGTTTAGTAAGATATGGCACGTCCCAAATTCACAAGTGGTTTCTGTGGAAAATGGTTGGAATTTTAAAGATAATTTGGCACTTGATAAGAACAGCTTTATTTATGTGGAAACATTTCTGTTCTGGGGGGATGGACTGGCTTCCCTGAGGTGCCACTCTACAGAGTGCTGTGTTCCATGCAGCTGTCTCTGGCTTTTTACTGCATCTAACAGTCATAGGAATAGGTTCTATTCCATATTTGGATGAGAATGGTGTGGTCTTAAAACTCATCCACCCAGGCTGGGTGCTGTATTGTCCAGGCTGGGTGCTGTATTGTCCAGGCTGGGTACTGTATTGTCCAGGCTGGGTGCTGTATTGTCCAGGCTGGGTGCTGTATTGTCCAGGCAGGTGCTGTATTGTCCAGGCTGGGTGCTGTATTGTCCAGGCTGGGTACTGTATTGTCCAGGTGGGTGCTGTATTGTCCAGGCGGGTGCTGTATTGTCCAGGCGGGTGCTGCATTGTCCAGGCTGGGTGCTGTATTGTCCAGGTGGGTGCTGTATTGTCCAGGCTGGGTGCTGTATTGTCCAGGCTGGGTGCTGTATTGTCCAGGTGGGTGCTGTATTGTCCAGGCTGGGTGCTGTATTGTCCAGGTGGGTGCTGTATTGTCCAGGCTGGGTGCTGTATTGTCCAGGCTGGGTGCTGTATTGTCCAGGTGGGTGCTGTATTGTCCAGGTGGGTGCTGTATTGTCCAGGCTGGGTGCTGTATTGTGGTGGCCAGTGTGGCATGAAGCCTCGGGTCAGTGTCAGTGTTTATAGTTCCTGGGGCACATCCCTCCACCTCTCTGGACCTCAGTTTCCCTGTCTGTAAAATGAGGAATTGGGGCTGAGTGGCGGCCACAGAGCTCCCTCGCAGACCCAGCATGCTAACTGTGATGGGGAATGCTCATTTCGTAAGATGAATGGTAACATAGTGGTGGTGAACAGACAGTGAGCGGAAGCTCAAAATGTGCTACAGCACAACTCTTACTGATTTTTATGGTTGTCGGTAAGACACAACCTGCTTGAAAGATGAGGAACCTGAAGTAGCCCGAGAGGTGGCTTAAGTACCATCAAGCATTTGGGGTCTTTGTGGACTAGCTCTGGTGGACTTCAGAGCCTCCTAGAAGTTGTCAGAAGACCTTCAGTCCCTTGATTTCCTCATTTCACTGGCGCTTTTTTTTTTTTTTTTTTTTTTTTGGCGACATGATCTCAGTCTGTCATCCAGGCAGGAATGCAGTGGCACAATCACGGCTCACCACACCCTTGACCTTCCTATGCTCAGGTGATCCTCCTGAGTAGCTGCGACTACAGGCACATGCCACCATGCCTAGCTAATTTTTCTGTGTTTTTGTAGAGATGGGATTTCGACATGTTGCCCAGGCTTCACGGGCGCGCGCGCGCGCACACACACACACACACACACACACACACACAAATTGTATTGGTTCCAGTCCAATCCATAACTGGTCGTTTTTTTTTTGAGATGGAGTCTCACCCTGTTGCCAAGGCTGGAGTGCAGTGGCATGATCTCGGTTCACTGCAACCTCCACCTCCCGTGTTCAAGCGATTCTCTTGCCTCAGCCTCCCGAGTAGCTAGGATTACAGGCACTCGCCACCATGCCTGGCTAATTTTTGTATTTTTAGTAGAGACGGGGTTTCACCATGTTGGCCAGGCTGGTCTTGAACTCCTGACTTTGGGTGAGCCACCACACCTGGCCCATAACTGGCTTTTTTTAAAATAACAAACACTTGTTTAAAAATTATTTTTTGGCGGGGGAGGTTACAGATTCTTGCTCTGTCTCCCAGGCTGGAATGCAATGGCACAATCTCGGCTCACTGCGACCTCCGCCTCCCGGGTTCAAGCAATTCTCCTGCCCCAGCCTCCCGAGTAGCTGGGACTACAAGCACCTGCCACCATGCCTGGCTAATTTTTATATTTTTGTAGAGACAGGGTTTCACCATGTTGGCCAGGCTAGTCTTAAACTCCTGACCTCAGGTGATCCACCTACCTCAGCCTCCCAAAGTGTTGGGATTACAGGTGTGAGCCACCATGCTCGGCCTAAAATTTTGAAAACTTTAAGTGTTCATAGAGTGAAAAGTTCTCCATTCTCCTGCCCACCCCTGTCCCACCTAGATCTGAAGCCTAGTGGGCAGAGGCCTTCACTGTGAATTTCTGGAACCTCTCAGTTTCCCTTCCCAGAGGCAAGCACTGGTACCTGTCTCTTGGGTCTCTTTTAAGAAGTAATCTATGATTATACAATCTTATATAAGCATACTAGTGTTCTTTTATAAGTACACTTCACGTTTTTCTGGACTTTCTATCACAGTATTGTGTCTCAGATCTTTTCCTATAAGTATGCAAGATGCTGCTGCCATCTTTTTAACATGGGACTCCATTGATGAGTGTAATACAATTTACTTAACCAGTCCGCATTGAGAGGCATTGCATGTTACCTCCCCTGAGTTCTGCTTTTTCAAATAATTAATATCCTTGGGCATGCCTCTATGTGTCTGTGTGCACACGGGCAAGTGGCGCTGTAGGATTCATTCTCAACAGTGCACCCCATCTTGTGGCCATCACGTCTGAGGATCATCTGGCCCAGCCCTATCATTTCAATCACTGTCTTCCCCCATGATGTTTGGATTCTGCTCTTGCACGGGGTGTCTGGCTGAACACGCAGGGGGTTTGCCAGGGTAGTTGGAGCCAATGTAAGACTCCCTCAGGAGAGCTTCATTTATTTCAGAGAAGGGCTGCATAATATTGTATGTTTTGCAGGTCATGTGTCTCTGTTGTAACTGTTTAACTTCATCATCATAGTCCCGAAGAAGCCATTGACAATACATAAGTGGATGAGCATGGCTCTGTTCCAATAAACCTTTATTTTTAAAAAACAGGCAGCAGGCTGGACTTGGCTCTCAGGCCATAGTTTACCAACCTTTGGTGTATTCAGCTGTTGAAGACCTTCTGTGTACCAGGCTCCACTGTCGGCACAGGGGCTGCTGCAGGGAAGGACATAGAACCAGCCTTAGCAGTTGGAATACAGCTCACTGGTATAAGCGAGCAGGTGCGGTGTAACCTGATGCCATGTAAGAGGAGTTTCTGACTTGGACTAGGGACTGGTCATGGGTGTCTTTCTGGGAGCAGTGACATAGGAAGCTGAAAACCAAGGTCCTAGCTCTGAGCCAGGCACAGTGGGGAGTGTGGGGAACTGAAAGAAGCTTAGTATTGCTGGAGGTGTGGCAGGCATAGAGTGGGCAGGAGGAGAGGTAAGGGCTGGAGAGATGAACCAGGCTACACAGGCCACGAGGCTGGCTGTGCAGAGAGGCTGGGCTTGATCCTGACAACTTGGAGAGAGGGGCTGCAAAGGCTGGGCTTTGGGAGAGTGCCACACGTCCAGCTGGAGGAAGGCAGGGAGGCTGTGGAAAGACTGGAGGCTGTCAGAAGCCAGGTAGCATAGAGATAAAGTCGGGTTGTAGCATGTGAAATGGGCCAAGGCAAGCAGCTCAGGACTAAAACCTGGGTTGATACAGTGGAACTAAACATTTCCATGACTTTTTGCATCCTTTGACCCCATACGTGGGACCCTATTCATCCCTCAAGGTCCAACCCAAAATGTCCCCCCATTAGAGCCTCTCCTGGGGCAGAATTACAGGCTCTTTCCTCCACTGTCATGACACCATACTGAGGAATACTTGTCACAGCAGTGTTTCCCCACTGAGGCCTCAGAGTAAGTACTAATTAATGCTTGCTAAATTAAATTAAACAGCAAGGTGAATTAGCTGGGGTAGAGGTGGCCGCTGAGCCACTCTTTACAGTTGCAGAAACGGAGACTCAGAAAGCTAAGCAATTTGTCCTAATGGTACATGCAAGGATTCTGACCAGTCTGGTCATTTCTGCAGAAAAATTGGCCTTCTCTGCCTCTCTAGGCTGGAACTTTTCTTGCTTCTGCTCACAGTTCCCTAAATTATTAATCTGCAAGGCAGTTAGCAGAGCAGGAGCAAGAGGCACACTTTGCAGAAAGATAAAACAAGAGAATCAAGATGCATTTGGTTTCCAGAGAGTCCATCATCTGGTATTCCAAATCCTAACAGGGAAATTCAATCCCCTTCTAAATCCCAGCCGAGACAATGTCCCCAAGACCATCCTGCTGGGCGGCAGGGCCCTGGGCCTGGAGAAGTGCCTGAAATTCTTGGACAATCCGGATGGTGAGGCTGTCAAAGCCTGTGTCCAGAGTACTCCAACAGCTGGGCTGGGGGAATTCTTTTGGCTCCATTTATTGCAGTCTATTTTTAGAGAGCACTTCAGACAGGGGTGGGAGTTTTCTGCTGCCTCTGCCCTCAACTGGGTCATTTCTACCCTATCCTCTCCCAGCTCCCTACCCCTGCCCTAACTACGACAGATGCCAGATGTGGCTGTGGTCTTTGAGCAGTGCAGCCTAGTGTTCTTCTCTTTCCAGAGCCCTCTATGTATAGGTACTTTTGTCCATCTTTTTTATTATAGCCTTCCTTGTGAGTGTGAGGTTGTATTGCGGTCTTGATTTACAGTTCCCTAAAGATTAGTGAGGTTGAGAGCATCTTTTCATGTGCTTATTGGCCACTTGTAGATTGTCTTTGGAGAAATATCTATTCAGACACCTTGCCTGTTTTTAAATTGGCTTATTTGCCTTGTTACTTTTGAATTGTAAGAGTTCTTTATATACTGTGGACACTAGACCCTTATCAGATACATGATTTGCAAATATTTCCCCCGATTCTGTGTCTTCATTTATTTTTAACAGAGCAAAGAAAACATGGGAAGCTGAGAAGGGGAATGTGGAGATGGGCAATGAAGGGGCACTGGGTTCCTGCTCAGCCTCTTGCCTCGGAACCCAGGTGCTCTAAACTATTTTTAGGGGTTGCCCTCTGCTGCAAGATGGGCCACCTCAGCCCCCTTCCTTCACTGTCCGCCTCCAAATGAAAGATTCAGAAGGGCACAAGACAATGACCCTGCATTGATGGCTTCTTGCAGCTTCCTGACTCCCGCAGGCCCGCCAGCTGCCTGGCCCTCCAGGGGATGGACTTGTAGGTGGGTGGCCCAGGACAGGCGGGGTTTTGATTGTTCCATATCTGCTTATTGTCTCCCAACCACGTCTAGGCATTCCACAAGTGTGGGCGCTGAGCACTGTACCTGCCTTCATGGAGCCCAAGGACAGATAGTAAAGAAGTAAACGTACAAATGGAGGACTGCAAGCCGTGAGCGCTCATAGTAGGAAGAGCCTGGGAGAGGAGGACAGGGTGAGGGAAGCCCTCTCTGAGTTGGCCCAGTTAAGCTGAGCCTCAGTTTACTCATTGGTAAAATGGGGCCAGGGTAACTCCACCTACTTCACAGTGTTGCCTTGAAGGCCAGCTATCACTAAAGAACTCTAAAGTGCTAATTACTATTACTTTAAGCTTGTCATAGGTGCTTGAAGGGTGTCTCTGGGTGGAGAAAGGGCAGGGGGCTGGGTGGGCTTAGGGAGAAAGAAGCAATTTTCCATTAGATCCTCCCCAAAAAGCCGCCAAAAGGGTGGTACCAACCTCAGGATAGGGCCCATTCCCTTCTTTGGGGCGCATCAGAGCCCCAGAACCACACGGTTCGGTCCAGGCGAGCGAAGTCCGGGTTTTATTAAACTGAAGGCAAAATCAAGATAGGCAGAGGTTGAGTGGGCATCAGCAGAGTAGGCTCTGTTTGGGGGTTTGGAGCTTTGTATTTGTTGTGGTTACACGCTGGGGAGAGAGACATGGCTCCCGGGAGGCGCCAGTGTTGAAGGGGCTGCGCAGAGCCTTCCTACCAGACCGGAGGCTTCGCGCCCTGGGACCTGGATGCAGTGTCTGGGACTCCGCCCTTGCGCTCGCCACCCGGCGCCTCGGCTCGGCCCCGCCCCTGGCTGTAGCCCCGCCCCTGACCCCCCTCCCCCTATGCTCCTGCCTCGGCTCCGTGTGACCACGCCTCCTGCGCTCCCTTCCCCACACGCTCCGTGCGGTCCCGCCCCTGTGCGCAGCCCCGCCCCCAGCTCGCCCTCCGGCCCCGCCCCCTCCCGGCCCCGCCCACTTCAGGGCCACATTCCTCCGGCCCGGCCTCGCGCTGCGCCAAGCGGGCGGCGGCGGAGGGGCGGGCTTGGCTGGCCTGGGGTTCGGACTCAGGGCCGGAGCCGCGGGAGCCGGCGGACACTGGGCCAGGAGCCCCGACGTGGTCGCGTGGCGGGTGGTCAGGTCTCCGGGTGGCCGGGTGTCGGCCCCGGGATCCGGCGGCTCGCTGGCGGGAGTCGGCGGCCTCAGCTGGGCCTGGGTCCCGGCTCCTGGCCCGGCCCGCTCCCGCTGCGACTGCCATGTGGTGCCTGCACTGCAACTCGGAGAGGACCCAGTCCCTTCTGGAGCTGGAGCTTGACAGCGGGTGAGGGCGCGGCGCGGGTCGAGCGGCCTTCCCGGGTGCTGAGCGGTGGACTGGCGGAGGCTGTGGGGACGCGTGTGCGGGAGTGCAGGTGACCGTCGGGACCGGGCTCCCGGCGTACGAGAGAAAGCTGCCTGCGGGGCGGGGTGCGTCCGCGAGACTGGGTTTGGGTGGGAGACCAGCAAACAGGACCCGAGTTTGTGCGTGGGAGAGAGAGACGCGCCCTTGGGACAGGAGCGCTGTGTGTCCTGGGAGGGTCTCAGGATGGGAGTGTGTGTGCGATCGAGGGCCTTTTGGAGTGCAAGTTGGTGTGGGGGTGAGTTTGAGTTTGTGGGGCTGAGAGGGAAGCAGTGGGACTCGGTGTGGGTGTGAGGTGAGGGGCAGGAGGGAGAGCAGAGGAGAGTTGGTGGGAGGGTGCCCAGCGGGTCTGTGCCTGTTTCAAACTGCAGGCAGGGCAGGGGCTGCCAGGGAGGCCTCTTGCAGGCCTGTCTATTCCAGACATTGGGCCTGTGTCTGGATTGATGTGTCTGTCCTGTCTGCAAGACCCCGAGTGTGTGTGAGGGTGGATGACCCTGAACAAACAGGCGTCCCAGGTGTGCCAGCAGCTTTTGTTGGGTACTGTGCGCCTGGCAGGGCCACTTGGGGGTGCACTGGGGTGTGTGGCTGCTGTTTGTGGCAGAGTGTTGATGTGAGGGGCTTTGTTTATGTGGTGATGAGTGTGCACCTGGTGTGGTCAGGGATGGAGTCTGGTGTGTCAGAGGGGCCAACCCTTTTCTACTTCAGGGCCTGTGGGCGGCTGTCTGAGCTTCCAAGGGCCCATGTTTATGGAGAGAAAGGGAGAAAGAGAGTGTGCGTGTATGTGCTGGGAATATTGATTTCCTCTCTCCAGTGGCCAGCACAGCTGCCCCCTGAGCTATCTGCAGGCCCTTCTGAGGAGCAGGGGGGTGGGGCTAAGGGGGTTTGTTGACAAGCTGACTTGGCGTATATCAGGCCCCCTCTGGAGGAAGCCCACCTGGAACTGTTTGATCTTTCGTTCAAAAACTGTGCAGCGCATGCCTAGCAGTTGCACTGAGAACATGCATATGTCCCCCTCTGCCCCTTCCTCACCCCAGAGGCTTGGGGCTCTGGGTTTGACGCTCCAAGTGGGGTTGTAGGGCTTCCCAAGGACCCATTGCTCCTTGCATCTGGGGTGGAGGCCAGGCACGCTGCAGCTGCAGGACCATCTGTCTGGAATCGGTGACAGCAGTCTGGACATGGGGGTCATGTTATTCATATCCCACACATACCCATGGCCTTCATAGCCCATCAGCTGTCCCACCCGGTATTGCAATTGCTTTTTATCCTTGTGGTACCAGCATCCTCAATTGCAGGAGAGCAAATCGAGGCTGAGTGTTCAGTCTTGTCAGTGCTAAGGCTCTGTGGTTTATTGAGTGCCTGCTATGTACCAGTCCCTGCTCTAGGCACCAGGGACATAGCAGTGAACAAAACGTGAAGTCTTTGTCCTCATGGAACCAGCAGTCTAGTGGGGAAGAAGAAACCATTAGCATGTTCTCCTGGCTGCACCTCCCTCCTCCCTCTGAGCTGAAAGTAACTGGGGGGTTTTTCTGCCCCTCCATTAGGACCTTTTCAGTATCACCATTCCAGTTGGCATGTCCAGCCACCTCTCTTGCATACTTCTCCGTCCCACATCCCTTCTCATTAGAAGTCCCTCCGGGTATCTCATCTCAATCTTCCAGCTGCAGGGAAGCCTGCTTGGATCCTTCTGTGGTCTGGGTTGGTAATGAACAGCTGCTCCCCCAGCCTCAGAACATGAGCCAGAGGTCTTGGAGGTTGAGAAGCCTCGCTTGGGTATAGCCCACAGTTCACGCATCAGCCTCAGAGCAGGTGGGTCCCATTTGCTCTGGAGCACCTGGTATGTGGTTCCATGGGAAGCTTGGGGGAGGGTTAGAGGAAATCAGCCCAGTCCCTGGCCTGTGGAGGCAGAGCTAGATGCTCCTTGGACTGGCCATATCCCCCTCTCTAAACCCAGATGGGATGCAGCATGGTCCAGAAACCTCAGGGGACCCCCCCCAGTCTGTAACAGGCCCAAGATAACCACTCCCAAGTCCAGCTATGCCACCATGCACCACTCTACAAATACAGGCTTCTTTCCAAAAGCATGTGTGGCACTTTGATGCTTTGCTGTTGGAGCCTTGTGACAACATAGGACTCTTCTTACCCTCGTTTTTTTTAAGGGTACACACACTAAGAGAACCCAGTGACTGGGCCAGAGTATCACATGGGGAGCCTACAGGAGAACCCTAATGTTGTGATGGAGGCCTCTGGAGGCCCTGGGATTTTCAGGCCTTCACTCAAGGAAGTCGGACTATGAACTGGTTGCACTAATGTTTACACAGCTTCAGTTCAAAAACGGACAGGACTGACAGCTGCATAGTCAAACAGTGTGACAACTGGGCAAATAGATGTTTCTGGACAGGATTGGACAGGGTACCCAGGGCTGCAGGAGCTCAGTATATGTGTGTGTACATGTGTGTGCATATGGTTTTATCTGTCTGAACTCTGCAGACTGTGGAATCTTGGTTTGCCTGGAGAATCTGGAATCCAGGGCAGCTTGAGACTTAAGGAAAGAAGGGCCTGGGGAAGCAAACAGATTTTGTTTCAAGTCTCAGCTCAGTTTCGTGAGTGTATGCAAGTTACCGCATCCCTTCAATCCTGTTTCCCCTTCTGTGAAAGGGACTGATAACACTGCTTCATGGAGTGCTCTGAGAATGTGGGTGTCTGAAGGCCACTGCACAGCTGGCCATCCTGAGGACTCCAGTCAAATGCCATGTTTGTCCAAGTCAGCACTCTGCTCTTCCCAAGCACCAATGACCCGCTGGATTTTCTTTCTTCCTGTTTTGTAAATTTCCTTTGAATTTTGATGACTTGTGGAATATCCGCCCAGTAAGCACAGGGGCAAGATGATGCACAGCCCAGATGGGCTTGAACACCACCGGAGGCCTTAGGAGAGGTCTGTGGAAGCGTATGCGTGTGTGTGTGTGTGTGTGTGTGTGTGTGTGTGTAGGGGGATGTGCTCAAAGGCTGTTGAATGTGATTTATCCTTTGTCCTCAAAAGCAAATTGTAATGAGTTTAGAGGCCATTAAGGCTCTTGAAGAATTAATTGGCATGGCCTTAGAGAATCTGGCTGCTCCCACTGTGTGAGCTGCTGCAGAGACAAAGTTGATGGCATTTATGGTGGAAATATGGCATGGTGCCACCTGGACCTGCCACTATCCTGGCTGCCGTGGCTGTACCCCGAATTTGGCAAGTGTCCCTCCGAGGCCTGGCCCTGTGGCTAGTACCCCGATGCCTGCCTCGCACAGCGCCTGGCCCCATGGCGGACATAGCCAGTTGTCAGTGAATGAAAGCATCCATAAATGCAGGTGTTAACAAGTGCACACATGCTCTCTTGGGCTTGGAGGAGTGCGTTGTTCTCTGGAGAGATGTGTATGACCCAGGGGACACATAGCTTTTCACTTTCCTGTGTTCCTTTATATACACAAACATGTACTGAGCACTGACTTTGTACCAGGCCCTGGGCTAGATGTAGTAGCACTGAGGTTAGCGGTGTGAAATGGTACATCACAGAGCACAGGACTTGGGGATCACGCAAAACCCTGACTCCACCTCTTCCTAGCTGTGTGGCCTCAGATATGTTGCCTCCCATCTCTGAGTCTTAGTTTTCTCATCCATGAAATGGAGCCAAAACAAACCCCCTGGGGAGGGTGCGGGGATGTGCAGCTTTGCCTGGTGACTGATGCATACAGATAGATCCCCAACAAATGGTAGCTATCATCACCATCATCAGTATTACCACCTTTTCCCTTTTGTGAAATCGTTGCTGAGTTAAAATGATTCCTCACAGTTTTCTTTTTGGCTGATTTGTGAGGTTGAAGACTGATTTCTAGAGTCTGTGTGGCTTTTTGTGAAGTTGTCCTTCTTGGGGTCCCAGCTGCTCTGACTTGAATTTTTTTTTTTTTTGCCTTGTTCATAGGTACCTGCAGCTTTGCTGCTCCTTGGAGGAAAGGCCCATTCTTTCCGTTTTATCTCCTCGGTTTGCAGTTTCCTGACATGGTGACAGTTTGATTTGAACTTAAGGTCCCCATGGAGACCCATAGCAAGAGTCCCCTCCCTGTTTGTAAAGATGAGACACTGTGACTGCATTTGTTTTTTCCTCTTTGTTCAAAGCTCAGTAATAATGATAATAGCAGCAGTTGCCATTTAGTGCTAAAGCTGCTAGAGTGCAAGAGTTAGCATGTGAACTCAGCCTGCTTGGCTTCAGGGTCTGTGTACTTCATGGCCAGGCTCTGCTTCTTCTGGGATTAAATAATCTTTGGCAAAATATGTCACCATCATGAATGGCGCCTTTTGCTTCTTCCCTATACTGCCACAACAGGTGTCCGGTATCCCCAGGCATCAGGATTCCCAACATGTTCCCAAATGTCTCAGTCCACAAGCTAGTTGATGACCACTCACCGGGCCTTCCTGGAATCTTGTCTCTTTCCCCACAGAACCCAAGAGCTGCATCCCCAGACTCTCTGGCAGGATTCTGGGACAGTGTCCTTTGCACTTGCAGGCTCTTCAGGGTAGCATGCTTGTGTGCTGTGCGCAGCCCCAGGCCAAGACTCTGCTTGGAGCAGGGTCCTGAGGACTAAAACTCACTGTCCCCTGACTCACTGAGGGACCCATGCCAACATGACAGGCTTCTGCATGATGAGGAAACCCAAGGCTAGGGCTTTTGAATCATTGGAGGACACGCAAGTGTGTGGGTGCTGAACTTGATCCCACGGGAGGGAAAAGGGATCATTAATAAACTGGAAAAATTGGAACGAGTCCGCAGCTGGGAGGAGGCCTCCTCATTCACACAAACTGGAAGGGTTCTCCCAAAATCCCCTGCTGCCCAGACCGGATCAGAGTCTGTCTGCCAACATGAATACTTTCTCCCTGATGCCATTTACAGAAGTCAGTGGTGTTTGCTTTTCTATTTCTGGCTGGGAGGGTAGGTGGTATAATCATGAAGTGCATGGATACATGCAAAGCATTTAAATGGTGTCTCATAGTAACATAGCAAGGGCCCGGTAGATGTTAGTTGTAATCATTGTTGTCTTTATTCTGGCTGACCCTAAGCTCAAAGGTCTCCCATCCTGAGAGAGGAAGCCTTTCAGAAAGACCTGTCCAGAACTGGCCCTGATTGGCCGTTGGTTGTCCCCCTCCCCAGAGCCCTGGCATCAGTCACCCATCTCATCCCATCCCTCCCTGGGCCTCAGTTTCCACATCTATGAGAATGAGCCTCTTGATCCTTGTAGTCATGTGCAGATGCAGGATGTTTAGCCCAATGGTTAGGGAGGCAGATTCTGTAGTCAGACTACCCATAACTCTAACTCCAACTCTAACGCCAGCTCTGCTCCTCATTGTCCCTATGATCTTGGGCACCTTCCTTAGCCTTTCTGCGCCTCAGTTTCCCCATTGGTAAAAGATGGATGACAGGAGGAGACCATGGAGTTGTTGTAAGGATTCAATGAATGAATCCATGTAAGTGCTTAAACTGCATGGTCAACACCAGATAAATGGCATCTTTTAGCTGCTGTTTTAGGCCTAAGAAGTTTGACTGTGTGGAATTGGACCATGTTACTTGTTTGGGGAGATGTGTTCCTAGATGGGAGTGGATTATTCATCTTTTTGGCCACAGACAAGACCAGGGTTAAAAGAGAGGGGTGCAGAGAGATAGTGGTGAGGGGAAGAAGTTAAAGGGCTAAAGGACTGCAGGCTGCTGGTGGTGTGACAGATGGCATACACAGTAAGAAGTGACTAAGCCCATGGACTTTAGCATGTGCTTGTAGCGTGCTGTCCAAACAGCCCACAAACAAGTGGATGGTTAAGGGTATTAAGAAAATCACTTTGCCTGTGGATTGGGGAAATTGCAAAGTAAGGCAGCTTGCTGTTGGGCTGGGATGAAGATTTCTTTAGACAGGATGGGCAAATGGCCTGCACCATGTGTGAGAGACACCCTGAGGTGTACGGACATCAAGGTAGAGGCCCCCAGCCCTGTGTCAGATGGAGCAGAGCTGTGGCACCTCTGGAGCCTTCACCTGGTGGCCTATGCTAAACTTCTGAGGCTTTGGGCAGGTCTGGCTTCCTGGTGGTACCTGGGGCTGCTTCTGGGGCCTAATAAGGCCCAGAGCTCCACAGCCTGACCTCAGGGGCAGTGGCCTCCAGTCCCTGGTTCTGCTGCTCAGTCCTCTCTAGCTGGTCTGTCTGCCTGGGAGGGGAGGCAGCTTGCTGCAGTGGGCAGAGGTGGCATTTGGAGCTGGAAAAACTTGGATTCCATTTCTGCCCCTTCCTGGATGTGTGGCCAGGGCAAGCTGGTCCCCACTGCAAGCTGCTGCCTCCTTGTCTGTCAAATGAGAACAATGGAGGGAGAGGCAGTGTGGGTAGCACACACACAAAACAGGTGACCATGCGTGCTGACAGGAAGGGGAAAGGAAGTCAGCTGGGTTTGGGCAAAGCCTTAACTGTTTTTGGTGGGTCTGAAGTTGGCACAGGATTGAGACTGGGGCTGGAACAGGCTACAGAATGAAAATGGTGATACTGGCATTTGAATGGCCTTTGAACTTCACACATACCTGTCTGATTAGAACCAAGAACCTTGTGAAATCATGACATTATTCTCATTTGACAGATGAGGAAACAGGCTAGAAAATGAAAATGACGAATTCAAGCTCTGCAGAATGTAGAGCTGGTCCTCTAGTTAATGTATGGAGCCTCTTTCCCCTCCCTGACGTTGCTGGGGAGCAGCATGTTAGAATGGAGCCTGAGGCAGAGGCAGAGAGGAACTGGGGGCCAAGGAGGAGCCAGAGAGACAAAACCTGCAGGCCCCAGCTGTGCGCACCCCAGTGGCAGCATTGGGTTCCCTGAGCATCCACCATGGATGGCTACAGAGGTGCACTACCATCAGCAGAGTGGAAGGAGAATCGTTGGAAGCGCCGCCCGGTGCCTGCAATCTCAAAAACATGTTCACCAGCCCCAGGAAGTCATCTGGGCTAAGAACCACCCTCAGATTCCTTGGCAGGATCAGGACAACTGTCCACCCAAGATGATGGGGGAGAGGGGCTGGAGTAGCGCCAGGCACCTAGTAGGTGTTCAGTAAACGCCAGCTGCTGTGATGACCCCTACCCACTGCACTGCTATTCTCCCCAGCCGTCATCATTATTACCATTGCAGCGCTGCTATTCCCGTGGGGTGAGGGTGGGGTGGAGAGGAAGTGTTTGGGGAAGCAGCTCTTTCCTCTGCTGCTAGGGGAGGGGGAGGTGCGGTCGCAGAAACGTGAATTCTCTGTTCCCTCTGGGCCATTCATTGACTGTTCTCAGAGCTCAGAGCCGTCATTTAAATGAGCAGGGTTTGAGTGTTTTTTGTTTGTGCTTAGTAAAAATGGCAAAATGGCCCAAGAAAATAATGGGCCTTGATGTGATAGCAGAGTCTTAGCGTTATTTTTAGCTTTTTGTTATGTAAAATTTGCAGCGTACAAAAGTAGAATGGTATAATGATCCCTATGTGCAGTTTTATTTCATTGCCCTAGATTAGTTTTAATCCCAGACATTTTGTTGATTTTATATCAAGGACCTGTCTCATGGTTGGCCTCATTTCTAGCTTTGGAAAAGTTGTATCACTGGGGCGGGTGCCTAGGGCAGGCCACAGTGTCCCTTGAACAGCCCTTAGCTGTGTTGGTCCATCTCGGGAACTCTGAGCTTGAAACAATTTCCCAGCCTGGTGACCAAGTAGCTTCTGACCCATTTGGGATGCCCTGTGTCTGGAAGTGACTGGAATAGGCTAGGCCCATGACTCCTCCATCAGACAGGGCCTTCCTGGGTCAGGGTAGGAGAACTCGCTTCTCTTCCGTCTCCCTAGGACCCCTGGAAGGCAGGGCGTGGAATGGGCTCTCAGCCTCTCTCATCGGATCGGGGGTCCCCTGGGTGGTATTGTGGCTCTCAGCTTCAAGCTCCACAGGGTCTCCCTGTTGCCCTGGCTTTCCCCTTGCCAGATGGTATAGCCAGGCTGCGGCCCCTGCCACCCTCCCAGACCCGTCAGCCCCTCATCTTGCTGGGCCCCTGGGTGGCCATTCAGCACTGGGGGTCCCTGGGCCTCTGCCCAGCCCTCTTTCCTTTTCCACTTCACGCAGTCTCTTCCTTCCTGGGGTTTCTGATCTGGCTCCAGCCCAGGCCCTGACATCCTGCCGCCCACCCAGCAACCCTCTCGAGGGGTCTCATGGGCACCTGTAAATCTGTAAGTTCCAAAGGGACACGTATTATCTCCCTCTCCCCAAATTGGCTTCTCTTCCATGACTTCATCTGATCCTCTTGGGCTTCACTTAGAATTCCAAAGTCATCCTGGACACCTCCCGTCACCTTTACTCGCCTTTGTCATCATCACTGGGTGCCGTGCCACCCCACATTACTGCTGGGCTTAGAGGCAAGGGCTGACACATTTCAGCCACTGCCCTCAGTATGAATGTGTGGTTGCTACCCTAGCTCCTAGCACAGTGCTTCGTACATACAGCACCCCCAACACAGCTTAGTTAAAAACAAGCCAAAGTCACACCCTAGGCACGGCCACATCCCAGCCAGGCGCCCCTCGTGCTCCCCAGGTATGGGTGCTAGTGTGGAGTCAGATGGTCTGCGTTCCTTCAGACCTCTTCCTCTTTGGCCTGCTCACCTCCCTCTAGCCCCCATGGCACCATGCAGTGTAGCAAAGTGGTAACAGCCCTAAATCGTGACAGTGGCAGCAGCTACTCTGTGCATTTCCTGGGTGACAGGCCCCAGGCTGAGGATTTGTGTGTGTGTTATCATATGGCCCTCACAGCAGCCCTGCTGGGTGAACAATACTCCCATTTTATGACTGAGAAACAGACACAGAGAGGCCAAGTCATTTGCCCAGAGCCACACAGCTCCTGCCTGCTGGGTACCAGACAGTTGCCAGGGAAGAGCTCTGTGTGCCAATGTTGTAGGTGGGGAAGCTGAGTGGGATAGTGTTTCCTACCCCCAGCCTTCATTTGTCCCCAAGACCCTTTCTGTGCCCCTGCACTGGGTGCTGTGGGCAGATCGCTGACTTGCCATGGGGCCTGGCAGCTGCTGTGCTGCAGGTCTGGGCAGCACCTGCACCAGGTCCTGCAAGGGCAAGGGGAGTTCAATGGGCAGACAGGGTGGTGGACTGGCCCTGCAGAGGGAAGAGCGTGACAGGCAGGGAAGTGGCCCAGCCAGCCTCGCCCCTCCTCACGTCCTGTGTGAGTCACATGGCCTTGGGTAAATTACATCACTTCTCTGTGCCTCAGTTTCTTCATCCACAAAATGGGAAGATGATATAGTACCTACTTCAAAAGGTTGCTGTTTACAACACCAAGCGTGAAGCCGAATGTAGACTGTGGACCTTGGTGATGATGATGTGTCACTGTAGTTCATGGACTGTAACAATGTGCCACTCCAGTGTGGATGTTGATAGCGGCTGTGCCTGCCTTGGGGCAGTGGGTACATGAGAACGCCATACTTTCCTTTCAGTTTTGCTGTGCACCTAAAAAAGACCAAGATTGTCTGGGCCAAGATGGCCACAGCGCAGGCCCTGGCTGGCAGGGTGGGCCATCTTCTGCGCGATGGGCATCTGTCTCCTTCTTTCTGCCCACACCCTGTCCAGAGCTAGCCTCCCCAGCCTGTGCCCCCAGCCTGTGCCTCCAGCCTGGCTCTCCCGGAGCGTCCCTGGGGCCCAGCCTAGCTCTGTGTGCTGGAGCCTGCCACAGAGAACTGCTTTATTTAAGTCCATTTGGTGTGTATGGAAATAACTAGAGGCCTCTGTATTTAATTTGGCTCAGCCAGGAAGATTTTTGGCTCTGTATGTGTGTATATTCTGAAAAATCTTTCTGAGTGAGCCCAGGGGTTGGAAGCTTCTGGTCATCTCTGTGCACTCAGAACCAACAAGAACCACCCTCCTTAGCCAGGGGCAAGCATCTGGCAGAGTGCAGGCTATAGGAATGGTTAATGAAGAAACTAAAGGAAGAAGGGGAGAGGGTGAGGCCATGCAGATGAGGTCATGGCAAGGGAAGCAGTCTTGTAAACTTTGTATCTTGAGACCAGGTAAGCTGTGGCAGAGTGGAAGGAAGGAGGCCTTTGGAAGCATAAAGCCCTCTACGCAGGCACAGAGATGGACGTATCTGGTTTCCTGATCCTGCAGGGCTTAATTTGGCGCTGGACTGGGGAATACTTCTCCTGATGTCCCTCTTTCTCTGACCTGGACAAGCCCAGCCAAGACTTGAGGAGTTGAGGGGATTGAGCCTTCCTCTCTGGCTGATGGCACAGAACAGAAACAGCTCCACGTGGGATTTACAGTTGACAAAGTGTGTCTTCCCTCAATTCCCACGCTCCTGTTGGGCAAGCAGGGCAGGAGTGATGCCCATTGTGCAGATGAGACAACAGAAGCCCAGAGAGTGGAGGTCCCTTGCCTGGGACCACTCAGCCTGGAAGTGGGGGAGCTGTAGAGAGACCTGGTCTCCCGATTGCACCTAGAGCTCCCCACCACGCTCCCCAGGAACGCTTCTGGAGCCGTTGAGCATTCCTCCAAACTCAGGTTGGCATTCTCACAGGTGGACGGAGGGGGCTGCCGAGGGTGGGGACAGCTTGAATTTGAACCTCAGGACATCCTCTTAGAGTCCAGTTTTGGAATAAACACCAGGTATCAGATGACTTTGAAAATTATATCCTAACCCTATGAAACTTAGGAACGAGGGCATCTGGTGAATTGAGGCTTGGTGGTTATGATGACCATGGGATTGTGGATTGTGGTCACTGTGATGATGTTAATTTGCTAGAGCCTTGTAAAAACCACACACTCACAGGACCCAGTGGAGCAGAAGGCCTTGGTGTTCCCACCGGCCATGCAGAGCTGTGGGAGTTCTTGAACCCTGCCTCTCGGGAATTGGTGTTCTAAATTAGGTTTCTTGGGAACAACTGATCCCAGGCTGTAGATCCTAGTTCTTTTCTTTGCGTTGGGCCTAGAATTTTGGTCCTGTCTAAGCATCATAGGCAAACGTGGATGCTGCCAGCAGGCAGGAAGAGAAGTGGTGACCCAGGTATGCGTGGGCGATAGGGAGTGGTGGGGACTGTGGCAGTGGTGGGGACTGTGGTGGTGACGGAACATGTGCTGTCTGATGGATGCGGCTGCCACCTCGCTTCATCTGACTGTTATCAAGTGGGAATATGGGCCCAGGGTGGCCAGGTCCCCAAGATGAGTCAGAAACTTAGATTTTCATATAAAATCTTAAGATGCTGAAATGTTAGTGATTCATTCTAGTTTTTGAAACACTGGGCCACAGAGAGCATGTTTTGTGGATCAAGTTGGGCCAGGGGCTGCCAGTATTGGAGACCTTGTGAACCCCCCACACAGAATCTGTCTTCCAGAGAGCTCTGTGCAGTCCGAGGTCTCCTTATGGGGAGCAGCCGGGCAGGTGCTAGGTCTCCTGACCAACTCTCCCAGGGGCGAGGCCAAGGGTCCCTCACCTTGGCCCTGGCCCAGGTGGCACTCGAGAGAATAAAGGGCTTTGCCCAGCCCCTCTCTTTAAAGGCTGCCTGTCCTGGGGTTGGCTGCAGGATTGGCGTTAGAGGATGACTTTTCCTGTTTTAGGCCTGTTGCCCTGGGTTGGGGCCCCTCTGTGGCACTGATAGTGATGCCTGTAGTGGTGACACCTCACCAGGCAGAGGCCCTGGCTGGGACTGATTGTAGGGTGTTTGTATCGGCCCCCAGTCCAGAGCCTCACAGCCCCCCTGCCAGCTGGCTCTCGGCCCAAGTGAAAGTGCAGGTTGCCAGCCTGTGGAGCCAGTCTGCCCCCTGCTTCCTTTCTGAGGCCCCGCCAGTGCCCAGGCCAGCCCAGCAGGCCTCCCGGGACTGTGGGAGGGTGGGGCGCGCACAGGGCAGAAGCAGCACACAGAGAGCTGAGCCCAGGGCGTCCTCAAGGGGTGGAGCTGATCTCAGTATTCCAGGTTCCTTGGTGACTTGAGGCCTGTGGGACAGTGTTTTCAGCGCAGTGAGCATGTGTCTGTACGGTGGAGAAACTCACAGTTTCCATAGTCGTTTGGTGTCTCCACAACCCAGCTGCAGAGCAAAGGAGGGGTGTGGACACAGCTCCACAGTCACGGGGCTCTGCCAGGCTGGGCTGCGTGTCAGCCGTGTGACTGTTGAGCCCCTGTCCTCTCCAGGCTTTGGTGCTCCCACCTGTAAATGAGAGAGCAGCAGCCCTGCCGTCAGCCTGTGGAGTTGTGGGAGAAAGAGAAGATAGCCAGCCGTGCCTTGGCACCGGGGACCTGTTCTGCCCTGCTCTGTGGCTCTCCATCCTGAGCGCGGGGCATCCTGTCCTGACCCCTCTGTGTTAGGAGTGCCGGCATCTACTTCCAGGGTTGTGCAGGTCCCCTAGTCACTAGCAGCATCATTCATTCATTCAGCAGATTCAGACTGAGCACCTGCCGTGTGCCCAGCCCTATTTAGGCACTGTGGAAACTTCAGTGAGGAAAACAGACAAACACTGCCCTTCCGGAGCTGACCTCCTCATGGGGAGAGAGAGAAATAAGAAAGCAGGATAAAAGATGGAGTCAGATATGGAGCCGTGCTGTGAGGAAACCTAACAGAGATCCGGGGAGATGGCCCCTGCGGATCCATCTTTTCCTTCCCTCCTGCTGAGGGAGACCCCTCTCCCCCATGTTTGTCATGCAGCCCCCATCAGACGCCCTGTGACATTATCCAGGGCCTCTCCCAGCCCTGGGCTCCAGGCTGCCATTGATCCACAACCACTAAGGCCCTCGGGCTCTTTCCCATGGAAGCCCCTGAAGCTGTGAGGGGGCAGGGCAGATCTGATTCCAGGTTCTAGGGGCTGCCCTCTCATCCCCAGCCTGTCTCCTGGAACCTGCATTCTCATCTCCAAAACCCACTCACTGGTCTCTTTGAGTGAGAGGGCCTCACAGCAGCCATGGAGAGTGGCCTGGCCCCTGTAGGCTGACGGTACTCTTTATGTTTGGGAGCAAGGCCTGGGCTGGGAGGCTGGAACCACCACCTCCCTGGGGCTGGAAAGACTGCCTTTGACAGGATAACGGCTGCCTTGGCTGTGTGGCCCTGGGTTCACAGGACATAGAGACCTTTCTTTGTGCCCTGCCTGGCTATGTGCTGATGAGAATAAGCCCTGTCTGAGGACAGGAGGTCTCTCCTGAAATAATTACCCTCTAATTAGGCATGGCATTAGCTGTTGGTGGGGCTTCCTGGAACACTCCCACTGACTCCACTGTGAGGCCATGAAGGGGCAGCCTTGCCCCCACTGTGCAGTTAGGAAACCAAGGCTCAGAGAAGTTGGGGTTCCAACTCAAGCGTTGGACTGTAGCCCAGAATGTTGCTGCCACTCCTGTCATGACAACATTAGGGTGGTAGGTGCCTGACAGAGCTGTACAGAGTGCTCGGGACCAGAGGGCAGGGGCAGCGCGAAAAACTGTATCTTCCTTCGTATGGTTGGGTGGCCTGAGAAGCCCCCTGTACCCTGACTGCTGCCTGACTCCTCATGCCACCTGCCCATCTCGCCAGCAGCTGCTGACATATAGGGAGATGCTGAACGTTGGATCAGTAAGCAAAGCTCTAAAAATAGCCTTCCGCTTTGAAAAGTTCATTGTTCGAGTCCTATATTTTTCTACATATATAAAAGCCACTTCTGGAGGCTTTTTAGTCGTTAAAGATAATGCTACAGCCTGAGGCGGAGCTGGGCCGGGCCTTATCTGGGCCTCAGCAGGGCAGGCCTGAGGCCAGGGCAGGGGGATGTCAGTGAGGCCGATCTCCGCCCAGGGTCCTCTTCTCTGGAGGCAACTGGACAGTCAGCCTCAGTGTCCCCCGCGGATGGAGGCCGGGCTGCCACGGCATTTCCAGGCTCTGAGGGGCCATTGGACAGGTCTGTCTACGGCACACGGAGACCAAGAGGCACGGAGACAGCACTGTGGGTGTGCTCCCTGCAGCCAGGCACAGGGTTGGAGGCATTCTGCGTTTCCCCCTGGCTTGCTCAGTTCAGACCTAGCTTCCTGAAATTGTCCCTGGCTGAGCCCCACCTTGCTGGGGGGATGAAGGATCAGGCCCCGTCAGCAGCTGACTGGCCTCCCTCCCTGCCCCTCAGAGAACAGTGAAGCCCCAGAGGAGGGTTTCAGCCCTCTGGTGGTGTGCCCACCCACCAGCCCGACCTCTTCCTCCTGTCAGGGTCGCTGCCTGTCACCATTCATATATGCTGAGGTCTCTTCCAGCTTAAACCACATGCCTTCTTGGAGTCCTCATCCCTCTTCTGCCACCTCCCCATCTTCTCTTCCTTCTCAGCCACATCCCTCCAGTTGTCTTCAGAGGCCTGAATAGAGTGAGGGAGGGAGCCAGCGGACTTGGGGAAGGCTGCGCTGAGCAGCAGGAACAGCACCTGCACAGGTCTTGGGGTGGGAGCATTCCAGAGCAGAGAGGAACAGCCAGGAGGCCAGGGGGCTGGGCTGGAGTGACCAGGGGGTTCAGTGGAGGGTAGCAGGAGGAATGGCTGGGTCCCGCAGAGTCTCCTGGATCAATGGGAGGACTTGGGCTCTAAATCCCACCAAGTGAGAGGAGAATGTGGTCAGGATTGTGTTTTAACAGGACTCCAACTGCTGGGTGGAGAGGAATGGGGTAGGGTGGCATGTGAGGCTCGAAGAGCCTGGAGAGGCCGTGGCAGTCACACAGGGAAGAGATGAGGGCCACACAGGCTGGCAGATGCGGGATCTGTGTTGAAGGCGGAACAGCCCGATGTGCTGACAGATGGGGAGGAGGGTCTGAGAAAGAGTTGCCAAGAGTGACGCTCAGCGAGCAGCTCCGAGGACCCCAACCACACCCCATTGAGATGGCAAGGCTGTGGGGAGCTGGCCTGGTGTGGGGAGCTCAGTTTGGAGCCTGAAGTTGGGCTGTCCACTAGGGCTCAAAGGGGCAGTGCCTGGGCAGCAGGATGTCTGGTTTCTTGGGTTCCTCTGCAATTCCTGGATATCCTCATTTCTCCAAACCTGGGAGCTGGGTAAATGCAGAAACCCTCCTGCCCCCACCTTCTCCCGCTGTGCCCTGTAGGGGTGGCTTCTGGATTGTCCCGTTTTAGATATGGTGCTCCGGGTTAGCCAGTGGAAGTCACATGGGATGTTCAGGTGGCCGTCACCTCGTGCCAGTGCTTCCTACAGGTTCTTACTCTAAATCTTTCCATGTGAGGGCCACAGCCCCACCATCCCCTCTGTCCCAGACCTTGGCAGCATCTGGAGGCTCTGAGCACGGGACTCAGCGTCTGTGCCCATTACGTGTGCTCCTCCAGGGCTCACTCGTTCCCTCTCTGTCCACCCTCCCCAGGTTTCCACTGGGGGTACTGCGACTGCACCCCTCCTGCTCACCACTAGGTCGTGTTCATCCGAACCCTGCCTGCCAGAGGAGGCGACCAGCGTTGCTGGGCCTTATCTAGAATGTTCTCACCCTACTGCTCTCTAGGAAGGACCTCAGGAGTCTATAAGTCCTTTTGGTCAGCAGCCAGGCATCATTCTCCTAGAACTGCTTGCCAGGCTGTAAGGCTTTAGGCATCGGTGGGGATGCTGCCTCCCCTCAAGACCAGAGAAGGGGGTATGGCTGACTGGCACTGGAATGGCCTCCCCTGGGAAAGCCCTCACTATTCCTGTCTTGCTGGCTACACCAGTTAATTCTATTTCTCTTCTTTTATTATAATTTTTTTTTTTTTTTGAGATAGAGGTTCACTCTGTTGCCCAGCTGGTGTACACTCCAAGTTTCACTCTGTTACCCAGTAGTGCAATCTCAGCTCACTGCAACCTCTGCCTCCCAGGTTTAAGCAATTCTTGTGCCTTAGCCTCCTGAGTAGCTCGGATTACATGCTTGCGCCGCCATACCCAGCTATTTTTTGTATTTTTAGTAGAGACAGAGTTTCATCATGTTGGCCAGGCCAGTCTCAAACACCTGGGCTCAAATGATCCATCCTCCTCGGCCTCCTAAAGTACTGGGATTACAGGCGTTCGCCACCATACCCAGCCCTTTTATTATAATTTTTAAAAAGTTTTTTAGAGGCAGGGTCTTGTTCTGTGGCCCAGGCTGGAGTACAGTCATGTAATCATAGCTAACTGCAGCCTTGAGCTCCTTGTGCTCAAGGGATCCTCCTGTCCCAGCCTCCTGAGTAGCCAGGACTACAGGCATGAGACACTGTTCCCAGCTATTTAAAAAAAATTTTTGGCTGGGCGCGGTGGCTCACACCTGTAATCCCAGCACTTTGGGAGGCTGAGACGGGTGGATCACGAGGTCAGGAGATCGAGACCATCCTGGCTAACACGGTGAAACCCCGTCTCTACTAAAAATACAAAAAATTAGCTGGGCATGGTGGCGGGCGCCTGTAGTCCCAGCTACTCGGGAGGCTGAGGCAGGAGAATGGTATGAAGCCGGGAGGCGGAGCTTGCAGTGAGCCAAGATTGCGCCACTGCACTCCAGCCTGGCACAGAGCGAGACTCCGTCTCAAAAAAAAAAAAAAAAAAATTTGGCTGGGCGCAGTGGCTCACGCCTGTAATCTCAGCACTTTGGGAGGCTGAGGCAGGCAGATCACGAGGTCAGGAAATTGAGACCATCCTGGTGAACACTGTGAAACCCCATCTCTACTAAAATTACAAAAATTTAGCTGGGTGTGGCGGCGGCGCCTGTAGTCCCAGCTACTCGGGAGGCTGAGGCAGGAGAATGGCATGAACCCTGGGGGGCAGAGCTTGCAGTGAGCGGAGATCACGCCACTGCACTCCAGCCTGGGGGACAGAGCGAGACTCCGTCTCAAAAAAAAAAAAAAAAAAATTTGTAGAGATGGAGCCTCATTATGTTACCCAGGCTGGTCTTCAACTCCTGGCCTCAAGTGATCCTCCTGCCATGGCCTCCCAAAGCACCAGGACTATAGACACTTGCCATCATGCCCAGCTAATATTTTTTAAAAATGCTTTGTGGAGACAGGGTCTTGCTATGTTTCTCAGACTGATCTCAAACTCCTGGCCTCAAGCAATGTCCCACCTCAACCTCCCAAAGTGCTGGGATTGCAGGCGTGAGCCACCGCAGCTGGCCAATTTTATGTCCCTTCTTTACACACTCAGTTTTCCTTTGAGGTCCATTTCTTTGTGTCCTTGCATTCTGCTCCTTGGGGCCAGGCTAGCTCTTGGGGACTACCACCAGTCCCGAGAGCATTCCAGAGTGGGAAAGACTAGAAAAATGACATGGATTTGAATCTTGACTCTGCTCTGTGCTCTGCAATCCTGAGCAAGGATCACAGTGGGCCCTTCCTGAGCCTTCATTTTCTCATCTGGAGAATGGGAAGAGCAGTGCTTTCTTGACGGGCTCATTGCAGGGGTGAAATCTGTGTACTTAGCTTGTGCTGGGCTCCCCCATTGCATAGTGGCATAGTGGGTGAGCATATGTGTGGGTGACCCACCCCCAGCCACATCAGCCCAGAAAGACTGATTTTTCCAGACCCTGCTTGAACACCTCCACTAACCCTTAAAGCAGCCCCTTCTTTTTTTTTTTTTTTTTTTTGAGATGGAGTCTTGCTCTGTCGCCCAGGCTAGAGTGCAGTGGCCGGATCTCAGCTCACTGCAAGCTCCACCTCCCGGGTTTATGCCATTCTCCTGCCTCAGCCTCCCGAGTAGTTGGGACTACAGGCGCCCACCACGTCGCCCGGCTAGTTTTTTGTATTTTTAGTAGAGAAGGGGTTTCACCGTATTAGCCAGGATGGTCTCGATCTCCTGACCTCGTGATCCGCCCGTCTCGGCCTCCCAAAGTGCTGGGATTACAGGCTTGAGCCACCGCGCCTGGCCACGCGGCCCCTTCTTAAATTGCTGAACTGTTCAAAACTGCTAGCTGTCTGAAGCTCCTGCCCCTGGCCTTACAAACCCACCTGTTCTCTCTGCACCAGGACCACCCTGCGGAGACCTGGCAGGGGTGGCGGCCGCCCCTCTCCGGCTGTGCCGTCCTTGCTCTTGCTCAGAGGATGTGCCCCACCCACCCCCCAGACCCTGCATGGCTGTGTCCCATCCCTCCCCGAGACAGGGGCATAAAGATGAAGATAGCCCGGTGCAGAGCAAGACCATCCCCTTCCTTCCTCTGGGTGACTAACCTTGGTTAATGTGGCCTAGGCAGAGAAGAGCCACAGAAAGCCCCAAGAGGGAGCTTGTGAGGGCTGGAAATGAATTGTGCCTGCCCAGTCTAGGCTCCCTTTCTGGAAATCAGAAACCCTGAAAGCAGAGTGTAGGGGAAGCCACGAGGCCTGGAGGCGTGATGGGCATACGTACTTCAGGAGACTGTTTTGCTCTGGCCTGTGCAGACTGCCAGGAGTCTGGCCTGAGGCTGCTGGCATGGACATTTAACCACAGACAGGCTTTCGAGATTGCCTGCTTCCTCTAGCATGGGGCCCGGCCCACTCTGAAGAGGGTGGCTTTGCTGTGTGATGTGGCCACCCGCTGGCCACACATGACTACGCTTATTTCTCTGATTTATCTCATAATCATGCACAACCCCAGGACCCCTAGGCTCTGGACCCAGCCCTGTCCAAGCTGCCAGCAGCATGCTTTTCCCCTGAGCAGCTGGGCAGGAGAGGCCCTGGTGTGGGGTCAGGTCCCACACAATCCTGTCTTATACTCACCACCTTGACTGGGTGACTCAACTCTTCCATCCCTGAGTTTGTCATCTGCAGAAGGGAGCAGTCCTAGCTACCTCCCAGCGATGGTGGTTGAGTTACAGGTCATGTATTTTAAACACACCCGCCACGGCATCTTGTACCTGGCAGGTTTATGGAGAAGTTGCTGCTGTATAATTCAGACCGTGTATATCTGTGTTTGCGTATGTATATGTGTGTATATACATGTGTGTATGCCCCCTCCGTAAGAAGTTGCATAAGCACAATGGGTACGTGTTTGGGCTCCCTGGCCAGACTGCCCATATGCCCTTGGAGATGGGTGCCACCTCTCCGTGCCTGCAGGGTATTGGGAGCACTGAATGGGTTCCATATACAGCTTAGAACATCACTAACCATATAAACATTCGCTGTTACTACCATTGTCGTTGTCGATGTTGGGGGTGAACAGTAGGTCACTGCTTTCATCTTGTCCCCTCATTGGTGCCCAGAACCTCCCCTGGCTAACATTTTTCTTGAGAAAAGTCATTCATTACTTCATAGGCCATAATTAGAGACATCCGTGACTGAGAGGCCACAGCCCCCCGCCCTGACTCACTCCCTGGCGAGTCAGGACGTGGCATCCAACAGGTCTGGGCTGAGGGGCTGGGGTTGGACTGTTTGCCTCTCTCACCCATCCCCATGAGCTCCCCAGTCCAGGGAACGGGCCAGTGGAGGGTCTCTGGGTCCACCCTGGGGTCAGGCTCTCCAGCCTGGAGGTGGGTGTCTCACAGAGACGGTCCCAGCAGCAGGCAGGGTGCAGGGCAGGTGACCCTGGCTTGGGGCACTAGGCTTGTCTGCCCTTCTGCCTCTAGCTGCTGGGACTTGTAGATCAGAGAATAACCCGAGACAGTCATTGAAAATGAGCCAAGCACTTTCTTAAGGACCTCACTGTGTCAGCTCCACTAAGTCTCCACAGTCCTGTGAAGTAGATACACTAGTTACCCCCATTTTAGAGGAAAGGAACCTAAGGCACAGCATTAGTTCCCCCTGTGGTCACACAGCTAGTAAGCAGTAGAGCTAGAATTTCACCCAGGAGCCTGCTTAGCCCCTTGCTTGGCAGAAAGGCTGGGTGGGGCGGGGCAGCAGGAGGAAACTCTCCAAGTTGTGTTCTCTGTTCCTGTGAGGTGTCCATTGCAACACTGTCCTGTAGGGATCTAGCGCCTCACCCAGCCGTGTCCCCACATAAAACTCCACATACCACCTCCATCACAGGAAAGCATGTTTGGAAAACTGGAGATGGGAGAAGAGCTTGGTGACCTTCCAGTGACCAGCACTTGGAGTCCCTGGGCTGGGAGAGGAGGGCTGTCTGTGCCTGAGCCCACGACGGGCTCTGGGACAGAGTATGGATGCATCCACAAGCAGCTCCAGGCCCTTATGTGCTCTCTGGCCCTGTCCTAGGCCTGTCCCACCACCGGGGGCCCATCCTGGACATACAGAACTCGTCTCATGGGAAGGAGCAGGCCTCCTGCTCCTGGCCATTCCCATCTTTGCTGGAGGCCAGGGCTTTGGGGGATGCTTGGGCAGTTGTCTCCCACCCTCACAGAGCAAGACTTCCCTATGGTGCAGGTGGACTACACAAGAGATCAGGTGATCCCCGGGGTGGGGAAGAGTGTGTGGAGTAAGGGTGGCCTTGTGGAGGCAGTGGGATTAAGCTGAGACCTCCGTGTAAAGATGGCGGACTCAGGTCGTATGGCGCTGGGATAGAGGCTTCCAGCCAGGATTGGAGTCCCTTGTACCACCTTTCTGACGGGTGTCTGACCTGCTGCAGCTTACACACCTCCGATGACAGAGAACTCACCACCTCTTCAGCAGCCCTAACCACGTGAGAGTGTCCTTCATCGGGTCGGGTATTGGCAGTCATAGTTCTGCCTGCAAGAGAAATCTCTAGCCTCAGCTTGTCAGCCTGTCAGAGGCTTGATGATAGGGATCACATCATTTCCCCGAGGCTGCTTTCCTCCCGGCTGTACAGCCCCAGTTCTTGATAGGAGGATACTGTTATACTGCTTCCTGGCATACCGTTATTTGGCCTTGGCAAATAGAGTCCATCTCACATGCTAGCTGGGATCAGTTGTATGGAGTGCTGCGTTGGAATGAGGCTGAAGCATCATCTAAGCTCTTTAGGAGGGAGTCTGTGATCAATTAGCAATGTCTGCCCAGGAGGAGTGGGTGGTGCATGCATGTGTCCCAGGTCTGCCATCCCTGCCCTCAGGCTCTGGACTGTCTGTGCACTGTCTTCTGCTGTGTCTGAGAACTGTGGCGGGCAGCAGGGCTATTTTTGCTCCTGGCTTTTTATTCACGTTAGTGACTGGCTTCTCGGCCACATCATAACATCAGCTCACATTCCTCTTATAGTCCACAAAAAATCCCCAAGTCTTTTTCATAAGAAAAGCCATCAAACTAGATCCTTCCCCCATCTTGACGTTATTTCCACTGTGCATACAGAATTAATTTAAATCATCCCCTTGTCGATGCTTATTTAGGTTATTTCCAGATGTTTATAATCAGAAACAACACTGCTGTGAACATCTTCATATGTACTGCTGCACGCATTGGTCTTATTTCCTTTGTACAAATCTATGGAAAAGGGCTGGGCAGCAGCCACCTAACTCTCATAGAATGTTCCAGAGACTCTGAACTGCCAGGAATTTCAGGGACTTGGAACAGGTGCCTCAGCCCATTCCTTGGTCTGCATGTGGCCCAGGTGTCTGAGAGAGATAATAAATTCAGGGGTACAGTTAAGGACTCACCCTGGTGTGTTCCCCAGTCCTGTTCAGTGGGCTGGGTTTGTGGGAGAAGTATACCCAAGGCAACTAAAGTGGGTGGTGAGATGTCGAGTAGCTGAGCTCAGGAGGTCGGGGCAGGGATATGGGAGCCAGTCTGGCTGTTCTCTAACCCAAAGTCCCACCTAGAGACTCATGTATGCTGGTAAAATGTGACTGTCACTTTACAGCCAAGCTCTGTCACTAGGGCATCTGTGTTTCTGCCCTAGAAAGGGAACAGTTGACATAGGATAGTTCTTCCTGCCCCAAGAAGAAACTGGGTAGAGCTGAGTCCTAATCAGGAAGGTGGGGCTGAGAGCCCAGAGCTTCAGAGTGTTGCTGTAGAGCAAAACATCTTCACGAGTTCAGCCAGAAAATAGTCAAGCGCCCACATCATTTAAGTTTGATAACTTCCTGTACTGATGTATACTCCTTGCAGCAGAGTCCTAGAGTGCCCATGGCTGCATGTACTTGTCAATACTGGGCATTTTCACTTAAATTATCTTTGTGTTTATCAGTTCAGATAAACTCAGAAAAGCTTCTTTTTTAGGGTCTAATACTGCACTGCGTAGCTGCTGATTGGGGCCATCAAGAGGTGATGTCCTCTGGCTCAAAGTGGGTTCATAGCTACATGGAAAATTCCACGCTGTGCTCACTTTTGTCCACGTTTGCTGAAGATCCCTGTGGTGCCACACTGGTTGCAGTAGGATCGCCCAGACATTTCTTTCTTTTGGGATGGTTTGAAGTTGGGTTTGATTTTTTTTGGACTGTGGAAGGGCTGCCACATTGCACAAGCTGATGCTATTCAATAGACTCAACAGGACCCGGGGACAGATTGAATGGGGGCGTTTGAGTCGGGGAAGGGACTAAACTGATGACCCCCAGGACCCTGGCTCCGGGATGGAAGGGAAGACTGGGTGACTGTCAGACCTTCCCTTCCTGGAGAGGGAGGCCCAGCCTCTCCCAAGCATGTTCAGGACCTGCTGACCCAGGGCAGCCAGGAACCCAGGAGTGCCCAGAGTGGAATCTTGGGCTGCCACAGGCCCAGAAAGTCCGCCCCAGGCCACCACCATCGCAATCCTATCCCCAAAGATGCCCTGCCCCAGGGCCCAAAGCCACCCTGCACTACCAGCGCCAGGCACTCCCATCTCCTGCCCATCGTGAGTTCAGTGGCTGCCGCCTGATCTCTTTCCACAGCCCCGTCTGCCCCACACCGCGGCCAACTGGGAACAAAGGCCCCTCTCAAGTTCGCAGGCAGGCCTGGGCCCTCACTCACCACCCCCCACCGTCAGGGAAGGATGCCCTGCTCTGCCTGCTCACAGTGGTTTCAGGCCAGGTTAGAAAGGGCTTGGTGAAGGGTAGAATTCCTTCGGACTTGAGGTGAACATTGCTCCTTCATCCTGGGTCGAGGGGCAGCATAGTGAGGGTCCCACACTCCCCTCCCTGGCAGAGCCTCCCTGCAGCTCAGCAGCAGCCCGTGGACCACCAAGGGGCTTCCTGCTTCAGCTCCAGGGACCTGCAGGGAAACCACCTGTCCATCTCTGTGCTTCTGTGAACCTAGGGTGATGAGACTGTTTTGAATCCTCCTCTTAGGAGTGGAGGCCTGGCTGCATCTCTTTAAGGACGATGCTGTTGTTTCCTGTCAGTCTTTTGCTTGGAAGCACAGATTTGGCCCCTGACTGAAGTGTTTCCAGTCCAGGGCATGTGTGATGTGTCCCCAGGCTGCAAAGACAAGGCGAGACAGAGGGAGGTGCACAGGCCTGGAGCAGAGGCGTGGGCTCTGGGGTCAGACAGTGTGGGATGGGCTTCCCGGCTGAGGCTGTCACTCCCCTGCAACCTGAGGCTCTGGGGCCTGAAGTCTGAGATGGAGACTCATTTGCTCTTTTGTACAGTTGATTAGGTTGGTGAGTATTGTGAGGTGCTGCTCAAAGCTTTAGCAATAGAATGGGAGGATTTTCAGATCTGTTCTCCCCCTTTCCCCCTACCAAGGCACACACACCAGGCCCAAAGGAGGCTGCTGTGGGTGGGGGCTGCAGGGGAGGGAGTTGGGAGACTCTTATGATGTGGAGAAGAACCTTTTTTTTTTTTTTTTTTGTGAGACGGAGTCTTGCTCTGTCACCCAGGCTGGAGTGCAGTGGCCAGATCTCAGCTCACTGCAAGCTCCACCTCCTGGGTTTATGCCATTCTCCTGCCTCAGCCTCCCGAGTAGCTGGGACTACAGGCGCCCGCCACCTCGCCCAGCTAGTTTTTTTTTTTGTATTTTTTAGTAGAGATGGGGTTTCACCGTGTTAGCCAGGATGGTCTCGATCTCCTAACCTCATGATCCACCCGTCTTGGCCTCCCAAAGTGCTGGGATTACAGGCTTGAGCCACCGCGCCCGGCCGATGTGGAGAATCTTGAAGGGTGGTGTTCCTCAGATGGCTTGAAGGCATCGAGTCTAACCCACCGTGTTACTGATAGGGAAACTGGGGTCTTGTAGGGAGGGGCAGCCTGCCCTGATTCTCAGTCCAATAAGGGCAGAGCCAGGCAGAGAGCCCTAGGCCCCTCTCTTCATTCAGGCTTTTGCTCAGGAGGCCTCTGTCATGGCCCAGCTCCTGGGGAGTGGGATGGGCATCCCCTGCCTGACCCTGGAGACCACAGCCAGAAGTCTTGCCCTAATCTGCGGGCCGCAAAGCAGGTGCCGAGATCCACAGCCCAGCCCTGGCTCACGGCAGAATTGACAGCAAAGAGCCGCCACTCCCTACCCCCTGGGCCACTGACTGTGCTCTCTGCTCCAGGCCGCCTACTGGGGCCCCCAATCCGGGCTTCCCTGGAGCCAATGACAGTCACATTCTGCACTGGGCGCTGGGGTCCTGCAGGCCTCATGAGGAGCAGCAGGGACGGAAGCAGAGCAGAGCAGGGCTGGACCCGCTGCCCCAGGCTGCTGTGTGCAAGGCCTTCTATTGGTCTGAAGAAGGCACTGGGAGGGAGGATTGCAGCTGCGTGGGGTCCGTGTGCCCACCTCTCTGCTATGCCCATCTAGTGGGACCTCCAGCCCAGCCCCTGGGAGAAAGGGTCTTTCAAGGTCCTTCCAGCCCAAGGTTGAGTGATCTGACAGGGACAGGGCACCTGGCAGGCTGACTGGACATTGTGTTGGAAACTGTGACGTAACTCTCTCCCTTCCCTGTTCGTCCTACACTGAGAAGCCACCTGCAGCGGAAACCAGCGTCTGCACACAGTGAAAAGGCTTGCGAGTTCCGAGTCGGGATGAGCTCGTCAGCCCGTCCCACAAGGCCCCATTAGGGGCCCTGCTCCCCCATGGTGCTTGGAGACGTCAGAGGAATGTGTACATGTTGCAGGGACAGAAGGTGGTGAGGCGGAGGGGAACACCGGGTCTCAGAGTCCATCACTTGGGCTTGAACGCTGACTCACCTACTTCCTACCTGGGTCACTCTGGCACCCCCTGTAGGCCTCAGTCTCCTCACCTGGAAAGGGGGAGTTGATGGTTCCTCTTTGTAGACTGCTTTCAAGATTTAGAGAAAATGTATATGCAGCATTGTATGAGTTTCCGGACTCGCCGTGACAAACACCACACACGGGCGCCTTCGACCACAGATGTTTATTGTCACACAGCTCTGGAGGCTGGAAGTCGGGGATCAGGGTGTAGGCAGGGTGGGTTCCCCGACGGCCCCTCTCCTTGGCCTGCAGGTGGTCTTCTCCTCCTTGGGTCCTCGCATGCTGCTCCCTCTGTGTGCGTCCATGGCCTCATCTCCTCTGCCTACAAAGACACCAGTCAGGCTGGATCAGGACACCCCAGTGACTTTATTTTAATGTCATCACCTCCACAAAGACCCTGTTTCCAAAACACAGTCCCGTGCTGAGGTGCTGGGGGCCAGGGCTTCAACACATACATGTGGAGGGCACAGTTCACTCACGGCAACCACCAGCACAAGGGCTGGCCCCATGTAGGCATACAGTACAGAATCACTTTTGTTAATTATTGGAACTTTTTTTTTTTTTTGATGGAGTCACGTTCTGTCGCCCAGGCTGGAGTGCAGTGGCGCAATCTCAGCTCACTGCAGGCTCCGCTTCCCAGGTTCACGCCATTCTCCTGCCTCAGCCTCCTGAGTAGCTGGGACTATGGGCGACCGCCACCACGCCCAGCTAATTTTTTGTATTTTTTTAGTAGAGACAGGGTTTCACCATGTTAGCCAGGACGGTCTCGATCTCCTGACCTCGTGATCTGCCCGCCTCGGCCTCCCAGAGTGCTGGGATTACAGGTGTGAGCCACCGCGCCCGGCCTTTTTTTAAAGTTTTTAAATCAGTGGTGTATTTAATGCAGGTGGTAGGAGAGAAGGTGACAGAACTGGCTGAGTCAGTAATTGCTGAGCACCTGCTCTGTGCCAGGCACTGCTCTAGGCTCTGGGGATGATCAGCAACCCAGTGACCAAAACTGCCGTCCTCAGGGAGCTGGTATTTGCATGTGGGTGATGGACAGTGAGCAAAATCAATGAGGAAGGTGTATGGGATGTCAGAGCGTGGTGCGCTTCACAGAGAAACTGAATCCGAATGGGTGGGGTGCTGAGTGGAGGGGCTTTGCAGGGTCCTGCCAGCTGCATGTGTGGACTCAACTGTGGGGTGTGAGAAGAGTGGGCATGGGGGCTCCTCCAGGAACATGGTGGGGTTGCGCCCCACGGCCCAGCATCGTGTTCAGGTTTCCTGCTCACCAGAAGCTTCTTGCCTCTCTCTCCTCTGCAGCGTCGAGGGCGAGGCCCCCAGCAGCGAGACTGGCACATCCTTGGACAGCCCCTCGGCCTACCCCCAGGGCCCCTTAGTGCCTGGTTCCAGCCTGAGCCCAGATCACTACGAGCACACGTCAGTGGGAGCCTATGGGCTGTATTCGGGGCCGCCGGGGCAACAGCAGCGCACACGGAGGCCCAAGCTACAGCACTCGACCTCCATCCTGCGCAAGCAGGCCGAGGAGGAGGCCATCAAGCGCTCACGCTCACTCTCTGAGAGCTATGAGCTCTCCTCGGACCTGCAGGACAAGCAGGTAGGCGAGCACAGCCCCTTGGGCCACACATGCGAGCACAGGGCAGCTCTGCCCACCATGTATGCCCCCACCAGGCATGGTGGCAGCTCTCTCCCATAGACTCGAGTTGGGGTGCGTGTGGGCTGAGGCTGAGGACTCTGCCCCAGTTCCAACTCCACCTGTGGCTGCTCTCAGGAGCCTCTTGCCCCAGCTGGCTCTTGCTGGCGTGTGTGAAGGACCTGGATTGTCTGGCATTCCTTCTGGGGACATCCAGAGAGTCGTCTTCACATGAGGCCTTTGCCATGGCCCAGGTTCCACATCCTGCGTGGCCCAGATCTGGGGGATCATGATAGGTATCTGAGCCCAATGTCATCGGGACACACTGGGTACGTGGCCGGCCACTGAGGTTGTAAAGACCCAGGAGAGGGCTGAGGGAGGGAGGTCCTTTGACAGCATGAACAGCACAAGCTCTGGAAAGAACCTCATCTACGGCCAGCCAGGGGAGGCTGCTTGCTGTACCCCTCCTGGCTCACACCTCCCTACTCCTATGGGAAATCCCCCCACTGAAGACTGCACCCCTCCCCCAGGGGCCTTGGCCCTTAGAGGTGGCCCAGACCCACAATGTGCCTAGGGCTGGGCTCGAGGGAGGACAAGAGGCAGCCTCTCGGGGTTGAACCAGGAGAGGAGAATCCTGGGGTGCAGAGGGAAGAGCGAGGACCTGAGCAGTCCCTGGGGAGGCCAAGAGCTCTGGCTTCCAAGTCCCTCCAAGTGCAGTGCACAGTAGGTGTTTTAATAAGAATCTGAGTGAATGAACAGATGGGTGAGTGAGGGAGTGAGCGAGCCAGTGCATGGACAAGCCCCATAGCAGTTTCAGGCTTCAAGAACCTGGGCTCCCAGGCAGCAGCTCTGCAAGCTTGCAGGGGCAGGCTGGGGAGGGCTGTCAGACTCTCCCCAGCTCCTGGGCACTGAGCTCTAGACAGCTCCTCCAGATGCCCAGGTGGCCGCCTCTGCCCCTCCTGGCCCCAGGACCCTTTCCCATCTTCCCCAGACTCCATGCTGCAGAAGCCACCTGGCCTTCACTCCCACCCACACCCATTCTGTGGCCCCACCCGCCCTCTGCTTGCTCCGAGATCTTCCTAGTTATCCTTTTTCTTTAAAAACAATTTTGGGGGGTTTTATTTGTTTGTGTTTGCTGGGAGTATAGATTCAAGTTGCCCTGAATATGTGCTCCCCTTTTTGTCCTTTAAAGAGTATAGTTCTGGGCCTGGTGTGCCCCAACTTCCTAAGGGAGTGGTGCAGATACTGCCTGGGGTTGCAGGATCATCCCCTCTCTTGACAGGGAATCCCCCATCAGCCCCCTCCTCACCTGGCTGTCGGTACTGCCCTGCAACTTAAGCCAGGCCGACACAGTGCAGAGCAGCTTCTGTTCCCTTTATCCGTGATGCCCACATCCAAAGTGGACCACGGTTTATAGTAAGAGATGTTGGCAGCAGAGCCATTTAAACAGAAAGGAGAAAGGTTGGGACTTAATAGAGGCCTTTGAAGAGAATTATATGCTTACTGTGGGCCTAATAGGACTCCAGCTATTCATTTTCATTCCATGCATATTATCTGAACGCCCACCACACACCAGATACTGTGTTGGGTGCCCGTGACCGAGGCAAGGCCCCTGCTCTTGAGCTCCACTGTGGCACAGGAGCTGGACAGGAGCAAGTTAGCAATGCAGAGGCAGTTGACTTCCAGAAAGTGATGCAAACTCTAGGGATTCGAAAAATTGGGGAAAGAAATTGGGTGGCTATGGGAGGCGACAGCATTGGGTAAAGCTGGTTGGGAAGACCTCTCTAAGGTGGCATTAGAGCTGGCTGTTCCAGGAAGAGGCAACAGCTGGTGCAAAGGCTGCTGAGTGTGTGAGATGGAAAGGAAGGCCCAGAAGAGGTACCAAAGAGGTGAGAGGGAGGAGGCAACATCAAGGACCACTGAGCATTCGATGCTCCACCGAGCTTCCCGGAAAACTCAGCAAAAGTGGGAATGGGACAGATTGCATGGGAATCACTAGATGAAAAAGTAAGGTGCCCGATTCCATGAGGAGTTTTAAGTCTGGATAACAGAGTCCGTTTAGTGAAAGGAGCCCAAGGGCCAGTCTCCTGTGCTCTTCTGGCCCCTGGCCCACTGTGCCCTTCAGTGGCTTTCTGTCCCTGAAGCAGGAGACTTGAGTGGGTGTCAGATACTGTCCCTGTGTCATCAAGAAGTGACATTCTTCCCAGTTCCTCTTCTGCACTGCTCAGAAGTTTGCCTTGAAGGGACAAGTGAGGGCCGAATGGGGGAGCCCTGGCCACGGGTTCGACTCCTCTATCCAGGAACCACATGCCCTGGGCCAGCGGCTTCCCTCCCCTGAGCGTCTTGTCCTTGCCGAGAAGTGGGGTAGCGAAACCCCTCAGGAGAACAGAAGCTGCTGTGAGATGGGATGAGGGTGTGGGGGTCCCCAGCACACATAGTAGATGGGCACATGTTAGTAGAATCCCCTCCACTGGGTCCCAGGAAACTTTTCGACCAGGCCTGGCAATAGTTCCATCCCAGAAAGAAGAATGACCCACAGTAAGTTTGGGGACAAGGAAGAGCAGCCCCAGGTCCATGTGTGGGGACCCTTGGGGGAAGAACTGCCAGGGGCTCTGGTGAACAAACGCAGAGCCCATTGCTGCCTTCCTGAAGTCCCTTCGCCCCCAATACACACAGATTTGGGCAGGAGGTCTCAGGAAAACAGGGTGGCTGCCTGGTCTGCGAGGTCCGGAGCCAGCAGGCGAGAAGGCCCTGCGGGGAGCTCTAGGCCTAAGCTGGAGGTCCTGGTGCTTGTGCTGCCCACAAAGTAGAGTGAGGGAAGAAAGGCTTCCCAGATCCCAGCCTCGGGTCTCTTATCGGCCCCACGGGCTTTCTAAGCTCCACTCACAACCCAAAAAATGGAAACTTTCTGCTTACAGTTGTGGAAGTGAGGTCATTTCTTGGATGGCGTTCAGTAACAGGGCGAGAGAGAAAACAGACTCTGGCCTGGGATTGGAAAAGTCATTTTGATCTGCTCCCCTCAAGCCCCCTCAGCTCTTCTCCTCCACCCAGCCTGCTGGGACCACCCAAAGCCAGGCAGCACGCATGGGCATGCAAGGCCTCATGTGGCTCTGAGCCAGTCTCCGTGGTGCAGGCCGCAGCCTTCGATTTGTTGGATGTCTGTTTGGCATTGTTTCAGTTCTGCGCCTGCGGCTGCCTGCTCTCCTTAACAGACCCCTCGCTCCTCGAGTGCAAGGACCTCCATGCCTCCCATTCCACCTCCAGGTGTGACGTGATGCCCAGCATGTAGTGGGCATCTGGGACCATACAGGCAGGTGCAGCGCTTTGCCTGATTCCTAGCCCCACATCACATGCCCACGCCACCCCAGCACCCCAAGAGGCCTGGCTTGGCGGAGAAGCCAATTCCTTATCTTGGCCGCAGGAATGTGTTCATTGTCCACTCAGGAGCAAGGTGCAGGGAGCGGCCCTCAGGGCCCTCCTTGGTCACAGGTGCCTCAGAAATTCAGGAGGTCTGCGTGTCCCACTGGAGCACCCGGGGTTCACCCCATCCCCTCCCTGCATGTAGCCCAGCCCTCACAGGAATGAGCTGTGCAGCCCAGACGAGCCGTTAGGAATGGCGGTGCTCATGAGGGAAAGCCAGCTCCGGAGCCTGGAGGCCTCTTGAGTATGTGTTGAGTCTCTTCTCTGGGCCACAATTTGCCCATCTGTAGAGCAAGGGAGCTTGGGGGCTTTACAAACTGTAAATCCCTTCCCAGAATGCAGCTGAGTGTCTTTCCGGCCCAGCTACCCCTGTGCTTGGCATGTGCCAGCCCTTGGCCTCTGTCTGCCGGGTTCACCACAGTCATAGGTCCCAGCACTATGCCATTTAATAGACGAGGAAACCGAGGAAGTGCATGGGCTCAGGGCTTATTCTGGGTCACCTAGCTACCAAGCGGCATAGCCCAGATTAGAACTCGGGCACCTGGCCTCGAAGCCTGCTTCTCAGTGCAGCAGACCCCACAGGTCTCCGTGAAACTCAGTGACGCCGCTGGCCACAAGAGCTGCCTGATTGGTGCTATGGAAAGAAAATGAGTCCAGAAGCCTGTGGGCCTTGCTGGAATCTTTAGCCTGTCTCTTGACCTGTGCATACTTCTTCCAGAGTCTCCAAATGGGTTTCATAAGATGGCATACCTCAAAAATGCGTCAGGGCCAGGGGCTTCTGTGACGCAAGACACTGGGGACACTCAGCATAGTGTATCTCACTGCCTTTTAAAGTTTCTTGAGGCCCTGCCTCGTGGATCACCTGAGGTCAGGAGTTCAAAACCAGCCTGGCCAACATGGTGAAACTCCATCTCTACTAAAAATACAAAAATTAGCTGGGCGTGGTGGTGGGTGTAATCCCAGCTACTCAGGAGGTTGAGGCAGGAGGATCGTCTGAACCCAAGAGGCAGAGGTTGCAGTGAACTGAGATCATGCCATTGCACTCCAGCCTGGGTGACAGAGCGAGACTCTGTCTCAAAAACAAAAAAAACCAAACGGGTCTGAGAGGAAAAACATGGTTGCACTCATTTTAACTTGATGCTTCTCTATCCAATTTGACCTCGGGACTCATATTTTACATAAGCCCACCAGCATCCCTCAGCAGTTGCTTTGACCAACTTTGGGACCTTCCCAGGTTGCACAGCTGCTTGGCTAGGAAGTGGGAAGGAGTTTGGTAGATGTCTCACTGTGCCCACATGCAGGGCTGTTCTCATTCTCCTCTCCCACCCCCAGGTGGAGATGCTAGAACGAAAGTATGGGGGGCGCCTGGTAACCCGCCATGCGGCCCGCACCATCCAGACGGCGTTTCGCCAGTACCAGATGAACAAGAACTTCGAGCGCTTGCGCAGCTCCATGTCAGAGAACCGCATGTCGCGCCGGATCGTGCTGTCCAACATGAGGATGCAGTTCTCCTTTGAGGGGCCTGAGAAAGTGCACAGCTCCTACTTCGAGGGGAAGCAGGTCTCAGTGACTAACGACGGCTCCCAGCTGGGAGCTCTGGTGCCCCCTGAGTGTGGTGACCTCAGCGAGCCAACTACCCTCAAGTCTCCGGCCCCCTCTAGCGACTTTGCGGACGCCATCACTGAGCTGGAGGACGCCTTCTCTAGGCAAGTGAAATCACTGGCCGAGTCCATCGACGATGCCCTCAACTGCCGCAGCCTACACACTGAGGAGGCACCGGCCCTGGATGCGGCGCGGGCCCGGGACACTGAGCCCCAGACAGCCCTGCACAGCATGGACCACCGCAAACTGGACGAGATGACGGCCTCGTACAGCGATGTCACCCTGTACATTGATGAGGAGGAGCTGTCTCCCCCTCTGCCCCTCTCGCAGGCAGGGGACCGGCCGTCCAGCACTGAGTCGGACCTGCGGCTGCGGGCTGGGGGCGCAGCCCCAGACTACTGGGCCCTGGCCCACAAAGAGGACAAGGCCGACACGGACACGAGCTGCCGGAGCACGCCGTCGCTGGAGCGGCAGGAGCAGCGGCTGCGGGTGGAGCATCTCCCGCTGCTCACCATCGAGCCACCCAGCGACAGCTCCGTGGACCTCAGTGACCGCTCGGAGCGGGGCTCGCTCAAGAGGCAGAGCGCCTATGAGCGCAGCCTCGGTGGGCAGCAGGGCAGCCCCAAGCATGGTCCCCACAGCGGCCCCCCGAAGAGCCTCCCCCGGGAGGAGCCTGAGTTGCGGCCCCGGCCCCCCAGGCCCCTAGACAGCCACTTGGCCATCAATGGCTCGGCCAACCGGCAGAGCAAGTCTGAGTCGGACTACTCAGACGGCGACAATGACAGCATCAACAGCACATCCAACTCCAACGACACCATCAACTGCAGCTCCGAGTCATCGTCCCGTGACAGCCTGCGGGAGCAGACGCTCAGCAAGCAGACCTACCACAAGGAGGCCCGCAATAGCTGGGACTCGCCCGCCTTTAGCAACGATGTCATCCGCAAGAGGCACTACCGCATCGGCCTGAACCTCTTCAACAAGTGAGTACCATTGGTGACCCTGCAGGGTGGGCAGCCGTGGCTTGCTGGGCCTCGGCAGGTGGGCGTGGCTGGATCCTTCCAAGCACAGAGCTTGAGGTCCAGCGTGGCCTGTGAGCATAGGAAGCTGCCGTGCAAGGTCGGTGGCTAGGATACTGCCAACCTGTGCACAGAGGATCCAGCCCTTCCTGGAGCTGCTGTTTGGGACAGCAACACACACAGGCTGAGCAGGGGCAGAATGGAAGCTTTCTGTGCTGAAGCAACTTGAGTCCCAGGCACTTCCATCCCATCACCCCTGAGTCCACCATAGCAAGTGGGGTATGTTGGGCCATGCCCTGCCCAGCTTTGGATGTCAGGCTTAGGGGTGATGTGGGACACAAAGGACTTTGAGCTGGGGTGTGACCGGTTGTGTCATTGGGGGGCAGGGGCAGACAGGTGAGACCCAGGGCTATGTCTTGTAGGGGACGCAGGCCAGACCTGGGACCATGTCTGGGGGTAGGAGTGCTCAGGGGCAGTTGGCCAGACCCAGAACCATGTCCTGGAGGGAAGGAACTCAGACGCAGACCAGACCCAGGGCTGTGTCTGGGGGTCTTGGGGAGCTGCATAAGTTGGGTTCATGGAGTGACTGCTCCCCGAGGGGGTCCTGGAAAGGTGCCATCGACCATCCTGACAGCAGATCCAAGGAGCGATGGGTATTTAAAGCAGACTATTCTTAGCACAGCCAAAAATAGCAAGAGGAAGCGGGGAGGGCTGAGCACTTGGCCTGGGTAATGTGCAGGCTCCTGTCCAACCTGAGATTTCTCGTTATTTCCACTCCCTGGGCCACTGGGATTTGGCCTCATCAGATGCTGGCCTGGGACCAACTCCCCTGAGCTGGTGGTTCCTGACACACATCCGGGGAGCCAGGGGCAGACGACAGTTTTCCCAGAAGGTCAAACTAGGGTGGTGAATGGTGCAGTGGGACCTGGCCATCTCAAAGCCAGTGCCGAGCTGGCTCCCTGTTCTGTCTGCCCCCTGTTCTCTCTACTCCTAAACTGGGGGATAGCCATTCCTGGGACACATGGAAGCACTATCTTGGGGTGTCAGAGAGGCCTGTCTCAGGAAGAGCCTCTGGGGAATGGTGCATTCACTTGGGGCCAGCCAGGGGCAATGGCTTACTGGTTTGCTCAGCTAAGAACTAAGAGCCTTGGACATTTCACACCTACCAGGATGCTGTCTTCTGTGCCTCCCATCTGCCTGTGGCTTGCTGCAGAGTACGGCTGCTCTCACTGCTGCGCAGGCCACGGCCGGAGCAATGCACTGGACAGGGGAGGGTTGTGTCCTACTGGCCCACCTAACACGGTCCCTGAAGTCTGTCCCCACTGCTCCTGGGCACAGCCCAGCTCCAGGATCATCTCTCAACCCAGGACCATGTCCCCTAGAGGGGAGGCTGGGATAACCAGGGGCCCCTGCCGAGTGGACAAGTGGAGACCAGCAGTGGGGAGACAGGAAACCAAGAAAAACCACCTTCCTCAACCAGCCAGCTTTGGTCTGTGTAGATTTTTTCTTATTCAGTTAACTTTTAATTCTCTGTGTAGCACGTGAATACATTCTTCACAGAAAATGCTTGTCTTGCAGCTCAGGATAACATCCTCTTGGACTCAGCATGTTGCAGTCTCTCCTTCCAGATTTTTTTCCTGTGCATTTGTGTGCACTCCTGGAAACTCTAGACAGCCATGGTTAAGAACTCAGCTTGGGGCCCGGCTGTCTGGCTTTAAATCCTGGCTGTCCCCCATCCTATCTCTATATCCTTGGGCAGCAAAGCCCCCCGTCCCACAGTGGCCGCATCTGTGAAATGGGCTGATGCCAGGGGCACCCTCCTCCCAGGGCGGTGAGGGTGAAGCGTTGGTCCGTGTGAAGTGCTGAGAGCAGGACGTGGCACAGGATAGGGCCTTACTATGTATTAGCTGCTACTGTTGGATCCTTGCTGACATCAGTCGGGGCCTGGGACTGTGACATTGTCTTATGAGGGTATCGCTGGGCTCTGCACACAGGCTGCCTTGCGCCTATGTGCTGCTGAGTGTAGTCTCCACCGTGGCTATAGGTTATTTGGCCAGTTGCTTCTAGCTTTTCACAACTAGCACTAGTGTGACGGTGGTTGTGATCCTTACACACCCGCCTGGGAGGCCCCTTGATCAGATGGCTGGAAGTGGAATTGCTGGGTCTTGGCACGTTTTTAATTGAAGTAGGAACTGCCCTTTACCTTCCCTTTCTCTGGCCTTGCACCTGTGTACCACCTCCACTTCTCTCCCTGCGGGGTGGTATGTCCCGGCCTTTGCCCGGCCTCCAGCACAGCTCTCAGTTTCCACCCCTTCCCAGCAATGAAGCAGTGAGCATTCCTGGCACAGGCCTCTGTCTGGAGGGATGCCCCCTTAAAGGGAATCATGTACCAAAGTCGGAGAGCCAGCAGCAGGCGGGGAGGAAGAACAGAAACGAAGCCTGAGAAAGTGGTGTGGGTTGGCGGTGAGGGCATCCCCGGGGCTGCCGAGGTCTACCAGGCATCCAGATGTTCCTCTGGGCATCTGCCGCTTACTCTCACCCGGCCCAGCTGACAGCCACACAGCTGATCTGGCTGGCGGTGCTGTGGGAGGGTGGGGGTGCAGGAGCCAGAAGCAGGAGGATTTCAGCCCTGGCTCTGCCACCTATCAGCTGCAGGACCTGGGGCGGCTCCCTGAACTCTCTGAGTCTCACTGCCTGCACCTGGAAAATATTTGTGCAGTGGATGGCAGCTGTTGTGGTCAGCGAGAGCTTCTGTGTCCAGAATGAGTGCCAAGGGAAGGGAGCTTCCAGGGCTGGGCTTTAGGAAGACCCAAACAGGCATTTTGATGGACCAAGCAGTCAAATAACGAGATTGGCTAATCCTTCCATGTGCTGACGGTGCGCCAGGCGCATTTCCCAGGGCCTGTCGTGCGCTACTAATGCACGTTCCCCTGTGCAGTGGGTGAGCTGAGTCTCGCACAGTTGGTAGGCGACTAGGAATGTCACACCCTGGCCACTTGGCTCCTGAACACATCCTCTTAAAATCCATGGTGTAGGAACTGCTACCACAGGTATAGCCCTGGGCTCCCTACCTCCACACTGGGTGACAGATCTGTAAACTGGGTCCAGGAGGCAGAGCCACACCATTTGTGGGAGGCCACACAGCCCTGCAGCACATGGAGCTGGGGCAGGTGCCCAGCAGGGACCTCACTGAGTCTGTCACCTCTGCATTGGAACCCCACCCCAGCGTCTCCTGCTCCTGTACCTGGTACACGCCCTCAGGGGTAGATGCCTGGCTGTGTCCACTTCCTCTCTGTCACATTCCTCTCTGGAATGAGCCCAGGTGACTATGTCACAGGTGAGCCACCCCAGACCTCTCCCGCCTCTGCAAGAGCATCCTTGGCCCCAGAGCTGCTTCATGATGACACGGGCACCCTCAAAAAGGAGTGAGAAGCTTGTCTCTGAGGAACATGTATGCAGGGCCTGGGTGGCCACCTGGTGTTACAGTGTGGTTGGACTACTTGGCTAGGAGCTTTTCCCAGGGGCCCCTGAGGCCCTTCCAGCACAGGGCCCTGTACCTGGAGGCAGCCCCCTTTTGTGGACCTGGCCTCCCCTACACTCGGTGCCCAGCCCCTGGGGCCCAGCAGCCTCGGGTCCCATCCACCTGCTGGAGCTACTGCAGGAGGGAGGCAGGGGATGCTGTCGCTGGGATCCTGCAGGTAGCGTGACTGTTTCACCCTTCCAGCGCACCCACAGGGGGCCATTCTCCTCCACCTATGGGAACAGGGCTCAGAGAGTGCCCCTGATCTGCATGCTCTAGCTCTGTCCTCCTTGTGTTTAACGTGTCTGCTGTCATTGATAAAAATAGCAGTGAGCAGAGCCGGCCTGTGCCGAGCCTGGACCAAGTGCCAGGCCCCATGCCAAACACCTTCCGCCTATTGTCTCACTGAATCCCCACAGCCATCCTGGGAAGCGTAGGTGCAGGCAGCCAGGCTGAGAGCCCAGGCCCAAGCTCAAGGCCACACACCAGAAGTGCTGGGCCCAGAGCATGTGTGGTGCTGCTCTTGTAGCCTGTGGTGCTGATGTTGTGAAGGATGGGCTCTCTTAGGAGCACTTTGAGCTGGGTCTTTGGAGGTTGGGACCCCCCTACCCTAGACACGGGCCACTATGGCCTGTGGCCCTTGATGCTAACCACAGCCCAGGATCCTGAGCTCTGGCCTGGGTGTGAGATGGCTGGTGCTGAGCCTCAGAGAAGACAGTGCCAAGGGAAACTCTGCAGGGGGTGCCTGCCACACTTCAGAGGGTGATTCTCATGCCTTCTCTCTGGGATCGATACCAGGGAAGCCACTTGAGTTCACGCTACCAGAAAGTGCGGTGTAAAAGTAAGAGCTGGATGGAGCAGGCAGCCTCCGGAGGTGGCGAGCTTGCTGGCCCGGGCAGTGTGGGAAAGGCTGGAAGTGGCACCTCTCTGCAGGACCCTGGGGGGACTCGAGTCTGGGTTGCTGCATTGGAAGGGCATTTCCAGGTATGCAGGGACTCTCCGAATGCTGAGTTTGGTGAGTCTGTCCTCACCCCCACAAGCAGTTACCAGGTGGACTGAGACCTCTGACCACGGAGATCCTCGGGCACTCCAAACCCTGCGTTGGGCTCTGCGTTAATCATGGCCTTCTCTGTTTCATGTGACAGAAACTCTATCAAACTGGGTTAAGCAAAGAGGCTTTACTGGTTTATGGACCTGAAAAGTCCCGGGTATTTCTTGGCTCTATCTCCCTCAGGGTTGGCCCTGCCCCTTGCCAGATCCTCCCTGACCCAGGACAGGAGGGCCATCCGAGGACCCCAGGCCTGTAGTCTAATCTCAAGGCAACCCCAGTAGGAGGAAGAGAGATTATCCTCCCCTCGTCAGCTCCTTCTGGCTCTTGTGCTTCTCCCTGAACCACTTACTTGGGCAAGCAGGATGCAGGGCTCTGACTGGCCTGGAGCAGAGAGTAGAATCTGCCCACTGGGTCTTAGGGCCTGAGCTGGAGGGTACGCTGGGAAACCTGGAAGCTGAAGCTAGGTGCTTGGGCATCCATCCACTTCCACATCTCTTAGGCATCCTGAACAGTTAAAAAGGACTGGAGCCAGGCACAGTGGCACATCCTTGTGGTCCCAGCTGCTTGAGTGGCTGAGGCAAGAGGATCACTTGAAACTAGGAGTTTGAGGCCAGTCTAGGCAACATAGTGAAACCCATGTCTTAGAGAGAGAGAACCCTTTTCTGGATCCTGCACACCCCTGCTGGGAAAATATCAGGGTAAGCACTCAGTGCTTGGCTTCAGCAGGTACGTGTTCCCCACATGCAATCCACAGCCTTGCAGCAGCTCTTCCTCAGAGCCTCACACAGCTCTCTCGCCCCACCAGCAGCTCAGCTTGCAGCTGAAAGACGATGAGAGATGTGTGTGCAGGAAGTGACTGGTGCGCTCTGTGCTCACCTGTCATACTTGAATCTGAATCAGCATCTGATGTGAGGAAAAGCTGGCTCAGCCAGCTTTAGAGGAGGCAGCTAAGGCCAGACCTGGGAGCACACAGCAGGGATGGAGTCAGAACCCTCCGACAACACTGCCTGCTGGGGCATTTTAGGGGGCAGCAGGGCCAGGGGTACACAGGTGGGTCAGGTATAGATGGTGAGAATGTTACAGGCAGCACCTGTTAATGCTGGATCCTTACAGGGTGGAACCAAGAAGAGCTAAAGAAAGAGTAACGGGTGTACACAGAGGGACTGTGGGGATGGGTGACTGCAGAGTTGGACAGAGTGGATTTTCAGCAGCAGGAAGGGCATCCGGAGGGTAGAGGGAATTTTTAGGGACTTCTGGGGCAGAAGCATGGATTATAAGTCGCGGCACCCTTCATCTTGCTGGAGCCAGTTTTTTGACCCTTCTGTGCCCCCATTTTGTTACCTGTCAAGGTTTTTGCATTGGCGATTCCCTCCACCAGGGACCTGCCCAGGCTCAATGCCATCTCGTCAGGGCGGGCTTTCCTGCCCGTCCTTCTGCCCATTCCAGCTGAAGTCAATGCCATCCCAGCTTTCTGTGGCATCACCCTGGGTGGGTTCTTCCAGCCCAGGCCTCTTCTTCCAGCTGTGAAGCCTGAAATGGTTTCTGAGGCCTGAGGCATGGTGCTTTACGAGTACGAACTCATGGATTCTTCACAGTAACTCTGTCGTGTGAACTGTTGTCATCCCCATTTACAGAGAGAGAGAGAGGCTAAGTTACTCGCCCTGGGTCGCCCAGCCAGAAGTGGAGCTGAGACCGAAGTACGGGCTTCTTGGCTCTCCCAGCCATGCCCCTGATGCTTGTGCTGTAGCATATTCCTGGACTTTATCTACTTCTGTATCCCTCTCTAACTAGAAAGCGTGTTTTTTGAGGATGGGGACCATAACTGTGCTAGCATAGCACCTGGCCAGGGTAGGTACTTGATAAATGTTTGTGGAATGAATGAAGGAGGTGGGTGTCCATAGGGGACCGCACAGCTTCCCCCTTGAAGTGACACAGACCCCTCAGCTCACAGTTCAGTGGCTGAAGCATGTCCTGCAGCCCTCTCCCCAGGGCAGGCGGGAAAGTAAAGTCCTGCTGCAAGAGGAGGCGGTGGGGGTCCGAGGCCACACCAACGGCCCACCTTTGGCCTGTGTGATGCTTGGCAGACCTCGTGGAGCTCTGTGAGGTGGGGTGCAAGTAGATGGAGAACTCACCACCCAGCAGGGCCACCAAGGACAGATTGGGGAAGGAAGGGCTTCATTACACAGGCTAGGAGTAGGAGAGGGTAGCAAGGTCTAGATAGCAGGGGATTCCCACCAGTAAATGCCCAGTGCCCCGGCCATCTGCTGTCAGGGAGGCTGTTGAGGACCTGTCCCTCCTGTAGGGAGCCTTGGGGGGACTCCCAGCCCCACCCTGGAGCTGGCCCTGGCTGTCCAGCTGCAGCTCCTCCCCAGTTCCCCTCAGGTGAGTGGCGAGCTCCTCATCACTGGCCCAGGCCCCTTCACTGAGCATCCTCACTTCTGCCGTATCGCCCTTGAGGCCTGCTGGATGGAATCCATGCCCTGCACTAGGTTCAGGCTAAAAGCTGATGCCATCCTGGACTCACTGCTCCTTGTCCTTCTTGTTCCTACCCCCACTGTCCCCACCTCGGCCACCTCCCACCCAGATCCATCAGCAAATATCGACACCTCTGCCCTCAGACTGTGTCCTCGACCCAGTCCCCTCCCACCTCTGCTGTAGCATGGCCGGGTGCCCACAGGAGCCCCCCTCACTCAGCTGCCAGCTGGGCCCTGGCCCGCGATCTCCTCAGCATGGCATCGCCCATGTGGACTTAGGACCCCCATCACCACCCTCTTCACAGCACGCCGGGGCTTCTCAGCCCACTCGAGAGAAAGCCAGACCCCTCTCCATGGCCTGCAGCACAGTGTGGTCTGCCCGCTGGCCCACTGCCCCCTTTGCCTTCCCCCGGGGTCCCTGTGCTTAACCCTGGAATAGCCTCTCCGATTTCCCCACCCACCTCAGGGCCTTTGTCCTCACTGTCACCTCTTCCCAGAAAATTGCCTGATCCCTCAGTCTCTGTCCCCTGCCCCCTGCCCAGACTAGGCCTCTCAGCTGTACCCACAGGGGCCCATGACTTACTCCCAGCCAGTGTTCACCAAGAGGTGCCTGGCCCAGCAGACACATGGTGCTCACCTAATCCTGAAGAGCTCGCATGCCCACTTCCCACAGTGCCTTCCCCTCTTCCCTTTGTGCTCTGAGCACCTCCAGAGCCAAGGAGCCTTGTCCTAGAAGTCCCTAGATGTGGCATATCGACACCAGAGGGTGGATGGAGGCAAAAAAAAAAGAGCAGCTGCTGCCCGGGGAAGTGACAAGGCAGGACCCAGCTGGGCCTGGACCTGGTCACTACAGCAGTGGCCTGGAGGGACCAGACAGCCTGGGTGGAGTCAGAGTGTGCACCTGTGTGGGGAAGGGACCAGCAGCAGGGGGTGGGGATAGCCCAGCCCAGCTCCCGCAGTCACTGCCATGGGGGCCAGGGAGCAAAGGCCCAGGGATGCCAGAAGGTCTGATTTTTCAGAAGCCAGAAATCCAGATTTTTTGTGCACTCTTCCAGTTTTTAAATACTGGCAACTAGCTGGAATTCTTTTTGTTAACAGTGTGTGGGCCAAAGAAAACCCAACTGTAGGTGAGCCATGGCAACCCCTCACCTGGAAGCTGAGGGAGGGAGAGAAGGGTGTGGGCTGGGGCTGGCATGGAGCAGGATGGTGAGGACCCAGAATCTGCTCTGGCCGTGGCTGTAGAGGCCTGGGGCATTGGAGCAGTTCTTGGTTGGAGACCCCCGAAGCATAGCGAGTCATGTGATCTTGTGAACAGTGAAACGCTGGCCCTTCCGTCCTGGGTCCCTGGGACAGGTAGGAATGGGGCCACTCCATTACCACTTCTGTGCCAGGACCAAGCTAGCTAGTGGTTGCTCCCTGCCACACTCCTGGGACAAGCTTATGGGTGTGGCCGTCCTAGGGTAAAAATAGCAGGGTCACCTTGCAGCCAGGAGGCTTCCTTTCACTTGCACGTGGAAATACAGTGTCCACAGGGCGCTGTTGTCAGCCAGGAGCTGTGCGGTTATGGGGCGGGTGGACACCGGCTTTCATCTCCATTCCCCCAACCCTGGGGACAGAAGAATGCGGACCTCTACCTGCTGGGGCAAGGGGTCAGGCCCGGCCCCCCAGTTAGGGGATGACCTGGCCGATTATGCCCCAGCACGGGTTCTGGGTGTGCCATGAGGCAAGGAGGCCCAAGCCACACTGGACCCCTCATGGACTCTTGAGGAAACACATGTCCCTGTGTCCCCAACCACTTGACAGCTGTCGGTGACTCTGAGGACTTGGGCCAAGGGGACATGGAGCCAGTCTGGCCTGATGGCTCCATACAGCTCTCAGAGTGACCTGGCAAACTCCATGGAGAACACCCATCCTGTGGGGTCACATGTGTGGCCATCTTCAAAGCCCTCTCACACCAGCCTGTTTTTTTGTTGTTGTTGTTGTGGTTTTTGTTTTTTTTGAGACAGAGTCTTGCTCTGTCACCTGGGCTGGAGTGCAGTGGTACAATCTCAGCTCACTGTAACTTATGCCTCCCGAGTTCAAATGATTCTCCTGCCTCAGCCTCCCGAGTAGCTGGGATTACAGGCGTGAGCCACTACGCCTGGCTAATTTTGGATTTTTAGTAGAGTTGGGATTTCACCATGTTGGCCAGGCTGGTCTGGAACTCCCGACCTCAGGTGATCCACCTGCTTCAGCTTCCCAAAGTGCTGGAATTACAGGTGTGAGCCACCACGCCTGGCCCAATCTCTCTCCTTTGACCACCAGGACCACCCTGCCAGGTCAGCCAAGCAAGAGACCTACCACAAGATGGGCAGGACATCTGAGGCCCTAAGGGAGAAGGGGCCTGCCAGGGCTCACACGGCCGGAGTGCCGCAGGGAGGCAGGGCCTGCTCCCAGGGTTGGTGTGAGCAGCAGGGTCAGTGCCGTGTCCCCACAGCCTGCCTGGCCCTACAGACACCTGGCCAGGTGCAGACCAGGAGTGCTCTGGCCTGGCGCTAGGCCCCATCAGCCCATGACACACGTGCACCATGCACATCCCTGCCCTGGCCTGGTTCTGCACACACCTTGGGCACCGAGAGGCTTGAACCAGTGGAATGATCCATGCTCTGGGGGTCCGGTCTCCAGTGCACACACTCAGCCCTGCAGGGCCAGCCCTGCCACTGGCACTGTGACCTCCAGCTAGAAACGCTGCCTCTCTGCACCTTCATCATTACTGAGTGTGTCATTGCAGGCATCTGACTACTTCCTCAGTGTTTACAACAGGGGAAGCCAGGACCCCTGAAAGGTTGTATGGCTGTCAGGCTCCCGAGTCTGGGCTCCTGAGCACCGCAGGTAACCAGAGTGCTGACCTCCCGGAGTGGGAATTGAATGAATTAGTGTGCACAGGGTGCCTCAACAGCGGCGGCACAGAGCAATTGCTCCCCACAGGTGCTGTGGTTGCTGTTCTTTATTACCCATTGGCAGACAGAGGGTTCCAGTCTGCTCAGAAGAGCAGCCTGGCACGGCGGCTTTCACGCTGAGGGGAGCAGAGATTTGGGCCGGACAGGGAACCTGGTTCTGAAGGCGTGTGCGGGCGTTTGGGGCCAGTACTGGGCAGCCGAGAAGGGGCTGCAGGCAGAGCAGGGGAGTGATGGTCCATCTCCAGCACTCACAGAAGCACCCCTGCAGCCAGCCCAGCCCATTCTTTGTACAAGGTCTGGGCGAGTCTAGGTGAAGGCGTTTGTACCAGGTCCCCCACATTTGGGTTTGGGACAGGGCAGGATGCCTGGAGCCCAGGGTCTTCCGGTGCCAGCCTGGGCTCTTGAGTTCTCACCCAGGCAGGAGATGGAACTAGAGACCCCTGAATGCCTACAGGGATGAGGGCCGGTGCAGGTGGGCAGGGAGGGAGAATGTCAGCTGTCCACTGAGCGGAGATCCCCTCCAGGTGCCTGGCTGGCAGCCGGGCAGCTGGGGCTGAGTGTGCCTCTCATCCTACCCCAGGAAGCCTGAGAAGGGAGTCCAGTACCTCATCGAGCGTGGCTTTGTGCCCGACACGCCCGTCGGGGTGGCCCACTTCCTGCTGCAGCGCAAGGGCCTCAGCCGGCAGATGATCGGCGAGTTCCTGGGCAACCGGCAGAAGCAGTTCAACCGCGACGTGCTCGAGTGAGTTCTGTGGCGGGGGTGGGACTTGATTCCACACGCGCCGTCACGCACCCTGTTACACATGGGCACACACAGGGTCAGCCCCACCCTACTTGCCGGGACATGTGCTGGGCACCCCCTTCTCTCTTTCTAACTCCTAGACACACACATGCAGATACCCCACATCTGTACAGCATGCAGGTGGGCACCTGCCCTCCAACGCACCATCCCACATGTGGACCCCGTTGCCTGTCCACCCACCTTCTTTCAGGTACCCTCGGCCCCTCCTCCCCTCTGTCCCTAAGCACGGTTTATCCAACCTGGCACCAAGCATCACAGCCCTCAGTGACCCACATTCCTGCAGCCTCTCATGGCAGGGCTGGCAGGAGCAGGCAGCTGGAGGTCAGGGCACCTCCTGCATGGACTGCATGCCCTGTCTGCTCCTGACTTGCCCCTGTGGAGAGTGGTCGGGAGCTGGATCAAGTGACCTGCCTCCCTGTGGGCGGCCCGTGCCACACTCTGCCCCTGCCTTATTCTTCTGGCTGGGATATTTGGGCTGTGTGTCCTACCCCCACCTCCTGATTCCACAGCTCCCCCCAGCTTAGAGAGCTGGTGAGCACAACATTCTCAGCTACTTGAAAGCCTTCTGAAAAATGGGTTCCCAACTCCCTGAGCCAGAAGGGTGGGCCAGGAAGAGCATTCAGAGCAGGGTGAAGTGTTGGCCATCCAGAGGCAGTCCCTTCTAGCCGCCCAGCCCTGCCCATGTGCAGCCAAGGGGACCAGCGAGGGCTGGGGAGCAGGTGCCCGAGAACAGCAGCCCCTGGAGCACGAGGCCTCACATTCCCTGGGGCTGGCCAGTGCGCCTGCGGTCTCTGCTGCTTCCCTAGGAGGCAGCGGGTGCCGTCGCCCCTTTTGTCTCATGGGTGGGGAAACCAAGGCTCAGAGTGGGAGGGGCTGGCCTGGGCACACACTCCCACATACACGGACTCACACACACAGGCACTCATGTAGTCCCGCCCCACACCCAGGAGGCTAAATGTGGCCAGCACATGGCAGGCACCAGCAGAATGTCTGTGTCCTTGGTCGGCCAAGCATGCACAGGCCGGGCATCTTTCTCCCTGCTCAGCACCTGGAGAAGCCTGCTGTATTGTTAGGGTGGCTACTGCCCTCTCCCCTCTTTGAAGCAAGCATGAGGAAAGGTCCGAGGATGAGCTCCTTGGTGAATGCCCAGCTCCAGCCCCCATCCCCTGCAGCCATTCCCCGCTCCAAACCGGTTCCTGGTCCTTAGGAAATCCGCATATTGTTCTCCTCATTCAGAAAATAGCAGTGGCCTCAGGAAGTGGCTGGCTCCCCCGGGCCACCACACCAGGCATCTGCAGGGCCGCTGCTCCTGCTGCTCAGCAAATCCTCCTGCCTGCTCCCTGCTTGCCCTCTCCCCACTGCTCTGAAGCCACCTCCAAGGCTGTTGCCCCAGGAGGCCTTGAGCGCTCAGAGGAGGGTGGGAGCAGCTGCATCGCCCCATGTGGGGATGGCCCTGGGAGAGGGGTCAGGCCCTGTGTGGCCAGGCCTCTGCCCCATGGGAGTGACTGCAGCGTCATTAGGGAGCTAGGCCAGAAGCTGGAGCCTGCCCCAGGGCTCCTGGTGCAGACCCCATCTTCTCTGTTCCAGGGTCACCATAGGAGGGACTGGAAGGGTGTGCCAGGGGCAGAGCCATGGGAAGAATGTAGAGACCATTCACCAGCCGCCCCTCCAGGCACTCCCCCACAGATGAGGGTGCATGGCCCTTTCAAGTCCCTGGAAAAGCACCTGCAAAACCCAGCCCACCACCCCGATACTCTCCCCACAAGGGCTTATTCTGAAAGTCAACACCCTGGGCACCCTTTCTTCACTGTGAAAATGGCAGTGAACTCCCCGACCCCATGCAGAAGGAGAAGAGACTCACCGTAGCATCCACTGTGTGCCTGGTGAGGGCTATGCTTAAAAATGCTTGTCTCGGCCGGGCATGGTGGCTCACACCTGTAATCCCAGCACTTTGGGAGGCCAAGGCAGGCAGATCATGAGGTCAGGAGATCAAGACCATCCTGGCTAACACGGTGAAACCCCATCTCTATAAAAATACAAAAAATTAGCCGGGCGTGGTGGTGGGCGCCTGTAGTCCCAGCTACTGGGGAGGCTGAGGCAGGAGAATGGCGTGAACCTGGGAGGCGGAGCTTGCAGTGAGCCGAGATCGCGCCACTGCACTCCAGCCTGGGCGACGAACGAGATTCCGTCTCATAAAAAAAAAAAAAATTGCTTGTCTCTTGGGAAGGGCTTTGATCCAGATAACCATATGCTCTGCCCCGCTGGGAAAACTGCCCACATAAATATAGGCACACACGCTTCCCTACAGTTCCAGGGGCTTCACAGCTCCCCAGAAGCCTGGATGTCTTTTTGCTGCATTCTGAGGGCTCTTAGCTGATTGGTTGGAGTCCAGCAGGGGCCCTCCCTACCAGGAGGCAGCCCATTCCCTGGGCTCCAGGCACCACCACCTGGGTGTGGGCTGGGCGTGTCACACCTGCAAGGGGTGCTCATGCGGGGCTGTCTGTCTCTATTCCAGCTGCGTGGTGGATGAGATGGACTTCTCTACCATGGAGCTGGACGAGGCCCTCAGGAAATTCCAGGCGCACATCCGTGTCCAAGGGGAGGCTCAGAAAGTGGAGCGGCTCATCGAGGCGTTCAGGTGGGGCCCAGGCTGGCTGGGGGTGCTGCATCGGGGGAGGATGGTGTCCCCAGCTTCAGGGCCCGAAGATGGACCAAAGACTGCATCCCCACCATCCCTAGACAGGGCCAGGTGTCCCTGAATGTTGCTTTGGGGGTGACCGTAGTGGCCCAGTCTACATTCCAGGCACTGTGTCGGGCTCCTTTCAGCCATTGTGAGGTGGTGGGGGTGGAGGAGACTGTACCAATTATTCTGATTGTGAAGATGAGGAAACTGAAGTTAAAAGAGGTTATGATTGCGACTGCTAGGATTCTGTCTGTTCAAATCGGGATTCTGAATGCTCTTCCTCCAATTCCCCTCGAACTCTGCATTCATCCACAAGTCCATCTATCTAGTCATTCATTTGCTCATTCACGAGGAGCGGCGCAGTGACTCAGAGCACTAGCCAGACAGCCAGACGCCTGGTTCAGTCACCGACTCCACCACTTACTGGCTGTGTGGCCCTGTGCTGGTTTCTTAACTTCTCTGTGCCTCATTTCTTCACCTGTGAAGTTGAATAACAATAGCACATATCCTACAAAGGGGTGCAAGGATGAACCGACACAGGACATGTGGGCACCCTTAGCCCAGTTCCTAACACAACAGTGAGCTCGAGGTCACTACACAGTCATCCATTCTGGGATCACGTGCAGACTGGCTGTGTAGGAGCCTGCATGTTCGATGCTGGGTGTGGGCAGCACAGGTCAGCTGCTGACCCAGCCCTCTGGGCTCTGCACTGGTGGTGGGGCCAGGAGGATTGAGGACACAGAGGGAGGACAACCCCAGGGCCCTGGCAGGAGGCAGCATGCACCCGCTTCTTTCCAGGACGGCTTCCTGGAGGGGAGGGCCCTAAGCTGGGCTCCTGAGCCTCAGTCCTGGTACTTTGCCTGGCTCCTCTACTCCTCTACTCTGTCCCTGCCTCTTGTCACCTGCCCCTCCACGAGGTCAGCAGTGGAGGGGCCCCTGGAGTGGCAGTGGGAGCGGCAAGCGGGCGGATTCCAAGGCAGGGGGGTGTTCTTGTCCACAGCTGTTGAACCTGAGGCCCTTCAGTAGCCCTGGCTGAGACAAGGTGGGGTGTTTCTCCCTCTGAGCTGGTGTGGAGGTGGCCCGGGCTGCTTTCTCCTCAGGGTCCCGGAGGGCAGGCCTGACACCCACTGTGACGTCCCCATTGCAGGCAGCGGGAAGAGGGGCCCAGCCTTACAGGCACTCACATCACATCTGTTCACATCCCATGGGCCGAACGTGGTGGTGTGGCTACTCTGAGCTCCTGGGAGCTAGGAAATGCAGTCCTCCCCAGGACGGCCGTGTGCCCGGCTATAATCCAGGGTAGGAGGGATTGCAGTAGAGAAAGGAGGGCGAGTGAGTAGTCAGGACCACCTCCGAGAGGCAGGCATGATCCTCGCTCACCAGAAGCAGGAACTGAGACTCAGCAGTACGTGACAGCCTCAGCTGGTGAGAGAGGGGCCATGTCACTTTCTGCGCCATGGCCCTGACCCCCTCCCTCCCGGCCTGCAGCCAGCGCTACTGCATCTGCAACCCCGGCGTGGTGCGGCAGTTCCGGAACCCAGACACCATTTTCATCCTGGCCTTTGCCATCATCCTGCTGAACACCGACATGTACAGCCCCAATGTCAAGCCCGAGCGGAAAATGAAGCTGGAGGACTTCATCAAGAACCTCCGAGGTAAGCTGTCCTGGGCGGTCAGCCAACCACAGACTTGCTTCAGCACCTGCCCCAGCCAGGCCCTCCCCAGGTGTAAGGGCAGACAGAGCACTGAGGCAGCCTCCAGCTGGGGAGCTGGGCTCCAGCCTCCAGGGTCTGGCATGGAGGGACCTTTGGGGAGCACAGCACAGATGACTAGGAAGAGCACTGCCTTAGAGGAGCCCCTGTGGGACACAGGTTGCACGACACAGGCCAGGGTCTCGAGGTGTTGGGAAACCTTCCTCACGGAGAAGGTGACACTGTTAGCTTGCCCTTGAAGGATGAAGCTAGCCTTTTTCTGTGTGTCTTTACCTAAAAGTATGTATTTTAAAAGGGGACTTGATACCACTACTGTAAATGGAGAATGAGTAGCATTTGCCAAATGTAGAAAGTAATTATAAAAATAAATGCAATGAAAAGAAAACAATGCTGCTGAGTTCTAGCCAGTGCGGCTTCCCGCTGCTGGCGCTGGAGTACAGACCCGACTCCCTGTCCCCTGGGAGGTGGGCATGTGCTGGGAGGTGTGGGTGCAGGGTCTGCGGGAAGCGAGGCCTCCTTGCGTGATCAGAGACGGGAAAGGAGCTAAAAGGCCATGACCTTCCCCCAGGCAGCTCCGTGCCAGCCCAGTGTGTCCCTTGTGTGCCCCAAGGCCCTCGGAAGGAAGGAGGAAGGCACTGCATCCTTCAGTCTGTGTGGGAACCCTGGCTGCAAGAGCTGAGGGTGGGTTGAAAGGACAGGGACTGAGGGTTCCTTGGAAAGGGTGTCACTGTTTATAAAAGCAAAGAAGAGCCAGTGTGAATCCAGCCTGGCTCTAAGAGCATATGGAACTGATAAAGCTGTTCATTCTTAGTTTATTCAACAGTGGTTCTGCCGTCCCTTCTCCTTGGACAGGGTCACTGTCCAGGGAGCAGCTCCAGCTCCACTCCAGGGTCTTTAGGTGCCCTCCCGTTCTCCTGGTGGTGGGTGCCACTGTGGCAGGATCCTCAGGCAGCAGAGACCACAGGGAGATGGCACCTGAGCTAGGCTCTAAGACCTGAGTGGTTCTGCCACCTCCCTTGGGAGGCAGGAAGGGATGCTGAGCAGGCTGGGGCATGGCTTAGAGCTCATGGACAGCCATTCCCTGCACCCCACAGTCACTGCATGTGGCCTCTTGCAAGGTCTGAGGGACATTGCAGGCCCCAAGTCCATCAAGTCTGTAGTTCCTAGGAACCAAGGCATCTTGAAAGCTCCTGAGAGCCACCAGTGGACACTTTGATGGTACAACAGATGCACTCCCAGGCCCAGGTGTCCAAGCAGCAGCCAGGAGGCCGGGGCCTCCTCTACATCCACCCAGGGCCTCTCTCACCCTGAGCCTCCCTTCTCATGGGGCCGAGCCTGTTTCTGGGATTCACAGACTCCCACGTTACACCTAATGCAGGCTGGCCACTCATCACCTCCAGGAAAGCCAACTGTGTGCTGCATGCTGTTGGCAGCCCAGGGGGAGTTTGAGGGTCTCTGATTTGGTTTAATTAATTTATTTATTTATATTTAGAGGTCCCTCTGGCAGCCCAGGGACAGTTTGAGGGTCTCTGATTGTTTAGACACGGTCTTCCTTTGTCACACAGGCTGGAGTGCAGTGGTGCAATCATATCTCACTTCAGCCTTGACGTCCCAGGCTCAAGAGATCGTCCTGCCTCAGCCTGCCAGGTAGCTGGGACCACAGGCGTGGACTGCCATGCCTGGCTAATTTTTAATTTTTATTTTTTCTAGAGGTAGGGTCTCACTATGTTGTCCAGGCTGGTCTTGAACCCCTTGGCCTCAAGTGATCCTCCCACCTTGCCCTCCCAAAGTGCTGGGATTAAAGGCTAGAGCCACCATGCCCGAACAGGTGTTTTTTTTTTTCCTTACTTTAGAACCTCCTGCATGTCATCTGGAATGTGCTGGATGAGAAATAACAGGAGGAACCAGAAACGACTGGCCTAGAGCAGAGAAGGATTGGCGGGGCAGGGCTACTGAGTCAGGTGGTGGCCAGTCCATACCCCCATGGCAGTGGCTCTGTGGTTCCTGTCCATGGTTGCACCCAGTCCTGCCAGCTATCTGGATGACAGGGTGGCAGGAGCCTCCCCACTTCCCATGGAAGGGGCTGAGCACCCCATTCCCAAGGAGGGAGCTGCAGGTTCTGTCTCCCAAGCCTGGGCTGTCCCCACCACGTCACCCCTTTTTTTTTTGAGACGGAGTCTCGCTCTGTGGCCCAGGCTGGAGTGCAGTGGCCGAATCTCAGCTCACTGCAAGCTCCGCCTCCCAGGTTTACGCCATTCTCCTGCCTCAGCCTCCCGAGTAGCTGGGACTACAGGCGCCCGCCATCTCGCCCAGCTAGTTTTTTGTATTTTTTTAGTAGAGACAGGGTTTCACCGGGTTAGCCAGGATGGTCTCGATCTCCTGACCTTGTGATCCGCCCGTCTCGGCCTCCCAAAGTGCTGGGATTACAGGCTTGAGCCACTGCGCCCAGCCAACAAGTCACGCCTTTTTAGCCTGGAGCCCAAGGACGTTCTTTCTCATCTTATACTTCAGAAGGGGTGATCAGGGCTCAGAGAAGGCAGGGACCTGCCCAGGGTCACATCAGCCAGGAAATGGCAGAGGCAAGGCAGATCCCTGGACTCCTGGAACCAGCCTGGTGCTCTGTGCCTAGCGCATGTTCTTTTTGTAGGGATATCTTCATCCCCACCCCAACACACATCCTCTCTCGAGTGGGTCACCCCAGTTTGTCCGGTGGGTCCTGCAGCAGGAGAGCCCTGGGGGCTGGAGGACTGTGAAGGAGGAGTAGCTCACCACGGAAGCCAGTCCAAGAGTCTTTCCTTGTTATTAAAGTTTTTGAATTTTTTAATTTATTTTTTAAATGGATATTCACATAGTTTGAAAGCCGGAAAGTAATATGATCCAGCAGTTGTGCTCCTTGATATTTACCTAAATGAACTGAAAACTTAGGCCCATGGAAAAACCTGTACACAGATGCTTATAGCAGCTCTATTCAAAACTGTCAAAACGTGGCAACCACCAGACGTCCTTGAGCAGGTGAAGGGATAAATAAACTGCATGCCTCCAGACAGTGGAATAGTGCTCAGCACAAAAGAGAAGTGAGCTATCGACCATGAAGAGATGTGGAGGAACCTGAAGTGTGTAGCACTGAGTGAAAGAGGCCAGTCTGAACAGGCTGCGTGCTATGTGAGTCCAACTCTATGACATTCTGGAAAAGGCAAAACTATGAAGACAGGAAAAGGATGAGTGGCTGCCAGGAGCTGGGGGGGTGGGGGGATGGGTATGCGGAAATCAGGATTTTTAGAGTGGTGACACTGTTTTGGGTGGTGCTATAGTGGTAGATAAGGGTCGTTCTACGTTTGCCCAAACCCGCAGAATCACAACACCCGGAGTGGACCCTAATCTAAAACGTGGACCCCGGGTAACGCTGATGCATCAGTGTGGGCTCATCATTGTGCCAATGGAGCACTCTGGTGAGGATGGCGACAGCAGGGGTGGCTATGAGTGTTGGGGGGTAAATCTGCCTTCTGCTCAGTTTTGCTGAGAACCTAAAACTGCTCTAAAACTAATGTCTATTTAGGGGAAAAAAAATACTGGAAGGTGCCTGGCAGAGTTTCCCTCCCACCCTACCCCGTGTGCTCAGGGCATAGCCTCTGCCCTTGAAGGTCCTCCATTTTGGCTTCTCCTGGCCGTGCCCCCTAGTTGTGCTCCGCTCATGCAAGTGCACATATACAGGAACGGTTTTACCCCCTGTTACTTTGCACCTTGCTTTTCTCACTTACTAAATCTAAGAGAAATGACCCACGTGCTTTACTGTGGCCTTCTTCACTGTTCCTGACAGATGCGTAGTAAGTAGTCTGTTGTGCTGATGTGGAATGATTGGTGAGCACTGCCCTGTTAATGGGTACACGGGTTACTTCCAGCCTTTTGCCATTTGGAAACAGTGCTGCAATAACCTTGTATGTGTCTCATTTCCCATGGGATAAGTTCCCCAAATGCAGTCAGTGTACCAGAGGATGCTAGAACTTGTCATTTGGGCAGGCATTGCCAGGTTGCCTACCCCAGGTTGGAGCATCTCCTGTCCTGCCCACCATCTGTGGGAGGTCCGTCTTCCCCAAGCCCTGCAGCCCTTTGGACTGCAGCCTGGCAGAGGGATGAGGCTGGAGCTCACTGCAAAACAAGTTTGCATTTCCCGCATGTACAAGGCTGTTTCTCTGCTCACAGCAGTTTTCAGAGTGGGGAGGAAGAGAGAAGTGTGTGCTTGTGGTTAGGGCAGCCCTGGGTCAGAGCCCAGCCTCCAGTCTCTGCCCGGATGATGTGGGCCAGCAACAGCAGCCACTGCAGCACTCTCACTGCTCAGATGCAGAGCTGGGCACGCCCCAGGCGCCCCTCGTTTCCTCATGACAAGCCTGTGTTGTGGGCAACCTGTTTTAGAGGAGGACACCAAGCATGGGTGACGCACTCGCCTATAGTCACATAGCTAGTAAGTGTGAAAGTAGGATGTGGCCCCAGGTCCATCGGAGCCCAAACTCACAAACCCCAACCTCCCCACACCTCAGCCTCAGTCTTCCCATCTGTGGAATGGAGATGATTATACCCACTTTGAAGGGCTGTGGTTAGCATGGAGCAGGGTAGCATTTATAAAGCCCTCTAAACATGGCTTAGAGGTGGCTCAGCCCCTGACACCCATCGCCTACTAGTCCGGGTCAGATGTACTGGGCCCATTCCGGTAGGAGGACTGAGGAAATTTGTGTTGACTGAAAATGTCCTGTTGCTGTGGGCCCGCCTGGGAGTTCTTTGGTTCTGTTGGGTCTGGTGGAAGGTTCGCTCCTCTGATTTGCTTTAGAAACTGGTAAATCGAGTGAGCCTGGGGCCCACCCTGATACCCAGCTGCATCCCCTGCCCAGGTGTGGACGATGGTGAGGACATTCCCCGGGAGATGCTGATCGGGATCTATGAACGGATCCGTAAGCGAGAGCTGAAGACCAATGAGGACCATGTATCCCAGGTGCAGAAGGTGGAGAAGCTCATTGTGGGGAAGAAGCCGGTATGTCATGGGCCCTGGTACATGGTGGGCCCCAGCACCACCGGGACGGGGCTGCCTGCCAGGCCTTCTCACTCCCACCCACCCCACTCCATGTGGTCCCTTCCAGCAGGGCTGGTGAATTCTGCCAGCCAGGGCTTGGGGTTTTTTCAAGTGGCTCCTGTCATATTTGGGAATAACAGCTATTAGCTCTGCATTACAGTCTGAAGAGAGCTGAGGCGCTTAATAATCCAGCAGGCCAGGGTTGTACAGTGGCTGAGTTCTGGACCCCTGAGACTGGCGGGCTTTCCTGGGTGGTCCAGGAGTCCCCTGGGACCCCTCAGTGATCTCTGCCAGAGCAGGTCCCCCACACACTGGCTGGGTGGAGCCCAAGGGGAGGTGTAGGGAGGGGCACTTGCAGCATTGGCCTGGGCGTGGCTTTGAAACATGAACACCGTTTTGTTGGTTTCACATTCTCCCACAGATCGGATCCCTGCATCCCGGGCTCGGCTGTGTGAGTATTTCTCTGCTTTTACCTTTGTGGGTAGCCCACTGCCCTAGGGAAGTCCAGCATCAGCCAGTCTCCGGCTCCCCAGGCTCCCAGAGCCCAACTGCTGGCTGCTTGAGTTTGTTGCTGGGGCACTGAGGAATCAGGTGTTCATAATTACCCCAGCCTCAGATCTCTGCAGGCCCTGAGGCTGTGCTGTCAGGGGAGACTCCTGCTGGCTCTTGTCGGTGCCCTGTTGAGGCCAGCCCCCAGACCCTGCATCTGAAACAGACCCCGGTGTGTCCTCTGAGGCCCTGCCCTGTCCGCTACCTGACCCTGCTCTGTGCTCTATCCCCCACATCCCATGCCCCAGGCACTCCTAGTGCCCGCCTCCTCACCCCCAGGACCCATCCTCTCCCATAGCTTTGTGGTGTGCCCACACGCCCCAGGGCACATGCACATAGGGTGACCAGGCCACTTGCCATGACCCTCCTTGTGGACTGGCCTTGTCCCTCAGTCCTGAAAGCAGCTCTGCCTGCCCTCACCCTCCCCAGCTTCCCCTGCAAGAGACCAGGCCCCTTCCACCTCCAGCCTGTGCTCCCCAACCCTGCTATCCTCTCCTTCACACCTTTGCAATCTGAGCACCCCAGGCTGGGCCACATTTTCCCCCCTCATCTTAACCCCCTGATGTGCCAAACTCAGGCAGCCCTGGCCTAGAGCACACCTGGCAGAGTCAAGCCCCTGGCCTCAGGGCAGTGATCCCGGGGATCCCACCCCTTTGACCGTCTCCCCCATCCTGCATGAACCTGGGCACTCCCAGAGCCAAGCCCTGATGGCTCATCCCTCGCCCTGAGGCATCCGGCCTCAAGGGCAGCTGGAGCTATGACCATGTTGAGGGCTCGCGTGAGCTGTCAGGGACATGTTCAGGGCAGATGTGGGGAGTGGAGGACAGCGCCAGGGCAGGTGCCACAGAGTGTTGGCTGCTGGCTCAGGATTTTCAGGCATCAGGACAATAGGTATCTTTTATAGGGAGGCTTGGTAGAGTGGGAAAAGTCCTGGGACCTGGAATTGGATCCTGGCTCTGCCACTTCCTGGTTTTGTCATTACTTACCTTCTGTGCCTCAGTTTCCTCATCTAGAGTAGATTCTCTCTGTAAAGACTTTTTCAGGGCTTAGTGGCCTCATGTGTATGACCAGCATATTGCAGGGACTCAAAATGTGACTCACTATCTGGGCAGAGGCTCCCAGGTGAACTTGATAGTTTAAGAAGCCTGGTACCTGCCCAAAAGAATGGAAGGGGGGTCTCAGCAGAAGCAGGGGTGCGTCCCTAGTGCTTCAGGAGAGCAGACATAAGGGATTTTAAGTAGTGGCTCCTGAGAACAGAGTACGGGAAACTGCCATGAGCCAAAAGACACATCTGCTCTTCACTGTGTGTGAGGGAAGGCATTTTTGAACTCAAGGCCCACGTGCCAGGTTTCTAGCTTGAAGGGCTAGACTTGTCCACTGTGGCTCCCAGGGCTCCTGGAGGAGAGCTGGGCGGCCGTGGCAGGACAGCCTCTCCCCACACAGGTGCTCTCTCTGCCCCACCGTCGGTTGGTCTGCTACTGCCGGCTCTTTGAGGTTCCAGACCCAAACAAGCCCCAGAAACTCGGACTACACCAGCGAGAAATCTTCCTGTTCAACGACCTCCTGGTGGTATGTGGCTCACCCACAAGGTGTCATAGCAGGGACCTCAAGCCTGAGCCCAGGGTCCGCGTCTGGCTCTCTGCATGGGGGAGATGTGCATGCATGTGGGGGTGCAGAAGGGAGGGTCTGCCTGGTGTCTGTCACACTGATGCACGTGGAGACAGACTTCATTGGCTCATGTACAGGTCCAGAGGGGGATCTTTGGCTTTAGTGCCAGCTCTTTCCAGAGCCTCAGCCAATGTCAGCAGCACTCCTGTGTGCTGTCTGCACCTGTACCTTGTGTGACGCTTCCTCGGGCAGGCCCCTTCCTCAGGCAGGCTCTGTCCAGGAAGGGAATGTGGCCCCAGCAGCTTCAGACCTGATCCTGTCTGCTGAGCAACTGTAGAATTCTCTTCTTAGACTGAGCAGAGGTTGCAGAGTTAGTGCTTGTTGCTGCACATCCCTCCCTAAGCCACTCCAGGCCAGGCAGGTGCAGCGCTTTCTGATTGGCTAGACCTGGGTCCCAAGCCCCACCTCCTGGAACCCTGAGCTGGTCCCCTCAAGACCTATGGACTGAAGGAAATAAGGGCTGGAGGTTTCCCCAAAAGGAAACTGGGGCGCTCTTGCCAGAAAAAAAGGTGATATGGATGCTGGCCAGATGGGGGCAGAACTGCGGAGAGAAGGGAGAGTTTGTCCTTTGGATTTCTATACCATGCCACGGGCTTTCTTGCCAAAGATGCCCATGTTCTTGATTGGGTATGAAGACTGGCTACCCTTCTCTGACCACTGATGTTGATATCAGACCTGTAGGTTCAAATCCTTTATGAAGAACTTCTGACCTTGAGCGAATCCCTTCACATCTCTGAGCCTCAGTTTCCTCCTCTGTAAGATGAATCTCTCAGAAGGTGGCGGGGGTCCAGTGAGGTCCTGTACCTAAGACCCTTACATGGTGCTTGGCATGCCCTAGAGACCGGGGAGGTGTGAGCTCCCCTCTCCCCTCCCAGCCCAGCCTTTGGCTGCCACACTGGAAAGTTCCTTTCCTTACTGCAGACCAGGATAGCAGCCAAGGACCGTGGCGGGCCAGCAGGGGTTCAGGGATCACATCGCTAGCCCAGGGGCCAGTCTCCCTGCGGGCCGTCACCAGGCATAGCTTCACACTCTAGCTGTTCCCGAGAGAGGAAGCCATGGCTTCTTCTCAAGGTCAGCACTGCTGAGCGCCACCTGTCCATTCTTGCCCCTCAAGGTAGCAAGCCTCAGGTGTGTACACCTCACCTGGCTGTGAGAAGGCACTTGAGGGGGCTCCGTGCTGTGAAGTGCCTACCGCCTCTGTGCCAGGTTGTGGGACTTTGTTGCCAGTCAAGATGGCATCGGGGTTGCAGGGACAGGAACCGTCGTCCGAGTCTTGGAGTAGAAGGCCGTGCCCTCCCCCAACGTGGGCTTGTCCCTGTCCTCCTGACTTTGAACTCCAGGAGGGTCCTCTGGCCAGAGGTTGCACATAGTCACTGCCCGCCAAGGCACTGCAGCTCAGCTCTGTCTCTGGCTGCCTCCAGGTCACCAAGATCTTCCAGAAGAAGAAGAACTCGGTGACATACAGCTTCCGACAGTCCTTCTCCTTGTACGGCATGCAGGTCCTGCTCTTCGAGAACCAGTGTAAGTCTGCCCCAGGGCCTGCCTAGAAGAGCGCACGTCCCAGCTTATGCTCTTTCTCCTGGCTGCTTCGAGGACAGAACCCTGTGGGGGCTTCTACACTCACCCCTGTTTTATCCCCAGAGAGCAGATTGCAGCTAGGAGCTCTGGTGAGCAGTGGGCACAGACCCTCAACAGACCCATCAGTCAGTTGAGCCTGATGTAATTACTGGTACTTCACTTCTTGCAGTGATAAGATTTTTAAATTTATGGCAGAAATACATTTATTTAAATAAAATGTTGACAGAAAAACATTAAATCGTATAGGTGATATGCAAACATGGCCCAGGACACAGGCAACAGCAACCCCTGAGTGTCCATGGAAGTGAAGAGCTGAGCCCCTCAGCCTAGGTCAGATCCCAGCTCTGGCTCAACTGCTGTGTGGCCTGGCTCTGCAACCCCACTGGCCTCTGTTTCCTGGGTCATCAAGTAGTGCCTGCGACAGGGCCCCTATCATAGCTGCCAGAACACAGTGCTTTGCAAGGGTTAATTTTGATGTCCTGCTGGAAGGCACTGGGTAAGGCCTGGGGGCCTGGGAGTTTGAGGGGCTCACACCTGCAGCACCCCACTGGCTTCCATTTTACCTTGCTCCTTTCGCTCTCCACGGCTTCTCTTCCCCCTCCTTTGCCCCTTCCTTATTGGAGGCTGAGCCAGCCCTCCTGGGCTGGGGAGCAAGGGGCCACCTGGAGTGTCCTAGGGAAAGAAGCTGAGTGTCCCTACTTTAGCAGTAGGGGTCCCTTGTCCTCTCAGAACTAGGCGTCACTGTCTGTCTAATCAGCCTTCCATCTGCAGGTTAGAATAGTGTCAGGGACCCACAACTGGACCATCCAAAACCACAGGCCTTGCGCCTAGCTCTGGGGCTGTCTGTCCCCTTCCATCTTCAGTGGGACCAGGGACAGCCTGGCAGGAGCCCCTGTACTCCCTGTATGCCCTGCTCCCCATGTGCCCAACAAGGAGCACGGCGTGCCTGCCCTGGCTGCCTCCCCACCTCCTGCCATTCCTGTCCATCGCAGGCTGCAAGTCATGGCTTACCTTGGTCCCAGGGGAGACCAGTGCCATCCCCACATTGTCCTGACCAGCAGTAGCCCACTCTCTGAGATGGTGTCATTGACCCCTGCCCCCCAGGGCTGGGGTGGGAACTTAGTGAGATCCTGGCAGCAAAGCTCCCAGCAGGGGGCCAGGACCACTGTGGACCGTCAGGGCAGAGGCTGCACCTGGATCATGTCTGTGGTCCCAGGGCTTGGCCTTAGATCCTGGACGCTGGGTGCTGGCAAGTGCTAAGCCTGCAGCTTCTGTAGGAGATGCTGTCATGCCAGGGATCTCAAACTGGCAGCCTTGGAGGCAGGCCCAGCTCAGTTATGTTTTATATGGTTTGCATATTTTTTAAAAATTTGCTGAACCAGTCTCCACATCAAAATGTAGATATTGTAAAAATCAGAAGGTTTGGCGTCACTAGGCACATGTTCCCATGTGGCAGTAATGGGCTGCATGTACACACATGTGCACACATATGCACACAGGAGCACTCTTCAGCTGCCCGCAGGTCCACCTGGCCCACCTGGTCTGAGCCAAGGTGGGATTAGTGCTTGGTCCAAGAACCTTCAAGCATCCAGTGGCTGATGCTTTGTCAGTGACTCCCACTGCAGGAGCAGCACTGACAAGAGATCAAAGCCCCAGGGACCCTGAAAGCCAGGAGGTGGCACCAGGCAGGTCTGGGCACAGGGTTCCTTGGCTGTGGAGTGCCCATAGTGCACCCCATGGGAGTTGTGGGCCACAGGCCATTTGGGATAATATGGCCCTCACTGTTGTCCAGAACTGAAATGATTAGAGAAGACCCCCACCCTTCTCAGGACGCAACCTCTGTCCTCCTCCAGGATTCAGCACCTGGCAGAGTGCCCAAGGACCTGGAAGTCAAGGGCCTGGTCTCCACCACCTTAAGGTTGGGGAAGAATGGTGGCCCCAGCAGCCTCCCGTGAGCTCGGCCACTTTTGTCCCCAAGTCACATGTGGAGCAACACAGACCATCTTTCCCAAGTTGGGAGATGAGGTTGCTCTGTACCCCTGCAACCTGCCACTGCTGAGGCTGGACTCCGGGCACTTATCCCAGGCTCACGCACAACTCAGCCCTACCATTGTTTCCTGACCAGAGAGAAGGTTGCAGAGAACACACTGAGACCCGTGGGCCTCCTCCCCTCTCGTTCCCTTTTGCAGACTACCCCAATGGCATCCGGCTCACTTCATCTGTCCCCGGAGCAGACATCAAAGTGTTAATAAACTTCAACGCCCCCAACCCTCAAGACCGGAAGAAATTCACTGATGACCTGCGGGAGTCCATTGCGGAAGTCCAAGAGATGGAGAAGCACAGGATAGAGTGTGAGTACCAGGGCTTGTGGACAGAAGGCCGAAACTTGCTGGCCACTGGCACTTGCCTCCCCATGTCAGGGCAGTGACTTCTCCTGAGCCCAAAGAGATGAGATGTCCCTCAGTCTTTTCTGACCTTCCCTATGGCCACGTGATGGGGCAGTCTGTGTGCCCAGGCTGCAGGAGGCACAGAGGGGGTCCAATCCAGGACCCGCCCTACCTGTTGCCTGTCATATGTCCAGCAAAAGACTCTGGCTCTCAGCCGGGTGTGGTGGCTCAAGCCTGTAATCCCAGCACTTTGGGAGGCCGAGACGGGTGGATCACGAGGTCAGGAGATCGAGGCCATCCTGGCTAACACGGTGAAACCCCGTCTCTACTTAAAAAATACAAAAAATTAGCCGGGCGTGGTGGCGGGCGCCTGTGGTCCCAGCTACTCGGGAGGCTGAGGCAGGAGAATCGCGTGAACCCGGGAGGCGGAGCTTGCAGTGAGCCGAGATTGCGCCACTGCACTCCAACCTGGGCGACAGAGCGAGACTCCTTCTAAAACAAACAAACAAACAAAAAAAAAGACTCTGGCTCTCTGGTCACCCCGTGCACAAGAGCCTGCAGAGTTCCCAGCTGGCCTTTCTGCACCTCGTCGTCTTCTGCGTCAGGCTCAACCCACTGATGGGTCACACAGCCAAGGCCATCCTTGGCTGCAGGTCTACTCCCTGGAGGCACATGGGACTCCCTACTGCTGCCCCCTCTGTGGAAGGCCCTGGCTAATCCTTACTCATCTCCCAGACCTAGGCAAGTCTGTGCCTCCCTGTCCACCCCCAAGCCTGGAAGGTGACTGTCATTCCTGCAGGTCACAAGGCCCTCTGGCCTCCCTAGCCTTCCTCCTGGGATCTCCTTTCTGCTCTTTTGTCCAGGGTGGCCATCACACTCTCTTTCCCAGAAACAACCCTTCCCCATTCAAGGCAGATGGTGGCTCAGGACAGTGCTAGCTCCAAGCAGAAGGCCCCGTCTCGCACCCACTCTAGGCTGTGCTCCTCTCATCAGGCCACTCACCCTCTCTGTTCCAGCGGAGCTTGAGAAGCAGAAAGGCGTTGTGCGGCCCAGCATGTCCCAGTGCTCCAGCCTCAAAAAGGAGTCGGGCAATGGAACTCTGAGCCGGGCCTGCCTAGACGACAGCTACGCCAGCGGCGAGGGCCTCAAGCGCAGTGCCCTCAGCAGCTCCCTGCGGGACCTCTCGGAAGCTGGTAAGAGCTTGGCCTAGAACCACCTTCCTAGCCCAGCGCATGCAAGACCGAGGCAGGGCGTCTGCATTCGGGGCATGCATCACGCGGGGCGGGGCCTGCGGCGAGGCCAGTGTGGCATTTCCCCTGACCTCCACCAAAGCAGAGCAGCGTCTGACAGCACGGAAAGGGCATCCCAAAAAGATACAGGAAAACAGGACCAAATTGTGAAAAAGAAAGGCGTTGTATACGAATTAGCTGGGGAAGTCATCCCCATTTTCCCTTTCTTCTTCCAGGGGTTTTATTTACTCGTTTATTGATTTGGGAAGTCGCTCTAGCCCGGAGTGAGCCGGCGGCTGTGTCCCGTGCTCTTTGTGTGGCCGCGTCCCTGTGCTTCATGCTGATGAATGAACTTGCGCGGAACCCTCTAAGCTGTCTGGCGCCCCCTTGCCCACTGTCCCCGGTCTTGCTTTCCCTGCGGGGCCTCCTCTCCTGGGAAACCCGGGCCTCGTCCAGCCCAGAGGCCATTGAGCAGCGGCCAGGGCTGGCTCCGGGGTCCGGGAAAGCCCTGGTGGGAACTGTGATGTTGTGATTGTTTCTTTGTTTCTGTGTGTGTTTAATTTGCTGCCAGCTGTTTCACCCCCAAGCAAGCAGCACCCCTGAAACCGCCTGCATTCCTGGGGGTGGGGCACTGTGAGCAGCAAGGCTCGGGGGCTTTTGCCAGCAGCCTTGGCCTAGCCTCTCCCTCGTGGAGCAGGAGAGACAAGAGGCATGGGCCGGCCGATGGGTGCCTGCTCTTGCCGCTGCAGCCTGTGTTGCTGCTCAAGGAGTGTACAGGAGGGTGTCATACCCACCCTCAGCCCATCAGCCTGTCCACCAGTCAGTGAGCTTCTCCTGGAAGGGTCCCCGGGGGCTGCCTGGGGCTGCAATGGCCCAGCTTGTCTCGCGCAGGTCTGCCCTAGGAGCCTGGTGTGCCTCTTTTGGGAAGACCCCCTTCCTGGGGTTGCCTGCCCCACCTGCCCCGCCTCAGGACTCCCTCCTGCACCTGCCCATCAGCAGCCTTGCCTCCCTCAGCTAAGTCCCTCTCAGGCCCTTTGGAGTCTGCCCTTTTTTTTAAGTTGGATTTTTTCCTTTGTTTTCGTTTTGTCATTATTATTATTATTATTATTATTATTATTATTATTATTTGCCATAGTAAAAAAAATCAGAAATTCATTGCCAATTGCCAGCATGAGGGTTGAACCCAGGGCTTCTCAACCTCGGCTTGATTGACATTTTGGGCCAAGTGACTCCTTGCTGGGCGGCCATCCCGGGCTTGGCAAGATGTTTACCCTCATTCCTGGCCTCTACTACTGGTTGCCGGTAATATATTCCCTGTCATGACAGTCACGGATGTCTCCAGAAATTGCCAGGTGTCCCCTGGGGGGCAGAATCACCCCTGGTTGAGAACCACTGGTTTTCCCAGTGGCCTTGTGAAGCACAGCTAAATGTCACTGGACTGCTTTGGGCCTCTGCAGGCTGTGGGCCGGGACCTCTGTTTGAGTTTGTGCAGTGTGGCGGGCCCTGCCCTCTCCCTCCCCTGATGAAGCTGTCCAGCCCCTCTCAGGCAGCAGCGGTTCTGCCAGAACCGAGGCCCTTGAGCCACATCCACCCCAGGGCCCAGAGGTCAAGACCCCAGCCGTCCACCCTCTACAGAGCTTGGGGGTCGGACAGCCACGTGCCGGGCCCACGTTCATGTGAGGGGTGAGCCCAGGGCCAGCTGCTTTCATGTAGTGTGACGATTGCTGTTGTCATTTAGGAATTCTGAGCTCAGAAGGACAATAGGGACTGAGACCCCACCCTTTTGTACCATTGAAACAAAAGCAGGAACAGATCTCAGAGACCCCCCCGTACCCAGAAAAGTTTGGGGGTGAAGTGAGGTAGGGTTTGAGTCCAGGCAGCTGCCGAGACCCCAGGCTGGGGACAGGCCACCTGTGATCTCCCATCGGAACAGGCGGGTACTAGCAGCCTTCCTGTAGAGGGTCAGGGCTGGCAGCAGGAGAGGTCAGATGTCGTGCTCTGGACCAGGTCGGGGCTGCAAGCTCCCCAGCGGCAGCATGGCCCCACCTCACTCACCACAGCCCTCACAGCACTGAGCCCGAAACACCACGATGAGCTTGTGGAAGAGGCAGGCCCGCAGGACAGTGTCCCCTCCATGGTTGGCACGTCACTGCTCCCAAAGCAGGAAACCCTGAGAGAGCTGTCCCAGGTCTGCACTTGATATCCATCCAGGAGAGGACATACCACAGACATGAAGCCAGGGGACTGATGAAGTAGCCGTAGATGGTGCCCGAAGGAACCCATCCTCAGGAGCCTCCAGAAGCCTCTATCATGCCAAGGGTTAGAGGGAAGGGGGCTAGCACCGGCCACACCGCAGTGCATTGCCTGGTGTCTCAGCCCTGGTCTTCCTTGGGCCAAGACTCCCCACCCGGTCCTCATTCCAGCGGCACAAGAGCCCTGCTGACCCGAGACCAAGGACCCAGCAAGGACTGTGGGAACAGGGATCAACCGAGTGGTGGTGGACATTGACCAGCGGCCCCCAGTGGCCCTCCTGCCCCTCCCTGGCCAAGCTGCCCAGCTCTGAGTCCTTACAGAGAGGACCTGCCTGCAACAGTCTCCGTGTCCTGTTCCAGAGGAGCAGTGACAGCCAGCAGTGGTGGGTGGACAGAGCAGCACCGCTGCCATGTGTGAAGCGGGCCAGGGCCCAGAGAGGGTGGTGCTTCCTCTTGCCCTGGCCACATCCCTCCCCACCATGTCAGGCCCAGCAGAGAACATGGTGCAGCACGCAGATGCCAGAGTCAGACAGCCTGAGCTCATCCCCCACCTCCGCCTGCCCTCTCTAGCTCTCAGACCCTGTGGGCCTGTTTCCCCAGCTGCAGCGAGGGAGTCAGCGCATGGAAAGCCTTTCAGGCGTGCCTGGCTCAGGCAGCGCCGGCCAAGTGTGCGTAGCTATCATTTCTGTTGTGGTCATTGACACTGAGCAAGGCCACCAGCTCGGCTGCAGCATTGTTGAGGGTCACAGGACGAGTATCCGGTGGGCAGGAGAGTACTGCCATGTGACGTCCTGCCCTGACTCTGAGGAAGCTGCAAAAGTTGTGAAGAACCATCCTGGGAGCCCTTCAAGAAAAATGGTTCCAAGTCCCTCCAGACCCTGCCCAGGGCTGGCTTGGCCTGATCCGCACACGTGTGGCGTGAGCCACTATTCTGGCCTGCCTGACTTCATCAGCCTGTAAACCTGGGCAGGTGTGGGAGGCTGCGTATGCATGGGATGTCTGCAGGGATTGCTATGGGCAGTTATGGTTGTGGGTATACCTGTGAGCACAGGGCTCTGGGATTCAGCACAGAGGGAGCCCTGGGATCACCCTGCATCTCTTGCTGACCTGAGACATTGAGAAAGTGGATTGTAAGACATTCAGCATCACTCCAAAACAGCCAAGTAAAGAACTCCTAAGTGTTCGCCCAAGTTGAGCAGGGTAAGGAGGACCGTGTTTAACTCCAGGTGGGGACATTGTGTGGACCCCCAACCCCAGCCTTCAGGCCTGGCCCAGGTCGTGTCAGAAGCTATAGGCTAGCCAAAAGGAGTTGCCAGATACAGGCAGGGGAGGCCATCTCCCCTCTGCCCCTGGTTTTTAGTCAGCCAGAGGAGTCCCAGGCCTTAGAGGAGTGGGCTAGAGAGCTGATTTGAAAACCCTAGAGACAGTGGCGCTCTGTCCCTCCACATTTCCACGTGGCGCCACAGTGTCCTGAGTGTCTGATGGCTGTGGCCACCCAAGAGGAGGGTGGAGGAGGGAGGCCATGTCCTGGGAGGCTGGACTCTACTTTGCTCCATGTCCCTGGACCACTGTGTTGGGCAGGAAGGGAAGAAAGGTCAGCCCCTCTTCCCACACTGGCTGAAAAATGAGGAAATGTGAGCCTCCTCTTTCTTCTGGCTGAGAATTAGGGCCAGGGTCCTACTTGGCTGTCCTAGGTCCTCAGCAACTGGTGTCAAGCCCTCTTGCCCTGATGTGCTGTGTGGCCCTTTCCCCACAGTGGTCTCTGAGGGCCACATCACACAAGCCAGAGCCACTCAAGGCCTTCTGCTGACCCCAGCTCCCACCTGGGCCTCCGGTTTGGGGTCAGCAGGCAAGGCAGAGGGACTGGACTCCCCTGAGTCTGTGTGGCGATGCCCAGGCTGAAGCCATGCCAAAGCACAGCCCAGCACACTCAGAGGGCACGGGGAGGCTCGAAGCCCACAGCACTCCCACCACCTGTCACTGGCTGGTGGCCCTGGGCTAGCTGGGAGGTGCAGTAACTTTCCCAGAGGCTGGGGACGGGGCACAGTGGGGAGGCCCAGCAGTTGCTTCCTTCTCCTAGGGTCCTGGGCCCAACCGGGCCTGGGGTCCAGCTCTGAAGGCAGCGTGGCCAAGTTATCCAGCCTTAGAGGCGGCCGGGTGCGAAGGTCTGGGTGTGAACCCTGCTGCCTGTGAGAATTGGGCCTCAGCGTCCCCCTCTCTGACACGGACACAGTGTCGCGTATAGGGTTGACATGTCCAGCGCGGTGCTGAACACATGGCGATGCTGCCCAGATGGAAGCTTCAAGAATGTCAAGTGGGGAGGGCTGTTTCTCCCTCCCTTTTCCCATCCCCACTCCCAGAGCCCAGGCTGGCCCCTAAGGCCAGGCCCCTGTCATGCTCCAGGCTTGGTGTTCCTCAAAAATCCACGGAGAAATCCTCAGGAGGGACTGTGGAGGCTGGGTGGGGCCGGGCTGGGCCCTAGGCACCCGGAGCCAAGAGGAAGACCCGGCCTTGCTTTGATGGACCCCGCACACCGAGTGCCTACTGTGTGCCCTGCACTGGGGCGCGACGAAGATGCTGGCAGAGACCTCCTGGCTTAGGGAAGGCTTTGTGGCCCCTTGGGGAATGGTGCCAAGCAGAGGAATCCCAAGCTGGAAGGTGGTTTCCAGCAGCCCCCAACCCTGTCTCCTGCCCCTGGCCAGGGCACTGCACAAACCAAAACTGAGCTCCTGCGGGCAGCCGGGAGGAAGCGGGGATATGAAGTTGTTTCCTCTTCACCCTCAGTGCTCGTCCTGCCGAGGAGGTGGGGGCATATATGTGTGTGTGCGGATATACACATATATACGGCAGTCACTGAAGGTGGGCATGCAGGACCTGCCATGCTGTTTGCGGCTATGGAGAAGCTGCCCTCGCCCCTCCCCATTCACCCGAGTCAGGGGTGAACACACGAGTTGGAGGCATCGAGCCCACCTGTCCACATGCCTCAGCCCCAGGGCCCCTCTCAACAGACCGCTGGTCCAGGAGAAGGAGTATAAAATAGGGGCTGGTTTGAAAAAAAAAAAGAAAAAAAAATTTTTTTTTTTTTGCTTTTCAAAAACTTTATTTTGAAAATTCATTCCTGCACTGCTGCTGGCTTCCCCACTGAGCCCCTCCTCCGACCCCTCACACCTGGCTCCTGCGGGCAGGTGGGCCCGGCACCTGTGCCTACTCCCAGCAGGGGTGCAGGCTCCGTGGCAGCAGCGTGGCGCCAGGCAGGCAGCGCCCCCAGCCTCATGTCCGCGTCTAACTTCTGGTATTGCATGTTCTGGGCAGGGAAGCGAGGGCGTCGCAGCAGTGCGGGATCGCTAGAGAGCAATGTGGAAGTAAGTAGGAAGCGCCTCCGTCCAGCTGGCTGTCCTGTGTCGCCTTCCCCAGTCCTCGGTTCATATCTGTTGTCCTGGTTTTTTTGGTTTGTTTGTTTTTTGGTTTTTTTTTTTTTTTTTTTGGTTTTTGTTTTTTTGGTTTTTTGTTTTTGTTTTTGTTTTGGTTTTTTTGCTCTTCCTTCCCCTGCTGCACAGAGACGCAGACACCCGCTCCCTCCCTGCCTGCCTGGGACCCTGTGCATGTCAGCTTCTCCTGTGTGCCTAGAAATATCCATGCCTCTCACCGCTTGTTTTGGACTGAACAGTGGGGGTGGTTCTGAATTTTGTGTTTTGGTTTCTGCTTAACCCCATCACCTGTGGTCCCTGAGCATGGTTGACCATCCCCAGCTTCTGGCACCCCCGCCCGGGCCACCCGGCTCCCACTCATCCTCCACACTTGCTGTTGGATGTTTTTGCTGAACCCTTGACTTCCACGCCCACCCATCCCCATCGCTTTCTTCTTGGAGTTTGATTGCTGTGTGTCTGCGGCAGGACACCATGGAATTGCTTAGCTTGTGGGAGGAGGAGTGTCTTGAGAGAAAGAGAAATTCAGTGTGGATTTCATGATATTTCACTCATCCTCCGGCCATCTCTGTGTTACTGTTCACATCTCTACCTCAGCTTGCAGATCTTTTTCTGTTTCCTTCTTTTTCCTTGTTTGGTTTGCAGTAGGCAGCTGCAGTGAAATGCTTAGGCAGCCCATTCCCCCAGAGGACAAGGTTTCTGAGCCCTACCTGTCCCTGTCACCACCTCCCCTGAGACCTCAGGACCCACATGGGCGGAGCAGGAGAGCTGAGGGCCCTGTTTCAGCAGGAGCAGAGCTCCTCTTCCAGGCACACCAGCCCCTCTGCACTTGCCACACACAGCGCACAGACATCCCAACCCAGGGGTTCCGATCTGAAACCTCAGGCTGCTGCCAGGGCCAAAGTACTTGTCAGAATGAGACTGGAAGTCCTACTTCTGCTGCGGCAGTCAGAGAGGCGGACCCCTCCCCTGCCCTCACCCCCGACTTTGGTCAAGGCCAGTCACCCCCAACTGCCCTGCACTGTAGTGAGAGGAGGTGGGGCCCAGTCCAGCTTCACTCAGCCCCACCCTCTGGCCAGCAAGTTGAACTAAAGCTTAGCAGTCAGTGGGTGAATTTTTACATTTAAAAAAAAAAAAAAAACATTCTGACCTAAGTGCTTGAAGATCTTTTAATTTTGATTTCTATGAATTTCCTTTTTAGGGGTCCATCATTAGCAGTCCTCACATGCGCCGGAGAGCTACATCAACACGAGAGTGTCCATCTCGCCCACACCAGACTATGCCCAACTCATCTTCCCTCCTGGGCTCCTTATTCGGGAGCAAGAGAGGGAAGCCCCCTCCCCAGGCCCACCTGCCCTCAGCCCCAGCCCCGCCACCCTCTCACCCACCGGTGGTCCTGCCCCACCTGCAGCACTCCGTGGCTGGCCACCACCTGGGGCCCCCAGAGGGGCTGCCGCAGGCCCCTGTGCATGGGCATCACACCCAGTACTGCCACATGCAGCAGAACCCACCCCCCTACCACCACCACCACCACCACCACCCGCCCCAGCACATCCAGCACGCACACCAGTACCACCACGGCCCCCACGGGGGGCACCCAGCCTACGGGGCCCACGCCCACGGCCACCCGCCGCTGTCCGCGGCCCACATGGGGCACACAGCGCACCACCACGGGCAGCCCCCTGCCCCGCCGCCCCCCACCAGCAGCAAGGCCAAACCCAGCGGCATCAGCACAATTGTGTAGACAGCCTGGGCAGGTGTCCCAGGTTCCCTGAAACAGCTGCACACCACACAGGGCACGCCCGGGGGTCGCCAGCCGCACACCAAACCCGGGGCACTTCTGTTGCCATCTCTCCCCTCTTCCCCTCACGGCCCAACTGGAGCCCCAGGAGCCCATAGGGCTGGTGTTGTGTGGAAGAAAGGTCCAGATTTAATTTAGTGTTGGCACCCCGAGCTCCGCTCACCTCAGTCTGAGGGATGGGTGGGCCTCAGACACCATCAGCCTTGAAACGGTGCCGCCAGCCAAGTAGATGTTGAACTGCCTCCCCCACTCCAGCTCTCAGCTCCCTGTGCCCTAATTTACATGCCTGTGAAAACCCAACCTAGAAAACGAAGAAATGAGATACAAAAACAGAGACAAAACAGACCCCAAAACTTGCTGCATTATTGCTCTTTTATTGACAATGGGCAAAAAATTAAGTAGACCTGATATGGTTGATGAAAATACGTAAGTAAACTTTATATAATATAAATATATAAATATATAAATATATATATATATATACTGTATAGGTAGTACTTGTGTGTGAAAGGCAGGCGTTTCAGTCCACAACATTAGCAATACCCACCTTACAAGGAGCTCCACTTACCTAGTAGGAAGACAGTACCTTAGCTGGGTGTGTGAGACAGTAGACCAAACCCTAAATGCTAGGAACAAATTCAGATACTTCATATTTTCATACAAAGAAGTCCCTCTAGGACTGGCTAAAATCTTTACACAATCATTACTAACTGTGCCAAGTAACATAGCATCTAACTGTTTAAAAAGTCCAGTATTGCTTTGTATAAATCCTTATTTTATTAACAGAATACTATCATAAATAGTATTATAATGCTGTGTTATTTCAGGTAAGCAAATAGCTAAACTGCAGTACACTCTACAGTAGCAACTCAGGACAGCTGGTTACGAGCTGGTTGTCTTAGGACATTGGTTACACAGATTCTTAGACACTTTAATGGCTGCGATAACTGTGAATCTCCATGATCCATGTTTCTTTTACGCGCATATGATTTAATGCACACTCATTCAGAGTCCTCCGAGAGGGGGACCCATACACGGCAGAAGTGTTCATCTCCAACATGAAAGTGACCAGCTCTCATCCTCGTCTCCCCAACACCATAACTTCCTCATCCCGCCTCCAACCCACACCAGGCCGAAGCCCTCAGAGAGTGTTTTCACCAGGAACCACTCTCGAACCTGAAGGTTGACTTTAGCGTTTAGCAACCCAGGGCGGTGTGTGTGTTTCCTGTTTTGTTTTCTGAGTGGTAGCAGTGATCATCGTAATTCCATGTAGCCATGTGCTAGCAGAACCCCTGTGTCATCACCGTGGCCCGTGTGACCCCAGCCGACGAGTGCCCGGCGGAGCCCCCGCTGCCTTCCCATGGTCCAGTGAGCTGCCAGGGCATCACATGACTCTCAGCTGTGCTCTTGTCGCTTCTGTGTTGTGGTGACACCATGCGCTCCCCGGGCCAGACGCTGCACGTGGCGGGTCTGTGCCCGAGTCACCCACGGGCCATACTTTGTAGTTTCAGCCTTTCGAGCCACTGCAGCCGTCAGTGCTGTGCTCCTAAGCCATGGGACCCGAGGACTGCCCCCCGGCGCCTGTCCAGGCGGAGGCCCTTTCAGAAAGGGCGAAGCTCACGCCTGACTCTGCGGGCCGTGGGGCCGTGTGCTCGGTGGACAGCGTGGTGAGCCGTGGCCGGACGGCAGGAGGAGAGGGGAGCCCCCTCTGGCTGTGTGTCACCTTGGCTGGCTGGCCAGGGTTTTGCTGATTTCCCTCCTCACATCCCTCCCCTCGCTCATATCATTGAGATCACCGTACCAGCAAATCTGCAAACCAAGCACTTTGTTAATCTCCACAGAGAGCAAATACAGCAATCTAGAGTTTAGCCTTTTTAAAATTAAGTGTGACTTTAACCTGCCCACCTGTGTCCTCCCATCGGTGTGGCATTTCTTTCTTTGGTGTCTGCTCAGAAAGAAACAGCATGGGAGCATGTGATTGGGTCCAGGCCAGGCTGTGGGGGAAGCGCCCTGGTGTCCCCGACTCCTCAATTCTTGGGTCTTTTTTAAAAGCCAGGCTCCCTAAAGCACTCTTTGTCTCGCAGTTTTGAGGAGGTTGTTCTGACCTGGAAGCGTTAAACTGCTGCATGTCATCCGGTGTCAGCTGTGAGGCCGCACTCTGCGGATTGTACATTTGCAAAATGTATTGGTGTGACCGTAGACACATCGTTGAAGTAAAGCGATCACATATTGAGTATGTCAGCTTTTCTCGCCCTCTTCTGTGCCGAGGGGACAGTCTCACTGTAACCTTTAGGTTGTTCCAGAAAAGATTCAGGCCATTTGGCATAGAACTGCTCTTTCTGAAGGGCAGCACTAATGAATAGGAACAGACAGTAAACCCCAGGAGGGGCTTTCCAGAAACTCTCCCTCTCCATCGCCATCCTGCAAGCTCCACAGCCTCGGGCTGCCAGCCTCTGGCGCTGTCCTCGGTGTGTCCTGGAGCTGTGCTGGGCAGCAGGCCTGGGCCTTGCATAAGGAGCTGCTGGAGCCCACTGAGCCCCTCCTGGGGTTTCTAGCCACACTGTGTGCTCCTTCAGGCCAGTGAGGTTTCATCCTATTTTATTTGCAAGCTTATCAAAAGTTTGTGGAAGATACATTGTTGGATTACGAAGGCTGGAGTCATGCTGCCCACATCTTGTTTGGGAAGCGAAAGCTCCCAGTGAGCTGGTGTCCCCGTGTGTCTTTCATGGGACTGTCCCCTCTCGATCCCCACCTGTTACTGCCATAGCTTCGGGGTCCTGTCATCACATCCCACAGGAGGGGAGGCAGAAGGAGGCTGAGGGCCCCAGGATGTCTGCCTGGTCCCTTCTCACTGTGAGGACGCCCTCGGCACACCTTTCTCAAGTCACACAAACTATTGTAGTTACATACAGAATTGCTGACAGGAGCAGGAGATGCTGAGGGAAACAGCTGGCAATGTGACAAAAGTCTTTCCTGGGACAACAATCAAATCATGTATTTGTATTTTTTTAAGTTTACCAATGAATTGTACAACAATGTAAAAATAAAGTTCATCCTAATATGATGTGCACATCTTGCTTAAAAACGTCTTCAGCATCCAGTGCAGAGTGATGTTTCCCTCACACACTGCATGCAGCACGAGCCTCTTGTTTTTCTTAACAATGAGCTGAAAAGATAGCAGATGTTCACAGCTAATGCTGGGCGTTGACTCAGCTCCACGGGAAGCTCTGTGCCCGCAGGTAAGCACGCACAGTCTTACAGTTCTCCTTGTAAAATATCATCACCCTTCCTGCCTGAGAAACGAGTGCATTTGTATTTTATATAACAACAATAGTCAAGGCAGCATTGCAACACTGAGCAGGGTGAGGTGGGGGTGCTGAGCACAGGACAAGTGGGAGGAGGCCTGCCCTCCAGTCAGACGCATCCGCGTCGCCCTTCCGTGTGCAGTCACGTTGAGACTGCACACAGCATGCGTCTCCTCTTGGGAGATAACTTTTGCCTCTGAGTTGTTTTAAGCAATTAGAATCAGGTCCTGAATCCCCAGACTGTTCAGAGACTTCAAGGGACACCTCCCTCACAAGAAACCTGGCACCCCCACTGTGTACCTGTGGGAGGGAAGGAGTGCGTTTGTGTTCATCTGCATTCTGTTTGTCAGTGGTAACAGACTCTATCAATGTAAAACCATGGTTGTGATCATGTGGGGAAATCAAATAAATCCTTTGAAACTCTCGGATTCTCAGTTTTTCTGAAAAGTCCAGAAGTTGCCCTGTTGGCCAGACCCAGATCTCCAGCTGATGAGTTTCTCCATTCCTTGTCATGACTCTGGGCGCTCACTTTCCTTGAAGACATTGGACTGACTTGACTTTGAGGACACTCATACAAAACTTAAAGGGACACATCACAACCAATTGAAGGTTTCAAAGGTATTTATAATTTCTAGCAACTTTCTTTTTTTTATTTATTTTTTTATTTTTTTGAAACGGAGTCTCGCTGTCACCCAGGCTGGAGTGCAGTGGTGCCATCTCAGCTCACTGCAAGCTCCGCCTCCCGGGTTCATGCCATTCTCCTACCTCAGCCTCCCGAGTACCTGGGACTACAGGCACCCACCACAGCGCCTAGCTAACTTTTTCTATTTTTACTAGAGACGGGGTTTCACCATATTAACCAGGATGGTCTCGATCTCCTGACCTTGTGATCCACCCGCCTCGGCCTCCCAAAGTGCACACACCCTGGTGCCTTGCCCAATGCCTGTCTCTGCAACTGGGAGTCCATCCATTTTACAGACCATTCAGGGGCCCTGCAAGAGAAGCTGGGTACAAAAATTCCCTGAAATACCCAGTTCTGCCTCGGTTTAATTACAGGCATGAGCCACTGTGCCCGGCCGTATTTCTAGCAATTTTCAACAAATGATGGTCCCTTCATGGAGTAAGAGGGGATGAATTCTATTAAACGTTGAGGTACACTAGTTATGACTTAAGGAAAAACAAAATACCCAGTGGCCCAGTCCCCAGTGAAGATGGATGATGACATGAGGTCAGAACAGCCTGCTTTTCCATGTTGGCTAATGTCATGTGCAAAAGCCAAGATGGTAAAGTCATTCTCCTGGAAGGAAGAGGCCTGTGAGGATGTAATTGGCTTCTATGATTTCTCCTTTCCTGACCAAACGTAGTTCCTGGGAACACCACTTTAAAGTTTCAGTGCACGGGATAAAATGAACTGGCAGATCTAACTAGTGAAAAAGTTAATTTTGGTGACCAAAACGAGCTCTGGCCCTCCCACTGTACAGCACATTCTGATTGAAAGATGTTCTCACATGGGCCGCCTCTTCCAGTCTCATTCATAGCCGCTACTGGCTCATCCAGACTGAAACCAGGAAACCAGCCATTTCAGTGCACACACCCTGACGCCTTGCCCAGTGCCTGTCTCTGCAACTGGGAGTCCATCCATTTTACAGACCATTCAGGGGCCCTGCAAGAGAAGCTGGATACAAAAATTCCCTGAAATACCCAGTTCTGCCTCGGTTTGATTTTTGCGATGCAGATCTGTAGCCCAGGAGCTGCTGGAGGTAGATGAGCTAGGCCGGGGCTCCGAGGCAGTGATCTTCTGGGGATTGTGTTTGTCTCCCCCTGCCCTGAGATTGTGAGCTGCATGATCCGCCTCTGTGTGTCCAGTCAGCCCCAGTACTGGGCTTGTCAGCATGCATCTATCTGAAAATGAATGGATGGCAGGGGTTCAGGTCACACCACCACCAGCAGCTGGTCTTTGAGGGTACTGATCATTGACATTATTAAATGTATGGAAACGGTTTGCCCTGCCGCGCCACCCCTCCCCCGCCCCGCACAACTTTCCTTGACACTGAGAAGTCTGACTGGGAGACACCTGCCTCAGACCTTGAGATCATGGTTCTTCCTCCTCCCTGGCTGCACATGACTTCCGTGCCACCGAATCCCAGGAACATGTTTAGTCCCTGCTTCACCTGACCCCTTGGCAGCTGTGACTGTTCGTGTCTGCCTCCTTGAAACGCTGGTTCCTGGGCACCTCTGGGCCATGTGCCCTTTCTGCTCTCTGGAGACTCCTTCACAGTCTCCTGTGCAGGCCAGTCCTCCTCCATGGAGCTCGTGTGTGGCTTAGGTGAAGTCCAAGCCCTCTTCCTCCCTTTCCCCTCTGCTGAGGCACCCTCACACAAGCCCAAGGTTTCAGTCCACCTTCTCCATGCCCCTGGCTTCCACATGTCATCTGCAGCCCAGACCTCTACTCTGGGCACCCATGTGCCCTTGGTATTTCTGACAGCCCAGCCCTGCAAGCCCTCCATGACCATGCTCTTTCATTATATAGCCCCATGCAGCAGAAACCTGGTCCTGTCCTCTGTTCCCTGTCTTGGCGAATGACATCATAATTGACTTGTTTAAACTGGGACCTGGGTTTGCTGGTGTCCCATCCATCTTTCCCCAAACCCTCTTGATTTGTGCCTCCTGCTGCTTCTAGAATCCATCTGAGTCTCTTCACGTCTCACCCCACTGCAGGCCCTCATGTGTCTCTCCTGAACTAGAGCTCCCTGCCTTGGCACTGGCCTTCCTGGGGGGACCCCTGTCTATTCCCCATGTGGGTCTTGCTCTGTTGCCAAAGTTGGAGTGTGGTGGTGCAATCACGGCTTACTGCAGCCCTGATCTCCTGTGATCCTCCCACCTCAGCCTCCTGAGCAGCTGTGACTACAGGGGCGCACCACCGTACCTGACTAGTTTTTTTGTTTGTAGAGACAGGGTTTCGCTATGTTGCCCAGGCTGATCTCGAAATCCTGGACTCAAGCGGTCCTCCCGCCTTGGCCTCCCAAAGTGCTGAGATTACAGCTGTGAGCCACTACACCCAGCTGCCTAGCCATGGAGTCATTTTTTTTAATGACTGTTGCCCTTAGGAGGAAAGAAATCCCATCCTTCACATGGCCCCTGCCTGCCCCTCAACAGTCACATTCCCCTCACATTCCAGCCATACCAGCCTTGATTGTTTTGTGACTGTTCATGCATGTCCTTTGACAGTAAAGGTCAAAAAGTCAAGATAGTGTCTGTCTTTGTACACGCTGTAATCTCAACATGGAGCACAAAGTAGATTTCCTAAGTGAATGCCTTGGGAGCACAGCAGGAAATGTGCTACAATGCATGACGCCATGTGGCAGCAACATGAGATGAGGGCCCAGGAACATGGGTGGGGACCATGCTGGCAAGGCCCTGGGGCCCGCTGGCATGCCTCGTTAAATAAGTAAAAATTGGGGCAGTGGTTGGAGGCTTTTAGACATGGTGTTTTAACTTATATCAAGTGTCTTTTGACATGTATTTAATCTAGTGAGAATAGATTGATGAAAAACAGAAAAAAATGTCCCCACAGTCTCACTATCTCAAATCACGTATAATTGAGTATGTGACCAACTGTTCTTCCATCGTCCCTCCATGCATATTTCTCAGTCACCTCGTTCACATCTCTGAAGTGCTTCCCAAACAGTACTGTCAGTGTTGCTTGGTGCCCATGTGGAAAGTGTCATCCGTCACACACCTCTAGGGAACGATGCATTGCACGCAGTTCAACGCGTTTCTTTCTGCTGGACCTTTTAGAGCCTTTGGAAAAGATGGTGTGCATATATGAATCAATCTCTGAACGATAGCCTGTGCGTTCTACAGAATACAGTTTACTGACACTGTGTGTGTGTAAATGCTATTTTTTCCCCCTTAATCTATTGTGATGAGGCAGTGGAAGACTCAACCATTTACAGTATCTGCATAACATTCCACCTTACGGATGTCCCATAACATGTTGCCATGCAGATAGTGTTGTGTTGGTGAACAAGGAACAAACGGAAAGAAATAATCGAGTTTCTGATAGAGTTGGTGATTCTGGTGAGGACTGGAGCCCAGAGAGGGGAACACCATGGTTCCACCACAGTGCTGAGTTCCTGGGATGACCATGGACCCCGTTTTGGTGCTGCTGGAGGCCAGGTGTCCCCTGAGATGCCTCTTAGCTCAGTGCATTCAGTTCAGTGCCCACTTTTCAAGAGACCCCATCTCACCGCTCAACCCAGAGCAGGCCTGTGATAAAGACCTGGGGGTGGCCGGGCGCGGTGGCTCAAGCCTGTAATCCTAGCACTTTGGGAGGCCGAGACGGGCGGATCACGAGGTCAGGAGATCGAGACCTCCTGGCTAACACGGTGAAACCCCGTCTCTACTAAAAAATACAAAAAAACTAGCCGGGCGAAGTGGCGGGCGCCTGTGGTCCCAGCTACTCGGGAGGCTGAGGCAGGAGAATGGCGCAAACCCGGGAGGCGGAGCTTGCAGTGAGCTGAGATCCGGCCACTGTACTCCAGCCTGGGCGACAGAGCCAGACTCAGTCTCAAAAAAAAAAAAAAAAAAAAAAAAAAGACTTGGGGGCTGCTGCTTGCAGCCATGGGGTGAAGGTCGCCCACCCTCATTTCTAACGTGGAGCTTCAGGACTTTCAAGGCCCTCAGGGAAAGCTTTTCTTCCTATTGTTCCTAACCACACCCCATCCCCACCTCCACGTTAAAGTGTTCCAATTAAATCTGAAAGATAGGACCTGAAGCACTTTGTCATTTTCCATGTAGTTAATAGGGAAGAACACATTCTAAAATAAAAATACCAGAGGACAATACCTGAATTGGAACCTCTTCTCACATCTTCTGAGAACTTTTCAAAGAAGAACAAGGAGGGGCCAGATGCTGTAACTCACCCCTGTAATCCCAGCCTGGGCAACATAGTGAGACCCCCATCTCTACAACATCAAAACATGAACCGGGCATGGTGGTGCCTGCCTGTGTTCCCAGCTACCCTGGAGGCTGAGGTAGGAGCACTGCTTTAGCTGGTGAGGCCAAGGCTACGTGAGCCATGATCACCCCACTGCTCTCCAGCCTGGGCCACAGAGCAAGACCATGTCTCCAAAACAAAGAAACAGAATCACCTACAGCTGTCAGACCTACACTGTGTTTGGGAAAGAGTGAAAACCCACAAAATTCACTTAAAGGTCAGTGGGAAAATAAACATCTTAGAGCAGCAGAGTTGACGTAGAATCACTTGCCATTGCCAGGGTGGGGTGCAGGGGCAGGGGGGATGCACAGCGGGAGGGGATGAGGGGGTCCTCATGGAAGTTCTGGGTGGGGTGTAAGGGTGGAGTGTGCACAGCTGGATGGGGTGGGGAGTCCCCATGGAGGTCCTGGGTGGGGTGCAGGGGCAGGGGGATGGAGGAGGTGAGGGTCCCCTTGGAGGTCCTGGGTGGGGTGCAGGAGTGGGGGGGTACACAACTGGAGGAGGTTGGGGGTCCCTGTGGAAGTCCTGGGTGGGGTGCAGGGGTGAGGGGTGCACAGCGGAAAGGAATGGAGGGGTCCCCATGGAGGTCCTGGGTGGGTGCCGGGGCAGCCAGAGGGGGTGCATAGCAGGAGGAAATGGGTGGTCCCTGTGGAGGTGCAATGCACCGAGCAGGAGGAGGGAGCCACCCTGAGGGGAGAAAGGTGACCTGCTAAGCAAGAGCTACAGGAAGCACCTGGACAGGCCATCGGGCCAGAAGCACCTCGAAAGGGTGTCTGGGAGCTTTGGTGATGAAGGGCAAGAAGGAAGCAGCTAAGAGAGGGGCCTCATCACAGAGATGCTGTCAAAGATTCACCAGGCCCACCTAAAAATCTCTTTTATTACGGGAACTGCATTTCACCTTAGCAGCGCAAGAGGGCATGATTGCACTAGCAAACCCAGAAAAGCACCCGCGCGTTTAAAAAACGGGAAGAGAAGGAAGAGAAAGGGAAAGGCAGTCAGCCTATCCGCTGCTGCACTGTTAGCAGGTGAGAGTCGGGTGATTTTATTGCAGCTGACAGTGCTCAATAATAGCACAAGGTCAGTTAGGAAAAGCGGGCACCGTGGGCATTAGTGGAAGGTGCTATTACCAAGGCAGCCCTTGTGATGGCTCATTATAGCAGTCAGCTTGACTAAGCTAAGGGATGTCCAGGGAGCAGGGAGAGCGTGACTTCTTGTGTTTCTGTGGGGGGGGGTTTCTGGAAGAGCTGAGCACTTGACCCCCCAGGGGGACTGACTGAGGGCCACCCGTGCCAGTGTGAGTAGGCCTGCTCCAATCGGCTGAGACCCAGATACAACCAACAGGTGGAAGGAGGGGAAATTTGTTCTCTGCTTGACCTGGGACATCCACCTCCTCCTGCCCTTGCGTATGAGAACTCCAGGTTCTTGGGCCTCTGGACCACGTGTCTTAAACCAGAAGCCTCCAGGTTCTCAGGCCTGTGGCCTGGGACTGAGAGGGACACCACCGGCTCTTCTGGTTCTTAGGCGTTTGGAGTCAGACTGAATTGCACCACGGGCTTTCCGGGTCTCCAACTTGCCACTGGCATACCCTGGGGCTTCCTGGCCTCCAGAAGGGCATGAACCAATCAATTCCCACAATAAATCCCCTCGTGAGTGTGTGTGTGTGTGTGCGTGTGTGTGTCCTATTTGTTCGGTTTTCTCTGGAGAACACTGACTAATACAGCTCCAGAACAAAAATAAAGCCTTCCTAAATACAGAAAAAAATAACCAAGCCAAAAATGGGGAGTGAAACAGACCGCAGTCTTCAGATTGAAAGCCACACGAGGACACCATACTCCACACAGTGGCAAACAACAAATTCACAATGGCAAACAACCTTCCAGAACAAACCGAAGACACTAGCTACATCAAAACGCAAGTGTGCCAGTTCCAGCACTTTGGGAGGCTGAGGCGGGCGTATCACAAGGTCAGGAGTTCGAGACTAGCCTGACCAACATAGTGAAACCCCGTCTCTCCTTAAAAAAAAAAAAAAAAAAAAAAAATAGAAAAATTAGCCAGGCATGGTGGTGTGTGACTGTAGTCCCAGCTACTCAGGAGGCTGAGGCAGGAGAATGGTGTGAACCCAGGAGGCGGAGCTTACAGTGAGCCGAAATCGCACCACTGCACTCTAGCCTGGGCAATAGAGCCAGACTCCATCTCAAAAAAACAAAACAAAACAAAACAAAAAAAAACCGCAAGTGTGCCTAGCTCACCCACTAAGAAAAAGGTCTTTGAAGACCTTTCTCTTCGCCACACTAGTTCTGTGCGGCAACCCCAAAGTGTACAGGAAAAAACCACTGATTTATCAGCCCGCATCTGCAGATGCACAGGGTTCCCCTGGTCTAGAACTGGGTCAGTCTGAGCCGTAGCGGGTCTAGGACTGCTCCACGTATCCCTCATTCTCCTGACTGCACCGGTCGAGGCCTGTCCTGGTCATGGCAGTAGGCTGGAGTGCAGGAGCATGAGCCTGGCCCCAAGCACATTGCACACCTTTGCTCACGCCAGGCACACCACAACCCCATTGACCACTTCGCTCCACGCCCAGCCCAGCGTCAGAGGGTATAGAAGTGTTCCCTGCCATAAACGGAGTCATGGCTAGGGTATGGACTAGAAATGCATTCCATCTACCCCAGACCACAAAGCAAAACCCACCAACTCTCTGCCAATATGCTAAAGGGACACCTAAGAGAAAAATTCAGAAAGGCTAAAGGCTACCCATAAAGACGTGCACGGAGGGGCACAAGCTAATGAAGCACAATAAGGGGAGGAAGCAAGTTACAGTCTTGATGTGTGACAGGGTAGAAATCAGCCTTAAAAACAATGTGCAAGAGAAGATGACTCGATAATGCTAGAAGCTGCAATTCCCAATGTAGACATGACAGGAATATCTATGCGCTACATAAGACAACAGCAGTCTTCAAAAAACCAAAACTACAGGATAGGTAGGAAGAAATAAAAACACATTCGTAAAGGTTAACATTGCCACTCTGAATCCAAGATAGGTTAAGAGGCCGAAATGAAATGATCTAGAAGCTTTCAGTTTCTAATGAATGTGATACCAAACATTGCACTTCAATAACAGAGAAAATACCTTTCTGAGCTCCCTTGGAATGTTTTTGGAAACTTGCCACATATTAAGGCACAAGGGAAACTTCAGTAATTCCACAAGGCAGAGAGAATCTAAACATATTCTCTAATCACAGTACAGTAAAACTAGAAATTAATTAAAGACTCAAAAATTCCCTACTGGAAATGTTATTAACTCTATTAAATTACTCTTGGATCAGAGGACAAATACAAACCACAACCATAGAATTTGTTTAAAATGGTAAAAACTTGTATCAGAATCCATGGTGCAATTAATGAGGCAAAGAAAATTACCTCCAAAATGAAAAAGAAACATCAAATGCAAAATTAGGAAAAGATTAAACAAAGGAGAAACAGTTGCAAAATAACAAGCAAGGCTGGGTGTGGCAGCTAATGCCTGTAATCTTAGCACTTTGGGAGGCCGAGGCGTGCACATTGCTTGAGACCAGGAGTTCGAGACCAGCTTGGCCAACATGGTGAAACCCCATCTCTGCTAAAAATACAAAAATTAGCTGGGCATGGTGGTGCACACCTGTGATCCCAGCTACTTGGGAAGCTGAGTCAGGAGAATCGCTTGAACCTGGGAGGCGGAGGTTGCCATGAGCTGAGATAGCGCCATTGCACTTCAGCCTGGGAGACAGAGTGAGACTCTGTCTCAAGAAAGAAAAACAAAAAGCAAAAAGCAGAACAAAGAAATAATAAAGCTTATGGACAAAAAGTTTATCTTGGAAAAAAAAAAGAAAATAGACAAACCTCTAGCTAACCAAACCAAGGTGACAAGAAAACAAAACACTAAAAATGAGAAACCAACACAGGACTAAATATTGAAGTGGAGAACATTTTTTAGAGTGATGATACTTTGAACGACTTTATGCAAATAAATTTGGAATGAATAATTCCCATGAGAGAAATAGAAAATGTAATCAACGGCTTAACTGGCCCATTTTGTTTCACAGAGAATTCTTCTGACCTTCACAACCAAATAATTTCACTGTTATGTAAACTGTTTCTGATCATAGCAAAGGAAGGAAAACTTTCCAGTGATTTTTTTTTTCTTTGAGATGGAGATGCACTCTTGTTACCCAGGCTGGAGTGCAATGGTGCCATCTCAGCTCACTGCAACCTCCACCTCCCAGGTTCAAGCGATCCTCCTGCCTCAGCCTCCCGAGTAGCTGGAATTACAGGCATGCGCCACCATGCCCACTAATTTTGTATTTTTAGTAGAGACGGGTTTTCTCCATGTTGGTCAGGCTGGTCTCAAACTCCCAACCTCAGGTGATCTGCCTGCCTCAGCCTCCCAGAGTGCTGGGATTACAAAGGTGAGCCACCGCACCTGCCTCCCAATGTTTTTTATGCAGTGATTTTGGCAGTGTTTTCTAGACCTGATAGAAGTTACATAAATACAGAGCTACATGTCACCAATAGAAAATTGTGAATCAAGCCGGGCGCGGTGGCTCACGCCTGTAATCCCAGCACTTTGGGAGGCCGAGGCGGGCGGATCACAAGGTCAGGAGATCGAGACCACGGTGAAACCCCGTCTCTACTAAAAATACAAAAAATTAGCCGGGCGCGGTGGCGGGCGCCTGTAGTCCCAGCTACTCAGGAGGCTGAGGCAGGAGAATGGCGTAAACCCAGGAGGCGGAGCTTGCAGTGAGCCGAGATCGCGCCACTGCACTCCAGCCTGGGAGACAGAGCGAGACTCCGTCTCAAAAAAAAAAAAAAAAAAAAAAAAAAGAAAATTGTGAATCAAATCATATCAAACATCTAGTGGTATATTCCATATAAACTAATATACCTCATGATCAAATAGCATTTTACATCAGGAATGCAAGAATTGTTCAATATTAGGAAATCCATCATCTTAACTAAAATAAGAAGAAAAACCACATGATCATTTCTCTGGATGACAAAAGGGCTTCAACAAAATCCAGAACAAATTCCTGGTACATAAAACACTTAAATAAGTGGATTCTTTTTTGGGAATGATAGAGTATATCTGAGTTCAAAAGCCAGCATTTAATTGAATGGAGAAACAGTGAATGCAGTCTGTGCAAATCAGGGAAAAGACATGGTAAGCATCTTCACTTCTCTTCGACACTGTGTTGAAGGGTTCAGCCAATGCAATCAGATCCAGTTAGAGGCATCTGAATCAGAAAGGAAGGGGTGAATTATTTCCTTCTTTTTTTTTTTTTTCTTTTTTTTTTTTTTTTGAGACAGGGTCTTGCCCTGTCACCTAGGCTGGAGTTCAGTAGTACAGTCACAGCTCACGGCAGCTTCAGCCTCCTGGGCTCAAGTGTTTCTCCTGCCTCAGTCAGCCCAGTAGCTGGGACTACAGGTGTGCACCACCACCCCCGGCTAACTTTTTTTATTTTTAGTAGAGATGAGTTCTTGCTGTGTTGCCCAGGCTGGTCTCAAACTCCTGAACTCAAGCGATCCTCTCACCTCAGCCTCCTAAAGTGCTAGGATTATAGGCATAAGCTACTGTGCCCCACCAAAGAGGCAAATTATTTATATTTGCAGATGACGTAACAGCATTTCTGGAAATCCCAAGAAATCAATGAAAAAGTTAAGGCACAATGAGGAAACTCAGCAAGATGACTGAAAAGCACATTAATATATATGAATCAATAGACATTAATATATATGAATCAATAGACATTGATAAGTTTAAAAGAATAATAAAAGGAAAAAAGGAATGCATGTACAAGATAAAATTTTTACAAAAGATACATAGGAGCTGGGCATGGTGACTCACACCATAATCCCAGCACTTTGGGAGGCTGAGGCAGGAGCATCACTTGAGTCTAGGAATTTGGGACCAGCCTGGGCAACAGAGGGAGACCTCATCTCTCCTAAAAATAAAAAACATTAACTCGGCATGGTGGCTCATGCCTGTAGTCCCGGCTACTTGGGAGGCTGAGGCAGGAGAATAGCTTGAGGCCAGGAGGTTCAGACTGCAGTGAACCATGATTGCACCACTGCACTCCAGCCTGGGTGACAGACCACGTCTCAAAAAAAGGAAAAAGATAACTAGGAATAACTTCAAAAATTAATGGCAATACAAGTGAGGAAAAGATTAAAACACTGAGAAAAATACAGAGTTTTAAGATAACACAATTTAACACACAGAGGTCAATACTTCTCAGTTTTTTTAAAAAATGGAGCTAGTCAAGATTATTTTAAATTCCTATTTTGATAAGGCAGGACTCTCCAGGAAAATCGTTCTTTCTTTGTGTGTTTGTTTTTAGGGTTAGTGGTACATCCAGACATCATTGCAGCACACTAGAAAGCTTCTGTCATTAAACCTGCCGTATTGGTATGTGCAGACTCAGACGAGCTGAACAGAATGGAAAGTCCAGAAACAGACTCCATAAAATGGAAACTTAGGATACAGTAAAGATGGTGTGACAAATCACTGGACAAAAGACAGACCCCTAAATAAAAGGGATGACAGTTATCTTTTGCTGCAAAGCCAAACACCGCAAAACTTCCTGGCTTAGAACCACAATAACAATTGTTTCTCATCAGACTCAGGGTTGCTTGGGTCATTCCTCTGGTCCCGAGGCTCGGTCTCATTGGAGAAGGAGTGGAAGCAGCCCTTGGAATGGCGGAGAACGTGGCAGTTGCCCCACAACGCAGTTGCTGCAGCCAGCAGGCTGGGGCTGGTAGGCGTGGGAGTGTGAGACAGGACTGGCAAGCAGGATGTCCCTCGGGTGCTGGCAGACAGGGCACTGCATGTGGGAAGTCACTCCCATGGAACCCTGCCTGCCCACGGCAGCTGCAGATGGGAAGAGAGGGCTGCCCAGTGCAACCATGAGGGTCGCCCTTCTTCCCGCAGCACCCCCAGTGTCACCTCTGCTAACTGGCAGAGAGGAACATTGACAAAGTCCAATGCTATGATAACAGAGCAAGGCGGTGAACAATGGCTTTCGAGCTGAGAGACAAAATGGCTCTAACCCAGCTATCATAGAACACTGAGCTTCCACCTGCACCTTCCACGCACATGTGAAATTCAGAACAAGCAAGCAGCCCTGTGTTTCCGCCTCCCAAGATACAGCCACACTTCAGACCAAGAAGGGGTTTCTCACACCCTGCCCACAATGAGGCACAGTCCCTCAGTCACTGTGTATGCGGGGCTCTGAGTGACTCCTCAGGTTCCATCCAGCGCTGCTGAATATTCTGTCCCCTGAAGACTAAATTGTAATGTTACCCATTGACACCTGTATAGAAAGTAAAAAAAATGGAAAGAAGGAAATAGCACAAACCAACTAACACGTGTGTGTAACTAGGAAAGTGAAAGTGAGTAAAGCTACTGCAGCCCTTCCTTTGCTAATGGAGGGCACAGCTGTGGGTAATGTCTGTGGCTTCCTTCTTCCCGAACCCATTCCATTGTCCCCTGCCCTCATACAGACCTGAGCTGGTCAAGTTTATTTTTTAAAATTGGTTTTATAGAGACAAGCTCTCTCTCTGTCACCCAGGCTGGAGTGCAGTGGAAAAATCATGGCTCACTGTAACCTTGAACTCCTGGACTCAAGTGATCTGCCCACCTTGGCCTCCTAAAGTGCTGGGATTACGGGTATGAAGCCACTGCACCTGGCCTCAAGTTTCTCCTATCTGTGTTGTGACTCAAACCATCATTCATAAGTACTCTGATTCTTCAACTGTCCTGCCTTTTTTGGTTGCTAGAATTTCCCATGAGCCATTACCACTGGGTATGGAAATACCAGAGCAGCCCCCGGGTTCTTGTCCCCATTGCGTAGCGAAGCCTTGGTGACTGGGCTCAATCTCTCCAGCCAGTAGAGGAACCCTTTTGCCTCCCATTGCTTCAGTGGCCTGGGGAGCCCCAGATGGCCAGGGGAAAGTCTCATCTTCCAATGCACTGGAACCATTGCCAGATTTCCTCTGGGGAAGCATTCCCTCGTGGAAACTAAGACCTCCAAACAAGCAAAACTCAAAGTTTCTGGGGCAGGAAGCAAACATTCTGTGCAAGGGTTACTAGGTGTGAAGAGGAGCCCCTGCCACATGCACGCCCAGCTGCAGATCCCTGCTGGGGAGTAGCCAGCACAATGTGGTGGTCCCTGGTTCACAGCATGCCCCGCTCCCTGTGAGACAGAGCCCTGGCCTTCCAAGGCCGTGTCCCCAGGTGGCGCTGTGCTGCGGCTGCAGTGAGCCACTCCACCTCTACATTAGGCTGCTGCTGTCTCATGATGGTGGATGGATAGGAAGACAAGTTATGGTCTGGATTTCTTTTTCTCCATGGGGGCTTAATTCTAGGTTTTGAACATGTAAAGTACTTGTATGGCTCAAAAGTCAAAACCCGATGCAAAGATATTTTCATCCCCTCCCGCCTTCTTACCACACCCCACAGAGTTCTATGCTCATCATTTTTGTGGGTTCCCAGGTTCATCGTGCCCTGTTTCCACCTGCAAAATTAAAGGAAGATGTTCAGACACCATCGCCTGGCCGTTCATACACAAAACAGCTCGCGGTGTGTGCTGCCCCGCCTCCTGCCACTTCACTAATGGCCGCCCATTACCCATTTATTGACTCTCAGCTCCAAACCTCCCTGTCCTGCCCTCGCTGTGTGAGGACAAGGCTGAACTCCGTGTCATTACCAGCTGGCCAGAGGTGCCCTTCAGCCCAGGTCTCTTCGCCGACCAGGCTGAAATCCTTTTGAGCAACCACTACACCAGCTCCGAGGTCAGGGTCTTTGGTGCCCCGGAGGTTCTGGAGAACTTGGAGGTGAGTGGCATCTGCATGCCTCAGGCCAGGCCGGAGTCAGGGGCGTCAGGAAGGCCCTGGAGGAAGAGGGAATGTGGCGTGGATGTCCTGGGCCAGCTCTCTTTAAAATTTATTTTTATTATAATTTTTAAATTGAAATACTCTTTCTGTAGCACTATTGCTCTCTCTCAGGCTGCGTGATTGTATTAATTGATCCGACCTCTGCTGTTCTTCCCCAGCTATAAGTTAAGCTTGTGGGGGCAGCACTGAGAACCCAGAAAAGGTGCCAGTGAGCGTGTGGTGCGTGGCATGGCCAAATTCAGTGCAGGAGCATCCGCCACAGAGCAGGGAGGAAAGCCCTAATCCCTGCTGGGACAAGTCCCCTCTCTCCAGGCCTCACTTCCCCCATGACTAAGTCACAGGGTGGGGTTGGGGGGTGAATGATCCCTCAGGCCCGGAGCCTAGCAGACTGGGAAGAGTTCTGGGGTGAGAGAACCAAGGAGTTCCTCAGCATTTCCACCTGCTCATCCTCCTGCCTTGCTGCAGCCAGCGTGGCGGCATGTTCTCCCGCAGAGGCAGGGAATGCCCAGCATCGCCAATGAGGGAGGAGGGCCGGCCCGCTGGCAGCTGCTGGAGACCAGCCGTGAGCAGAGCTCGGGCTGCTGCCTTGGAGAGCTGGTGCTTGGTGATATTTCGTGTTGGTTTAGCCTTTTTTAAAGCAGCACTTGATTAGAATTGAATAAACTTGAATTTGATTCTGACATTCATATTGGTTTGCTCTTCCCTCAAAAAACACCCTGAGTATGGACAGGGCTTCCCAACTCTGCAGACTACATGCCGTCCATGAGCAGTGCCCAGGTGTCATTACCTGCCCATGAGGTGTGACCTGGGCAGGGGTCCCCACTCCTTACCCTTGGGCCCCAGGAGGGAAGCCCAGCATGTCAGGCTGAAGCGGGGTGCTTCCAGAGATGGGCCATGCAGAGCAGCCCTCCCGCCTCGGGGTCCCGAGGCCCCACTCAGTGGTCCCTCCACTCTGCAGAATGTGCACCCCCGGCTCTGATGTCTCTCCCAGGTGAAATCCAGGTCCCGGCCATGCTGGCCTTGGTGAAGGAGAAGTCTCTTGGGTGGCCCAGCTTCATCACATACACGGTTGGCGTCTCAGACCCCGCAGCCGGCAGCTGGGGGTCTCTGTCCACTACCCTGACCTTCTCCAGCCGTGAGACTAACCAAGCCTTTTACCTCTCTTTTCCCACCTGTTTCCTCTCTCGTCTCACCTCCCAAATAAAACTCTGTTGAGATTTTGACTGGAATTTATTTTTTTCTTCAAGCCCATTGTTTTTTTTCTCATCGATTGCAGTTTTGTTGCAGCTGTTGCATTAGTCTGCTCAGGCTGCCTTAACAAAACCCCACAGCCTTAACAAAACCCCACAGCCTGGGCGGCTCCAAAACAGACGATTTGTTTCCTCACAGTTCTGGAGGCTGCAAGTCCGTGAGCAAGGTGCTGGCACATTTGGTTTCTGGTGAGGGCGCTCTTCCGGGCTCACAGACTGCTGTCTTCTCACTGTGTCCTCCCATGCCCTTTCCGCTGTGTGCACAGAGAGAGGACACATGAGCAAGGTGTCTCTGGTGTCGTGTCTTCTTTTTTGAGATGGAGTCTCACTCTGTTACCCAGGCTGGAGTGCAGTGGTGCCATCTTGGCTCACTGCAACCTCCACCCCCAGGGTTCTAGCAATTTTCCTATCTCAGCCTCCCAGGTAGCTGGGATTACAGGTGCCTCCCACCACGCCTGGCTATTTTTGTATTTGTAGTAGAGACGGGGTTTCGCCATGTTGGCCAGGCTGGTCTCGAATTCTTGACCTCAGATGATCCACCTGCCTTGGCCTCCCAAAGTGTTGGGATTACAGGCGTGAGCCACCGTGCCTGCCCTGGTGCCACCTCTTCTTATAAGGCCCCGTTCTTATAAGGACATGAATTCTCTCAGCTCGGGGCCCCACCTTGTGACATCATTTAACCTTCATTCCTTCCTTACTCCAGACACAGCCATCCGAGGGTTAGGGCTTCAGCACAGGAATTTTGGAGGAACATAAACATTCCGCCCATGATACTATTTGAGGTCTTGTTTCAGTTCCTTCAGTAAGATTAATTGGTTTATTGTTTAGAGACAGGGTCTTGCTCTGTCACCCAGGCTGATATGCAGTGGTACAGTCATCCCTCACTGCAACCTCGAACTTCTGGGCTCAAGTGGTTTTACCATGATAGCCTCTTAAGTAGCTGGGACTGTAGGCACACCCAGGCTATAACTGATTTATATAGGATCCTTTGCCTTTCATATTAAACGTATTCCTAGGTACTGATGGGAATGTAAAACATTGCTATTTATAACAGCTAAAAAGCAGGAACAACTCACATGTCCATCCACTGATAAGTGAGTAAACAAAATGTAGTTTATCCATGTATTAGAATATTATTCAGCTATAAGAAGGAATAAATTAATGACACTTGCTGCAACATGGGTGCTAGGTGAAGGAGGCCAGTTGCAAAAGACTGCATGTCGTATGATTCCATTTCAACGAAATGTCCAGGCTGGGTGCAGTGGCTGATGCCTAAAACTGCAGCACTCCAGGAGGCTGAGGCAAGAGGATCACTTCAGGAGTTTGAGACTAGTTTGGGCAACATAGCAAGGTCCTGTCTCTACTAAAAGTTAAAAATTAGCTAGGCATGGTGGCGTGAGCCTATAGTACCAGTTACTTGGGATCCTGTGAGTCCAGGAGTCAGAGGCTGTAGTGAGCTGTGATTACGCCACTACACTCTAGCCTGGGCAACAAAGAGGGAATCTGCCTCAGAAGAAAAAAGAAAACATTATTCCTAGGGAAATAAGCCTGACACAGGAGGACAAACATTGTATCACTCCACTCTTTGGAAGTACCTAGAACAGGAAAATTCATAGCGACAAAAATAGGACAGAGTGGGGTCGAGGGAGTGGAGAATTACTCTTGAAGGGGTGCACAATTTCTGTTTGGGATGATGGAAAAGCTCTGGAAATAATAGTAGTGATGTTTGCACAACATTGTGAATATATTTAATGATGCTGAGATGGACACGTAAAATGGTAAATTTTACGTATGTTTGATACTTCTTTAATAAATAAAAAATAGGAAACTGCTGAGTGAAAAAAAGTCAAAAATCAACGATTGCCTACAATTGCCTAAAACCCATGAACTTGAAAATGAGGCTTCGCCTCACAAAAACCCCAGCTGCCTCTGCATCTGCCCCCTTCCCATGTGTCTCTGAGCCCCAAGCTGGTGGCCCTTTTGCTGTCAGCCCTCCCAGTGGCCGCGCTGGCCTTGGAGGCTCACCCAGCATAGGAGGCAAAAGGATAGAAACCCAGGGCTCCAGGCTGGGCCCGGTGGCTCACGCCTATCTCAGCACTTTGGGAGGCTGAGGCGGGTGGATCACCTGAGGTCAGGAGTTCGAGACCAGCCTGACCAATATGGCAAAACCCTGTCTCTACTAAAAATACAAAAATTACCCAGGTGTGGTGGCACACACCTGTAATCCCAGCTACTTAGGAGGCTGAGGCAGGAGAATCGCTTGAACCCAGGAGAGGGAGGTTGCAGTGAGCTGAGATCACATCACTGCGCTCCAGCCTGGGTGGATGACAAAGTGAGATTCCATCTCAAAAAAAGAAACTCAGGGCTCCACCCAGGCTGAGAGCTCCTGAGTTCTGGTGCTGAGCCTCCTGAGTTTCTGGAACTTCAGGCTCTGAATCATGGTGGGGGCCAGAGATTTTTACTCAGTATGGGAGGACACGTGAGTTAGGACTCATTTCTTGGCCCATAAGGCTATGCAAGCATCCCCTGGCAACTCCAGCCGGCTTTGCTGCTGAAGGAGGCTGTAGACAGAGAGTGCAGAGAAGCCACCCAGGCACCCTCCCTCCCAAGTGGAGCAGGGCCTGGAAAGTCAGTGGCCTTCCTTTCTTCCCAACCTCAGTCGCTCTCACCCCTGTGGCCAGTGTGGAAACTGGGATGCTGGGAAGCTTGCCCAGGCGCCTTTGACCCTGCAAGTCCCTGGAGCTCTGCCTTGGGTAGAGCTGCAGGCCCCTGAGCTGCCCAGGCAATGTCTCCAGGAGTGCCAAGGCAGGAAACTCACTAGAGAGCTGGAGCTTTAAGAAAACTTCATGCCTAGGCCCCATCTTCAGCGCCCTGGATTTCCTTGGTCTGGGAGAAGCACGGGTGTGTTGAAGGCTCACCCGATGATTTGAGTGTGTGGCCAGGATGGAGAAGCACACATTTCTGGACGCTCTCAGTGGAGGCCTTTGACCCAGGGCTTCTGCAGAACCAGGCAAGGAGCCTGCAGTTCCTGCCTTCCACTACCCACAGCCCTGGACAATGACAGGCTGAGCAAGAGAGACACATATCGGTAGGCACAAAAGATCTATTTCTGTTCCTGCTCGGGGTGTTTCTGTGTAGGAAAATAAATCCCTTCTTTCTTCATCTGCAACAGGAATTAAAAGAAATTAAAGAATGTGTAAGCAGGAACTCAGCTGTATGTAAGAAAACCCAATTCCCTCTGAGAAAGAGAAAGAGCTGGAGTCCTTTAAAATTAACTGCCTGTTTTTCTGTGGCTGTTGAGCCTTATCTCTCCTCCTTTCCCAGGTATTGTGAAGACCCTGTTTCCCTAGCTGTGCAGCTGCAAGGTCACTAGACAGATAAACTCAAGTTGCAAAACACGTTTTCCTTGAAAAGTAAGAAATTATGTAATGCATGTTTCAATTGAGTAACTGTCTTTGTTTCTTACTTCTGTAGTATTCCCCCTGCACAAATCTCCCCTGACCCATGAAATGCTTAAAAGGTAACTTGACTCTTTGGAGCTCAGTCCTTTGGATGTTAATCCGACTGGGCCGGTGCAGCTAAATAATTAATAAATATCCTCCTGGCCGGGTGCAGTGGCTCACTCCTGTAATCCCAGCACTTTGGGAGGCCGAGGCCGGCGCATCATGAGGTCAGAAGATCGAGACCATCCTGGCTAACACGGTGAAACCCTGTCTCTACTAAAAATACAAAACAGCCGGGCGTGGTGGCGGGCGCCTATAGTCCCAGCTGATCAGGAGGCTGAGGCAGGAGAATGGCGTGAACTCGAGAGGAGGAGCTTGCAGTGAGCCGAGATCCCGGCACTGCACTCCAGCCTGGGCGACAGAGCGAGACTCCGTCTAAAAAAAAAAAAAAAAAAAAATCCTCCTGAGCCCCATTGGTCTCTCTGATTCCTTAAAACTCCTGCAACACATCAAGGCCCAAAGCCAGCAGAATCATTCTTCCGCCTGGCCCTTCTAGTATGTTTGTGAATATGTTTCCTGGAGGAAGTTGTAGTTCTACTGTTCCCTCTGGAGGTAGGCAGGGCTGAGATCTGGAGGAGGCAGCGGCTCCCAGGAACGATGGGATCCCTGAGCTGCTCTGTCTACATGGGGTGCTGCGTTTTGGACAAAGGCAGGTTGCTAGTTAGCATATAGACCAGTCAGAGGAGGCCCAAGAAGGAGTTGCAGCTGTTCTGGGCTGCATTTGGGAACCTATGGCTGAATGTGGCAGGTCTGTGGCAGTTGCCAGAAGCTGGCCCTGCAAGCCAGGGTGTGACCCTGCTGCTCTGTTCTCTTACTCTCTGGGTCCCGTGGTGCTAGGAGGAGACTTCTGGATGCTTCCTTCCAGGCCTGGGACATAAAGTCAAGGGAAGAGGAGCATGCCCTGGTGGCCAGCCTGCCAGTGATGAGTAGCTCCAGTGGGGAGAGGCCTAGGGACCGGGGCTGGATTCCAGCATCCATTTGGCAAAGGATCTCTGGCCAGCCACTACCCTCAGAGAGCAGTTATGAAGGAAAACCGGGTCATGAAGCTGATGCCTGCCCCACAGGAGCTCACAGACTCAGGGCCAGACAGCCCTGGCAATGAGGAGGGACCTCTGTGGCACTTGGGGCTGCAGCCACAGACTGAGACCGTGTCCATGGGGTGTGCAGTGGAGACTTACCCAGTCACGGGCAGCACAGGCGGGAAACTGCACCAGTCACAGGTGGCCTGCAGGTCAGCCCTGAGCTGCAGGTGGGTTTTGTTTTATGTTCTGCAGTTTTTCTTTTAATCTACAGTTTTACGACTCTAATGTTTAACACACACACACACACACACACACACACGATCATGTACAAAAATGCTGATTCCTGTGTCTCTTCAAAACGTCTTGCAGCCCCAGGCCTCCATTCTGCTTGCTGCGGCAGCTGGAACCACAGGTGCTCCTTGGCAGGGCGACCATACCCTCCAGCACCAGCCCCTCACCTCATGCGTCTCAGGCAGATTTGGAGCATCTGCCTGGCCAGGTAGGCCCGCAAGCCTGTGGCCCCTGGAAAAGATATAATAAATGCTGTTGGCTTTTGATTTGCTTTTCTTTTTGCTGAAGAGGTTTTATTGGGATAAAATTTGAATGGAAAAGCATCCCAGACAGAGGTACGGATGCACGGACAAGAAGGGCACCTGAGGTGTGGAGTGTATTGGTTCCACAGAATGGGTCCTCAGTGGTTTTATGATCAGGCAAGTTGGGAACACTGGTCCTAGTGTGCACCTCACCACAGGGGCTGCACAAATGGATTCCAGCAATGGGGAGGCCAGCAGGTGCCCACAGCACAGGTCCTGAAAGCACATCAGGAACACAGGTCTTGAAGGCACATCTTGAAGGCTTGCATCCTGTGGTCAGTGAGGACCCACAGAAAGATTCCTCTGGAAGCCAACTCTGCTAGGTGGTGTCAGGTGTGTGCAGCTTCCACCATTCTAGGGCACCCTAGAAGTCAGCCCTCAGCTTGGCCTGCTTCAGTATAGAGATAGTTTTTATTTATTTTTTGTTTGTTTTTTGAGACGGAGTCTGGCTCTGTCGCCCAGGCTGGAGTGCAGTGGCCGGATCTCAGCTCACTGCAACCTCTGCCTCCCAGGTTCCCGCCATTCTCCTGCCTCAGCCTCCCGAGTAGCTGGGACTACAGGCATCCGCCACCTCGCCCGGCTAATTTTTTGTATTTTTTAGTAGGGATGGGGTTTCACCATGTCAGCCAGGATGGTCTCCATCTCCTGACCTCGTGATCCACCCGTCTCAGTCTCCCAAAGTGCTGGGGTTACAGGCTTGAGCCACCGCGCCCCGCTAGAGATAGTTTTTAACCCTTTGTTGTTCTGTTGGGACTCTGGACATCTAGACGTCTGTGCAGGAGGGCTCATGAGGAGACCAGAGCAACCTCCCTGATAGGCCTAGATATGGCCTAGCCTGAAGCAGAAAGGGAACACAGTTGGGGCTGGGTGTTCGTTCAGCCTCCCTTGCAGAGATCACTGACAGAGTGGTCAGCTTGGCCAAGCTTCTGCAAGGGCTGGCTGTGATGTCTGGGAGAGAGGCAGTCCCCAGAGCAGAAATGCCTTCCCTGGGGTTCATATCCTTGCAGGGGAAAAGCCGGCCATCCTCCCCTCAGAGCCTCCTTCACTGCAGCCTGTAGGAGGCGAGTGACCTGGGGGATCCGTACCCAGGGCAAACCTCTGGGCTTTAGCTTAGCCCCACCTCAGAGAAATATTCACAGCCCTCACAGCCCTTCCGGAGGAGAGCCCTGCTGCAGGAAGACTCTAGGGCGGGGCCCAGCTGCGCGGTCCTGGGCTGTTGGTAACAGTACCCCAGGTTCCAAACTCTCTGTGCCTGGGGACAATTCCCTTCCCTGGTTGCAGCAGATTCCCACCCCGCCCTGCCCCACTGCCCGCCCCACGGGGAAGTGGCCCAGGAGTGAAGGCGTGGACAGGCATCCCGATGTCTCGAGTCGGGCTGTCGGGTCAGCCTGGACAGCACGGCCCGCGGAGGGCAGACAGGGCGCACGGGGCAGGCCCCAGGCTCCAGAGCAGCCGCTGACAGGCGGTCCAGCTGCGTCGGGTCTCCATGGAGACGGAAGCGGGGCCACCTGGTGGTGAGCGGCGGGGGGCGGGGCTTCCAACGGCCATCAGCCCCGCCCAGCCTGGGCAAAGAGACAGAGCCAGGCCTGGGAGGCGGAGCCAGAGACCCCCGGGTAGAGCCTGATTTCTGCCGGCGGCCGGGGCAGCCTCCCTCCAGACGCTGCTGCCCCCACGCGGACGGGCGCCCTCAGCGGGTCCCGCGGGTCCCTGCCCGGCTCAGCGCCTCCGGAGGCCTCACCCGGGCCCTCTCCGCTGGGTCCACAGGGGTCTCAAAGCGCTGGCCCAGACGCGGGGCACTCCCCTGATCCTCCCGACCTTCCCATGGGTCCTTTGGAGCCCTGGGTTTTGGAGTTTGTCCTTCCTAAGTGCCTCTCGCACGGACGCGGCTGCTCCAGGACCACAGCGGACCGAGTGCGGCCGCGTCCCCTGCAGGCCACCCGTCAAGGGCACAGGAGAGAGGCGTCCCAAGCCACAGAGCCGCAGAGCTGCCAGGAGCTGACCCTCTGGGTGGGGAGAGGACACTAACTCGGGTCCTCTCCACTTCTCAAGGCTTCTTCTCACCTGCAGTGAACGGCTCCCAGCACCTCAGGGGCCTTCCTGTTTCATTGGTGTCAACAAGCGATCATTGATCGCCTCTGGTGTGCAGGGACAGAGAAGACAGACAACGCTGGCCCCCGGGTGGGCGAGGGAGTCTAGTCTGTCAGTGAAGAAACTCCCCATAGAGGTGGGGACTAGGAAGGAAACACCAGGAACAGTGAGGGTGGAAGATGGGGGTGACCCTACTGCAGGTGGGGTGCTCAGAGAGGGTTTCTCTGAGGAGGTGACATTCACTAGATCGACCAAGGGATGGTCAGGGCCTGTGAAAGTCTTTTAAGAGAGGGAATGGCAGTGTCCAGTGGACTGTTTCAGGGATGGAAATAGGGCAGCAGGGTGAGGGGTGTGAGCCAGGCAGGCAGGGCCCAGACACCATGTGATGGGTGCAAGGGTGTGACCCATGAAGGCTCTGAGAAAGGCCTGGGCCTCAGAAGACAGGAAAACAGGAAGACCCACTTCAAGGCCTGCACAACCTTCTAGGGTGCAGATGGTGAAAACGGCTCAGGCCAGAATTCGGTTTAGGTTTCAGAAAGGTGCTGGGTCCCTCATTCTCTTCTTGAGGCTAAAGGGCTCCAGCTCCTTGGGCCCTTTCCACACAGACATGGTTCTGGGGCCCCGGCTACATGGACACCTTTCTGATGTCTGCAGCCAGGCAGGGATTGTGGGCCAACCCGCCCCTTCCTTGACCAAGTGGACGGATGAAGGGAGCCTCTGGGGGCAGGATTGCTGGACTGGAAATTAGACTTGGAGTGTAACCCAAATGGCCCACGGGCCCTGCCTCTTCTCTGGAGCTCAACTTCTTCAAGAAAACTGGAAACAAGGGGATGGCAAGACCAACTCTCAGGACCCTTGCCCTTCTACCCCATGATGCTTTTAGACGGTTCTCAGGGGCCATCTTTTTCAGGAAGAATTCTCGGGTTATAGGAAAGTAAAGGGAGGAAACGTGTTTTGAGTGGCACTTAGATCAGGCTCTAGACTGGGTGTTGGTTTGGTGGGGTTTGCTTTTTCTCCCACCCCACACCCCTTCACAAAACCTGAGTCCTGGCTAGGGCCAGGAATGAGATTCCTGTGTCTAGATTTTCATCATTCCATGTTGCACAGGAAGTCTAGGGGAAAGGAGACAGATATTAGCAAGTGTATAAAAGATAATTCAGCAAGAGAAAACCTAGAAGAGGAATGAAGATGGGGGGATTAGGAATGGCAAAGGAGGAGCTAGGGGAGAGGGAGTAGGGGGCGGGGCTAGGACAAACAGAAAGGAGGTGGGAGAGGGGGCCAGGGAAATAAAGTCTAAGAGGTCAGTGGGGACCAGAAGCCACAGCCTTAGTGGGGGCATCAGGAGAGCAGCAAGCTGCATCTACCTTGGAAAGATGGAGAGAAGACTGCCGTGAGCTGGGTGGGGAGGAAGGGGGAAGTGGCAGGGCAGAGGAAGCAGGGGACAGACAGGAGAAAAGAGATGGTGCCCTGGGCCAGGTGGCTGCCACCGCTACCATTACCAGAAGTGGAAAACTCTTTGCCTTCTCCTTACCTCTGTTGCTATGACACCCCCATTCTTTCTGCTCCCCCTTCTTTAGTAACAGGTGCTGGCAAGTAAGGAGTAGTCTAATACAAGTTTGCCAAGGAAACCCTCGGAGGTAGCTGTGAACCCACCAGGCTTGCCAAGTAGGGAGCTAAGAATCCTCAAGATTGGATGAGCAAATAAGCTCAGTGAGTGACAGCTCCATCAGCCTTCCCCAGAGTCACAGTAGGCGTCCACTGCCCCTGCAGGTCCCCAGGGTGCTCTACTGCTCTACCGGGTGGCCTCTCGGACCCACAGCTGCACTTCCAATGCTCTGCAGACACACCTCGGACTTGAATCCCATCTCACTGATTCCACAAATATTGATTGAGGGCCTACTGGGTGCGAGGCCTCTGTGGCTGTCGGGGAGGCAAGGTCCCTGCTTCAGTGGGAGTGACAGGTGTAAAGCAGGATGACTTCAGAACCTGAGAAGGAGGACAAAGCAGAGAACTGGGAAGTGGCTGGGCGGGTGCGGGGCAGCCTGGGACAGGGTGAACAGCAAATCTTTGCCATCCTCTCCTGTCCAGATATCATAGGAAATGCTACCCGATCTCTCTTCAGCCTCAGTGTCCTCACCCGGACGGTGGAGTTTGAGCTTCGCCACTGCCTGGCCCTGCTCTCTGGGCTGTCTCTAGGAAGTCTGCCCTTTTCAGGCCTGCTTCCCACCCTCTATGGCTCTCAATTCCTCCCAAGAAGAATGTCCCCCTAAAAGGAGGCTGCTGGCCACAAAGGGAGATGAACAAGCCAAGGTAGTCTGACCTGCACTTGGGGCCACATGGCTCCTTAGGCCTGGCCTGGGTGGACACTGGAGGGAGCTTCGTCTGTGAGTTTTGCCCTGGTGCCTGGAGCCCCTTCCCTATGGTGTCTTGACCCAGCCCAGCTCACTGAGCCTGGAGCCCTGGCTTCTGGAGAAGAGATGTCAAGGTCTACCACAGGTCACAGGCCAGAAACAACTTGTCCAATGCCAGTGAAAGCCAGGCCTGGGGAAGCCTCCTCTTCTCACAAGGCCGGCACTCCCAGAGGGGGCACGGCAGCAAGTTGGAGGCATAGACTCTGCGGGGCCCTTGGTGGGGAGCTCAAACAGGACCCACAGGGACCCTCTCTCTGGGGTTGCAAATTGGCATTGGGTGGAGGGAGATTCAGTATTGACACCTGGGGGACCCTCAACCCCAAAGTGGATTTAAAGGACAGCGGCACACTGGGGAGACAAGGGGCTCTCCACAACACTCCCGTGCTTGCCCCAGCCTGCTTCTTGCTTCCCAGTCCTGCTCTTTGTTGGGGAAGGAGAATCTTATATGATTGGTTGAACTCCAAGATAGTCCTTGGCCACTATCAGTAGTGTGCAGGGTCACCATATATTCAAGGCTGTGCACACTGAGCCACCAGCCATGCACAAGGGCAGGGCCTTCTGGACCTTCCTCAGGCTCCTTAGGAACCCCCGAGGAAGCTCCCTGATGGGTGCTGATGGGCATCTGCACCCATAGATTCACTGCCTGACATGGAAACACTGGGTTCCTGGGAAACTGGAACCTGCCTTATGAAAGCCCCCATTCCCACTACCCCCTCCATCCCTCCAGGCTGCTGCTGTGTCTTGCCATCAACCCTCCCCAGACCCCCAGGACGCCTGCCTCACCCAGAAGCACCCCTTCCACCTGGGCCTGGATGAAGGCTCACTCCTCTGTCAGGCCTCTGAGGGGGATGGCTCCGTGCCACTTTTCACAAAAGGGGAAACCATTGCAGCAAAAAGGCCAATGCCACATTAGATAGTCAGGAGCCCAGCAGCACAAGTAGCCCCCTAAAGCGCTTTGGGGACCACACCCACGCCACTCTGACCCCAGCACAGTCTGGTTCCCAGGACTTCGGGATCCTCCTGGGAACCTCTCAGCATGATTAACACAGGCAGATGGGAACTGAAGGGGCTACTGGTCCTTCTGAAAGTGATCACCAGGCAGTGTGAGTGTGGAGAGGCCATGCCCAATGTGTGGGACTCTGCCCTGCACCCGTTCAGAGCCTCAGCCCTTCAGAAACACTGATAATGATTTGCTGTGGGTGGGGTCATCCTGATACTTCCCTGAAGTCTTTTCCTTTCAGTTTTTCTGAGTAACTGAGAGGATCACATGACTGCATGCCACCTAAACTAGGCTGTGCACAGCCCCCGTTCTGTGCAGGGAGGGTGCAAAGCAGCAGAGTGTCTGTGAGCCACCTGCCACCTTTCCAATGCTACTACAAGATTTGCAGGAAACGGTCATTTATCAGGAATCATCTTTATTAAACAAGATAAAATAGAGCAGGGCAGGGGAGAAGTGCTGCAGACTCCGAAGTTGCTGGGCACACGGCAGCGTGGGCATCTCGCTTGGCTCCTCCCTGCAGCTATTGGCATCCACTGTCAGGTTTCAATATTCTTGGATCTCAGCCAGGCGCGGTGGCTCACACCTGTAATCCCAGCACTTTGGGAGGCCGAGGCGGGCGGATCACGAGGTCAGGAGATCAAGACCATCCTGGCTAACACGGTGAAATCCCGTCTCTACTAAAAATACAAAAAATTAGCCGGGCGTGCTGTCGGGCGCCTGTAGTCCCAGCTACTCGGGAGGCTGAGACAGGAGAATGGCGTGAACCCGGGAGGCAGAGCTTGCAGTGAGCCGAGATCGCGCCACTGTACTCCAGCCTGGGCGATGAACAAGACTCCATCTCAAAAAAAAAAAAAAAAAAAAAAAGCAAATATTGTTGGATCTCAGGACCTTCATCCTCCCCAATCTAAATGCAGGGAGACATTTGACAAGGACTATCTCAGGTGTTTTGCAAAATCCAAGACATTCTCATTGACTCTGGTCACACTGCTGTGCACTAGATGTCAAAACCTCTTCTTCCTGTCCAGACTTTGCTCCTTTGACCGACAACCCCCCATTCCCTCCCTCTGTCACTCCCTAGCCCCAGGTCAACATCAATCTACTTGCTATTTCTAAGAGGTCAACTTTTTTAGATCAACACTTTCGGGACATCATGTGGAATTGGTCTCTGAGGTGGTGGAGATGCTAAGTAGCGGGGTTTCCTCCTTCCACAGTGCACACATCTATCTAATCCTCACATTGTATCCCATGAATGAATACAAGCATGATTTGCCAATTAAAATAATACTAATAAAGACAGAATACTAATACTAATACTAAAATAATACTAATAAATACCATAAAATGCAGGAAGTGTGGTTTGACTACCCCACCTACGTGATTTTTGTCTTCATTACTGCCGTCCAGCTACTTCTTTGGGGCGGTTTTATTGGTTGGAATGTTCTGCGCTGGGCTCAAGTGACAGAATCTTAGCAGAAATGAAAGTCAACTTCTGGCAGCCCTGCGGCAGCCCTAGTTTCTTGGCAAGGCTGACGTCACAGCCTCTGGCTGTCCAGCTTGGAGGAAGCTGGCTTCCTGCGATGGTTCTCAGTGGGCCAGGGACATTTCTGGGTCTCTGCGACTGCTTCTGGTGCTCTGGGTGGAGGGGGAGGCCACAGGGTCATGCTGGGGGCTTCACTAAAACTGTCCGGCTTCCTCTGCAGGCCGGCACGTGCACTGGCAGGAATGGTGGTCTTCTGCCCTGACTTCTGGCTCTGCTTGGGCAGCTTGTTAGAAGTGTGACAAGCTGGCTCGCTGTGAGCTCATTTCAGTGGGAGAGGGAAGGTGGAAACTTCAGTGGATAGAGAAAGACAAGTGGGAACCCCAGGAGGAAGGGACAGTTCTCTGATGGTAGAGTGCTTCCTCTTTTGTTTTGGGTGCTCTAAAATCAGGTAGGGGGCCATGGAATAGTTGAATTTTCTTTCTACTATTGACATGGAGATGTTCTCAGTCTAGAATCCCATGACCATCATGAGCTGAGTTGTTTGGGGCTCAGGTGGTCCAGGAGTGGCTCTTCGTATAGTATCAGTGGCATCTCCTGACCACTGTTCTCCCATGGGTCCCTCATCAGTTGTTTGGGGCGGGGACCGCTCCCTGGAGTCTAGTGTTAGTAACTTTTTTTTTTTTTTTTTTTTTTTGAGACGGAGTCTTGCTCTGTCGCCCGGGCTGGAGTGCAGTGGCCGGATCTCAGCTCACTGCAAGCTCCGCCTCCCAGGTTTACGCCATTCTCCTGCCTCAGCCTCCCGAGTAGCTGGGACTACAGGCGCCCGCCACCTCGCCCGGCTAGTTTTTTGTATTTTTTAGTAGAGACGGGGTTTCACGGTGTTAGCCAGGATGGTCTCGATCTCCTGACCTCGTGATCCGCCCGTCTCGGCCTCCCAAAGTGCTGGGATTACAGGCTTGAGCCACCGCGCCCGGCCCTTAGTGTTAGTAACTTTTTAATCAGTCTTTCAAGTTGAAGGGAAAAAATGGTGGGGCATGGTATTTTCTTGTGATAGTTTTATTATTGAGGTCTGTAGGGTTCCCTGAGTAGAAGGGCAGGGCCCGGCCACCATGGAATAGAGAATGACATTGAGGCTCCATATGTCCGTGGCAGGGCACTGGCACCCCAGGCCCAGGAAGAGTTCTGAGCAGGAATGGTGGGCTTCTGCCCCGACTTCTGACCCTCCTCAGGCAGCTGAAAATTAAAAAGTGTGAACAGCCGGCTCTCTTTGAGCCCTCTTTGGTTCCACAGAGAAGGTGGACTTTTTCAGATGGGGAAGAACAGGTGGGACCCCCAGGAGGAAGGGACTGTGCTCCAATGACGGAACGCCTCCTCCTCTGCACTTCTCCTGTACCCCAGGATTAGGTACGAGGCCATGGGATAATTACATGCATATTTTTTTGTGGGGGAAATACTGATTCAGAGATGTATGAGGCCTGAAATCCCATGGACACCATGACCAGCCTTGTAGGGGGCCCAGGTGCCCAGGCTCTCTGTATGGTGTCAGCATCTTCTGGCCAAAATCGACCCAGGGGTCCCACGTCAGCTGGTTTAGTGGGAGTCGTTCACTGGGGTAGAGGGAAACGAAGAAATAGGTGGGGAGTCATACTGTCACATAGCCTGAGGCGGGAAGGGACCACAGGTGGGGCTGGATGTTCTTTCAGCCTCCCTGGCAGAGATCACAGACACAGTGGTCAGCTTGGCCAAGCTTCTGAGGGCTGGCTCTGAGGTAGGGCAGGGAGGCAGTCCCCAGAGCAGGAGTGCCTTCCCTGGGGCTCATATCCTTGAAGGGGAAAAGCTGGCCATCCTCCCCTAGAGCCTGCTTCACTGCAGCCCGTGGGAGGCCAGTGACCTTGGGAATCCGTGCCCCAGGGGCAAACCTCTGGGCTCTGGCTTCAGCCCCACCCCGGGGAAACAATCACAGCCCCTCTGGAGGAGGCCCTTGCTGCAGGAAGACTCTAGGGGAGGGCCCAGCTGCGGGAGTCCTGGTCTGTTAGTGACAGTGCCCAGGCTCCGAACTCTCTGGGCCTGGGGGCAGTTCCCTTCTCTGGTTACAAGATTCCCACTCCTCACTGCCCTACTGCCCGCCCCGCGGGGAAGTGGCCCAGGAGTGGAGGCGTGGACAGGCAACCCGGTGTCCCTAGTCGGGCGACAGCCTGGGCAGGCCAGCCCGCGGTGGACAGATAGGGCGCACGCGAGAGCATCCTCTGACAGGCTGTCCGGCGCCTTCGGGCTCCATGGAGACGGGGGCGGGGCCAGGAGACAGTCAGCGGCGGGGAGCTGAGCTTCCAACTGCCATCAGCCCCGCCCAGCCTGGGCAAAGAGACAGAGCCTGGCCTGGGAGTTGGAGCCAGGGATCCGTGGGGTGAGCCTGATTTCTGCCGGAGGCTGGGGCCACCTCCCTCCAGGCGCTGCTGCGCCCACAGGGACCGGCGCCCTCTGCGGGTCCCGCGGTTCCCGCCCCGCTCAGCGCCTCCAGAGGCTTCACCCGGGCCCTCTCCGCTGGTCCACAGGGGCCTCAAAGCGCTGGCCCAGACGCGGGGTCACTCCCCTGAGCCTCCGGACCTTCCCATGCATTCGTCCTTTGGAGCCGTGGGTTCTGGAGTTTGTCCTTCCCAAGTGCCGCCCGCCCGGAGGCGGCTGCTCCAGGACCACAGCGCACCGGGTGCGGCCACGTCCCCTAGCGGGCCACCTGTCAAGGGCACAGGGGAGAGGCGTCCTGTAGGGTCCTGCCCTACTGGGTCTGTGGTTTTTCTCTTCGTGTGCGGAGAGGAGAGATCGTAGAAATAAACACATAGGACAAAGAGAAGAAAAAACAGCTGGGCCCCGGGGACAACTACCACCTGGATGCGGAGAGACGGTAGTGGCCCGGAATGCCTGGCTGCACTGTTATTTATTGGATACGAGGCAAAAGGGGCAGGGTAAGGAGTGTGAGTCATCGCCAATGATTGATAAGGTCACGTGAGTCACGTGTCCACCGGACAGTGGGCCCTTCCCTGTTTGGCAGCCGAGGCGGAGAGAGAGAGGGGACAGCTTATGCCATTATTTCTTCTATGCATTTCAAAGACTTTTAATACTTTCACTAATTCTGCTACTGCTATCTGAAAGGCAGAGCCAGGTGTACAGAGTGGAACATGAAAGCGGACCAGGAGCATGACCGCTGAAGCACAGCATCAGAGGGAGACGGTTAGGCCTCCGGATGGCTGCCGGCCAGCCTGACGGATGTCAGGCCTTCCACAAGGAGTGGCAGTCCTCCTGCAGAACTATGGAAGTCAGCGCTTCTACAAGCGCTGGCGTTACCGCTAGACCAGGGAGCCCTCTAGTGGCCCTGGCCGGGCATAACAGAGGGTTCACACTCTTGTCTTCCGGTCACTTCTCACCGTGTCCCTTCAGCTCCTATCTCTGTATGGCCTGGTTTTTCCGAGGTTATCATTGTAGAACAAAGGTTACAACATCGGAAGAAAGAGTAATGTTACCAACTAATGATTAATGATATTCATATATAATCATATCTATAATCTATTTCTAGTATAACTATTCTTATTCTATATATTTTTTTTATTATACTGGAACAGTTTGTGCCCTTGGTCTCTTGCCTTGGCACCTGGGTGGCTTGCTGCCCACAACATCCCAAAGCATAGTGACCATCCCTGCCTGGGGCTGACCCTCGGGGTAGGGAGAGGGCACTAACTTGGGTCCTCTCCCCTTCCTCAAGGCTCCTTCCTCACCTGGGTGAAGGGCTCCCAATCCCGGCACCTCAGGGGCCTTCCTGTTTCATTGATGCCAACAAGTGAACATTGATGCCAACAAGTGAACACTGACCATCTCCCGTGTGGGGGACAGAGAAGACAGACACGCTGGCCCCCGGGTGTGTGAGAGAGACTAGTCTATCAGTGCGGAAATCTCCCCCTGGAGATAGGGGCTAGGAAGGAGACACCAGGAAAAGTGAGGGCGAGAGATAGGGGTGACCCTACTGCAGATCGGGTGCTCAGGGAGGGCTTCTCTGAGGGGGTGACATTCACTTGATTAGCAAAAGGAATGCTCAGGGCCTGTGAAAGTCTTCTAATGGAGGGAACAGCAGTGCCCAGTGGAGTGTCTCAGGAATGGAAATAGGGCCGCGGGTGGAAGTGGGGGGGTGAGTCAGGAAGGCAGGGCCCAGACACCGTGTGATGGGTGCAAGGGTGGGACCCACGGAGGCTCGGAGAAAGGCTTGAGCCTCAGAAGATGGGGAAACAGGAAGACTCACTTCGAGAGCTTCACGACCTTCTAGGGCACAGACGGTGAAAACAGCTCAGGCCAAAATTTGGTTTAGGTTTCAGAAGGATGCTGAGTCCCTCACACTCTTCTTGAGGCTAAAGGGCTCTAGCTCCTTGGGCCCTTTCCATGCAGACATGGTTCTGGGGCCCCAGTTACAAGGACACCCTTCCAGTGGTTGTCTTCTGCAGCCAGGCAGGGGGCGTGGGGCAACCCGCCCCTTCCTTGGCCAAGTGGACAGATGAAGGAAGGGAGCCTCTGGGGGCAGGATTGCTGGACTGGGAATTAGACTTGGAGTGTAACTCAAACACCCCACGGGCCCTGCCTCTTCTCTGGAGCTCAGCTTCTTCAAGAAAACTGGGGACAAGGGAACGCAAGACCAGCTCTCAGGACCCTTGCCCTTCCACCCCGTGATGCTTTTAGATGGCTCTCAGGGGCCACCTTTTTCAGGAAGAATTCTCGGGGTATAGGAAAGTAAAGGGAGGAAACGTGTTTTGAGTGGCACTTAGATCAGGCTCTAGACTGGGTGTTGGTTTGGTGGGGTTTGCTTTTTCTCCCACCCCACACCCCTTCACAAAACCTGAGTCATGGCTAGGGCCAGGAGTGGGATTCCTGTTTGTAGATGTTCATCATTCCGTGTTACACAGGAGGAGGTCTGGGGGAAAAGGGGACAGATATTAGCAAGTATATAAAAAGATAACTTAGAGAAAACCTAGAAGAGGAATCAGGATGAGGGGATTAGGAATGGCAAAGGAAGAACTGGGGGAGAGGGAGTTGGGGGCGGGGCTGGGACAAACAGAAAGGAGGTGGGAGAGGGGGCCAGGGAAATAAAGTCCAAGAGTTCAGTGGGGCCCAGAAATCACAGCCTTAGTGGGGGCATCAGGAGAGCAGCAAGCTGCATCTACCTTGGAAAGGTGGAGGAGAGGACTGCAGCGAGCTGGGTGGGGAGGAAGGGGGAGGTGGCAGGGCAGAGGAAGCAGGGGACAGACAGGAGGAAGAGACGGTACCCTGGGTCATGTGGCCACCACCACGGCCATCACCAAAAGTGGAAAACTCTTGGCCTTCTCCTTACCCCTGTCACCATGATGCCCCCATTCTCTCTGCCCCCGTGTTCTTTAGTAATAGGTGCTGGCAAGTAAGGAGCAGAGTCTTACTTGAGGTTGCTGAGGAAACCCTCGGAGGCAGCTGTGAACCCACCAACCTTGCCCCACAGGGAGCTCAGGATCCCCAAGATTGGATGAGCAAATAAGCTTAGTGAGTGACAGTCCCACCAGCCTTGCTGAGAGTCACAGTAGGTGTCCACTGCCCCTGTGGGTCCCCAAGCCTGCTCTGCTGGGCAGCCTCAGGGACCCAGAGCTGCACTTCCAATGCTCTGCAGACACACCTTGGGCTTGAATCCCACCCCACCGATTCCACATGTTGGATATAAAATACTCCAGGAATAAATGCTCAGTGCCACGAGTAAAAATGGCACTCAGGCAAAAGTTTAATCCTCTCAGCAAGGCAATTTACTTCTGCAGAAGGGTGTCACTCGCATCAATTAAGACTGCAAGCGCACACAGAACAAAGGAGACCAGGAGGTTTTTATCCTTAATGCAGTCCCTGTCTCTGTGCCACTCCCCCATGGGCTGGGGTGACTGCACAATCTGAGCTGACCCGATTGGCTACTTGTACATATTTTCCTAAATATAGCAGGGGAGGGGGACGTGAGGTACAGAGGTGAACCGTGTGAGATGTGCAGTTTCGGGGGAACAGTGGGTACAGGTAACCAAGGGAACAGATGTGAGTTATTGATTAGAGCTGATGGGAGGTGGTAGGCTGTTTACGGTAACCAGGGGCAAGGGAGAACAAGAAAGTTGAATTTGAGAACAAAGGATAAGGAAGTTAACAGGCTAAACCCTTTGAAGAGAAACTCAGAAAGATTTATTGTATCTTACACACAAATATTGATTGAGGGCCTACTGGGTGTGAGACCTGTGTGGCTGTGGGGAAGGCAAGGTCCCTGCTCCAGTGGGAGCGACAGGTGTAAAACAGGATGACTTCAGAACCGAAGAAGGGGGACAAAGCAGAAAACTGGGAAGTGACTGGGTGTGTGCAGGGCAGCATGGGACGGGGTAAACAGCAAATCTTTGCCATCCATTCCTTTCCAGATATCACTGGGGATGCTACTCAATCTCTTTGCAGCCTCAGTGGCCTAACCTGGACAGTGGAGCTGGAAAGTTCCCCACTGCCTGTTCCTCCTCTCTGGGCTGCCAGTAAAGAGCCTACCCTGCTCAGGCCTGCTACCCACCCTCCATGGCTGTCATTCCATGCCAAGAATATTCTCCCAAAAGGAGGCCACTGGCTGCAAAGGCAGATGAACAAGCCAAGGTTGCCCAGCCTGCACCTAGGGCTGTATGGCTCCTGAGGCCCGGCCTGGATGGACACAGGAGGGAGCTTTCTTTGTTTTGTTTGTGAGTTTTCCCTGGTATTTGGAACCCCTTCTCTATGGTCCCTTGACCCAGCCCGTCTCGCCAAGCCTTGGAGCCCTGGCTTCTAGGTTGGAGATGTCAATCTCTACTGCAGGACATGAGCCAGAAACAATTCTGGCCTTCTCCGAGGCCAGTGGAAGCCAGGTGTGGGGAAGGTGTCTTCACTCACAGGGCTGGCACTTCCAGAGAGTGGATGGCAGCAAGGTGGGGAAGACAGACTCTGAAGGAGCACAAGCGGGGCCCACAGGGACCCTCTCTCTCAGGTTCCAAACTGGCATTAAGTGGAGGGAGATTCAGTATTGACACCTGGGGGAACCTCATCCCCAAAGTGGATTTAAAAACGGCAGCAAACTGAAGAGACAAGGGGCCCACAACACTCCCACCCTGTCCCCAGCCCACTTCTTACTTCCTGGTCCTGCTATCCTGGGGGGAAGAAAATCTTAACTGATTTTCTCTGACTTCTGGCCCTGCTTGGGCAGCTGAAAATGATAAGAAGTAAATACTGGCTTGCTTGGAGCCCTCCTTGGTTTTGCTAGGAAGGTGGAAACTTTGACAGGGAGGGATAGGTGGGAACCCCAGGAGGAAGGGACGGTGCTCTGATGGTGGAGCGCTTTTGAGGACAACCCGGGTCCCCATTAAACTATGCTGGGCCAGTTCTCTGGGGAATGGTGTCTATGATCTGCTAATTTAGTATTTCCTTGTGAAGTGAGTTGGAGACCGATCCCTGCTTTATGGTACCTCCTCACTATACTGCGCCCAAGGGAAATGAACAAGCCATGGTTGCCCAGTCTGCACCTAGGGCTGCACAGCTCCTGATGCCTGGCCTGGGTTGATGCTGATGGGGGCTATCTCTGTTCCTAGGTTTTGTTCTGGTGCCTGAGGCCCTTTTCCTATGGTCTCTTAACCCAGCCCAGCAGGCTGAGGCTGGAGCCCCAGATTCAAGAGAAGAGATGTCAAGCTCTACCGCAGGTCAGGGGTCAGAAACAATTCTGGCCTTGTCCAGTGCCAGTGGATGCCAGGTCTGAGGGAGGCACCTCCTCTCAAAGGGCTGGCACTTCCAAAGGGGCCCTTTGAGAGCTCAGTGGGGCCCACAGGGACCCTCTTCCTGGGGTTTAAACTGCTGTTGGCTGGAGGGAGATTCAGTATTGACACCGAGTGGACCCTCACCCACGAAGTGGATTTTAAGAACGGCAGCACACTGCGTAGACAAGAAGGCCCGCAACACTTTTACCCTCTCCCCAGCCTGCTTCTTGCTTCCTGGTTCTTCTGTCTTGCAGGGAAAGGGGAATCTGACTTTCTCTGACTTCTTTCCCTGCTTTGGCAGCAGAAAAGACAAATTAAAAAATACTGGCTTGCTTTGAGCCTTCTTCCGTTTTGCAGGGAAGATGAAACTTTGGCAGAAGGGGGAGGATAGGTGGGGACCCCAGGAGGAAGGGACGAAGCTCTGGTGGTGGAGTGCTTCCTATTCTGTTATTTCTTCCCTTCTCAAATGAGGTATGTGACATGAAATAGTTGAATTCTTTTCCAATGTTGACACTGAGATGTTCTCAGCCTGGAATCCCGTGGCACCATGAGCTGGGTTGTTTGGGGTTCAGGTGATCCAGGAGTGCCTCTTCATACGTTGGTAGTGGCATCTTCTGGACACTTTTCACTTAGAAACTTTCCATCACTTGTTCCAGTGAAGGACGCTCCCTGGAAATCAGTGATAGTCACTTTTGAATAAGTCTTTTTGTTCGTAGGGGGAAAAAATTGTGGTGAATGGTATTCTCCACTGACAATTTTCTCTTGAGGTCTATAGGGTTCCTTGAGTAGAAGGGCAGTGACCCGACCATCGTGGAATAGAGAATAGTGCTGAGGCAGTAGCGTCCATGGCAAGTCAGTGGTACCCCGGGCCCAGGAAGACTTCTGTGACCGTGTAGGGGTACAGGCTACAAAAGGTTTTCAGCATCTACTTCTCCCTGAATATTGTCCTAAAGGCAAAGTCCATGACTTTTATATTGCCTTCTCTATGACTAGATGGGTTTGTGGCTTTAGCTCTGGATGTGTGATGTTCTTTAAGTGACAGTACTGCAGGGCTGACAGAATCCGCCTGAAGTTGACTGGGGCCTCCTCCGCTGCCCGTTGTGGCCATGGTGGCGTATCTGGTGTTGCTGCTCTGTTTCTTGCTTCTAAGTTGTGGGTTTTATGTTGTAACTTTGTCAATTACCTGGTACAGGTTTATAATATTGGGGTGGTTAAGAGTCTTCATGATACTCATCTCTCTTTCTGGAGAACAAGGCCAGTCTTCATAGAGATGATTTGGAGGACAACCTAGATCCCAGTTAACCTATGCTGGTCCAGTTCCCTGGGGAATGGTGTTTATGATCTGTTCATTTAGTATTTACTTGTGAAGTGAGGTGGAGACCAATCCCTGCTTTATGGTACCTCCTTACTACGCTGCCGCAAAGGGAAATGAACAAGCCAAGGTTGCCCCGCCTGCACCTAGGGCTGCACAGCTCCTGAGGCCTGGCCTGGGATGACGCTGTTGAGGGCTCTCTCTGTTCCTGGTTTTTGTTCTGGTGCCTGAGGCCCTTTCCCTATGGTCTCTTAACCCAGCCCCACTGGCTGAGCCTGGAGCCCCAAATTCTAGAGAATAGATGTCAAGCTGTACCACAGGTCACGGGCCAGAAACAATTCTGGCCTTGTCCAGTGACAGTGAATGCCAGGTCTGAGGAAGGCACCTCTTCTGAGGGATGGCACTTCTAGAGGGGGGGGGATGGCAGCAAGATGGGGAAGACAGACTCTGAGGGGCCCTTTGAGGACTCAAGTGGGGTCCACAGGGACCCTCTCTCTGAAGTTTAAACTGCCATTGGGTGGAAGGAGATTCAGTATTGACTTCTGGTGGACCCTCACCCCCAAAGTGGGTTTTAAGGACAGCAGCACACTGCGTAGACAAGAAGGCCCATGCCGAGCGCGGTGGCTCATGCCTGTAATCCCAGCACTTTGGGAGGCCGAGGTGGGCGGATCACGAGGTCAGGAGATCGAGACCATCCTGGTTAACACGGTGAAAACCCATCTCTACTAAAAAATACAAAGAAATTAGCCGGGTGAGGTGGCAGGCGCCTGTAGTCCCAGCTTCTCGGGAGGCTGAGGCAGGAGAATGGCGTGAACCTGGGAGGCGGCGGAGCTTGCAGTGAGCAGAGATCGCGTCACTGCACTCCAGCCTGGGTGACAGTGCGAGACTCCGTCTCAAAAAAAAAAAAGGCCCACAACACCTTTACCCTCTCCCCAGCCCGCTTCTTGCTTCCTGGTTCTTCTATCCTGGGGCAAAGGGGAATTTTATGTTTCTCTTTTCTCTGACTTTTGGCCCTGCTTGGGCAGCTGAAAATGACAAGTAAAAAATAGTGGCTTGCTTTGAGCCTTCTTTGGTTTTGCAGGAAGGTGGAAACTTTAGCAGATGGGGAGGGACAGGTGGGGACCCCAGGAGGAAGGGACGAAACTCTGATGGTGGAGTGCTTCCTATTCGGTTGTTTCTTCCCTTCTCAAATGAGTTATATGACATGAAATAGTTGAATTCTTTTCCAATGTTGACACTGAGATGTTCTCAGCCTGGAATCCCGTGGCACCATGAGCTGGGTTGTTTGGGGTTCAGGTGGTCCAGGAGTGCCTCTTCATACGTTGGTAGTGGCATCTTCTGGACACTTTTCACTTAGGGATTTTCCATCACTTGTTCCAGTGAAGGACGCTCCCTGGGGTTCTGAGTTAGTCACTTTTTAGTAAGTCTTTTCTTTCACAGGGAAAAAATATTGTGGTGAATGGTATTGTGCACTGATAATTTTTTCTTGAGGTCTGTAGGGTTCCCTGGGTAGAAGGACAGTGACCCGACCATCGTGGAATAGAGAATAGTGCTGAGGCAGTAGCGTCCATGGCAAGTCAGTGGTACCCCGGGCCCAGGAAGACTTCTGTGACCGTGTAGGGGTACAGGCCACGAAAGGTTTTCAGCATCTACTTCTCCCTGAATATTGTCCTAAAGGCAAAGTCCATGACTTTTATATTGCCTTCTCTATGACTAGATGGGTTTGTGGCTTTAGCTCTGGATGTGTGATGTTCTTTAAGTGACAGTACTGCAGGGCTGACAGAATCCGCCTGAAGTTGATCGGGGCCTCCCCCGCTGCCCGCTGTGGCCATGGTGGCGTATCTGGCGGTTTAGCTGTTGTTGTGGTGCATCATCATATAAGTTGTTTCCGCCTTGCCAATTACCTGGTAGAGCTGAATTATATTTGGGCGGTTGAGAGTCTTCATGATACTCATCTTTCTCTCTGCAGAGCAAGGCCAGTCGTTTTAGAGATGATTTGTAGGACAACCTGACTCCCAGTTAACCTATGCTTGGCCAGTTCCATGGCGAATTGTGTCTACGATCCGATAATTTTGTATTTCTTTGTGAATTGATGTGGAGACTGATCCCTGCTTTATGGTACCTCCTCACTACGCTGCCGCAAAGGGAGACGAACAAGTCAAGGTTGCCCGGTTTGCATTTAGGGCCGCACGGTTTCTGGGGCCAGGCCTGTGTTGACACTGGAGGGGCCTTTCTCTCTTTGTGGGTTTTGTTTGGTGCCTCTTGCCCCTTCCTTATGGTCTTTTTACCCACCCCAGCTGGCTGATCCTGGAGTCCCAACTTTTAGAAAAGAGATGTCAAACTCTACCACAGGTCATGGCCCAGAATCAATTCTAGCCTTTTTTGGTGCCAGTGGACGCCAGGCCTGAGGAAGGCACCTCCTCTCAGAGGGCTGGCACTTCTAGAGGGGGTGGATGGCAGCAAGGTGGGGAAGACAGACTCTGAAGGGCCTTGGGGATCTCAAGTGGGGCCCACAGGGACCCTTTCTTTGGAGTTGCAAACTCACATTGGGTGGAGGGAGATTCAGTATTGACACCTGGTGGACCCTCACCCCCAAAGTGGATTTTAAGGACAGCTGCACACTGGGTAAACAATGGGGCCCACAACTTTTTGCCCTCTCTCCAGACCTCTTCTTGCTTCCTGGTCATGCTCTTTTGTAGGGAAGGAGAGGCTTACCTGACTTTCTCTGACTTTTGGCCCTGCTTGGGTAGCTGAAAATGACAAGTAGGAAATTCTGGCTTGCTTTGAGCCCCCATTGGTTTTGCTGGGAAGGGGGATATTTCTGCTGATGGGGATGGATAGGCGGAAACCCCAGGAGGAAGGGGTGGTGCTCGATGGTTGAGCGCCTCCTCTTCTCTTATTTTTTGTGTTCTCAAATGAGATATTTGCCATGGGATAGTTAATTTCTCTTCCATTGTTGAAACTGAGATGTTCTCGGTCTGGAATCCCATGGCACCATGAGCTGGATGGTTTGGGGTTCAGGTGGTCCAGGAGTGGCTTTTCATACATTGGTAGTGACATCTTCTGGACACTTTTCACTTAGGGATCTTTCATCACTTTTTTCAATGGAGGACACTCCCTGGGGTCCAGCGTTAGTCACTTTTCAGTAGGTCTTTTCATTCGTAGGGAATACAATTGTGGTGAATGGTATTCTGCGCTGATAATTTTTTCTTGAGGTGTGATAATTTTTTCTTGAGTCGAAAAGCAGGGATCCGGACACCATGGAATAGAGAATACTGCTGAGGCGGTATACGTCTATGGCAAGTCAATGGTACCCCGGGCCCAGGAAGATTTCTGTGACTATGTAGGGGTACACCCAACAAAAGGTTTTCAGCAATCTGCTGCTCCCTGAATATTGTGCTAAAGCCAAAGTCCATGATTTTTATATTGCCTTCCTCATTGTGTAGGATGTTTTGTAGGTGTGGATGTGTGATGTTCTGTAAGTGGCAGTACTGCAGGGCTGACAGAATCTGCCTTAACATGATCCAGGCCTCCTCCCCATCCTTGATGTGGTGGTGGTGGTGTATTAGGTGGTGCAGCTCTTCCCCTCTGGCATACTCCATTACCACCTAATTGTCAAGGTGACTGCCTTGTCAATCACTTGGTGGAGGTGAATGATATTTGGGTGATGGAGAATTTTTATGATGCTCATCTCTGTCTGGAGAGCAAGGCCAGCCTTTTTAGAGATGATTTGGAGGACAACCTGGGTCTCAGTTAGCCTATGCTGGACCAGATCCCTGGTGGATGGTGCCTATGATCTTACAGTTTTGTATTTCTTTGTCAAGTGAGGTGGAGGCCGATCCCTGTTCCACAGTACTCCTAACTATGCTGTTTACAAGTCCTACCTCTCTGCAAACTAGGCTAAGATGCACAGCACCACTGTGGCTAACTAGGCTAAGGTCACTAACTGTTGCTGACAACACCTCAGCTGCCAAACTTTCTGGACCTGGAGGCCCTTCCCTTTCCTGGTTATAACAGACTGGATCCCTGACCTATTGCCCACTTCACAGGGAAGAAGCAGAAATGTGGACACATGGACAGACTCGTGGTGTCTCCTGGTGGGGCAAGCCTGGGCACCATGGCTGCAGGCACAAACAGGGCAGAGACTGGGGCAGGGCCAGGTGCTGGGGGTGGGTGTGAAACAGAACTCCCATGGGCAAAGGACCTGGCCAGCTTGGTCTCCCTAGGCACAGCTGGACCCCTGTGGGCTGCCATGGCCACCTTTCCCCAGGCAACGCTGTCCCCACACGGTTGGGCGCCCTCAGCAGGTCCTGCGGCTCCCGGACACACTCAGCACCTTCAGATATCTCAGGGGGTCCCCTCTGCTGTGTCCCCAGTGGCCTCGCATCACTGGGCCCAGCACAGATTCACTCCCCTGAGCCTCCCGACCTTCGCATGGGTCCTTTGGAGCCCTGGGTTTTGGAGTTTGTCCTCCCTAAGTACCGCCTATCCAGACATGGCTGCCCCAGGACCACAGCTGATCGAGTGTGGCTGTGTCCCCTGGGGGCCACCCATCAAGGGCACATGCAACAGGCACCCCAGGCACAGTGGCCTGGCCTGCCTGGGGCTGACCCTTAGGGTGGGGAGAGGGCATTAACTGGGCAAGAGAGACTAGTCTATCAGTGCAAAAAACTCCCAATAGAGATAGCAACTAGGAAGGAAATACCAAGAAAAGTGATGATGGAAGATGGGGGTAACCATACTGCAGATGGGGTGCTCAGGGAGGGTATTTTAACATGCTTCCCAACTGACAGAAATCATCTTTTAAAAATCCTGCACATAGCTCAGGCTCACCAGACAGACTAACTCCTAGTACTTGGAAATGAATTAAAATCTGGCAGTGAGCAAACAAACAAACAAACAAACGGTTTTGGCTGGGCATAGGAGCTCACACTTGTACATCCTGCACTTCGGGAAGCCAAGGCAGGAGGATCGCTTGAGCCCAGGAGTTCCAGACCAGCCTGGTCAATAGAACAAGACCCTATCGCTACAAAATATATATTTACAATAAGAATTTACCAGACATGAAATTCAGACCGTATCCATTCTAGGCCCCAGGATATCACTATGACCAATAAAAACGATCTATGGCCTGGCACTCAGCAGGTGCAGGTCAATGTGGACAGATTCTTTCCCCCCGTCAGCAGGACAGGAACATCTTCCCTCTCCAAAAGGCACCTGCTGAGGATCCGCAGTTCTCTGGAATTACGCTGGGCACCCAGATGTGTGCACCTAAGGCCATAGGACAGTCAACATGGAGTGTACTCGAAGACACTTTACTTTTTTTCGAGAAACACTCTTAGGAATTTACTTTAACCCACTTCCCACCTCATAGCACATGAGGAGAGGCAGACATTTTGACCTCAGTAAGACATGACAAATGACATTAGTTGGACCCCACAGCAACCGGTTACTTTTGTAGAGAGAAAAATTATGCTCATTGGCTTCAGGTGAAGACCGCTAGATCCAGGCCAGCGGATTTACAAGTGAGAGTCAGCAGCCCTGGGCATTTTTGGCAATGGCTCCAAACAAGCCCTTTACCATGCAGGTAGGTAAACCCCAGAACATACAGATGCCCCTTACAATGCGCAGGTGGAGAGGGGACGTGACGGAGGGAGTATGAGCTTAGGAAACAGACTGGGCTTGAATTTCACTGAGCTTTTGGCTGTGGACCCATGGGAATGTGGCATAGCCTCGCTGAGCCTTAGTTTCCTCCTGCATGGAATAGAGAAAGCAACAGTACCTGCCTCATTCAGTTGGCGTGAGGATCTAGAAGAGTGCCCACATGGATTGTCCCAGTTGAAATGGGCTGACCTACACCTAGAGGAAGCGGCAGCTCTGGAGCACTTTGAACTGAAAGTGTGGAGCAACCTTGGCCACTTGCAGCCTCTGCTCAGCTGTATGGCATCCTCCCTCCTAAAAAGACCTGGGGAGATGAGCGAGCCCCTGGTCCCTGGCTGCCTTGAAGATGACCACAATGTAACTTCATCCTTTCATCCTGCAGGCAGGCTTCTGGTCAGAGGCTACCCTGTAAGCATCTGTAATTCAGTTGTTGCACAGCTGGACAAAGGTGTGAGGATTGAGTGGGAAGATGCCTGTAAAGCCTGATCCAGGAGCAGCATCTCAGATTCTGGCTGTCACTCTTATTAGCTGTCATCTATGGCAAGCACCTGGTAGTAGCCTGGCACATCATAGGCACTCCAAAAATGGTGGCTTTCATTATCAGTATGATCACTGGCTATGTATTACACAATGCTGCTTTTCTTAGCATCTGTCAACTAGAGTGGAGAAGATGGTCAAGGTGTCTGATTCTGACAGCAATGTGGGCACTTCCCACATACCTTCATGGTGGGATTCATGGACTTGATTCATTGTGTCCTTTCCTGGCCTAGTCTATGAAAGCTAGAGAGATGGCTGAAAACATCTGACCTCTTTCTGCACATAAGGAAAAGCCCAGGTATGTTCCTGAGCTGTGTTTCCATCTAGAACCTGAGATGGAGGAAGGAATGGCTTCCAACCCCTTCTCCCCTACCCCTTCCCTCTTTATCTCCCCACAGTCAATTAACGAACTGCTCATTTTGTCCATACTCCTGGGCTGATACTGAAGGAGTGGCAAAGAAGGATGTGATGCCCGCCTTGGGTTAGGTCAAGACTTGTAGGCATGAAGAGAGAGGAGACTGGACCAGACCAGGACTAAGAAGCCTGGCTGAGAACCAGCTGTGCCACGTAAGGGGCTCTGGGACCTCAGGCCAGCCGCTTCCCTCAGAGCCCCAGTCCTCCCAGTTCTGAAATGGGGGTGGTGAGAATGCCCGCTGCAGTCATGAGGCTTAACTGAGATGCTGTAGAGGGGAATTTAAATCAGGGATGGTTGTGCAGATGCTAGCCATTACTAAACAAGGGAAGTGATAGTTGTGTAACAATGATCTAGATTATATTTTTAGATGTCCTCAGTGTAGGAAAGTGGAGATGGAGGAGGCTGTAAGATTCAGAGGAGGGAGGAGGCATCTCCATGGAGGGAGCTTCCCTCTCCTGCCCCACCCAGAAATGCCATCAGGGAGGAAGACGACATCCCTAGAATAGGTACTGTTTGCTTTGGACACAGAAAGAAATTTAAAGTCTTCCCTCTAGATTGTCACCCAGGAACTAAACAAGTACCTCATCTTAGCGTCACCCCACACCACCTAGCAGTGCCTTAGACAGGTCCTTTGTTCAGCAAATGTTTGAATGGCAGAGTCAGGACTGAAAGCCGGTGCTCCTTCCCCGAACCCCACAACTCCTTGCCATGCTGACTGCCCCGTGAGTGGGGCAGGCATTCAGACAGGCACATCACAGCTGAGCATATGATGGATGGCTAACACTTGGACTTTCTGGGAGGCACAATTTGAGTGGAGTTTTAGAAATAGACTCACTCGGCCGGGCGCGGTGGCTCAAGCCTGTAATCCCAGCACTTTGGGAGGCCGAGACGGGCGGATCACGAGGTCAGGAGATTGAGACCATCCTGGCTAACACGGTGAAACCCCGTCTCTACTAAAAATACAAAAAACTAGCCGGGCAAGGCGGCGGGCGCCTGTAGTCCCAGCTACTTGGGAGGCTGAGGCAGGAGAATGGCGTAAACCCGAGAGGCGGAGCTTGCAGTGAGCTGAGATCCGGCCACTGCACTCCAGCCTGGGCGACAGAACGAGACTCCGTCTCAAAAAAAAAAAAAGAAATAGACTCACTCACCCTCTGAGACTCACTCACCCTCTGAGACTCACTCACCCTCTGAGCTATACTTTATCTTGCTGTTGCATTCCAAACATGAAGTCACCACCACCTGGAGAAGCCCTCCCTCCTAGGGCTCGCTGTCCTAGTTGGCAGCCCTGACAAACCAGTTCTTGCACAAGATGATATAAATTTTGAAGGGAAACCAAAAATTCCAAGAGTGTATCTGATGCTTTATCCCTCCTCTCCAGGCCAAAACCGCAGGATGGCCGGAGGCAGAGGCGACAGAGTTGCCTTTGTCTTAATACTGCCTTTCCTAACTTTTGACAGTCCTGACCTACTGTATCAGCAGGATGGCCCTGGTGTAGCCAGCAAGACTTTGCTGATGAATCTTTTTTTTTTTTTTTTGAAATGGAGTCTCGCTCTCGTTGCTCAGGCTGGAGTGCAATGGCATGATCTCGGCTCACTATAACCTCCACCTCCCGGGTTCAAGTGATTCTCCTGCCTCAGCCTCCCGAGTAGCTGAGATTACAGGCATACGCCACCATGCCCAGCTAGTTTTGTATTTTCAGTAGAGATGGGGTTTCTCCATGTTGGTCAGGCTGGTATTGAACTCCCGACCTGCGGTGATCTGCCCGCCTCGGCCTCCCAAAGTGCTGGGATTACAGGCGTGAGCCACCGGACCCGGCCTTGCTGCTGAATCTTAAGGTCCTGGCAGAGGCAGCCCCAGGCCACCCATTTGTCTCCTCTTGGCTGGCCACAGTCAGAGAGCAGCAAACTGCATTTATTTTTGAGGTCAGGATGGCAATCTTGGGAGAAAACTTTTAATAAGCAGAGTTGGTTTGGTGCAATTGAGGGAGAGCAAGTTCCTGGTGGATGTGGTGCACAGGGAAGATGCTGGCTTTGATGTTGAGGTAGCCTCCTCCCGAGAAGCAGAGCATGTCCTCACACTGGGTGTTCCAGGCCACACTGTTGGCATTTGGTTCCCGGGGGACAGGGACGGTGGGGATCCTGTGAGAACCACCCTGGGCTTGGGCAGCGCTCACACATTTCAGCCCAATACCCTTTTAAAGACTGAATCCCACTAAATTGCTTACAGTGGGATGGAGGGAAAAGGAGGAAAGGGAACCACAGAAAAATGAACAGAGGCAAGTCCTTCCATGCATCTGCGTGTTTTTGGAATTTTTCAGTAAGCAAGCATTACTTTTGAAAAATGTTCTCCTGAAATATGAATTCCTATATAGAAAGTGGAGAATCAGCAAAGGGATTCCACTTCTATTACAGAAGAAATATACATCTCTATACACAGAAAAACGTTTACAAGAATATGCTTCAAACGATTAACAGTGTTTCTGCGTAGGTAGAATTGCATAATTAGAAAATCTTTTTTGTTTGCCTGGATTTGTTTTGTCATTAACATCTGTTGTGGGGTTTTTTTGGTTTGTTTGTTTGTTTTTGTTATGAGATGGAGTTTTGCTATTGTAACCCAGGCTAGAGTGCAATGGCGCGATCTTGGCTGACCACAACCTCTGCCTCCAGGGTTCAAGTGATTCTCCTGCCTCAGCCTCCCGAGTAACTGGGATCACAGGCATGCGCCACCATGCCTGGCTAATTTTGTACTTTCAACAGGGATGGGGTTTCTCCATGTTGATCAGGCTGGCCTCAAACTCCTGACTTCAGTTGATCCACTCGTCTCAGCCTCCCAAAGTGCTGGGATTACAGGCATGAGCCACTGCGCCCAGCCCATCTATTGTGTTTTATAAGAAAAAAAAAAGGGGGTAAGATTTGTAAGATTTGAAAAGAATATCTTGCATTTGCATTTACAGTTCACACATTGTGAAAATAGAGCTTTCCTGGGAGGCACCCTGGGTACCTCGGTTTTCTGCTCGGCCCTGGAGCCCCAGGGACCAGCAGATGCTCACGGCTTTCTACCTAGGATATTTTATAATGTCTGAATCTTTTAATAATGAGCATGGATTGCTTTTATAATGAGAAAAAAGCAATATAGCTGTTTCATGCGTAGTGGGAGGGGCAGTGGAGAAGAAGAAAAGCCAGCAGGCAGTGTCGCAGCTGGGAATGCTAATGTCTCCTGGCAGGGCTGAGAATCACCTCCCCTAGCCTGCTACACAGCCAGCAGTGGGGATGGTGGAGCACACACCCTTCCACACTTGTATGGTTCTAGACTCAGACAGATTCACATTTGGGGCCTGCTACCCACCCCCACCATAGGTGGAAGTTGAGGCTGGGGAGAGAAGAAGTAACATTTTGGGCCCTGTTTTGTGCCCAGCACTGAGCTAGGTACTATGGTATCTTGTTTATTCCTGTAGCAATTCTGTGAGGGGCAATTACTAATTTCATTTTAGAGAAAAGAAATCAAGGTTCAGAGAGGCTCACTAACTTACTTAAGATCACACAGTAAGGGATGCAGGCAGGACCCAAGCCCAGGTCAGCCTGAAGGCTGTGCCCTCTCTTTCCCCTGAACCATTCTACTTTCTCAGGGACCGAGTGAGTTGAGATTGACGGGAAGTCACCTCTGGGCTAGTGGTGGCCAAGTGTATTAGTCTGTTCTCATACTGCTAATAAAGACATACCTGAGACTGGGTAATTTATAAAGAAAAAAGGTTTAATTGACTGAGAGTGCCACATGGCTGGGGAGGCCTCACAATCATGGTGGAAGGCAAATGAGGAGCAAAGTCATGTCTTACATGGTGGCAGGCAAGAGAGTTTTTGCAGGGGAACTCTCATTTATAAAAGCATCAGATCTCATGAGTCTTATTCACCACCATGAGAACAGTATGAGGAAAATCACCCCCATGATTCAATTACCTCCACCTGGCCCCACCCTTGACACATGGAGATTATTATGATTCAAGGTGAGATTTGGGTGGGGACACAGTCAAACCATATCATTCCACCCTTGGCCTCTACCAAATCTCCTCACATTTCAAAACCAATCATGCCTTCCCAACAGTTCCCCAAAATCTTAACTTGTTTCAGCATTAACTCAAAGGTCCACAGTCCAAAGTCTCATCTGAGACAAGGCAAGTCCCTTCCACCTATGGGCCTGTAAAATCAAAAGCAAGTTAGTTACTTCCTAGATACAATGGGGTACAGGCATTGGATAAATACACCTGTTCCAAGTGGGAGAAATTGTCCAAAATAAAAGGACAAGAGGCCCCATGCAAGTCTGAAATCCAGTGCGACAGCCAAATCTTAAAGCTCCAAAATGATCTCCTTTGACTCCACGTCTCATATCTAGGTCATGCTGATGAAAGAGCTGGATTCCCACGGCCTTGGGCAGCTATGCTCTTGTGGCTTTGCAGGGCATAGCTCCCCCACCCCCACGCCATCCTGCCTGCTTTCACAGGCTGGCATTGAATATCTGTGGCTTTTCCAGGTGCACAGTGCAAGCTGTCAGTGGATCTACCATTCTAGGATCTGGAGGACAGTGGCCCTTTTCTCACAGCTCTACTAGGCAGTGCCCCAGTGGGAACTCTGTGTGGGGCTCTAACCCCACATTTCTCTTCTGCACTGCCCTAGCAGAGGTTCTCCATGAGGGCTCTGCCCCTGCAGTACAACTCTGCCTGGACATCCAGGCATTTCCATACATCCTCTGAAATCTAGGCGGAGGTTTCCAACCTCAATTCTTGACTTCTGTGTAACCACAGGCTCAACACCATGTGGAAGCTGCCAAGGTTTGGGGCTTGCACCCTCTGAAGCCATAGCCCAGGGTGTACCTTGGCCCCTTTTAGCCACTGGAGCAGCTGGGATGCAGGGCACCAAGTCCCTAGGCTGCACACTGCAGGGAGGCCCTGAGCCTAGCCCGCAAAACCATTTCTTCCTGCTAGGCCTCTAGGCCTGTAATGGGAGGGGCTGCTTTGAAGGTCTCTGACTTGCCCTGGAGACATTTTCCCCATTGTCTTGGTGATTAACATTTGCCTCCTCCTTACTTATGCAAATTCTACAGCCAGCTTGAATTTCTCCCCAGAAAATGGGTAATTTTTCTATTGCCTCATCAGGCTGCAAATTTTCCAAACTTTTATGCTCTTGTTCCTCTTGAACACTTTGCTGCTTAAAAATTTCTTCCCCTATATAACCTAAATCATCTCTCTCAAGTTCAAAGTTCCACAGATCTCTAGGGCAGGGGCAAAATGCCAACATTCTCTTTGCATAGCAAGAGTGACCTTTACTCCGGTTCCCAATAAGTTCCTCATCTCCGTCTGAGACCATCTCAGCCTGGACCTTATTGTCCATATCACTATCAGCATTTTCGTTAAAGCCATTCAACAAGTCTCTAGGAAGTTCCAAACTTGCCCACATTTTCCTGTCTTCTGAGCCCTCCAAGTCTCTAGGAAGTTCCAAACTTTCCCACTTTTTTCTATCTTCTTCTGAGCCCTTCAAACTGTTCCAATGAGGCAGGAGAATAGGGCCTGGAGGCAGGGAACATAAGGCCAATCCATGCTGACTTCTTAGAACTAAATCAAATGGAAGCACTTCAGCAATGACAGAAATGTGAATGGCTGGCCAGGTGCGGTGGCTCACGCCTGTAATCCCAGCACTTTGGGAGGCCGAGGCGGGTGGATCATGAGGTCAGGAGATCGAGACCATCCTGGCTAACACGGTGAAACCCTGTCTCTACTAAAAATGCAAAAAATTAGCAGGGCATGGTGGCGGGTGCCTGTAGTCCCAGCTACTTGGGAGGCTGAGGCAGGAGAATGGCGTGAACCTGGGAGGCGGAGCTTGCAGTGAGCCGAGATCACGCCACTGCACTCCAGCCTGGGTGACTGAGCGAGACTCCGTCTCAAAAAAAAAAAAAAGAAATGTGAATGGCTTTGTAACTTCACTTCATCCTCTCCATTTACACCATTTACACTTTGTAGCTTCACATTCATCGTCTCCATTTACATAGCCCACACGCTCCAAGTAACATCCTCTCCATTTACACTTTGTAACTTCACATTCATCCTATTTACGTAGATGACACACGCCAAGTAACATCCTCTTCATTTACATTGGACACACTCTGAGTAAATGACTTTGTAACTTCACTCCATTCTCATTTACACAGAGCACATACCAAGTAACCAAAGGGAAACCTCTAGAGTATCAAAACCCCAGAAAACTCTGTAATGGGGGCTCTTGAGCCCTGATGCTCAGGCCCACTTCCCACACTGTGGAGTGTACCTTCGTTTTTAATAAATCTCTGCTTTTGCTTTCCTTGCTTTGTTTGTGCATTTTGTCCAATTATTTGTTCAAGATGCCAAGAACCGGCCGGGCGCGGTGGCTCAAGCCTGTAATCCCAGCACTTTGGGAGGCTGAGGCGGGTGGATCACAAGGTCAGGAGATCGAGACCATCCTGGCTAACATGGTGAAACCCTGTCTCTATTAAAAATACAAAAAACTAGCCGGGCGCGGTGGCGGGCGCCTGTAGTCCCAGCTACTCGGAGGCTGAGGTGGGAGAATGGCGTGAACCCGGGAGGCGGAGCTTGCAGTGAGCCGAGATCGCGCCACTGCACTCCAGCCTGGGTGACAGAGTGAGACTCCGTCTCAAAAAAAAAAAAAAAAAAAAGATGCCAAGAACCTGGATACCTTCCATCAGTAACCTCTGCCTGTCACCCAGTTCCAAAGTCGCTTCTACATTTTCAGGTATCTTTACAGCAGCATCCCACTCCAGGTACCAATTCACTGTATTAGTCTGCTCTCGTGATGCTAATCAAGACATACCCGAGACGGGGTAATTTATAAAGGAAAGAGGCTACTGACTCATAGTTCCACATGGCTATTCACAATTCACAATCATGGTGGAAGGTAAAGGAGGAGCAAAGTCACATCTTACACGGCAGCAGGCAAAAAGTGCGTGTGCAGGGGAACTCCACCATCAGATCTCGTGAGACTTATGTACTACCACGAGAACAGCATGGGGAAAACTGCCCCTATGATTCGATTATCTCCACCTGGCCCTGCCCTTGACACTTGGGGCTTATTACAATTCCAAATGAGATTTGGATGGGGACACAGCCAAACCATATCACCAGGTAACCCCTTGTAATTGACTGAGGCTGCTCCCTACTCCAGGCCCCTCCCACTATCGATTTTGCTGTGGAGAACAAGGAGGAGCCTAGTAAGGGGACCGAATCTTCCCATAACATTGGGAAGCCCTGTAGTAGTCGAGGTAACCAGTCAGGAGGGGCTCCAACTTTGGGGGGAACTTCATTCTGGAAAACCAGCCCTGACCACCTACAAAGCCCTAAAGAGGCAAAGAATGGTGTAAGCCCAGCAGAAAGCCAGCCAGGCCCTGGGCATGGAGCCTTCGATCTGTCTTCTCTGGTGACATGCTTCCTCAAGCCACAAGGCTGAATGATACGTAAACGCCCATGTCCCCAAAGATCCAAGCACTTCCCATTCTACTGGCTCTTCTGGCATTCCTGTGAAGTAAGCAGAAGGCCGGGTTTGACCATCTCTTTTCCCCTTTCAGATGACAAAACTGATCGTTTCCTTCCTGCACTTTAGGTGTGCAGCAGGTGAAGCTTACTCAAGCTAGAGTGCAGTGGTGCCATCATAGCCCACTGAAGCCTCCAATTCCTGGCTCAAGCAATCCTCCTGCCCTGGCCTCCTGAGTAATTGGGACTGCAAGTGAGTGCCACCAAATCCAGCTGATTTTTAAAAAAATATATAAATGGGGTCTTGATTTGTTTTCCAGGTTGCTCTTGAATGCCTGGCCTCAAGCAATCCTCCTGTCTTGGCCTCCCAGAGTGCTGGGATTTCAGGTGTGAGCCACCATATCCAGCCCAGCTTTAGACTTTTAAAGAAATTTTAACAGTATTTTACACCACAGTGATTCTTTTTTTAAAAAAGAAATTTATGTCCCTAGCATGTAAAGTAAATATCACAGTGATTCCTAAAGAATTCTTCCCTTTTATCACTTCCAGTAGGGCTATGTGAAACCAAATCTACCTCTGCTTCCAAGAAAGATGCCGGGCTGGCCTTCTCTCAAAGTCTTTCCAAACTTTTCTTGGCATTGACTTAGACACCCTAGGAATCTGACTTGAGAACATTTTTTCATTAAAGAAAATCTCTCAGGAAGTAAAACCTCCTAAATGATTACTGAGTTGACATAAATCTTATGTATATATTCTTATCAGAAAAAAAGTGTCTTCGTTTTGTGGGACACCAATTTATTTATTATTATTATTATTATTATTTTTTTTTTTGAGACAAAGTTTCGTTCTTGTTGCCCAGGCTGGAGTGCAATGGCGTGATCTCAGCTTACTGCAACCTCCGCCTCCCGGGTTCAAGTGATTCTTGTGCCTCAGCCTCCCTAGTAGCTGGAACTACAGGCACGTGCCATCACACCCAGCTAATTTTTTGTTACTTTAGTAGAGATGGGGTTTCACCATGTTGGCCAGGCTGGTCTCAAACTCCTGACCTCAGGTGATCTGCCCGCCTCAACCTCCCAAAGTGCTGGGATTACAGGCATGAGCCACCGTGCCCAGCCATGGGACACCAATTTATGTTTTAAGTCACTAAAATTATACAAGCTGGCCAGGAATGGTATCTCACACCTTTAATCTCAGTACTTTGAGAAGCCAAGGAAGGCAGATAGCATGAGTTTAGGAGTTCAAGACCAGCCTGGGCAACATGGCAAGACCCCATCTCTAGAAGATATTTTTTATATATATATATATATAAATAAAATATATATATTCAGAGGATATATCATATACAATATATATTCAGAGAATTATTTTATATATATATATGTGTGTGTGTATATATATATATATATTTTCAGATGATTTGCCAGACATGCATTACTGGGTAAAGGAGAAGATCAAGGTCAAGAACAGGGGTCCCCAAACCCCATGCCAAGGACCAGTACCTGTCTGCGGCCTGTTCGAAACTGGGCCATGCAGCAGGAGGTGAGTGGTGGGTGAGCATTACCGCCTGAGCTCTGACTCCTGTCAGATCAGCACCAACATTAGATTCTTATAGCTGTGAGAACCCTATTGCAAACTGCACATGTGAGGGATCCAGCTTGTATGAAAATCTAATGCCTGATGATCTGAAGTGGAACAGTGTCATCCTGAAACCATTCCCCTCATCTGTGGAGAAATTGTTTTCCACCTGTTCCTGGTGCCAAAATGGTTGGGGGACCACTGGTCAAGAAGTTGAGTGCAACCTCCTGGTGGTGTGTGCCAATCACATTATCGTCCTCTGCCAGGTGGGCAGCAGCATGTTGGAGGAGTTGGGGTGAATTCCATTCACGCTTGCTACAACAATAGGGTGCCTACCTCATTGTTTTAACACTGGTCACTAGAAAACAAGTCTGTTTCCTCAAACTAAGTGGCTGCTCTTTGGCTTTCATTTCCTGACATCTAGAGGAACCAGACTCTATTAGCATGTCATAAGCCATAAACTGGAGAATACTTTTTTGTATTGCAGAGCACTTTGTCATACTGGGACTATAGATATAGCATATATATATGCACAGCCACCTGGCATGGGATGATGTGATTGGCACACATCACCAGGAGGTTGCACTCAAACTTCTTGACAATCTTTTTTTTTACCTGGTAATGCATGTCTAATGAGTCCTCTGAATATAATTATAGCAGAGGATTAGTTGGATAGCTAATCAATTTCTATAGATGGCAATCTTCTTGGTAGTCTCTTTGCATTTAATCTGAACTGTCAAAGAAAAAAAAATATCTAGTTCTAGCAAGAGATTGTTAACTAAATGGAAGGCAGAGAAATTAAAAAGCTATCACTTTAAACTACTGGCAATTAAAGTGAGACACTCTCATTGTAAAATCTTTTGGCTGGGCATGGTGGCTCATGCCTGTAATCCCAGCACTTTGGGAGGCCAAGTAGGGCAGATCACCTGAGGTCAGGATTTTGAGACCAGCCTAGCCAACATGGTGAAACCCCATCTCTACTAAAAAATACAAAAGTAAGCTGGGCATAGTGACAGGTGCCTGTAATCCCATCTACTTGGGAGGCTGAGGCACGAGAATCACTTGAACCCAGGAGGCAGAGGTTGCAGTGAGCTGAGATTGTACCACTACACTCCAGCCTGGGCAACAAAGTGAAATTCCATCTTAAAAAAGAAAAGAAAAGAAAAGAAAAGAAAAGAAAAGAAAAGAAAAGAAAAGAAAAGAGGGAGGGAGGGAAGGAGGGAGGAAGGGAGGGAGGGAGGAATGAACGAACTCACTGTTACCATCACTTGCTGGATACAAATATAAACTCCTAGGGCCGGGCGCGGTGGCTCAAGCCTGTAATCCCAGCACTTTGGGAGGCCGAGGCAGGCGGATCACGAGGTCAGGAGATCGAGACCATCCTGGCTAACACGGTGAAACCCCGTCTCTACTAAAAAAATACAAAAAACTAGCCGGGCGCGGTGGCGGGCGCCTTTAGTCCCAGCTACTCGGGAGGCTGAGGCAGGAGAATGGCGTGAACCCGGGAGGCGGAGCTTGCAGTGAGCTGAGATCCGGCCACTGCACTCCAGCCTGGACGGCAGAGCGAGACTCCGTCTCAAAAAAAAAAAAAAAAAAAAAACAAATATAAACTCCTCTCCACAGCACTAGTGGCCGTGGTGATTGGAAGCCTGCCTAAGTAACTGACCTCACCTCTGGCCGCTCCCTGCCCACCTCCTTGACAAACAGGAAAGACACGTTAATTTCTGGTACACACCAGGCTCTACACTCCCACTACAGACCAGGTGGAAAAAATGTCCCTGAGGGGGACACTGTGGAGCTGTCCAAGAGGCTTTGCCCCAGCCACCACAGCCAGAATCTTCAAAAACATATGGTCCTCCAGGGGGACCAAAGGACACTCATCTGAATCTACAAAAGAACCCCCCACCTGGATCCCTTGCAAAGGCACCCAGCAGTGCACTAAGGCCAGCACATGCAGATATGAATACACCTGGAGTAAGTGGATTCTGAGCCTATTTAACCAGCACAGCTACTTAAGTGGACAGAGGGAGAGACTGTGGTCTTAGGGCTTGGAATGACTATGCTAGGCCTGGAACCCTGATCTTCTGACTAAGCCTGTGCCAATCCAATTCTGCTGCTCATCTCTGGCAGAAAGACCCAGCAGGAGGCAAGTGGAGACTGGGCTGAGGGAGAAGCACCCCTGAGTGACTCTGACAAGAAAGGATAAAGGTCCACAAAGACCCATGTAGGTCAACCACCTGGCTCCAATCTGTCATAAATCATCCTCCCTCACTCAGGAAATTCACGTACTCCTTGAAATTATGTGCAAAATTCTGAGTTGGTACATTTTTCAGAGAGGGTTTATTGCTTTCATGAAATCCTCAAGGAGATTGGCATCCCTAGTTCCCCCACCAAAAAAAAAAAAAAAAAAAAAAAAAACCCAAGACACAGACCCAGTGGCTAACATGTTTTCAAAAGGCCAAGGAGAAACCTTTCCTGTCATTTCAAGTGCCCTGTCAGTAGCCCTTTCCACCTGCTTCCACCTGTCCCTCTTCCCAAGGTCTAGACCTGCTTCTCACCTTTCTGCTCAGTAATCAGGTGCTGCACAATGACGTCAGTCATGCTATCCCTGTAGGCATAGCGGTCCTTGTAGAGCCCATGGACTGTGCTGAAAATAAGCTGGTAGAAGGAAATGGTGCCGTCCTGGCAGCCGACCACCTGCAGGGTGACAGAACTGTCAATTCCCAGCTCTCTGGAGACAGTCTGCACTCCCATTTGTCAGACACAAACCCCAGTGATATGTCTCTCGAGACATGGCGGCTGCTCAGTGCCTCTTCAAGCCATGGCCCCACAGAACAAACTTCCTCTTCTTACCACATAGTTGGAATCTGGTTTCACTTGACACGTCCACACCCAGGAGTTCTGCTCCCCAACAGTCCCAAGCTGCACTCCATCCTTGGTGAAAAGAGATACTTGCTTGTCTGAACCCCCCAGCAAAATGTACTCCCCTTTAGTAAAGTAGCTGATGCAGCAGGGGTCAAAGTTCAGTGCCCGATCCTTTCCAATCTGAGGAAAAAGAACACACACCAAGGGAAAAACCATTTCCGAATCCATAACCATTGCAATACAATTAAGGGCTTTTCTCGCCAACTTTAATGGAGGGAGTTGGGAAGACGGAGAGCTGACCGGTCTTTTCTCCTGTGTCATCCCATGGTGAACACGGGCCTCCCTGCCTCTCCATCTCCCTACTCCCCAACCACACAGCCCAATCCTCAGCTCCTAGAGTCAGTGGCACCTCCCCTAGGCCCACCCAAGTGCTCCAGGAGTGCAGGAGCGTGTCAGGGCTCCTCAGCCAAGATGGAGACTGGATGGTTTGGCTCCCAAAGGCCCCCCTCCTCTGCACATATAGTTATTGCTGTGGCTCAATGGGTCCCCTCAGCTTCTTTTTTCCATCTCTTTTTAAAAAGTATTTTGCAGGCCGGGCGCAGTGGCTCTTGCCTGTAATCTCAGCACTTTGGGAGGCCGAGGCTGGTGGATCACGTGGTCAGGAGATTGAGACCATCCTGGTTAACACAGTGAAATCCCATCTCTACTAAAAAATACAAAAAAATTAGCCAGGCGAGGTGGTGGGCACCTGTAGTCCCAGCTGCTCAGGAGGCTGAGGCAGGAGAATGGTGTGAACCCGGGAGGCAGAGCTTGCAGTGAGCCGAGATTGCGCCACTGCACTCCAGCCTGGGTGACAGAACGAGACTCCATCTCAAAATAAATAAATAAATAAACAAATAAATAAATAAATAAATAAATAAGTCTTTTACAAAGCTGATTTTATTCAGTTGAAAGATTGTCCTTTTTTCTGCAACTATGCCCATACTATTACTCTTTATAACAACTTTTTTGAGATGTAGTTCACATACTGTACAATTCACCCATTTAAAGTGTATGATTGCCAGGCGCATTGGCTCACACCTATAATCCCAGCACTTTGGGAGGCCGAGGCAGGTGGATCACTGGAGGTTAGGAGTTCGAGACCAACCTGGCCAACATGGTGAAACCCTGTCTCTACTAAACATACACAAATTAGCTGGGTGTGGTGGTGGGTACCTGTAATCCCAGCTACTTGGGAGGCTGAGGCAGGACAATCGCTTAAACCCAGGAGGCGGAGGTTGCAGTGAGCCGAGATCACACCATTGCACTGCAGCCTGGGTGACAAGAGTGAAACTCTGTCTAAAAAAAAAAAAATACTGTACATGTCTTTCAGTATAGTCACTGAATTGTGCAATTATCGTTACCATCTAATTCTAGAACCTTTCCATCACCCCAAAGTAAACCCCATTAGTAGTCTATCCCAATTCCTCCTTCTCTTCAGCCCTGGCAACGACTAACATACTTTCTGTCTCTAAGGATTTGCCTATTCTGGATAATTCATATAAATGGAGACATACAATATGTGGCCTTTTATGTCTGGTTCATCCATGTTGTAGCATGTACTGGTACGTCCTTGTTTTTCATTGCTGAATAATATTCCATTGAATGACAGATGATATTTTATTTATCCATTCGTCAGTTGATGGACATTTGGTTTGTCTCTACATTTTGGCTATTATGAATAAGGCTGCTGTGATTATTCATGTACAAGTTTTTGTGTGGACATATGTTTTCATTTCTCTTGAGCATATACCTGAAAGTGGACTTGCTGGGCATATAGTAATTCTATGTTTAACATTTTGAGGAATTGCTATTCATTTCCAAAGTGACTGCACCATTTCATATTTGCACTAGCACTGTACGGAGATTCCCATTTCTCCGTCCTAGTGAGTGTAAAATGGTATCTCATTGCAGTTCCAGTTTGTATTTCCCTGATGGTTAATGATGTAGATCATCATTTCATGTGTTCATTGGCCAGAGAAATGTCTATTTGGATTCTTTTTTTTTTTTTTGAGACGGAGTCTCGCTCTGTCACCCAGGCTGGAGTGCGGTGGCCGGATCTCAGCTCACTGCAAGCTCCGCCTCCCGGGTTCACGCCATTCTCCTGCCTCAGCCTCCCGAGTAGCTGGGACTACAGGCGCCCGCCACCTCGCCCGGCTAGTTTTTTGTATTTTTTAGTAGAGACGGGGTTTCACCGTGTTAGCCAGGATGGTCTCGATCTCCTGACCTCGTGATCCGCCCGTCTCGGCCTCCCAAAGTGCTGGGATTACAGGCGTGAGCCACCGCGCCCGGCCTATTTGGATTCTTTACCCATTTTTCAATTGGGTTATTTGTCTTTATAGGTTTGTTGTTGTTGAGACGGAGCCTTGCTCTGTCACCCAGGCTGGAGTGCAGTGGCATTATCACAGCTCACTGTAGTCTAGAACTCCTGGGCGCTCACATGATCGTCCCAGCTCAGCCTCTCGAGTAACTGGGACTACAGGCATGCGCCACCAGCCCTAGCTAATTATTTTATTTTTGTAGACACAGAGTCTTACTATGTTGCCTAGGCTGGTCTTGAACTCCTGGGCTCAAGCAAATCTCCCGCCTCAGACTCCCAAAGTATTGGAATTACAGGTGTGAACCATAGTGCTCTGCCAATTTTCACAATAATCTTAAATGCAAAAGCTAAGCAAAACAATTAAGAGTAACTTTAAAAACTAGGCAGTCTGGGAGGCAGTGGCTGCAGTGAGCCGTGAGATGGCGCCTTTGCATTCCAGCCTAGGTGACAGAGGGAGACCCTGTCTAAAAAAAACAAAAAACAAAACAAAACAAACAAACAAAAAACAACTAGGCAGTAGCTCGTGCCTGTAATCCTAGCTACTTAGGAGGCTGAGGCGAGAGGATCGTTTGAGCCCAGGAGTTCGAGACCAGTCTGGGCAACAAAGTGAGCCCTCATCTCCAAAAAATGAACAAACAAAAACTAGGCCATTTAGCATAATGGTTAGGGCATGGAGTTTGGAGTCAAGTCTCCAAATTTCACCTTCCACATATGCAAAATGGAGACATAATAGGGGTACGTTATAGAATTGTGGTAGGCATAGTGAACTCCATCGCATGTTAGCTATCATAGTTTCGTTACTATTTACTGTCTAAATTCGGTGAGGAAATTATTAGGAAGTCTCTGTCTTGTTCTCTTCTGACCACTAAGAGGCGCACTTCGGAGTAGAAGAAACGCGGGCGGAAATAGCCCAAAAGCGGATTGGCTTCAACTTCTGGCGGAAGTAAGTTCCTCCCTCCACCGGGTCTTATTAGCTCATAAAGAATTCCAAATTTATACGTAGACCCAAGGATAGGTAGAATACATTTTTCAGTCATACTCCTAGATATTACGATCTATTAAAACATGTATACTCAGAATTTTTTGCGGCATTATTTTTTGACGTGTCTTTATTTTATTTGAAAGAGCCGAACCGGAAGTGCTTGCCTTTTCCCTGCCAGGACCCAGGGGTTTACGTCCCATCAGCCCTTGCGTGCCACTGTTCCTTCTCTCTTCCTCGGCGCTGCCTACGGAGGTGGCAGCCATCTCCTCCTCGGTAAGTCTTAATCCGTGGCCATCTGCATTCCTGCGGGATTCATCTGGCCCCATTGCCCAGTGGTGCGGGGGCCTCCCCTTCGGCGCGGTAGTGGCTGTGGGTATTGTTATTGTCAGCTTACTGGGGCGTGTACAGGAGCAGAACGAAGCAGCCCGGGTTGATGGGGCTTTGCGTCCCAGAGCCTCCTGCTCTCCGCTTGTAGTCAGAGCTGCGGGCTGCTTGTTTGTTCCTTGGCGGTGGAGGGTGCTAGTTGAGCCCAGACTGCGGGGTCTCCTGTGGGCCGTGGGACGACCAAGGGTGTCCCAGCTTGACAGCCGTCAGCTGGGATCTATGGATCCCAGCGCTCACCGATGTCGGCCCACGTGTATTCGTTCATTGCTATAGCCCGCTTCTTCCCTGCAGTCTCGGGCCCTAGGGCTGCTGCGGCTGCTGGTTCAGTTGCAGGCAGAAATTCTGGTAGTATCTCTGGAAATAAGATGCAACTGCCCCCACCTTGCCTTCGAGGATATCATGGGCCAGAAGGCAAAGTCGTTTTGAATACGTGGTTCACTGATTACCCACTCTGTGCCAGTTGATGGCTGCGAACAGAAGGGGTGCTGCTGTAGGAAATAAATGAATGGCTCTGAAGACCACACTGAGGAAGGTGTGAGTTGATACTGCAAGATCTCCAGGTTTGAGGCATCCTTAGACGGATACGATGGTTTTGTGTGTGCTGAGGGTGTGGTAGCGCAGCCGCTCCCTAGGGAATTAGAAGGTTTTCTTTATTAAACGTTTACCCTGTGACAGGCACTGCAGGCATTCAGCGTGCAGTGTCATCTCTATTCTACAGGTGAGGAAACTGAGACTCAGGTCCAAGTAGATGGTCAAGGCCATCTTGGGGTTCGGACACTGGCGAGGTGGGATTTGCTGCCCCTTGCAAATTTAGTGTCTTGGGGTCGGTTTTGATTTGCTCAGCTGTTGGCATTCTTTGGGCTCTGAGTGGTTGAGTTGACCTTTGACCTCCTGGGATCGCGTCTGGAGAGTGCCTAGTATTCTGCCAGCTTCGGAAAGGGAGGGAAAGCAAGCCTGGCAGAGGCACCCATTCCATTCCCAGCTTGCTCCGTAGCTGGCGATTGGAAGACACTCTGCGACAGTGTTCAATCCCTGGGTGGGAAAACCTCCTTCCAAGCCGCCTTCCAGGATTCTTCCTCACCTGGGGCTGCTTCTTTCCCAGAAGGCATCATGGCCGCCCTCAGACCCCTTGTGAAGCCCAAGATCGTCAAAAAAAGAACCAAGAAGTTCATCCGGCACCAGTCAGACCGATATGTCAAAATTAAGGTATGTGGTCCTGGGATGGAAATGGGTGTGGGGTGAAGAAAGAAGTTTCCAACAGGCTGTCGGTTTCTGACATCATCTAGTCGGGATTACCTTTGACCAATGAACTGGTTTGTGGAAGAGCTTTCTGTAGAAATACAGGTCTCCCCCAGTGTGCCCTAGTGCTGGTACTTAACATCTCTTGATGTGTTAAGTGAAATTTAAATGAGAAGGGACACTTGGCTGTTTCGATGTGTTTAGAGGGCTTTGCATTTGTCGTGTATTTTGGGTTGCCTTATGACACCAGGATCCCTATTTTATAGACAAGAACACTCAGAGGTGCTGAGAGCCGTGTCTGCAGCTGTGCTCGCCATCTCAGTATCTACACAGTCCCCTTGCATCCCATTGGTGCCTCCTCCATTGCTTGGGAGTAGGAATGGTGGGGGTGCCTGCATTCCTAGTGGCTAAAGCCACGAGCTCCTGGTTTTTCCCACCAAAAAAGTAAGGAAATAGTGAAGTCCTGTCACCAAAGGCAGCTACTGTGTGGCATACTTCCTTTTCATTTGGTTCTGTTTTCCCTCCCCAAAGGAACAGTTGGCACTCTGCACAGACGCTAACCCACCTGTGTGTTATTTCCTTCAGCGTAACTGGCGGAAACCCAGAGGCATTGACAACAGGGTTCGTAGAAGATTCAAGGGCCAGATCTTGATGCCCAACATTGGTTATGGGAGCAACAAAAAAACAAAGCACATGCTGCCCAGTGGCTTCCGGAAGTTCCTGGTCCACAACGTCAAGGAGTTGGAAGTGCTGCTGATGTGCAACAAGTGAGTTGGGTCCCACCTCTAGTTTTCAGGGATCCGAAGTTTGCATCTGTGTGAGCACTTCTGGCAGGAACTCTAGAAACTCTTGGGGGATGCATTTTGGCTGGGAGGGGTTGTACATTCTCTGAGGGAATCTGAAGTTGTTCCTTGCGGGATTTTAGAGAATGCTTGTTGGGGAGTAAAGATTTTGGGTAGTTCAAGGTGTTTCCTTTACCGGAGGGAGGAGGCTTGGTCTTCTAAGTGTAGAGACCCAAGACCAGGAAAAGACTGCTCTGTGAACACTGCAATAATAACCACTTTCCACTACTACAATATCCTTTGGCTGTTGTTTCCAGAACATTGCTTTCTTTATGAAGGTGTCAGCCAAAAGAGTTGAACTCTGAAATATTTGAAGAGATTTATTCTGAGCCAAATATGAGTTGACCATGGCCTGGGACACAGCCCTTGGGAGACCCTAAGAATATGGGTCCAAGGTGGGCAGGGAGCAGCTTGGTTTTACATATTTTAGGGAGACATGAGACATCAATCAAATACACTTAAGGCATACATTGGTTTAGTCCAGAAAGGCAGCAGTTCGAGGTTTTGAATAGATTTTCTGTTTCTCATCGGGAATTGGTTATCACTAGAAAGGAATGTCTTGGCTATGGTAAGAGGTTGTGGAAACCAAGAGTGCCCTATTCAAGGAGGGAGTGCATTCAGATGGTTGCTGGGGGCCTTTGAATTTTATTTTTGGCTTACAAGGAGGGTAGGGAGAAGATCAAACATGGACCTCAGGCCTTAAGGGGCCCTTTAGTCTGTGCTGTGGTAAGGGGTATCTTCAGGGACAGGAGGGCTTTAGAACCAAGTTTGGATTAGGTGGAGAACAGGAGGAAACTTGGCAGGCAGAGAGTGCTTACACAAAGGTGTAGAAGTGAAAGCGCATGGAGGGTTTGCAGGGCATTGGTTCTAGGTGGGTTTTATTGGTTTTTGTTTTTTTAAGATGGAGTCTCGCTCTCTTGCCGCGGCCGGAGTTCAGTGGCATGACCTCGGCTCACTGCAACCTCCACCGCCCAGTTTCAAGCGTTTCTCCCGCCTCAGCCTCCCATGTAGCTAGGATTACAGGTGTGCACCACCATACCTGATTAATTTTTGTATTTTTAGTAGAGATGAGGTTTCACCATCTTGGCCAGGCTGGTTTTGAACTCGTGACCTTAAGTGTTCTGCCTGCCTTAGCCTCCCAAAATGCTGGGATTACAGGCATGAGCTACTGCACCTGGCCTGGTTTGATCTGAGAGAGACAGACGCATCTGTGTTGCCCTGGCTACAGTGCAGTGGCTACTCACAGCTGTGATCGTGGCACACTGCAGCCCCAAACTCAAGGTGGGCTCAAGCTGTCTCTTCCCATCTCAGCCTTCCTGGTAGCTAAGACCACAGGCATGCTCCACCGTACCCAGCTGGTTCTGGGTGTTTTGAGTAAGTTAGACACTTGATGAGCTCTGTGTATAAGAGACTTGGTGACCTGCTTAGACCAAAACTAGGGCAGTGGAATGAAAAATTATCATGGGAAGTGACAGTTTATTTTCTTCACTTATTGGTAAATGAAAGCCAAAAAGCTGAATTTTCCTAAGTAAACTAGAAAGAACATGGAGTGTGTGTGAGTAACTAGGATGTTTGTGTTTATGTTTACAAAGATCTTTTATCTACAGTGGTTGTAGATATAAGTAATAAAAATGAACAAGAGCAGTATTCTAACGTGGTTACCTTCCAAGGCTGGAAATTTAACCAGGCGTTGAAATGCTGAAAATTTCTGTTAAAAAAAGGTGAGCATAGGAATTAATGGTGGACACTGAAACCACAGTTGAACTGTAACAGGCCAACATGATTACTCAGTTGCAGTGCACGTGTTGGCTGGTTGCCATATGCTCTGTAAGTGCAGCTTGGCAGTCATTTTAAGATCCTTGGAAATACTCTGTTATCTCTGACCTTTGATCTCTAAGTTCCATTTCTGGGCATTTGTCCTTAAGGAATGGAAAAGCAGGGAAACAAAAGCTAGTCATTGCAGCAGTACAGCTGGAAACAACTGAAAATATAATGAGAGAATTGTAGAGTGCTGGATAGAATGTTGTGAGTCTATTCAAAATGATTGGCCTGTTGTAGTATGGAAAATGCCCAAGCTAGGGGGACACATTTAAAATGGTGGGTACACTCTGTAATTATCAAATATGTAGATGGACAAGGACAGGAGAGTTTTTTGAAAAGGACAGATGAGAAGTGTAATATAAACCTAAGCCTTTGAAACATAGAAACATTTAAAAATATAGTTGCTTTGAATTTGAGTGGACTAATGTAAAACAAGAATTGTCTGGATTTGCTGTCTTGCTGTTAAGGCAGGGTTCTTGAAAAGAGCTGTGTGTCCACTGCCTCATTTAATCACTCCTCACAGTCCTGCTGCTTCTCTCTTTGCTGAAAATGCTTCAGGGGTGGAATGTCTGTTCTTAACCCACTGTGGGTGGCTTCATAAATCACCTCCTTACTGAAGTGTGCTTGTTAGGCCAATTGGTTATCAAATGGGATGAGTTAGAACTGGATCTGGCACACCAAATCCTCAGGTATTAGGCATGGCTATGACTGGGTGACTTTAAGCATTGTTGCTTCTACTTGCTTTGTATCCTCAGTGGTCAAACTGGGTGCTCTTGGCTCCATTCAGACTCTTGGGTTCTGCTCTGGACCACTTTGAAGAGTTCTGAAACTTCATGGGCAAGGTAAAGCACCCTGCGACTGGGGGAGAACCATTGAACCTGGAGCGTGGGCCTGGGTTCACCCTGGATCCCTGTCCATTGCTTGCTGTGGGCTTTGGTTTCCTTATCTGTAAAATGGAGGTAATGCCTGGATTACAAGGCTGCTGTAAGGATTAGATGAGAGGGAACAGTGAGGATACTTTGTAAATGAAAGTGTTCTTGTCATCACCAGGGAACCATAGACTCGGGAGTCAGGATTTGGGGGCATGTAGGTGTCATTCCACAGCCACATACCAAGCAGCCCTCTCTTAGCTTGGTGCTGGAACTCACTGCCTTCTTAATGGAATTTTCCAAGTGTGTTCAGGGCTGTCTTGCTCCTTACCTACTTGATTCTCTTACAGATCTTACTGTGCCGAGATTGCTCACAATGTTTCTTCCAAGAACCGCAAAGCCATCGTGGAAAGAGCTGCCCAGCTGGCCATCAGAGTCACCAACCCCAACGCCAGGCTGCGCAGTGAAGAAAATGAGTAGACAGCTCATGTGCACGTTTTCTGTTTAAATAAATGTAAAAACTGCCATCTGGCATCTTCCTTCCTTGGTTTTAAGTCTTCAGCTTCTTGGCTTAGTTTGTCACAGAGATCGTTCTTTTGCTTAAACCCCTTTGGCATCTCCCACTTGGAGGGGATTTGTAAAGGACACTCGGTCCTTGAACAGGGGAACGTGGCCTCAAGTGCACAGTTGAGGCTGGGGATGAGGGGCACAGACTAGGTAGGTTGTAAGACACTTGGAGAAGCTGTGGGTCCCAAGCCACAAGTAGTCATTCTTAACCTTGCTTTGTAAAGTTAGGTGACAAGTTATTCCATGTGATGCTTGTGAGAATTGAGAAAATATGCACGGAAATACCCAGATGACTTTCTTAAACAGATTGTTATGGGATGCCTAAATTGCATCCTGTAACTTCTGTCCAGAAAGAACAGGATGATGTACAAATTGCTTTTCCAGGTAGTCCACCACGGTTACTGGAAAAGCACTTTCAGTCTCCTGTAACCTTCCCACCAGCTGCTGCTTCAGGTATAATGTTATAGCAGTTTGCCAAGGCGGGGACCTAACTGGTGACAATTGAGCCTCTTGACTGGTACTCTTAGAATTTAGTGACACATGGCCCCGATTTTTCTTTTGGAGACAGGGTCTTGCTGTCACCCATGCTGAGAGTGCAGTGGCACACTCACTGCAGCCTTGACCTCCCCAGGCTCAGGTGATCTTCCCACCTCAGCCTCCCAAGTAGCTGGGACTACAGATGCACACCTCACCTGGGTAGTTTTTGAAGTTTTTTTGGTAGAGATGGTCTAGCCATGTTGCCTAGGCTCTTGAACTCCTGAGCCTCCCAAAGTACTGGGATTACAGGCACCTTACATAGTGTATATAGGTCATGAGGGATATGGGATGTGGTACTTACGAGATGGAAATGCTTACAGGATGTTTTTCAGTAACCATCCAGTCAACTTACCAGAAATGCTGCGCTGGTTATAACAAAGCTTCTCTAGGTCTAGTCTCATTCTAGTAGATAGGCATCTTACAGATTGTCTCCTGTTCAAAACCTAGTCATAAATATTTATAATGTAAACTGGTCATTTTGGGGATTTTTTTTTTTTCCTGGAGACTGTCATGCTGTCACTCTGGCCGGAGTGCAGTGGCTTGATCTTGGCTCACTGTAACTTCTGCTTCCTGGGTTCAGGCGACTCGATTCTCCTGAATCTCAGTCTCCTGAAAGCTGGGACTACAGGCCTGCCACCGTACCCAGCTAATATTTTTAGTAGGGACAGGGTTTCGCCATGTTGGCCAGGCTGGTCTCAAACTCCTGACCTCAGGTGATCCGCCCACCTCAGCTTCCCAAAGTGCTGGGATTACAGGCGTGAGGCACCGCACCCAGCCTCATTTTTGGGATTTCTTACAAATTGACGAGTGCATTCAAGATATTGGTCTAACAATTGGACACGAGTTGTGTAGAGAAAAGAAGTAACTTAGAATCTAATCTTTATTAACCTGGGATATCACAGAAAATACTTGGGCCTGCCACTTGCATTTCTTTGTCCTCAATGCTAAACACTAGACACATTTGAAACCTTCCTCAGAAGGAAACAAACCAACTGGTTATGCCTGGGTGGTGGCATGGAAGATGTGTAATTCCTTGTTGCCCAATTTGCTAGTAAGTATTTTGAAATTAGAAATGAAACGAGGTCCAAGCCTGTCCAGTTCCCTACCCAACCCATTTCTCCTCCGTGGAAAAGAAACACATCATCCAAATTTCTGATTCATCGCTGCCACTTAGAAATGAACCGTTTTGAATTTTAAAATGGGAATGACCCAAGTATCTTTTTGAGATGCCCGGCCTAAGCACTAACTTCAGGCATTGCTAAATGCAGTGAAGAAACCAGAGTGGTGTCTGCGGCCTCCTGACCTTTTACAGCTGACAGCACAGCCTATTTCTAAATGCTACTAGTTTGTGAGGCAGAGACACCCTCTGAAAGAACCAGACAGACTATGGAGGGATACAGTGTGAAGTCACTGGAAAACTTCCTCACCCTATTTCTTTGGATGACTGTCCTGAGTTAAGGAAGGGGCCCAACTGTGGGCAGCCTCGCAGCTCGGGCTGGGGTCCTTTTGAGTTGGGTCCCTGGAGAAGGCACTGTAAGCCCTGACCAGGAGCGGCAGGGCCCCCAGTGAGATGGTGGAAGGGCAAAAGTAGAGACCTGCAGTGGGCGATGGGGAGGCCTTGGGCTTGGGTGGGCTCGTTTCTCTTAAGTGAGGGCCCACCTCGGTGCTGGGGGGACTAGCTGAGCTCCATTGAGTCTGTACTGGGGGCTGAAGTGGAATCCTTCTGGATGCTTTCAAAGAGGGCAGCAAGTTCAGGGTTGGATCTGATTTGGGAAGAGAAGTCGGCCATGATGGGGCTTTTCCCCACCTCGGGGATGGTCAGCAGGGCAGCCACTGCCCTCATCGCAGAGCGCTTCAGTTCATCTTGCTTTTCAAACTCCTGCTTCACGGAACCAGCTTTGACCTAAAGCAGGAAACAGCAGAAGCAGCCATCCTTTATTGAGCCTGGCCCGCACCACTGCCTCCTCACCGGTCTCTGGCTTCCTCTTTGCCCCATCATCTTACCCAACATAAATCCCTGCTGTGAGGTCTCCTAAGGCTTCTGTCTCACCAGCCATGTCCTAACTCTACCTCCGGGCTTTTACACTGGCTAGTTTCCCCACAGAGGTTCTTTGCCATTCAAATCAGCCTGAGGGGCCTCAGAGCAGCCAATCTAAAGTGCTCACTTTTTTGTTGATTGACAGTGGCAAGTACTGCGTTCCCATACTTACCTCCTACAGACTGCAGGGATCCAGCCTATACTGTGCTTAAAACCAGCTCTTAGCACCATATGACTAGACTGAATGGATCACTGTGATGGTCTTCTAGCAGCCTCCTCCCTGCACTCAAGTCCCTGCCCGGCGATCCGTCCTACAGATGCAGCCGGAGAGTAAGCACCCCAAACTACCTCCTGCAGTTTCTGTTTCCTCTTCCCCCACCATCTCCCACTTAGGCAGAGGAGCTCAGCAGTTCCTCCACTGCTTATGGACTAAAGTTCAAATTCCTTATGCTGGGCTCTTCCTAAAGAATTCAATGCAGTGGATAACAGCTTGGCATTGGAGTTGCAGAGTCCTGCATTCAAATGGCTCTGCCCCCAAGAGCTGTGACTTCAGGTAACTACATCTTTGAGCCTCATTTCCCCATCTATAAGTAACAGCTGCCTCTTCATAAGAGATGCCAAGAGGATTAAACAACTTGACACAAGTCCACACTCCCTTCTCTGAAACCCCTGGAGCCAGATGTGCTTTGGAATCCAGGACATTTTGGGTTTTAGAAAGGTAATACTGTGCAGATTACATTCCCGGGGGGTCTTGTACAATACCCTGTAATCAAATACATGAATACTCTACTACATGTATGAGTACTGTGAGTAGTAAGGTGTCCCTCAGTATCCATGGGAGTTTGGTTCCAGGATCCCAATGGATGCCAAAATCCTCAGATGTTCAAGTCCCTTATATAAAAGTGGTACATTGGCGAGAATTAAAGATCATAGCCTCATGCCACTTCAAGTCAAGTTTTGTGACAAACAGGTTCCTAAAAAGCTTTTGGTTGTCAGAGCTTGGTAGATTCAGAATCATGGGTAAGGACTGTGGGTGTGGATGTATCCACACTCATCCCAATGCCCAACAGACAGCATCCTCCGCATGGCCAGATGAGTGGCTCTTGTAGAAACTCAGAGCAGAGCTTCTCTTGCCACCTCAGCCTACTGCAAGAATGTTCTGGCACTGCAGTGCCATATATACCTCCCCTCTTAAGAACTGGGACTTTTTGCCGGGCGCAGTGGCTCACACCTGTAATCCCAGCACTTTGGGAGGCCGAGGTGGGTGGATCACAAGGTCAGGAGATCAAGACCATCCTGGCTAACACGGTGAAACCCCGTCTTTACTAAAAATACAAAAACTTAGCTGGGCATGGTGGCAGGTGCCTGTAGTCCCAGCTACTCGGGAGGCTGAGGCAGGAGAATGGCGTGAACCCAGGAGGCAGGCAGAGGTGGCAGTGAGCCGAGATTGCGCCACTGCACTCCAGCCTGGGCAACAAAGCCAGAACTGGGACTTTCCTTGGTGCCATAGAGCTCAGAGAAAACTAGAAATGATTTGGCCACAGAGACTGTCAAAACCGGCCTGGCCCTGTAGAAGCATTTTTTTGGATTGACTCAATAGTAAGCATATGTTAAAAATGTAAACTTACAAGGCAGGTCTCTATGAATAAACTACCAATTTTAATGTTTTATCCACAAAAGATTTCATTTTTGAAAATCATCACTCTATGGGTATGGTATCTCTCCTCTTTAAGCGCCAATCTAAAACACTGCTCTCCTTTTGGTAATGATTCCCATTCTTAAAAAACCCAGATGTATTCTTCCATTCAACAGGTATTTACTAGGTACCACCTAGAGCATAGATGCCAGGCTCTGCTCCCAACACCAGCTTTCCATGAGAGCTTCCACTCCAGATCCCTCCTCCAGACCCTTCAGGCACTCCAGTCTAGCAGCAGCTTTGCCCTAGATCAATCATCTGACCCAGCTTCCCAACAAGGAGGTGAGAGATTGACAGTAGGGAACCTATCAGGCTCAATGTTATATCTTTAGGATCTCCCATGAGGCTCAGCACCCAAGAAGTGTTTAATGAATGGAAGAAGAGACAGAGATGGGTCTGAATCCAGCTCTGCAATTTACTGGCTGTGTAGCCTTGGCCAATAACAACCTCTCAAAGCCTCTGTTCCCCTGTGTATAAAATGACAATAAAAAGCACTTTATAGGGCAATGATAATGATTAAATGAAGCACTTTCACAATATCACCTGCACTGCAGGAAGTGCTCAGTAAGGGGTAACTGAACAACTGGCCGAGGACTCAGTAGGTGCTCCAGGGCCTGGGCTAGGGCTGGGCCAGGGACTTACCTTGGCAGTGCAGGTGGCCCTTAGTGGCTCAATGAGACGGTCCACCCTCTGCAGGACAGGTGCAGGACACAGGGTGGCCAGCCGGGCAAGCATAATGAAGGTCAGCATCTGCCCAGAGGAAGGAGACAGGAGACAGTTCTTAGTGAAATGGTGCAGGAGCAAGAGAAGCAGCCAGCCCTGGGAAAGAGCAGAGGCCCCACACCCAAAACCTGACGCCCAAGTTCAGACCACCATGAAGTCCTGCCAGAGTCTCTCCCTCTCTGGGTCTGTTTCCTCAAATGGTGACACTTTCTTTGCCAACTACACTTGGCTGACCCAAGGAGGATCAGATAAGCACCAGTTAGGGAGTCGTACTCAAGCTCCGATGCGCACCAGTCAGGCAGATGCTGGGGATGAGTGAAGGGGGCTGCTGGGGCAGCTCTGGCTGACTGTGGCCAGGTGGGAATGCAGACATGTGGCTTGGGGCCACTGAAATGTTTTCAAAAGAAATCCCGATTTTCATGTAAAAAAAAGTCTCGATTTTTAAATGTTGACACCTGATTTCAAAACCAAACAAAAACTTTGACACCAACTAAACATGACTGCAGGCCTAGATTCAGCCTGTGGGAGAATAACTGTCACATCTTTTGGAAATGGTCAAGTCCTCACAAAAAAGCCTTGCACAGCATAAAGAGTGGTTGTCTGAAATCCCCACGCCCTACCCATCCCCACATGCTGACCCCTACACCCACAGCAAAGGAAGAGGCCCAGCCCACGGCAGCGAGGAGCAGCAGTGCAGGACTTCACGAGCTATGACTCTTGGCTCCTCCATGACCCTGTGCCCTCGAACTAGACAAGATTCCCTGTCTCCCCTGTGAACTGGGCGGTGTTCACTCCCTCTCACTTGAAGACTTGATGATGCAAGGCTGTGGGCTCTGTCGCTGTCACACCCACCCTCCTCACCCCAGGGGGTGGTAACAGAGTGGGCTCTAAGGCTGCACTGGTGCCTAGGCCCTGTCCTGTGGTCCTGAGGGCAGGCATGAGAGGATATGGCCAGACTGGATGGAAAGAACAGACTTGCTCGATCCTGAGAAGCTGGAGCTTTGGGGCCAGCCCAGAACTCCTCACTCTGTGTTCTGGGGTGTTCTGGGCATCTACTGAGTCCCACAAGATGCCTAATACCAGGCACACCCAAATGAGAGAAGCTGAGTACACCCCTCTGCCTGGAGCCTCCCGGAACCCTGTGGTGGAAAGTCCTGTTCAGCTTTGTGCGCCCCATCATTTTCCACTAGTTCTCATGGCATACACTGGAAAACCCAACCCCCTTTCTCAACCAAGACCTTGGGGCTAGAACCCCAGAGAACTTATGTTGTTTCTTCTTCTCTCTTTCTTAGGGGTTGGCGGGAAGCAAGTTTAAAGCAATAATAAAGCCAAAGAGGAAACAGGCAGACAGGGAGTGCAGGAAGGAGCATCCCGGGAGCTCCAAGTCTGCAGTGGTCAGAGGCACACCCACTACAGGAGGTGCAGCCTCACCACGTGCATCAGATGCTCTAGTAGGAGCACGCACTCCCACCGTAGAAGCCCAGCGATCACACCATGGGTCAGTAATGCACCAGGGTGTTCACAGCAGCACTGTCTGTAATAGTGAAAATGTGCAAACAACCTACATGTGTAGCAGTGAGTGCAACAGAAATGGGAACTCCCGCAGCTGTGAAATATGACAGGACTGATACATACTGAAAAGCAAAGCAAACAACATACAGTAAATGTAAGTTAAAAGACTGGGGAAAAAACAGCATGTGTGGTATGATCCCATTTCTAGAAAACAGATCTCATACACTCATCTCCACAGCTTTCAGAGCAGGGACCCCACCTCTCACACTGACCTCGGCGTGGTGGCACCCACTTCATATGGATTGACTAATGAATGAGGGTCTATGTGCATCATCCCAGGAAACACAGAGACTGACAGCAGGCCTCGCTGGGTGGGGGGAAGCTTTTGGATGATTATTACTTGCTTCTTTGTTTTCATCAATCTTTTAAAACAAGTATGGGTTACTTTTGATTACTTTGTATTACTTTTTCATTACAAAAAGTGACTCATACTTACAGTACATATTTTTTAAAGTTGTAATATGGGACCGGGCGTGGTGGCTCACGCCTGTAATCCCAACACTTTGGGAGGCCGAGGTGGGTGGATCACCTGAAGTCAGGAGTTCCAGACCAGCCTAGCCAACATGGTGAAACCCTGTCTCTACTAAAAATTACAAAAATTAGCCAGGCGTGGTGGCACACATCTGTAATCCCAGCTACTCAAAGAGGCTGAGGCAGGAGAATCACTTGAACCCGGGAGGCGGAGGTTGCAGTGAGCCAAGATGGCACCAATGTACTCCAGCCTAGGCAATAAAGTGAGACTCCATCTCAAACAAATAAATAAAAATTTAAAAATAAAGTTGTAGTATGGCAGTTCTTAAGACATTAAACACAGAATTGCCCTATGATCCAGCAATTTCACTTGTGGGTAAAGTGAAAAGAACTGAAGGCAGGATTCCAAAGGATATTGGAACACCTAGGTTCACAGTCACATTACTCATAATAGCCAGAAGCTGGGAACACCCAAATATTTGTCCAGCAATGGATGAGTGGGTAAACAAACTGTGGTCTGTACATACAACAGACGGAAATTCTGATGTGCTGCAACATGGATGAACCTTGAGGACATCAGACTAAGAAGTGAAACAAGTCGGTCACAAAAGGACAAATACTGTATGATTCCACTTACAAGGGCAGAATCCTAGAGTAGTCAAATTCATCGAGAATAGTGTTTAATGGGTGCAGATTTCAGTTTGGGAAGGAGAAAAGAGTTCTGAGATGGACAGTGGTGATGGCTGCAAAGCAATGTGAATCTGCTTAATGCCACTGCACTGTGCACTTAAAAACAGTGAAAACAGGGCCTGGCACGGTGGCTCACACCTGTAATCCCATCACTTTGGGAGGCCAAGGCAGGCAGATTACTTGAGGTCAGGAGTTCGAGACCAGCCTGGTCAACATGGTGAAACCCCGTCTCTACTAAAAATACAAAAAAAATTTAGCTGGGTGTGGTGGTGGGCACTCCACCACTTGGGAGGCTGAGGCAGGAGAATCGCTTGAACCTGGGAGGCGGAGGCTGCAGTGAGCTGAGATCATACCACTGCACTCCAGCCTGGGTGACGGCAAGACCCTGTCTCAAAAAAAAAAAAAGTGAAGATAGTAACTTGTATTATTAATATTTCGCCACAATTAGAAATGATTTCTATTATATATGTGAATAAACTTTAAAATTTTAAAAAATGATATAGAAAGATATAAAATGAAGAAACGGAAGTCTCTGCACTGTTCCACCAGCCCCAGCCTCATTCTCTCTGGTAAGAAAATGGCCCTAACTTCTGGAACTAGCTCTTGCCACTCAACAGTGGGGCTTGGAGCTCCTTCAGGTCACAACATGAAGAGATGCAGCCCGCTCCTCAATGCTGCTAGTATTCCACAGCTCAAAGTGCCCTGCTGGGTCAAAAGTTTCATCTGGGAATTTATTTATTTATTTATTTATTTTTTATTTATTTATTTATTTTGAGACAGGGTCTCACTCTGTTGCCCAGGTTAGAGTGTAGTGGTGCGATCACATTTCACTGCAGCCTCAACCTCCTAGGCTCAAGCCATCCTCCTGCCTCAGCCTCCCAAAGTGCTAGGATTACAGGCATGAGCCACCACACCTGGACAACTTTTTTTTCTGGTTGCTGCCAAACCATCCTCCAAAGAGCCTGCCCAGTGTAGACTCCCACCAAAGGTATCTGAGGCACAGGTTCCTTTTCTTATCAGAAAACAACAATGCCGCTATCTTCACTGGGTGCCTGGAGTAGCGAGCAAGGACAAACAAGCATGGCCCCAGTGGTGCCTGACTATCACTTGGTACAGGGGCACATAGATCTGGCAGGGGCTTGGTCTTACCCGGATGTCGTAGTGGTCCTTCAGCCCGTCCTCCACATGGTTCAGGAACTCACAGATATCCAGCTGGCCCAGGCAGCTCTCAAGCAGTGAATACATGCACTCAAAGGCCGCCTTCCGCACGTCCAGCCCATCGTCCACTGTATGTTTAAAGGGACCCATTTCCACCTGCAGGAGGGATGAAGGTTGGGGATATGGCCCCAGGGTGTAAGGACACCTCTTGTAGTTTCTGCTATAAACCCCACATCTCTATTCCACACTGCACGCCGGCCCCAAATCATGCCTTATACTCTCAAGTCTCCATGCCTTTGCTCAGCCTGCAGCATCCTTTCCCCTAGGTGATAATAGTGGCAATAAGAACAATTATTCTTATAATCTACTGAGCAGGCACTGTCTGAGCGGCAGGCACTGTACTGAGTGCTTGATGGATGACGTTTCATTCAAGCATCACAAATACCATCAGAAGTAAATGTTACTGGCCGGGTACGGTGGCTCACGCCTGTAATCCCAGCATTTTGGGAGGCCAAGGCAGGCGGATCACGAGGTCAAGAGATTGAAGCCATTCTGGTTAACATGGTGAAACCTCATCTCTACTAAAAATACAAAAAATTAGCCGGGCGTGGTGGCACATGCCTGTAGTCCCAGCTACTCAGGTGGCTGAGGCAGGAGAATCTCTTGAACCAGGGAGGCGGAGGTTGCAGTGACCTGAGATCGCACCACTGCACTCCAGCCTGGGTGACAGAGTGAGACTCCATCTCAAAAAGAAATATTATTGATCTCATTTAACAGATGAGGAAACTGCATTGGGCAGGTTAATTAACTGGGTTGGACAGGTTAAGGATACACTGCTTGTAAGTGGCTGAACTGGAATTTAAAACCCAGGTAGGCTGGGCATGATGGCTGTCCTCCCAGCACTTTGGGAGGCTGAGGTAGGAGGAATTTTGAGACCAGTCTGGGCAACATGGTGAAACCCCATCTCTACAAAAAAAAATACAAAAAATTAGCTAGGTGTGGTGGTACACGCCTGTAGTCCCAGCTACTCAGGAGGCTGAGGTGGGAGGATCGCTTGGGCCCAGGAGGTTGAGGCCGCAGTGAGCTGTGACTGTGCCACTGCACTCCAGCCTAGGTGACACAGCAAGACCCTGCCTCAAAAAAACAACAAAAAGACACCCAGGTCTTTCTGAAGCTTTCAACCATGAAACCCTGTTTTAATGGTAAACACCTTTTCACCCTTCAAAGCCCAGCTTAAAGGGCCTCAATGCTGCTAGTATTCCACAGCTGAAACTTATTAAATCACCTTTAACCTTTGCCCCTTGAATCCTTACTTTACCAGGTGGGCTCTAAGTTAAATGCATTCTTGGTGTATGATGGGATTATGTCACAATAGGTCCATCATAAGTTGGTTTCCAGAGGCAATCCCATCATAAGGTGAGGAGCCTGCTGAACGCTACTGCTTTTGCACCATTGTAAAGTTGAACCATTGTAAGGAGGGGGCTGTCTGTAATCAGCAGGGTGGGCATCTCTCTCCTTTAGGGGGCCATGATGAGCTCCTTGGTGGCAGAAACCAAATCAGGTTCAACCCTGAGTCCTGGCACTTGGGCTCAGCACAGATGCTCAGTGAACACCTGCCAAACGTCAACGTTTACTGGGCGCTGGTTGTGTGCCTGCGGTGGTTCTAAACACTTACAGGACCTCGCTCACCGAATTGTTGCAGCAACCCTACGACACAGACACAGCACCCTCATGTGCTCATGAAGAGAAACTGAGGCTCAGAGAGGATCAGGTTGCCCTGGCTGGGGTCGCATAGCTGGGAGTCAGGGCAGGACTTGACCCAAGGCATGTGACCCCAGCACCTACTCTGATGAGATAATAATGCCCTACCAATGAGGCATGAGAAGTGGCATCATCCCCAGCTTCCCCAGGGTCCCCAGCTCTGCTCCACACCTCTCGGATGAGGTCCCGGCGGATCTTTGTCTCCTGGTAGAGGAGGGGCAGGATGTCATCCAGCAGGTCCCGGACTAGCGAGGGCTTGTTGTGCACAGCTGAGTTGAAGAAAGCCAGAGTCGCACGGCGCACGTTCAGATCTGGGTCCTGCAGGCTCTCCATGAACTCTCCTGGCAGAAGAACATGAGGGGTGCGGGGGATGCATAGCCACAGCACAGTCACCCCCCTCACCGCCCTGGCCATCTGGTTACTGTGCATGTGCAGAACTGGCTGAATGGGGGTAAGCTGGGAGTGGTGAACATGTACTTTGTGCCAGGCACAAACAACCCTTCAAAGATCAGATAAGAATGTGGGCTCGAGGCTGACCTGGCTTCCATTCCAGCTCTACTAATTAACTGTGGGGCCTTGGAGAGCCTCAATGTCCTCATCTGTAAAATGGGAGTCATAAGAGAACCTATGCTATAGGACTGTGTTTACAATTTAAAATGTGGTGCCTCAGCATTATCTTGAAAAAAAAAAGAGAAAAATTTTTTAATGTGGTAATGCATGGAAGGCACATAGCAGAGTGCCTGGCACAGAGCATGAACTCTGTGAATGTTAACTTGGTATCACAGGCGAGGTTCTTAAAGATCAGAGCGGTCAAGTCACCAGCACTTCTCAGGATACTCCTTTTTGCACAGTGCTATCTTTTTGTTTTGTTGTTAGACAGAGTCTCACTCTGTTGCCCAGGCTGGAGTGCAGTGGTGTGATCTCGGTTCACCGCAACCTCCACCTCTCAAGTTCATGTGATTCTCCCGCCTCAGCCTGCCAAGTACCTGGGATTACAGGCACACACCACCATGCCTGGCTAATTTTTGTATTTTTAGTAGATGGGGTTTCACCATGTTGGCCAGGCTGGTCTCGAACTCCTTACCTCAAGTGATCCGCCCACCTTGGCCACCCAAATTGCTGAGATTACAGGCACGAGCTGCTGCGCCCAGACTTGTACAGTGCTATGATTTGAATGTCCCCACCAAAACTCATGTTGAAACTTAATTGCCATGGTAATAGTATTGAGAGGTGATTAGGTCGTGAGGGTGAAGCCCTGAGGCATGGATTAATGCCATCACTACAGGAGTGGGTCAGTTTTCATGGGAGGGAGCTCCTGTTAAAGGAAAAGCTCAGCCCCCATCTCATCTCTGTCTCCCATACTCACTTCTGCCCTCCCTTCCACCATGGGATGGCCCTCACCAGATGCTGGCGCCATGTTCTTGGACCTCTCAGTCTCCACAACTGTGAGGAATAAATTTCTCTTCTTTATAAATTACCCAATCTGTAGTATTCTGCTATAGTAGCAGAAAAGGGACTATGATATAGAGTTTAAACTTAAAAAAAAATTTTATTATTATTATACTTTAAGTTCTAGGGTACATGTGCACAACATGCAGGTTTGTTACATAGGTATACATGTGCCATGTTGGTTTGGAAAAAAAAATTTTTTTTAGAGATAGGGGGTTCTCACTATGTTGCCCAGGCTGGTCTCAAACTCCTGGACTCAAGTGATCCTCCTGCCTCAGCCTCCCAAAGTGCTAGGATTACAGGCATGAGCCACTATGCCCAGCCATTATAGTTGAAACATTTTAGAATTGTTAATGTTTTATATATTTAATAAAGAAAATCAAGGATGGGGGAATCCCTAAATATAAAACCAAAACGCAAAAAACTATTTATTTATTTATTTATTTGTTTGAGTCAAAAAGACAGTCTCGTTCTGTTGCCCAGGAGGGAGTACAGTGGCACGATCTAGGCTCACTGCAACCTCCATCTCCCAGGTTCAAGCAATTCTCATGCCTCAACCTCCCAGGTAGCTGGGATTACAGGCGTGTGTCACCACACCCGGTTTTCTGTTGTTGTTGTTGTTGTTGAGACACAGTCTCGCTCTGTCGCCTAGGCTAGAGTGCAGTGGCGCGATCTCAGCTCACTGTAAGCTTCGCCTCCCAGGTAAGCTCCGCCTCCCAGGTTCACGCCATTCTCCTGCCTCAGCCTCCCGAGTAGCTGGGAGGGACTACAGGTGCCCGCCACCACACCCAGCTAATTTTTTGTATTTTTAGTAGAGACAGGGTTTCACCATGTTAGCCAGGATGGTCTCAATCTCCTGACCTCGTGATCCACCCGCCTTGGCCTCCCAAAGTGCTGGGATTACAGGCATGAGCCACCATGCCTGGCCTATACCCAGCTAATTTTTATATTTTTTGGTAGAGATGGGGTTTTGCCAGGCTGGTCTCTAACTCCCGACCTCAGGTGATCCTCCCGCCTCAGCCTCCCAAAGTGCTGGGATTACAGGAGTGAACCACCGTACCTGTCCTCAAAAACAAACAAACAAACAAAACTGTATTTAAAATGATCCAAGTAACCACCCAGGTTATGAAGGAGAAAACAAACCAAGCTACTTTGAGTATTTTGACTAGCTGCCCTCTAGCGGAAGACAAAAAAACTACCCATGAATATTAATTTTCACAGAGATAAGAGTCAGCAATTCTCAGACTACTTTCTGTGTATTTCAGAATTAAGAAAATAAATATCTTATAGATAATGGGAGCTGGGTTTCTTACTGTAAGAGAAAGGAGTTACAAATATGGAAAGGGGGCTAGACTACAATAGGAAGCAGCTATGAACTCAAGATTTTCAAGATAGGTGGGTAGGTAGGTAGAAGAGAGGGAGGAGAAAGAGGGACAGAAAGAGAGGCAGGGAGGGAAAGAAGGAGGGACAAAGAAAGATGTGGATGAATGTGCATCTGGAAGCACAGATATACACGTGCATGTTTGTCTCTGCATATAGACATGCATTTCCTAGTTCTGTCTGCTGAGAGGGCCTAGAAGCAATGAGGCCCCAATAGCAATAGGCACATCTAGTGTCCAGATCTTGGATTCTAAATACCATTCTCCACTAAAAGGAATCAGGACTCCTTGAAGAAATGGCTGATTCCAGGACTGGTGCAGAAAAGGTTTGTGATGAATCTGGAGCATCTCATCGTGCCAAAAGCAAGGATACACTTAAAAGAATGATGGAGGCTGGGCACGGGGGCTCACGTCTGGAATCCCAGCACTTTGGGAGGCCAAGGTGAGTGGATCACTTAAGCCTAGGAGTTCAAGACCAGCCTGGGCAACATAGCAAAATGCTGTTTCTATAAAAAAAATTTTTTTAAGTAGACAGGCGTGGTGGCTGGCACACATCTGTAGTCGCAGTTACTAGGAAGGCTCAAGTGGGAGGATTTCTTGAGCCTGAGAGGCAAGGGTTGCAGTAAGGTATGACTGTGCCATTGCCTTCCAGCCTGGGTGACAGACTGAGACTCTGTCTCTCAAAAAAAAAAAAAAAAGGAAACATGTCAATAGAAAATAGGAACCAGCTTGAAGCGCTCCCAATGGCCAAATCTGAGACAATCTTGAGCATCAAAATTAAAGACAGTAATAGGTTATAACCCACAGAATGAAGTAGGAAGAAGCCATGAGTCTCTAATGACAAATAAATTGATGAATAAATAAGTAAATAAATGCAAGAGAAGAAAAAGTTCTTCCAGACAGTAGAATGCAAACCTATAACTATGGAAAGAATAATGGAACTAGAAAGTCACCATTTGGCAAATATCACAGTAATCATTGACTCAGGCAAGAAACAACTGTGGATGCTAAACCTAGTGGGCAAAAAGATTGATGAGAACAAGGATGTTTACATAAAATACTTATTTTATGTACTCAAGAATTCATATTCATTCCAAAGGAAAAAAGAGAAACTTTAGAGTAGAGAGAAACCCTGGCGGTGTCCATCTGAACTGGGTGATCAAAGTTACCATCGCCAGTCAGGAGACAAGCCACCTCCACGTGCCCCTGAGGTGATGCACTGGGAAGGGCAGGAAGGCTCCCAGCAGAACAGGATGCAAGCTCAGAGCCAGCAGCCTCTTCTGGGCCCCTTTCAATGGTGCCGCATTGGCTCCCAGGTTCCCCATTCTCTGTGAGAACACAGCTGTTGGGAACTGGCAAGACCGGAGTTCACATCCCCGCTCTGAGTTAGTTTCCTCACATGTAAAATGGGGCCAGTCCTACACACCACGGAGGGAGCTGTGAGCACCACTGTGATGAGGTATATTAAAGGGTCTGATGTGGTGCCTGACACACAGTGAGAGCTCAAAAACAGTTCAAATGTTCTAAAGCAAACAGGAACCCCAGGTGAAATCGCTGGTGGTGCCCACCAAGGGCAGCTCCGTCACGATGGAGGAAATCAGGCTGGGGGGTGGGGCACGTGCCCACCGCACTAGGGCAAGGGACAAAGTTGCTGCCGATGACATTGCTAGAACTTCTGCACATGTTCTCCAGTGCAGAACGTGGTCACATCTGCTGACCCCTTGGTCACACACAACAGGCCCCTGGCAGATGAGGATCAACACTTTTTTTTTTTCTTTAGTGGGTGGCAGTCTCCCACTGCCACCATGCCTAATTTTTTTTTTTCTTTTTTTTTTGAGACAGAGTCTTGCTCTGTCACCCAGGCTGGAGTGCAGTGGTACAATCTCCGCTCACTGCAACCTTTGCCTCCTGGGTTCAAGTGATTCTCCTGCCTCAGCCGCCAGAGTAGCGGGGATTATAGGTGCCCGCCATTATGCCTGGCTCATTTTTGTATTTTTAGTAGAGACGGGGTTTCACCATGTTGGCCAGGCTGGTCTTGAACTCCTGATCTCAGGTGATCCACCTGCCTTGGCCTCCCAAAGTGTTGGGAGGTCTCAGTTCCTCTCCTCACAGTGAAGGCTGCTTGGGATCCTCAGGCCAGAAGACCCCTCAGACAGAGGGCGATCTAGTGGGCAGGGTGGCGGGGGGAGCACTCTTCCCTGCCCCACTTTAGGGCCCATAAAAGCTAAGGTATGTGAGAGGCTGGTGGTTTTCCATTCCCAAGAGTCTATATGTTTATGAAGCATCTTCTCCCTCAGTTGCCCATGGGCCTCCAGGACAACTCTAGAAGATGCAGATAATAAGAGTTTCTCACGTTCATTTGACAGATGAGGAAAGCAAGGCTTTGAGGTGTGATGGACATGCCAGGCCCACCCATGATTTAGTGGCAGTAGGGAGGCAGGGATGTGAACCCAGGCCTTTTAACTGGAGGGCCAGGCCCTGCTGCCCATCATGGGCATGCCTCCCAGGTCTCCCACTGCCCTTGGCTATCAGGTAGGAAATATCAGCCCAAGCTTAAGGACTGGGTGGGGGCACTGAACAAGGTAGGGGAGGCAGGAGGGAGGTGCTCACCGATGAAGCTCTTCAGGAGGGGGTCAATGGGATGGGGCTGGTCCGAGATGAGGAACTTGACCGCTGTGATGACGGTGCTCCGGGTGTGTGGCCGACCTGCAGAACAAGAGGAGGTGGAGGTGAGTTAGTAAGGGGCAGGGGCCAAACCTGGATGCTTACAGGTCAGAAGGTGCAGAGGCTCCTCCCCTTGCTTCCCTGGAAGACAGAACTGTACCCCCTCCCCATCTCTGGGAAAGTGGATTCTACCATTTCCCTTGGCAGCCTTGACTCTCCCCTCAATCCTTCATGCTGTAGCTGAAACAGTAGGACTGCCAGTGCTTAGGTAACCACACCACAGGTTGCAAACAGGGAACCGATAACCAAGACAGGAACTGCTCTGACAAAGACCTTCCCTCAGGCCTTGGGATTTTTCAGACATGTTATCTCAATTAGTCCTAACAATGATCCTATTAATTAATAATGATAAAATAGTATTAAAATCACCAATAAAAATCATCTCTTTGACACATGAGAAAAGAGACTCAGAGAGGATAAGTTCGTGTCTAAGGCCACACAGCAGATCCAGAATTCCTGGCTGGGCCCTTCCTCCTGGGCCTGCATTCTGGCTGGTGGTCAGGGGGGCCTAACAGAACTCGGATCATCTCCAGGCTCGGTCGCGGAGAGCTCGCTTACTTGTGCTCTGCTGCTTGCTTTCTGAGTAGAGAAGCCGAATAAAGAGGGGGAGGGCATTCCCTTAATGAAAGAAACAAATGGGTGGATGCTCCACCTGCCTGAATCTCTCCTCAGTGGCTTGCCCCGCTTGCCCCCCACCCAACCCCCAGCACACTGCAGCGAGTGGGCTAAGGTGCTTCCACCACACAGGCTTTACGTTCAGCCTCGAGGAAAAGTTTACCAATTGGTGCTAAGGCATGAATGAATGGAAGAGTTACTGAACTCAGACTTTTAGCTTTTACCTCTTTCTCTTGCCAGCCTGACTGGCTCCCAGGAAGATTTAGGGTGGCTGATGAAGACAGGCACAAGAGAGTAAGATTAAGTGAACTGAAAACAAGAACAAGGCCAAGGACGACTGAAGGCAGAGAGGTGAGAAGGAGACTAGAAGGAAGATGTACAGAGAGCATCAGTTAGGAAGTTCCAGGAACCTACTAGAAGCAGGCCACTCATCTGGCTCTAAGCTTCCCAGCAGTTGGTGGTAAAAAGGAAATGTGACCAGGTGGCTGGTTCAACAGAATACGTGGGACAGAAACAAATAGGTGTTTAGGCAAAGCAGGGCTCCTCTGCATCTTAAGACTCTCGTCTGTCAAGGTTCTTTGTGTGATGTAACAGACAGTGTCCTCGACAATGTTCTTCCATCTAGTCATGAGGCCAGACAACTGCTTCTTATGAACCCAGCAACCCAAGAAGGCCTTAACTGAAATCACTAACATACCTAGTAACAGCAGCAGCTCTCAACTTACTCAGTATTAATTACTGTAGGTACCACACAGTGTACCAAACACTGTACCTGCGTTCTGTCAACCAGAGCACCCACTGGTTCCATAAGGGGCCACCTGGCCAGCTTGAAGCCCACTGGCCTTTCATTCTGGGGACTCTCCCTTTCCTAGGAGCCCCACGACCCCACCTGCCTGCCTTCCACCTCCTGAAGCTAAGATACCTGGTGTGCCAAAACATGACAAACCAAAACGCCTGCCCCTCCTGGTTCTTGCCCAGCCCTCCCCAAGCCTCAGGGGCATGTCAGCCTGTTCCAGTCCATACTGACATCTGCTCATGGCTCAGGCTAGCTGAAAAGAGCTGACCCTCTGCAGGTTGCAGTCTATGGCTACTCAGAAAACTGTTTTTGTTGACCTCTGTGTGGAGCACTAAGCTACTGTCCACATCGAGGATTATGAAGTTGGCATCATGAGTTTTTTTTTTTTTTTTTGTAGAGACGGGGTCTCATCATGTTACCCAGGCTGGTCTCAAACTCCTAGGCTCAAGTGATCCACCCACCTTAGCCTCCCAAAGTGCTGGGATTACAGACATGTGCCACCATGCCTAGCCTACATCATGAGATTTTTAAGTGTATTTGTTGTAGGGACCTATCAAGGACTCTGTCCCTTCTATCCCACAGTCCCATAGAAGGGAGCCTTTAAGTCTCAGGTATCACTGTGTGTTCCTCTGTAGCTTCCTTGCCTCTGTCGCATAGATACCATGATTCTTGTACCCAATGACTTGAAATAGCTCACTCTGCCCCAGCTGCTTGGATGCTCAGTGACAAACTGCCCACCTCCGCGCTGGGTTGCCTTGCCCACACCTGTGTGCCTACCTGCAGCAAGCTGCTTCCGGAAGCGGGGCAGAAGGAACGAAGGGTTCACAAGGACCAGCTTCCCAATGCACTCAGCCACCACCCCCCGGGTGCCCTCCTCAGCGCCCTCGCAGCGCCGGAACAGCAGGGCCCAGACGTCCTCAGCGTAGGGCTTCAGGCTGTCAGGCTGGGCGGCCCCCAGGGCCTCCCTAAGTGAGTGCAGCAGCAGGTACTGTCGTCGGGGCTCAGCCTCGATCTGCTCCAGCAGGAAGGGCAGGAAGTCGGGCAGGCTGCCAGCACCCACACGGCCCAGTGCATACGAGGCCGCAGCCCTCACATCCTCACTGGGTGACCCCAAGGCTTCCAGGAGCACTGCCTTCAGCTCCCGCTGGGGGCCTGGCCCAGCCACCTGACCCACCTCAGCCAGCGACAGGAATGCCAGGACTTTGACCCCCATGCTGGAGTGGGGCGACCTGGCATCGCAGACCAGACGGTTGGCTGTGCTTGCCGCCTCTTGGGGACAGGCAGCTGAGAGGGCTGCCACACACCGGGCCAATGAGTGGAACACCTGCTTGTGCAGGCCAGGCCCACCATCCACAGCCTGCTCATAAACAGGAGCAGTGAGCAGGCTGATGAGTTTAGCATAGTCCACACACGGGGGACGGGTCCCCACCAGGGCCTGCAGGAAGCCTTCAGCGGCTGCCAGAACCCCGGCTGGCAACAGAGGCGAACGCAGCAGCCGCAGCAGCTCTGAGAGCACAGGGCCACTGACCTCTACCAAAGAGGCTGGCTGGGCCTGGGTCACTGTGGCAAGGAAGTCCACAGCCAGCTGGGCCACGTGCATGTCACTCTCGTTGACCAGGGCAGGCAGCTCAGCCAGCACAGCCTGCACGGCAGACGGTGGGAGGCTGAGGCCCTGGCTCTGGGCCAGGGCATCCAGGGCTGCCAGTGTGGCCAGTCGCAAAGCCCGCTGATTCTTCCGCAGGAATGAGGCCAGAATGGGCAGTGCCTCGGCCAGGATGGGCTGTAGATCAAGCTGCAGCGGGGACACAGCCACCAGCGTAAGCGCCTTGACGGCAGGCAGCCGGGTGATCTCATTCCGCAGGCGGTCCAGGAGGAGCAGTAATATGGGCTCCAGGTCATCCCCAAGCCGGTCACCCAGGTGGCCTACAAGGTGGCCCATGCAGGAAATGGCCCGCTCCTTCACCTCCTGGTCCAGGTCAGTGGCACGGAGTCGCGCCAGGGTAACCACAGACATCTCTCCAACATACGGCTCAGGATCCAGTATCCGAGGCCTGTCCAGCGGCCACAGGGCCTGCACCAGCTCCTGTACCACCACCAGGGCCTCGGCTGCAATCTTATAGAAAGGGTCAGCCACACAGGCCATCACAGGTGGCAGGAGGGTGGGCAAGTGTGGATGAAAGGCCTCAGCTGGTTCAGTGCCCAGCAGCCCCTGCAGAAAGGCCAGGGCATCCATCCGGATGGTGGAGGAGCTGGAGCGGTCGGCCAGCGAGAAGATGATGCCTGTAGGGTGAGTGCAAGGGTTATGAGGCCACCGCCTCTGATGCAACGCGGCCCTCCCTGGAAGCAAGGCGGGGATACCTACAGGTGCCTGAGCTGGACTGAAGCACCTAAACTCTTCTGCAGAAGTTTCCAAGAAGTCAGCGCTGACCAGTGGCCAGGGTTGAGGGAAACATGTCCTGGGAACTCATTGGAACCAGCCTTATTCTCACTGCTGGTAGTGGGAGGCCACTGGAGACTCTTGACCAGGGACTGAGCCTGGGACTGGGTCCCAGACTCTCTCAGAAATTGGAGGTGGGGTCTGGGTTCTGGAAGTGGCCCAGAACAGCAGATACCTGGTTGCACTCCAGCCTACCTGATACCAGCACAGGCATGTGCTCAGCCAGGCTGCCGGGGAGGACGCCTGCCAGCTCGGTGAGGAGGCTGAAGCATCCCTGGCGTGCTCTGATGCTCCGATCTTTAAGCTGCCGCTGCAGGGCCTTGACCACAAGGGGCACCTGTGGACAGGAGGGGGAAGTCAAGGTCAGGGACCACCAAAGAAACCTCCCAGGCTGCCCACTGCCAGGAGGCTTTGCCAGACACATCCCCAGGGAGGATGTCGGCATAAAGGTATCTCCCAAGCGCTCATCCCTCACTCTGTGCCAGGCTTTTGGTGACTGCACACAGACCCTTGGAGGGTAGGCAAATTTCCCGCATCCATTTTACAGGTACAGAGAGACCAAGCAACTTGCTCAAGGTCACCCAGGCAGGTTGGCTGTCACTCACTACCACACTCCAGAAGCCTGGCTGGCTCCCGCCCCCCACCCCGGGGACCCCTTCCCTTCCACAGCTGGATGTTCTCCCCAGGTGAGTTTCCAAGTCCAGGGACACTAACAGTGAGTGGCTGGGTGGGCAAATTGGGGGTAAGGGGTGGAGGTGAAGGCACGCCCACCTGTCCACGTAGCATGTGGAGGTTGCTGCCGGTCTGGGTGGGTTCCTCCATGGCCTCCAGCCATCCCTTTGGGGGCCGCGTTTGCCGCAGCAGCACGATGTAAGCGGTGAAGACATCAGCCTTGACATTCTCCTCGCGTTCTTTGAAGCGGCGGATGAGCACAGGTGCCAGGGTGCGGTGGAAATCAGGCAGCAGGTCAGGCCGCGAGCTGATCAAGGCTGCGATGCACTTGGCAGCTGCCCGGCGCACCTTCCAGCTCATGTCATCATCATCGCTGTACTCATCCTCACTCTCTGGGGCAGGAACAAGACACACGGGGAACCCTCGTCTCCCAGGACAGGTCTGCGGCTCGGGGGAGAAGGGATGGGGAGGAGAGGGAGCCGGGCACTGTGCTTCACCTTTTGCTGATCAGCTTTTATAGATACCCTATGGGGAACGTTCCCTACCTTTTAACGGGTATCTACCGTGTGCTACAGATGGGGCTAAGCGTGTCAAACCCATAATCTTATTTTAGCTTCATGATGACCTTTTGAGACAGGGATTATTTCCCCATTATAGAGGTGAGCAAATTGGGGTTTAGAGAGAGGAAGTGGATTGCTCCAAGTTAAGGAAATACTTGGAGTTAAACTAGAGTCCTCCCTGCCTGCAGACCCTTAATTGTCTGGACTGTACCAGGGAAAAAACAAACTTCCAAGTCGTCATGTAGACTTGGAGAATCAATTTGGGGCACAAAACTCATCTTTTGGCATCAGGTTTCGCTATGTGATGTTTTGTTTACTGGGACTCCAGAAGGGAGAAGGGACAAAGCCTCCCTTTGGCCTCTTCTCTCGCCTGATCTCTGCCTCTCAAGGGTCCCGATTCCAAAGGCTTCCAGGCAGGACTAATAAAGAGGAAATGCTGGGTTTGTGTGGCTTTCTACCCCACAATCTCCCTGAAAGTCAAGGGCTCATGCAGTCTTTACCATCACTTCAGAAGTGAAGGTACTGCCGAGCCCCATTTTACAGATGACAAGACTAAGGCTCAGAGGGGGTGAGACTCTCAGGGCACAAAGCGAGGAACAGCAGAGCTGAGATTCAGGCCCACGAGGCCCAGCCCTATCACCTGCGGAGGCACTCAGGAGGCTCAGAGGAGGACAGTCTTGCCTGGGAGCGCCCCGAGGCAAAGGCTCGGAGTCAGCATGGCCTTGCCCATACCACTCTGTGGACCACTTGGACCCACAGGGTGGTGTCTGGGCAGCCACGGTGGGCCACGGCCACCGGGTAGCTCAGCAGCCATCCCCTCTGATGGACCACTGTCACCCCCACAGCCGGCCACCCATGAACACACATCTTTAGCTCCCTATTACTGACAAGTGTCCCACCTCCCTGGCTTGGCATTCAAGGCCCCCACATGCCTGTCCAATCTCATTTACCATCCCATCTTGTTCCAAGTACCCCATCAGGCTCTAAATCCATCGTCTCCATCTATGCCCTGCCTTCAGGCCTAGCAGCATCTCTGCCCTGGAAATCTGTCTGAATGACAGGACCACAGGCATAGGGGGAAAGAAGCTATCAAGTCCACCCCCATTGAGACACCTCACTCCCCTGCCAGTGCCTGCCATTCCACCATCAGGGCTTTCCTCTGCTGGGTTAAAGACATTATCTCCCGAAAGCCATTCATAAAAGGGTACACAGTGGCAGTGCAGAGGTGGGGGAGTCTGACAAACCTGGCTCCAAGGCCCAGCTATGCCAACTCCTAGTTGTGTTATCTCAGGCCACTCTCTTCTCAGTATGTGTCCTTGTCTGCAACACGGGGTAATAATATCTGTTTTTCTGGGGTTTTTGTGAGGAACACAACCAGCAAATGCTCAATAAATGACAGCAATGACTACTATCATTACTGTGCTCTATGCAGTCACAGCAGGTGGGACTGGAGCTTGAGGAAGAGCTGGCATCAGGACAGGGGCACCAAATGTGACCACTGTCTTTGGCTGGGGGATCCCAAGAAGGCTGTGCTCACCTCCACCCTCCAACCCCAATGACGGGCTGTCCACCAACCTTGCTCACTGAATTCACTATCCTCTGTCTCCATCTGCTCCTCATCCTCATCACTGTCGTAGTTGTAGTTGGGGTCATGTTTTATGTACTGGAGGCAGAGGCTGGTCACGTTGGGCATGTGAGGGCCCATTTCCTTGGGGCACCTGTGGGGTAGGATGAGGAATGCTTTGCTGAATCCAGTCAGGATGGGAGTAGGGGGTAGGGCCCAACGGGAGTCCTGAAATTTTACTGCTTTGAGGCCAGCATCCCCACCAACTTCCCAAAGGAGTCCCCAGGCAATCCCACCATACATACTTCCTCAAGAAGGCCTCAAAAGCCTGGAGGCAGGACTCCCGGAGCTCATCATCATCCAGGTTGCAGAAATCCTCCACCAGGGGCACCAGGCGGTCCAGGTGAGCCCCTGCAGGGCCGGGTGGGTCACTGAACCCAAGCCAGACACTCTCATGGAGTTCCCCCAGCCCGCAGCACTCAGCCTGTCCCCGCACCTACAGCGCTGACCACTGCAGATTCAACTCAGAGGTTTCATAGTCAAGCAGATGTGGGTTCTAGCCCTGACTCTGCCACCCAACTGCTATGGGACTTTGGGCAGGTCACAACATTTCTTTGACCTTAGCTGATTTTCACAACAAGGATAACAATGTCTCCTGGGCAGAGATTTTGTGAAGATAAATTATATAAAGATAAATAGCTGGCTGGGCGCCGTGAGTCACGCCTGTAATCCCAGCACTTTGGGAGGCCAGGGCGGTTGGATCACAAGGTCTGGAGACTGAGACCACGGTGAAACCCCGTCTCTACTAAAAATACAAAAAATTAGCCGGGCGCGGTGGCGGGTGCCTGTAGTCCCAGCTACTCAGGAGGCTGAGGCAGGAGAATGGCGTGAACCCGGGAGGCAGAGCTTGCAGTGAGCCAAGATTGCACCACTGCACTCCAGCCTGGGCAACAGAGCGAGAGTCAGTCTCAAAAAAAAAAAAAAAAAAAAAAAAAGATAAATAGCTTAGGCAAGGCGTGGTGGCTCATGCCTGTAATCCCAGCATTTTGGTAGTCCAAGGCAGGTGGATTACAAGCTCAGGAGATCGAGACCATCCTGGCTAACACGGTGAAACCCTGTCTCTACTAAAAATACAAAAAATTAGCTGGGTGTGGTGGCACACACCTGTAGTCCCAGCTACTCAGGAGGCTGAGGCAGGAGGATTGCTTGAACCTGGGAGGTGGAGGTTGCAGTGAGACAAGATAGCGTCATTGTACTCCAGCCTGGGGGACACAGCGAGATTCTACCTCAAAAAAAAAAAAAAAAAAAAAAGATAAATAGCTTACGCTGGGCGCGTGGCTCACACCTGTAACCCCAGCACTTTGGGAGGCCGAGGCAGATGGATCATCTGAGGTCAGGAGTTCGAGACCAGCTTGGCCAACATGGTGAAACTCCATCTCTACTAAAAATTCAAAAATTAGCTGCGTGTGGCAGTGCGCCCCTATAATCCCAGCTACTTGGGAGACTGAGGCAGGAGAATCGCTTGAACCTGGGAGGTGGAGGTTACAGTGAGCAGAGATTGTGCCACGGCACTCCAGCCTGGGCAACAGAGCGAGACATGAGACTCAGTCTGAAAAAAAAAAAAAAGTTAAGAAAAGCTTAGTCCAAGGCTGGGCGCAGTGGCTCACCCCTGTAATCCTAGCACTTTGAGAGGTCGAGGCGGGCAGATCACGGGATCATGAGGTCAGGAGTTCAAGACCAACCTGGCCAACCAACATAGTGAAACCCTGTCTCTACTAAAAATACAAAAACTAGCCAGGTATCGTAGCGTGCGCCTGTAGTCCTAGCTACTCCGGAGGCTGAGACAGGAGAATCGCTTGAATCTGGGAGGCGGAGGTTGCGGTGAGCCGAGATTGCACCACTGCACTCCAGCCTGGGCAACAGAGTGAGACTCTCTCTCAAAAAAATAAATAAATAAGTTTAGTCCAGGTTCTGCACAAGCAGGCACTCGATAAGTAGCTTCTGTTATCAAAACCATTACTCATGTCCTGGCCTAATTTCCTTCACTAGGTTGTAAGTCCCTGGATAGGAGAAACGGGAGGCAGGTACTGCCCTAATAGACCAGGCAAGAGGGGTTCCTGCCTGGTCTCTAGGCTTTAGAGCATCCCACTCATGCCCTTCTCCAGCCACATCCTTCCTCACAGTACAAGAAGAGACATGCTGACCTAGAGACCCCCCAGCACTCCTAGACTCCATTCTGTCTGGGTATCTGAGGACCCCAGAGTTTCCCGCCCAACGGATCCTGACCCCTTGTCTGAGCCTGCACAGGCCTCTTTCCCGGGTCCATGCAACCAAGGATGGCTGAGGGCTGGCTGCTGTTTGGGAGAAATGGGACAGGGTGTGGCCATGTCAGCTGGGGTTGTCCCCATGTGTGCCTGCAAGGCCGCTTGCAGTGAGAGAGCCAGGAGTTAGGAGAGGCTGACCGTAGGCCAACTCTATCCAAACTGTCTTGGTATAGTCAGAATTCCAAGGTGTCTGAAGATACATTCAAACCTGATTGCAGCTTTCCATTTCTAAAAAACTAATCTATAGTGACAGAAAGCAGATCAGTGGCTGCCTGGACAAGGCAGAGAGAGCTGGACTGCACACGGACACAAGGAAGCTTTTGGGGGTGATGGAAATGTTTCACGGATATACACAAAGGTCAAAACACACTTAATTGTACACTTTAAATAGTGCGGTTTATTGTATGCACATTAAATTGTTTCTTAAAAATTCAAACTTGAGGCCGGGCGCGGTGGCTCAAGCCTGTAATCCCAGCACTTTGGGAGGCCGAGGCGGGCGGATCACAAGGTCAGGAGATCGAGACCACAGTGAAACCCCGTCTCTACTAAAAAAAATACAAAAAATTAGCCGGGCGCGGTGGCGGGCGCCTGTAGTCCCAGCTACTCAGGAGGCTGAGGCAGGAGAATGGCGGGAACCCGGGAGGCGGAGCTTGCAGTGAGCCGAGATCGCGCCACTGCACTCCAGCCTGGGCAACAGCGTGAGACTCCGTCTCAAAAAAAAAAAAAAAAAAAAAAAAAAAAATTCAAACTTGGCCCACGGGCTGTTACTAAGATATCTTTGTCAAAGTGGGAGAACAGAATATAGTCTAACAGTTTAGTGGCGTGACTTAAAATTGTAATTACCAGCCAGTCCCCAGGTCTCGGAAGTGGTTGATCCAACCCCCTTCTCTGAACCATCTGCACTAGGCAGGAGCTCAGGCCGGGTGGTTTGTCCAGCTCCGGCCCGCCCTGCACCTCTCAAGCCGTGCCCGGCCCCAACCTCTGCGTTCCAAGGGCTTCAGGCACACCAACCAACCGAGGAAGCAGCCCGGCCCAGGCCCCACCCACCACGTCAGTCCAGGTCCCGCTCCATCCTCCCTACCAAGGGGGCTGTCCACCCTTACGCCCGGGCTGCACGGCGCCCCAAGCTCCACCCCCTTACCGAGTCATTGGCTCGCTCCTAAGCTCCACCCACCATGCCATCCCAGGCCCTGCCCCTTCCCCGCCCCCTTACCGAGGCGGTGGCCGGCCTGGCGGCCGACGCTGCCCAAACATTGGATCAGGGTGCGGATGGCAGCCGGGCTGGTGGGCGCCCGTGGGGCGGGAAGCCGGTCCAGTAGGTGGTCAGCGAGTTCGACGAAGAGGTCGGTGCTGCAGGCGGCCGCCAGGTGGCCAAGCGCTCCAACCGCCCGCTTGCGCACCGCCAGGCGCGGGCTGCTCAGCTGTGGCAGCAGACAGTGCAGGAGGCTAGCGTGGAAGGCGCCCAGCGGGGCACCCAGCCTGGGGAACACGAGGGGGCATCAGGCCGGTCGCACCCCGCGGGCAGCCTGGGCCACGCTCCGCCCCTCTCCCCATTCTCTCCCGGCCTCATTCCCAGGATTATGGCAACTCAATGGTCCTTGCAAAAGAGGTGCCCTGCAACTGTGAGGAGGAATTATTTTAATTATTTTGTTACATGAGAGAAAGCGGAGAGAGAAAGGTACTTCTCAGCAGTGCAAAGCCTGGCTCCCAGCCCAGGGAGAAGGACCTGATGGGGGAAGCATGGGAGATCGAGTAAGGCTGTCCCTACTTCTTGTAAGTCTAGGCCTTGCCTCAATACCATCCCCCTCTGTCCATCCTCCTCGCTGAGACCAGAGCAGTATAAAATCTACTTCTCACCTGGTCACTCCTCTGCTTAACTCCTTCCATGGCTCCTTAGTGCCTTTGGAGATGCTGAGCTCTGGGCTCAAGAGGCAACACCAGAGAATGGCTTCCACGCACACAGCACGGCCCCTGCCTGCTTCAGCAGCTTCTATCCACACCTTCAAACGAGGCCCGTGCATTTTCTGTCCCATAAACATCCCGAGACCTTTTCTCACTTTACACAAACACACTGACCTCACTCTCCCTTATTTCTATGTCCTACCCAACCCTCTCTCCTGGGTTTCATTTGTCTATTCACCTGCTAAGTGACAGGGACTGTGCTGGAAGCCAGGGTGAACAAGATAGACTGATCCTGGGACCTGCCCTCATGGAGCGTGTGGTTGAGTGGGTGCCTCCCAGGAACCTCAAGTTCAACATGCCCCAGCTTGAATCCATCACCTTCCTCCCCACACACCTGCTCCTGGCTCCCAGAGTGCACCCCATCACAGCACCTCTGTCTGCCCCCGCCAGTTACTAAAGGCAGAACCCTAGGGGTCAGCCTCCAGTCCCCGCCTCTCTTGCCCACTCCAAGTCCTGTGGAGTCTACCTCCTGAATACAACCCGAATTGCTTTCCCTATAGTAGCCTTTTAACCAGTCCCCAGCCTGTTCAATCCCCTCCCATCTACTCTCCACTGCAGAGAGAAAGATCAGAGTGGAACACACAAATACTCACCCCACCCCATGGCTCCTGGCCAGCCCTCCACCTCATCTCTCCATACCCACCTCTCCACATTACAGCCTGCCCCACGACCCCTGGCAGACTCTGGGACCCCAAGTCTTCCCCCATCTCTGCCTTCCGGACTGGGGGCAGTCTCCCCTCCAGCATCCTCCTTATACCTGCCCAAACTCAGCTAAGTCCTGCCCCTCCTCGAAGGCTCAACTCTAGCAGCACGCTCTTTTAGAAGGCTCCTCGTTCCCAGCTGGGCTGGGGGCTCCTCTGAGCTCCTGTCAGCCCTGTTCTTATCCTTAACTGTTGTGCTTACTCCATTCACAGTTTTATACATGTCTGTGAACTCCTCCCTAGGAACAACCAAGACTGATCTAACCCCATGTTCCGAACATTAGGCCAGCGCCTGACATTTTTCTGGTTAGAGCAGGTATTCAAGTCGTGGGAGGTTTTACTGACCGTGTGACCACATCACCTCTCAGAGCCTGTAAACATGTGACAATTGAGTTCTCCTTTACGAGGCTGCTGGGATGATTAAGGAGCCCCGAGCACAGGGCTTGGTGTGCAGTAGGTGCTAGCTCTGTGATTTGAGTCCCTTCCTGTCCCCTTTTACCCATTCTTCCTCAATACCCAGGGTGGCCTCCCACACCTGCTCAGCATGTCAGAGAGGATGTCCAGGGCTTCCAGCTGCACAGCCACATCCTCCTGCTGGGCAATGGCACTGGTGAGCTGGCCTGTGATCTTCCGGCACACGTTGGTGGCCAGCCCGGAGCCTGCACAGGGCACAAGGTGGGCACAGTGAGGCCCTGGCCTGGGGGAAAGGCAGCCTTTACCACTGGTCTGCCTCTGCTCTGGCTGTGTTCCTGAGCCCACATCCCAGGGAATCTTGCCAGGGCTCCAGAGGTCCCAGGTTTGACCCAGAGTCTGGCCAAAGTAAAGGAGACAGCTAGGGGAGCTGCAGAGCCAATGGCCGAGCTGCTGGGTGGCACTCACACACCCAAGTCCTTCTTCCTTTCCCCATTCCTCTAGGGAGGCAGGGAAAGTTAAACACTTCCTTTCCTGCCTCCCTTGCTGCTGGGAGTGGCTGGGTGATCCAGCTCTTGCCAGTGAGATATCAGTGGAAGTCGTATGGGGGCTTCTGGGAAAACGTGTGCTTTCCCTATAAAGGGAGGGGACATGGGGCAAGACCTGAACCCTGTCAATATTGAGCCACTAAATGAATTGCTACCGAAATGGAGTGGCTGATTCCTCCAGGATTGCCATGTGAGGAAAAACCACCCCTGATTTCTTTAAACTGTCGTTGGTTAGATTTCATCACTTGAGCTAAAAGCATTTCTAACTGACACAGAAGCATGAACTTAAACGGAGCTGGGCCTGAATTCTCTGCCCTGCTTACTAGCTGAGTGACCTCAGGTATGTCTCTTCAACTCTCTGTGCCTCAGTGTTTTTTTGTTTTTTACCATTAACTAGGACAAATACTAACAGTACCTAGTCCTGGGGACCTGGGTACCTGTGGCTGCAGGGGGGAGCTCCGAGAGGACGGTCTTGAGGCCAATGCCGGCGATGTCTCGCAGCTGCTCCTTGTCTGACCGCATGTTGGCGCACAGGGTGTCCACGATGGTCTCCACCTGGTACTCCTTCACTTTGCCCACCAGAGGACCCAGGCTGAGCAGGGAGTGGGAAGGTGAGTCCAAGGTCCCAAGGTTCAGCCTGAGTCAGGCTGCCCCTTTATGTCCCTTCATGCTCCTGGGACCACATGTGCTGAGGAAAAGGCCTCAGATCACCAGGGGAGCCCCTGTTTGGCCAGAAAGAGGTACTCTCTGGCTATGCCAAAATTGTTCCTGGCACATCCCAAACCTACGTTTCTTCTTGTTTTACGTCTCAGGAAATGGCCAAATAGTGCCCCAGAACAAGGGTGCTCAAACTTGAGCGTGCATCTGAATCCCCTGGAGGGCTTGTTAAAACAGATTGCTGGGCCCCACCCCCAGAGTTTCAGAGTCAGGAGGGCTATCTCGGTGGGGCCTAACAGCGTGCATTTCTAGCAAGCTCCCAGTTGAGGCTGATAGTGTAGGTGGTCCAGGGAGCACATTTGGAGAACCTCTACCTTAGAGGCTTGCTTCTCAAAGTTTGGTGGTGGGTTAGCATCGGCAACACCACTCGGAAGCTTGTTCAGGATGTGGAATCTCAGGCCCTACCCTACCCTAGATCTATTGAGCCAGGATCTGTAGCGCCACAAGGTCCCCAGGTGATTCTAATGCACAGGAAAGTGTAAAAACAGCTGCACTAGATGCCTGGGTTCTCAGCCTTAGTTGCCATCACCTGGGCCTCTGAAAAATGCCTACCTGGGCACTGCCCTCAGAGAGTCTGAGTTAATTGGTTTCACGTGTGACCTGGAGGCGGGAGGGCATTTAAAATTCCCCAGGTGATTCTAACATGCAGTCGAGGCTGACAACCTCTGCCCTACCTGAGTAGTTCTCAGACATTGGTTGCATCAGAATGCAGATTCCAGGGTGCTATGGTCTCATCCTCTGCCCCAGCTCCCTCCCTGCTCCATCCCCTGAATATGAATCCCTGGGCAGGGAATATAGAGTTTCTTTTTTTTTTTTTTTTTTTTTTTGAGACGGAGTCTCACGCTGTTGCCCAGGCTGGAGTGCAGTGGCGCGATCTCGGCTCACTGCAAGCTCCGCCTCCCGGGTTCCCGCCATTCTCCTGCCTCAGCCTCCTGAGTAGCTGGGACTACAGGCGCCCGCCACCGCGCCCGGCTAATTTTTTGTATTTTTAGTAGAGACGGGGTTTCACTGTGGTCTCGATCTCCTGACCTTGTGATCCGCCCGCCTCGGCCTCCCAAAGTGCTGGGATTACAGGCTTGAGCCACCGTGCCCGGCCAAGAATATAGAGTTTCAACAAGGGCTTCAGGTGACTGCAGTGGACAATGCTTTTCTTTTTTCTTGATTTTTTTTTTTTTTTGAGATGAGGTCTTGCTCTGTTGCCCAGGGTGGAATACAGTGGCATGATCATAGCCCATGGCAGCCTCGAACTCCTGGGCTCAAGCAATCCTCCTACATAGATGAGATTACATATTCAAGCCACCACGCTTGGCTAATTTCTTTTTTTAGTGTCTTGCTATGTTGCCCAGGCTGGTCTTGAACTGCTGGCCTCAAGTGATCCTCTTGCCTCAGCCTCCAGAATAGCTGGGACTACAGGCATGCGCACCATGGTTTTCAAACCTTGGCTCTCTCAGCTTCCTTCTCCACAGCTCCTCTATCTACATAATGATGAAATCCTCCATCCTACCTCCTATAGCACTGGTTCCCACTAGAAGTAATACCGCCTTGGCAATTTATGGGTGTCCTTGGTCATCATAACTATAGAGTTAGTACTTCTGGCCTTTAAGCGGGTGGGGAGCAGGAACCGCAGAAAGACCACAATGCAAAACAAAGCATTGTCCATGCCCCGCAAGAAATTCTAACATCCCAATGGGCATTTGTATAGGCAAAAGGCCTTTCTGTAATTATCTGAGTCTAACATTTCAGTTTATACAGAGACACAAAATATTTTTACATTGTTTTAATATACCGCATTCTAGATTTTCCAAGAATGCAATTTTCAGGTAAATAGAAGGAAAAGTGTACTTTGTTTTCTGGGAAACTTCATTGGGAGATGGTCACTCACTTTAGAAAATCCTGGCTGGGCGTGGTGGCTCATGCCTGTAATCCCAGCACTTTGGGAGGCCAAGGCAGGCAGATCACTTGAGGTCAGGAGTTCAAGACCAGCCTAGCCAACATGGCGAAACCCCGCATCTACTAAAAATACAAAAATTAGCCAGGCGTGGTAGTGTGTGCCTGTAATGCCAGCTACTCAGGAGGCTGAGACATGGGAATTGCTTGAACCTGGGAGGAGAAGGTCACAATGAGCTGAGATTGCACCACTGTACTCCAGCCTGAGTGACAAAGTGCGACTCTGTCTCAAAAAAAAAAAAAAAGAAAAAAGAAAATCTTGCCACTAAGAGCAATGCCTCCAATTCTGAAACCTGAGTCCCAACACCCCCTGTCTATATCTGGTATCTGTACTCATGATGAGTACTCATGATGAGTTTACATGCAGGTACAGGCTTCTCGTGACTTCATCACTTCTACCATCACAGTGCCCCAGCACGCATACACGGAAACACATACTACTTTACTATAAGCTACATTCCTTCTAGTTTGCCTTTATGGTTAAGGTTAGGGCATTATGTGTAGACGTAGGTTTTATAATGTACGAATTTCATTTCCTAATAGGAAAACAGTATTACAAACGATTTGTTATAAAAAGGTATTGGTTCTGCTGGTGGGAAACCACACTCCATCCTAAGTCTACTCCATGACCAGAAAGACACTCCCAACTTATAAACTTGTCCATGTCACCTTCCTACAGAAAACCCTTTACCGAATTCCCTCTGCTCTTGGGATCATGTTGCAATTCTTTAACATCTTCTTCTGGGGAAACTCAAGACTAAGGTACCATTCAACAAGAGCTGCTCAGCAGGTCCCCTCTGTGAGGCTGTACCCCAAAGGGACAGGGGTCCCCAGAATGCTCCCACACCAGGTAGGGCCCCTGCTCCTGCTCAACCAGGGCAATTCTTTAACATGCCCCGGAAGAATGCCTGGACCCAGCTCCCAGACAGTGGTTTGCAAGACAGTGCCCAATTCTCTCACCCTGTTGATCCTTGATCCCTGGCATTCTATTTAAAATTACTCAGGTGATGCTAACCTGCAGTCAAGGTTGACAACCTCTGCCCTACACGAGTGGTTCTCAGGTGTGGGTGTGAGAATGACTCTACCACCCAAGCATCCCCACGTGCTCTGCACATACCCTTGTCTTGTTTTTTTCTACTCTGGAGATAACTTGCCAACGTCTCAGGATCACAGCCTCACAGTGATCTAAGGCTGGGGCTTTTAGGACCTCTCCCAATCCCATGTGCCCTAAGCCTTTTTTGTTTTTTATTTTTGAGATGAAGTTTTTGCTCTTGTTGCCCAGGCTGGAGTACAATGACACAATCTCGGCTCACTGCAATATCTGCCTCCTGAGTTCAAGCGATTCTCCTTACTCAGCCTCCCAAGTAGCTGGGATTACAGGCATGTGCCACCATGCCCAGCAAATTTTTTAAAAAATTATTATTTAGTAGAGACAGGGTTTCACCAGGTTGGTCAGGCTGGTCTCGAACTCCTGACCTCAGGTGATCCACCCACCTTGGCCTCTCAAAGTGCTGGGATTACAGGCATGAGCCACCGTGCCCAGCCTTTAAGCCTTTACCACCTTGATGTGTATCAGCTTGACCTTCCCAGCATTTACATCTGTCTGAGGGCTTTCTCTGGCTAAAGGTGGCAGAAAGTGGACAACCCTCTGTCCTACCCCAGAAGCAGCCCTTAACCAATGACTACCAGGGAGCTGGTGGACTAATACCCCAGCTCCCTCACCCTTTAAGTGGGAAAAGTCCAAGAGGCATGCCCTATACTGTGTCCCAGAGGTCCCCATGGGGTTAAGCTCATCGAGCCCACTGTGGTCACTTGCTTTGTACCGTACCCTTGATTGGTCCTCTTCCCTCTCCTGCCTCACTTCCCTACTCCTCCACCATGTTTCCTGGGATCACCTCCCAAATAAACTTAGATTTGAATCCTTGTCTCAGCATCTTCTTCTGGGGAAACTCAAGACTAAGGTACCATTCAACAAGAGCTGCTCAGCAGGTCCCCTCTGCAAGGTTGTACCCCAAAGGGACAGGGGTCCCCAGAATGCTCCCACACCAGGTAGGGCCCCTTCTCCTGCTCCACCAAGGCTGACACTCACCACTTAACAGCCAGGTTCTGCACCTCACCGTTCTTGTCCTCCAGGAGCCGGAGCAGCATCTTCACCACCTTGCGCTCACTGTCCTCGTCCAGCTGAATGGAGTCCTTCTGCAACTCCGACATCAGGTCGCTGGTGGCCATGAACCTGTGCAGGGAGGGCAGAGGAGGATTGCTGAGCAGCTCCTGGGCCCTGGTGGATTTGGGCAGTACCTCAGGGTTCCCCTAGAAGTAGACCTTAATACAAAGATTCGAGGTCAAATGCACTCCTGTGTCACATGATGATGTTTTGGTAAATGAGAGGCAACATATACAATGGTTGTCCCGTAAGATTATAGTGAGGCTGCCCTATATAGGCATGCCATTTTCATCTTTTCTACCTTATTTTTACTGTACCTTTTCTATGTTTAGACACACAGATACCACTCTGTTACAGCTGCCTACAGTACTCAATACAGGTGCGTAGCCTGGGAGCAACAGGCCGCACCATATAGCCTAGTGGTGTAGTAGGTTCTACCATCTAGGCTGTGTAAGCATACTCTATGAGGTTCACACAAGGACAAAATTGCCTAATGATGCACTTCTCAGAATGTCTCCCTGTCGTTAAGTGCCACATGACAGTGGATTATTTGGGCAGTGGGTATGGTTGGGCTACAAGGAGACCCACATGTGTGACACCAACTGCCACATGGTGGCAGACTAGGAATGGCCCAGCATGCTGGCTAAATGCATAATGCTTCAGGGTCGGTGGCTCCCGACCATTTACGCAGTGTGAATTTGGACAAGTCATTTCACCTCTCCAAGCCTTAGCTTACCTGTCTGAAAACGGGGATGAGACTAGTATCTGCCTCATGGGGTTTTAAGTGCACATGGTGAGCGCTCAGTAAATGGCACTGCCATTATTATAATGACATCATCCACATCCCACAACAGCTGACAAAGGGATGCCAGAAGGTTGTTTTGTTTTGCTTTTTGAGATGGAGTCTTGCTCTGTCGCCCAGGCTAGAGTGCAGTGGCACAATCTCGGCTCACTGCAAGCTCCGCCTCCCGGGTTTACGCCATTCTCCTGCCTCAGCCTCCTGAGTAGCTGGGACTACTGGTACCCGCCACCACACCCGGCTAATTTTTTGTATTTTTAGTAGAGATGGGGTTTCACCGTGTTAGCCAGGATGATCTTGATCTCCTGACATCATGATCCACCTGCCTTGGCCTCCCAAAGTGCTGCGATTACAGGCGTGAGCCACTGTGCCCAGCCAAAGGATGCCAGAAGGTTGAACAGATATCTTGTGTCCAAGTCAGAGCTAGAGGCCTACCAAACAGATGGAGGAAGGCGAGCCCTGTCCACTCCCATCTCAGAGAACTGGCTCGGTCCCTGCCCTTAGAGCAGTGGATCTCCAGCTATAGCCAGCATCAGAATCACCAGCAGGGCTTGTTAAACAATACTAGGCCCCATTCCCAGAGTTTCTGAATCAGCAGGTCTGAGTTGGGGCCCAGGAATCTGCATTTCTAACAAATTCCTGGATGACGCTGAGGGTCAGGGACCACCGTTTGAAAACCACTGCCCTACACCATGCTGATGGGCATGGGCATATTTTGGAGACCAGCACCAATAGCTGACTGGCTCACTGACCTAGGGTGGGCATCAGAGGCAAGGGCTACCCACCCAGAAAAATCAGGCTTTTGGTGTCAGGCCCCACAAATCCTGATGCCGTCCCAGGCATTTGAAACTGCAGTGGGAGTCTAAGCTGGAAGCCATGGAAAGTTGAGGCTGGGGCCATTATTAGGCACCATTCCTGCCAAAATTAAGAGGGTAGGAGCAGAGGTCTGAAACTAGTAGCCCTCAGCTATGTCCAGCTTGCAAATGTGTTTTCAAAAATTTAAATTACTTGTCAACATTTGAACATTGGGAGAGTTGACATAAAAATACTGACTTTGGCCTGGCATAGTGGCTCACGCCTGTAATCCCAGCACTTTAGGAGGCTGAGGCGGGTGGATCACCTGAGATCAAAAGTTCTAGACCAGCCTGGCCAATATCGTGAAACCCTGTCTCTATTAAAAATACAAAAATTAGCCGAGCACGGCAGTGAGCACCTGTAATCCTAGCTACTGGGAAGGCTGAGGCAGGTGAATCACTTGAACCTGGGAGGCGAAGGTTGCAGTGAGCTGAGATCGCACCACTGCACTCCAGCCTGGGTGACAGTGCGAGACTCTGTCTCAAAATAAAATAAAATAAAATAAAATGCTGACTTCCAGGCTAGGTGCAGCAGCTCATGCCTGTAATCCCAGCACTTTGGGAGGCCAAGGTCAGCGGATCACTCAAGGTCAGGAATTTGAGACCAGCCTGGCCAACATGGGGAAACCCCATCTCTACTAAAAATACGAAAATTAGCCAGGTGTGGTGGTGCACGCCTGTAGTCCCAGCTACTTGGGAGGCTGAGGCAGGAGAACCACTCAAACCTGGGAGGCAGAGATTGCAGTGAGCCAACATCGTGCCATAGCACTCCAGCCTGGGTGATAGAGTGAGATTCAAAAAAAAAAAACCTGACTTCCAGATTATCTTGAAAACATAGTATTTCTGTACAACGGGGCCTACAATCCCTGGTGACAATACCTGACTAGAGTCAGGTTGTGGTTGCCCTCTCCCCAGTTTACCTGGTCCCCACTAGGCCCACTTCACCCACTGACTGGCTCCTGCAGGCATGTGAGCGGAGTCTCAGAAGAAAACAGGACAGAGCAGCGAGGAGATACCACGAGGCTGCCTCGGAGAGAGCCTCCAGCTTTTGCCGGCCCTGCTGGGCCACTCCGCTGCCCCACACTAGCCCTGCTTTCCAGCATGGTTGAGCAAATCAACCAAGAGCCCTGACCCCAGCCTCCTGTGGCAAAAACTATCACAGCTGGGATTCTGGCTCTCATCTGTGCAGACTCAGACCTGCTCCTGGATGTCACCGCAGCCCACAGTGCCCTGTTACCAGGGGTGGACTGGTCGATGTCCTATTTATTTTTAACAGGTAGATTAGCCACCAGTTGCTAGGAGAGAGGAGGAGGCTGGGCTGGCAGCACGGGCAGGATGGTAGGACTGACTGTGCCCACCTCTGGGCAAAGGTAAAGTGAAGGAGGAGGTTTGGATTTGAGCCAGGCCAAGGCCTGAGGTGGGCACATGCATGCCTACGTCTGCTTAGCTGAGGGGACATTCTGAGATAGCATGCAGGGTCTCCAAGTTGTGTTTCTGCTGCAGTCCATGGGGGCCCAGCTCAGCCTGGCAACCCAGGTGATGTGCCTCTTTGCCCAAGATAGGCCTCCTGCCCCCGCTCCTCTTCTCCACCTGTTGAGCTCCTATTCACCCATCAAGACCCCAGCTCAAATGTCCCAGCTCAGGGATGACTGACCACCCTGCCCTACCCCTGCATTCACAGCCCCTAAACACAATGTTCTGACAGGATCCTTTCAGAGCACTCTGCACCCCTCCTTTATAGCACTTCTCACACTGCAATACAAGTCTGGCCACCAGAGCATCTTCTCCATTGGACTGTACACTCACTGAGGGCAGAGGCCCATCAGGTTTATCTCTGGGACTCCAGGCTCAACAAAGAACAGGTCTGCAGGGGGCTTTGTCGGGGAGGGTGAGGGCAGGAGGAGAGGTAGTGAGAGAGCTAGCCCTTAACAGAATTTACAGCCAAATAGCCCGAACTCAGAAACCAACTCTTCTGAAGTATGCCTCAGCATTTCAGACACCCCTGGTTCCTGCAGACACTGGCTCTCAGAGAAAGGAAGCCATATTTTACATGTGTTATGTGTGCAGGGATGGGAGAGGGAAGGAAAAGTATATAATTTGGTGGATAAGAGCTTGAGCACCAAAGTTTGGCTTTAAGTGAGTATACTGGTCTTGCCATCTATCAACCAGGTGACATTGGGCAACTACCTCCTTTTCTCTGGGCCTCATATTTTCTATATATATGAGAACTTTTCTTTGCCCTACCTCATAGTATCCTTGGGAGGTTTCAATAGGACAACCAGCTCTTAGCATGAGGTAGTAAGAAAACTAGGTTCAGGGAGGCTGCACAAACTGCCTAAGGTAACAGCAAACTGGGCGGAAAACCAGCCCACCACACACGTCTCCTGGCTTCTCAATCACTACTACTGTGTTTTCAAGAACAAGACCCCCAAGTGTACTCGTTTTGACTGTTGGAGCCTCTGTGGTAAAGGGGCACCTCCTGCCCATAAAGCCAGGGCCCAGGAAGAACAGGAATCAAAGGTCTCCTCCACCCAACCTGGGACCTTCATTTGCAGTCACTGCCCCCCTCCAGGAACCAGAGGACATAGTCTCAGTTTCATTACAGAGAAACCCTAGAGGCAACTCAGCCGAAACCCTTGGCCACACGGGCGCCTGAACAGCTGGTCTGCAGGACCCAGCACCCTGGTATTCGAACTTTAAAAATAGATACCATTCTCACATGCTTGGGGTGGTTTTAAGTGTTCTCCAGGCCACTGGCAGAGACAGGCTGAAAGGACTTCTCGGGCTCTAGCTGGCAGGGCCAACTCCCTCTCCCAGAGACTGGACCTGAGGCCTGAGAGACAGTAGCACAAATCCCCTAGGCCACTAGCCAGCTATGTGACCTTGGGCAAGTCACTGCACTCCTCCAAGCCTCTGGAAAACAGGAAGAACAATCACTACCACCCATGGGTGGACTGAGATTACATGTGGAGTGCACAGTAGGGAGCCTGGGACCCAGCGAACATTCACTAAGCACCTACTGTGTACCCAGCACAGTTGCTGGGGCACTAAGAGAAAGTGCATAGTCCGGGTGGCCCAGGAGCTCAGGGTCTCCCAGGGCTGAAGTGATCTAGCAGAAACATGAGGGGAGGCATGGTGGGAGCTCAGGAGAGGTGCCTAATCCTGCCTGGGGTCAAGAGGCATCCCAAAGAATTACAGGAGCTGTCAGATGAAGGGAGGAGGTCAAGGGAGAGCAAAGAATCCCCCTAGTGAAGGTTTAGAGAGGGGACAGGGCGTGGCAGATTTTGAATGTGCACAGAATCATAGCAGTGTCCATTTATTAAGCACCGACCCAGTGCCTGCCACGAACCTGAGCATTTCACATGTACTATCTTTTTCGTCATTACCCCAATCCTCAGAGATGGGTTCTGTTACCCCCATTTTATAGAAACAGAAGCACAGGAAACTCATGGGGGTTAAGTTACTTGTCCTTGGTCACACAGCCAGTGAGTGATGGCAGCTGGGATCTGAAGCCAAGACCTTGGATCCCAGGCTCTATTCATGTGGGGGACTCTTGAGGGGTACTGAGGAATGGGCTGCAGGAGAAGAGTAGGAGTCAGACTACCAGAGCAGGTCTCAGTCTCCTAACCTGTCAGGGGGCTGGAATCAGAGGGCCTCACTAAGATCTTGGCCTCTGTATTAGACTGGCCTGGATTTGGACTAAGTCTCCCACTTCCTGGCTTTGTGACTGAACCTACACCCTTCATGCCTGAGACTCAGTTTCCCTATCTGTAAAATGGGGACAAAGTGAAAAAGTGTTCACTGAGTCTCCAAGGTCTTCTTTCAGCTGGAGGGGCCAGAACTGGCCATGAGACCACGGGCCAATCCCTTTTCTTCCCTGGGCCTGTTTCCCCGGAGAATGCAGGTGGAAACTCATTGGACCAGATGTTTCCACCGTTCTTTTCAGCTCTATTCCTGTAGTTCTGTGATACTGTGAGAGGGGGAAAAAAGGAAAAAGGGACTGGGGAAGCGGAGTGGCACACAAAACCTAGAAGGTCCCACCCCAACCATCACCTACCTGTGACTGGAAAGCCAGACTCAGCCCAGCCCCCTCCTTTAGGCTGGGTCTGAACAATCCCCAGGGTGGGAGGGAGAGTGGGAGGGAGGGGTCCGGGTGATGTTGAGAAGCGGACATCACTGAGGGTGCCAGTGAGAAAGTCAGCAGGGGATAGCGGTCCCAGGAAGGGTCCGGTTTCAATGCGGAGGAGAGGGAGGTGATGGGGTCCCCAGGGAGAGGCGGAGGGCTTCACTGTGGACTTGCTGAAGGTGGCGGGGGATGGGGGCGCTGGGGCATCAGTTGCGGGGGAAGAAGGGGGCCATACAGAGGGAGGAGAGGCCGAGGCAGGGTGCAGAGGGGCGGAGCTGGGGCTCTGATGGGGGATGAGAGGCCGGGCTGAAGCCTGCACGGTGGGAGACGAAGCAGGGACTGGAGTCGCGGAGGGGCAGGACCGCCACTAGGGGAGAACGGCCGGAGCTTCAGTGGGGACCACGAGGCAGGAGTGGGTCTGTGGGGAGGGGGCGCAGCTTAATGCAGGGAGAAGACAGAAGAGGCAGGGGGCTGCATGGTCATGGGGGATGGGCTGGCACTTCGGGAGGGGAAGAAGGCCCCCGGCTTTACAGGGGAAGGAGAGGCGGGGGGCCGGAGGCGGGGTGCACCTGAAGTCCTTGTCGCTGGACGTCATCTTCTCCAGGAGGCTGGAGATGTGGAAGGCGGCGGTGCTCATGGTGGCTGCGCGCCGCGGGGCTGGCCGGCGGGAGGGAATATGGCGGCGCGGGCGCCCCCTCCCTCGCCAGCTGCGCGGGCTGCGCTCACCAGACAGAAATAGCAGCTCCCGCCCCGCCCCGTGCTCACGCCTTGGCCATGGCGGCTGCGGGAGGCGGGCGGGCCTGGGCCTGACTCGGTGGTCTTGGCCCCGGCCCCAGCCCCTGCCCAGCTAACAGTGCAGCGCCGGCTTGCACACCCCCAGAGACGGGGAGCTCACTACCCGGCCACCACCTCGTTGTTATTCCCCTAAGTGCCAGCTCTGTCTTGCAGCATGGATATGATATCAGAGAGTCTCAGGTTCGAATCCCAGTTCTGCCTCTTCTGCTGTGTAGCCTTGGCCAAGTTACTTTACCTCTCTGAGCCTCAGCTTTCTCATCTGTGGGCATTCAAGAAACAGGAGCTATCAACCAAAGTTGGTCAGGCCAACCAAAGAACCCCTCACCCAATCCCCTCACCCACGATGCTTGCCCGCCCCTGAGCCAGACAGCATCTGGGGAATGAACTCAGTCACACAAGGCTCCCTGCCTGCCATCCCCAACCCTCAGGATGGCGGGGTCAGTTTCTTCATTTTTTTTTAGCAATGCAACTGAGGCCAAAAGCAAAGGGATTTGCTGAGGGTCACACAGCTAATGAATCTGGGATGGAGTCAGGATTGACTGCAGATCCCTTAATATCCTGGGCAACAATCCTTACAAAAAGATTCTGTGCTTCAGAACCAGACAAGCCTGGCTTCAAATCTCTGCTAGGCTGCTTCCTGACTGTGTGATCTTGGGATAATGAAACAGCCTCTCTGGGCTATAAGGATAAAATAAGGATAAAATAAATCTTTATTAAATTGACACCCCCTTGAACACCTGTTATTATGAGGTGCCTAGGTTCTATACAATAGGGATGCAATGCGGCAGGGTGTTAGACACAAATGGCCCCTGCCCTCTGGGGACTTTACACTTTAGTGGAGGAAATAAGCATGAAGGAAGAAAGTAATTAGATAAGGAAAATAAGAGCTCTTCAGAAAATAAAATAGACAGTTCCTGGAGCGTGGAGGGGCAACTTTAGCAAAGGTCAGGGAGGGCACTTTTTGAGGAGGAGACATTTGGGCTAAAACCTCAACAGATGAAGCAGCTGGGCAAAGGTTTGAGGGAAGAGCTTCCCAGACAGAGTGAGCAGCTGGTGCAAAGGTCCCAAGGTGGTGGCCGGGCGCGGGGGCTCAGGCCTGTAATCCCAGCACTTTGGGAGGCCAAGGTGGGTGGATCATGAGGTGAGGAAATCGAGACCATCCTGGCTAACAAGGTGAAACCTCGTCTCTACTAAAAATACAAAAATTAACTGGGCGTGGTGCCGGGCACCTGTAGTCCCAGCTACTCTGGAGGCTGAGGCAGGAGAATGGCCTGAACCCAGGAGGCGGAGCTTGCAGTGAGCCAAGATTGCGCCACTGCACTCTGACCTGGCGGACAGAATCCATCTCAGAAAAAAAAAGGAAGAAAGAAAAAGATAAGGCTGTGGCTGACTGGGCGCATTGGCTCATGCCTGTAATCCCAGCATTTTGGGAGGTTGAGGTGGGTGGATCGCTTGAGCTCAGGAGTTCAAGATCAGCCTGGGCAACATGGTGAAACCCTGTGTCTACAAAAAAATGCAAAAATCAGCCAGGCGTGGTGGCACATGCCTGTAGTCCCAGCTACTTGGGGGACTGAGGTAGAAGAATCACTTGAGCCTGGGAGGCAGAGGTTGCAGTAAGCCGTGATCGCACCACTGTACTCCAACCTGGGTGACAAAGTAGACTCTGTTTCAAAAAAAAGGAAGGGAGGGTCTGGGCGCGGTGGCTCATGCCTGTAATCCCAGCACTTTGGGAGGCCAAGGCGGGCGGATCATGAGGTCACGAGATGGAGACCATCCTGGCCAAGATGGTGAAAATCCGTCTCTACTAAAAATACAAAAAAAAAAAAAAAAAAAAAAATTAGCCAGGCGTGGTGGCGGGCGCCTGTAGTCCCAGCTACTCGGGAAGCTGAGGCAGGAGAATGGCGTGAACCCAGGCGGAACTTGAAGTGAGCTGAGATCACACCACTGCACTCCAGCCTGGGCGACAGAGCGAGACTCCGCCTCAAAAAAATAAATAAATAAAAGGGAGAGAGGGAGGGAGGGAGGAAGGAAGGGCAGGATATGGCTGGAATGGAATGAGATCAGTCTTCAACTGAGGAAATGAGGACAGAGAGGCAGACAGGGGCCAGATTACTTGAAACCTTTCAGGCCAAGGCAAGGAGTTCATATTTTATGTGGGAGCACTAAAGAGGCACTGGAGGGCATAAAGCAAGAAGGTAACTTGATCAGTTTTTGTTGTTGTTGTTGTTGTTTTTGAGACAGAGTATCGCTCTGTCGCCCAGGCTGGAGTGCAGTCAGTGGTGTGATCTCAGCTCACTGCAACCTCTGCCTTCTGGGTTCAAGCAATTCTCCTGCCTCAGCCTCCCGAGTAGCTGGGACTACAGGCATACGCCACCACGTCCGGCAGAATTTTGTATTTTTAGTAGAGACGCGGTTTCACCATGTTGGCCAGGAGGCTGGTCTTGAACTCCTGACCTCAGGCCTCCCAAAGTATTGGGATTACAGGCATGAGCCACTGCACCCGGCCTGGTTTTTTAGAAAGATCTCTTTGGTGCTGAACAGTCCACACAATCAAGAATCAGGGTGGTTTGGGCCAGGCGTGGTGGCTCATGCCTGTAATCCCAGCACTTGGGGAGGCCGAGGCGGGAAGATCACCTGAGGTCAGGAGTTCAAGACCAACCTGGCCAGGCGTGATGGTGTGTGCCTGCAGTCCCAGCTGCTCAGAAGGCTGAGGCAGGAGAATGCTGTGAACCCGGGAGGCAGAGCTTGCAGTGAGCCAAGATCCCTCACCACTGCACTCCAGCCTGGGGGACAGAGCGAGACTCCATCTCAAAGAAAAACAAAAAAAAAAGAATGAGGTTGGTTTGCATTGGGGGAATGGTGGTGAAGATGGGAAGATTCAGGTTATGTCGTGGAAATAGAATACAGCAGTTTCATTTGAGGATTGAATTCACTTTTTTTTTTTTTTTTTTTTTGACACAGGGTATCACTCTGTTGCCCAGGCTAGAGTGCAGTGGCATGATCACCGCTCACTGCAGCCTCCACCTCCCGGGCTCAAGCCATCCTCCTGCCTCAGCTACCTGAATAGCTGGGACTACAGGCACACACCACCACACCTGGCTAATTGAATCCACACTGTTGAATGGGGTGATGATTACAGGTATATATTTGTAAAAATTAATCAAGCTGTACTTTGCTATATGTAACTGTTGCCTCAATAAAAAGGAGGGAAATAGGCTGGGCTTGGTAGCTCTAGCCTGTAATACCAGCACTTTGGGAGGCTGAGGTGGGTGGATCACTTGAGGTCAGGAGTTTGAGACCAGCCTGGATAACATGGTGAAACCCCATCGCTACTAAAAATACAAAATTAGCCAGGTGTGGTGGCATGTACCTGTAATCCCAGTTACTCAGGAGGCCGAGGCAGGAGAATTGCTGGGAGGTGGAGATTGCAGTGAGCCAAGATCATGCCATTGCACTTCAGCCTGGGCAAAAGAACCAGACAAAAAACTGAGCAAAAAAAAAGAAAAAAGAAAAGAAAATGAAATAAGTACATAGTTTAATAGGTCTTTTCCTATTTCATAATACTTTTGTAATAATTTTATGAGTCAGTGCATATGTTTTTATAAGTCATATATTTTTACGGGTAAGGAAAAGGGAGGAATTACGAGTTTTTAGTTGGAGCAGCTGAGTAGATGGTGGTGCTTTTTATGGGGATGAGGAAGTCAAGACAAGAAACCTTTTGATGGGAAGGAGGACTTGAAAACTGCAATCTGTTAACTTGAAATTACCTACTAGACATCCAAGGAAAATGCCATGTTGACAATTGAATGCATTAGTTGCATCAGGGGAGAATTCCTGGTTGGAGATATAGACGGGGGAAGGTCTCCACACAGAGGAAGTATTTAAAGCAATAAAAGTGTACAGGCCGGGCACGGTGGCTCACGCCTGTAATCCCAGCACTTTGGGAGGCTGAGGAGGGTGGATCACGAGGTCAGGAGATCGAGACTATCCTGGCTAACACAGTGAAACCCCATCTCTACTAAAAATACAAAAAAAAAAAAAAATTAGCCGGGCATGGTTGCAGGTGCCTGTAGTCCCAGCTACTCGGGAGGCTGAGGCAGAATGGCCTGAACCCAGGAGGCGGAGCTTGCAGTGAGCCGCGATCCCACCACTGCACTCCAGACTGGGTGACAGAGCGAGACTCCGTTTCAAAAAAATAAATAAATAAAAGTGTACAAGGTTATCAAGGATGCAGGACAAACAGAACTCTTTCATTTTTTGTTTTGTTTTGTTTTGAGACAGGGTCTCACTCCACCCAGGCTGGAGTGCAGTGATGCGATCTCAGATCACTGCAGCCTTGACCTCCGAGGTTCAACCGATCCTCCTATTCAAGCCCCACAAGTGGCTGGAACTACAGGTGTGAGCCACCACACCTGGCTAATTTTTGTATTTTTTGTAAGGACAGGTTTTGCCATGTTGCCCAGGCTGGTCTCAAACTCCTGAGCTCAAGCAATCCACCCACCTCAGCTTCCCAAAGTGCTGGGATTACAGGAGTGCACTACCACACCTGGCCCCAGAACTCTCTTATATGATGGTAGTGGGAGCTTTAAATGGGTAAAACTACATTGATACAAACTGTTTGTCCATATTTACAAAAGCTAAGCATGTGTCTACCTTGATGTATTCAGATAAGCACTTTCACTCTGAGGCATATATTCAAGATATATGAATGTATATGTGTTCATCAATAGAATGTTCAGGCCAGGCACGGTGGCTCACACCAGTAATCCCAGCACTTTGGGAGGCCAATGTGGGTGGATCACCTGAGGTTAGGAGTTTGAGACCAGCTTGGCCAACATGGTGAAACCTCATCTCTACTAAAACCACAAAACTTAGCCAGGCGTAGTGGCAGGCACCTGTAATCCCAGCTTCTCCAGAGGCTGAAGCAGGAGAATCTCTTGAACCCCGGAGGTGGAGGTCGCAGTGAGCCAACATCCTGCCATGGCACTCCAGCCTGGGTGACAAGAGTGAGACTCCCATCTCAAAAAAAAAAAAAAAAAATTCAGACAAGCCTTCTTCTGAATAGCCAAAAATTGGAAAACAACCCAAGTGTTCATCAACAGGTGAATGAATAAACAAACTGTGGTAGTTCATAAAATGGATTACATAGCAATGAAAATTAATGAACTACTGCCATGTGCAATGACATGAATGAATCTCAAAGATATTGTATCGGCCAAAAGAAGCCAGATGCAGGAGTGCATACTATATGTGGTTCCATTTGTGTGAAGTTCAAAAACAAACAAGGCGCAGTGGTGCATCCCTGTAATCCCAGCACTTTGGGAGGCTAGATGGGAGGATTGCTTGAGCCCAAGAGTTCAAGACCAGCCTGGACAACACACTGAGACCCCATCACTACAAAAATATTTTTAAAAAATCAGCCAGGTGTGGGCTGGGTGTGGTGACTCATGCCTGTAATCCCGGCACTTTGGGAGGCTGAGGCAGGCGGATCACCTGAGGTCAGGAGTTTAAGACCAGCCTGACCAATATGACGAAACCACGTCTCTACTAAAAATATAAAAATTAGCTGGGCATGGTGGCAGGCGCCTGTAATCCCAGCTACTAAGGAGGCTGAGGCAGGAGAATCACTTGAACCTGGGAGGCAGAGATTGCAGTGAGCCAAAATCGTGCCACTGCACTCCAGCCTGGGGGATAGAGCGAGACTCTGCCTCCAAAAAAAAAAAAAATTGTTTTCACCAATTTTTCCGTCAATGTCCTATTCCTATAGAAGGATCCAATTCAGTGTTACTCGTTATATTTAGTTTCCAGGTCTCTTCAGTATCTTCCAATCTGTGACTCTTTCTCCACCTTCTCTTGTTTTTAATGACCTTGATACTTTTTAAAAGAACTGGTTGGCTATTTTACAGAATGTCCCTCAGTTTGGGTTTGTCTAAGGCTTTTCTCGTGATTAGGTTGAAGTTACGAATTTTTTGGCTAGGATACAGCACAAGCAGTGTTATGCTTTCTTCAGTGCATCGGAGCAGGGGCTTTGTGATGTCACTAAGTCTTCTCACTGCTGGTGTTAATCTTGATCACTTAGCTAAACTGTGTCTGGGTTGAGTTTCTCTACTATAAAGTTGCTATGTTTCTCTTTGTAATTAATAATTTTATACTTTTTGTAAATTTGCATTTAAATTTTATTAACTTAAGAAATTGCACCGAATAAATATCTTGGAGGAGATTTTTTGAGATGACCAAAATATCCTATTTCTCCTCAAAATTCCACCTACTAATTTTAGCATCCATTGGTGGATCTTTCTTTTATGAATATTACTGTTTAATGGTGATTTTTCTATTTCCCTGTTTCTCTTTTTTTGAGACAGGGTCTTGCTGTGTTACCCAGGCTAGAGTGCAGTAATGCGATCTCAGTTCACTGTAGTCTCGACCTCGTGGACTTAAGTGATCCTCCCACCTCAGCTTCCTAAGTAGCTGGGACTACTGGCTTGTGCCACCATGCCTGGCTAATTTTTTGTAGAGATAGGGTTTCACTCTGTTGCCCAAGCTGGTCTCAAACTCCTGAGCTCAAGTGATCCTCCCATCTCAGCCTCCCAAAGTGCTGGGATTATAAGAGTGCACCATTGCATCCAGTCTCCTTCTACATTTATTAATTAAAACTCTTCTGGAAGGAAGATATGGTCATTTCTCCCCCATTTATTTATTTTTCAATTATTTATTTAAATCTGTGGTCTCTGGCCAGGCACAGTGGCTCATGCCTGTAGTCCCAGCACTTTGGGAGGTCGAGGCAGGAGGATTACTTGAGTTCAAGAGTTCAAGACCAGCCTGGGCAACATGACAAAACCCCATCTCTATTAAAAAATAAGAATAGGTAGTCGGCAAAGCTGAGTCCTGTCCTCTCGCCCTCCTCCCCGGACAGCATGAGCTTCAGCAATCGCTCCACCTTCTCCACCAACTACCGGTCCCTGGGCTCTGTCCAGGTGCCCAGCTATGGCGCCCAGCTGGTCAGCAGCATGGTCAGCATCTATGCAGGTGCTAGGGGCTCTGGTTCCTGGATCTCTGTGTCCCGCTCCACCAGCTTCCAGGGCAGCATAGGGTCCGGGGACCTGGCCGCGGGTTTGGCTGGGGGTCTGGCAGGAATGGGAGGCATCCAGAAAAAGAAGGAGACCATGCAAAGCCTGAACAACCACCTGGCCTCCTACCTAGACAGAGCCTGGAGACCGAGAACCAGAGGCTGGAGAGCAAAATCTGGGAGCACCTGGAGAAGAAGGGACCTCAGGTCAGAGACTTGGAGCCGCTACTTCAAGACCATCGAGGACCTGAGGGCTCAGATCTTCGCAAATACTGTGGACAATGCCCGCATCGTTCTGCAGATTGACAATGCCCGTCTTGCTGCTGATGACTTTAGAGTCAAGTATGAGACAGAGCTGGCCATGCGCCAGTCTGTGGAGAACAACATCCATGGGCTCTGCAAAGTCACTGATGACACCAATGTCACTCAGCTGCAGCTGGAGACAGAGATCGTGGCTCTCAAGGAGGAGCTGCTCTTCATGAAGAAGAACCACGAGGTGGAAGTAAAAGGCCTACAAGCCCAGATTGCCAGCTCTGGGCTGACCGTGGAGGTAGATGCCCCCAAATCTCAGGACCTCACCAAGATCATGGCAGATATCCAAGCCCAATATGACAAGCTGTCTCAGAAGAACCTAGAGGAGCTGGACAAGTACTGGTCTCAGCAGATTGAGGAGAGCACCACAGTGGTCACCATGTAGTCTGCCGAGGTTGGAGCTGCTGAGATGATGCTCACAGAGCTGAGACATACAGTCCAGTCCTTGGAGATTGAGCTGGACTCCATGAGAAATCTAAAGCCCAGCTTGGAGAACAGCCTGAGGGAGGTGGAGGCCCGCTACACCCTGCAGATAGAGCAGCTCAATGGGATCTTGCTGCACCTGGAGTCAGAGCTGGCACTGACTCGGGCAGAGGGACAGCCAGACCCAGGAGTACGAGGCCCTGCTGAACATCAAGGTCAAGCTGGAGGCTGAGTTTGCCACCTACTGCTGCCTGCTGGAAGATGGTGAGGACTTCAATCTTGATGCCCTGGACAGCGGCAACTCCATGCAAACCATCCAGAAAACCACCACCCGCCAGATAGTTGATGGCAAAGTGGTGTCTGAGACCAACGATGCCAAAATTCTGAAACATTAAGCCAGCAGAAGCAGGGTACCCTTTGGGGAGCAGGAGGCCAATAAAAAGTTCAGAGGTAAAATAATAATAATAAATTAAAAATCAACAAATAAACATGTGGTCTCCTGTATATTCATTCTGTATTTTGGGTTACAATCCAATAACATTACTATTTATTTTGTTCCTCAAATTGCTCTTGGTTTGCCCATTGAGAGCTCCTTCAAGTTGGCTCCTATGTTCCTTTGACAAGCCCCTATTCTTTTTGGAGCATTTCCTTTCTTTCTTTTATTTGTTTATTTTTATAACAAAAGATATTCTAGGCTTATCTTATATTTTCCCTGTTCTAACCCTATAATCACCATCCACTTTTCTAAGGAGCACTGGTTCCTTTTATTGGAAAGTGGTACTTAGAAACCAATATCTGGGTTCTGGCTATGCTCATTGCTACTGAGATGTCATTTCTTCTAGGTCCTCTCAGAGGACAAAGCTATAAAATATGTATGTGTACACTAACTCTCACACACATACATCTCTATCTATAAAAAAACCCACAAGTTCATACTGAGATATCTGATTTCAACCCAACACTAAAGGGTTCATTCTATCCCTCTATCTTTTCTTGTTTGTAACTTTTTTTTTCCTTTTGAGATGGAGTCTTGCTCTGTTGCCCAAGCTGGAGTACAGTGGCATGATCTCAGCTCATTGCAAGCTCCGCCTCCCAAGTTCAAGCGATCCTCCTGCCTCAGCCCCCCAGAGTTGGGATTACAGGCACACACCACCACGCCCGGCTAATTTTTGTATTTTTAGTAGAGGCAGGGTTTCACCATATTGGCCAGGCTGGTCTTGAACTCCTGACCTCAGGTGATCCACCCACCTCAGCCTCCCAAAGTGCTGGGATTACAGGCATGAGCCACTGTGCCCAGCCATTTGTAACTATTTTTTTTTTTACAGTAATAAATCTTGTTTTCATTAGCTATATTTACTTATTTGTTCAATCCTAGTATACATATACACTACTTGCAGAATTGCTAACCCATACCCCAGTGAGAAACAAATTTGCTAACTAGAGTACAGTATTTATATGCAGTTCTTTTTGTCTGTAGCCTTACAGAATCCCATTCAAATTATATATTCCACAGTTAAACTTAAGTTAGGTCTTTTCCATCCCTTTGGTATGGTCTGTTATTCATTTGGAATAAAGTTAGGTTGATTTGCTAGTGTTTGTATTCCAGCTTGGGTTTCCCCAACGTTCTGGTTGGTTTTTTTTATTTGTTTTTTTTGTTTTGTTTTGTTTTTGAGACGGAGTCTCGCTCTGTCGCCCAGGCTGGAGTGCAGTGGCCGGATCTCAGCTCACTGCAAGCTCCGCCTCCCGGGTTTATGCCATTCTCCTGCTTCAGCCTCCTGAGTAGCTGGGACTACAGGCGCCCGCCACCTCGCCAGGCTAGTTTTTTGTATTTTTTAGTAGAGACGGGGTTTCACCGTGTTAGCCAGGATGGTCTCGATCTCCTGACCTCATGATCCGCCCGTCTCGGCCTCCCAAAGTGCTGGGATTACAGGCTTCAGCCACTGCGCCCACCCCTGGTTGGTTTTAATTGTTTCTTTATCTGGGGAGTATGTGAAACATTACTATTGTTCCTGGAGTCAAGGCTAACCAAAAAGGTATACTCAATAAAGTGTCGCTTCCATACCTTCCTTCTTGTCACCCCATTCAACATACCCCCTGTAGGTAGCCAAACTCTTTAATTTCTGGTTTACCTTTTCTAGATTTCTTTTGCAAAAATGAGCAGAAATGTGTATTTTCCTATAACCTCTTCTTTCTTACACGACCAGTAGCATGCCATGGATACTTTTTTGCACTTTGCTTTCTTTCCCCCTTAACTGTATGTATGGAAATCACCCCATATCAACTCATAGAGATCTCATCCATTTTTTCAGCTATATGGTACTCCATTGCTGGAGATGTCATAGTTTATTCAACCACTCTTCTATCTATGGACATTTAAGTTTTTTTCCAATATTTTGTAATTATAAATAATGCTGCAACGAATAGCCTTATAAATATGCATTTTCTTTCTTTTCTTCTGAGACAGGGTCTCATTTTGTCACCCAGGCTGGAGTGCAGTGGCGTGATGATAGCTCACTGCACACTTGACCTCCCAAGCAATTCTCCTGCCTCAGCCTCCCAAAGTGCTGGGATTACAGGTGTGACCCACCACACCCGGCCTCATGTTTTTTATCTTCAGGTAGATTCCAAGGGGAGGGATTACTGAGTCAAAAGGTAAATCCGTTTGTAGCTTTCTTAGCTACTGCCAAATTCTCCTCCACAAGGGCTGCACCAGTTTGCATTCTCACCAGCAATGTGGGAAAATGTCTGTTTCCCCACAGCCTATGTGTTATGCAAATGCATGTGTTGTCATGCATTTTAGTCTTTGTCAATCTTATGGGTGAGAAATGGTATCTCAGTGTTGTTTTAATTTGCATTTCTCTAATTATGAGTGTGATTTTTTTCAAATGTATGGAGGCCCTTTTTATATCTTTTTGTGAATTATCTATTAATATCTTTCTCCCATTTTTCTATCCAGTTTTTAGTTCTTTGTTCCTCACATTTCTTAAAATAATCTTTTAATTTTAGAACAGTTTTAGAATTATGGAAAAATTGTGAACACAATAGAAAGATTCCTATATCTCCACATCCAGTTCCCCATATTATTAACAATTTTACATTGACATGGTATATTTGTCACAATTAATGAACCACTGTTGATACATTATTATTAACTAAAAGACTGTATTTCTTTCAGGTTGCCTTGGTTTTTACCTAATGTCCTTTTTTGTTTGTTTTTTGGGGTTTTTTTGTTTTTGTTTTTGAGACGGAGTCTCACCCAGGCTGGAGTGCAGTGGCACAGTCTTGGCTCACTGCAACCTCTACCTCCCGGGTTCAAGTGATTCTCCTGCCTCAGCCTCCTGAGTAGCTGGGACTACAGGCATGCGCCACCATGCCTGGCTAATTTTTGTATTTTTAGTAGAGATGGGGTTTTGCCATGTTGGCCAGGCTGGTCTCTAACTCCTGACCTGAGGTGATCCGCCCTCCTCAGCCTCCCAAAATGCTGGGATTATAGGCATGAACAACTGCGCCTGGCTACCTAAAGTTCTTTTTTGGTTCCAGGATACCACCTTTAGTTGTCATGTCTCCTTAGGCTCATCTTGGTTATGATAGTTTATATTAGACTGTTCTCACACTGTTATGAAGAAATACCCAAGACTGAATAATTTATAAAGGAAACAGGTTTAGTTGACTCACAGTTCTGCATTGCTGGGAAGGCCTCAGAAACTTATATAACATGGTAGAAGGCAAAGAGAAGCAGGCACCTTCTTGACAGAGTGGCAGGATGGAGTGAGTGCAAGTAGGGGAAATGCCAGACGCTTATAAAACCATCAGATCTCATGAGAACTCACTCACTATCACGAGAATAGCATGAGCGAAACCGCCCCCATGATCCAATTACCTCCACCTGGTCCCACCTTTGACACGTGGGAATTATGGGAATTACAATTCGAGATGAGATTCGGGTGGGGACACAAAACCAAACCATATCACAGTTTCTCAGACTTTCCCTGTTCTTGATGATGCTGACAGTTTTGAGGAGTACTGTTAAAGTATTTTACAGAATGACCTTCAGCTGAGATTTGTCTGATGTTTTTATTATAATTAGACTGGGGTAATGAGCTCCTGCAAGGAAGACCACAGAGGTAAAGCATCATTCTCATCACATCTCTGGGGTGCATAATATCAGCATGAATTATCACTGTTGATGTTAACCTTCACCACCTAGCTTGAGGTAGTGTTTGTCAGGTTTCTTCACTATAAAGTTATTCCTTTCCCCCACCTCTCTTTCCATACTCTACTTTTCAAAAGAAAGTCACTATGTGCAGCCCACATCTAAGGAGTGGGGTGTTATGCTCCACTTCCTTAAGGGAGGATTATCTACATAAATAATTTGAAATTGTTCTGCACTAGATATTCATCTATTCTCCCACATTTATTTATTTAACCATCTATTTATATAAGTATGGACTTATGGATATTTTATACTTTGAGTTCTAATCCAATACTACTTTACTTTTTTTTTTTTTTTTTTTTATTGTTCCAGCTTTGGCCATTGGGAACTCTTTCAGTTGGTTCCTGTGTTCCTTTGACATACCCTGATCTCATGTGTGCATGTGAGTGTGTGTGTGTTTGAGCACTTCCTTATTTACTGGCATTAGAAGATGCTTCAGGCTCATCTTGCATATTTCCTGAAAATCAGCCATTTCTCCAAGTATCCCTGGTTCCTTTTACTGGAGAATGGTATTAGAAATCAAGTTTTGGCTGCTAGATATAATTGTTCCTACTGGGGTGTCATTGCTTGTACACTCTCTCAGCTAATAGACAAGGAGATAGATGTAGGTATACTAATCCATGCATATCCACATATCTATGTATATTTCTATATGTAATTATTTGTATCTCTATTAAGCTAAACACAAATTTATACTGATGTGTCCAATGTGAATCCATTATCCAATGGATAATTCTAGCTTCCTCCCCTTGTTTCACTATAACTCCTACTCCAACAACGAGAATCCTGGCCACTCATTTACCCAATTCTTCAAATATATATATATATACACACACATACACACACACACACACACACACACACACAGTGATATCACAATGGCTAACCTGTACCCCATGGGAAACAACTTCACAGACTAGAGGATAGTGCTTGTGTATATCTTCTTGTGTCTTTAGTTTTGCAGATTCCATTCATTTCCAAAGCTACTTATGAGGTAGGAGATCAACAGGACTTCTTTTCACAACCCTCCTTATCTAAACAGGATTTACAAAGAAGGCAGCCCAAACCAATTAGGACCAAGATGGCCACAAAAGCAGCCTCTAGTTACCCTCACTGCTTATTTGCATTGGCATGTCACTTCCACCAGTGCCATGACCGTTTGCAAATGCTGCCATGGCAACGATCCAGAAGTTACCTTATATGATTCTGGGGATGCCCCACCCCTTTTCCAGAAAGTTTGTGAATAACCCACCCCTTATTTCGCATATAATTGAGTGTGGGTATAAATAGAGCTAGCCAGCCATCCAGGAGTGCTACTCTAGGCCACTCTGCCTATAAGATAGCCCTGTTCTGTCTGTGGAGCAGCCATTTTGCTGTACATCATTGCTCGAATAAACTTGCTTTCTTCACTGTTGGCTCCCTCCTGAAATCTTTCCTGAGTGAAGCTAAGAACCCTCCCAGACTGAGCCCCGGTTTTGGGATCTGCCTGAATTACTTAGGTCAGCACCTTTCTCCCACCCTGCATTCAGTGAGGTGGTTGCATACATTTATAATACAGTAGCATTGTTTCATCACATTCTGCTTTCCACCCCGAAATCCCCTGACCTCCTAAATGATTTTAGAAACTTTGCACATGTTAAGATTCATCCTGGCTGGGCACGGTGGCTCAAGCCTGTAATCCCAGCACTTTGGGAGGCCGAGACGGGCGGATCACAAGGTCAGGAGATCGAGACCATCCTGGCTAACACAATGAAACCCCGTCTCCACTAAAAATACAAAAAAATTAGCCGGGCATGGTGGCGGCGCCTGTAGTCCCAGCTACTCGGGAGGCTGAGGCAGGAGAATGGCGGGAACCCGGGAGGCGGAGCTTGCAGTGAGCCGAGATCGCGCCACTGCACTCCAGCCTGGGCGACAGAGCGAGACTCCGCCTCAAAAAAAAAAAAAAAAAAGATTCATCCTTTGTGCTGTAAAGTTCTATAGGTTTTGACAAATGCATAGTGTTGTGAATTCACTATTGGAGTATTATATATAGTTGCTGTATATACCTTCATCATCCTAAAAAATCCCCTCTGCTTTACCTAGTCATCTCTCCCTCCTTCTTCTGGAGCCCCTGGCAACAACTGACCTTTTTACTGTCTCTATAATTTTGCCTTTTTTTTTTTTTTTTTTTTTTTTGAGATGGAGTCTCGTTCTATTGCCCGGGCTGGAGTGTAGTGGCATGATCTCGGCTCACTGCAAACTCCGCCTCCTGGGCTCATGCCATTCTCCTGCCTCAGCCTCCTGAGTAGCTGGGACTACAGGCACCTGCCACCGCACCTGGCTAATTTTTTGTGTTTTTAGTAGAGACGGAGTTTCACCATGTTAGCCAGGATGGTCTTGATCTCCTGACCTCATGATCTGCCCGCCTTGGCCTCCCAAAGTGCTGGGATTACAGGTGTGAGCCACTGCGCCCGGCCTATAATTTTGCCTTTTACTGAATGTCGCATAGTTGGAAGCATACAGGATATAGCCTTTTCAGACTGACATCTTTTACTTAGTAATATGCATTTAAGATTCATCTATGTCTTTCCACGAGAACTGCAGAACTTAGCCAGGCGCAGTGGCTCATGCTTATAATCCCAGCACTTTGCGAGGCTGAGGCAGGCGGATCACCTGAGGTCAGGAGTTCAAACCAGCCTGACCGATATGGTGAAACCCCATCTCTACTAAACTACAAAAATTAGCTGAGCATGGTGGCAGACACCTGTAATCCCAGCTACTAGGGAGGCTGAGGCAAGAGAATCGCTTGAACCCTGGAGGTGGAGGTTGCAGTGAGCCAAGATCATGCCATTGCACTCCAGCCTGGGCAACAGAGCAAGACTCGTCTGAAAAGAAAAGAAAAAAGGGATGGGGAGGGGAGGGGAGGGGAGGGGAGGGGAGGGGAGGGGAGGGGAGGGGAGGTAGACAGAACTCTTGGCATATAACAATCCATCTAAACCCCTGCACTAAGAGATTTGACCATAAGAACAGATCCCTAGAATGACCCCAGACCTTGTTAAAATACCTCAGAAAGCTCAAGTTGCCTGGAGAAATTACTGTCTATTCTAGCCAATATCTCATGATAAGCCTCTGACCTCCCTTTCTTAAAGCATGTACTAGAAACAGCTTACAATTGCGAATATGTATCTCTTATAACTCAGAAGAGTTTTTCTCAAGGACCTGAAAGCCATTCCTTTGAAATGTAATCATCAGGAACATTTCATGATGTTAGGGCCTCTGTGTCCCACTCTCTGAGGGAGGATAGAACAAACAGAGCTGGCCTAATTGCACTGACCAAGCCTTTGTAATTTTTCACTTCTCTGATTCTACAGAGACCCGCTCTCCTGGCTCCCTCATTCTCCCTTTAAAACATCCAAATCATCTCTGCACAAATTGGAATGGAGCTCAGTTCTTTCCCCTGCTGTCAGTAGTTACTGAATAAAATCTGTTTTCATTGCTCTAACTAATGTCTGGCTGTGTTTATCATCAACAGTAGTGCGTTTCTTTTTATTGCTGAAGAATATTCCATTTTATGGATGTACCGTAGTTTGTTTACCCATTCACCAATCAAAGGACATCTTGGTTGCTTCCAGTGTTTAGCTGTTATGAATAAAGCTACTATAAACATTCATGTGCGGGCTTTTGTGTGGAGGTAAATTTCAGATCAGTTGAATAATCACCTAGAAATGCGATTGCTGGCTGGAAGGTATGGTAAAGCTATATATATGGTAAGCTTATAAGAAACTGCCAAACCTGTATTCCAAAGTGACCGTACCATTTTGCATTCCCACTAACAGTGAGTCCAGTTGCTTCATATCCTTACCAGCATTTGGTGGTGTCAGTTTTTTGGATTTTAGCTATTAGAGTAAGTGTGTAGTGATTGCTCATTGTTGTTTTAATTTGCAATTCCCTAAAAACAAATGAGGTTGGCTGGGCACGGTGGCTCATACCTGTAATCCCAGCACTTTGGAAGGCCGAGGTGGGTGGATCACCCGGGGTCAGGAGTTCATAACCAGCCTGACCAAGATGGTGAAACCCTATCTCTACTAAAAATACAAAAATTAGATGGGCATGGTGGCATGTGCCTGAGACAGGAGAATTGCCTGAACCCAGGAGGCAGAGCTTTGAGCCGAGATTGCACCACTGCACTCCAGCCGGGGGAACAGAGCGCAGAGCGAGACTCTATTTCAAAAAAAAAAAAAAAAAAAATGAGGTTAAGTATTATTTTGTGCCTATTTGCTATCTGTATTCTTCTTTGGTGAGCTATCTGTTAAGATCTTTGTAACATTATTAAATGGGTTGTTTGTTTTCTTACTGTTGAATTTTAAGAGTTATTTGTATATTTTTTGATATAAGTCCTTTACCAGAAATGTAATTTGCAATTATTGCTTCTCAGTCTGTGGCTGCTTTTTTTATTCTCTTAGCAGTGTCTTTGGTATAGCAGTAAGTGTTACTTTTAATAAAGTCCAACTTGGGCTGAGTGCAGTGGCTCACGCCTGTAATCCCAGCACTTTGGGAGGCCAAGGCCAGCAGATCACAAGGTCAACAGATAGAGAACAACCTGGCCAACATGGTGAAACCCCGTCTCTACTAAAAATACAAAAATTAGCTGGACGTGATGGTGCATGCCTGTAGTCCCAGCTACTCAGGAGGCTAAGGCAGGAGAATTGCTTGATCTCAGGAGGCAGAGGTTGCAGTGAGCCAAGATCCTGCCACTTCACTCCAGCCTGGCAACAGAGCGAGACTCCATCTCAATAAATAGATAAATAAGTAAATAAATAAATAAATAAAAGAAATAAAGTCCAACTTTTTCTTTCATGAATCATGCTTTTAATGTTGTATCTAAAAACTCATCGCCAAACCCAAGCTCACACTGATGTTCTCTTATATTTTCCTCTACGCATTTTATAGTTTTATGTTTTGCATTTAGGTCTATGATTTTTATTTCTTTTTTTTTTGAGATAGGGTCTCACTCTGTTGCCCAGGCTGGAGTGCAGTGGTGCGATCTCAGCTTACTGCAACATCTGCCTTCCAGATTCCAGCAAGCCTCCCACCTCAGCCTCCTGAATAGCTGGGACCAGAGGCGCATGCATTTTTGTATTTTTAGCAGAGGTGGGGTTTCACCATATTGGCCAGGCTGGTCTTGAACTCCTGGACTCAAGCAATCTACCTCCCTGAGCCTTCCCAAAATGCTGGGATTATGGGCATGAGCCACTGTGCCAGGCCCTATGATTCATTTTGAGTTAATTTTTTGGAAGGTGTAAGGTCTGTGTGTAGTTTTTTTTTTTTTTTTTTTTTGCAGAAAAAGTACAAAAGTACAACTTTTCTTTTTCTTTTTTTTTTTGAGACGGAGTCTCGCTCTGCCACCCAGGCTGGAGTGCAGTGGTGCGATTTTGGCTCACTGTAAGCTCAGCCTCCCGGGTTTATGCTATTCTCCTGCCTCAGCCTCCCAAATAACTGGGACTACAGGTGCCCCCCACTGCGCCCGGGTAATTTTTTGTATTTTTTAATAGAGATGGGGTTTCACCGTGTTAGCCAGGATGGTCTCCATCTCCTGACCTTGTGATCCGCCAGCCTCGGCCTCCCAAAGTGCTGGGATTACAGGCGTGAGACACCGTGCCTGGCCAGTCGACTATATTTTTTTCTAATATTTTTAGAAATCAGAGGAGCTCATTTTGTTTCCCAGGCTGGTCTTGAACTCCTGGCCTCAAGCAATCCTCCTGCTTCGACCTCCCAAGGTGCTGGGATTACAGGAGTGAGCCACCATGCCCAACTTTGACTATATTTTTGTAGATGTTTCTGGGTTCTCTCTTCTTTCCCATTGACCTATTCATTCCTTTGTCAATACCACACTGTCTTGATTATTATAACTTTATAGCAAGCCTTGAAATCAGCTAGTGTAAGTTCTCTGACTTTGCTCTTCTTCAGTATTGTGCTAGCTACTCTAGGGTTTTTGCCTTTCCATGGAAGTTTTAGAATCGGTTTGTTAATGTCTACAAAATACTTTGCTGGGATTTTATTAGGATTGTGTTGAACCAATAGAACCAATAGATCAAATTGGGAAGAACTGACATCTTAACAGTATTAAGTCTTTACAACCTATGAACACAGAATATCTCCCCATTTATCTAGATCTTCTTTGATTTCTTTCATTAGGGTGTTTTCCATATACAGATCTTATACACATTTTGTAAGGCTTATTCCTAAGTATTTCTTTTTATAGGTGATGTTATACATTATATATATGCCAGGAACAGTGGCTCACATCTGTAATCCCAGCACTTTGGGAGGCCGAGGCATGCAGATCACTTGAGGTCAGGAGTTCAAGATCATCCTGGCCAACATGGTGAAACCCCGTCTCTACCAAAAATACAAAACTAGCCAGGTGTGGTGGCAGATGCCTGTAATCCCAGCTATGAGAGAGGCTGAGGCAGGAGAATCGCTTGAACCTGGAGGGTAGAGGCTGCAGTAAGCTGAGATTGCACCCCTGAACTCCAGCCTGGGCAACAGAGTGAGACTCTGTCTCAAATAAATAAATAAATAAATAAATAACATGTATATATATATACACACATATATACTCTAATTATACACTACTAGCATATAAGAATGCAACTCGCCCGGCATAGTGGCTCACACCTGTAATCCCAGCACTTTGGTGAGAGGTGAAGCCGGCTGGGCTTCTGGGTCGGGTGGGGACTTGGAGAACTTTTCTGTCTACCTAAACGATTGTAAACACACCAATCAGTGCTCTGTGTCTAGCTAAAGGTTTGTAAATGCACCAATCAGCACTCTGTAAAAACGGACCAATCAGCATTCTGTAAAATGGGCCAATCAGCACTCTGTACAATGGACCAATCAGCAGGACGGGGGCAGGGAATAAGGGAATAAAAGCTGGCCACCCCCCAGCCAGCAGCGGCAAGTGATTCGGGTGTCTTCCACAGTGGCGAAGCTTTATTCTTTTGGTCTTTGGGATAAATCTTGCTGCTGCTCAGTGTTTGGGTGCGCACTACCTTTGTGAGCTGTAACACTCACTGCGAAGGTCTGCGGCTTCACTCCTTAAGTCAGCGAGACCAGGAACCCACCAGAAGGAAAAAATTCTGGACACATCTGAAGGAACAAACTCGGGGGACACCATCTTTTAAGAGCTGTAACACTCACTACGAGAGTCTGAGGCTTCATTCTTGAAGTCAGCGAGACCAAGAACCCACCGGAAGGAACCAATTCCGCACACATTGGGAGGCTGAGGCGGATGGATCATGGGGTCGAGAGTTCAAAACCAGCCTGGCCAACAGGGTGAAACCCTGTCTTTACTAAAAATAACGAAAAATAGCCGGGCATTGTGTGGGGCACCCATAATCCCAGCTACTCGGGAGGGTGAGGCAGAAGAGTCACTTGAACCCGGGAGGCGGAGGTTGCAAGGAGCTGAGATCCCACCACTGCACTCCAGGCTGGGCGGCAGAGCAAGACTTCATCTTAAAAAAGAAAAAAGAATGCAGTCCTGGCACGGTGGCTCATGCCTGTAATCCTAGCACTTTGGGAGCCTGAGGCGTGTGGATGCCAAGGTCAGGAGACGGAGACCATCCTGGCCAACATGGTGAAACCCCGTCTGTACTAAAAATACAAAAAAATTAGCTGGGTGTGGTGGCGGGCACCTGTAATCCAAGCTACTCGGGAGGCTGAGGCAGGAGAAAGGCGTGAACCTGGGAGGCGGAGCTTGCAATGAGCCGAGATCTTGCCACTGCCCTCCAGCCTGGGCGGCAGAGCGAGACTCGGTCTCAAAAAAAAAAAAAAAAAAGATTTTAACTGACTTTCATATATTAACCTTGCATTCTATGAGCTTTCTATACTGGCTTCCAGCTAGTTGGACTGAGGAAGAGAAAAAAGGGACAAAGATCATATGCCAGATGTGTTTTAAGCAACATTGTCAGAAGCTGCCACTAGTGTATATTCTGGCACTGGAAAGTGTAGTCTATATTATAGTAGCCATGTGCCCAGCTATTACTATGGAAAAGGGGAAACAGTTTCTGCCACAAGGAGTTAATACCACCTAGTTCTTTAGTGGACATCAATGGGTCTCTGCTTCCTGCTCTACATACATACTGCAGAGCATATTTTTGTACTTTCTCGTGTTTTATTCCCCAACACATCCTGCTCTTTCCCACCTTTGTTGTAGTTCATGGTTTGGCAAACTGTGACCCACAGCTCAAACTTAGCCTGCCACCTGTTTTTGGAATACAGCCACACTCATTCATTTAGAATTTGCTATTAATGTTGTCAAAGTCGAACTAAAAATGCAGAAACAAATATCTGAAATTAAACTGTCTTAGTGATGAAGGAAGAACTGCAATTTGGGGCATACACACAGCCTGGGTAGTCTTTGGTATGGCCAAAGAACAGAGAAGAGGTTGGAGGTTTTTTGTTAAGGAGAAACGTATTGCTCTTTGAGAAAGTGCACTGGCACCAGTAAGGTTCTGGGGAACTGCTGGCAAGCTCTGGTTGGTGAGCAACAGTGGTGGGCAAAGTTAGTCCTAGAGTTAGGACAGGTTCCGTAGTTACAGATAAAATTGTTATGAAGTTACAGCAGGCATTTTCAGCAACGGGACTTGCAGAGAATTACATTTTTGGAACAATGTTGTGTGTCCAGAATGCTTCCCTGCCGCCACCACGCTGCCACAGACACTGCCTGGCCTGCAAAGCTCGAAACACTATCTCTGGTCACTTACACAAAGGGTTTGCCAAGCCTTGAGCCTAGCTGCTCCCCACGGCCCTTCTAACTCCCATCGTTCACACAGATTAACAGGATTAATTTTATTTCAAAAGTCTGAGGAGAAAGCCTGGATGTCCACACTCGGGAATGGTCAAGTAAACTATGATGCAGCTATATAAAGCCGCCATTTAAAAAGTTGTTAAGAAAAACATTGACTAAAATGTCAAATTCTTCATACTATTTGGTGATTTCAATTTAGGATGTTAATAAACAACAGCCCCTTTCCCTTTCACAATGTGGAATGAACTGAGAAACAGACAGGCAGACAGATGGAGAGGAGGGTGATTAGAAAAGTGGTTTTAGACACCCACCTCATGAGTCTTACTAATTCAGCACTCCCAGATTAGAGAACATGTCCGGTCTACCAGATGTCGGAGGGCAGAAAGCAATCTCCACCCAAGTGAATGGTCTATGTGTGGTTCCTTCACATATGCCCCCTCCATAAGATGCTCCCTCCTCCTCTCTTAGGAAGAAACTGCAAGAAGGCTCAGCCTGCAATGTTTCTGGGGGAAACCTGCACTAGAACCTCATAAAGCAGCCTGTACAGCCTGAGCTCGCATTCGTAACAAAGTAAGTATTTGTGGATAGAAAAAAGATGAAGGATACATACACCTATATCAACAGTGGTTATTTCTGGATGGTGGGAATTCCAGGAGATTTTTGTTTTGATTTCTTTGTTTACCAGTATTTTACTCAAGTTGCTGTAAGGAATTGATGCTGCTTCTGTCAAGGGGTGGGAGAAGTTATTTAAAAAAAAAAAAAAAACCCCAACCAACCTTCAAAACCAACTGTCACAGCCTCCTGGAGGCCTTCGTGGATTTCTCCTCTCACTCACTGTATTAGTCTGTTTTCACAGTGCTGGTAAAGACATACCTGAGACTGGGCAATTTACAAAAGAAAGAGTTTTATTGGACTTATAGTTCCACATGGCTGGGGAGGCCTCATAATCATGGTGGAAGGTGAAAGGCAGGTTTCACATGGCGGCAGACGAGAAAGAATGAGAGCCAAGCAAAACAGCTTTCCCCTTGCCATCAGATTTCGTGAGACTTACTACCATGAGAACAGTATGGGGGAAACTGCCCTCATGATTCAATTATCTCCCACCAGGTGCCTCCACAACATGTGGGAATTACGGGAGTACAATTCAAGATGAGATTTGGGTGGGGACACAGAGCCAAACCACATCACTCCCTTTTCCTTTGTCTCTTCTGTCTCACTCTCAATTTCCCTTCCTGCTGTTTTTTCTGTCTCCATGGCTGACTGAGAAATCCTCTTTTGGCTGGAAGACAGTTAGTAATAGGAAGAAGTGGGGTTTTAAGAGCAGAGCCCCTGCATTCAACTTCTGGCCTCACTGCTTGGCCCCCTGCTGTTAAATGCAATGGTACTTACCCTCCCTGCCACCTAGCACCTGGTACAGTGCCTGGCACAGTGTAGACGCTTGAGCAAGTGACTGAACTGAGAGATCTGGTGAGGAGCAAGGAATACAAGAAAGCTATGGCTGTGACAGTGTTTTGTAGACTTTGGGAATAAAGGTTCATTTCTATCATCTCCCACTCCTACAGTGAGGGGCAGGGCTGGCTCACTCCCAGAGCCTCCAGCGGGTAGGTATCCTGCAGGTGTCTGAAGGTGGATTTGGCTAACAAACCACCATCCTCATTTATACTGGCCCATGGTCAGGGCTTCAGGTGTTGCCTGAAGAGAAGCCCCCCCAGATGCAGCCCCTTGCTCCAGAAGTCAATCTGCTTGGCCCTGTGGGGGAACCAGGCTGCTCCCTCTGGGCCCCACTTCTTCCTCCTGGGTCTCAGCAGAGGCTTCTGTCCAGGTCTCGGCAGAGGCTTCTGCCCATGGCCTGGTGCTGTGTGTGTGACACCGCAGCCCACCTCAGCAGGATGCCAAAAGAATTCTTTAACCCCCCCCGGAGAACTGAAAAAGGAACATTTGCTGAGCACTGTCAGATGCCTTCCCCTAAGGGACAAGGGGTTTCTCCATTTGCCCTACAAAGAAACCCAAGCTCATGGAGGTTGTGTGATTTTGTGAAGATCACACAGGCAGAGCCAGAGCTCAAAATGGGGTCTCTCAGCTCCCAGCTCAGGGCTATTTATAAGACTGAGCCGCTTCTCTCTGGGATGGAGAAAGATGTTTGTACTTGACATGAGCAAGGTGGGACTCTCGTTCCATCACACCTTTTGGCAGTGAATGAGGCAGGCAAGTTGCTCGGGGAGGGTGGCAGTCTCCCCAGACTGGGAGGGAAGTCAAGAGTCAGAGAGGTGAGTGTGTCCTCAAGTGTTTACCAAAGAGCCAGCCATTCACTAGGCACAGGGGGAGCTAGAGGCAAGCTCATTAGAAATGTGGTTAAGAGCAACTGCTTTGTGAGAAAGAGCTGGGCAAGCCTGCTATGAATGGTAGCTGTTAGTTGATATTTTTATTACTGTTATGCCCAGTAGGGCAGACATTAACTGACCAATAATTACCACAGTGCAGTGTGTGCTATGGCTGAGGGAAGAATCATAGAGATGGTGATGGCTAATTTGATGTGTCAACTTGACTAGGCTAAGAGATGCCCAGATTGCTGGTAAAACATTATTTCTGGGTGTGTCTGTTTCCAGAAGAGATCAGCATTTAAAGCAGTAGACTGAGTAAAGAAATCTGCCCTCACCAGTGCAGGTAAGTATCATTCAATCTGCTGAGGGCCTAATAGAACCAAAAGGTGGAGGAAGGGCAAATTTGCTGCCTGTGCTTGTGCTGGGATACACACCTTCCCTTGTCCTCTAATGTCAGAGCTCCTGGTACCGGAACTTACTCCACTGACTTTCCTGGACCCCCAGCTTGCAGATGGCAGATTACGGAACTTCTCAGCGTTCATAATTGTGGAGCTAATCCCTCACAATAAATCTCTTCCTGTATATCTACGTAAACTCTATTGGTTCTGTTTCTCTTGGAACCTTGACTAATACAGGAACACAGAAGAGGGAAGGGGGAGAGGGGACTCATGAACCAAGCCTTGAGGAGGAACTGCTTTCTCCAGGCAGAGGAGTGGATAGGAGTCCCGCCACACATGCTTGCATCTGCACATTCTCAGGCTCCTGTCATTGGGTGGGTGCATCTGCACATCCTCAGGCTCCTGTCATTGGGTGGGTGGGACAAATGTGTCCTGTGACATCTGCCTGGGCTCGTGCTCAGCTCAGACTGCTCAGAGGAGTTACTTCCCAGAGTTCTTGGGAGAATTCCTAGACTGAAGGCACTGTCTCCTTCCAACAGAGATGAGCCCATTCCAAACACTTAGGGCTTGGGCCTCAAGATGATCTCAAGAGCCTTCTCTTTATCTTTATCTTCCTTCCTCCTGCTCCTTTTCTTCCTTCTGAAAGGGGCCCAAGAAGCCCATAGACAGTTGTTTTTGGATAAACATAGAAATTGACCATTCTGCTGTTAAAACTTGCAACTTACATTTGTTTTATCTGAGTTCCTTCCTCAGGAAAGGACCTTCAGGCCTCTCACAAAAAGTATCAAAGAACTGAAACCAGGTGACTGCACTAGGTGCCTGACCCCTCATTCACCGTGATTGCTTCCTTGCCCCTCCCAAGTTCCTGTTTTCTTACATAAGGTTACATTTCTTGCCTACTATACCAACCCCTGGTTTTAGTCAGTCAGGAAAATAGATTTCAGACTGAGCTTCCATCTCCTCAGCTCTAGCACCTGATTAAAGGCTTCTTCCTTGGCAATACTTGTCTCAGTAATTGGCTTTCTGTGCAGCAAGCAGCAGGACCTAGACGAAACCGCTGGTGTTTTGGTAACACTTCCTTCTTCCCTCTCCCCTCCTCTTTTCTTGCTTCTTCCCCTCTTCCCTCTCTTCCTCCTTCCCTCTCTCCCTTCCCCCTTCCTCTCTCCCTTCCTCCTTCCTCTCTCCCTCTCTCTCCTTCCCTCCCTCCCTTCCTGTATTTGTCATAAAGGTCAACAACCCCCACTTATTTATTGCCAGAGACTGCTGAACCCTCCTAAAGAAGAGAACTATATTGGTAGATCGGACAACTCTAGAAAGGGATCACCAGGCCCAAGGGAAATCACAACCGGAGATTCCATAACATTTATAGCAAGGAGTGTCCTGGTGTTCAGTCCCTAAGTGCTTTCATTCTGGGTTTAAACAAAGATATGGAATTCACAGTCCTGACATTTCTGAAAACAGTGCTGCCTCTCTGATGCCATGGAACATGGATCCAGTGATGTACTGCATCCTTGGAAACTTTTATTATGGAAATTTTCATATATACCCAGTTAGACACAATAATATAGCGAATCACCCAGCTTCCACTGTTACCAACATTAGCCAATCTTGCTTCGTCTCTCCCTCTTCCACATTTTTCTGCTACTCAAGTGCTTCAAAACAAATCCTAGACACTAGTAATCACTTCAGCCTGCATTGCCAATTTATGACATTGTTTGTTTGTTTTGAGACAAAGTCTCACTCTTAACTCCCAGGCTGGAGTGCAGTGACACAATCTCAGCTCACTGCAACCTCTGCCTGCCGGGTTCAAGTGATTCTCGTGCCTCAGCCTCCCCAGTAGCTGGGACCATAGGCGTGCTCCACCACACCTGGCTAATTTTTGTATTTTTAGTAGAGATGGAGTTTCACCATGTTGGCCAGGCTGGTCTTGAACTCCTGACCTCAAGTGATCCGCCCACCTTGGCCTCTCAAAAGTGATGGGATTATAGGCATGAGCCACCACGCCCAGTCTGTTTTTTACATACCACCATGCCATTTTCATACCTAACAAAAATAATTCCTCAAATAACTCAATGCCCTATATTCAAAGTGTACAGACTGTGTCAAAGATGTCTATTTGCAATTTGTTTGAAAGATGAGTATTCACAAAATTTCCCGAATTTCCCCCTCCCTCCTGTCCCTGGCCCATCTCAGCCCCAGGCAGGACAGCGGACTGTCTGCCCCTTGTCTCTGTTTTAGAGTAGGCTGGGCCCCACTTGAGTCAGGCCTCCTATAGTGCAGCTCTTTTCTGAGTGTTCCTGCTCAGACATCTACAGGGATTCTCCAGGATTTCTCTCAACAACAAAGCTCCCAAACTTCATTCATTCACATACCACTTCCAGAACTTTTGCCACATCTATAACCACGTGTATTATTTATTACATATTTTAATATTTAAGGGTTTTTGTTTGTTTGTTTGTTTTGAGACAGAGTCTCACTCTGTCACCCAGGCTGGAGGGCAGCAGTGTGATCTCAGCTTGCTGCAACCTCCACCTCCCAGGTTCAAGCGATTCTCCTGCCTTAGCCTCCCAAGTGGCTGGGATTACAAGCATGCACTACCATATCCAGCTAATCTTTGTATTTTTAGTAGAGACAGGGTTTCACCATGTTGGCCAGGCTAGTCTCAAACTCCTGACCTCAGGTAATCCACCCACCTCGGCCTCCCAAAGTGCTGGGATTACAGGCGTGAGCCACCGCACCCGGGAATATTTAAGGTTTTAATATTACATTATAACTTTTAAACTCACATCTTTACTTAAAATAATTTCTTTTCTTTTTTAATAATTACAATTTTATCTTCAACTTTTATTTTAAGTTCAGTGGTACATGTGCAGGATGTGCAAGTTAAGTGTGTACCATGGTGGTTTGCTGCACAGATCATCCCATCACCTAGGTATTAAGCCCAGCATCCATTAGCTGTTCTTCCTGATGCTCTCCCTCCCCCTGCCAACAGGGAAAATAATTTATTTTTAAAGGAAAACTTTATGTTACTACCCAAGACAGAAAGCCAGTATTATCTGCCGTAAATTGAAAATAACTATTAAAAAGGACAAAATACCAGGAAAGTGGAACAAGGTTATTATTACATTCTAATCAGATACCAGTCTGCTGAAATTTAGAGTGTATCTCCACAGAGATACATTCTAATACTTTACTAAAAGTGAGCGCGGGCTCAAAATGGGCAAAGCGTGTTAAAAACACTTTAACAGTACACGGAGACTTTCTCCTAGATGTAATAGTCACCAATATGCAGTTTAAGTGAGCTAAGTTAATATAACAACCCAATAAGGTAGGTACAATTGCTATCCCCATTTTATGGATGAGGAAACCAGAGCTCAGAGAGGTTAAGTAACTTTCTTGAGGTCAAACAGCTGGTAAGTCACAGTCAGGATCCAAATTCATGCTGTCTGGTTCCAGAGTCATAAACACCATGTTATTCTTTTTTTTTTTTTTTTTTTTTTGAGACAGAGTCTCGCTCTGTCGCCCAGGCTGGAGTGCAGTGGCCGGATCTCAGCTCACTGCAAGCTCCGCCTCCCGGGTTCACGCCATTCTCCTGCCTCAGCCTCCCGAGTAGCTGGGACTACAGGCGCCCGCCACCTCGCCCGGCTAGTTTTTTGTATTTTTTTAGTAGAGACGGGGTTTCACCGTGTTAGCCAGGATGGTCTCGATCTCCCGACCTCGTGATCCGCCCGTCTCGGCCTCCCAAAGTGCTGGGATTACAGGCTTGAGCCACCGCGCCCGGCCAACACCATGTCATTCTTAATCAGAAGGGCCCAGACACGTTGAAAATGGAAATTCTTTCTGATTATGTGATTCAGTATTATTGGTACTAGCTATGATTATCTCTTGAACCACCAGGAATTAGAGGGGCTGGCTTGGGGACAGCCACTCCTGTGGGGTAACCTCTAAGTCCCTTTCATAAGCAACTCCTCCTGCCTCAGCTTCCCATCTCAGCTGGGACTACAGGTACACACCACCACTCCAGGCTAATGCTTTCTGAATTTTTTGTAGAGGCAGTGTCTTGCTATGTTGCCCAGGATGGTCTTGAACTCTTGGCCAGAATCAATCCTTCTGCCTTGGCCTCCCGAAGTGTTGGGATTACAGGTGTGAGCCCCTCCACCCTGCTCCAGCCTCAGCCTCATTTTATTACCCCTCCACTCTCACCTCCGCTCCACAAGGTGGAGCTTTTTTAACTTGTTTAACTACGGGTGGCTCCTGTGGTGTCTGGCTGAGGGGCAATGATGGTCCTTAGTGTTCCATTTGGCTCTTGAGTCCGTAATTATGACACTTCCACAATTTTTGCTTCCTGGACAAGCTATAAGGGGCATGGAGACGGGAGCTGCACCATATTCCTCCCTAAAAGCTCCAACTGTATGCTAGACACAAACTAGCTCACAGTAGGTCCTCAAGATGAGACCAGACCTTTGACCCTCCTCGCCTCTTTGTTAAGTCCAAAAGTGTGGGTGGGGTATCAGCCCTAGTTGTCCTGTTTTCCCGTCCCTTTGGAGACCACCTTCTGGGGCCCCTGCTCAGAGAGAGGAGTTCAGAGGAGTCTTGACCATGCTGCTTTTGCCCTGTGAATGGAGAACATTTCTATCTAGCCAGGCCTGTAGGGACCCAGGGCTCAGATGAACTCCCATCTGATGAGGACCTTACTTCATTTCTCTCTTCACCGCAATTCTCTGATCTGCAGGTAAAACAAACGCTAAGGACCTCAGAGCTCATACTTAACTGTAGAGAAGTGGACCAAAGCTCCTGACCTGCTACTTCCTCCCATCTCTTCCATTGATGCCACAGTCCCCTGGGAAAGAGGACATCTCCCACCCTCACCATGATTGTCCCCACTTGCTCTTCTCCAAGGAGAGCCTTTTCTCCCTGCTGTCCTGGAGGCCAAATTTTTATTCCTCTGACCCATTGATTACATCTGATGACTCTATTTTCTTTCCCCTATAAAACTCAGTATCAGGGCTGACAGGAAGGCACTGCAAATATTTGGTAACTGACCCCCCAACTTTTACCACTTAATCACTGTGTGACCTCAAGCAAGTTACTTAACCTCCCCAGCCTTAAGGTGTCCCACAAAACTCATTCTGTAGTAGCTGCTCCAGGGTCAGATCTTCCCTCACCTGGAGGAAAGTGCCTATTTTCTGGACATAGGGTCCTTTTTGAAGACTGGCCCTTCCCCAGGAACAGACATCCCTCTCCTTTGTCTGGCTTCAGCAAGCTCAACTAGAGCTGTGGCTGTGTGGTAAGCATCCATTCAGGATGAGAGGGGAGGGAAAGGGAGGACATCTCGTTCCACAAGTTGGTCTGATCACTAGGCCGAGGGTCAGGAGATCTGGGTTCTGGTCCCACCTCTGCCCCTAAACTCCTTGTGCATTTGTGGGAAAGTCCTTTTATCCTCTAGACCTGTGTTTCTGCATCTGCGAACTGTCCCCAAGAATGCCTGTTCAGCTGGCATCTCAGAGTCCTGTGAACTAGATAAGAGAATGCCTGTTCAGCTGGCATCTCAGAGTCCTGTGAACTAGATAAGAGAATGCCTGTTCAGCTGGCATCTCAGAGTCCTGTGAACTAGGTAAGCGAATAACTGTTCAGCATTGTCAAAGGGTGGCCTATGGACTGGAGAAAATATTTGCAAACCACATACCTGACAAAAGATTACTATCTGCTATATATAAATAACTCTTAACACTCAACAGCAAAAATACAAGCAATCCAATTAGAAAAAAGGCAAAAGATATGAGCAGACATTTCGTCAAAGAGGATGTATATATATAGATGGTGAATAACAACATGAAAATATGTCGAGTATCATTAGCCATTAGCAAAATGCACAATGACACCAATCAGAATGATTAAAATAAAAAATAGTGACAACACCAAATGCTGGCAAGGATGTGGAGAAATTAAATGACTCATACATTGCTGGTAGGAATATAAAAGGGTACAGACACTAGAAAAAGAGTATGGCAGTTTCTTTCTTTCTTTTCTTTCTTTTCTCTTTTCTTTCCTGTCTTTCCTGTCTCTCTCTCTCTCTTTCTTCTTTTCTTTCTTTTCTTTCTTTGTTTCTCTCTTTTCCAGGCTAGAGTGCAGTGGTGCAATCTTGCCTCACTGCAACCTCTGCCTCCCAGTTTTAAGCGATTCTCCTGCCTCACCCTCCCAAGTAGCTGGGATTACGGACATGTGCCACCACGACCGGCTAATTTTGTATTTTTAGTAGAGGCAGGGTTTTACCATGTTGGTCAGGCTGGTCTTGAACTCCTGACCTCAGGTGATCCGCCCACTTTGGCCTCTCAAAGTGCTGGGATTACAGGCTAAGCCACCACGCCCAACGGAGTATGGCAGTTTCTTAAAGTACCAAACATGCAACTACCATACAACTCAGTAGTTGCACTCCTGGCACTTATCCTAGAGAAATATAAACTTATTTTCATGCAAAAACCTATATGAATTTTTTTTTTTTTTTTTTGAGACGGAATCTCATTCTGTCTCCCAGGATGGAGTGCAGTGGCGTGATCTCAGCTCAGTGCAAGCTCCGCCTTCCAGGTTCACACCATTCTCCTGCCTCAGCCTCCTGAGTAGCTGGGACTACAGGAGCCCGCCACCACGCCCGGCTAATTTTTTGTATTTTTAGTAGAGAAAGGGTTTCACTGTGTTAGCCAGGATGGTCTCGATCTCCTGACCTCGTGATCCGCCTGCCTCGGCCTCCCAAAGTGCTGCGATTACAGGCGTGAGCCACCACGCCTAGCCCCGTATATGAATATTTATAGCAGTTTTATTCATAATAGACCCAAACTGGAAACAATCAGATGCCCCTCACTGGGTAAATGGCCAACCAGCACTTGCCTATCCACACCGTAGAATCTGAACATCCACACTACTCTGCAATAACAAGGAACAAGCTGGCCGGGCATGGTGGCTCATGCCTGTAATCCCAGCACTTTGGGAGACTGAAGTGGGAGGACTGCTTGAGCCCAGGAGCTTAAGACCAGCCTGAACAACATGGCAAAACCCTCTTTCTACTAAAAATACCAAAAAATTAGCTGGGTACGGGTGGTCTACACCTATAATCCCAGCTACTCAGTAGTCTAAGGTGGGAGAATCCCTGGAACCCAGAAGGTGGAGGTTGCAGTGAGCAGAGATGGTGCCCACTGCACTCCAGCCTGGGCAACAGCGCAAGACCATGTCTCAAAAAGAAAGAAAGAGGCCGGGTGCGGTGGTTCACGCCTATAATCCCAGCACTTTGGGAGTCCCAGGTGGGTGGATCACAAGGTCAGGAGATTGAGACCATCCTGATTAACATGGTGAAACCCCATCTCTACTAAAAATACAAAAAGTTAGCTGGGCGTGGTGGCAGGCACCTGTAGTCCCAGCAACTTGGGAGGCTGAGGCAGGAGAATGGCGGGAACCCGGGAGGCGAAGCTTGCAGGGAGCCGAGATCATGCCACTGCACTCCAACCAGCCTAGGTGACAGAGCAAGATGCTGTCTCAAAAAAAAAAAAGTAATCAAACAGAACCATTTTTCTTTAGAACTCAAAGCAACCATTTAGTGGACCTTCTTGTCTCTCTTCAAACAGATCTCCAGCGATGGTTGGTTTGTATTGCTGCCCTCCAGTGATTGTCAAACTGGGTTCTCTGGCACCCTTGGGCTCTTCATTGGTACCCCAAGGGCTGCCTGCAAGGCCAAGGTGATGCTGGGCCGGTGTTCCCATTGACAGCCCATGGCTCCTACTTCAAGCAGAAAAAAAAAAAAAAAAAATCCACTTTGATCAGATAAGATTTCTTTAATTTTATTTGTCAAAAGGACTTTTCTGCTTAAAACAATAAGAAGATTGTTGATTACAAATCGCTAGTTTTGCACTTACCAGAATGAGCTAGGATTAACTTTTCCTCTACTCCCTCTTTATTATTATTTTTTTAATTTAACTTCAGGCCAGGCGTGGTGGCTCATGCCTGTAATCCCAGCACTTTAGGAGGCCAAGGGAGGTGAATTACTTGAGGTCAGGATTTCAACACCAGACTGGCCAACATGGCGATACCCTGTCTCTACTAAAAATACAAAAATTAGCCAGGCATGGTGGCAGGTGCCTGTAATCCCAGCTACTCGGGAGGCTGAGGCAGAAGAATTGCTTGAACCTGGGAGGTGGAGGTTGCAGTGAGCTGAGATCCTGCCACTGCCATCTACCCCGGGCGATAGAGTGAGACTCTGTCTCAAAACAAACAAACAAACAAACTTAAATGTTAAAATATCTAAACCCGCCTCCGGGTTTAACTTTAAATTAACTTTAACTTTAAATTTAACTTTAGTCCTTGCCTTTTAAAGTAGGCGCAGGGACACAGGCATCTGAGGGTTAGGAGAGCCCTCAGGATCACAAGATCCAACTTTCTGCCTTCAGCCAAGGCAAGCTTTCATTATACCCATTTTACAGGTGAAACAACTGAGACCCAGAGGCCCAGGGTGAGTAAGGCTTAATCTAGATTTAGGAATCTTTTAAGCTCCATCTCAAATGGCATCAGCTACAGCCACTGTTTCTCTAAGTCCATAGATTGCAAGGATTCCAAAATGGACGAGAAGCTAACACTTCAAACATGGATTTAAATGGCACATGCAGGAGCTTCCAAATCTGTGAGTTAACTTGGAGTTTCTCCATGGAGGGATAGAAAGAGTCCCAGGTTTCAAGTCAGGGAGACTCAGGTAAAAATCCTGACTCAGCCACTTCTCAGCCATGTGGCCTTGGGCACATCATTTAACCTTTCTGAATCTCATTTTTCTCATCCATGAAATGGGCACAAAACTCTCCAATTTAGAGTTCATTTAGCAGATGCTTTAAGATGACGGGCCGGGCACGGTGGCTCACGCCTGTAATCCCAGCCCTTTGGGAGGCCAAGGCGGGCGAATCACGAGGTCAGGAGATTGAGACCACGGTGAAACCCCGTCTCTACTAAAAAATACGAAACATTAGACGGGCGTGGTGGCAGGCGCCTATAGTCCCAGCTACCCAGGAGGCTGAGGCAGAATGGCATGAACCCGGGAGGCGGAGCTTGCAGTGAGCCGAGATCGCACCACTGCATTCCAGACTGGGCTACAGAGCAAGACTCTGTCTCAAAAAAAAAAAAAAAAATCCGATGACTAAGGCAGGTGCTGCCCTCACAGACATCTTTCTGGTGACTAAAGAAAAATTCATGTAGCTGGGCATGGAGGCTCACACCTGTAATACCAACACTTTGGGAGGCTCGAGGTCAGGTGTTCAAGACCAGCCTGGCCAACATAGTGAGACCCTGTCTCTACTAAAAATACAAAAATTAGCTGGGTGTTTTGGGTGCCTATAGTCCCAGCTACTTGGGAGGCTGAGGCAGGAGAATCACTTGAATCTGGGAGATGGAGGCTGCAGTGAGCTGAAATCACGCCACTATACTTCATCCTGGGCGACAGAATGAGACTCTTGTCTGAAAAAAAAAAAAAAAAAAAAAAGCTCATGGCTCCCAGGTGCTCATAGTAGGTAAACATTCTTTTCTCCATACACTTACAGGGCATCATTCTCAGTCCTAGGAAGTCACTGGGGAGTTCCAATCAGCCTGAAGGATCCCATGGCCTCATCTCAAGAACACCAAGGTATAGCAGGGGCTGACGTGTGCCAGGCGCTGCCTTAACCACTTTATACAAATATTCTCACCGTGGATAGGGGTTGTGTCTCCCCATTTTTATGGATGGGGAGACTGAGGCTGAGCTGTCTAACTGTTGTCTCCAGAACACACATGCCTGCTGAGTCAGGCAGTCCCCCGCTGGCAGTTCTGGAATGCAGGGAAGCTGGATGCCATGCTCAGCTGCTGAGCCGGCTCCCCTGGGCTGTCAGCTGTGCTCACAGGACAGTAGGAGATTGTCCCATGAATCACCCACTACACACAGGGCAATGAGGTCACCTCAGGATGGAGCTGAGCTGGGGCCTGCCTTACACTTCTGGCAGCTCTGTCATGTCCCCCGAGATCTGCCCACAGCAAAGAGGTAGGAAACGCCCTGAGGTTCATCCATCCTGTACCAGGTACACACACAACCAGATGCTGTAGGAGGTGCAGAGAGGGAAACTAAGGCTCAGGGAGGGAAGTACCTGAACTTGGGAGTAGGAGGCAAACAAGGTAGTGAATAGTTTTTTGGGGGCACCTACTATGTGCCAGGCATTTAAACCTTTTTTTTTTTTGAGACAGAGTCTCGCTTTGTTGCGCAGGCTGGAATGCAGTGGCGCGATCTTGGCTCACTGCAGGCTCCGCCTCCCAGGTTCACGCCATTCTCCTGCCTCAGCCTCCTGAGTAGCTGGGACTACAGGCGCCTGTCACCACGCCCGGCTAATTTTTTGTATTTTTAGTAGAGACGGGGTTTCACCGTGTTAGCCAGGATGGTCTCGATCTACTGACCTCGTGATCCACCTGCCTTGGCCTCCCAAAGTGCTGGGATTACAGGTGCGAGCCACTGTGCCCGGCCGCATTTAAACCTTTAAGTGGCAGGAAACATCACCTAGTCCAGTGGGGCTTGTTTAAATACAGATTCTAGGTCCCACTCCTGGAGTTTCTGATTCAGGCCTGGGATAGGGTCTGAGAATTTGCATTTCTAAAAGGTTTCCAGGCCGGCACAGTGGCTCACGCCTGTAATACCAGCACTTTGGGAGGCCAAGGCAGGTGGATCACAAGGTCAGGAGATTGAGACCATCCTGGCTAACACAGTGAAACCCTGTCTCTACTAAAAATACCAAAACATTAGCCGGGCGTGGTGGCGGGCGCCCATAGTCCCAGCTACTCGGGAGGCAGAGGCAGGAGAATGGCTTGAACCCAGGAGGCGGAGCTTGCAGTGAGCAGAGACCGTGCCACTGCACTCCAGCCTGGGCGACAGAGCGAGACTCTGTCTCAAAAAATAAAAAAATAAAAATAAAAGGTTTCCAGGGGATGTTGTAGCAACTGGTCCAGGGACTATATTTTGAAAATATCTAGTTCAACCTCCTTTCCTCTGCTTAATGGTGGTGCTTAATTTTGTTTTTACATACCACCAGAGACAGAGAACTCACTGTCTATTCAGTCAGCCTATTTCATGTCTAGATAGATCTTACTCTGAAGATATGAGTGTGTGTGCTTATGCTGAACTGAACACTCACTCTGTAGGCTCTCCCCTGTGGCCTCTGGACCACAATGGTCTCGTTAGAAAGGAGCAACTGGAGAAGAGAGACTTACAATTAGACCTGGGGTCGCCTTCACCCTCACAGTACTCCAGCCTCCAAACCCTGCCAGTTCTACCTCTGAATCACCACCATCCAATATAGAAGTTCTGTAGCTACTGAAAACTTAAAATTTTTTTAAATTTTCAGTATGTTAAAAAATAGTAAAATGAAGCAGGTGAAACTAATTTTAATATATCCAGACCAGGTGCAGTGGCTCATACCTATAATCCCAGCACTTTGGGAGCCCAAGGCTGGAGAATCACTTGAGCCCAGAAGTTCAAGACCAACCTGGGCAACACAGTAGACCCTTTCTCTACAAAAAAAATGTAAAAAAATAAAAGTTAGCCAGGCATGGTGGTTCACACCTGTAGTCTCAGCTACTTGGGAGGCTGAGGTAGGAGGATGACTTGAGCCCATTTCAAGGGTACCATGAGCTATGATTGTACCACTGTACTCTAGCCTGGGCAACAGAACAAGATCCTGTCTCTACAAAATAATAATAATAATATATCCAAATATCATTTTAACAGATAATACAAATTTTTTTTTTTAATATATATATATTTTTTGAGATGGAGTCTCGCTCTGTCGCCCAGGCTGGAGTGCAGTGGCCGGATCTCAGCTCACTGCAAGCTCCGCCTCCTGGGTTTACGCCATTCTCCTGCCTCAGCCTCCTGAGTAGCTGGGACTACAGGCGCCTGTCACCTCGCCCGGCTAGTTTTTTGTATTTTTTAGTAGAGACGGGGTTTCACCGTGTTAGCCAGGATGGTCTCGATCTCCTGACCTCGTGATCCGCCCGTCTCGGCCTCCCAAAGTGCTGGGATTACAGGCTTGAGCCACCGCGCCCGGCCGATACAAAAATTTTTAATGAGCTATTATACATATGTGTGTATGTGTATATATACACATATATTTTTCATACCAAGTCTTTAAATCTAGTGTTGTTTTACACTCACAGCACATCTCAATCCTGTCCAACCATGTGTCAAGGGCTCCATAACCACATGTGGTTGGTGGCTACTGTTTTGGACAGCGGAGATGTAAACTTCCCATGACCCTGTCCCTAGTCCCCATCTCCTTTGCATGGCTCATGCTCACCCACATGCTGGATCCTCACAGCTTCTCCACCAGTCCACAGTGCAGCTGCCAAATCCTTAACTTTTTTTTTTTTTTTTTGAGATGAGATCTCACTCTGTTGTCCTGGCTGGAGTGCAATGGTGTGATCTCTGCTCACTGAAACCTCCACCTCCCAGGCTCAAGTGATCCTCCAACCTCAGCCTCCCGAGTAGCTGGGACCACAAGCATGCACCACCACACCCGGCTAATCTTTTGTATTTTCAGTAGAGACGGAGTTTCACCATGTTGGCCAGATGGTCTTGAACTCCTCCTGGACTCAAGTGATTCGCCTGCCTTGGCCTCCCAAAGTGCTGGGATTATAGGCGTGAGCCGTGGCACCCAGGCAAAATTCTTATCTTAAACGCAGGTTTGGTCATGTCCCTCTCAGATGGCACCCCATCCCTCTCTGGATGTCTGGCTGCTGAGGCCCTGCCTCTCTTGCTTCCTCCTCTCCCCTCTCCATCCCTAAGGCCCCCACTCTCTGGCTGTGCAGAATTATTTACAGATCCTCAACACAATAGTGCTCCTCACCTCTAAGCCCTCACACACATGGCTCCCTCTGCATGGAATGTCCTTGGAACACTTCTTGGGCTAACCTTTCAGGTCACTCATTCATTCAACAAATATATTGAGGGCCAGATGCAGTGGCTTATGCCTGTAATCCAGAGCCTTAGGGGGCCAAGGCCGGAGGATCGCTTGAGGCTAGGAGTTCAAGACCAGCCTAACATAGCAAGATCTTGTTTCTACAAAAACTATAAAAATCAGCTAGGTGTGGGGGTGCATGCCTATAGTCCCATCTACTCAGCAGGCTGAGGTGAGAGGATGGCTTGAGCCCAGAAGTTTGAGGGTGCAATGAGTGATGATCATGCCACTGCACACCAGCCTGGGCAACAGAGTGAGACCCTGACTCAAAAAAAAAAAAAAAAAAAATTAGACTGAGCGCGGTGGCTCACGCTTGTAATCCCAGCACTTTGGGAGGCCGAGGTGGGTGGATCATGAGGTCAGGAGATCGAGACCATCCTGGCAAACACGGTGAAACCCCGTCTCTACTAAAAATACAAAAAAATTAGCCGGGCGTGGTGGCGGGTGCCTGTAGTCCCAGCTACTCGGGAGGCTGAGGCAGGAGAATGACTTGAACCTGGGAGGTGGAGCTTGCAGTGAGCGGAGATCACGCTACTGCACTCCAGCCTGGGTGACAGAGCGAGACTCTGTCTTAAAGAAAAAAAAAAAAAAATTAGTGAGCACCTACTATGTGTCAGACATGATCCTAGGTCCTGCAGCAAAGCAATACATAAAGAGGAAATAGGCATAACAAGAAAATACATAGTACAGCAGATGGTGAGCAGTGACGCAGGCAGATGGTGCGGGGTTACTACTTTAAGCAGGATGGTCAGAGAAGGCTTCATGGAGAAGGTGACTTTTGAGTAGACAGCTGAAGTGAAGGAGGGGCCAGGTGACTTTCTAGGGGCAGAGCACTCCAGGCAGAGGGAATAGCCAGGGAAAAGGCCCTGAGGAGGGAGCCTACCCAGGGGAACTGGGACATGTTCCAGTGTTACTGGAGCAGAATGAGGGAGGAAGTCATGGGAACCAAGGCCAGAGAGGGCCAGAGGTGTGGGGCAGATCTCGCAGGAGCCTGTAAGACCTTGGGTTTTACCCTGAGTGCGGTGGGAGTGTGGCAGGGGCTAAGCGGGGAGGGGTGTGAGCTGCCTTGGGTTTGAACAGGACCCCCTGGCTGCCTGGCTGAAGAGAGTAGTCAGGGGCGAGGGCGGGAGCTAGGAGCCCGGTGATGATGGTGATGACGCTGGCTGGATCAAGGTGACAGGTGAGGAGTGGAGAGAAGGGGCTGAATTCAGGCTATACTGAAGGCAGGACCAACAGGATTTTCCAGATGGGTGAGATACAGAGTGTTAGAAAGCCAAGTGTCAAGTATGACTCCAAGATTTGAGGCCTGAGCTTAGGGTATGGATGACCCCTCTTCAGGAAGTCCTCCTGGGGAGCCCGCAGCTCGCCGGACCTTGCCTGTTTCCCTCCGAGGCTGGGGGCTCCCATGGTGGGACTTGTTTCCCGTCCTGCTGCCACAGTGCTGGAAAAGTGAGAGGGGAGAGGCGGAGGCAGGCTGAGCTGGGGCCCTGCCCTCGGCTGTGTGAGGTCCATCACTGCTCCTCTCACCTCTCTAGGGACCTGTGTTTTCTCACTTGCACAAGGCGAGTGGGTGCTCTCCAAAAGTTCCTCTAGCTGTAACCCAGTTTCCTCCCTAGGAGCGGGCACTGCCAGCTTCCTGAGCCCCCAGGCCTTCTCTCCTACTCCCTGCCCAACCTCAGCCTCGTGGGAGCATCGGAGTATCTTCCTTCCCCTCTGGGACGCACAGGGCAGGTTGGGACACGTGGCTGGGGCCTGAGTCAGCCTCACCAATGTGGGTGGAGGGGGTACCTGGGACACGTCCCCTCCTCCCTTCCCAGAGCTTGGTACAGCCAAGGGTGGCACAGCTGCCCCCATTTCACTGGCTCCTGGAGTCCAAGGGCATGGCTGTGGCCCTGAGGCAAGGCCAGGCATGTAGCTGCCCCACCCGCCCCCCTGTAGTGCTGTAGGGAAGAGTCAAGTCAGACAGGAAGGCCTGGGGCAGATAGCACCAGCAGGAAGGAATGCCATCCCAGTGAGCGAGTGGGGCCCAGGGGCAACGTCACGGTAGTCCCGCCCTCCTTGCTGTCACAGGTGCAGCCTCTCCTGTCCTTCCCCTGACCAACCCAGCATCCACACAGTCTACACAGAGTTCCTCTTGCTGCCCAGACAAGCTAAAGGACCACAGGTAATGGGACATGGGGCTGGGTGAGCAGTGGGATGGAGGGTCAGCTTTTAAGGAAATTGGGAGAAAGAGTGTCCTCAATAGGCTTGATATTGTGTGGTTCCTTGGTGGACCTGGGTTTGAGTCCCAGCTCTGCATCTTCCTAGCTGGGTGAGAACTTGTCTACCTGGGTTTGAGTCCCAGCTCTGCATCTTCCTAGCTGGGTGAGAACTTGTCTCTACCTCAGGGGAGGATGACAAATATTCACCTCCCTGGGTTGTGCTGAGGCTTCCACCCGCCTATACTTGGCCGTGGTAGGTGACCAGCTCCCAATTCTGTCACCAACTTGCTGCAAGACTTTCAGAAAAACCCTTGACCTCTCTGAGCCTCAGTTTCCCTACTTGTGAAATGAAGGGTCCAACTAGATCTCTGAAGGCCCCTCACACCCTCGCTGTTATGGAACCTAACAGCTTAGGAGGGGAGGGGCATTCCCGCAAATATCTCAGCCTCTGCACCACCATCAGTGACTGCAGGCAGCCGCCCCTCTCTCTGCCCCTCCTGGAGGAAGCCACCCTGAGCTGCAGCCAGGTTTGGGAGACTTGGGAGGAAGAAGCCAGCTGTCCCCCTGCTTCCAGCTCAAAGGCACCCCGGGGAGGATGTGCCAAACAGAAAGCTGGGCCATGGGGAGGGGGCCCTGCTGCCTGTCAGAGCCTCAGGCGCAGGTGGTGTGGCCCAAGGGGAAGGGGGCTTGGCAGACCTCTCAGAGCTCCCCCCACCCATCCCCGTAGGCTGTCATCCTCGTCCTAGAGCTGCCTCTGCTCAAAACACTCTGGCTTTCAGGCCTCAAGCCAACCTAGTTTCCTTTTAAGGGGGATGAGAATAATTATGGTCTTGTGCTTATTATTTTCTTCTGTTTTGTTAAGAAACTGCCCAGAAGAGTTCAGAGCCCTGACTAATGAGTCGGGAGTGTGTGTTAGGGGGAGTGGTGGGGAGTGAACTCAGGCTAGTGTAGCCCTAGAGCACCAGGTTACTTGTGCTGGGAAATCCTCCTTGTGAAAAGGATCAGAGAGCGAGATCTCAAGTGCTGGCTGCACGCCAAGGACCATGCTGGGCCTGCCCTGCTCCCCGCCTTATTTCACTTTCACAACAACCCTGTGGGTGGAGTCTTTCCTTTTTCTTTTTGTTTCTTCTTCTTCTTTTTTTTTTTTAAATAACAGATTTACTGAGATGTAATTCACTACTATAAAATTCACCCTTTAAAAGTGTATAATTCAGGGCCAGGCGGCGTGGTTCACCTGTGTAATCCCAGTAATTTGGGAGGCTGAGGCGGGCAGATCACTTGAGGTCAGGAGTTCGAGACCAACCTGGCCAACATGGCAAAACCCCATCTCTACTAAAAATACAAAAATTAGCCAGGCATGGTGTGCACCTGTAATTCCAGCTACTCAAGAGGCTGAGGTGTGAGAATCACTTGAACCCAGGAGGCAGAGGTTGCAGTGAGCCAAGATTGCACCACTGTGCTCCAGCCTGGGTGAGAGGGAGACTCTATCTCAAAATAAATAGATAGATAGATAGATAGATAGATAGATAGATAGATAGATAGATAGATAGAAATGATGTACAATTCAGTGTTTTTGTTCATTCACAGAGTTGTGCAGCCAGTGCCACTATCTAATTTTTTTTTATCATCTCCAAGGTGAACCCTGTACCATTTAGCCGTCACTCCCCACTTCCCCTTCCCTCTGGCAACAACAAACCTACTTTCCATCTCTATGGATTTGTGTATTCTGGACATTTCATCTGAATGGAATCATATGGTGTGTGGTCCTTTCCGAGTGGCTTCTTTCGCTTAGCCCAATGTCGTCAAGGCTCATCCGCATTGCAGTGGGTGTCCATCCTTCCTTCCTCACACTGGTTGGATGAGGTTGCATTGTATGATGATCTCAAACCTTGTGTCTCCATTTACCAGGGGATGGACATTTGGGTTGTTTCCATTTTTGGCTGTTATGTGTAATGCTGCTATAAACATTCATTACAAGTCTTTGTTCGGATATAGGTTTTCAATTCTCTCACGAATATACTAGGGATTGGAATTGCTGGGTCATGTAGTAAATCTTTTTTAACTTTTGAGGAGCTGCCAAACTGTTTTCCAAAGTGACCTCCATTTTACAATCTGACCAGCAATGTATGAGGGCTCCGGTTTCTTCGCACCGTCACCAATACTTGTTACTGTCTGTATGTCTCATCGTAAGCCACCCTAGTGGGTGTAAAGGAGTATCTCATGGTGGTTTTGATTTGCACTTCCCTAATGACTAATGATGTGGAGCATCCTCTTTTTTTTTTTTTTTTTTTTTTTTTTTTTTTTGAGATGGAGTTTCACTCTTGTTGCCCAGGCTGGAGTGCAATGATATGATCTCAGCTCATTGCAACCTTTGCCTCCCAGGTTCAAGTGATTCTCCTGCCTCAGCCTCCCGAGTAGCTGGGATTACATGCACCCGCCACCATGCTTGGCTAATTTGGTATTTTTAGAAGAGACGGGGTTACTCCATGTTGGTCCGGCTGGTCTCGAACTCCCGACCTCAGGTGATCTGCCCGCCTCGGCCTCCCAAATTGCTGGGATTACAGGCGTGAGCCACCGTACCCAGCAATGTGGAGCATCTTTCTATGTGCTATTGACTATTTCTGCGTCTTGTTTCGAGCAATGTCTATTCGAGTCCCCTGTCCATTTTTAAACTGGATTATTTGTCACTGTCTGTTGAGTTGTAGGCATGCCCATTTTTCCAGCTAAGGATTCTGAAGCTCTGAGAATGGATGTGACACGCTCCAGGTCGCAGAGTCAGTGAGGGGTCAAGGCGGGAACTGAATATCTAGGTCTGTCTGATGTTCGAGAGAACTGACAAGCTCTTGTACTGGATGCCACCTTTCTGTTTCTTATTGTCAGTTGTGTGTGTGTGTGAGTGTGTGTATGTGTGTGGTGTGTGTTGTGAGAGAGAGTGAGTGTGTGTGTGTGTGTGTGAGTGAGAGAGAGGGAGAGAGAAAGAGAGAGAGAAAGAGAGGTGGGTAGAAACCGAGAAAGAAAGATGGGAAAGAGAGAGAAACAGAGACTGAGATTCCAGGCTGTGGGAGAAGGGACCCGCCTGGCTCTGTCTAGCAGGGCACCCACCTTGGTGCCTTGGTGTTTGACTCAACACTACACCAAGTTAGGATGATCAGAGCCAGAGAAAGCCTTTAATGAGTTTTAGGTTTCTTCCTATTAATCTTCAAATGTGTCAGTGGAGCCTCAAAAATGTTTTGTGGAGTGCATACTCCCCTTCTAGTTTTCCTTGTCCCTAAATCTGAAACAAATTATCCGATTAGACCCAAAAACCCCAAACCAGGACTAGCATCCCCTAGTGTCTAGCTAGGTCTAAGGATCTAGAGCAGCACTCATCTAACTTTTTGATTGCACAATCTTCTCAAGAAGAATGCTCTGGGCACCCCCAGCATATACATATGCATAGATATATATATACATGTATATACAAGTATAGTGGCCATTAGCTGATGTCTCAGGACCAGTGTACGTTCACAGTGAATTTCATCACCAGTGATAGTGGATGGAAATCCACCTTTCAAATCGTTTCTCATTATTATTTCAGGAACTCAAATACAATTGTATTTGAGTTTGAGTTTGTATTTGTTTCTCGTTATTATTTTGTATTTTGAGTTTGTATTTGTTTCTCATTTTTTCAGGAACTCAAATACACAGGAAAGAATTGTTTTGTGTGTGAGATTCCTTTCCATTGCTCTTTCCAACGTGGTAATGCGGCTAAACTAAGAGCAAGGACAAGTCTGTCCCACACTTTTCCTGTTGCTTGTTTGTACTTTCATGATTAGGGTTATCTCCATCCGCAGTTTCTTTGCAGACTCTTTGAAGTCACTCGTCAACAATAAGGGGGCTGATTCAGTGAAAGCTATTTCATTTGAGCCTCAAATTAACCCAACTGGGCTCCTGCATACCACAATATATGGCAATAGTCTGAATGTAAAGAAAAGGAAGACGTGGTCACGGTCAACCTGTCTGCCTTGTGGGGCTCCCCACTGGCCTCTGGGAGCCCCACGTAATGGACATAACATGTGGTGTCTGACATATGATCCAAGGGTGCACATCAGGGCTAACCTATATACTATTAACTATTTTTTAGTTAAAAATTACATAGAAATCGATAAATTAATATTTTCCTCCTGTACTTTGGAAAGAATTGCTTGAGAGACTAATAGGTTCTGAGCTAAGAACATCTAAGCCAACCCCTGCCACTCCTCAACTTGCCACTTCACATGGCAGCATGCTCAGGACAACCCCAAAGTTGTTGTCATTTTTAGAATATTATTTTATATATTGAGGCCAGGTGCAGTGGCTCAGCACAACACTTTGGAAGGCCAATCCCAACACTTTGGGAGGCCGAAGCAGGAGAATTGCCCAGGGTCAACAGTTCAAGGCTGCAGTGAGCCATGATTGCTTCACTGCACTTGAGCCTGGGTGACAAAGTGAGACCCTGTCTCTAGAAAAGAAGGAAGGAAGGAAGGAAGGAAGGAAGGAAGGAAGGAAGGAAGGAAGGAAGGGGAAAGGAAAGGAAAGGAAAGGAAAGGGGAAGGAAGGAGAGAGAGGAAGGAAGAGAAAAAGAAAGAAAGAAAAAGAAAGAGAAGGAAGGCAAGAAAGAAAGAAAAACGAAAGAAAAGAAAGAAGGAAAGAAAGAAAAAGGAAGAAAGAAAGAAAGGAAGGAGGGAAGGAGGAGGGAAGGAGAGAGAGGAAGGAAGAGAAAGAAAGAAGGAAAGAAAAGGAAGGAAGGAAAGAAAGAAAAAGAAAGAAAGAGAAAAGGAAGAAAAAAAGGAAGAAAATTCTTTTATATATTGAAGTTGGCAACTTCCCTGGTGACTTCCTCAAGGTACTGACCTTTCCTTATGAGCTCACAGCCCTACCTGCTCCCCCTGTCCTGGCGTCCTGGAGTAGTTCTGCAGAGACTTGGGGACAGTGACTGGGCCCATCCATGTGGAGCTCATCCCTAGGTTGAGTGCCCTGCTCCCCAAGCCACTTTTCTTGGGTGTAGTCTCTGTAACCGCTACATCCTCTGGATTCCCTTTGTCTGTCCAGAACTTATTCTATGTGGGACCCAGAAGTAAACCCAGGATGGAGGATTGGGGATGGTGGGATGTGGGCCACCTTCTTCACCGTAGACTCTGTGCTTCTGTTAATATGACCTAAGGCTATGGTAGCTTTGCTCTGTAGCTATATCACCTTGTTGGCTCATATTGCCACTTTAACAAACATTGGTTGTGCACCTACTATGTGCTAGACAACAACCTCGATGCTTGCACTGTTTTCTTTCCTTCCAGATTATCTTTTTAAAATCCTAGATCTTTGAGTATAAACAGCCTCCACACAGAACCCAACCATCCTCTTTCTGTACAGCCATTATTATTATTATTCCTTTTTTTTTTTTTTTTTTTTTTTTTGAGACGGAGTCTCACTCTGTCACCCAGGCTGGAGTGCAGTGGTGCGGTCTTGGCTCACTGCCAGCTCTGCCTCCCAGGTTCACACCATTCTCCTGCCTCAGCCTCTCGAGTAGCTGGGACTACAGGTGCCCACCACCATGCCCGATTAATTTTTTGTTTTTTTAGTAGACACGGGGTTTCACTGTGTTAGCCAGGATGGTCTCGATCTCTTGACCTTGTGATTTGCCTGCCTCGGCCTCCCAAAGTGCTGGGATTACAGGCATGAACCACTGCGCCTGGCCTTGTTTTTGTTTTGTTTTTGTTTTTTTGAGACGGAGTCTCGCTCTGTCACCCAGGCTGGAGTACAGTGGCACCATCCCAGCCCACTGCAACCTCTGCCTCCTGGGTTCAAGCAATTCTCCTGCCTCAACCTCCGAGGTAGCTGGGACTACAGGCACGTGCCACAACACATCCGGCTAATTTTTTGTACTTTTAGTAGAGGCAGGGTTTCACCATATTAGCCAGGATGGTCTCGATCTCCTGACCTCGTGATCCGCCCACCTCAGCCTCCCAAAGTGCTGGAATTACAGGCGTGAGCCACTGCTCCTGGCCACAGCCATTATTTTGAAACTTGGGTATCACACTTGATTTTGTCCCTTTTCACTTTTTTGTTGCAGCCTAGGTGTCATTCCACACTCCTCAGGGGCAACCCCAGGTCCTGTCTGCATCCTTGGGTATGCAGTGGCCATAAGGTTCCCCCAGATTCATGGAAGTTCATCTAGTACAGTCAGCTGGATGGCCGGCCAGTGCGGCTTGTCATCCCACTATTAAACTGCCTGGCTGACTTAGACGAAATGGTGGAGGTGTAAACCGTAGCATCTTCTTTCTTTCCCTCTGCACGGTTCCCCTCACACTCTGATGTTGATGTTGATGTGTTCATATCCACACTCCTCACTGTGTGGTCTTGAGCAAGTCCTTTTCCCTTTCTGGGTCTCAGTTTTGATCTCCTGGATGCAACACTATAGAATTCCAACTTGGGGAGGGGGAGAGAACTCCAAGCCTGGAGATCTGTGGGGAGGTAAGGTGGGCCTGGGGGAGAGTAGTGAGAAAGAAGAAGGGGTGTAAACAAGTGGAAGATGCTATAAGAGGAGAGGGAGATACAAAGAATCTTTGTAGTCCTAATATTATTTCTTTTTTTATTATTTATTTATGTATTTATTTATTTTGAGATGGAGTCTTGCTCTGTCGCCTAGGCTGGAGTACAGTGGTGTGATCTCAGCTCATTGCAAGCTCCGCCTCCTGGGTTCGTGCCATTCTCCCACCTCAGCCTCCCGAGTAACTGGGACTATAGGCACCTGCCAGCATGCCCGGCTAATTTTTGTGTGTGTGTGTGTGTGTGTGTGTGTATGTGTTTTTTAGTAGAGATGGGGTTTCACAGTGTTAAGATGGTCTCGATCTCCTGACCTCGTGATCCGCCCGCCTCGGCCTCCCAAAGTGCTGGGATTACAGGCGTGAGCCACTGCGCCCAGCCTCCTAATATTATTTCTTTAAGCTCTTAAATTCAGCACTTTGTGACTTCTTTTAATTAAGCATTTCGTCTAAGCCAGGGGCTAGAATGTAGCCGGGAGCCAGAAAAACATGGTTTCTACTTCCAGGGAGCTCAGAATCTAAGTCCTTTTAATCTCAATCCTCACAGCAACCCTGCAAGACAGTGACACTATCCCTAATTTACAGATGAGATAACAGAGGCCTGGAGATGTAAAGTAATTTTCCAAAATCATGAGCTGGGAAGTGAAGTGCTTAAGCCTGACTTGAAGCAGGTGCTACCAGACCCCATTGTCCCACTGGCTTCATCAGGGCATCCGTCAGTATCGCCCCCTGGGTAAGGGCATGATATTGCGTCCTGTGCTATCCAAAACCCCATCTGAGCCCCAGAGCCCTTAGTGTGTGACGTTATTCCCTGTTTGATGGATGAGATAAAGGGCCTAGAGAAGGGAATTGAAGGAGAAGCAGCTGCACTAGCAGCAGCAGCAGCAGACTTTCCACTTGAACCTCCAAAAAGGGACACAGCTCTGTCAACACGTCGATTTTAGCCCAGTGAGACCTACGTTGGACTTCTGACCTGCAGAACTGTGAGATAATTTGTGTGGTTTTAAGCCACTAAGTTGGTGGGTGTTTGTTATCACAGTGATAGAAAAACCACTGAGGTGCTGAACCAGGTGCAAGAGGTGCACCTTCAGCAGGGGGACAAGTCTCTAGGGCAGGATCATCAGGGCTGCTGCTGCTTTGGTGATCACAATGCTGGAAGATGAGGGAAAGGAGGGGGCTGGGGGAAACCCAGGAGGTCCCCAACCCAGCCTGAAGTTCAGCCCCAGCCCCTCATATGGGGGCTCAGGGACACTGCCAAGCCTCAGCCTGGAGGCTGGAGTGAAGTCTGTGGAGCTGGTCTGCCATGAGCCCTGTTGAGCTCTGCAGGAAGCTGGAGCCCTCCCCAGACATTTGTCTCAACTACAGTGCTTTGGTTGCAAGTCACAAAGCCACCTCAGGCTACGAAGAAAGACTTTCCTGGGAAGATAAGCAGATGGGGGTGGGTCTCACAGAACAGAGGGAAAGGTAAAAAACAAGACTGCAGAGGAGGCTGTGACCAGGGGGCAGAATAGAGAGCACCAGCCTCTTCAGAGCTCTGTCTCAGGGCAAACCACCCATGCCAGCCTTTAGAGCTCTGGGTCACTCATGTCACAAGTCAGATTCCTGCGGAAAGAGAGGCTGATGTTCTAACCTGGGTAATGGGAGTGACCACTCCACAGATTCCATGTAAAAGGGGCTTAGGGAGGGAGTGCAGTTATTTTGGGGAGTACTTATTTTGGAGCTGTGATTGCATAACAAGGATCTGTTTGAGGCTGGGCGCGATGGCTGATGCCTGTAATCTCAGCACCCTGTCTCAAAAAACCAAAACAAAAACGAAAAAGGGTCTGTTTGAAATCAGAGTGCGTGCTTGTCTGGGGTGGCTTGGGAAGCTGAAGGAGATTACTGAGAACACTGTTGTACCCTTGGCTCTGCCCTTGGCCTTGTCCCCACCCCTCAGCCAGGGAGGGCTTGACACATCGAGGGCCAGCCCCAAGCTGTTGTCCAGTGGGGGCTGGATTTCCTCAAAGCGAAATCCTGTGTAATCACCAGAAGATGGGGGCTTTCATGCCAGGTGGGCAAAAGCAGCAAATGTCCATTCCTCTGTCCACTCTGTTCCCCTCCCAGCTGCTGTTTCTGCTTCCAGAGCTCCCACCCCATTTCCCACACTGGGCTTGTTTAGCTGAGCTTGCCCTGCATTTCTGGCCCACAGACACGTTCCTCGGTCTACCCTCAGGAAAAGTTGGCCATCTTCAGTTTGGCATTCAAGGCCCAGGCTGATCTTCTCCACCCTTTCTGGCTCTTACCCCTTCAACTGCCTGCTGCCCCCAACCTCCTCCACTGAAACTTTTATCCTACTCTGCCTTTCACTTTCTGTTGAAATCCAATTCCGTTTCAGTCACCTCAGCCCCCTCATCCAATATGGGACACCAGGAAGACAAGCAGCCCCTGAATCAAGAAGCAGAGTTCTGGAGCTGTTACCACACAATCAATGGGCTCACCGCCCAATGCACATAGAGGCCAATACCATGGCACTGGCTTTTGAGAAAAGAAAGGCTTTATTATAAGTCCAGTGGCAAGGAGATAGGAGGAAACACTCAAATCTGTCTCACCAAGCTGGGAGCTGGGCAGGTTTTATAAGCATACGGTAATGAGGTATGACCTGATTGGATCTTGCAATGAAGTGATGTGGGAGGCATGATCTGATTGGATCCTGCCATGGGGCGATACCAGAGCTTGATCTTATTGGATACTGAATCCTGGCATGCGCTATCTGCTTCTTAATTCAGTCCCCACTCCTCAGTCTGAGCACTTAGGTTCCCCTGTAGTGGCACGCATAGTAACCTGGCATGCTCAGGTTATGTGACTGTCAACCTGCGGGTCCATGGCAACTGAAAAACAACTCACAATTTGTTACATAAAAGTTGAACCAAATTGATCTGATGTGATGAAAGAGCCAGCCTTGCCCCTGTGTGGCTCCATGACCTGTGCAAGTTCCTCTCCATTTCAGGGCCTTGGTTTCTTCTTCTGTAAAGTATGACAATAATCTCTACCCTGCCTCTCTCCTGGTTGTATGAGAGTCAGGAGAGCTGGGAGAGGAGAGTGCTGTGAGGCTGTCATGGCTCGGTGTGCTCTGTCAGCCCTCCTGCCCTGGGCCCAGGCTCTGTGACAGCAGGAGCTCAGGAAATCTGGGCTCACCTGAAGGGGAAATCCAGTTTAGCAGGACCCGTGGGTACAGAGGCCCTGGCACCACCCATGACTCAGCAGGGCTGGGCTTTTTGGAGAAAAGTGCCAGAAAGTCGGGCATTCCATTTCCTTGTAGGATCAGCCTTGGATGTGGGGGCCACCTGAGGTGGTGCTAGAGGCCTCTAATCGGGGTAGCTGGGGCATGAAGCTTCTCTGTTGGGGTAGGAGTCAGATTTGAATCCATCTATAAGCTGGAAGACCTTGAACAAGTCTCTTCCTCTACCTGAGCCTCAGTCCTTCCCTAAGTTAAATAAGACCTGTGTGGAGGCCGGGGGTGGTGGCTCGTGCCTGTAATCTCAGCACTTTGGGAGGCCAAGGTGGGAGGATCACTTGAGCCCAGGAGTTCAAGAGCAGCCTGGGCAACATAGTGAGACCACATCTCTACAAAAATATAAAAACTAAAAAATTAGCTGGCTGTGGTGGCAAATGCCTGTAGTCCCAGCTACTTGGGAGGCTGAGGTGGGAAGATCACTGGAACCCAGGAGGCTGAAGCTGCAGAGCGGTGATCGTGCCACTGTATTCCAGCCTGGGTAATAGAGTGAGACCTTGTCTCAAAAAAAAAAAAAAAAAAGAAAAGAAAAGAAAGAAGGCAAAAAAAGAAAAATGGGTGGAGGAGAAACAGACAAGGACATTAAAAGGAGAAACAGAGCCACGTGAGGTCTTCCCTCTGTGATGGTTCCATTCCTCCCCTTCAGTGTGCTAAAGACGTGCCTAAGGAAGTTCCCTTGGCTATGGGAACAATTACTCAAGGCTCCATCAGTAGCTAAATACAAGCCAGGTCAGCATATTTGCATAACACTCTGATGACTGTTAGTGTGTCCTCTTTCCTGGTGCCAATGTTAGGGTCCTGAAAAGAGGAGCCAGCATCACTCCTTTAGTCTCCCAGCATGGGCTGAGCAACTACTCTTGCTTAACCACTTACCATGTGGTCCTGGGCAAGTTTCTTTCTTTCTTTTTTTTTTTTTTTTTAGACGGAGTCTCGCCCTGTCGCCCAGGTTGAAGTGCAATTGCGCGATCTCAGTTCACTGCAACCTCTGCCTCCTGAATTCAAGTGATTCTCCCGCCTCAGCCTCCCGAGTAGCTGGGATTACAGGCCTGCAACCACCACACCCAGCTAATTTTTGTATTTTTAGTAGAGACTGGGTTTCACCATGTTGGCCAGGATGGTCTCGATCTCCTGACCTCGTGATCCACCCGCCTCAGCCTCCCAAAGTCCTGGGATTACAAGCGTGAACCACCATGCCTGGCCGGTCCTGGGCAAGTTTCTTATCCTCTCTGTGCCCCAATATTCTGACCTATAAAATGGGCATGGCCCTAGTGAGCCTTCATAGGTTTGTGGTGAGGAATAGATTACTTAACACAAGTTAACTGTTAGAACCTTGCCTGGCAGATAGTAGGCACGTATAGCTGCTTGTTATCATCATTTTTCCTTTGTTCCCGGCTTTGTACAGGGTATGGGTGACACAGAGATGAATCAGCCTTAGTCCCTACTTAGGCTACATTAATGATCTAGGGAAGGAGACAAACCCTGGATGGTGGTACATGCTTGTAGTCCTACCTACTCAGAAGGCTGAGGCAGGAGGATCGCTTGAGTCCAGGAGTTCAAGGCTGCAGTGAGCTGTGATTGCACTACTGCACTCCAGCCTGGGTGATAGAGAGAGACCGTGTCAAAAAAAAAAAGCTAGGGATAGTGGAGGGAGTAAGGTTAGGGGAGTGGGGAATAGAGTTGGTGGGTATCATTTAGACAACTGAAATAGTACTTCATGAAGGAAGTGGGTTTTGACCTGTGCTTGGAAGGTCAGATTTGCATCTGATCTTAGGAAAGAATGGACTAAGCCAAAAGTGCTGTGTGTAACCAGGACACAGAGCAGGATGGAGATGAGACTGGAAAAAGAGTTCATCACTTTGTAAACTTCAGTCTATCTGACATCAGCCAGCAGCTCTCTTTCCCCCATGTGACTCTACAACTCTTCTCCACTCTAGCTGAAATACCTTCATTAGAGATGATCTCAGCCAATGAATATATACTAGTCACCTCTTGCGTGCAAAGAACACTATTCAAAATAGAAATATGCCCTGGAGGCTTCTGTTGTCAGTCATTCCATCTTGATATCGATGCGTTTTAATGGCTAGTGACTTCCTAATGCCTAGCTGAATTCTGCTCTGAGAAATGGGAAGTTTTATTCTAGAAAAGGGTAGGCCAGGTGCGGTGGCTCACGCCTGTAATCCCAGCACTTTGGGAGGTCAAGGCGGGCAGATCACAAGGTCAGGAGTTCAAGACCAGCCTGGCCAATATGGTGAAACCCTGTCTCTACGAAAAACACAAAAATTAGCTGGGTGTGGTGGCGGCACCTGTAATCCCAGCTACTCAGGAGACTGAGGCAGAAGAATCACTTGAATCCCGGAGGCAGAGGTTGCAGTGAGCTGAGATCGTGCCACTGCACTCCAGCCTGGGTGACAGAGCGAGCAAGACTCCATCTCAAAAAAAAAAAAAAAAAAAAAAAAAAACGGTAATGGAGTCTGAGGTCTAGGAGATGGGGGATGAGCGGGGATGGGACTGGACACTGGATGTCCAAGGGTAAGAGGAGGCCTGTAGAGGAGGAAACATACATTCACAACGACCCTGCTAAGGACTGTCCTGCCATTTTCACATACTATGAGGTAAGCACTATTACTGTCTCCATTTTACAGATGAGAAACCCAGGGCACAATGAGGGATTAAGTAACTTGCCCATGCTTCCATCGCTAGAAGAGGCAGAGACAGGATTTCAGCCCAGGCAATCTGGCTCTAAGACACAGGAGAGGAGGCTTCCTGCCAAGGTCTTGTGGTAGATTCTCTAGACCATTCTCAAATGGAGGACGATGTTTGCCCCACAACAGGGGTCATTTGGCAATGTCTGGAAACATTTTTTATTGTCACAGCTGAACAGGAAAGTGCTACTGGCATCTGGGAGGGAGGAGGCTGCTAAACATCTCACAATGTGTTACCCAGTCCCAAATGTCCGTCATGTTGAGGCTGAGAAACTGTGGTTTAAATTAGTCAGAGGCTGGGCACAGTGACACATGCCTGTAGTCCCAGCTACCGGCTGCGGTGGGAGGATTGCTTGAGCCCAGGTGTTCAAGACTAGACTGGGCGATATAGCAAGACCTCTGTCTCAGATAAAAAAGTAAAAAATAAATGAGTCAGAGACTAGTAAATCTACCTCCTCTCAGATTTGAGGTCTCAGCTTCAGAGCTGAGAGTAGAAGAAATGGGGCAAGGAATCAAAAGGGAGCCTGCACTTCCTGGCTCAGCTGCTATAACAGAGACTCACAGCACAGCGGCTCCACTAAAAGAAACTTCTTTCCTGTGCACATAGCTGTCAAGAGGTGGCAGGTGGCTCTGTGTGTGAGGCCTGCCAGGGCTCAGGACTCCCTTGCCTTTTTGCTCAGTCATTCCTGGATGTTGGCCATGTTTGTGGGATTGGAGTTGGTTCACTAACTTCAAATCTGCATTCCTGTCAAAACTGTACCTAGGCCGGGCGCGGTGGCTCAAGCCTGTAATCCCAGCACTTTGGGAGGCCGAGACGGGCGGATCACGAGGTCAGGAGATCGAGACCATCCTGGCTAACACGGTGAAACCCCGTCTCTACTAAAAAATACAAAAAACTAGCCGGGTGAGGTGGCGGGCGCCTGTAGTCCCAGCTACTCGGGAGGCTGAGGCAGGAGAATGGCGTAAACCCGGGAGGCGGAGCTTGCAGTGAGCTGAGATCCGGCCACTGCACTCCAACGTGGGCAACAGAGCGAGACTCCGTCTCAAAAAAAAAAAAAAAAAAAAAACTGTACCTAGGCTGGACATGGTGGCTCACACTTGAATCCCAGCACTTTGGGAGGCTAAGGTGGGAGAATTGCTTGAGCCCAGGAGTTCAAGACCAGCCTGGGCAACATAGAGACACCCTGTCTCTACGAGGAAAAAAAAAAAAAAAAAAAAAAAGGATGGTGCCTGACTTGTCAGGTACAGATAAAAACTGACTTCCTTCATGAAGCCCCCTGCTAGTTGTCTAACCGATACCTACCACCCCGATTCCCCACTCCTTTAACCCTCCTCCCTCCACTGCCCCGGCCTTCTTGCTTGCCAACAGAACTACCATTTTTTTTGTTAATTAATTTTCTTATTCCTTTGAATGTTGAGTGTTTGTCTTTTTCTTATTTATTTGCCAAGCTCTTTATATATTAAGATATTAACTAAGGTGATATTAACTACTGATTATTGTTATTCCTCCAGGAAAAGCCATGGAGACTTCAGTATCCCCCTCCCAGCCTCAAGACAACAGTCAAGTCCACAGAGAAACGGAAGATCTAGACTGTACGTTTGCCTTCTCTGACCCTCTGGGCAAAACCACATGGGAGGTGGAGTCCAAAAGTAGAAGGGACGGAAGAAGACCCTGCTCAGCTCATTTTGCACAGGGCCTCAAATCACAGTTGAAGTGGGGAAGTAGTGGTTTTACACACATGCACACATACATGTGCATGGTCCAATCTGTCCTCCTGTGCTGTCTAGCTATGGGGACCCTCAGCTGCTTGCCAAATCTCAAGAATTCTCTGGGGGCTTGGGCTGGCACTAGGGATACCCCTAGAAGGTAGAGAGGGTCCTGTGTGACCCCAGAATGGGGAATGGGAAGGTTTAGGGCTTGATCACACCCCATCTTGGCTGTAATTTACAAAGGATCCTAAATTGGCAACTCCTCTACAGAGTCTAGCTTTCTCTGGGCAGGGCAGGGGGCTTAGAAGCCCCTTTTCTGAGTCCATATTCAGATAAATCTCTGTACTGAGCCTTCCTTGAGCCCCTGGTATCTCTGAGAGCCTTGGTCTCCTGCACGTTGCATTGGCCCTAGATATTTGGGAAGATAATCCAGTCCTTCCTGGCTCAAGTCCAAGTAGAACCCTGGAGAGGACTGGGTGGTCCCTGGGGTGGGAAGGGTGGGAAATGCTCATCCCCTGGCCTCTATGTGCCTTGCAGATGGAGAGACAGATTTCCATAAGCAAGATGGGAAGGCTGGACTATTTTCCCAAGAACAGTATGAAAGAGACAAGTCTTCTTCCTCCTCCTCCTCTTCCTCCTCATCCTCTTCTTCCTCCTCCTCCTCCTCAGGTATAGCAAAGATTTAAATATATGTGCATTATTCAAGAAAAAGATTTACATGGGGAAACAATCCCCCATACTTGAAGTCATTGAAGTATTTGAAACTCCAATACTGTTTCTCCACATTCTCTTCTAGAGCCGATCTGTCCACACGTCCTTCTATGTACACAGTTATAATTGATAGTATAGGCAATTCTGTCCTCCATTTAAAAATTTCCCCCATCTTGTCCTAAGCTTTTTGCCATGTTATTCTGTAATATCTCTGCAGCTATTTTTATTTATTTATTTATTTATTTATTTTGAGATGGAGTCTTGCTCAGTCGCCCAGGCTGGAATGCAGTGGTGCAATCTCGGCTCACTACAAGCTCTGCCTCCCGGGTTCACGCCATTCTCCTGCCTCAGCCTCCCAAGTAGCTGGGACTACAGGTGCCCGCCGCCACGCCTGGCTAGTTTTTTGTATTTTTTAGTAGAGAGGGGGTTTCACCGTGTTAGCCAGGATGGTCTCCTCGATCTCCTAACCTCGTGATCCACCGCCTCGGCCTCCCAAAGTGCTGGGATTACAGGCGTGAGCCACCGCGCCCAGCCTCTGCAGTTATTTTTAATGTTTACCGAACAGCCCCTCAAGTGGCTGCATCTCATGTAAAGTAACATTTAGGTTTATTAGGGGCACCCCAGTGCCATAGTCAAAGCGTGTGTTACAGGTTCAAATCCTGTCTTTACCACTAATTAGCTACATGTTCTTGGGTAAACTGCTCAACCCCTGGCTGCCTCAGTGCCCTCATCTATAAGATGGGGATGATAGCAATACATAATACCTCATGGGATTCTTGTGAGGATTAAATTCGTTATACAGGTAAAGTCTTAGCAAAAAGGACATATTAATAGCTCTAAAAGTGGCCGGGCGCGGTGGCTCAAGCCTGTAATCCCAGCACTTTGGGAGGCCGAGACGGGCGGATCACAAGGTCAGGAGATCGAGACCATCCTGGCTAACACGGTGAAACCCCGTCTCTACTAAAAAAAATACAAAAAACTAGCCGGGCGAGGCGGCGGGCGCCTGTAGTCCAGCTACCCGGGAGGCTGAGGCAGGAAAATGGCGTGAACCCGGGAGGCGGAGCTTGCAGTGAGCTGAGATCCGGCCACTGCACTCCAGCCTGGGCGACAGAGTGAGACTCCGTCTCAAAAAAAAAAAAAAAAAAAAAAAAGCTCTAAAAGTAATTGTTGTGTTATGATCTTCCCCTCCCAGGTTTATCATGCTCATGAGCATCCTTGTGCAAAAGCTTTTGCCTTTTGAATTTTTGTACAAATCATTCCTAAGTATTGATTCCTTGTCAGTACTTTAGTGGGTTTAGAGGAACGACATCTCCAATAGCATCTTTTTTTTTTTTTTTTCTTTTTTTGAGACACGGTCTTGCTCTGTCGCCCAGGCTGAAGTGCAGTGGTATGATCTTGGCTCACTGCAACCTCTGCCTCCTGGGCTCAAGCGATTCTCCTGCCTCAGCCTCCTGAGTAGCTGGGATTACAGGCACTTGCCACCATGCCTGGCCAAATTTTTGTATTTTTAGTAGAGACAAAGTTTCTCCATGTTTGCCAGGCTGGTCTTGAACTCCTGATCTCAGGTGATCTGCCCGCCTTGGCCTCCCAAAGTGCTGGGATTACAGGCGTGAGCCACTGTGCCTGGCCTCCAATAGCATCTTGATTACAAATAACCACATTATTCTCCAAGAAACAGTAGAATGTTCTTTCATTTGTATTCTTTTAATTCAAAATATAAGGCTGAATTTTATAGTAGTAGCACCAGCAATATTTATTGAATGCTTACTCTGTGCTGGGAGCTGTTCTAAGCACTTGCATGTAATAACTCAATTCTCCCAGCAACCCATATAGGAAGGTACTATTATTATTCCCAGTTTACAAGTGAGAAAACTGAAGTACAGAGAGGACAACTGACGTGCTCTAAGAGAACTCAGTAACCAACTTGGGATTCCCTGGAGGTTTTTGTGGAACCGGGGAGGCTAACTCTCCTCAGCCAGAGCTCCTGCACTATGATCTCTTTTATGCTGTGGGCTTGAGCTTAAGATTTTATTTAATGGAAGGTCCCCTGGGCTGGAAGGAAAAAAAAAAAAAGAAAAGAAAAGCTCTGGTCTTATGTCCTCATGTTGCAAATGCTGAGACCAAGGCCCAAAGCCACAAAATCAATGATCATTTCAGCAGAGGAGGGAGAGTGGCCAGTGGGCCCCGTGGGTTTGTTTGTAGCCAGTCTCCTCATGGCACTGGAAAGGAAGCCATCTCCCCATTTAAACACAAAAAACGAGAAAACACACAAGCCCACCGTGTATGAGGTTTGGCTCTGGAAGAAGAGTTTCCAGGTGCAGGGAGGGGGCTGTTTGTTGCCTGTCGTTTTGTTTCTCCTCCCTGGGCTGGAAGGAGTGTTCTGTCCTCTGGTTGTCCCTCAAGGAGTGCTGCTCCTCCAAAAATGTCCCCCATGTGACCATAATCCCTGGCACCCAGGCACCCTGGAGTCTCCACCTCATACATGGGACTGGCTGAAATTAGCCAAAGGGAGCACTAAGAGAAAGCAGTAGGAGAAAGCCACAGTCCTAGAAGCATGAAGACAGGCTGACATTCAGGATCCTGGTCCCTGATCCTACCGTGACTGACCTGCAGCCAGAACATGACTACCTGTTTTTCAGGCCCGGAGGGGACCTGTTACCCCAGAGGCCCCAAGCCTGGGTACCTCATTGCAGCCCTGCCGTCCTCACACGCAGGACCCTCACTCATAGTCACATCCAGCATCTCTCTCCCACATACCTGTTTTATTTATTTATTTATTTTTACTTATTTATTTATTTTTTTGAGACAGAGTCTTGCACTGTTGCCCAGGCTGGAGTGCAGTGGCGTGATCTCGGCTCACTGCAACCTCCGCCTCTTGGGTTCACACCATTCTTCTGCCTCGCCTCCCGAGGAGCTGGGACTACAGGCACCCGCCACCACACCCGGCTAATTTTTTGTACTTTTAATAGAGACGGGGTTTTACCGTGTTAGCCAGGATGTTCTCGATCTCCTGACCTCGTGATCCGCCGGCCTCAGCCTCCCAAAGTACTGGGATTACAGGTGTGAGCCACCGCGCCTAGCCCACATACCTGTTTCAATCTAGTTATTTTTAGATGAAGTTTTATTGTCAACTGTAAAAGATTACACACAGGTACTTTATAGAAAATATAGAGTATATAGGGAAACAGAAATATGAGAAAATAAATCACCCTTTGCTCCATTACCCAGAGATAACCACCCAAAACGTATTAGTGTATTCCTTACATTTATTTAACAAATATTTACTGAGCACCAAACTTGTGCCAGTCTTTGTCATGGGTACTAGGGACACTAGCAAAGAATAGTGAGTCTTTTTTTTTTTTTTTTTTTTTGAGACAGAGTCTCGCCCTCTGTCGCCCAGGTTGGAGTGCAGTGGCGCGATCTCAGCTCACTGCAACCTCCGCCCCTTCAGGTTTAAGCAGTTCTTTGCCTCAGCCTCCAGAGTAACTGGGATTACAGGCGCATGCCACCACACCCAGCTAATTTTTTTGTATATTTTTAGTAGAGATGGGGTTTTACCATCTTGGCCAGGCTGGTCTTGAAGTCCTGACCTCGTGATCCGCCTGCCTTGGCCTCCCAAAGTGCTGGGATTATAGGCGTGAGCCACCATGCCCAGCCGAACAGTGAGTCTTTCTGCCATGGTTAACTTTTTTTTTTTATTTATTTATAAAGAAAAGAGGCTGGGCGCAGTGGCTCACTCCTGCAATTCCAGCACTTTGGGAGGCCAAGGCAAGCAGATCACCTGAGGTTAGGAGTTCAAGACCAGCCTGGCCAACATGGTGAAACCCTTTCTCTACTAAAAATACAAAAATTAGTCAAGTGTGGTGGCGGGAGCCTGTAATCCCAGTTACTCAGGAGGCTGAGGCAGGAGAATCACTGAAGCTGGGAGGCAGAGGTTGCAGTGAGCCAAGATTGTGCCATTACACTCCAGCCTGGGTGACAGAGTGAGACTCCGTTTCAAAAAAAAAAGAAAAAGAGAAAGAAAAAAGGTGCATTTAGCTCACAGTTCTGCAGTTTGGGTAATTTTTTAAGTAACTCAATCAGAGAGCATACACAAAAAATAGTCTTCATTTTAAACAGCATATATTCCATAATACCTTTTATTTAAAAAAATTGTATTAGGCTGGACAGGGTGGCTCACGCCTGTAATTCCAGCACTTTGGGAGGCCAAGGTGGGTGGATCAATTGAGTCCAGGAGTTCGAGACCAGCATGGGCAACATAGCGAAACCCCATCTCTACTAAAATACAAAAAATTAGCTGGGCATGGTGGCACATACCTGTAATCCCAGCTATTCAGGAGGCTGGGGTGTGAAGATCACTTGAGCCTGGAAGGTCAAGGCTACAGTGAGCCCTGATTGTACCACTGCACTTCAGCCTTGGTGACAGAGTAAGACCCTGTCTCCAAAAAAATTGTATTATGAATATATCACAGAAAAAGCTAAAACAATGTTTATTCACACATTGATGGCAATTGTCTCTAGTGGATAAAATTTAGAGTAATTGCCAGCTGTGGTGGTGCACACCTGTAATTCCAGCACTTTGGGAGGCCAAGGTGGGTGGATCACCTGAGGTCAGGAATTCACAACCAGCCTGACTAATATGGTGAAACCTCGTCTCTAGTTAAAAAAAAAAAAAAATTAGCCAGGCGTGGTGGCACATGCCTGTAATCTGAGCTACTTGGGAGGCTGAGACAGGAGAATCATTGTACCTGGGAGGCGGAGGTTGCAGTGAGCCGAGATCGTGCCACTGCACTCCAGCCTGGGCAACAAGAGCAAAACTCCGTCTCAAAAAAAAAAAAAAAAAAAAAAGCCAGGCGCGGTGGCTCATGCCTCTAATCCCAGCACTTTGGGAGGCCAAGGCGGGTGGATAACCTGAGGTCGGGAGTTCAAGACTAGCCTGACCAACATGGAGAAACCCTGTCTCTACTAAAAGTACAAAATTAGCCGGGCGTGGTGGTGGGCGCTTGTAATCCCAGCTACTAGGGAGGCCGAGGCAGGAGAATCGCTTGAACCTGGGAGGTGGAGGTTGCAGTGAGCTGAGATCACGCCATTGCACTCCAGCCTGGGCAACAAGAGAGAAACTCTGTCTCAAATAAAAAAAAAAAAGAAAGAAAGAAAATTGGAATAACTTTTACTTTGTTTTCTGTATTTCTTTATTTTGCAACATGCATTATCTTTTTAGCAATAAAAAGTCATTTTTTGCACTGATGAATATTTGTGAAATATAGAAGAGAATAGAAGTCAAAATCCTCTCTTCTGAGATAAACACCACTGTTGTGATTTTGTTGAGCTTCCCAATCCCTCTTCCTCCTTATCCAGTTGAGATCACAGATGCACTGATGTTTAAGCACAATTAATTTGGTTTCCTGGAATTTTTTAAATTGCCCATGACTGACCAGGAGGTCCCATGGTCCTGTCTTGGGATAAAGGAATCTTTTGGACCTGGAGCCAGAAACTCGTAGACCTGAATTCTTGGAATGCTGACTGGCCAAAGAGCACAAATGACAACCATTTTCAAGTCTTGATCAAGCTCCTGTTCACCGCTAGGCACCCTTGCAGGGTGGAGAACCCAGGTCATGTCCTTCAGGAGATGAAATGTTTGGAGAGAGGCACATCATGAGACCGCTGGCCTTCATGTCCATTGAGTCAAGGACAAACAGTTGGTGCTATAGAAACCCCAGCAGGGAAAGGCAAGACCAGTGTGAGCTGGGGCAGTTGGCAAAGGCTTTCTATAGGAGGTGTGACATCAGCTTAAGCTTCTCAATAACACAGACAAACAGGAAGGATATTCCGGCGGGTGGGAGACACAGCAAACATCCAGAGCCAGTGTGATGGGTGGGGAAACAGAGATGACACAGCCCCTGCACTTGGTGGGATGGAAGACATCTCAGCACTGTGACGCCTCATGGGACCTTGTCTTATCTTCATGGAAGTCTGATAAAGTAGGCAAGGCAGCAGCAGAAATATTGTGTAGACATGAAATCAACAGAAATATTAAGGGATTTGTCCAAACTCACACAGAATGTGAGTGGCAGGTCTCCTATCTCCAGTCCCCAAATCAGAGTTCCTCCCACCAAACCACACTCTTCGCATAAACTAAATTCTGAGAATGGCCACCAGAATGAACGCATTCCCAGCTCAGTCCAGGCGGAGCTTCTCCTCCAGCTTGTGTTTGTTCCCCGCAGAGAGCAGCGATGAAGACCAGCACCCCAGAGCAACCAGAAAACGTCGACGGAGCCTGGGGGCTGGACACCCCCATGGGAACAGCTCACCCGGTAGGCAATAGGCCTTACCATTTTTCTTTTGCCTGCTCACTCACTGTTGAGTTTCTCAGTGGGACTGAACCTGCCTGTGTGATGTTCTTCACAGCATTGTTTACGGCAGGATAAAATAGGAAATAGCCTGACAGCAGCAGAATAAAGGATGCTGCACCCTGTCCTGGTGACAGCTCTGCTCTTCATCTATTGCTGAACCGAAAAAGAAAGATGCCAAATCATAGAATTAATTTGATCTCGTATATACTTTATAAAAATTCAGACATATGGTTATAATCAAAACTGGAAGGAAAAATACCAAAATGTTAATAGTGGTTATCTCAGGATGGTGGAATTATAAGTGATTTTTATTTTCCCTTTTTTGAACTGTCCTATACTATAAATAATTTACAATGAGCATGTTTTATTTTTTATTTATTTATTTTTTGGAGACAGGGTTTCACTCTTGTTGCCCAGGCTGGAGTGCAATGGCGCGATCTTGGGTCACCATAACCTCCACCTCCCGGGTTCAAGCAATTTTCCTTCCTCAGCCTCCCAAGTAGGAGGCTAGGATTACAGGCATGTGCCACCATGCCTGGCTAATTTTGTATTTTTAGTAGAGATGGGGTTTTACCATGTTGCTCAGGCTGGTCTCCAACTCCTGGTCTCAAGTGATCCACCCACCTCGGCCTCCCAAAGTGCTGGGATTACAGGGGTAAGCCACCGCGGCTGGCAGAGCATGTTTTATTTTTACAACCAGGAAATAATTTTTGCAAAAGAAATAAAACAACAAATTTCATAGGAAGGAAAGACCACGGGGAAAAGGGCTGAATTATTGCCTAGTACAGAACCTGTCACACAGAAGCTGTTTAATAAATGCTGCCCATGAGGCTAGAGCTGAGCCCTGGGTTCTCTTTCTGGATATAAACATGATTAGGAACGCAGGCTTTGGCAACAGACCTAGTAGAGTTGCCACTTGCTGGCTATATGACTTTGGGAAAATAATGTAACTGAGCCTCAGTGTCCTTATCTGTATAATGGGTGGGGTAGGTACTAATACCTTCTTCATAGGATGTCTGTGAGGAGCAAATGAAGTATTAAATATAAATCACTTAGTACAGTGTTGGTGCATGCTAGTGCCCAATATATACCCACTATTAACCCTGAGCAAGGTCCAAGTCCTCTTAGGTCTTGAGTGCTTTATGAATGTGGTCACCTCTGGAAGCTCTGGGGGCATCAGAGAGGGCAAAGGGAAGGTACTTGTGCTGCCTTGCCTCTTGAAGACCACCCCCCACCTCACCTCCAGCACAAGGACTCTGGTACTTCTTTTTTTTTTTTTTGAGACGGAGTCTCGCTCTGTCGCCCAGGCTGGAGTGCAGTGGCCGTATGTCAGCTCACTGCAAGCTCTGCCTCCCGGGTTTACGCCATTCTCCTGCCTTAGCCTCCCGAGTAACTGGGACTACAGGTGCCCACCACCTCGCCCGGCTAGTTTTTTGTATTTTTTAGTAGAGAGGGGGTTTCACCGTGTTAGCCAGGATGGTCTCGATCTCCTGACCTCGTGATCCGCCTGTCTCAGCCTCCCAAAGTGCTGGGATTACAGGCTTGAGCCACCGCGCCCGGCCGGACTCTGGTACTTCTTAAGCTTCAAAGCCATGGGAGATGGAAGTGGCCTGGGTCACTGTGTTTGGGAGTTCTGACTAAAGGGTTTGTCTCCATCCAGGTCCTGGGCATGGGGAGCCTGACGTTTTGAAGGATGAGCTTCAGCTCTATGGAGGTAATCAGTTTCCCAGTGGCTTTGGAGAAAACAATTAGACGAAGGAAAAGAGGGCTTTGTTGAGCAGAAACAAGGTCATGAGGGTGATTCATGAGCTGAAAAGTCCCACCCAAATACAGGAGATGTGGCCAGTTGGGTGGTTATGACATTGGCAGGTGGGGAGGTGGGCATGAGATTGTCTTGAGGAAATCCTGCATTTTCTGGGGTCTTTGTTTGTTTTGAGACGGAGTCTCACTCTGTCGCCCAGGCTGGAGTGCAGTGGTGTGATCTCAGCTCACTGCAACTTCCACCTCCCGAATTCAAGTGATTCTCCTGCCTCAGCCTCCCCAGTAGGTGCGACCACAGGTGCACACCACCACACCCAGCTAATTTTTTGTATTTTTAGTAGAGACGGGGTTTCACTATGTTGGCCAGGATGGTCTTGATCTCCTGACCTTGTGATCTGCCCACCTCGGCCTCCCGAAGTGCTGGGATTACAGGCGTGAGCCACCTCGTCCAGCCAATCCTGCATTTTCGTCTGAGCTATAACCTTGACTTATGGGGTGACCATGAACAGTCACCCACTTTTCTGGGCCTCAGCTCCTAAACGAGTAGAATGGGACGTGATCGGTAACCCCTCTCTTGGAATACTGGGCTGTTTCAGCACACAAGGAAAAATTAAGGATCTGATCTCCACAATACCCATTTTACAGAATAATTATTTCTAATACCCTGATTACTACAGTGAGGAGGCATAAATAATATGGCGCTTTGGTTGGTAGCACTAGGATGCAATAGAACTTGTAGAATGAGAAACAAAAAAAGAAAAAAAAAAAGAACTTGTAGAATGAACTCTTTTGCCAAAGAATATGACAAATGCACACTACTAGATAAGAAAGCTTTAATATCTGTGTTTAATCCAATATTTCTGAAATCTACATCGTCTCCTAATGCCTGGCAATAACCTAAGTAAAACAGTGGAAAACACTTATGTATATGCTAAAGAAAAGATTTCATTTGTTATGTAACAAATACAATCAGTGGTTACCTCTGGGTCATCTGTCTTGTGGGTTTTTGTTTTTGTTTTTTGTTTTTTGTTTTTTTTGCGACACGGTCTCACTCTGTTGTCCAGGCTGCAATGCAGTGGTGTGATCATGATTCACTACAGCCTCAACCTCCTGGGCCCAGGTGATCCTCCCATCTCAGTCTCCCAGGTAGCTGGGACTACAGATGTGTGCCACCACACTCAGCCAATTTTTTTTATTTTTTAGTAGAGACAGAGTTTTGCCATGTTGCCCAGGCTGGTCTCAAACTACTGAGCTCAAGTGATCCTCCCGCCTTGGCCTCCCAAAGTGCTAGAATTACAGGCATCTTTCTTTTCTTTCTTTCTTTCTTTTTTTTTTTTTTGTTACAGAAACAAGTATAATCTGGTTTAGAAAAATGTTTTTAATTACTCAAGTAATTTAAGAAAGGTTTCACTGGGTATAAAATAAGATAAACCTTTATGTTCATATGTATTTTAAAATATTTTTCTCATTAAGTAATTCATATTCACCGTAGAAAATGTAGATACGGTCACGTATTCATGAATTACTTCTTTCCCCCAGACATTGGAGGTGCTTAGTAAATTACATTGCTTGAGTCTCATTTCATGTTGTCCTTGATATGCTCTCTGCACTCTCCGTATTGGCCCCTCTGATCACTTTGCAGATGGCGTTCAGTGTGCTGAGTGCCTATTGTCACATGCTAAGTGCCCCTTGTGGTGTTCATGTCCTGGGGCTGCCCTGAGGGACAGGAAACGTACAGAAGTCGGGGCCTGATGGTAGGAAGATCATACAAGTGCCTGTCTGCCCTTAAGGGAAAGAAGATGACAGGCTAGGAGCAAGGTCACCAGGGAACTAGAACAGGCACCAAGAACCACATGGTGAATGGTGTGGGAAGGACACCCAGGACTGGATTAATGCAGAGGTGGCAGCTCAGGTCTATAGGACTCAACTCACCCTTGGCAGCCCAGCCAAGTGGCTCAACAATCAGGGCGGGAGCCAAGGATTGAGGTATACAAGCCAGCTTGGCTCCCACATGCTCAGACCCTGGTAGGTCTAGAAGCCAGCAAGATGGCATGAGCTTGGAGTTGCCTGTCTAGTCCAGAGTTCTATGGGTAAAAGGCAGCAGGTGTCATCACCTGCATCTGGATAGCCTGGAGCAGGCATGTGCAAATGGGTGGCCCATGTGGGCAGATGCTTTTTATCTGGCTCACAGAATGGCTTTTGGGGGGTCAGGGTAGGGGTAGGTTTTTCTTTTTTATTTTTTGGTTTTTTGAGATGCGGTCTCACTCCTTTGCTCAGGCTGGAGTGCAGTGGTGCCATCTCGGCTCACTGCAACCTCCACCTCCCGGGCTCAAGCGATTCTCCTACCTTAGCCTCCTGAGAAGCTGGGACTACATGCATGCACCACCATGCCCAGCTAATTTTTGTATTTTTGGTAGAGACAGGATTTTACCATATTTCCCAGGCTGGTCTTGAACTCCTGGATTCAAGTGATCTATCTGCCTTGACCTTCCAAAGTGCTGGGATTACAAGTGTGAACCATCGTGCCCGGCCCACACAGAAACACAGAATGCTTTTTTTTTTTTTTTTTCCCTGTGTTTTTAGTAGAGTTGGAGTTTCACTGTGTTAGCCAGGTTGGTCTCGATCTCCTGACCTTATGATCCACCTGCTTCGGCCTCCCAAAGTTCTGGGATTACAGGTGTGAGTCACCGCCCCCGGCCCAGAACGCTTTATTTATTTATTTATTTTGAGACGGAGTCTTGCTCTGTCGCCCAAGCTGGAGTGCAGTGGTGTGATCTTGGCTCACTGCACGCTCCGCCGCCTGGGTTCATGCCATGCTCCTGCCTCATCCTCCCAAGTAACTGGGACTACAGACGGCCTCCACCACGCCTGGCTAATTTTTTTGTGTTTTCAGTAGAGACGGGGTTTCACTGTGTTCACCAGGATGGTCTTGATCTCCTGACCTCCTGATCCTCCCGCCTCAGCCTCCCAAAGTGCTGGGATTACAGGCATGAGCCACCGCGCCAGGCCCAGAATGCTTTTTTAAAATTATGATTGTGTGGCCAGGCGCTGTGGCTCACGCCTGTAATCCCAGCACTTTGGGAGGCTGAGGCAGGTGGATCACTTGAGGTTAGGAGTTCAAGACCAGCCTGGCCAACATGGCAAAACCCCGTCTCTACTAAAAATACAAAAATTAGCCAGATGTGGTGGCACCCTTAATCCCAGCTACTCAGGAGCCTGAGGCAGGAGGATTGCTTGAACCTGGGAGGCAGAGGTTGCAGTGAGCTGAGATCATGCCACTGTACTCCAGCCTGGGCGGCAGAGTGAGACTCTGTCTCAAATAAATAAATAAATAAATATTATAAATATATAATAGATAATTTATACAAATTATATAATATATAAATATGTTTATATAAAATTATATAATATATAAATATATATAAATTATATATATGTAATTATGATTGTGAGAGCCAGACACTATGGCTCGCACCTGTAATCCCAGCTACTTGGGAGGCTGAGGCAGGAAGAGTGCTTCAGCCCAAGCGTTTGAGACTGCAGTGAGTCATGATTGTGCCATTGCCCTGCAACCTGGATGACAGAGAGAGAACCTGTCTCTAAATAAATAAATTTTAAAAATAAAATTATGAATGTAAATATATTTCATCAATTCTACACCACATTTTTTTCACATTTGAATATTTCTGAAATCAGGATGCATCTTAAAAATCACTGGCAAAGTTAGGCATGGTAGTTCATGACTATAATCCCAGCACTTTGGGAGGCCAAGGTGGGAGGATTGCTTGAGCTCAGGAGTTCAAGACCAGCCTGGACAACATAGCAAGACCCTATCTCTATTTTAAAAAATCACTGGCGGCTGGGTGCAGTGGCTCACGCCTGTAATCCCAGCACTTTGGGAGGCCGAGGCGGGCAGATCACGAAGTCAGGAGATCAAAACCATGCTGGCTAACACGGTGAAACCCCATCTGTACTAAAAATACAAAAAAATTAGCCAGGCGTGGTGGCGGGTGTTTGCAGTCCCAGCAACTCAGGAGGGTGAGGCAGGAGAATGGTGTGAACCTGGGAGGCAGAGCTTGCAGTGAGTGGAGATCGCGCCACTGTACTCCAGCCTGGGGGACAGAGCAAGACTTCATCTCAAAAAAAAAAAAAAAAAAAAAAATCACTAGCAACTTACAGTTATAACTGTCAAGGGCTTTTCTTACATGGTAGTACATAAAATAATGTCATGTCTCACAAGCAATGGCATTTTGATTTGAGAGTTGCCAAACTTTTTTTTTTTTTTTTTTTTGAGACAGAGTCTTACTCTGTCGCCAGGCCAGAGTGCAGTGGTGTGATCTCAGCTCACTGCAACCCCTGCCTCCTGGGTTTGAGCGATTATCCTGCCTCAGCCTCCCAAGTAGCTGGGACTATAGGCACGTGCTACCATGCCCAGCTAATTTTTGTGTTTTTAGTAGAGACGGGGTTTCACCATGTTAGCCAGAACGGTCTCCATCTCTTGACCTTGTGATCCGCCCACCTCGGCCTCCCAAAGTGTTGGGATTACGGGCGTGAGTCACCGCGCCCGGCCCAAACTTTTTTATAATTAGGAAGTTTAACTGAAAACCTGGCTTCTCTGGGGAAATTGACAGACCTGTAAGAGTGGGCAGGCATTTCTACGGCAGCTTTCTGTGGCTGGTGGGTGGTGGCTGCCCCTTTAGTTGGAACAGGAACCCTCCAGCCGGCTCCATTCCCCACCTGGCACACTCCAGGTTAAGTGGAAAGTCTCCCAGCAGGATCCACCTTCCCTGAAGCATGACTTCTCCCTCCCCAGAGGATCATGGGTATATGATCACTGATTTCCTTTCTGTGCAGATGCTCCAGGAGAGGTGGTACCCTCTGGGGAATCAGGTGAGTGTCCAGTTAGGGGAGAGAGGTCGTTGGTGCTGGTGTTGAGCCAGGTCTAGGCATCACCTCTCCCCTAAGACAGCCAGCTCCTGTTGGGGTATCTGACTGTGAGAAACAGGAGCCCCAGGTCCACTGAGCCTAGGCTCATCAAGTGGGCTGGGCCAGCTGTGGCATGAAGCAGGGAGTCCGGGGAGCTTGGAAAGCTGTCCCAGAAAGACCCAAGGAGATTACAACCAACCAGCCATCAGTAGAAAGGAGGATCCTTGGGGGCTGCAGAATTCCATGGGGACATTTTTTTAGGTCACCTATAGCCTTCCCCAGGGTGGAGGCAGCTGTTAAGGCACCCCAAGCAGGGTTGGGCACTAATGTTGAGTTTCTCATTTCCAGGACTCCGAAGGAGAGGCTCTGACCCAGCAAGTGGTAAATACACAAGCTCAAATAGGACAGCCAGAGTGGGTGTTGATTCCAGACGATGGGTTGGGACTTCAGACAGCCTGAGAGGGTGGGTTAGTCCCAGCAGGGACTGTTGCCAGCCAATGTCACTATGATTCAGAAGGGGGATCTCCAGTGCAGGGGAAATGGAACGGAAGGTGGACTCAGGCCTGAGGAAGGAGGAGGAAATCAGTGGGGGTTCCAAGGACAGCACCCCCATCTTCACAGTTTTGCTTGACTGGTCCTGCAGTGAGTGCCCTCTGACCCAGGAAGAAGTACCCCGGATATTAATTCTCAGTGATGTAGGGAAGAGAAAATCCCACCTGCCGTCCTGCTTCAGAGTTAAACACTCATCTCTCTCTTGTTCCTAAGGAGAAGTGGAGGCCTCTCAGTTAAGCAGACAGAATATAAAGAAAGATGGTAAGGAACTTGGTGCAGCAGACCTGCTTTTTCCTGTCTGGCTGGATTTCTAGGGGTGAAATAGCACAGTAGCAATCATTACCCACCTCTGTCGTATGCCCTGCAGTTTACATATTACTCAGCTTAGAATCAACTCAACAGGGTGGGACAATGGTTCCCATTTTGCGGATATGAAAACTGAGGTTCCAGGCTGGGGAGTGGCCTTACAGCTCGTGAGTGGCGTGGCCTGAGCTTGAGCCCTGGTCCTCTGCTCTTTCTGCTATGCACAGTCTCTAGGATGGTAAATGCCTTCCAGGCCTTGTGGCCAGGATGGGGAGCTGGAGGTCAGCTGAGCTGAGAGAGTTGTAAGGTTAGATTAGACCAGACTCTGGGAAAGGAGCAGTGAAAATGGGAGTAACCTCCCCGCTCCAGGCCTGGAATCCATGAGGACTTCTAGGAGGAAGGGGAGGGCAAGAGGAAAGACCATGGTGCTCAACACAGAGACTTTTTGTAATTAAAAAAAAAAAAAGGCCGGGCGCGGTGGCTCACGCCTGTAATCCCAGCACTTTGGGAGGCCGAGGCCGGCGGATCACAAGGTCAGGAGATCGAGACCACGGTGAAACCCCGTCTCTACTAAAAATACAAAAAATTAGCTGGGCACGGTGGCGGGTGCCTGTAGTCCCAGCTACTCAGGAGGCTGAGGCAGGAGAATGGCGTGAACCCGAGAAGCGGAGCTTGCAGTGAGCCGAGATCGCGCCACTGCACTCCAGCCTGGGCGACAGAGCGAGACTCCGTCTCAAAAAAAAAAAAAAAAAAAAAAGGCCAGACCTGCCGGCTCACAGCTGTAATCCCAATACTTTGGGAGGCCGAGATGAGAGAGTTGCTTGAGGCCGGGAGTTCAAGACCAGCCTGGGCAACATAGCGAGACCTTGTCTCTACTGAAAATTTAAAAATTCTCTGGGTATGATGGCATGCACCTGTAGGCCTCGCTACTTGTGAGGCTGAAGCAGGAGAATTGCTTAAGCCGAGGACTTGAAGGTTGCAATGAGCTGTGATCGCACAACTGCACTCCACCCTGAGTGACAGAGCAAGACCTTGTCTCCTCTGCCCAAAAAAAAGAGAGAAAGCAGCAGATATTGATTCCCCACCCCTGCCTTCACAGATGAGTTTTTCCATTTCGTCCTCCTGTGCTTTGCCATCGGGGCCTTGCTGGTGTGTTATCACTATTACGCAGGTGAGGGGAGGTGCCCTGGGGAATGCACCAGGGGAATGGCATGGGGGGGGTGCAGGGGGCAGGGGCGTCAAGACCTGGAGGCTGACCATTCCCTCCCTCACTGCCCTTCCAGACTGGTTCATGTCTCTTGGGGTCGGCCTGCTCACCTTTGCCTCCCTGGAAACTGTTGGCATCTACTTTGGACTAGGTAAGCCCCTCCCCAGAATGCACACACACACAGTCTCTTGGAGGGGTGGCGGGTAGAAATATTCATTTTCATACTCATTGAAATATGGACCAGAGAGTCACAATATACACTTCAAAACAAATTTTCCTTATGCTCATGTTTTCTTCCTGACCACTTTCAAGGTCAATGTAAGGTCACTGGCAAAACCCTGTGGGAAAAATGGGCAGCTCCATACAATGCAACAGCAACAGTTTAAAGTGGCAAACAGGCTGGGCCCAGGGCACACGCCCATGATTCCAGTTACTCAGGAGATTGGGGCAAGAGGATCGCTTGAGCCCAGGAATTTGTTCAGCCTGGGCAACACAGCAAGACTCTGTCTATAAAATAAATAGATAACAGTGACAAACAAAATAGAACTAGCCAGATACTGAAAACAAGTTAGTTAATGGAGTTGGGAACTGAATTTGGCGAGTGAGTTTCCTGCCACTATTCCTGCTGTTCACGGTTGTTGTTTTCAGTAATAATAACTCTAGTACCATTATCTAAGCTTAACCTGCTGCCTGAAATTCCGCCATCAGAGCTTTGTTTGCATGAGTTAGGTCCTTGTCTAATGGTGGCCAGGTATCCTTTGTGGGGGTACAAACTTAACTCACTTTTTCTTTGCTTCTGAGCAGTGTACCGCATCCACAGCGTCCTGCAAGGTTTCATCCCCCTCTTCCAGAAGTTCAGGCTGACAGGTAACTTTTAAAGTCTTCCTGTGTTCACTCTTTTTCTCCCTAGCAGGGTCTTCATTTAGAAAGAGACTTAGCATACAGGAAAGAACACAGCCCGGTGGCAGAGGACCCAGGTTCGAGTCCTACCTCTGCCAGTTTACTAGCTCTGTGACCCTGGATGAGCCATGTAGCCTTGGCTTCCTCAACTGGAAAATAGGTGTAATGCTTTTCTGCTACACAAGTGTGTTGTGAAGATCAAGTGAGGAATGGATGCAAAGGCCTGAAGTGTGAAACAGTAGAAAAATGTGTCTTCATTCTCTTATAGAGCTTTACACTTCCCCAAACACTATCTTCTCCATGGCTGTACTTGCCTAATGGCAACTGGGGAGGTAGGCTTTACCAATGCTACACTCGACCAATAGGAAACTGAGGCTCAGAGAGGTGGAGTGACTCGCCCACAGTCACACAGCTTCAGCGGCTAGGCTGGGCGAAAGCACATCATCTTTCTTGACTGACAGCTCTGTGACCACCTTATGTCTCAGAATGGAGAGGCCAAGTGGCTGTGCTGGGGAAATATCTGTCTCCTTTAATCCATGCAATAAATAAAAAGAAAACTAGCTATTATGACAGTGGGTCATTGAGACCCATGGCTTCTGGGGTGACTACATCATGCCAGCTGTGAGGGGTACTTGGGCATCTGAGGTGATGGTGGGGATGAAGCCTGCTGCCTTCAGAATCCCATGCCATCTTGTGGCCTTTGCCTTCCAGGGTTCAGGAAGACTGACTGAGGCCACTGCCAGGTGGGCAGCAGAGGCAGGCCCCACTGTGACCACCACTGCGACACCTGAGCCCACAAGGACAGACCGGCATTCTGAGAGATGCGCAGGAGAGCAAGCCAGACCAATAAAAAGAACGCTTTTCCTTCCATGTGGTCTGAATGTTGGCACCAGCCCAGGCAGGGGCATCATTTGGGCAGTACTGCTGTGCAACCCAGCTGCCAGGATGGAAGGCAGAGGGTGGGTGTGGGGCCTGAGCCTTCACAGTACCTGGACCAACAGGAAGATTCTGGGAGATCACTGCTTTCAGAAGATAGCAAGAGACCATGGGCTCTGCAAGCTGTGATCTGTCTGGGTCATGGTTTTTCTCAAATCCCAGGCCATCTGGGTATGCTCTCAGGTGCTACCAAGCCATCCCGGGAGAGATGGATAGTCCACTGCCCTGAGGCAGGGAGCCACCAGGTTGGGGTCCCTTGGTGAACCTGATACAGGTAAGATGCTGAGGACTAAAACTATTTTTTTGCACCCCCCCAAAAAAAGGCAGGAAAATGATCATCAGAAACAAAATGGCAGCCAGGCATGGGGGCTCACACCTGTAATCCTAGCACTTTGGGAGGCTCAGGCTAAGGGTCGCTTGAAGCTAAGAGCTCAAGACCAGCCTGGGCAACATAGTGAGACCCCCATCTCTACAATTTTTTTGTTGTTGTTAATGACCAAATGTGGTGGTACATACCTGTACATACCTGCAGTTCCAGCTACTCAAGAGGCTGAGGCAGGAGGACTGCTTGAGCCCAGGAGTTCAGGGCTCCAGCAGTCACTCCACTCCACGATCAAGCCACTGCACTCCAGCCTGGGCGACAGAGCAAGACCCTTTCTCTAAAATTAAAAAAAAAAAGACAAATAAAAATTGCATATATTATAGTGTACAACATGTTTTGAAATATGTGGAATGGCTAAATCAAACTAACATATGTATCACCTCACATACCAATTTTTTTATGATGAGAACAGTCAAAACCTACTGTCAGCAATTTGCAAGTATACAATACATTGTTATTAACTATGATCACCATGCTATATGATAGATCTCCTGAACTTGAACTGAGTTCTTGATGGTCACAGACATGCTGTTCTCAAAACTCAGAAAGGTAACTTCTGGCCAGGTGCGGTGGCTCATGCATATAATCCCAGCATTTTGGGAGGCTGAGGCGGGTGGATCACAAGGTCAGGAGTTCAAGACCAGCCTGGCCAATATGGTGAAACCCTGTCTCTACCAAAAAAAAAAAAAAAATTAGCTTTAATTTTTTTCTTTTCTTTTTTTTTTTCTCGAGACAGAGTTTTGCTCTTTTGCCCAGGCTGGAGTGAAGTGGTGTAATCTCAGCTCACTGCAGCCTCCACCCCCGACAGTCAAGTGATTCTCCTGCCTCAGCCTCCTGAGTAGCTAGGATTATAGGTACCTACCACCATGCCCGGCTAATTTTTGTATTTTTAGTAGAGATGGGTTTTCACCATATTGGCCAGGCTAGTCTCGAACTCCTGACCTCAGGTGATCCACCCGCCTCGGCCTCCCAAAGTGCTAGGATTACAGGCGTGAGCCACCGACCCTGGCCCTGGCTGTCATTTTGGTCAAGTCCTCCCCTCTCCCAGCCTCAGTGTTCTCATCCGTACAATGGGGAGCATAACAGTGCCCACCTTACGGTGTTATGTTGAGAACTGCATGAGATACTTACGTAAAGTATTATGCACAGACTCTGGCACATAGGTCATGCTCAGTCAATGGGCGTTATTACAGTAGACAGGAACACAAATCAGATCCCCTTAGGGTCAGGCAGGCAGAGTCGGCAAGATGTAGAAAAATGGGGGCTGGGCGCAGTGGCTCACACCTATAATCCCAACACTTTGGGAGGCCAAGGTGGGTGGATTGCTTGAGCTCAGGAGTGTGGTGGTGTGTACCTGTGGACCTAGCTACTTGGGAGGCTGGAGTGGGAGAATCGCTGGAGCCTAGGAAGTCAAGGCTGCAGTGAGCCATGATCATACCACTGCACTCCAGCCTGAGAGACAGAGTGAGACCCTGTATCAAAAAAATAAAAATGAAAAAAGTAGGGAGCAGGAATAGGGGAACAGAAGAGCATATACCTGACCAAAGTGGGCAGCTGCTGTCTAGCAATTTCAGGTGAGAACACCAGCTGAGTGGGATCTGTCAGCCAAGAGAACGAAAACCACACCAGGTGCTTTAACAGAGAGAATGTAATAGAGGGGACATGTTAACCAGGTGCAGGACTACTGGAAAGACAAAAAGGGACTGTGGTATCACAAAGTGTAACTGAGGGAACTGCCTAGGGTTAGAGGGAAAAAGGAAAGAGGTTGGCACTATTAGAAGTGAGAGGCCAGGTGTGGTGGCTCAGTCTATAATCCCAGCACTTTGGGAGGCCCAGGAGGGCTGATCACCTGCGGTCAGGAGTTCGAGACCAGCGTGGCCAACATGGTGAAACCCCGTCTCTACTAAAAATACAAAAATTAGCCAGACTTGGTGGTGGATGCCTGTAATCCCAGCTACTTGGGAGGCTGATGCAGGAGAATCACTTGAACCTGGGAGGTGGAGGCTGCAGTGAGCCGAGAGTGTGCCACTACACTCCAACCTGGGCAACAGAGCAAGCCTATGTCTCAATAAATAAATAAATAAATAAATAAATAAATAAATAAATAAAGTATGAGAAGATTGAGAGAGGGTCCTCCAGAGCTGGGACCCAGACCTCTGGGGAAAGGGCACTGCTCAGCTGGGAGGTGTCTCTGAGGGGCCTGAGGAGGCTGGTTCTGCAAGTGCAAGACCACTGGGGTCAGATCTCCAGTTTCTTAGCAGAAGCCCCAAATCTAGAGTTTGGCAATTATTATTTTTTTTATTTCCACCTCTGCTGTGGAAAACAGTATAGTGATTCCTCAAAGAACTAAAAATAGAATTACCATATGATCCAGCAGTTCTACTTCTGTGCATATGCTAAAAAGGGACTTGAAGGGATATCTGTACACCCATTTTCACAGAAACATTATTTCCAGTAGCCAAAAAGGGGAAGCACAAGTGTCCATCAATGGGTGAATGAATAAACAAAGCATGATATATTATCAGCTTTTAAAAAGGGAAATTATTTGAGACTTCACAAAAAAACAAAAACCAAAGGGGAAAAAAATGGAAATTCTGGCCAGGCATATTGGCTCATGCCAGTAATCTCAGCACTTTGGGAGGCTGAGGTAGGAGGATCACTTGAGCCCAGGAGTTCAAGACCAGGCTGGGCAACACAGCAAGACTCCACTTCTGCAAAACATAAAAGCATTAGCCAAGCATGGTGGCACATGCCTGTGGTCCCAGCTACTTAGGAGACTAAGGTGGGAGGATCACTTGAGCCCAGGAAGTGGAGGCTGCAGTGAGCCATGATCATGACACTGCACTCCAGTGGCTGAGTAAGACTTTGTCTCTAAAAAAAATAAAAATAAAAAAAAAGAAATCCTGACACATGCTACCACACAGATAAACCTTGAGAACATTATGTTAAAAGGACAAATACAGTTATGATTCTACATATATGATGTACCTAGGGTAGTCAGATTCATAGAGACAGAAAGTGGAATGGTGGGTGCCTGAGGCTGCGGGACAGGGAATGAGAGTTAGTGTTTAATGTTCCCAAACAGAGTGTCAGTTTGGGAAGATGAGAAGAGCCCTAGATATGGATGGTTGTGATAATTGCACAACACTGTGAAAGTATTTAACGCCACTGAACTGTACACTTAAAAATGGTTATGGTGGTTAATTTTATGTCTATTTTACTTTTTTTTTTTTTTTTTTTGAGAAAGAGTTTTGCTTTGTCGCCCAGGCTGGAGTGCAATGGCCCCATCTCGGCTCACTGCAACCTCCGCCTCCCAGATTCCCTGACCTCGTGATCCACCTGCCTCAGCCTCCCAAAGTGCTGGGATTACAGGCATGAGCCACCGTGCCCGGCCACTTTCTTTTCTTTTCTTTTCTTTTTTTTGAGATGGAGTCTCACTCTGTTGCCCGAGCTGAAGTGCAATGGCACGATCTGCAACCTCTGCCTCCCAGAGTCAAAGGATTCTCATGCCTCAGCCTCCCGAGTAGCTGGGACTACAGGCAACTGCCACCATTCCTGGCTTTTTTGTTTTGTACTTTTTTTTTTTTTTTTTAGTAGAGACAGGATTTCACCATGTTGGCCAGGCTAATCTTGAACTCTTGACCTCAGGTGATCCGCCCACGTTGGCCTCTCAAAGTGCTGGGATTACAGGCGTGAGCCACCGCACCCGGACCACTTTTTAAAAAAAAAAATTCAAATTATTAGTGGTTAAATAAAACTGGATCAGACCTGCAACCCACAAGCTTACAGCTGCTTTGTTGAAGGCTTTTTATCGTGTCAAGCTAAAGACAGGAGCTAAAAGCGGTCCACGGAGGGGTCTGATTACACCTCAGGCATCAAGTGCATTCCTGGAGCCCCAGTCCAATGCGTGGGCTAAAAATAAAGCATTGGATCTGGAGCCCAGGAAGGCAGCGTTGAAAAGTGGAGGGGTGAGGAGGAGGTGATGTGGAAGGGGATGGGCTTTGGTCTTTGGCTGTCCTGGATGCTGTGTGCTAGATTTCTGCTTTGATCTAGCACAGAATCAAAGGAGAGAGGAGGGAGGGCGAGAGTACGGATTTCAAAACCATACAAGCCAGCTTGTGCCGGGAAGATTTTTTTTTAATTTAATTTCAACTTCTGCTATGGAAAACAGTATAGTGATTCCTCGAGGAACTAAAAATAGAATTACCATATGATCCAGCAGTTCTACTTCTGCACACACACCCAAAGGGGACTTGAAGGGATATCGGTACACCCATTTTCACAGCAGCATTATTTCCAGTAGCCAAAAAGGGGAAGCACAAGTGTCCATCAATGGGTGAATGAATAATCAAAGCACGGTATATGATCAGCCTTCAAACTGATACTCCTGCACATGTACTTCTGCGCATATGCCCCAAAGGGACTTGAAGAGATATCTGTCCCTTCAAGAGAAGTCTCGGAGGACTGTGGAGGTTGTTTATCCTGTTCTCCCGACACAGCCCCTGGAATCGTCGTCTACTCCAGAGGATCTGGGCCTGTACCACAGATGGAGCAAAGAGACACTGCTGACTAAACCTAGGAATCTGAGGGAAGCACTTAACACTGGAGCTGGGAGATGTAGGGAAGGGCTATCCAGGCAGAGGCCCACAGCATGGGCAAAGGTGTGGAGGAATAAAAGAGGATAGCACGGCCGGGCACGGTGGCTCACACCTGTAATCCCAGCACTTTGGCAGGCTGAGGCAGGTGGATCACTGAGGTCAGGAGTTCAAGACTAGCCTGGTCAACATGGTGAAACCGTGTCTCAACTAAAAATGGAAACAAATTAGCTGGGTATGGTGGCAGGTGCCTGTAATCCTAGCTACTTTGGGAGGCTGAGGGAGGATAATGGCTTGAACCCAGGAGGTGGAGGTTACAGTGAGCTGAGATCGCGCCTTTGCACTCCAGCCTGGATGACAAGAGCGAAACTCTGTCTTTAAAAAAAAAAGGATAGCACGTCTCAGAGCAACAAGGGATCAGCCCAGTGCAGTTGAGGCATCCAAGGTGGGAGTAGGGCTCAGGACAGGTGGGCAAGAGAGCACACAGGTAAATTGCTCCCCTCCCCCAGCAGGACCTTGACACCTGAGATAAAGAGCTGAGAACAGGCCAGGCCCAGTGGGTCACGCCTGTAATCCCAGCACTTTGGGAGGCCAGGTGGCTGGATCACAAGGTCAGGAGATCGAGACCATCCTGGCTAACATGGTGAAACCCCGTCTCTACTAAAAAAATGCAAAAAATTAGCCGGGCGTGGTGGCGGGCACCTGTAGTCCCAGCCACTCGGGAGGCTGAGGCAGGAGAATGGCGTGAACCCGGGAGGTGGAGCTTGCAGTGAGCTGAGATCGCGCCACTGCACTCCAGCCTGGGCGACAGAGCAAGACAGACAAACAAACAAACAAAAGAGCTGAGAACATTAGCCTAAAAACAATAAGGGCAACGTGGAGCCTTGGAAGGCATTTGAGCAGAAAAATGGCATAGTGAGACTGCACTTCAGAAAGATCACTGCACTCCTCTGGTAGCCCTGTGGGGGCTGTGGCAGGACAAGAATGAGCCTCACAGGCCTCCAACTCTAGGGATCCTAATTGAGCAAGCTCTGCTGTGCTCTGTTTGCAGCAAGGACACAGTTCCCTTGAGATGCCCCCACCTGATGACTTTGCCATGAGCAGGGTGCTAAGGCAGGCCCATTCCTAGGAGACATGGGATTTCTCTGAGTGGACTTTGGCTTAAGGACTCCCCAACACCCCACCAAACCCTCCTTAGATTGCATGGCCAACTAGGACTCTTCTACCCAACGCTCTTTCCCTCTCTTCCTCACCTGGGGCTGGACTTACATCCCAACCCTCTCAGCTCCCTCCCTGTTTCCCCACTACACGTGTTTTCTTTAATAAAATCCTTGCACAATTTAATCTCATCCTGACATTTCCTTCTCAGAGGACTCAGACTAATGGGGTGAGATTAGAGTCAGGGGGGACACAGGAAAAGAAAGGAAGGGTAAACTTGAAGACATTCCAAAGGTCTAATCCACAGTATGACTTGAGGTGTGTGCTCACCATTGGCCCCCTGGGCTTTCCCAGTGGTTGGAGTTCCTAACACTCAGCAGAGTAATTGCCTATTTCTCTTTTTTTGAGCTGAATTTTACTCTTGTCTCCCAGGCTGTAGTGCAATGGCACAATCTCGGCTCACTGCATCCTCCACCTCCCAGGTTCAAGCGATTCTCCGGCCTCAGCCTCCCGAGGAGCTGAGATTACAGGTACCCGCTACCATGCCCAGCTAATTTTTTTGTATTTTTCGTAGAGACAGGATTTCACCATGTTGGCCAGGCTGGTCTCAAACTCCTGGCCTCGAGTGATCTGCCCGCCTCAGCCTCCTAAAGTGCTGGGATTACAGGCACGAGCTACCATGCCCAACTAATTTTTGTGTATTTTTAGGAGAGACGGGGTTTTACCATGTTGGCCAGGCCAGAGATCACGCCACTGCACTCCAGCCTGGGCGACAGAGCAAGACTGCCAAAAAAATAAAAATAAAAATAAATAAAAGAATTAAAAATAGGGACTCAAAGAGGTACTTATACACCAATGTTCATAGCATCAGTGTTCACAATAGCCAAAAGGTGGAAACAACCAAAGTGTCCATCAACAGATGAATGGGTAAACAAAATGTGGCCTATCCATTGTATGGAATATGATTTAGCCATAAAAAGGAATAAAATCCTGATTTCTGCTACAACATGGATGAACCTTGAAAACATAATGCTGGCCGGGCACAGTGGCTCACACCTGTAATCCCAGCACTTTGGGAGGCCTAGGCGGGTGGATCATGAGGTCAGGAGATTGAGACCATCCTGGCTAACACGGTGAAAACCCGTCTCTACTAAAAATACACACACACAAAATTAGCCAGGTGTGGTGGCAGGTACTTGTAGTCCCAGCTACTTGGGAGGCTGAGGCAGGAGAATGGCACGAACCCAGGAGGCGGAGCTTGCAGTGAGCCAATATTGCTGCACTACACTCCAGACTGGGAGAGAAAGCAAGACCCCATCTCAAAAAAAAAAAAAAAAAAAAAAAAAAAAAAAAAGAAAGAAAGAAAGAAAAAGAAAACATAATGCTAAGTGAAATGTGAAATAAGCCAGACACACACACACAATATTGTATGATTCCACTTATAAACACCTAGAATAGGCAAATTCATAGAGACAGAAAGAAGATACCAGGCAGGAGCTGAGGGAAGGCTGAGATAGAGAGTTATGCTTAACATGTACAGAGTCCTTTGTTTGCAGTGATTAAAAAGTTCTGGAGATGAATAATAGTGATGATTTCAAGATCTTGTGAATGTACTTAATGTTGCTAAATTGCACACTTAAAAATAGTTATAATTTTACATTTTGCCTATTATATCCCAATGTTTTAAAAGGTAAAAATAAATAAAACCTGCACCCAATGAATTTTGGGAGGGTTGACCCCACCACTAGCCCCAGGGGTGTGTCTTGACTGGCATTTTGCCAATCAGCATATTCTAGTCATTGATTCATGGACACAGGGCAGAGGCACCAGCTGTCTGCCAGAGTCTGTTCTTCCTTTTTCCATTTTTGGGTGTCTTTGGCACAGCAGAATAGTCTGTAAACCAACTAATTCAGTTTCAGAACTCAACAGAACCAACAGGTAATCAAGTAGCTAGTCTCCAAAGATGAAGCCACCAGTCTCCACTCACCTTGGGTGCATGTGCTACCCCTGCCATCAAGAGGCAGTCTGCTTCTTCTCCCCTTCAATCTCAGATGGAATGGTGACTTGCCTTGACCAACGGACTACAGCACAAGTGCCATGTGACTGTCCCAGGATGAGCCTTTAAGAGGCCTGACAGCTCCTGCCTCTCCTCTTTTTCTTTCTTTTCCCCACTGTCCCACTTCTTCTTTCCCTTCCCCACCTTTTCTCCCCACCTTTTCCTCCACTTTTTGCCACCGTCCTCTCTTCTTTCCTTTTTTCCCACCTTTCCCCCACTTCCCCCGCTTTCCCCCCATTTTCCCCACCTCTCCCCACCATCCTTCTTCTTTCACCTTCCTCCCCACCTCCCCCTCACCTCTCCCCACACCATCCCTCTTCTTTCCCCTTCCCCCACCTTCCCCCACCTTTTCCCCACTTTCCCCCACCTTTCCCCTTCTTTCCTTTTTCCCCACCTTTCTCCCCGTTTTTCCCCACTGCTCCCCTTCTTTCCCCTTTTCCACTTTCCCCTTTCCCCTCCCCACCTCTTTCCCCCACTTTTCCCCATTCCACCATCCCTGTTCTTCTGTCCCCTTTCCCCACTGCCCCTCTTCTCCTTTCCCCACCCTTGCTCTTCAACCACACAGCTGAGCTCAGACCCCATTGAAGAATCATGAAAAACAGCAAATTGCTGTGTTTTAAGCCACTAAGCTTTGCACTGGTTTATTACACTGCAATAGATCATTAAAACAGAGACTTTTGCTGGGGCTTCTAAGAGAAGCAACTACGTCTCTGTTGCATTTCATGATGCGAGGCTGTGAACTTTGGAATCGTGGCCACCATCTTGCTACCATATAGGGGCCAATCTGAGAATGAGTCTACAGGAAGTGGAGTAGAACCCAGAGAAGCTGAGAAACCAAGTCCTGATGACAAAGTTACCTTCTGGATCAAGCTGCCCATGAAGTTAACCCTGTTTGATGAAGCAAGAAACTTCCCTCTTTTCTTTCACCCAATTTGAGTTGGAATTTCTGTTTCTTACAGCCTAAGAAGTTTGTCATACAGCAATGACAGTGTGTTCTTCTATGAATGTGGATGGGAAAGCAGGTTTGTGTGTAGATTAGTTAGGAATAGAACTTTCAGTTTTATGACCAAGAGATACAAAAATACAATGGCTTAAATAAATTAGGACTTTGTTTTTCTTTCAGTAGCATTCCAGAGTTGAGCAGTCCAGACTGGTGGGATAGCTCTGCTCCACATAGTCACTCAGGGACCCATCTGTGGCTCAGTTGTGTCTTAGAGTGCTATCTTAGTCTGTAGGATCAAAGCTAAGTGGTCACTCTGTCTGTGTTCCAGTCTATGGGAAGGGAGATGAGAGGATGTAGAAGACAAGAAAATTATTTTTAAGCAAGGACACAGAAATTGTTTACATCACTTTAATTCCCATTCTACTGTAAGAACTTAGTCACTAACCAACCTTAACTGCAAAGGAGTCTGGGAAATGTAGTCTCTAGCGGTGGGGGGGGGGGCCTGTGCTTCCAACCTGCCTCCAGTATCATAAAAGAACAGAATGCATTTGGGGAGGAACAGCTGGAGCACATGACACATTCTATCTTGGTGATGATTTTGAGGTATCTAAGGGACATGTAAGAGGATGCACATCTCATGCAGTTGGATATATGGGGCTGGGAAACAGGTGAAAAACCTCACAACACTCTAGGAGTTGTCAACACCTACCTGAACAGGCAATCAATACATATTTGAGCTCCTAGTATGTGGCGGGCATTATGTGAGGTGCTGGGGACCAAATGTGGAATAAGAAGAGAATAGGGCTGAAGATCAAGCTATGAAGACCCTCAGCATTTAAAACTCAGGTTGTGGAAAAGAAAACCCAGAAGGTATGGACAGGAAGACAAGAAAAAAAACCAGGAAGAAGGGGTTCACAGAAGCCAAGGGGAAGAAATGCTTTAAGAAGGAGAGGAGGCCAGGCGCGGTGGCTCACGCCTATAATCCAGCACTTTGGGAGACTGAGGCCGGCGGATCACGAGGTCAGGAGTTCAAGACCAGCCTGACCAACATGGAGAAACCCTGTCTCTACTAAAAATACAAAAAAAAAAAAAAAAAAAAAAATTAGCCAGGCGTGGTGGTGCATGCCTGTAATTCCAGACACTTAAGAGGCTGAGGCAGGAAAGTCGCTTCAACCCAGGAGGCGGAGGTTGCAGTAAGCCGAGATCACACCATTGCACTCCACCCTGGACGACAAGAGCGAAACTCAGTCTTAAAAAAAAAAAAAAAAGAAAAAGAATTAGCTGGGTGTGGTAGTGCATGGCCTGTAATCCCAGCTACTCAGGAGGCTGATGTGGAAGAATCACTTGAACCCAGGAGGTGGAGGTTGCAGTGAGCTAATGTCACTGCACTCCAGCCTGGTCAACAGCGTGAGACTCCATCTCAAAAAAAAAAAAAAAAAAAAAAAGGAGAGGTAAATCAGTTGTGTCAAGAACTTCTGAGGAATAAAGTAAGTGAAGGATGAAAATTGTTGCTGAGTCTTGTCTCACGCATGCATTGATCAGTACTCAGCTGAAGACATGAGGAGGACCCTCTGGAGATGTCCAGGGATCGCTCCTCTCTGCAGCAGTCTCTGCTGTGGTGGTGGGCCCTGAGAACTCCAGTGGCCTTCACCTCCCCAAACCCCCATCTCTTCAATCCAGTAAGATCATCAGACCATGCCTGGGCTACTCTTCTTAGTCTTCTCAGGCTGCCATAACAAAAGACCATGAATTGGGAAGCTGGATGTGGTGGCACATGCCTGTAGTCCCAGCTACTCGAGAGGCTGAGGTGGGAGGATCACTTGAGCCCAGGAATTTGAGGCTGAAGTGAGCTATGATTGTGCCACTACATTCCAGCTTGGGTGACACAACACGATTCTGTCTCTAAAACAAACAAAAAATACCACATACTGGGTGGTGGCTTAAACAACAGAAATTTATTACTCACGGTTCTGAAAGCGTGCAAGTCCAAGATCAAGGTGTCAGCATGGTCAGTTTCTGGGGAGAGCTCTCTTCCTGGCCTGTAGATGGTTCCCTTCTCACTGTGTCCTCACATGACAGGGAAAGAGAGAGACAGAAATAGAGACAGAGAGAATGTCTTTCATCTTCTTTTTTTCTTAGAGACAGGATCTTACTCTGTTGCTCAGGCTGGAGTGTAGTGGTGCAATCATAGCTCACTTTAGCCTGAAACTCCTGGGTTCAAGCAATCTTCCCACCTCAGCCTCCTGAGTAGCTAGGACTGCAAGCACATGCCACCACATCCTGCTAATTTTGTTATTTTTTGGAGAGACAGGAACTCACTATGTTGCCCAGGCTTGGAGTCTCTTCTTTTTTTTTTTTTTTTTTTTTTTGAGATGGAGTCTCACTCTGTCACCCGGGCTGGAGTGCAGTGGCACCATCTCGGCTCACTGCAAGCTCCGCCTCCCAGGTTCACGCCATTCTCCTGCCTCAGCCTCCCGAGTAGCTGGGACTACAGGCGCCCGCCACCATGCCTGGCCAATTTTTTGTATTTTTAGTAGAGACGGGGTTTCACCATGTTCACCAGGATGGTCTCAATCTCCTGACCTCGTGATCTGCCCACCTCGGCCTCCCAAAGTGCTGGAATTACAGGCGTGAGCCACCACGCCCAGTCTAGGGCCCACTTTTATAACCTCATTTAACCTTTATCTCCTCATAGGCCCCATCTCCAAATACAGCTACATTGGGAGTTAGGGCTTCATGGTATGAATGTGGGGGACACACTTCAGTCCGTAGCACCCTCTCTGCCCTGCAGCCTGTAGACCAGGGCAACTGTGGAACTCCGTCATTTGCTTCCCCTCTCTGGGGGTCACTGCCTTCCACTGTCTGATGGCCAATGTCTAAAAACGGTAGTTTCACACGTGTTGTCCAGTTTTTAGTTGTTTCCAGTGGAAGGCAAACCCAGTCTCTGTTACTCCATCTTCACAGTGCTGATGGGTTTCATAACAAGGAAGCCACTGGTGACTTGATCCAGAGCAGTTTCAGGGGAGTGCTGAGGGCAGAGTTCAGGTTGGAGTCAAGTGAGCGAGCGTAGACAGTGAGGGAGTAGCGACATGGAGACATTGAGTGTAGAAAACTTTTTCAAGTTATTTGGCTAAGAAAAGTGTCCCAGGGGAAACTTGACAAGATCCCTTTCTTTCTTTCTTTCTTTTTTTTTTTTTGAAACGGAGTCTTGTTCTGTTGTCCAGGCTGAAGTGCAGTGGTGTGATCTCAGCTCACTGCAACCTCCGCCTCCTGGGTTCAAGCGATTCTCCTGTCTCAGCCTCCCGAATAACTGGGATTACGGGCACACACCACCATGCCCAGCTAATTTTTGTATTTTTAGTGGAGATGGGGTTTCACCATGTTGGCCAGGCTGGTCTCGAACTCCTGACCTCAGCTGATCCGCCTGTCTCGGCCTCCCAAAGTGCTGGGATTATGGGGAAGATTCCTTTCAACTGGCCTCAAGCCTCTATTCTTGATGAATTTCCCAACTCAACACTCTTTGGTTGGAGTGAAAACTAAAGGAAATACTTTGGTAAGATTCAAAGGTAGCTGTCAACCTTTGAGGTCACTGTATCACTCATTCAGTGAGTCATTTAGTCACTCATTCAATCAGTCACTTATTCATTCAGTCAGTCATTTAGTCATTCATCAAACTTTTTTTCTGAGACAGAGTCTTGTTCTATCATCCAGGCTGGAGTGCAGTGGCATGATCTCGGCTCACTGCAACCTCCGCCTCCCGGGTTCAAGTGATTCTCCTATCTCAGCCTCTTGAGTAGCTGGGACTACAGGCATGCACCACCATGCCTGGATAATTTTTTGTATTTTAGTAGAGATGGTGTTTCACCATGTTGCCCAGGCTGGTCTCAAACTCCTGAGCTCAGGCAATCCACCCACCTCGGCCTCCCAAAGTGCTAGGATTACAGGCATGAACTACAGCACCTGGTCTCATTCATCAAACTTTGTTGAGACTTCACTCTGTGTGCCAGGCTCTGCTGAGACTGAGGTGAGTAAACACTTACTGGATACCTGACTGTTTTAGACAAGGGGTAAACAAAGCCAGCCCAAAGTCTCAGCAGTTCACAGTAAGGTGATTTTTGCCCTGGCCACCATCCTGCCGCACCACCAACCAGGGAACATTTGGCAATGCCTGGAGACACTTTTAATTGTCACAACCATGGTGAGGAGGGTGCAACTGGCATCTGGTTGGTAAAAGCCAGGGATACTCCCAAATGCCCTGCAGTGCACGGGCCAGGCCTCCATAACAATGAATTCTCCAGCCTCAGACGGCAATAGTGCTGAAGTTGAGAAACTCTAATATAGCTTCAACTCTAGTGGGGGAAGATAGAGGTAAGAAAAATGTGTCAGAGGGTGCTAAGTGCTATGTAAGAAGCGGGGGATGGGGGGCGCTGGTTGCAGTGGCTCACGCCTGTAATCCCAGCACTTTGGGAGGCTGAGGAGGGTGGATCACCTGAGGTCAGGAGTTTGAGACCAGCCTGGCCAACATGGTGAAACCTTGTCTCTACTAAAACTACAATAATTAGGTGGGCATGGTGGTGGGCAGCTGTAATCCCAGCTACTTGAAAGGCTGAGGCAGGAGAATCACTTGAACCCAGGAGGCAGAAGTTGCACTGAGCTGAGATCACACCATCGCACTCCAGCCTGGGCGACAAGAGCAAAACTCTGTCAAAAAAAAAAAAAAAAAAAAAGGCAGGGGACCGGGAGTGCTGAGGAAGCTCTCACTGAAAAGATGACATTGGGCAAAGGAAGTGAAGGTCTAGCTATGTGGCTGTCTGGAGGAAAAGTGTTTCAGGCAGAAGGAATAGCAAGTACAAAGGCCCTGAGGCAGGAGCAAGCTTGGCAAGTTGGAGGAGCAGCCAGAAAACAAAGAAAAATAAAATCCTAAAAAAAGGATACATTCATACAGGTAATAAAACTGTAAGGAAAGTGAGAAAGGTAAACACCTGCTGGGGAGAAGGAGGGAGAGAAGCAGGGCCAGTGTCTAATGTGCTGGCAGTGCTTTGTTTTTGTAGGTGGGTTACACAACAGATAAACAATATCTATTTTCCAAGCTCTGTGTATATCCTAGATACTTTTCTGTGTGTTATATTTCACAATAAAGACGATTTAAATCATGTGTTAAACAGTCTTTGCTGTTTGCTCAACTGTGGGTGCTATTACAGGGCATAGACACAAGAGGGGGCGCTAACCAATGAGCAGCGGCGAAGCCGTGTTTCCTAGCAACGGGGAAAACGTTGAGGTAGAAACTTCCTTCAGAGTGGTTAACTGATGGATTCTGGCTCCTGCCCCTGCCAGGTCGGCCAGGGTCCACTTCGCGCCCTGGAGGCGTCTCTGCAGGGTCTGAAGTGTCACTGACTTTTGTGGGGAGTGGAGCTCTCCTCCCAAATGCGAAATCGGGTCTGCAGAACACGGGAGGCTGTGCCCTTGTGCCGCGGAGCTTTCTTCTGCCAATGTTAGATAATAACGACGTCCTCATTAACGGATGCCATTATTAATATCATTAGTAACGGAGGGCTCTTATCCGCAAGACTCCAAACAAGTCGTAGTATTTCCCTCGAAAAATTGAGTAAATTAAAGAATGGAAAGGAGAGACCTTGCCTCCAGTCTTCTAAGACCTCAGGTCTCTCTCCCCTCTCCTCTTTTCTCTCTCCTCTCTCTCTCACTCCTCTCACCTCTCTCCTTTTTCCTCTCCTCTCTCTCTCTCTCTCTCTCTCTCTCTCTCTCTCTCTCTGTCTGTCTTCTCTGTCTCATACACACACACACAAAGAAGTTTTTCAAGATTTGGGAGGCGGTGGAAGTTTTCAAGATTGCTGGCCGGGCATGGTGGCTCACATCTGTAATTCCAGTATAGGGAGGCCAAGGCTGGCAGATCACCTGAGGTCAGGAATTCAAGACCAGCTGGGCCAACATGGCAAAACGCTGTCTCTACTAAAAATACAAAAATTAACTGGGCATGGTGATGCACGCCTATAATCCCAGCTACTCAGGAGGCTGAGGCAGGAGAATCACTTGAACCTGGGAGGCGGAGGTTGTAGTGAGCCAAGATCATGCCACTGAACTCCAGCCTGGGCGACAAAGTGAGACCCCATTTCAAAAGGGAAAAAAAAAGATTATTGACAAAGCAGAAGGTTTTATAATACATAGGTAAATATTAGGTAAATTAATTTGAGGCTGAGTGGGATTACGGTAATGAATACCTACACTGTTTTTTGTTTTTTTTTTTTTTTTTTTTTTTTTTGAGGCGGAGTCTCGCTCTGTCGCCCAGGCTGGAGTGCAGTGGCGCGATCTCGGCTCACTGCAAGCTCCGCCTCCCGGGTTCCCGCCATTCTCCTGCCTCAGCCTCCCGAGTAGCTGGGACTACAGGCGCCCACAACCGCGCCCGGCTAATTTTTTGTATTTTTAGTAGAGACGGGGTTTCACCGTGGTCTCGATCTCCTGACCTTGTGATCCGCCCGCCTCGGCCTCCCAAAGTGCTGGGATTACAGGCGTGAGCCACCGCGCCCGGCCAAATACCTACACTGTTAAAAGAAGTTATCCCAGACTTTATCTCACTTGATTTCACAATCACTTTGGCACAACTCCATTTTGCAGATGAAGAAACTGAGGCTCACAGAGGTTAAATTGTGAGCAGGCCAGAACTTTCCTCCCAATCCAATTTACTAAAGAAGAAATATTAACTAGCTTATTTTTAAGGGGGGGGAAGCTATTAATTGTCTCTCATGCCTGTAATCCCAGGACTTGGGGAGGCTGAGGCTGGCGGATCATCAGGTCAGGAGTTCAAGACCAGCCTGGCCAACATAGTGAAACCCCAACTCTATTAAAAATACAAAAATTAGCCAGGCCTGGTGGCTGGCACCTGTAGTCCCAGCTACTTGGGAGGCTGAGGCAGGAGAATCGCTGGAACCCGGGAGGCAGAGGTTGCAGTGAGCTGAGATCATGCCACTGCATTCCAGCCTGGGCAACACAGCAAGACTCCGTCTCAAAAAAAAATTAAATTAAATTTAAAAAATTGTCTCTCATAACCAAAGAAAGTTAAAACAATGGAGAGGTAGCTTATTTTCTCATTAAAATAGCAAAACTATTTTCAATCATGATACCTCACATTAGGAAGGCTAAATGGAAACTAGCAGTCTTGTACGATGCTGACGGCAGCTTAAACCGGTAGCCACTCATCGGGAGAGCAGTCTGGCAACACCCAGAAGAAGCTGTAAAAATGTTCCTACCCTTTGATCCAGCAACCCGACTTCTGGGAATCTACCCTAAGGACATAATTTGAAATTTAGGAAAAGGCGTATGTGCAAATATTGGTGGCAGCATTATTTATGATGGTGAAAAATTGGAAACAACCAAGGGAAATGGGTGATCAAGGGCACAACTCTATTAAGTAACATGAATGTCTCCTTTTTTAAAAAAATGATGACTACAAAAATTTTGAAAATTACCTGGGTGTGGCTGGGTGTGGTGGCTCATGCCTACAATCCCAATACTTTGGGAGGCTGAAGCCGGTGGATCACTTGAGGTCAGGAGTTCAAGACCAGTCTTGGTAACATGGCCAAACCCTGTCTCTACAAAAAATACAGAAAAAAAATTAGCTGGGTGTGTTGATTCATGCCAGTAGTCGCAGCTACTCCAGAGGCTGAGATGACAGGATTACTTGCGCCCAGGAGTTCAAGGCTGCAGTGAGCTATGATCCTCCCACTGCAACTTCAGCCTGGGTGACAGAATGAGACTTGTCTCCTAAAAAAATATATATATATACATATACACATACACATATATATATCTTATTCTGAAGACTGTGACATCTTGGGAAATGCTGCTGTGTAATTTTTTTAAAGTTTAGCTAGACTTCCCTCATGCAGTAATGCTGTGCAATATTAAATGGAAAAACAAGCAGCTACAAAATAACTGGGACATCAATCAACCTTATAAGTACATACCGTTCCATTCATGTGGGGAGAAAGCTAAGGTGGGAGAAGAAACTATGCTGGGGGAGATAAGAATGCTTTCTTTCTCTTGTTTTTTGTTTGTTTTCATAACTTTTTTTCTCCCCTTTCACTTCTACTCGGGATTTACTTTTTCTCCTTCTTTTTTTTTTTTTTTTTTTGAGATAGGATCTTGCTCTGTCACTCAGGCTCCAGTGCAGAGGCCCAGTCACAGCTCACTGCAGCCTCAACCTCCTGGGCTCAAGCAAATCTCAGCCTCCCAACTAGCCAGTACTAAAGACACATGCCACCACACCAAGCTGTTTTTTTTTTTGTTTTGTTTTGTTTTTTTTTTTGCGATGGGATTTCACTATGTTGCTCAGGCTGGTTTCAAACTCCTGGTTTCAAAAAATCCTCTCACCTCAGCCTCCCAAAGAGTTGAGATTACAGGTATGAGCCACTGTGCCTGGCCTACTTTTTCTTCTTTTCAAAATAAAATTTTAGTAGGTATTTCTTATATCAGTTGGTAATGTAATCTTACTACAGGAAAACCAGGAAATACAAGAATATTAAGGCCAGGCACAGTGGCTCACAACTATAATCCCAGAACTTTGGGAGGCTGAAGCAGAAGATTGCTTTAGCTCAGGAGTTTGAGACCAGCCTGAGTAACATAGCAAGACTCCATCTCCACAAAAATCTGTAAAATTGCTAGGCATAGTGGTACACACCTATAGTCCTAGCTATTTGGGAAGCTGAGGTGGGAAGATCATCTGAGCCCAGAAGTTGGAGGCTGCAGTGAGCTGTGATTGCACCATTGCACTCTAGCCAGGGTGACAGAGACAGACTCTGTCTCTAAAACGTATGTATTAATATATTCATACTTTCACTCATGAACAACTTCTAGTAACAGTGATTAGAGCAGTGGTTCCCAAACTTGAATATGTATCAGTATCACCTTGTTAAATGACCTGTTAAAACCCAGATGGGGCCAAGTGCGGTGGCCCATGTCTGAAATCCCAGCACTTGGGAGGCCTAGGTGGGGGGATCACTTGAGCCCAGGAGTTTGAGATCAACCTAGGCAACATGTTGAAATCCTCTCTCTACAAAAAATGGGCCAGGTGCGGTGGCTCACGCCTGTAATCCCAGTACTTTGGGAGGCCGAGGTGGGCAGATCACGAGGTCAGGAGTTCAAGACCAGCCTGGCCAACATGGTGAAATCCCATCTCTACTACAAATACATAAATTAGCCAGGCATGGTGGCGCATGCCTGTAATCCCAGCTACTTGGGAGGCTGAGGCAGGAGAATTGCTTGAACCCAGGAGGCGGAGGTTGCAGTGAGCGAAGATCGCACCACTGCACTCCAGCCTGGCAACAGGGTGAGACTCCATCTCAAAAAAAAAAACAAAAAAACCCCCAAAAAGTTAGCTGGGCATGGTGGTGTGTGTCTGTAGTCCCAGCTACTTGGGAGGCTGAGGTGAGAGGACCCACCTGAGCCTGGGAGGTTGAGGCTACAGTGAGCCATGATCGCACCACTGCACTCCAGCCTGGGTGACAGAGCAAGACTCTGTCTCAAAAAAAAAACCAACCAAACAAAAATAACCCAGATGTCTGTGTCCCACCCCGGAATTTCTGATTCAGTAGATGTGGGATGGGGCCCAAGAATTACATTTTTTGACAAGTTTTCAAATGGCACTGATGCTGCCAGTCCCCAGGCCACACTTTGAGAACCACCATCTTAATGTATAGTCTTTTTTTTTTTTTTTTTTGAGATGGAGTCTCGCTCTGTCACCCAGGCTGGAGTGCAGTGGCCGGATCTCAGCTCGCTGCAAGCTCCGCTTCCCGGGTTTATGCCATTCTCCTGCCTCAGCCTCCCAAGTAGCTGGGACTACAGGTGCCCGCCACCTCGCCTGGCTAGTTTTTTGTATTTTTTAGTAGAGACCGGGTTTCACCGCGTTAGCCAGGATGGTCTCGATCTCCTGACCTTGTGATCCGCCCGACTCGGCCTCCCAAAGTGCTGGCATTACAGGCTTGAGCCACCGCGCCCGGCCTTAACGTATAGTCTTATCAAATCTTTCTGTATGTCACACATGCAGATTCTTCACCAAAAAAATGATGGACATTTAGATTGTTTTTCCAAGAGCCTTCTTGTACCTAAATCTCTGGTGCATTCTTAATTATCTGAATAACTAAGATTATCATAATCATTAATTTACTCTTAATTACTAAAATTATTAAGATTTATAATTTAGTAATTATAAATTACTAAAGTAACTAGTAATTAAACTTAATTAGGATTAAGTTTCCATTTTCAGAAATGGAATTGTTGAATCAATAGACATGCGTGTTTTTCAAGCTTTCAATATATATCATCAAATCGCTACCATAGAATCTTTTTTTTTTTTTTTTTTGAGACAGGAGTGCAGTGGTGCGATCTCAGCTCACCATAACCTCTGCCTCCCAGGCTCAAGTGATTCTCCTGCCTCAGCCTCCCGAGTAGCTGGGATTATAGGTGTGCAACACCACTGCCCAATTTTTATATTTTTAGTAGAGATGGGGTTTCACCATGTTGGCAAGGCTGGTCTCAAACTCCTGACCTCAAATAATCCATCCACCTTAGCCTCCCAAAGTGTTGGGATTACAGGCGTGAGCCACTGCGCCTGGCCTATAGAATCTAATATTTACCGTACACCATGTAAGTATGTGATCTCATTTAATCTTTTTTTTTTTTTTTTTGAGACAGTCTCTTGCTCTGTCACCCAGGCTGGAGTGCAGTGGCGCAATCTTGGCTTACTGCAAGCTCCGCCTCCCGAGTTCACGCCATTCTCCTGCCTCAGTCTCCTGAGTAGTTGGGACTACAGGCACCTGCCATCACGCCTGGCTAATTTTTTGTATTTTTTAGTAGAGACGGTGTTTCACCGTGTTAGCCAGGATGGTCTTAATCTCCTGACTTTGTGATCCACCCGCCTCGGCCTCCCAAAGTGCTGGGGTTACAGGTGTGAGCCACTACACCTGGCCTTAATCTTCAAAATTCTTTCATTCATTAATTCAGCATATATTCTTTGAATGCTACTTTGTGCCACATATTTTAGGGACTCAGAGATGAGCAAGACGTAGCAACCCTCTGAGGTAGATATTATTATTATTCAGATAATTATTACTCAGATATATTATAAAATAATTATAATAAAATATATAATATATAAATACATATAAAATATATAATTATTATTCAGATATTATTATTATTCAGATAAAGAAACCGAGATCCAGGCTGGGCACAGTGGCTTACGCCTTTAATCCCAGCACTTTGGGAGGCTGAGGCAGGTGGATCACTTGAGCTCAGGAATTTGAGACCACCCAGAGCAACATGGTGAAACCCCGTCTTTACTAACAATATAAAAAAATTAACCGGGTGTGATGGTGCATGCCTCTAGTCCCAGCTATTTGGGAGGCTGAGGCAGGAGAATCACTTGAGCCCCAGAGGCAAAGATTGCAGTGAGCCGAGACTGCACCACTGCACTCCAGCTTGGGCTACAGAGTGCGGCTCCGTCTAATGAAAAAAAAACAACTGAGATCCAAGATGATTTGGATCCAAGATAGCAAGATGACTTGCTATTCCTTGCACTGTTTCATTTGCACAAAGTTGATCCTCTGGCTCTCAACAGCCTCATGCTGCTATGCTCCGTATGGAAAGGGATATTTTAATTTTGGGTGGCAACTCATTTTCCTCTTTCTTTTTCCATTACAATTCTGGAAAAATTAAATGAGGAAACATCCTGGCACATAGTTTAGGAAATACAGCTTGTCTGAAAGCTGCCAGGAATAAAAGCTAACACTTTCTCCACTGAATTTTATCTCCTTTTTTTTTTAAATTTTTTTTGAAACAGGGTCTCACTGTGTCTCCCAGGCTGGAGTGCAGTGGTGTGATCACAGCTCACTGCAGCCTTGACCTTCTGGGCTCAAGTGATCCTCCCACCTCAGCCTCCCAAGTAGCTGGGACTACAGGTGTGTGCCAGCATGCCTGACTAATTTTTTTGTATGTTTTGTAGAAATGGGGTTTTGCTTTGTTGCCCAGGCTGGTCTCTAACTTCTGGGTTCAAACGATCCTCCCACTTCAGCCTTCCAAAGTGCTGAGATAACAATCATAAGCCACTGCGCCCAGCATTATCTCCCACTTTTAATAAATTAGGCAGAATTGGCCCCTTTTGATCTGATAATTAGATTTGTTAATAACATTTCTAACAAAAAACATGATGGAGTTTTATGGACATGTAGCAATGTAGTCATCTCTTTTTCAGTTTCCTAAATTAACTCTACTTACAATTATTGGCTGGGTAGCTTAGTGATTAAGTAAAAAGCTTGCAAGTCAAACAGATTTGACAAAACAAAGTTTTACAATAAATCTTTGTATAACTCTCTTTTTTTTTTTTTTTTTTTTTTTTTTTTTTTTTTTTTTTTTGAGACTGAGTCTGGCTCTGTCGCCCAGGCTGGAGTGCAGTGGCCGGATCTCAGCTCACTGCAAGCTCCGCCTCCCGGGTTTACGCCATTCTCCTGCCTCAGCCTCCCGAGTAGCTGGGACCACAGGCGCCCGCCACTTCGCCCGGCTAGTTTTTTGTATTTTTTAGTAGAGATGGGGTTTCACCGTGTTAGCCAGGATGGTCTCGATCTCCTGACCTCGTGATCCGCCCGTCTCGGCCTCCCAAAGTGCTGGGATTACAGGCTTGAGCCACCGCGCCCGGCCAAATCTTTGTATAACTCTCTAAACTTCAGTTTCCTTGCCTGTAAAATGCAGCTGAAACTACTTCCTTCATAGAATTCTCTAGAAGATCTCAAAGATTCAGGGGTCGTGATCACCATCTACCCCACATTTAATTCACTAAACTGACTCCTGCAAGAATTGAATGGATGCTGGAGGATGACAGAGGACTACTGCAAACTCAGCCAAATAGTAATTGTGATATGGTTTGGCTGTGTCCCCACCCAAATCTCATCTTGAATTGTAGCTCCCATAATTCCCATGTGTTGTGGGAGGGACCTGGTGGGAGATAATTGAATCATGGGAGTGGTTTCCCCCATATTGTGCTCGTGGTAGTGAATAAGTCTCACGAGATCTGATGGTTTGATAAGGGGTTTCCCTTTCACTCGGCTCTCATTCTGTCTTGTCTGTTGCCATGTGAGACGTGCCTTCTGCCTTCCACCATGATTGTGAGGCTTTCCCAGCTGCATAGAACTGCGAGTAAAATCTTTTTTTCTTTATAACTTACCCAGTCTTGGGTATGTCTTTATCAGCAGCATGAAAACGGACTAATACAAGCCCCAACTGGAGTTGCTGTGTGGAGATGGTATTTTTTCCTAGATCCAATTAACATTGCTTCAAGTCTGTGGTGTCCAACCATTGATTTGGCTTATACATTCTTTCCCATCCCTAACAAGAAAAAGGACCAAAAATAGCTCAATATATGTGGGGACAGACAACAATATACATTTACAGTCTACCTCAAGGCTATGTTAACTCTTGCCCTGTGTCATAACATAGTGTAAAGGGACTGGGCCATCTGGGCATCCTGCGAAACATCATATTGATCCAGTCTATGGGTGAGAGTTGGAGATAAACCCTATAAGAATTCAATCCTAAACAAATTAACACAGGAGCAGAAAATCAAATACCACATGTTCTTGTAAGTGGGAGCTAAACATCAGGGATTCATGGACGTAAAGACAGCAACAATAGACACTGGGGACTACTAGAGCGGGGAGGGGAGGAGAGGAGCAAGGGTTGAAAAACTGTTAGATACTTGCTCAGTACCTGGGTGACTGGATCATTTGTATCCCAAATCTCAGCATCACAGCATCACACAGTGTATCCAGGTAACAAAACTGTGCATGTACCCCTTGAATCTGAAAGTTGGAAAAAATAGCAAATAAAGCAGAAAAAAAAAAAAAAGAATTAGAAGGACTCCAGAAGTTTAAGAGGCTCACCACATGGTGAGGTTTTTAGGGATTCAACAGTCTAGGGCCTGCTAGGACATCGTCTCCAAGGTAAAGGACAAGTAATTACGTTTTGTTACTCCTTAAGAAGACAGCAACACTCAGCTGGGCGGGGTGGTTCACGCCTGTAATCCCAGCACTCTGGGAGGCTGAGGTGGGCGGATCACCTGAGGGCAGGAGTTCAAGACCAGCCTGGTCATGGTGAAACCCCGTCTGTACTAAAAATACACACACACACACAAAAATAATAAGCTGGGCATGTTGGTGCGCGCCTGTATCCCAGTTACTTGGGAGGCTGAGGCAGGAGAATTGCTTGAACCCGGGAGGCGGAGGTTGCAGTGAGCCAAACTCCGTCTCAAAAAAAAGAAGACAGCAACACTTTGTAGACCTCTGCAGCATATTTTACTTTATTTATTTATTTTTTTTCAGATGGTGTTTCGCTCTTTTTGCCCAGGCTGTGGAGTATAATGGTGTGATCTCAGCTTACTGCAACCTCTGCCTCCCGGGTTCAAGTGATTCTCCTGCCTCAGCCTCCTGAGTAGCTGGGACTACAGGCACTTGCCACTACGCCCAGATAATTTTGTATTTTTAGTAGAGATGGGGTTTCACCATATTGGCCAGGCTGGTCTCAAACTCCTGACCTCAAGTGATCCACCCACTTTGGCCTCCCAAAGTGCTGAGATTACAGGTGTGAGCCACCATGCCTGGTCTGCAGCATATTTTATACTTGGGAATACGGCTCCAACCCATTTTCTTAGGAACATGGAAGGCTGCCAACTTTGAACAGATCTCAAGGCAGAAAAGAGCTCTGTGGCAGAGTCAGGCTGTAGTACAAGCAGCTCAGCCTCTGGGGCCACATAGCCTGGAAGAACCCGTGCTATTAGAGGTATCTGTGGTGGGGAGAGATGCCACATGTTTATGGAAAGCCCCAGTGAGAGAATCACCACGTAGATCCCTCAAGTTCTAGAGCAAAGCCATTCAGTCTGCAGCAGAGAATTATTGCCATTAGAGAAATTACCTGTGGGTGGCCCTCACAGAGATAAAGGGCTTGACCATGGGACATTAAGTGACCCTTGCAGTCAGAACTGTTCATCCCAAGCTGGGATCTGTCAGACCTACCAAATGACAAGGTCAGATAGGCTTGACAGCAATCCGTAGTAAGGTGGAACATCTGGGATCAGGCACAAGCAGGGCCAGAGAGCACGAGTAAGCTGCACAAGATCCCCGTGGTGGCCAAGACCCCCATGTCATACCCCAGTGTGACACCAGCACGCCTCCTTCAGTTTACCCTGGTGGCTGCTCTGGGTCTCTCTTATGACCAGCCAGCAAAGAGGATAAAGACCAAGCTTGATCCACAGATGGGTGCGTTTAGCATGGGGGTGCAAGTTGAAAACAGAGAATGGCTGCACTGCAGCCTCACTCAGCAGTGACCCTTAAAGACACGAATGAGGAGAAATCTTCCCAATGGGCAGAGCTTTGGGCAGTGCACCTGCTCATCAACTTCGTGGCCAAGAGAGCCTGAGGTAAGATACAGACATATGGGCAGTGGCGAAATTAGTAAGGATAAATATAGGAAGATTAGAGACAAGGAGGTCTGGGAAACAGGGATGTGTGGACCCATGGAAACTGGCACTGCATCCTATTCTGCTGTCCCCCAGACAGCATCTACCATGGAAGAGGTACCATGTAACAAAATAGTCAGAGAGACTCAGGCCGTTCAGTTAGCCTCTGTCACTGGCCACCCCAGTTCTGGCACAATGGGTTTACAAATGGAGAAGCTATATGGCAGGGTTAGAGGTTCTACATTCACTAAGAATGCTCTAGCTACTGTCACTGTTGAATGTCCAATCTTCCAGCAACAAAGATTAACATAGAGCCCTCTTCATCCTTCATGTGATGTATGAGAAAAAATAACAATTTTTTTTTTTAAAAGAACATAGAACCCTCAACATGACAACCATCCTTCAAGGAGCCCCATCAGCCCCTTGGTGGCATGCTAATTACATCAGACCTCTTTTACCTGGAAGGGGAAGCAATTCATCTTGACTGCAACTGACACATCTTTTGGGTGTGGGTTACCTTTCCTGGCTACAACGCCTCGGCCGATCTAAGGACTTGCAAAGCATTAATCCACTGACATTTAGGCTCAGATAATATCATATTAGACCAAGGGTTTCAGGTAACTCCCATCAGACCAAGAGACAGCAAAGGTGGTACAGCCTTGCTTATGACTGTGACATCCACTGGACTTACCATATACCACCTTGCCCAGAAGCAGCTGGCCTGAATGACCCTGGAGGACTTTGGCACTGTTGCCCACATCCAAACAGTCTAACTGGGCCACAGAGGAACAACAGACTGGGTCTTTCCCAGCCCCAATCTGGAAATATCATTTCACGTCTCCCTATAGACCTATAAAAAGCAGGCACTTGAGCTCTTAATTATTTCCCATTTGGGTCCTTTCTCTCTTCCACACCTGCAATAAGTTCTGCCTGAAAGCTATTGTACCACAGCACGCCCTGGAGTACGGTTCACCCAATGCTGCTTCTCACAGGAGTCGCTGATCTGCCTTGAGGCTTTCTTGGTCAGTGCCTGGCAAGGCTGCAGTCCCACTGGACCAAAGACTCTGTCATCCCTTCCCCTTCCCAACGATGAGCAGATCCTCTCCCGCTTTCTAGAGTCATAGGCAAGGAATTCTGGCAGAAGGTAGACTAACACTCAACTTCTATTCTTCTCCCACGTGCATTTTTAACTCTTTTTCTATCCAACAGTGTCTAGAAAATTCTGTCTCCAAAAGACATGATCAGCAGAATGCAGATGAATGATGTCTTCTGTCAGTAACAATCACCATCCTATTGTCTCCTAGCTGGATTTGGCTTTCCCTAGAGGTTGCAGTGATGTCATATTGGAGGGGACTACAGTACTTGGGCCACCCTAGAGTGGGCTGTAATGCCCCTACGGCGCTGGATGCTTTGATTTGTTCTCTGCTAAGACCGTGTTCTCACGGGCAGCAAGTGGGATTGCAGGTGAGGGAAACAGGAGCCTGAAAACCTTCCTTTCTCCCTCCCAAGCCCCTTCTCTTAAACTGCTTTGTGGCTGTTGCTGTGAGTTGAGTTGATAGATTAAAGAATTTCTAGGCCGGGCGCGGTGGCTCAAGCCTGTAATCCCAGCACTTTGGGAGGCCGAGACGGGCGGATCACGAGGTCAGGAGATCGAGACCATCCTGGCTAACCCGGTGAAACCCCGTCTCTACTAAAAAATACAAAAAACTAGCCGGGCGACGTGGCGGGCGCCTGTAGTCCCAGCTACTCAGGAGGCTGAGGCAGGAGAATGGTGTAAACCCGGGAGGCGGAGCTTGCAGTGAGCTGAGATCCGGCCACTGCACTCCAGCCTGGGCGACAGAGCGAGACTCCACCTCAAAAAAAAAAAAAAAAAAAAGAATTTCTATATTAAAGATGTTTGGCAAGTCTAAAAATTTAAAAAGCACTTTAGTGACCAGGTGCAGTGGCTCTCGCCTGTAATCCCAGCGCTTTGGGAGGCCAAGGCAGGCAGATCACTTGAGCCCAGGAGTTCAACACCAGCCTGGGTAACATGGTGAAACCTCGTGTCTACTAAAAATACGAAAAGCTATTACAGATGAAGTAACACACACCTGTGGTCCCACCTACTTGGGAGGCTGAGGCACAAAAATCATTTGAACCCAGGAGGCAAAGGTTGCAGTGAGCCAAGATTGTGCCACTGCACTCCAGCAACAGAGGGAGACTCTGTAGCCCCCCAAAACTTAATTAAATATAATAAAATTAATAAAAAGCACTTTAGTTAGAGAAAAGAAATGCAGCCGAGGCATCAATCTGGAAATGACACTGCAAGGATAGAGCACCATCCCCCAGGATGCAGTATTCACCCTGAATCAACAGCCATTCGTGGGTTGTTAATTAAGAGCTTGAGTGCCTGCTTTTTGCAGACCTGTAAAGAGACGTGAGATGGTATTTCCAGATTGGGGCTGGGGCTGTCTTCTTGAAGTAGAATAAATGGATCTGGGAATCTGGGGGTGGAAGTACGAGTGGCTGCTCTCACTGTACTCCCAGTGAGCTGCTTGGAGGAATCAGGCCTCTCATCTGTACAGCTCTAGGCTCTCTAGGTCTAGAAGTCCTCATTCCCAGCAGGAGGATGCTTCCCCCAAGAGGCCAGTAAAATTTGTCTTATCAAATCAGCTGCCACCTGGTCACTTCAGCCTCCTTGAACCAACAGACCAGCAGTCAAGAAAGAGTCACCAGGTTAAATGATCACCAGGAGGAGGCAGGGCTGCTGTTGCACAACAGGATGGGGAGGGACTCATCTAACACTCCAGCAGATCTATTGTGGTGATTCTTGGTTCTTCTCTGACCAACTATAATGGTTAATGGACAGATGCGGCAACCATGACCTGAGACAGGCATGGTGACCACGGTCTCAAACCTCTCAGGGCTATCTCACTACATAAGCCACCTAGACCAGCAGAGATGCTGGCCAAGGGTGAGGGGATCTAGAATGCACAGGAGAGGAGGGAGAAGAAGACTATCAGCTGTGGCCTGAGACCAGCTGCAGCGTGAGCGCTGCCATTCATTCCACTAACCTTCTCAAACTTCCCCAGAAAAAGAGATGAGAAAGAAAAGAAAATGGCCAGGTGTAATGGCTCACACCTGTAATCCTAACACTTTTGGAGGCAAAGATGGGAGGATTACTTGAACTCAGGAGTTTTCAACCAGCCTGGACAATATAGCAAGATCCTGTCTCTATAAAAATTAGCCAGGTGTGGTGGTGCACACCTGTAGTCCCAGCTACTTGGGATGCTGAGGTGGGAGAATCACTTGCGCCCCGGAGGTTGAGGTTGCAGTAAGCCATAGTTGCCACTGCACTCCAGCCTGGGCAAAAGAGTGAGAACTTATTAGAAAGGAAAAGAAAGGGGAAAGGGAAAAGAAAGAAAAGGGAGAGAAAGAAAAGAGGGAGGAAGAAAAGAGAGAAAGAAGAGAAAGAGAGAAAGAAAGAAAGAAAAGGAAATAAAAAGAAGGAAAGAAAGAAAAAGAGATGAAGCAGAATTCTGGAGAAACTGTTCTCAGATGGGTTTAGCTTATTTTATGAAGCAGGGGGATCCATGTGGTATAGGACTGCAGTGGATGCTGTGATGTGTTGCTTAGATCTCCCTCTTCAAGGCCGGGCGCGGTGGCTCAAGCCTGTAATCCCAGCACTTTGGGAGGCCGAGACGGGCGGATCACGAGGTCAGGAGATCGAGACTATCCTGGCTAACACGGTGAAACCCCGTCTCTACTAAAAAATACAAAAAAAACTAGCCGGGCAAGGTGGCAGGTGCCTATAGTCCCAGCTACTCGGGAGGCTGAGGCAGGAGAATGGCATAAACCCGGGAGGCGGAGCTTGCAGTGAGCTGAGATCCGGCCACTGCACTCCAGCCTGGGCGACAGAGCAACACTCCGTCTCAAAAAAAAAAAAAAAAAAAAAAAGATCTCCCTCTTCAGGACCAAGGCACTCACTCACTTCCCAGATGCCAGGAGACCCCTCTAGTGAGAGAGGATGCAACCCCTCTTTGGGTGCAGCTCCAGGCAATAACTGATCAATAGAGGAGTATAAAGGAATGGTACCCTTCTGTCAATTCAGGACAACTGTGAAGGGCCATCCCAGTTTCAGAGCTCCCAGTGACGGAGGTCTCTGTTACAACTCTATCACAGTTCATCCTCTCCCTGTGGGAAATCCTGATTCCTCACTACCTCATAGGTGCTATTTCTAAGAGCATTCCCCACAAAACCTCCTGCATGTCAACACCCTCCTCAGTTTCCCAGGAAACCTGGCTTAACACACTACGCACATCTTCAACTGTACTAGTTAATGCCAAACTGTTCCCAAGATGGTTGTACCAACTTGCATTCCTACCAACAATGCCTTAGAGTTCCACTTGCTTAATACCCTTGCCAAATTCTAGTATCATTAGGTTTTTTATTTTTAGCCAATTTAGTGGGCGTAAAATAGAAGCTCATTGTGGTTTTAATTCACATTTTTCTGGTGACTATTGAGGATGAGCCCCTTTTCAAGGGTTTGCTGGCCATCTGGATTCCCTCTTTGGAAATAGCCCCAGCTCTTCTGCGGGCCCCATTTTATTTTATTTATTTATTTTTTTTTGAGACGGAGTCTCGCTCTGCCGCCCAGGTTGGAGTACAGTGGCCGGATCTCAGCTCATTGCAAGCTCCGCCTCCCAGGTTTACGCCATTCTCCTGCCTCAGTCTCCCGAGTAGCTGGGACTACAGGCGCCCGCCACGTCGCCCGGCTAGTTTTTTGTATTTTTTAGTAGAGACGGGGTTTCACCGGGTTAGCCAGGATGGTCTCGATCTCCTGACCTCGTGATCCGCCCGTCTCGGCCTCCCAAAGTGCTGGGATTACAGGCTTGAGCCACTGCGCCCGGCCAGCGGGCCCCATTTTATGGGCCCACTCATTTCATGCTGCCTATTAAGGGAGGGAGTGCTCACTTTACTGAGCCCCAGAAAACTGGAATGGCTTTCCTGAAGGCCACCAACCTCGATGGATCCTTTGGTCCTATCTATCTATTTATTTTTGAGACAGGGTCTCACCATGTTGCTGGTCTCAAACTCCTGGGCTCCAGTGATCCTCCTGCCTCAGCCTCCCAAAGTGTTGGGATTACAGGTGTGAGCCACTGCACCTGGCCCTCAATCCTCTTCTGACTTGACCTCTGAGCAGTGTAAGATGTCATTGACTGGCCAGGCACAGTGGCTCACACCTGTAATCTCAGCACTTTGGGAGGCCAAGGCGGGTGGATCATGAGGTCAGGAGATCGAGACCATCCTGGCTAACATGGTGAAACCCCGTCTCTACCAAAAATACAAAAAAATTAGCCGGGCATGGTGGCGGGCACCTGTAGTCCCAGCTACTCAGGAGGCTGAGGCAGGAGAATGACGTGAACCTGGGAGGCAGAGCTTGTAGTGAGCCGAGATCGGGCCACTGTGCTCCAGCCTGGGCTACAGAGCGAGACTCCATCTCAAAAAAAAAAAAAAGAAAAAAAAGATGTCATTGACTGCTCTCTTTTATCATCTTCTTTTCATGGCTTCCCTGACATTGCACAATCCTCATTTTTGATCCTACCTCTCTGGTTGTCCCTTCTCTGTCTCCTTTGCTGGCTTGACTGTTAAATACTTGGGTTCCTCAGAGCTCAGTCCTTGGCCCTCTTCTCATCTCACCCTGGCCTTTTGCTCTGGGCAACTTCACCCTCAGCTACGGTTCCCAGCTTTGTAGCTGACAGTTCTCACAGTCCTCTCCTTTGACATTTCCATGTGAGTGTCTCAAAGCCTCTCAACCTCAATATATCCAGAATAGAAATCAGGCCTTTCCCCCTAAAACGTGGTTGTTGTCCAGTCATCCCTGCTTCATCAAAGGTCTCACAATCCTTCCAATTCCGAATGTCACAAACCCAGGAATCCCTGTCTCTTACCCCGTATCTAAGCCTTCAGGACCGGTGTTGGTTATCTTCAGTTCACCTGTCCAGATCCACTCCCCACCCTTCCCCATTCCACTCTCTGCTTCTGGAAGATGATTATAAGCACGCTTTTAGTGGGCTTTTTGTTCTTTAATTTCTGATTGGATTTGGCCAATGGCATTTTAGTTGTTTACTGCTGTATAACAAACTATCCCAAAACTGAGTGGCTTCAAAATACCTCCATTGACTGGGCACAGTTGCTCATGCCTGTAATCTCAGCACTTTGGGAGGCCGAGGCAGGTGGATCACTTGAGGTCAGGAGTTCAAAACCAGCTTGGCCAACATGGTGAAACCCCATCTCTACTAAAAATACAAAAATTAGGCCAGGCGTGGTGCTCACGCCTGTAATCCCAGCACCTTGGGAGGCCGAGGCAGGTGGATCACAAGGTCAGGAGATTGAGATAATCCTGGCTAACATGGTGAAACCCCGTCTCTACTAAAAATACAAAAATTAGCTGGGTGTGGCAGCATGCACCTGTAGTCCCAGCTGCTGGGGAGGCTGAGGACAGAGAATGGTGTGAACCCGGCAGGTGGAACTTGCAGTGAGCCGAGATCACGCCACTGCACTCAAGCCTGGGTGACAGAGCAAGACTCCATCTCAAAAAAAAAAAAAAAAAAAAAAAAATTAGCCAGGCATGGTGGCAGGCACCTGCAGTCCAAGCTACTCAGGAGGCTGAGGCAGGAGAATTGCTTAAACCCAGGAGGCAGAGGTTTCAGTAAGCCGAGATCGTGCCACTGCACTCCAGCCTGGATGAAAGAGTGAGACTCTATCTCAAAAAACAAACAACAACAAAAAACCCACACACACTCAAAAATATACCACCATTGTATTCTCTTCTCATGACTCTGTGGGTTGACTCAGGTAATCTGAGGTCAGTTCTGCTCTACACCATATCATCCAGGGACTCAATTGTGCTAGAACATCCAAGATGGCATTCTCATGTCAGGCAGGTTGGTGGGGTGGCTAGAGGTCTGAACTCAGCCAGATCAGAAAGGCTGCACCTGTCTTTTTCCAGATAGTTCCAGGGCTTCTCCCCTACCCAAGGCCTTTCCATGTGGTCTTACGAGCACAAGGTAAACAGGCTTCTTACATGGTCGCTCAGGGTCTTCCAGACAGTAAAGGCTGACACTACCAGGCCGCCTTAATTCTTAGGTCCAGAGCTGGCATGGCATCCATCATATCTGCTGCTTTCTGTTGGTTAAAGTAGGTCACAGAACCAGCCCAGATATGATGTGGGAGTGGACTGCACAAAGGCATGCACACAGGGAAGCATGAGTCATTGGGCCATCTTTGGAGACTAGCCACCATAGTCTACTACCTGGTCCCCAAAGCCTGTCTCACATGCAAAAGGAACTTCCCCTTACCTCCCATAACTCCCAGAGTCTCACCCCAATTCAGCCTCAGGCCTAGGCTTGAAGTTACTCATCATACTAAATCTCATCCAGTTGTTGCTGAGGCCTTTGGGTGTGGCTCCTCCTGCTCTGAAGACCTGTGAACTAAAGAGACAAGTTCTCTTCCCCTATAGACCCAACGTAGGATGATGAAACAGGAACCCGGGCGCCCCGATACACACTCCCGTTCAAAAGCAGGAGACCTAGGATAGTCACAGGTCCGTGGCCATTCTGAAATTCCACGGGGTACAATCCTCCCTGATCCAAGGGTAGGAAATGTTGATGAAAGTCCTGGGTCAGCTTCCTGGGAATGGTCCTGTTAGGCTCTTGGCTCCACCCTCTGAGTCATCCTTCTTTTCCATAAGAAATGACCATGTTTGCTGGCTTCCCGCACTTAGGGAGTTGGGGCCACAAAGGCTACTTTTTGTTTTAAAATGTCTCTGTTCCACTGGGCATGGTGGCTCACGCCTGTAATCCCAGCACTTTGGGACGCCAAGGTGGTCGGATCATGAGGTCAGGAGTTCAAGACCAGCCTGGCCAATATGGCAAAACCCCATCTCTACTAAAAATACAAAAATTAGCCAGGCATAGTGGCATGCACCTGTAGTCCCAGCTATGTGGGAGGCTGAGGCAGAAGAATCGCTTGAACCCGGGACGTGGAGGTTGCAGTGAGCGGAAATTCCGCCACTGCACTCCAACCTGGACAAAGAGTGAGAGTCTATCTCAAAAGAAAAAAAAAAAAAAGTCTCTGTTCCTTTCAGTCAAGCTAGTACAATTAAAAATGTTGTGAGTTTCCTATGTATCAGATTATAATCCACTGCATTAGACAAAAGCCACCCTTAATTTCTTTCTGAGACAAGCCTTTTCTGCTTTGGACCCTGCATATACTGCTGAGGAAAAATTCCCTAAAGATTCTTAGAGGCCTTTTTATCTAGCTAAGAGGATCCACCTGGCAAATGCTTAAATCTTTCCGAAGTAGCAACAAAAGGGTCTTATAGCTGTGTCACTGATTTGGTCTTGACCCTGAGGCCACGTTTTACTAGAAGTTCCCTGGATTTGATCTTTAGCACCAGGTTTCTCCCCTATAATCCACACCTGTAATCCACATTTTTTTTCCTTTTTTTAAAAAACAGGATCTCACTCTGTCCCCCCGGGGTTGGAGTGAAATAGTGCAATTGGGGCTCTCTGTAACCTCAAACTCCTGGCCTCAGGCGATCCTTCCACCTAGGCCTCCCAAAGTGCTAGGATTACAGGCATGAGCCATCGTGTCTGGCCATCCCTTCAGGTTTTTGTTTTCTGGGAGAATTTTTACTGGGCTGTTAAGATTAAGAACAAGAAACAGTTGTTTTTTCCAATCCAGCAAGTTTGGGGCTAGAAACTTTTTCTTTAGGTTCTGCTTGAATCCTGAACAATTCCTTCTTCAGTTCATCTGTCTATCCATACCTCCTGCTATGCAGTTAAAATGAGCCAATTGGTGAGAAGCAGTTGCTCACGCCTGTAATCCCAGCACTTTGGGAGGCCAAGGTGGGCGGATCACCTGAGGTTGGGAGTTCGAGACCAGCCTGACAACATGGCGAAACCCTGTCTCTACTAAAAATACAAAATTAGCCAGGCGTGGTGGCACATGCCTGTAATCCCAGCTACTCGGGAGGCTGAGGCAGGAGAATTGCTTGAACCAGGGAGGCGGAGGTTGCAGTGAGCTGAGATCACACCATTGCACTCCAGCCTGGGCAACAAGAGCAAAACTCCATCTCAAAAAAAAAAAAAAAAGAAAAAAAACGAACCAGTTGGTGCGATCAACATCCTGCGTCAGCCAAATCAGCAAGTTCATGAGGTATGTTTTAGTGCTCACATTATCGCAGGGAACAGTTTTACTAAAACATTCTGCCAGTGAATAAGTCAGGTCCCCTTTACTCAGCCTCCAATAACAATTTCCTCATTCAGCTGTCTTCACAGGGTTAACAAGAATTCTGGACAGAAATACAGTTATAATTAACATTAATCAGGCTGCACTTTGACCCACTTAAGATAGATAGGATCTCTGACATAAGAATCACAAAGCTTTTGTTTAAGAATTGCTTAAGCAAGTCCGGGTGTGGTGGCTCATGCCCGTAATCCTAGCACTTTGGGAGGCTGAGGCAGGTGGATCACCTGAGGTCGGGAGTTTGAGACCAGCCTGACCAACATGGAGAAACCCCGTCTCTACTAAAAATACAAAATTAGCCGGGCGTGGTGGCGCATGCCTGTAATCTCAGCTACTCGGGAGGCTGAGGCAGGAGAATCACATGAACCCAGGAGGCAAAGGTTGCAGCGAGCCGAGATCGTGGCCATTGCACTCCAGCCTGGGTGACAGAGTGAGATTTTGTCTCAAAAAAAAAAAAAAAAAAAAAAATTGCTCAAGTAGATCCTGACTTTCCAGTGGAACAGCAGACGCCAATCAGTTTGAAGACCCCAGGGAGGAACCAGACCAGCATAAAAACAGGTTCTTCATCTCCCTGTGCCATGACTTCACCCTGCACTCTTCCACCAATTGACAATCTCCACACTTTGGCCTACTCCAAACCCCTTAGAAACTCTATCCTGAAATTCCTTGGAGAGACAGATTTGAGGTTTCCTCTCATCGCCTCATTAGCCAGCCATACCACTAAACCTCTTCCTCTGCTGCAACCTAGTGTCTCAGCACATTGATCTGCCCTGTGTCAGGCAAAGGCCCTATTACAGTTACATTCACAGACCTTCCATGTTCCAATAACAATCCCCTTGGGGCCTGTCTGGCCTCTGCCCACTGCTCTGTTCCGAAGCCAATGGCACATGTTTTTGGTGTTGATTATTGGAACCCTCCTACTCTAGATAGCAATTCCTGTTTTGCTTGTCCCCAAAATTTAATGGCTTAAAACAATATCCATGCATTACCTCTTGAGATTCTGTGGATTGACCAGGCTCTGCTCCACATGACATTGGCAGGAACAGCATTATCCAGGGTCTCACTTGGGCTGGACTGTCCAAAACAGCTCACACACACGGTTGGCACCCTGTTGGGGACAGCTCAAAGGCTGGGCTCAGCTAGGGCACTGGGACATCAGGCCTCTCTCTCAACTTGGCTTCTCCATGTGATCTCTTCAACAGGGTAGGAAGGCCTAGAACAAGTTCTGTAAATGCTCTGTCCCTAGGGGTTCCCATTCCTCAGCTGCTCCTGTTACCCCAAGAAGGCTCCAACTCTGTATCCCTCTGACAGGGCAGATGTCTTAAAGATGGCTTAAAGCCACCATTTACTGACCACTTAGGAATTGCCTCTTCTGTCCTGTGCCAAGCCCTGTGCTAGAGACTGGACATGTATTTTCTTCCTTAGGCCTCAAGATTAACCCAGTTAGGTAGGTATTGCTCCCTCAATTTACCATGTCCAGTGACTTGCCCAACGTCATGAGCTAGACTGGAATCCAGTTCCTTCTGACTCCACAGCCTTTGCCTTCTTCAGTCCACAGCCCGTGCAGACCTCCAGGGTCAACTAGAGGGGCCTACGGCAAGGTCACTGTCGGCTGAAGAACTTACAGACTTTTAGGTGTAACATACCATGGTAAACTTAAAGTGCATTTATTTTCCACATACAGCTCAGAGATGTTTACATCTTGCATACCCCTGCAACAACCACTAATATCAAGATTTAGAACACCTCCAGCCCCCTGACAAGCTAGCTCGTGCCTCTCTCCCATCTGCGTACCTCTGACCTCTACCATCAGCAATTAGTTTTGCATATTCTTGTCTTGGCCTTAGTATGAAGAGACAGACTGGGAATCACAGTTCACCACTAATTCCTAGTTGTGTGACCTCTGCCAGGTTAAGAACTTCTCTGATCCTCAGTGTTTATCTGCATAATTGGCACAAATAACCCCTACTTCACAGATACTACATCTTCTGGCACTTGGGTGCTGACCAGGGTGAAAGGCATGGATTCAGTAAAGGTTGGCCCCTTTTCCTTTTTCCTTTCTTCAGTCAATTTTTCACGTTCCTGAAAAAATAAAATAAAATGTGCTACTCAGAGCGAAAGACGACTTCAGGAGGAGCATTGGCTCTCAACTTTAGCTACACATCAAAATCACATGGGAGCTGGGTGTGGTGACTCATGCCTGTAATTCCAGCACTTCAGCAGGCTGAGGCCAGCGGATCACTTGAGGCCAGGAGTACGAGACCAGCTTGGTCAACATGGCGAAACCCCGTCTCTACTAAAAATACAAAAATTAGCCAGGGGCGGTGGTGAGCCTCTGTAATCTCAGCTACTCAGGAGGCTGAGGCAGGAGAATCGCTGGAACCTGGAAGGCAGAGGTTGTGGTGAACTGAGATTGTGTCACTGCATTCCAGCCTGGGCCATAGAGCGAGACTCTGTCACACACAAACACACACACACAAAAAAAATCATATGGGAAAAATTTTTTATATAACAATGCCCAGTCCCTACCCCCAGAGGTTCTGATTTAATTCATCTGCGTTAGTGAGTAGACATTCTTATTTTTCCAAAAGTGCCCAGGTGATTCCAATGTGCAGCCAATGTTAGAAGCACCGTGTTAAGTAAGGAATTGCCTATATGTTCATTTGAGAAGCTGAAAAGAGGGATATGGTGACCAACCATCCCAGTTTGCCCAGGACTATTCTAGTTTTAGCAGTGAAATTCCTGCATCCTATGAAACCCCTTAGTCCTGGGCAAACTGGCATGGTTGGCCACCCATCGCGAAGCTCATATGCCAGTGTTTGATATGTGTTACTTAAATTTAGGATTTCCTTTCCATTCAAGTTGAGGTTTGAAGTCAAACTATTTTTGAACTTAGGGAATAAACACGAGAAAGCTGCTACTATACCCAGCTCATTTGGGGCACATCAGCACAGAGTTTGAAAAGCACAGAGAAAGCTATCAGCGCTGCAGTCCCATCACAAAAAGTAGAAAAGAGACTGAGGTCAGGAGAGAAGGAGTTCATTTGCCACAGGCCTTAACCCTCCCAAGTCTTGACCGCTGGGGTTGCTTTGCTGACTGCCACTCTTGCCAGGCCCTTGGTGGCTTTCCCTGTATCTCCTTGCCTTTCCTTGTCACTAAAGAAGTACTTCTCAAACCTTAATGTGCACGAGAATCATTGCAGGGTCCTATAAAAGGCAGTTTCAGATCCAGCAAGTCTGAGGGCAGCCTGAGATTGTGCTTTATTTTTTTGAGACAGAGTCTTGCTCTGGAGCCTAGGTTGGAGTGCAGTGGCATGATCTCGGCTCACTGCGACCTCCGCCTCCAAGCGATTCTCCCGCCTCCGCCTACCGAGTAGCTGCAACTACAGGCACGTGCCATCATGCCAGGCTGATTTTTATGTGTTTAGTAGAGGCAAAGTTTCACCATGTTGGCCAGGCTGGTCTCAAACTCCTGGCCTCAAGTGATCCTCCCATCTTGGCCTCTCAAAGTGTTGGGATTACAGGCATGAGCCTCCACGCCTGGCCAAGATTGAGCATTTCTAACAAGCTCCCAGGTCACTTTGATGCTAAGGTCCAGGGATAATTTTTAGATTATAAATTTTGGGTGTGAGATGCAATTTCTCTCTTACAACCCATGTGGCTTCGAGGAAATTCTTCTTGCAGACCTTCTAGTTTATCAGCTATAAAATGGGAATAATACCTACTTCACAGGTGATACTCAGGAAATTCCACATAGTTTAGAAAGTGGGTTGTTGGCCGGGCCTGGTGGCTCATACCTGTAATCCCAGCACTTTGGGAGTCCAAGATGTGTGGATTGCTTAAGGTCAGGAGTTCAAGACCAGCCTGGGCAACATGGTCAAACCATGTCTCTACGAAAAATACAAAAAAAAATTAGTTGGCCCAGTATAGTGGCTCACTTTGGGATGCCGAGGCGGGTGGATCACGAGGTCAGGAGATTGAGACCATCCTGGCTAACACGGTGAAACCCCGTCTCTACTAAAAATACAAAAAAAAAATTAGCCAGGCCAGGTGGCAGGCACCTGTAGTCACAGCTACTCGGGAGGCTGAAGCAGGAGAATGGCGTGAACCCGGGAGGCGGAGCTTGCAGTGAGCAGAGATGGCACCACTGCACTCCAGCCTGGGTGACAGAGCCAGACCCTGTCTCAAAGACACAAAAAAAGAAAAAGTGGCTGGCCGGGCTCATGCCTGTAATCCTAGCACTTTGGGAGGCCAAGGCAGGCGAATCACCTGAGGTCAGGGGTTGGAGACAATCCTGGCCAACATGGTGAAACCTCATCTCTACTAAAAATACAAAAATTAGCCAGGCATGGTGATGCGCACCTGTAATCCCAGCTACTCAGGAGGCTGAGGCTGGAGAATTGCTTAAACCCAGGAGGCAGAAGTTGCAGGGAGCCAAGATCGTGACACTGCACTCCAGCCGGAGTGGCAGAGCGAGGCTCCATCTCAAAAAAAAAAAAAAAAAGAAAAGAAAAGAAAAAGAAAAAGTGGGTTGTTCTGAAGATTCCATGTGCCTGGCATACAGTAGGGGCTGAGTACATGTTAGTGCCATCTCCATCTCCACACAACTTTTGCCCTCCTGCTTGAAGAGCTCTAATAATTTCTTAACAGTTAGCACTGTCCTCAAGGTAGAATGGGCACCTAATAGGCATTTGCTGAATTGCTCAGAGAAAATGTGAGGGTAGGCAGAGGACTGCCAGCTAGTACAGGTAGCAGAGACCAGCTCCACCTTTTTTTTTTTTTTTTTTTGAGGCGGAGTCTTCACTCTGTCGCCCAGGCTGGAGTGCAGTGGCACCATCTCGGCTCACTGCAAGCTCCGCCTCCCAGGTTCGCGCCATTCTCCTGCCTCAGCCTCCCGAGTAGCTGGGACTACAGGCGCCCGCCACCGCGCCCGGCTAATTTTTTGTATTTTAGTAGAGACGGGGTTTCACCGTGTTAGCCAGGATGGTCTCGATCTCCTGACCTCGTGATCCGCCCGCCTCGGCCTCCCAAAGTGCAGGGATTACAGGCGTGAGCCACCGCGCCCGGCCAGCTCCACCTTTAATGTAACCATTTGTGTGTCCTGAGAAGGAAAACCTCATTTCATTTAGAGATGATGTTGGTAGCCAACAGCTTTTACTTCAAGGCAAAAAACAGAAGAAATGCCACAGAGAGAATATTTTTCCTTAGTAACTCATCTCAGAATGTTGAGGTTGGAGGAACCATTGGAGAGAGAAAGTGGTAGACTCATAAATATCCTTAGAGAAGCACAGGCTTTGGAATTGGAAATTCGTCGTAGGTTTGAATTCTAGCTCTACCAGTCACTATGCTCTGTGACCTTGGACAAATCACTATCCCTCTCTGAGCCTCAGTTTCCTGAGCACTTTTCACATGTTTATCCTCAGGTCTATCATATGAGATAGATGCTACTATTCTATAGGTAAAAAAGCAAAGGCACAGAGACACTCCATAGATGACCCAGGGTCACACAGCTAGAAAGTAGCAGTGCTCAGATTTAAATTCAGGCAGCCTGACTCTAGAGTATGTGTCATTAACCACCAAACCACACTGCCCCTACCAGAGACAGTGAGAGCTTTCTCCTATTTATTTTTCTCAAAATAAACTAGTGTTTATTTTCTTTTCTTTCTTTTTTTTTTTTTTTTTTTTTTTTGAGATAGGGTCTCTATCACCCAGGCTGGAGTGCAGGGGCTTGAACATTGCTCACTGCAGCCTTGAACTCCCAAGTTTAAGAAATCCTCCACCTCAGCCTCCTGAGTAACTGGGTCTATAGGCATGTGCCACCATGCCCAGCTAATTTTTTTTCACTATTAAGCATTTTTAGTGTTTCGTTTTTCTTTCTTTCTTTTTTTTGAATTTCTTCTTCTAGAAAAAAACAAAAAACAAAAACAAAAAATGGGATGCACGTGCAGAACATGTAGGCTTGTTACATAGGTAATACATGTGCCATGGTGGTTTGCTGCACCTACCCAGCCAATTTTAATATTTTTTTCTTTGTATTGTAGTAATGGGGTTTTGCCATGTTGCCCAGGCTTATCTCAAACTCCAGAGCTCAAGCAATCCTCTACCTCAGCCTCCCAGAATGTTGGGATTATAGGCAAGAGCCACCATGCCCAGCCAGTGAGCCATGATTGCATCACTGCACTCCAGTCTGGGTGACAGAGCAAGACCCTGTCTCTAAAATAAAATAAGATAAAATCCTACAATGATCAAAGAATGATCCAAAGCTCACAGCCAGGAGTCATTAAGCCTGGGTTCAGATCTCCAAGCTTTTCCTCTGCTTAACTGTGTGATTCTGGGCAAATGACTTAATCTAAGTTTCAGTCTTACCTTATGTAAAATAGAACTGTTAATAGCCCAACCTAGGCCGGGCGCGGTGGCTCAAGCCTGTAATCCCAGCACTTTGGGAGGCCGAGACGGGCGGATCACGAGGTCAGGAGATCGAGACCATCCTGGAGAACACCGTGAAACCCCGTCTCTACTAAAAAATACAAAAAACTAGGCCGGGCGCAGTGGCTCAAGCCTGTAATCCCAGCACTTTGGGAGGCCGAGGCGGGCGGATCACGAGGTCAGGAGATCGAGACCATCCTGGCTAACACGGTGAAACCCCGTCTCTACTAAAAATACAAAAAGAAATTAGCCGGGCGTGGTGGCCGGCGCCTGTAGTCCCAGCTACTCCGGAGGCTGAGGCAGGAGAATGGCGTGAACCCGGGAGGCGGAGCTTGCAGTGAGCCGAGATTGCGCCACTGCACTCCAGCCTGGGCGACAGAGCAAGACTCCGTCTCAAAAAAAAAAAAAAAAATAGCCCAACCTCATAGAGCAGGCCTAAAAATTCAGTGAGATAATACACGAGAAATGCTTAGTGTGGTCCCTGGCATTCTGTGGTGCTCAATAAAAATTCAGCTACGACTAATTATTCATGGCTGATGTATGTTCTTTAGACTTGGTGAGCCTCCGGCCCTAAGAAGATCTGAATTTTAGTGGTGGAGGGAAGTAAAGGGTCTGAGGGCTGCAGCTCCAAATATGAAAGCAAAGCCTGTGGTCAGGACCTGGAGGAGCAGAAGCCGTTTAGAAAGAGAGGTATGGCTGGGTGCGGTGGCTCACGTCTGTAATCCCAGCACTTTGGGAGGCCAAGATGGGTGGATCACCTGAGGTCAGGAGTTCAAGACCAGCCTGGCCAACATGGCAAAACTGTCTCCACTAAAAATAAAAATTAAAAAATTAGATGGGTATGGTGGCAGGTGCCTATAATCCCAGCTACTAGGGAGGCTGAGACACAAAAATCGCTTGAACCCAGGAAGCAGAGGTTGCAGTGAGCCAAGATCTCAGCTACTACACACCAGCCTGGGCGACAAAGCAAGACTCCGCCTCAAAAAAAAAAAAAAAAAAAAAAAATGAGGTGCACGGTGTGGGGTGGTCTGGGACCTGTGTGTAAGTACTGGAGGTAGAGGTACTGGAGCCGGCCAGGCCCTGTGATGGGTAGGAGGATTCCCTGTGTGCGTGCTCATCCACCCTGTCCGGAATAGTCGCCCAGCTTTGAAACTGTCCCGGCAGTCTCCTCCCTCCAAGTAAATAGGTGTTGCTATTCTAAGAGAGGCCTGTGATAAAAATACTTGCTTTGCTTTGGAGGGTTTGTTTTTTTTTTTAAGCCATGAAAATAACAGGGCAGTAGGCTGTCTATTTTGGGTTGGGGCCTTTGGCCTGCTTTCAAAGTCACAGCCCAATGAGATCTATTTAGAAAAGGTCACTGCACACTTTGCTCACGTCGGTGGTGCCTTAAAACAAGCCTGCGTGGATGCACTTAGGAGACTCTGGGGCTTACCCAAGGGACAGAGTTAGAAGGAATTGTGGGGCCGCTATGTTTACGCCCCAGTGTAAATGTAAGCCCTGGCATCTCTCCGTGGGGCGTCAGTGGCCTTTCTCTCCCCTGCCCTTTCCCCCAGCCCCCACCAACTTCTCAGGAGGTGGAGCCTGCTTCTCCCTCCACCTTAGGAATCCTGCATCAGGGTGACGCTGGGTGTGGGGAATGCTCCCCTACTTCTCTATAAATCAGCCTATCATGTGGCAGCATCAGAGTCAGGCAGGAGCTCTGGCTGGGGCCCGGCATCTGGAATTGGGCTGGATTTTTCCATCCTCCGTGGACCAAAGGATGACTTGGGCAACTGAGACAGGCACACCAGAGGAGATGGCCTAAGATGACAGAGCAGCTGGAGTGAAAAGAATTTGAGCAGTGTGAACCTTGTCTCTAGCCCTCACTAGCTGTTTGACATTAGGCAAGTAACTTCACTTTCTGATGCCTTGTTTCCTTATTGGTAAAATGGAGATAAAACCAACCTTATAGGACTATTGGGAGGATTAAAGAAAATAGTGTATGTATATATGTATGTATGTATGTACGTATTTATGCTTATTTATTTCTTGAGACAGTGTCTTGCTCCGTCACCCAGGCTGTAGTGCAATGGCACCATCTTGGCTCACTGCAACCTCCACTTTCTGGGCTCAGGTGATCCTCCCACCTCAGCCTCATGAGTAGCTGGGACTACAGGGGCACACCACCACACCTAGCTAATTTTTTGTATTTTTTGTAGAGACGGGATTTCACCATGTTGCCCAAGCTGGTCTTGCACTCCTGGATTCAAGTGATCCACCAGCCTTGACCTCCCAAATTGCTGGCATTACAGGAGTGAGCCACCACACCCAGATACAAGATAATGTATTTTTAAAGTACCTAGTATATATAGGGTGGCTACCAAGTCTGGAAACACAGAGGAATTTTCAGAATAAATGGTCTGTTGCTAATACATACTAAAATTATCTATACTTTCAGACTTTAGGGTTACCCTGCTAACACTTACATGGTGCTTACCATGTGCCAGCCACTGTTCTAAATGCTGTGCATTTTTAAACTCATTAATTCTCCATAACAACCCTACGAGGTAAGAACTATGTTATACCCATTTTACAGAAAATAAAACTGAGGTTCAGAAGTTAAATGGTTTACCCAATTTTGCACAGGTAGCAAGTGGCAGAACCAAGAATCAAACCAAGGGAGTTAACCATTACACTATTGTTAGCCACTCTACGATTGCTCCTCTTTCTTTTTTTAAACTTAAAAAAAAATTATATTTCAAAAATAAAAAATACAGACAGGGTCACACTGTGTTGCTCAGGCTGGTCCCAAATTCCTCCTGGGCTCAAGTGATCCTCCCGCCTCAGCCTCCCAAAGTGATGGGATTACAGATGTGAGCCACTGCGCCCTGCCCAATTGTTCGATTTTCTAAAGCACCTGACGTCTTGACGCTCAGATAATGCTAACAGGTGGGAATAATGCTAGGAGCAATTACAATGGTTCACAAAGTCCCAGCATTGCAAAGAACCCTAAGAGGTCACCCAGTGATGTGGTCTTAACTGACTGCCCTTCTTAGTCAAGAATATACCGAAAACACATTGGAATCAGTTATCAAACCTTTTGTGGGAAGAGAGCTCCCCGTATTGCCCAGACTGGGCTCAAACTCCTGGGTTCACGGGATCCTTTCACCTCAGCCTCCTGGATAATTGGGACTACAGGCCTGCCACCACACCTGGCTACATTTTTTGACTTTGCCCAAACTGTCAGGTGCGAAGTGGTCTCTCAGTGTAGTTTCTCTTACTATGATGGTGGCTCTCTTTTTGTATATTTGATTTATTTGCATGTTCCTTTATGTGAATTGCCTATTCATATCCTAACTATCCCAGTCCTGACTATTTGTCTGTGGGGTTCTTGGTTTCTTCTTAATTGATTTTTGGAGCTCTTTTTACATTAGGGAAACCAGTCCTTCATCTGTGAATTGTATTTACTTATTATTATTTTTTTTTTGAAAGAGTCTTGCTCTTGTCACCCAGGCTGGAGTGCAATAGTGCCATCTCACTGCAACCTCTGCCTTCCGTTTAAGCGATTCTCCTGTCTCAACCTCCCGAGTAGCTGGGATTACAGGTGTCTGCCACCACACCCACTAAGTTTTGTATTTTTAGTAGAGATGGGGTTTCACCTTCTTGGCCAGGCTGGTCTCAAACTCCTGACCTCAGGTGATCCGCCTCCCAAAGTGCTGGGATTACAGGCATGAGACACCACGCCCAGCTCATCTATGAATTGAATTGCAAATATTTTTTCCCAGTTTATCATTTGACCTTTGATTTTGTTTAAGGTATTTATTAGCATGCAGAAAATTGACTTTCATGTAGGTCAATTTATCAGGCTTTTCTTTTTTGCCTTCTGGCATTCGTATCATGCTTAGATATGGAAATTTCCCCTGTACTGAATCTTTTTTTTTAACCTTCTCAAGCTTTCCTGTAGTACTTCTTTTTTTTTCTTTTTTCTTTTTTTTTTGAGACGGAATCTTGCTCTGTCACCTGGGCTGGAGTGCAATGGCTTGATCTCAGCTCACTGCAACCTCTGCTTCCCGGGTTCCAGCGATTCTCCTGCCTCAGCCTCCTGAGTAGCTGGGACTATAGGCACGCACTACCACGCCCGGCCATTTTTTGTATTTTTTAGTGAGACAGGGTTTCCCCATATTGGCCAGGCTGGTCTTGAACTCCTAACCTCGTGATCCGCCCACCTTGGCCTTCCAAAGTGCTGGGATTACAGGCATGAGCCACTGTGCCCAGCCTTCCTCTAGTACTCCTATGGTTTCATTTTTTCTTTTTTATATTTATTTATTTGTTTTTGAGATGGAGTCTCACTCTGTCGCCCAGGCTGGAGTGCAGTGGCACAATCTCAGCTCACCGCGACCTCCATCTCCCGGGTTCAAGCGATTCTCCTGACTCAACCTCCTGAGTAGCTGAGATTACAGGCACCTGCCACCACACTGGGCAATTTTTTTTGTATTTTTAGTAGAGACGGGGTTTCATCATTTTGGCCAGGCTGATCTTGAACTCCTGACCTCAGGTGATCCGCCCGCCTTAGCCTCCCAAAGCGCTGGGATTACAGGCATCTGCCACCACGCCTGGCTAATTTTTGTATTTTTAGTGGAGAGGATGTTTCACCATGTTGGCCTGGCTGGTCTCGAACTCTTGTCCTCAAGTGATCCACCCACCTCTGCCTTCTAAAGAGCTGGGATTACGGGCATGAGCCACCACGCCTGGCCCATTTTTTACATTTAAATCTTCCAGTCATTTGGGTTTCATTTTGGTGTAATTTGCAAAGTAGAGTCACTTTGGGTCCTACTCTACATGCCCAGCACTTCCACTTTCAGCATGGAATCATTTCTGTCCAGTCCCAATTTTAATAAAAAAAATTTGGCCTTAATATGGTGTATCAGTGTCCAGGGCTACCATAACGACGTACCACAAATTTGGTACCACAAATAAGAAATCGTTCTGGAGGCCAGAAGTCTGAAATCAAGGTATCAGTGGGCCACGTTCCCTCTCAGACTCTGGGTAGAATCTTTCCTTGCTTCTACTGAGCTTCTAGTAGTGCTGGCCATCCTTGGAGGCCCTTGCCTGCAGGTGCATCACTCCAATCTCTGCCAGTGTTGTCTCTTGGTGTTCTCCCTGTGCCTGTCTTCTTATTAAGACATCAGCTAGGCCCAGTGCGGTAGCTCACATCTGTAATCCCAGCACTTTATGAGGCCGCCAAGGCAGGAGGATTGCTTGAGTCCAGGAAATGTGAGACCAGTCTGGGCAACATGGGGAAATCCCGTCTCTACAAAAAATAAACAAAATAAACAAATAAATGGTGGCGGATGCCTGTAGTCCCAGCTAATCCGGAGGTGGTTGTGGGAGGATGCTTGAGCCCAGGGAGGTCGAGGCTGCAGTGAGCTGAGATGGTGCCACTGCACTGCAGCCTGAGTGACAGACTGAGACCCTGTCACTCAGACCCAGAGTGACAGAGTGAGACCCTTCTCCACTACAAGTTCACTTCAGCTTCATTGTATTTGCAAAGACCCTATTTCCAAATAAGGTCCCATTGACAGGGAGGCTGAGGCAGGTGGATCATCTGAGGTCGGGAGTTCAGGACCGGTCTGACCAACACGGTGAAACCCTGTCTCTACTAAAAATACAAAAATTGGCTGGGTGTGCTGGTGGGCGACTGTACTCCCAGCTACTTGGGAGGCTGAGGCAGGAGAATCCCTTGAACCCAGAAGGTGGAGGTTGCAGTGAGTGGAGATCTCGCCACTGTACTCCAGCCTGGATGACAGAATAAGACTCGTCTCAAAAAAAAAGGAAAAAAAAAAGTTAACTTATTTTTTGTTTGTTTTTTGTTTTATTTTGTTTTGTTTTGTTTTTGCTCACTTCAACTTCTGCCTCGAGGGCTCAAGCAATTCTCCTGTATCAGCCTCAGGCATGTACCACCACACTCAACTGATTTTTTGTGTTTTTAGTAGAGACAGGATTTCAAGATGTTAGCCAGGCTGATCTCCAACTCCTGGCCTCAAGTTGATCCACCCATCTCAGCTCCTCAAAGTGTTGGGATTACAGACGTGAGCCACCACGCCCGGCCTTTTTTTTTCTTTTCTTTTTTTTTTTTTTTTGAGACAGACTCTTGCTTTATTACCCAGGCTGAAGTACAGTGGCACAATCTTGGCTCACTGCAATCTCCGTTTCCTGGGTTCAAGCAATTCTCCTGCCTCAGCCTCCCTAGTAGCTGAGATTACAGGCGCATGCCACCACACTGGGCTAGTTTTTGTATTTTTTAGTAGAGACAGAGTCTCACCATGTTGCCAAGGCTGGAGAAGTTAACTTCTTTTTTTTTTTTTTTTTTTTGAGACGGAGTCTCGCTCTGTCACCCAGGCTGGAGTACAGTGGCCGGATCTCAGCTCACTGCAAGCTCCGCCTCCCGGGTTCACGCCATTCTCCTGCCTCAGCCTCCCGAGTAGCTGGGACTACAGGCGCCCGCCACCTCGCCCGGCTAGTTTTTTGTATTTTTAGTAGAGACGGGGTTTCACTGTGTTAGCCAGGATGGTCTCGATCTCCTGACCTCGTGATCAGCCCGTCTCGGCCTCCCAAAGTGCTGGGATTACAGGCTTGAGCCACCGCGCCCGGCCTAACTTCTTTATCATAAAAAATAATTCATATATATTGGTAAGAAAAAACACCAATACCCAAATGGTCCGAGGTCACAAACAGTTAAATCAGAAAACAGGGAACAGGTTGGGTGAGGTGGCTCACACCTGTAATCCCAGCACTTTGAGAGGTCAAGGTGAGCAGATCACCTGAGGTCAGGAGTTTGAGACCAGCCTGGGCCACATCGTGAAACCTGGTCTCTACTAAAAATATAAAAATTAGCTGGTCGTGGTAGTGTGCACCTGTAGTCCCAGCTACCTGGGAAGCTGAGGTAGGAGAATCCCTTGAACCTGGGAGTCGGAGGTTGCAGTGAGCAGAGATTGCGCCACTGTACTCCAGTCTGACAACAGAGCAAGACCCTGTCTGGAAAAAAAAAAAGAAAAAGAAAACAGGCAACATATATATAAGGAAATATTCATCCCTGTGATTAATCAAAGAGATACAACTTAAAATGGTGGTAAAGTACTTTCCTTTTTCTTTTTCTTTCTTTCTTTTTTTTTTTTTGAGACGGAGTCTCGCTCTGTCGCCCAGGCTGGAGTGCAGTGGCCGGATCTCAGCTCACTGCAAGCTCCGCCTCCCGGGTTTACGCCATTCTCCTGCCTCAGCCTCCCAAGTAGCTGGGACCACAGGTGCCCGCCACCTCACCCGGCTAGTTTTTTGTATTTTTTTTAGTAGAGAGGGGGTTTCACCGTGTTAGCCAGGATGGTCTCGATCTCCTGACCTCGTGATCCGCCCGTCTCGGCCTCCCAAAGTGCTGCGATTACAGGCTTGAGCCACCGCGCCCGGCCGTACTTTCCTTTTTCTTTTTTTTTTTTTTTTTTTTTTTTTTTTTTTGAGATGGAGTCTCGCTCTACCGCCCAGGCTGGAGTGCAGTGGCCGGATCTCAGCTCACTGCAAGCTCCGCCTCCCGGGTTTACGCCATTCTCCTGCCTCAGCCTCCCGAGCAGTTGGGACTACAGGCGCCTGCCACCGCGCCCGGCTAGTTTTTTGTATTTTTTTAGTAGAGACGGTGTTTCACCGTGTTAGCCAGGATGGTCTCGATCTCCTGACCTCGTGATCCGCCCGTCTCGGCCTCCCAAAGTGCTGGGACTACAGGCTTGAGCCACCGCGCCCGGCCGTACTTTCCTTTTTCTAATAACCCACAGAAAAAAATAAATTATCATATTCTATGCTGGCAAATGTGTAGTGTGACTGGCAATCTCACTTGCCACTGATAGGAGTTAAATTAGTATCATTTTGGAAAGTGAGTTGGCAATATAGATTGAGGTCCAAAAATGTTTATACCAATTGATCCAATTATTCAACTTCTGGAGTTTTGTTGGATTTTTTGTTTTGTTTTTTTGAGATGGTTTTTTTGTTTGTTTGTTTGTTTTTTGAGATGCTCTTGTTGCCCAGGCTTCAGTGCAGTGGGAGTGATCTCGGCTTACTGCAACCTCTGCCTCCCAGGTTCAAGCAATTCTCCTACCTCAGCTTGCCAGATAGCTGGGATTACACGTGCCCGCCACCATGCCTGGCTAATTTTTTTGTATATTTAGTAGAGACGGGGTCTCAAACTCCTGACCTCAGGTAATCCGCCCACCTTGGCCTCCCAAAGTGCTGGGATTACAGGTGTGAGCCACCGAGCCTGGCTGTTTTGTTGTTTTTGTTTTTGTTTTGAGACAAGGTCTCACCCAGGCTGGAGTGCAGTGGTGCAATCATGATTCACTGCAGCCTCTACCTCCCTGGGGAGGCTCAGGTGATCTTCCCACCTCAGCCTCCCACAGTAGCTGGGACTACAGGAACACACTACCATGCCTGGCTAATTTTTTTGTATTTTTTTGTAGAGATGGGGTCTGGCCATGTTGTCCAGGCTGGTCTCGAACTCCTGGGCTCAAGTGATCCACCAGCCTTGGCCTCCCAAAGTGCAAGGATTATAGTCATGAGCCACCACACCTGGCCTTCTCAACTTTGTTTTTTTGTTTGTTATTTTTATTTTTTTGAGACAAGGTCTCACTCTGTCACTCAGGCTGGAGTGCAGTCATCCAGGCTCAATCATGGCTCACTGCAGTCTTGACCTCCCATATTCCACTGATCCTCCCCACTCAGCCTCCCAAGTAACTGGGACCACAAGCAAGTACCACTATGCCCAGCTAACTTTTTTATTTTTATTTTTTTTGTAGAGATAGGGTCTCTCTATGTTGCCCAGTCTGGTCTTGAAGTCCCAGCCTTAATTGATCCTCCCGCCTTGGTCTCCTAAAGTATGGGCCTCCTAAAGTGTTGAGCCACCATGGTCAGCCCTAACTTCAGGAACTCTATATCAGAGAAATAATCTGAAGTGCGGAAAAGCTATTTGAATAGGTAAAGGAACATTTGTTGGGTGCCTACTAAATGCCAAGCTCTTTCTGTATCTTATCTTTTTTAATTCTCTCAGTAATCTTGTGACATAGGTGTTCCTTGCTCCATTTGAAGATAAGATCAAGTCTCTGTGAGGTTAAGTCCCTGTCAAGGTCACGCAGCTTGTAAATGACAGCTGGGTTTTGATCCCAGGAGATCCAGCTGGGCTCTCAGCTGCCCACGGCTCCATGTGATGCAGAGCACCCTGCATCTGCCAAATGTGGGGGCTAGAAAGGTTTGCACTGAAAGGTCTCTTCGATCTCTCTAAGCTGTAAGCTTTCGTGACTATTTATTATAAGTAAACCTCAGGAAGGACAAATACAGAAATGAGTAAGAATTGTGAAGCAAAATTTTTTTTTTGGTAGACAGAGTCTTGCTCTGTTGCCCAGGCTGGAGTGCAGTGGCCTGATCTCAGCTCACTGCAAGCTCCGCCCCCCGGGTTCATGCCATTCTTCTGCCTCAGCCTCCCGAGTAGCTGGGACTACAAGCACCCGCCACCACGCCTGGCTAATTTTTTTTTTTTTTTTAATTTTTATTAGAGACGGGTTTTCGTGGTGTTAGCCAGGATGGTCTCGATCTCCTGACCTCGTGATCCGCCCGCCTCGGCCTCCCAAAGTGCTGAGATTACAGGCGTGATCCAACACACCCGGCCTGTATAGCATATATTAGACACTCTTCATTTCCCCCTTCAGCATTGTGGCTTTCAGTCAAGATTAATCTTGTTTTGGATTATCATTTTGAGGATGTTGGTGTTTTTTGTTTGTTTGTGTGTGTGTGTGTGTGTGTGTGTGTGTGTGTGTGTGTGTGTGTGTGTGTTTGAGACAGGGTCTCCCTCTGTCATCCAGGCTGGAGTGCAGAGTGCAGTGGCATGATCATAGCTCATTGGATCCTTCCCAGGTTCAAGTGATCCTCCCACCTCTGCTTCCCCATGTAGCTCGTACCACAGGCATGCGCCACCATGCCCGGGCTAATTTTTGTATTTTTTATAGAGACAGGGTCTTTGCTATATTGCCCAGGCTGGTCTTGAACTCCTGGGCTCAAGTGATCTGCCTGCCTCGGCCTCCCAAAGTGCTGGGATGACAGGTGTGAGTCACTGCAACCGGCCTGTTGGTGTTTTCTTAATTAAGATTAGTTATGTATAGGCCGGGCGCGGTGGCTCAAGCCTGTAATCCCAGCACTTTGGGAGGCCGAGACGGGCGGATCACGAGGTCAGGAGATCGAGACCATCCTGGCTAATATGGTGAAACCCCGTCTCTACTAAAAAATACAAAAAACTAGCCGGGCGAGGTGGCGGGCGCCTGTAGTCCCAGCTACTCGGGAGGCTGAGGCCGGAGAATGGCGTAAACCCGGGAGGCGGAGCTTGCAGTGAGCTGAGATCCGGCCACTGCACTCCAGCCTGGGCAACAAAGCGAGACTCCGTCTCAAAAAAAAAAAAAAAAAAAAAAAAAAAAAAAAAAAAAGATTAGTTATGTACTATGTTTGAGGGCTTATTTATTTATTTATTTATTATTTTTTTTTTTGAGATGGAATTTCCGTCTTGTTGCCCAAGCTGGAGTGCAATGGTGTAATCTCGGCTCACTGCAACCTATGACTCCAGAGTTCAAGCAATTCTCCTGCCTCAGCCTCCTGAGTAGCTGGGATTACAGGCACGTGCCACCAGGCCCAGCTAATTTTTTGTATTTTTAGTAGAAATGGAGCTTAACCATGTTAGCCAGGCTGGTCTCAAACTCCTGACCTCAGGTGATCTGCCCACGAGGGCCTATTTATTTATTGAACAAATATACTATAATGATTAAAGGTGCAGGTTCTATGTAAGGATGTTTCTTGCTTATTTTCTCCTTGTTAGAAATTCTATCCAAATAGTTATTAAAAAAAAAAATAGAGGGGTGTGGAATTGGACAGCTTGAATTGGATCTATAGCTCAAGCACTGTTAGCTGTGTGTCCTTGCCTCAGTTCCCCAATCTGTAAAATGGGATGATAATGGTAGCCATCTAAAAGTGTTGTTATGCCCATATGATCATGTGCCTTCTGGCATTATATCTGACATACAGTTGGTGCTCTATTGCTGTTAGCTATTGCCATTCATAATTTCCTTTCTGTGTTTTATGAACAGCCAATTTGTTTTGGAGTCATTTGACTTCTGAAATTGTTTCTAAAAGAAAACACTGGCCAGGCGTGGTGGCTCACGCCTGAAATCCCAGCAGTTTGGGAGGCTGAGATGGGCGGATCACCTGAGGTAGGGAGTTGAAGACCAGCCTGACCAACATGGAGAAACCCTGTCTCTACTAAAAGTACAAAAATTAGCCAGGCATGGTGGCAGGTGCCTGTAATTCCAGCTACTCAGGAGGCTGAGGCAGAAGAATTGCTTGAACCCGGGAGGCAGAGGTTGCAGTGAGCCATCACACCACTGCACTCCAGCCTGGGCAGCAAGAGCGAAACTCCATCTCAAAAAGAAAACACTGATTTCCCTGATAGGAAAAATGTCTACAGGATGCCAACATTACTATAAAGAATCTGAGCTGGGCCCAGTGGCTCACGCCTGTAATCCCAGCACTTTGGGAGGCCCAGGCAGGCGGATCACAAGGTCAGGAGATCGAGACCATCCTGGCTAACAAGGTGAAACCCCGTCTCTACTAAAAATACAAAAAAAAAAATTAGCCAGGTGTGGTGGTGGGCACTGTAGTCCCAGATACTCAGGAGGTTGAGGCAGGCGAATGGCGTAAACCCGGGAGGCGGAGCTTGCAGTGAGCCGAGATCGAAGCACTGCACTGCAGGCTGGGTGACAGAGCAAGACTCCGTCTCAAAAACAAAAACAAAAACAAAAACAAAAAAAACGCTGAGGAAGATCAAACCACAGTTGCCCAGATATATAATGAGAAAATGAACTAAAAGAAAGCAATTTCCAGAATTAATGTGCAAACCATATTTTAGACTGAGAAAAAGGCTATATAGACAGGCTTGATTTTTTTTTTAATGTGATGACCGAAGCTTTTAGCTAAGGTTGACCCTCTTGTATTATCTTAAAATTTTTCATTTCTAGAGAGGTAAGTGAAGGGGCACAAAATTTAAGCTAAACATCAGAGGACTGCATATTCAGCTACTGTTTAAAGCTCAGTTCTCATGGTCTCCAAGTTATGGAAACATTGCACATTATAAGGGTTGTAAATATTGTTAATTATAAACTTAATACCAGGCCGGGTGTGGTGGCTTATGCTTGTAATTCCAACATTTTGGGAGGCCGAGATGGGCAGATTGCTTGAGCTCAGGAATTCGAGACCAGCTTGGGCAACATGGCAAAACCCCATCTCTACTAAAAATGCAAAAAAGTATCCAGGCTGGTGGGGCACTCCTGCAATCCCAGCTACTGGGGAGGCTGAGGCATGAAAATCGCTTGAGCCCAGGAGGCAGAGGTTGCAGTGAGCCAAGATTGTGTCACTGCACTCCAGCCTGGGTGATAGAGCAAAACTCTGTCTCCAAAAAAATAAACTACCTGCCGGGTATGGTGGCTCACGCCTGTAATCCCAGCACTTTGGGAGGCCGAGGCAGGTGGATCACGAGGTCAAGAGATCGAGACAATCCTGGCTAACACAGTGAAATCCCATCTCTACTAAAAATACAAAAAATTAGCAGGGCGTGGTGGTGGGCGCCTGTAGTCCCAGGTACTTGGAAGGCTGGGGCAGGAGAATCGCTTGAACCCAGGAGGTGGAGTTTGCGGTGAGCCAAGATCGCACCACTGCACTCCAGCCTGGGCGACAGAGGGAGACTCTCTCTCAAAAAAAAAAAAAAAAAAAAAGAAAAAAAGGCCGGGCGCAGCTCACACCTGTAATCCTAGCACTTTGGGAGGCTGAGGTGGGTGGATCACCTGAGGTCAGGAGTTTGAGACCAGCCTGGGCAACATGGTGAAACCCCATCTCTACTAAAATGCAAAAAAAAAAAACCAAAAAAAACTAGCCGGGGATGGATGTGTGCAACTGAATTCCAGATACTCGGGAGGCCGAGGCAGGAGAATTGCTTGAACCCAGGAGGTGGAGGTTGCAGTGAGCCAAGATCGTGCCACTGCACTTCTGCCTGGTGACAGAGCGAGACCCCGTCTCAAAAAAAAAAAAAAAAAAAAAAAACTTGATCTCCATCCAGGCCAGGGAAGCTTCTCACACAAGGTTTTGAACTCTAAGAAATACATTGGTTTGGGAATAAATGGCTTCCAGTCAGATAAAAAAAAAATTAAAATAAAAATAATAATTCCAGAGTTCTCACAATGAACTGAATCTGGTCTGACAAAGCCTCTCCAACATGAAGCCCTGTGAATCCACAGACACCTCAGAGGCTGTGGGGCAAAGCAAGCCACCTGAGGGATGAATAGCGGAAGGAAGACTAAAGGCAGTGGGTAGCCTTTTAACCCCATTGGTCTTTGGGGCCCGGAACACTCCTTCAGTTCAAAGACTCCCTCCTCCTGAAAGCGTGTGCATAACTCCCAGTGATTTCCACACGTGGTCTGAAGGGAACACTCTTCAGAAGAAGACATGAGCTTCACTGAATGTCAATATTCAGTTTCCAGAGAGAAAATCAACAGCTAACCTCCAGGGCATCTATTAGGGCTCTGCTATCAGCGATAGAAAAACTAACTTAATTGTTTTAAGTCCAAAAAGGGGGAATGTTATCTGCATGGAACTGAAAAGCCCAGGTCTGGCTGTTGCAGGTCTGGCTGGTTTCAGTGCTCAACAGAGGTTGAAGGACCCCGTGAACCCCAGGCTCTGCTCTCATTGTGTAAAGGTGGCTGAGGGCCGGGCGCAGTGGCTCATGCCTGTAATCCTAGCACTTTGGGAGGCCCAGGTGGGTGGACTGCCTGAGATCAGGAGTTCCAGACCAGCATGGGCAAAACGGTGAAACCCTGTCTCTACTAAAATGCAAAAAATTAGCTGGGAATGGTGGCGAGCACCTCTAATCCCAGTTACTTGGGAGGCTGAGACAGGAGAATCACTTGTACCTGGGAGGGAGTTTGCAGTGAGACGAAATGGCGCCACTGCACTCCAGTCTGGGCAACAGAGCGAGACTCCATCTCAAAAAAAAAAAAAGGTGGCAGAGGCAGCTCCAGCTTTCCCTCCCCTCCCAGTTCAAGTCCATGGGAAAGCCCAGAAGGCTTATTTGGAAGCTTCCTCTAAAACCTGAGACTCACTCTGATTGGATCCGTTGAGTCATGTGTCCATCCCTGAACCAATCACAGTGACCAGGGGCCTGTGCCTGAGTCACAGCTTCCATTCCTGGCACCAGGGGGAGAGTCCCAGCCAAATAGTAGGGGCTGAGAGTAGGGGAGGGGTGGGTCCCCAAACGTTTCTTAGGATAAGAAGAAAAGGCAAACACTGAAGTCCTCTGTAACCAACTACTTCAACTGAGGCATGGGGCCTGAAGTGGACAGCCCAGATGCTTCCCAGCCCCTTCCAATGGGCCAGTCTCTCACCAAACTTAGGCAGTCAACAAACCAAACTACTTACATTTCCTTTCACACACACTGTATGAGCGATCTATTGCTGTGTAACAAATTATTCCAAAACTCAGCAGCTAAGACAAGCATTTACTATCTCATGCAGTTTGTGAGAGTCCAGTTCAGCTGGGGCTTAGTTGGTGGCTCTGGCTCAAGGTCTCTCATGAGGTCATAGTCAAAAAACAAAAGCTGAGGTTGCAGTCAGTGGGGACCGTGGTATCTGAAGGCTTGATGGGCCTGAAACATCTGCTCATGTGGCTGTTGGCAAGTGGCCTCAGTTCCTCATCATGTGGGTCTCTCTATAGGACTGACTGTGACTTCCTTCAGCACAAATGATCCAACAGAGAGAGAAAGAGATAGAAGATAGAAGATACAGGGCTTAAAAAAAAATCTTGGGTTAAGTTCCTTTTTTTTTTTTTTTGGCAGCAATGCATATAGTTTCTTAGAACTAGCCTTGGAAGTGACACAACACCACTTCTGCGGTATTCTAATGGTCATGCAGACCAACCCTGACAAAATATGGCAGGGAATTTCACAAGCTGTGAATACAGGAAGTGGAGATCACTGGCAGTCATCTTGGAGTCTGGCTACCATGAAGAGTGCCAACTCCTGCCTCTGTGTGTACCTTTACTTGCCCTGTTTCTTCTGCCTGTCTTTCCCCATCTCCTTCCCTTGGAGAATTTCATTTGTCATTTCATTCCTGAACACACTCCTCCCCCAGGAGACCCTTCCTTCCCACTTATCCAGTCATGCCCTCTCCAAGGAGCACTGACCTGTAGATAGACTACTATGTTTCAATGCCTTGCCTGGGCCTGTAATTCATTTGTTCTCCTCCACACTGCACAATGAGGCCCTCAAGGGCAGGGACTCTGCTGGGCATCTCTACATCTCCAGTAGCTGGTGTGGCCTCCAGCATGAGGCTGAACTGTAGATAATGGAGAGTGAAAGGGAGAACTGAGAGGATTGTCCCTATCATTTCAGCAAAACAAAGCAACACAAGCACATCTTGATTATCTTGATTATCTGGTCCTGATTATCTGGCTTTCATTCTCCCTTTGGAGCCATCCAATGTGAGCCAATGAAGGAAATTGTATCAGTTTTAGACTGGATATGGTGACAATGAAATAACCAGAAATTAAAGCGTTAGTCATCCAATAAGCCTTGTTCCTTTGAGGTTTGTCTTAAGGCTAAAACCATAGTTTCTCTTCTGTCTTAGCTAACAGTGAAACACATATATATTAAGCACCAACTATATGCTCAGTACTACACGCTGTGGGATGGGGGTGGTAGAATGTAACATAATAAGGCCCTCATCCCAGAGAATGAGAAAGACCTAAGCCATTACATTTTTTTGAAGCTCCTGAGATTTTTATTTATTTATTTATTTATTTTTTATAGATGGAGTCTAGCTCTGTTGCCCAGACTGGAGTGCAGTGGCGCAATCTTGGCTTACTGCAAATTCTGCCTCCCAGGTTCAAGTGATTCTCCTGCCTCAGCCTCCCAAGTAACTGGGACTACAGGAGTACACCACCACTCCAGGCTAATTTTTTGTATTTTTAATAGAGATGAAGTTTTACCATGTTGGCCAAGCTGGTCTCGAACTCCTGACCTCAAGTGATCCACCTGCCTTGGCCTCCCAAAGTGCTGGGATTACAGGCATGAGCCACCACCCCCAGCATCTCCTGGTATATATTTTTTAAATGTAGAAATGCCAAAGCAGGTATTAAAAAATGGTGATGGGCCAGGCGCAGTGGCTCATGCCTGTAATCGCAGCACTTTGGGAGGCAAAAAAGGGCGGATCACCAGGTCAGGAGTTCGAGACCAGCTTGACCAACATGGTGAAATCCCGTCTCTACTAAAAATACAAAAATTAGCCGGGTATGGTGGTGCGTGCCTGTAATCCCAGCTATTCAGGAGGCTGAGGCAGGAGAATCGCTTGAACCCAGGAGGCAGAGGTTGCAATGAGCTGAGATCGAGCCACTACACTCCAGCCTGCGTGACAGAGCCAGACTCTGTCTCAAAATAAAACAAAACCAAAAAAACAACTGACGATGAAGGCTGGGCGCGGTGGCTCACGCTTGTAATCCCAGCACTTTGGGAGGCCGAGGTGGGAGGATCGCTTGAGCTCAAAAGTTCAAGACCAGCCTGGACAACACGGTGAAACCCCGTCTCTAATAAGATACAAATAATTAGTTGGGTGTGGTGGCATGGGCCTGTAATCCCAGCTACTTGGGAGGCTGAGGCAGGAGAATCACTTGAACCCAAAAAGTGGAGGTTGCAGTGAGTTGAGATCACAGCACTGTACTCCAGCCTGGGTGATAGAGCCAGACTCTGTCTAAAAAAAAAAAAAAGTTATGAAATATTTTAAAGCCTTATTTTAAATTTTTTATTTCTATTTGTAGAGAAGAGTTCTTGCTACATGGCTCAGGCTGGTCTTGAACTCCTGGCCTCAAGCAATCCTTCTGCTTTGGCTCCCCAAAATGCTGGGATTACAGGCATGAGCCACTGTGCCTAGCCTTTAAAAGCTTATATTCAACAAACTAATAACTTTTAAATTCATAATCCACCCCCCTACAAACATAATGTAAATTTATGATGCTCTTTACAAGATAAAGGACTTAAGATGTAATTCACAGATGTGGCCAATTAATACTTTTCAAAGATAGTACAACAATAGGTCCCATCCCATATGAATTTCTGTAACCTCATCAGTCCCGCATGGAGAAGTGGATTCTGTATTTCCTCCCCTTGGCTCTGTGGGCTGTGACTGCTACAGTCAGTAGAGTACAGTGGAAGAGACGCTAGGTCAGTAGGTCATAAAATACCATGACGCATTGGTTGTTGGTGCTCTGAGTCCCCAAGTAGGAATTCTGGACACCCTGAGGCCACAGGGCTGGAAGAGCAGGCAGAGGTGCTCTGGCACATACCCTCAGCTGAGCTTAAGTTCAGGCAGCTTGTTACACAACAGTGGACAGCTGGAATAATAATCTACCACAGACAGTGTGGTCTGGTGTCAGGCTCCAGTTTAAAATTGTATGATGAGTGGTTTCTTGTTTTATTCCGATCAGTGTACCTCTATAACCTTGTGTGGGGAGAATGGCAAATTTTAAGATCCTTCCAGGCCTATATGACCCTCCTGGCCTCTCTCCAGGGTCATCTACATAATTTGTGAGACCCAGTGCAAAATGAAAATGCAGGGCCTGGCTGGGCGCGGTGGCTCACGCCTGTAATCCCAGCACTTTGGGAGGCCGAGGCGGGCAGATCACAAAGTCAAGAGTTCGAGACCAGCCTGACCAACATGGTGAAACCCCGTCTCAACTAAAAATACAAAAATTAGCCGGCCATATTGGCGTGCACCTGTAATCCCAGCTACTTGGGTGGGTGGAGCAGGAGAATTTTTTGAACCTGGGAGGCAGAGGTTGCCGTGAGCTGAGATCACACCACTGCACACTCCAGCCTGGGTGACAGGGCTAGACTCTGTCTCAAAAAAAGAAAAAGAAAAAATGCAGGGCCCATGGCCGGTTGCTGTAGCTCACACCTGTAATCCCATCACTTTGGGAGGCCAAGGTGGGAGGATTGCTTGAGTCCAGAAGTTCAAAACCAGCCTGGGCAACATAGTGAGACCCCTGTCTCTATTAAAAAGAAAAGAAAAGAAAACGCAGGGCCTTTGTTCAAAAGGCAGAAGAAAAAGTGCCATTAAAAGTTTGACTGAGGCTGGGCACAGTGACTCACGCCTGTAATCCCAGCACTTTGGGAGGCCAAGGTGAGTGGATCACCTGAGGTCAGGAATTTGAGACCAGCCTGGCCAAAATGGCAAAACCCCGTCTCTACTAAAAATACAAAAATTAGCCGAGTGTGGTGGCACACACTTGTAATCCCAACTACTCAGGAGGCTGAGGCAGGAGAACCGCTTGAACCCGGGAGGTGGAAGTTGCAGTGAGCCGAGATCAAGCTCAGCCTGGGCGACAGAGTGAGACTCCCATCTTGGAAAAAAAAAAAAAAGAAAGAAAGAAAGAAAGAAAAAAGTTCAACTAAAATGTAGAACTTGGCCAGGCACGGTGGCTCACCCCTATAATCCCAGCACTTTGGGAGGCCAAGGCGGGAGGATTGCCTGAGGTCAGAAGTTTGACCAGCCTGGCCAACACATAGTGAAACCCTGTCTCTACTAAAAAAATACAAAAATTAGCTGGGCATGGTGGCGCACGCATGTGGTCCCAGCTACTTGGGAAGCAGCTCCAGGAGAATTGCTTGAACCCAGGAGGCGGAGGTTGCAGTGAGGTGAGATTGCGCCACTGCACTCCAGCCTGCACGACAGAGCAAGACTCCATCTCTCAAAAAAGATAAATAAATAAAAAATGAAAAATAAAAATGTAGCACTTTTCTTTCATGGTCTCTCCACCACGTTTTATATTTGCTATTTCATGTCATGTGTAGGGGCCTGAGTTTGCCCACCAGCTGGCTCCCAGGTCACCCCTCCCACCAGCTGCCAGACTGATGTGCTGAGCCCAGCTGGGGGCAGGGAAGGCAATCTTTGCTTCCCACTAGAACACTGTCCCACCTCCTGATAGATAGTGACCCTCAAGGGATTGCAACTTCTATACCACGTAGTGTTCAGAATCTGGGTCGGGGCAGGAGGCACCTGCTAGGCTGCCTGCCAAATGTGTAGTGGTAGGACCACACCTGGTGGGCTGGGAGGAGTCCCACCCTGACCGTCCTTGCCCCACCCCAAGGTGGAAGGTCACAACAGGAGCTGGGTGGGGATGAGAGAGGGGAGGCTGTGCCAGGTAGCAATAGGGAGTGGGGTGGGGTCGGAGGGAAGTGGCAGAACACAGTGGAGCAAGTGGCTGGAACCTCACCCCTTCTCTGGCAGGGAGGAAGTGAGAGTCTGGACCACGCAGGAGCGGAGGTCTCAAGCTCCATCGCCACATTGGACTTCACATACAAAATGCAAACTCAAAGATAAAATGATGAAGAATTTCAAAACAGAGATCACAGAGCATTCAACTCCAAGTGTAGGAGCTTTCTGAGCATGGAATGGGGTTCCTGTGTGACTAGCTGGCCTCCTGGTCATAAAGCCCACCCTGCCTCTCATCACATAAAATAAGATGCTTTTTTTTTTTTGGGGGGGGGGAAGGAGTCTTGCTCTGTCCCCCGGGCTGGAGTGCAATGGTGCAATCTCAGCTCACTGCAATCTCTGCCTCCTGGGTTCTAGCGATTCTCCTGTCTCAGCCTCCCAAGTAGCTGGGATTACAGGTATCCACCACCACACCTGGCTAATTTTTTTGTATTTTTAGTAGAGATGAGGTTTCACCATATTGGCCAGGCTGCTTTTGAACTCCTGATCTCAAGTGATCTGCCCACCTAGGCCGCCCAAAGTGCTAGGATTACAGGCGTTGTAGCAGGACGAGCCGCAGACAAAACTCCTCAGACACCGGATTAAAGAAGGAAGAGGTTTTTTATTCGGCCAGGAGCATTGGCAGACTCGTGTCTTAAGAGCCGAGCTCCCTGAGAAAGAAATACTTGGCCTTTTTAAAGGTTTACAACTTTAAGGGGTCCACGTGAAAGGGTCGTGATAAATCGAGCAAGCGTGGGAAATGTGACTGGGGGCTACATGCATCAGCTAACAGAACAAAAAGTTTTACAATGCTTTTTTCATACAATGTCTGGAATTTACAGATAACACAAGTAGTTTAGGTCAGGGGTTGATGTTATTATTATTTCTTTGTTTAACTCCTAGGGCTGGGTGGTGGTGCCAAGGTTGTCTGGCTATTTATCTTACTTTTGTTTCTTTCTCTCTTTCTTCCTGTTCTGTGAACTAGGCAAGGTGGGGGGAGGAGGGCAGCAGGAGTAGTAGTGGTCTCATTCCTCAGCGTGAGCCACCACACCCGGCTGATAAGATGATTAAATAGGGATCTCAGCCTCACCAAAGCCCTTGGTGGGGCGGGGGGAGGTGGGCACATCATTCCCATTTCACAGATAAGAAAACCTCAGATACATTAGCCAGTTTGCTAATACATAGAGTCAAACAGCTAATAGGATAAAGAGATGGAAATTCAACGTCTATAGCTGAATTAAAAAAAAAAAAATTAGCTGGGTGTGGTGACGCACCTGTAGTCCCAGCTACACAAAAGGCTGAAGTGGGAGGATCACCTGAGCCTGGGGAGGATGAGGCTGCAGTGAGCCATGATTGCGCCACTGCACTCCAGCCTGGGTGGAAAACAAACAAAACAAAACAAAAGGCTGGGCATGGTGGCTCACACCTGTAATCCCAGCACTTTGGGAGGCCAGGGAGGGCGGATCACGACATCAAGAGATCAATACCATCTTGGCCAACATGGTGAAATCCCATCTCTACTAAAAATACAAAAATTAGCTAGGCGTGGTAGTGCATGCCTGTAGTCCCAGCTACTTGGGAGGCTGAGGCAGGAGAACTGCTTGAACCCAGGAGGCGGAAGTTGCAGTGATTAGAGATTGCGACACTGCACTCCAGCCTGGTGACAGAGCGAGACTCCATCTCAAACAAAACAAAACAAAACAAAAAACAAGTCTATAGCTCTTGTGTAGCTGTAGTCCCAGCTATACCTGATGCTGAGGCAGGAGGGTCCCTTGAGCCCAGGAGTTTGAGACCAGTCTAGGCAACATAATGCAACCTTGTTTCTATTTTTTTTTTTTTTTTTTTTTTGGAGACAGAGTCTCGCTCTGTGCCCCAGGCTGGAGTGCAGTGGCGCAATCTCGGCTCACTGCAAGCTCCGCCTCCTGGGTTCATGCCATTCTCCTGCCTCAGCCTCCCGAGTAGCTGGGACTACAGGTGCCCGCCACCACGCCCGGCTAATTTTTTGTATTTTTAATAGAGACGGGGTTTCACCGTGGTCTCGATCTCCTGACCTTGTGATCCGCCCGCCTCGGCCTCCCAAAGTGCTGGGATTACAGGCGTGAGCCACCGCGCCCGGCCAATGAGTTTTGCTCTTGTTGCCCAGACTGGAGTGCAGCGGCATGATCTCGGCTCACTGCAACCTCTGCCTCGGGGTTCAAGTGATTCTCCTGCCTCAGCCTCCTGAGTAACTGGGATTACAGGCGCCTGCCACCATGCCTGGCTAATTTTTTGCATTTTTAGTAGAGACAAGATTTTACCATGTTGGCCAGGCTAGTCTTGAACTCCTGACCTCAGGTGATCCACACCTTAGCTTCCCAAAGTGCTGGGATTACAGGTATGAGCCACTGTGTCTGACCCCTCTTTTTTTTTTTTTTTTTTTTTGTGAGTAGTGCTACCTTTTAAATAAGTCAGATTCCAAAGCTTGTGCCTGTTCCGTGATGCCTATATGAGGTGGAGAAAAGGCAATGCACACAACGAAGTTGGGGTAGAGGGGGAGCTAGTCGCTGCAGAAGTGGTCCTCGAGCTGGGATCTAAAGCACGGAAGGGTATTTCCAACAGAGGAAATGGCAGGAGCTGCTTCACCAAGCGGCTCTGGGTTCCACAGCCCTGCAAGTGTAAAAAGAGCCAGTCCTGGGACAAGAGGAATCAGACAGCGCTGGTGTGAAATAGGAGAGAAGCACAGAGGTAGAGTTTCAACAGGAAGGGCATACCCTTTACCAAATGCCACAAAGGGCATTGAGACCTGGGCTTGGGACACCCTCCTGGGATTTACCGGGGACCTTGGAGAGTGGTTTCCGTAGGAAGGAGAGGCTTTCTGGGGATGGCTGTGGAAGGCCAACTGTCAGGGCTTAATGCAGGGGTGGGTGAGAAAATTAAGCCTGAGCCTAGACCAGTTTTTAGATTAATTTGGCCCTAAAGGGGAGGAATTAGGGTAGCAAGTGGAAGGGGCACACTGGTGTTTTTCTTCTTCAAGACCCAGTCGACTTGTCCAGGTAGGGCAGAAAGCAGTGAGTCAGGGAGAGAGGCTGGGGAGAGGCGGAGGAGCAGCGCTTCCTATGCTCCTACTGTGTGCTAGAGACTGTGCTTTCCAGTTTTGTTTCCTCCCAGCAATGCCTGAAGGCAAGTGTTTCCTACTTGACCTGAGGGAGAGGCCAAGAATCACAGAGATGAGGGGCAGGCTGGGGTTTGGTCTCCCAGCTGTCTGACTCCAGAGTCCAGGCCAGCCCCTCTGTGCAGAACAGAGAGGAGGGACTGGGCTTATCAAGGAGAAAGCATGTTCTCCTCAGGAGCTGCTAAAGTAGGAATATGCTATAATCGGGCTCCTGTTGAAGGTGGGTCTTCAGCCCTGAGGTGTGTCTAGGGCTCAGAGCAAGTGAGTCTTCCCCGTCCCACCCCCAAGTGTTCAGGTTTATTGAGGCTATGAGGATCTACAAGGAAGCCTTGAGTCTGTGGGGTGTAGCCTGACATCAGCCTGGACAGTGGCCCAGATGGGGTCTCCCCCATTTGGGTTTACTTGAAAGTGTGACTCTCAGCTCCACCTCGCCCAAAAATTTTGGGCCTGAACACAGCGAAACAGCAGAGGTGGTTGCAATAGGGCTTGCCTTCATGCTCCGGGTGGTCCTTGGAGGTCAGTGTCTTTCCACACTTCTCACACTTGAGGCAAGGCCAATGCCAGTCCTTGCCCTGGGAGGTCACCTGTTCAGCAAAGTACACTTCTGTTTTTTTTTTTTTTTTTTTTTTTTTTTTGAGATGGAGTCTTGCTCTGTCACCCAGGCTGGAGTGCAGTGGCGCGATCTCAGCTCACTGCAACCTCCATCTCCCGGATTTGAGTAATTCTCCTGCTTCAGCCTCCCAAGTAGCTGGGACTATAGGCATGTGCCACCATTCCTGGCTAATTTTTGTATTTTTAGTAGAGACAGGGTTTCACCATGTTGGCCAGGTTGCTCTCAAACTCCTGACCTCAAGTAATTCACCCGCCTCAGCCTCCCAAAATGCTGGGATTACAGGCATGAGCCACCACGCCCAGCCAAGTACACCTTCTTCTTGCACTTAGAGCGTGTGGGGATGGCAGCATTGGGTCTGGTGCAGGCAGCTGTGGCTGCAGCAGGAGTGGACTATTATTAGTGCGAGACTCACGTGTGAGTCTTGAGGGAATGCTGTGGACAACCTTCCTCCAGAGGTGAGCCATGGAGGTGGTGGGAGAGGTCCTGGGAGGCTGGGCACTGGCCATGTCCAAGAAGCAGGTGGCCCTGGATCGCTATGAGTAGGGCTGCTTAGTCAGGGCATGTCTCCCCCCGGGGCTTTGCAACTGAAGCAGAGTGGTAGGGGAGGTGGTGCTGGGAAGTGTTGTGAGTAGTGTCCTGGTGAGGGTCACATTGGATTCAAGGGAAAGGGGGAGTATGACAATGGAGGAGGTGCTAGGGCTGGGGAATAGGCCATGGACCCCACCCTACAGTTCAGTCCCCATCTCCCAATCTGTTTCCAGGGTGAACCAGGCAATTTCACCTCCAGGCAGGTTTTTTTTGTTTTTAAAGTTTTGAATGGGGTAACACACTCACATGGTTCAAAAACTAAAAATTATAAAAAGCTAGGCAGTGCAAACTATTTTTCCCTCTGCTGTACCACATCTACCCAGTTCTCACCTTCCTCCTGGCCTGTGATTACCATTAGCAGCATTTGGTGTGTCCTCCATACATATTGTACGTCTTTCTTTTTTTTTTTTTTTTTTGAGACCATGTCTCGCTCTGTTGCCCAGGCTGGAGTGCAGTCGCATGATCTCGGCTCACTGCAACCTCTGCCTCCCAGGTTCAAGCGATTCTCCTGCCTCAGCCTCCCAAGTAACTGGGACTACAGGCGCGTGTCACCATGCCTGGTAATGTTTTGTATTTTTAGTAGAGATTGGGTTTCACCATGCTAGCCAGGATGGTCTCTATCTCCTGAACTTGTGATCTGCCCGCCTCGGCCTCCCAAAGTGCTGGGATTACAGGTGTGAGCCACCGCGCCCGGCCTATACTTTAACTCTTTACAAGCAAATATTTTCCTTCCTTTTCACCAAAAAGAGCATACTGTTCACACTGTTTGTTTCTTGGCTCTTTTTTGTTTTTGTTTTTTGACAGTATTTCTTGGACATCTTTCCATATCAGTACATAAGAGTTCATCGTTCTTTTTTACAGCTGCATGGTATTTGTTTGTTTGTTTGTTTGAGACAGGGTCTCACTCTGTCACCTAGGCTGGAGTGTAGTGGCACAATCTCAGCTAACTGCAACCTCCGATTCCCAGGCTCAAGTGATCCTCCCACTTCAGCCTCCTGGGTAGCTGGGACCACAGGCGTGTGATATCAGACCTACCTAATCTTTTGTATTTTTGGTAGAGATGGAGTTTCACCATGTTGTCCAGGTTGGTCTCCAACTCCTGAGGTCAAGGGATCCACCCGCCTCGGCCTCGCATAGTGCTGGGATTACCAGTGTGAGCCACCACACCTGGCCCATATTTGTTAGATTACAAGCAATGTGGGCTGGGCGTGGTGGCTCACACCGGTAATCCCAGCAGTTTGAGAAGCCAAGGCAGGTGGATCGCGAGGTCAGGAGTTTGAGACCATCCTGGCCAACATGGTGAAACCCCATCTCTACTAAAAATACAAAAAAAAAAAAAATTAGCTGGGTGTGGTGGCATGTGCCCATAATCCTAGCTACTCGGGAAGCTGAGGTAGGAAAATCACTTGAACCAGGGAGTCGGAGGTTGCAGTGAGCCGAGATCACGCCACTGCACTCCAACCTAGTAACAGAGCGAGACCCCATCTCAAAAAAAAAAAAAAGATTACAAGCAATGTGGCAAGGAATAACCTGTTAGGACATAATTTCACACCTTTACAAGTATATCTGTAGGATAAATTCCCAGGAGGAGAATTTATAGCACAAAAGATATATGCATTTATAATTTTGATACTGCCAAATCACCTTCCATAGAGACTGTTCCAATTTATTTATTTATTTATTTATTTATTTATTTATTTATTTATTTATTTTTGAGACAGAGTCTCGCTCTGTTGCCCAGGCTGGAGTGCAATAGCACAATCTCGGCTCACTGCAACCTCCGCCTCCTGGGATCAAGCGATTCTTCCGCCTCAGTCTCCCGAGTAGCGGGGATTACAGGCACCTGCCATCATACCTAGCTAATTTTTTTTTTTTTTTTTTTGTATTTTTGTAGAGATGGGATTTCACCATGTTGGCCAGGCTGGTCTTGAACTCCTGATCTCAGGTGATCCACCCACCTCGACCTCCCAAAGTGCTGGAATTACAGGCGTGAGTCATCACACCCAGCCGATTATTCCAAAGTATATGCATCCAAGTACTTTATGAGAAAGTCCAGGTATTAATTTTTAATTGTTTTCCAAGATGGCTGTACTAGGCTTTCCTGCAAATGACACCATAGCATGTACTGTGGTTGCCACCCCAGCAGCCAGTCCCTCACCCTCCAACATGGGCTGCCCATTATGGCATGAGGGGGATTGACAGTGGGCCAGGTATCTTTTGCACCTTTAGGATTCCCCTTCAGTGTTCTCTCCATGCTGTCTGCCCCAGGAAGGCAATCTCCAACCTCAGAGACCTGCTTTGTTTCCCAAACATATGCTAATCACACCTCTAAGCCTTTGCCCATACCGTTCCCACTTCTTGCCCTGCACTCCTTCCCTTCTCAGTCTGGAACATTCTGAAGTTGTCCTCACAGGATTAACAATAATTTTGGACAAAAATATATTAATAGTTATAATTAAGCATTACTCAGGCTGTACTTTGACCCACTTTCTTGCAACTGAAAGACACAGAGCACTAGATACTGACCATTTGCATCCCCATTGTTCCTACAGACAGGCTTTTTTTTTTTTTTTTTTTTTTTTTTAACAAGGTCTTACTCTGTCACCCAGGCTGGAGTGCAGTGGTATAATCATGGCTCACTGCGGTCTTGACCTCCCACGTTCAAGCAATCCTCCCGCCTCAACTTCCCGAGTAGCCCAGTCTACAGGTGCAGGCTACCACACTTAGCTCATTTTAAAATTTTTTTGTAGAGATGGGTCTCCCTATGTTGCCCAGAATGGTCTTGAACTCTTGGGCTAAGGGATCCTCCCACCCCAACCTCCCAAAGTGCTAGGATTACAGGTGTGAGCCGCCACCACACCTGGCCTATAAATAGGCTTTCTGATGCTAGAATAATAAGGCTTTTGTTTAAGATAGGTAGAATATCTGACATTATAATCATAAGGTTTTTGTTTAAGAATTTCCTGGCCGGGCGCGGTGGCTCAAGCCTGTAATCCCAGCACTTTGGGAGGCCGAGACGGGCGGATCACGAGGTCAGGAGATCGAGACCATCCTGGCTAATATGGTGAAACCCCATCTCTACTAAAAATACAAAAAACTAGCCGGGCGAGGTGGTGGGCGCCTGTAGTCCCAGCTACTCGGGAGGCTGAGGCAGGAGAATGGCGTAAACCCGGGAGGCGGAGCTTGCAGTGAGCTGAGATCCGGCCACTGCACTCCAGCCTGGGCGACAAAGCGAGACTCCGTCTCAAAAAAAAAAAAAAAAAAAAAGAATTTCCTAAGATGTTTTTTAGATCCCAAATTCCAGCAAGATAGTTGACCTCAAATAGTTTGAAGACCCACTAACCCCTACAGAGGAATGGAATCAGCATGAGAATACAGTTTCTTCATCTCCTTGTTCCATGACTTTGCCCTGTGCTCTTTGAGCAATCAAGGATCTCCACACTTTGGCTGATTCCCAAACTCCATGGAGACAGATTTGAAGTTTCCTCCCATCTCCTCGTTCAGCATCCCTAGAATTAAACCTCTTTCACTGCTGCAATGTGGCGAATTGACTTGCCATGTGCACTGGATAAAGGACCTATTATGGTTACAATTCCACTCATCTTTTAAGATAGCTTACATGTTGCCTCTGGTCACTGCCTCCCTCCTCTGAGTACCCCTTGCACAGTCATCCATGAGAGCACATTTGCGTCACCTGCTGGGACAACTCTTTGTTTACATGGTTCTGTCTTTCCCAGCACCCAGCCCAGGCCAGCCCCACACTTCAAAGTCCTGCAGGGCAGGATGGCATGGAAAGGTCACAGGTTTGGGAGTCAGACTGAATATGACTCCCCTTTGTCCTCAGCTTCATCTGCTCCCCCAGTTTTCTGTGCTCTAACCACACTTGCCTGCACTCCTGTCTTACTTCATGGCCCTCACACATGCTGTTCCAACTGCTTAGAATGCTCTTCCTCTAGCTCTTTTTCATCCTTTCATGCCCAGCTTAACTATCACCTCCTGAGACAGGCCTTCCTTGGCTACTGAATCTAAAGGCACACCCTCTTCCCATTCTGTCATTCTCTAGCAGTTCCCTTCATTGATTTGCCACAACCCTAATTATCATATTATTCATTTACTTGTTTGCTGCTTGTCTCCCCTGCTAGAGCTTAAAGTCCTTGAGTACATACAGGGACTTTGCCTTGTTTACTGCTATAGGCCCAGCTCTAACACAGGGCCTGGCATATATTAAGCGTTAAAGAAATTTAATTTTAGCTTTTTTTAGACAAGCTGGAGTGCAGTGGCATGATCATAGTTGACTGCAGCCTCCTGGGCTCAGGTGATCCTCCTGCCTCAGCCTCCCAGGAAGCTAGAACTACAGGAATGTGCCACCATGTCTGGCTAATTTTAAAAATTTTTGATAGAGATGGACTCTCACGATGTAGTCTAGGCTGGTCTCAAACTCCTGGCCTCAAGGGGTTCTCTCACTTTGGCCTCCTGAATTGCTGGGATTACAGGTGTGAACCACCAGTCTGCCAAGAAATTTTATTAACTGAATGAGGAATGAACAAACAAAACAGATCCAAATCCTTGCTCTACTACTTACCACCAGCTTTGTGTCTTAGGACAAATTACTTACCCTCTCCTCATGTGAAGATGAGGCCTCTCACGAGTTGTGTATTGGAAACTGTAAAAATGCCTGATACGTGAAGACATTCTGTAAATGGCCACTATTTTTTCTTTCCTTCATCTGAAAAATACACCCTTTTTGCCAAACATAAAGACCTTACTGTACATCTTTTTTCTCTTTTTTTTGAGACAGAGTCTCGCTATGTTGCCCAGGCTAGAGTGCAGTGGTGCAATCTCGGCCCACGGCAAGCTCCGCCTCCTGGGTTCACGCCATTCTCCTGCCTCAGCCTCCCAAGTAGCTGGGACTACAGGCGCCCGCTACCATGGCCAGCTAATTTTTTATATTTTGTTTAGTAGAGACAGGGTTTCACTGCGTTAGCCAGGATGGTCTTGATCTCCTGACCTCGTGATTCACCTGCCTAGGCCTCCCAAAGTGCTGGGATTACAGGCGTGAGCCACCACACCTGGCCAACTGTATATCTTTTTTCTTTTTTCTTTGAGACAGGGTCTCCCTCTATCTCCCAGGCTGGAGTGCAGTGGCATGATCTTTGCTCACTGCAACCTCCACCTCCCTGGTTCAAGCAATTCTTGTGCCTCAGCCTCCCGAGTAGCTGGGACTACAAACATATGCCACCATGCCCAGCTAATTTTTGTATTTTTAGTAGAGACGTTTTTCGTCATGTTGGCCAGGTTGGTCTTAAACTCCTGACCTCAGGTGATCTGCCCGCCTCAGCCTCCCAAAGTGTTGGGATTACAGGTGTGAGCCACTGTGCCCAGCCTATTTTCCTCCTCTGATCTGACATCATGGGCATGTCTATTCTTCCTTCAAACCATTTCAGACTCATTCCTTCCTCCTATTACCCTTCTGAGACCTTTCCTAATAACTTTAGCACACTTGACCTCTCCTACCACCAAACCAGAGGTATCCAAAGTAGGGGATATGCAACCCAGCATGTAACACACTTGTTCGTGGGACATACGATGCCCCCAAAATGGAAACAGCCCAAATATCCACCAACAGATGAATGGATAAACAAAATGTGGTATAAACTTACAATGGAATATTATTCAGCCATGAAAACGAATAAAGTACTGACACATGTTACCATGTGGATGAACCTTGAAAACGTTATGCCAAGTGAAAGAAGTCAGTCACAAAAGGCCACGTATTGTGTGAGTCCATTTTTATGAAACATCCAGAATAGAAAAATCCATAGTGACAGAATGCATATTGGTGATTGCCAGACATCGGGGCATGGGGAAGAAACTGCGTGATGGGTAAGGGGTTTTACTTTGGAGTAATGGAAATGTTTTGGAACTAGAGGTGGTGGCTGTAAAAGACTGAATGTACTAAATGCCACTAAATGTTCAGTTTAAAATGGTTCATTTCACCTCAATAAATTTTTTAAAAAATGAAGTAGCCATTCTTCCAGGTGAGCTGAAAAGTTTGAATGAGGCATAGGCTCCTTAAATTTCTAAGATGTAAAGTGCTGGGCAAATATCAGGTGGGGATGCTGAAGGAAGGAATAATCAGAAGGTCAGCAAGTGTGGCTTCGAAGTTCTGCCTCAAGTAATAATGATAATGATAATTAGGGATAGTTATAATATTGACTTATTTGGTTTCCTTGTAAACCAGTGTTATTTTAGAAAAAGAGGGAGATAGCTCTAGGAATTACAGCTAACACTTCTACAACACTTAATATGAGCAAGGCATTGTTCCAAGTACTTTACTTCTTTTTTTTTTTTTTTTTTTTTTTTGAGACGGAGTCTCGCTCTGTAGCCCAGGCTGGAGTGCAGTGGCCGGATCTCAGCTCACTGCAAGCTCCGCCTCCCGGGTTCATGCCATTCTCCGGCCTCAGCCTCCCGAGTAGCTGGGACTACAGGCGCTGCCACCTCGCCCGGCTATTTTTTTGTATTTCTTAGTAGAGACGGGGTTTCACCGTGTTAGCCAGGATGGTCTCGATCTCCTGACCTCGTGATCCGCCCATCTCGGCCTCCCAAAGTGCTGGGATTACAGGCTTGAGCCACCGCGCCCGACCCAAGTACTTTACTTCTTTTTTTTTTTTTTTTTTTTTTTTGAGACGGAGTCTCGCTCTGCCGCCCAGGCTGGAGTGCAGTGGCCGGATCTCAGCTCACTGCAAGCTCCGCCTGCCGGGTTCACGCCATTCTCCTGCCTCAGCCTCCCGAGTAGTTGGGACTACAGGCGCCTGCCACCGCGCCCGGCTAGTTTTTTGTATTTTTTAGTAGAGACGGGGTTTCACCGTGTTAGCCAGGATGGTCTCGATCTCCTGGCCTCGTGATCCGCCCGTCTCGGCCTCCCAAAGTGCTGGGATTACAGGCTTGAGCCACCGCGCCCGGCCCCCAAGTACTTTACTTCTAAAACTTACTAAATCCTTACAACTCTAAGACGTAGTATCATCACATTTCCATTATCGATGAGGGAATGGAGGAATTGAGAAGTTTAAATGAGTTCTCCAAGTCACAGATAAGGAAATGGCAGAGTCCAAATTTGAACCTAGGCAAGTCAGGCTGTAGGCACTGAAGTCTCAACCACCAGGCTCTGCACTAAGTGCTCTCCAGGTTTTATCTCATTTAATCCTGTAAGGAAGGTGTTATTATTCCCATTTTATTTTATTTATTTATTTTTGAGACACAGTTTCGCTCTTGTTGCCCAGGCCAGAGTGCAATGGTGCGATCTCCGCTCACCGCAAACTCTGCCTCCTAGGTTCAAGGAATTCTCCTGCCTCAGCCTCCCGAGTAGATGGGATTACAGGCATCTGCCACCATGCCCGGCTAATTTTGTATTTTTAGTAGACACGGGGTTTCTCCATGTTGGTCAGGCTGGTCTCAAACTCCCAAACCCAGGTGATCCGCCCACCTCGGCTTCCCAAAGTGCTGGGATTACAGGTGTGAGCCACTGCGCCTGGCCTATTATTCCCATTAAAAAAAATCCCCCTCATGGTATCCACATTCCACACCTTCTAGTCTTTCTTTCTTTCTTTTTTTTTTTTTGAGACGGTGTCTCGCTCTGTTGCCCAAGCTGGAGTGCAGTGGTGTGATCTTGGCTCACTGCAAGCTCTGCCTCCCGGGTTCACGTCATTCTCCTGCCTCAGCCTCCTGAGTAGCTGGGACTACAGGCACCCGCCACCACGCCCAGTTAATTTTTTTTTTTTTTTTGTATTTTTAGTAGAGACTGGGTTTCGCCATGATAGCCAGGAGGGTCTCGATTTCCTGACCTCGTGATCCACCTGCCTCGGCCTCCCAAAGTGCTGGGATTACTGGCATGAGCCACTGCGCCTGGCCAGTCTTTCTCCCACATTTATTTTTATGTTGGTCCACATACTCCTGTCATTCTCACTTTGTTTCATTTTTCTTTTCTTCTTCTTTTTTAAGAGACAGGGTCTTGCTATGTTGTCCAGGCTGGAGTGCAGTGAGGCAATCATAGCTCAAGCTATCCCCAACTCCAAGTGATCCTCCCACCTCAGCCTCCTCCCTAGCTGGATTACAGGGGCATGTCACCATGCATACTAATTTTCTTTTCTTTCTTTTTTGGTAGAGATGGGGTCTCATGTTGCTCAGGCTGGTCTTCAACTCCTGGGCTCAAGTGAACCTCCTTCCTTGGCCTCTCAAAGTGCTGGGATTAGAGGCTTTGGCCACCACATCCAGCCTGAATCTTATTATTTATATTTTCTTTTAGTCTCCCATTACTAGAAGGCAGGGATTTTGATTGCTGTTAATTTTCCAATATCCAAAATAATGTGTGGTACCTAATAGGCTCTCAATATCGAAAAGGAATAGTGCACATGGCATTCTGTAGTATTAGGTTGGTATCTTGTGTTCCTGTGTTTGCATAAATAAGATCATACATAATGTTCTGGTTTTTTAACTTAATGACTTTTTTTTTTTTGAGATGGTGTCTCACTCTGTCGCCCAGGCTGGAGTGCAGTGGCTCCATCTCCCCTCACTGCAAGCTCCGCCTCCTGGGTTCGCGCCACTCTCCTGCTTTAGCCTCCCGAGTAGCTGGGACTACAGGCGCCCACCACCACGCCTGGTTAATTTTTTTGTATTTTTAGTAGAGACGGGGTTTTACTGTGTTAGCCAGGATGGTCTCCATCTTCTGACCTCGTGATCTGCCCACCTCAGCCTCCCAAAGTGCTGGGATTACAGGAGTCAACGCGCCCGGCTCAGCTTAATGGCTTTTTTTTTTTTCTTTTTTGAGACAAGAGTCTGGCTCTGTCACCCAGGCTGGAGTGCAGTAGCGCTCCATTGACCACACCTGCCCAATTTTTTTGTTTGTTTGTTTTATTTTTTAGTAGAAACATGTTTCACCATGTTGGCCAGGCTGGTCTCAAACTCATGACCTCACGTGATCTGCCCGCCTCCGCCTCCCAAAGTGTTGGGATTACAGGCGTGAGCCACCACGCCCGGCCATGTCTTTTTTTTTTTTTTTTGGAGACAGTTTTGCTCTTGTTGCCCAGGCTGGAGTGCAATGCCACGATTTCGGCTCACCGCAACCTCCGCCTCCCGGGTACAAGCAATTCTCCTGCCTCTGCCTCCCCAGTAGATGGGATTTCAGGCATGCACCACCACGCCCTGCTACTTTTGAATTTTTATTTTTTAATATTTATTTATTTTTTCGAGATGGAGTCTTGCTTTGGCTGGAGTGTAATGGTGTAATCTCGGCTCACTGCAACCTCTGCCTCCCGGGTTCAAGCGATTCTCCTGACTCAGCCTTCTGAGTAGCTGGGATTACAGGCGCACGCCACCACGCCCGGCTAATTTTTGTGTTTTTAGTAGAGACGGGGTTTCTCCATGTTGGTCAGGCTGGTCTCGAACTCCCGAACTCAGGCTGCCCACCTCAGCCTCCCAAAGTGCTGGGATTACAGCAGTGAGCCCCCGTGCCCGGCCCTTTTTGTTGTTGTTTTAAATTCAGTAATTGGCCGGGCGCGGTGGCTCAAGCCTGTAATCCCAGCACTTTGGGAGGCCGAGATGGGCGGATCACGAGGTCAGGAGATCGAGACCATGCTGGCTAACACGGTGAAACCCCATCTCTACTAAAAAATACAAAAAATTAGCCGGGCGAGGTGGCGGGCGCCTGTAGTCCCAGCTACTCGGGAGGCTGAGGCAGGAGAATGGCGTGAACCCGGGAGGCGGAGCTTGCAGTGAGCTGAGATCCGGCCACTGCACTCCAGCCTGGGCGACAGAGCGAAACTCCGTCTCAAAAAAAAATAAAAATAAAAAAATAAAAAAATAAATAAATAAATTCAGTAATTATATCTAGTTCATTCTTGGATGGATGACAACCCAGATTGGATGTAGCAGCGTTCTCTTAACCAGTTTCCTGTTTTTTTTTTTGAGACGGAGTCTCGCTCTGTCGCCCAGGCTGGAGTGTAGTGGCCGGATCTCAGCTCACTGCAAGCTCCGCCTCCCGGGTTCGGGCCATTCTCCTGTCTCAGCCTCCTGAGTAGCTGGGACTACAGGCGCCCGCCACCTCGCCCGGCTAGTTTTTTGTATTTTTTAGTAGAGACGGGGTTTCACCGTGTTAGCCAGGATGGTCTCGATCTCCTGACCTAGTGATCCACCCGTCTCGGCCTCCCAAAGTGCTGGGATTACAGGCTTGAGCCACCGCGCCCGGCCCAGTTTCCTGTTAATCTACATTTCACCCCCAGTATTTCTCGAGAATGCAAATATGGCATTAAACATCTCCACACATAACTTTTTGTGTATATGTTTACTTATTTCTCTAGAATTCATGTCTAGAAGTGAAACTGCCGGGAGGAAGGATACATACTTTTAAAATGTCCAAGTTCCACTCTGATAGCGCTGAGAGGGCACACAACAGGTTTCAATGTACCTTGGATCAATATTATTAGTTTTTCTAACTCTTTGCTAATGTGATGGGGGAAAAAAAATGAATCCCCAATTTACACACGAGGAAAAGACCGCTTAAGGTTCAGGGACTGTCCACATAGCTGTCAAGTGCCAGAGCCGTAATTTGGCATTAAAGTGTCCGACTCCGGAGAGTCAAAGTTGGACACTGTGCTCTGTGTCCTGGGGCACGTCTGATGATCGCTGGGCCTTGCAATGCTGGCAGGCAGGCCTTCCTCTCCCCTTCTAGGCCTCTGGCCACTCCTGGCTGGCCGAAAGCCGGCTCTTCTCGATTACCGAGTGCCCCTCCTGAGAATAAGCCAGCATCGCCTAACCTCTTCAGCTCCGAAATGGCGGCCACCAGATCGCGAGCCCACGCCCCGGGGGCGGGGCCTGTGTTCAGGCCAGAGCGATGGATGCCCGAGCCAAGTTAGAAGTCGACTGCCAGGAGGGCTAGCGCAGAAGCGGAGAGCCGGTGGCGTCGCAGGTCGGGAGGACGAGCACCGAGTCGAGGGCTCGCTTGCCGTGGCCGCCCGAGAGTCTTAATCGCGGGCGCTTGGGCCGCCATCTTAGATGGCGGGAGTAAGAGGAGAACGATTGTGAGGTGGAAAGGGTTTTCTGCTGCATTCCTTGGGCCCCGAAAAGGGTCAGCTGGCCGGGCTTTGGGGCGCGTGCCCTGAGGCGCGGAGCGCGTGTGCTACGATGCGGGGGCTACTCGGGGCTCCGTCCCCTGGGCTGGGGACGCGCCGAATGTGACCGCCTCCCGCTCCCTCACCCGCCGCGGGGAGGAGGAGCGGACGAGAAGCTGCCACCGGACGACAGGACGTTGGGGCGGCCTGGCTCCCTCAGGTAGGTGGCAGGGGCCGGGTCGTGGATGCCGGGGGAGCCGGGCGGCGGGACTGAGGGACCGGCTTCCAGGGCGAGCGGGCCTGGGTGGCGCTGATGGAGCGGCCCCGCGGCTGCCGGGCGGAGGGCTTGGGCCAGGCCGCTGTCACCCCGGTTAGCGTTGGGCGGGGGCCCCGGAGTCCGGTGTCATGGCCGGCGAGCCTAGTTCCCACATCCCACTCAAATTTCCTTGTGTTTTGCGGAAACGTGCCAACGCCACCCCTGTGCCAGTGCGCATTCCTCATTATTTGGCAGTGGGAAAATCCGCCCAGAGTTGCCCCATGTCTGTTGTCACTTGGATGGGCCAATTCCTTTTCTCTTGGGCCGTCGATTGTGGGACCCAGGCTTGCACGCAACCTTTCTCTGGATACTTCAGTCAGGTGACACCCTTTTAGGGAGGACGTGAGGAATCGGGTAAGAGAGGAGGAAACTGGCCAGTGCCCTACCACAAAGTCACAGGGTTCTCTTCTTGGATATCAGGACTAGCCTTGGGTATCAGGACTCTGTGGGTTATTAATGAAAGTCTTGAGATGCTTATAGAGGATTGGCCTCAGGACGCTTTGGAACGAAGAGCCAGGGCTGCCTTTTGTGTGAAGCGAGAGCCGCCGGGACGCTTCAGCTCTGCAGCTGCTGAGGCTCTGCGAGCGAGTCGATACCCAAGAGAGAGGAGTTTGGACGTCGTGAGAGGCGAGGCGGCCGTGTTCATTCATTGTTCTCTTTCTAGGGCTCTGGGTGTGCCCCTGGTATTCATTCTGTGGTGGGAAGAAGGATAGGAACTTCTGTGTCTCCTTGAGGTGTGAACGGGTTCTAGGGGGTCACTTAATCGAAGTAGGAAATGAATTCAAGGCACGTTCATTGAACGTTTCTGCTTGCCTGGTCCTCTGTGGGCTGAGTGGAGAGATTCTGCCCTCCCTGCGCTCCTAAGGCGTGAAAACAATGCAGTGTGATAAGAATTGGCTTACCAAGTGTTGTGAGGATTTAGAACAGTTAGTTTTCCTTGGGGAGGAGTTGAGGAAGCTTCTATACTCGAGGAGACTTAAGCGTCGAGTTTTGAAAGACCGGTGAGTAAGTGCTCACCAGGTGAGGAGGAACTCAGGAAACAGCTGGTACAAAGGCTTAGAGACATGTGGGAGTTGGGATGAGTTTGGGGAGCAGCAAATTGCCTGGGGTGCAGGAAGGAAATGGTGAGAGATGAGAGAAAAATAAAAGTTGCTAGAATTGTGAGGGGATTTTGTTGTAGATGGTGAACTAATTGAATTTGGATTATTGTATATGATTTGCTGAATCTTTATTCTTGCTGATAGTTTTCTCCCTTTGTCGATGTTGAAGCTGATAGTGATTGAAAAGATTTAGTTTGTTAAACTTAATGACTTTTTAGTTTTTTTTATTTTTTCAGAACAATTCAAACTTTTTTTCTTTTCTTTCTTTTTTTTTTTTTTTTTAAAGGAACAGGATCTCACTCTGTCACCCAGGCTAGAGTGCAGTGACATGATCGTAGCTCAGTTGCAGCCTCTAATTCCTGGGCTTAAGCAGTTCTCCTGCCTTTGCCTCCTGAGTAGCTGGGACTACAGACAGGTGCTACCACACATGGCTAATTAAAAAAAAAAAATGAGTAGAGATGGAGTCTGACGGTGTTGCCTAGGCTGGTCTCAAACTCCTGGGCTCAGGTGATGTTCCTGCCTCCACCTCTCCCTCCCAACGTGCTTGCTGGAATTACAGGGGTGAGCCACTGGCCAGGCAGAACTTTTTTTTTTTTTTTTAATAATAGAGAGAGGGTTGCACTGTGTTGGCCAGACTGGTCTAAAAAGTATGCCTTTAGAGCAACCTTTCTGGAAAGGTTATATATTTGCTGATATGTATCGAAAGCCTGAAAAACATGCATAGCTTTTTACCTAGAAATTTGCCTTCCAGTAATTTATAATAAAAATGTGATAAGGTAGATTTTCAAAGATTTATAGTAGTGAAAGATTGGCAGCAACCCTAAATGTTCATCAGTGGTTGGTAAAATAAACATGTTTATTCAATCATCAAAAAAAAAAAAAAATAAAATAAAATAAAATAAAAAGTATGCCTTCAATAGAACTCTTGGGCTCAAGTGATCCTTCAGCTTCAGCCTCTCAAAGTGCTGAAATTACAGGTGTGATCCACTGCGCCTGGCCAGCAGAACATTTAATGTTTTGCACTTACACAGTGGTGAATGAATTGAACTCATATATTCCTGGGGATTCTTGCAAAAAATTCTCCTAAAGTTATACTTGCTCACAAAAATGTTAACTTTATAAATGTAAAACACTCTCCTAATATTTGTTTTATTATCCTATTATTTTTTATTTTTTTGAGACAGAGTCTCACTCTTTTGCCCAGGCTGGAGTGCAGTGGTGCGATCTCGGCTCACTGCAACCTCCGCCTCCTTGGTTCAAGCAGTTATCCTGCCTCACCGTCCCGAGTAGCTGGGATTACAGGCACACATCATCACGTCCGGCTGATTTTTGTATTTTTAGTAGAGATGGGGTTTCACTGTGTTGGCCAGGCTGGTCTCGAACTCCTGACCTCAAGTGATCTGCCCACCTCGGCCTCCCATGGCCTCGCTGGAATTACAGGTGTGAGCCACTGTGCCTGGCCTAAATTTTAAATATAAATAATGTACTCCCCAGTCTTACAGAAATTGGACGACTCTAGAAAACAAACATCCAAAAAATGTGTAGGATGTATTTTTAGTTTAATAAGTGTATTTTTTAAACTATTTCTTGGTATTGACTTCTTGGATAACAACCTGTTATAAAATCTTCATCCCCATAAACATAATTTTCCTAAAATAGGTATAATACTGTGATTAATGTTTATGCTAAAGTGACTATTACGGAATTAACAGACTTCAGTTGCAGTTCCTAAACCTTACTTTCGTTGTGATGATTATATACCACTGAAGAACATTCAGGATTATTTTGACTTGTTTTTACCCTTATCACTAAAGGGCTAAGCTGTTTAAAATGCAGCATAAACATTTGACCCAGTTGAATGCTGGGATACTTGGAAAAATAAACCTGTTACTGTTTCTGTACTAAAGGCTTATCTTTTAAAGATATGTGGTTTTTTTTTTAGTGCAGTGGCATGATCTTGGCTCACTGTAACCTCTGCCTCCTCCCGGGTTTAAGCATTCTCCTGCCTCAGCCTCCCAAGCAGCTGGGACTACAGGCACCTGCCACCACGCCTAGCCAATTTTTATATTTTTAGCAGAGACGGGGTTTCGCCATATTGGCCAGGCTGGTCTTGAACTCCTGATCCACCTGCCTTGGACTCGCAAAGTGCTGGGATTACAGGCGTGAGCCATCGTGCCTGACTGGTATGTGGTGTTTCGTGGTTATAAATTATAGTGGAATTCCTTTGTTAAAGTCTTGTCAGTAGTTGTAAAAACATCAGCCAGTTGTGGGGGCTCATGCCTGTAAGCCCAGCACTTTGGGAGGCCGAGGCTGGTGAATTGCTAGAGCTCAGGAGTTTGAGACCACCCTGGGCAACATGGTGAAAACCTGTCCCTACAAAAAATACATACACAAAAAAAGAAAAAATTAGCAGGGTATGGTGTAGTATGCCTGTAGTCCCAGCAACTTGGGAGGCTGAGGTGAAAGGATCACCTGAGCCCAGGGAGGTTGAGGTTCAGTGAGCCATGTTCATGTCACTGTACTTCAGTGTTGGCGACAGAGACCCTGTCTCAAAAAAAAAAAAAAGTGTGCCTTCAATAGAAGGCTTGAGCATATTTTATGGGATTTGGTTTAGCTGAAAAAAACAGTGAGAAGCAAATTAAGCTGGTAATTTCTGATGAAAAGTATCTAAAAGATGAAGAACGTTAAGCATCAAGTATTATATAACAGTTGCTCTGAGACTAGTTGCTTTTAGTTTATTCCATTTGTTTGCTCTGAAGATTAAACAACTTCTTGTAAGTTAAATTTGACTTTTCCAGAAGCACTGGAATATTTAGGAAATGAAAAATACAATTGATAACTTTAAACTACTATTTCAGGTAGTCTATTAGTAATAAATGTATGATTCTACATTTAAATTTCAGGTAAATCTTTGTTAGTAACCTACTGCCTAAAAAAATGTTACATGAGGGAGTACTTTTGTTTGCATGTTAGGAACATAATAGGCCATACATAATAATCTTGATCTTGGGAGGAGCTTGTTAGCCAAACAGCATGCCTTAATGTTGACTTGCAGAAGAGAATTTTAAATATTGCCTTTGAAAGGCAATGTACTAATGTGACAGTGAGGAGGTTTGTGAAACCATGAAATTGAGCTTTGACTTAGTTTTTTGTTTTTAAGTTATGCAGATCTTGGGAGTCATTTCTTCAAAACAAATGACTGTGAGGTGGAAAATTGCTTACCTTGAGTAAATTAATTGGAAAATCAGAGAACACTGGGTTTATTTAGAATGAGGTTGTTTAGGTCTTTTATTGGTATGTGTATGGGAGGGTAGAATTCCTAATTGCTCATCTGACTGGGTTCAAAATGTAATACTAGATATTTGTGTTGCAGTTCAGTCGATACTTTTGGTATGGGGCTAACTTATCTTGCCTGTAATTTTTTTTTTTTTTTTTTTTTTAAACGAAATCTGGTGCTATCACCCAGGCTGGAGTGCTGTGGTGCGATCTTGGCTCACTGCAACCTCTGCCTCCCAGGTTCAAGGGATTCTTATGCCTCAGCCTCCCGAGTAGCTGAGATTACAGGTGCCGGCCACCACGCCTGGCTGATTTTTGTATTTTTAGTAGAGACGAGAGTTCACCATGTTGGCCAGGCTGGTCTCGAACTCCTGACCTCAAGTGATCCACCCTCCTCGGCTTCCCAAAGTGCTGGCATTACAGGCTCGCCCAGGCATCTTGCCTTGTAATTCTCATGATAGTAATGGCTGGGTATTTTTTTCTTGCCTTAGAGTTGTAAGTAAAAATTCCTTAATTACACATTAAGGTTTCATCTTTTTTTTTTTTTTTTTTTTTTTTTTTTTTTTTTTTTGAGGCGGAGTCTCGCTCTGTCGCCCAGGCTGGAGTGCAGTGGCGGATCTCGGCTCACAGCAAGCTCCGCCTCCCGGGTTCCCGCCATTCTCCTGCCTCAGCCTCCCGAGTAGCTGGGACTACAGGCGCCGCCACCACGCCCGGCTAATTTTTTTGTATTTTTAGTGGAGACGGGGTTTCATTGTGTTAGCCAGGATGGTCTCGATCTCCTGACCTCGTGATCCGCCCGTCTTGGCCTCCCAAAGTGCTGGGATTACAGGCTTGAGCCACCGCGCCCGGCCTTAAGGTTTCATCTTTAATTTTACAATATGTGAGTCATTTTGTAACTTCTTTTCTCCCAGAATGACTTGCGTAGCTCTAAATGATTTTAGTTAATTTCAGATGTTTGCCTTTTTTCTAAAATGACCCCTAGAATCTCAGCTTAACCAAGGAAAATGTCAAGTGGGTGTTGTTTCTTTGTTACTGGTTTTGGCCTAGACTATCTAAAGTTCGGCAAATTACTCACAAAGTATGTTAACTGGCATCACATTCCAATCAGTGCACATAGTATTTTTTGAGGAACACTTGACACATGGTTTTATTTTTAGACCAGATTCTAAGGAATTTTACTGGGTGGGGATTAACAATCCTAAAGCTAGTTTACAGTTTTAAAATCTTTATGATTTAGAAGTTGTTTACTTTTTTTGTTGATAAGTGGGAAGCAGCAGGCAGTGGCAATCAATTTTTTGTTTGTTTGTTTTTGTTTTTGAGATGGAGTTTCATTCTCGTTGCCCAGGCTGGAGTGCAGTGGCACGATCTTGACTCACCACAGCCTCTGCCTTCTGGGTTCAAGTGATTCTCCTGCCTCAGCCTCCTGAGTAGCTGAGATTACAGGCATGTACCACCACGCCTGGCTAATTTTGGATTTTTAGTAGAGACAGGGTTTCACCATGTTGGTCATGCTGGTCTCAAACTCCCTACCTCAGGTGATCCGCCTGCCTCAGCCTTCCAAAGTGCTGGGATTACAGACGTGAGCCACCACACCCAGCCCTCACGTAACTTTTATGATAGTATGTTCTTATAATTGTTCTATTTTATTATTAATTATAATTAATCTCTTACTGTGCCTAATTTATATGTTAAACTTGATTATGGGTATGTATGTATAGGAAAAAACATAGTATATACAGTATAGTATACTGTTTTTGTTTTCAGGCATTCATTGGTAGTCTTGGAACATATTCCCTGTGGATATAGGGGGCGCTGCTATATGATGGAATGTTACTTAGTAATAAAACGAAAGGATGTATTGATGTATACTACAACATGGAAGAACCTTGAAAACATGCTAAGTAAAACCATGCAGGAAAGACCACATATTGAATTATGCCGTTTATATAAAATGTCCAGAATAGGAAAATCCTTGGTGACAGAAAGTAGATTAGGGGTTGAGGGATGTAGGGAATGGTCAGTGACTGTGATGGGTTTTTTTTTTTTTTTTGGGGGGGGTGATAAAAGCGTTTTGCAGTTATGGAGATAGATCCACAACTGTGAATATAATAAAAGCCATTTAATTGTGCACTTTTTTTTTTTTTTTTTTTGAGATGGAGTTTCGCTCTTGTTGCCCAGTGGAGTGCAATGGTGCACGATCTCAGCTCACTGCAACCTCTGCCTCTTGAGTTCAAGCGATTCTCCAGCCTCAGCCTCCTGAGTAGCTGGGATTACAGGCATGCTCCCCCATGCCCAGCTAATTTTGTATTTTTAGTAGAGACAGGGTTTCTTCATGATGGCACCATCGAGACTGGTCTCGAACTCCTGACTTTAGGTAATCCGCCTACCTCAGCCTCCCAAAGTGCTGGGATTACAGGTATGAGCCACTGCGCCTGGCCCCTGCCTGGAAATTCTTAAGAATTAAATATTGTTGGCCGGGCGTGGTGGCTCAAGCCTGTAATCCCAGCACTTTGGGAGGCCAAGACGGGCGGATCACGAGATCAGGAGATCGAGACCATCCTGGCTAATACGGTGAAACCCCGTCTCTACTAAAAAATACAAAAAACTAGCCGGGCGAGGTGATGGGCGCCTGTAGTCCCAGCTACTCGGGAGGCTGAGACAGGAGAATGGCAGGAGCCCGGGAGGCGGAGCTTGCAGTGAACTGAGATCCGGCCACTGCACTCCAGCCTGGGCGACAGAGCAAGACTCCGTCTCAAAAAAAAAAAAAAAAAAAGAAATATTGTTTACAAGTAAAAATATTGTTTTCTTTGAGTAATAAGGTCACATACCACAAAATTTAAAGGATATAGAAAGTTATGTTGTGTATAGTAATTCTATGTTCCCCTTTGTTGTCTAGCTACCCAGCGTCCTTTCACGGAGGGAAATATGAATTCTTATATATCATATCCTATTTTGTGACAATACAAGAATATTTAAGGGTAGATGTGCTGGCCTTATTTTCTTGCTCAGATCTTCCAGGCTCTCCCTGGATACCAGACGAAGTATATACAATTCTTGCCTCTGTGTCTTACTTACATTGCTTTCTCACAGTATAATATGTTTAGTGGAAATCAAAAGCCAGTATTTTAAGCCTCTGTTAGGTGCAGGCCAGTGCACTTGGTGCAGCATAAGGCAAGTTCCTACCTTCAAGGACCTTATCTAATTGAGAGAGGCTGACATTTCCTTACTTTTATCTATTCCTCTCCCCGCCCCCGTCGAGAGGACGTTTCACTCTTGTCACGAAGGCTGGAGTACAGTGACGTGATCTTGGCTCACTGCAACCTCTGTCTCCCGGATTCAAGTGATTCTCCTGTCTCAGCCTCCCAAGTAGCAGGGATTACAGGCACCTGCCACCACGCCCGGCTAAACTTTGTATTTTTGGTAGAGATGGGGTTTCACCATGTTGGCCAGGCTGGTCTCGAACTCTTGACCTCAGATGATCCACCCGTCTTGGCCTCCCAAAATGCTGGGATTACAGGCGTGAGCCACCGCAGTGGCCAGGTTGAATTTTTTGTATAGATGTCTTATGTCTCTGTTTAAAAGTAGGTCATGTCTTTTTCTTAGATATTTCCAGTGGGGCATATCTTACTCTTGTTTATATATCTCCAGTTTTTAAAACCTTGTCTTACACAGCAAACATTAATCAGAGGTTAATCACTTATGGATTTATTTTCACTACTGCCATCTCTACAAAATGCTTACAGTAAAGAGGCGATACTTACTAAATTCAAACTTAGAACTTTGTAACTTAGGACCTATCTGTTGTAGGAGCTACCTTGCTTAAGCTTCTCCCTCTATTGGGCATTATATGTAGAGTGCTCTAGGTTCTGCCTGCTAGCGCCTTGATGGCATTTGCCTGCTTTATCTGCTCGCTGACTCTTTAGCTCAAGCAGCTGTTACCATGCTGGCTATTTCCTTTTGCATTCATAGGTTTTAGATAGGGAATAAAGTTATACCCAGGGAGAATGGGGGGATAAATAATACTCTACCGTTTTTGACCTTAGTCTGGTGTAGAATTGTAGTGTGATTTTGAAAGGAGAGATTGTGATTTCCCTGGCTAGTATTACCTAGTATTGCTTGACAATGCAAAATGGACCCCTAGGCTGTCTTATGTAAGTTGGAGGAGTAGGGGTTTGGAGATGGTGTGTGTGTGTGTGTATCTACAATCCAGTGACATTTAACAACATTCACAGTGTCTTAAAACTATCCCCACTACCTGTTTCCAGAACCTTTTCATTACTTCAAACAGAAACAGTACTCGTTAAGCAAGAACCCCTCATTCCTCACTATGCCCAGTTCCTCGTAACCCCTATTCTACTTTCTCTTTACAAATTTGCCTGTTCCAGGTACTTCACGTAAGGGGAGTCATACGCTGTCTGTCCTTTTTTGTCTGACTAAACTTAGCACATTTTTTGGGTTTATCCATGTGGTGGTGGCGTGTATTAGTATTTTATTCCTCTTTGTGGCTGAATAATACTTCATTGTATGAATATATCATTTTATCTCATCAGTGATGGACACTTGGATTATTTCCACCTTTTGGTTGTTGTGAATAATGCTGCAGTGAACATTGGTGTACAAGTATCAGTTTGAGCCCCTGCTTTCAGTGCCTTAGGGTATATGCATAGGAATAGAATTACTGGATCATATGGTAATTCTGTGTTTACTTTTTGAGGAACTGCAAACTGTTTTACACAGTGACTGCACCATTTTACATTTCCCACCAGCAAAGCATAAGAGTTCCAGTTTTGCCGCATCTTTTCCAACACTTGTTATTTTTTCTTTTTTAATTTTTTTGTTTTTCTTTTTTAATTTTTAAAATAACAATCCTGGGCCGGGCACGGTGGCCCATGCGTGTAATCCCAGCACTTTTGGAGGCCGAGGCAGGCGGATTACCTGAGGTCAGGAGTTTGAGACCAGCCTGGCCAACATGGTAAAACCCCGTCTCTACTAAAAATACAAAAAAAAATTCGCTGGGCGTGGTGACACATGCCTGTAATCCCAGCTAGTTGAGAGACTGAGGCAGGAGAATAGCTTGAACCCGGGAGGCAGAGGTTGCAGTGAGCTGAGATCGCGCCATTGCACTCCATGAGAGTGAGTCTCAAAAATAAATAAATAAAGTAACAATCCTAATGACTGTGAAGTGGTTGTAGGCTTTTCTTTTTGCATTTTAAAAAATTATTATTTTTACTATTTTAGAGATGGGGGGAGTCTCACTATGTTTACCAGGTTAGTCTTGAACTCCTGGCGTCAATTGATCCTCCCATTTTAGCCTGCCAAAGTACTGGGATTACAGGCATGAGCTACTGTGCCTGGCCCTCCTTTGCTTCGTATTGCTACTTAGATCTAGTGGGCAAAACAGAACCTTTGGATTTGACTATATTTGGATCTCATGGGGTTTTTCCTCCCTCTTAAACCTGTGTATAATGTTTTTCAAAGAGATAAATTAATTACACAATTAATGACATCTTTTTAAAAAGAACACTGTTTTCTTTCATCCTTGTGAGGTGTAAGAAGAAAAATAAGCAGAAAAAGAATAAAGTTTTTCTGTAAATTGATAAATATAGTTGTAGTTACTTTATACTCATACCTTTTCTTTGTGTTGTGAGTGACAGAGTCTCACTCTGTCGCCCAGGTTGGAGTGCAGTAGTGTGATCTCCGCTCACTGTAGCCTTGACCTCCCAGGCACAAGCCATCTTCCCTCCTGAACCTCCTGAGTAGCTGGAACTACAGGTGTGTGCCACCACACTCAGCTAATTTTTGTAATTTTTGTAGAGATGGGGTTTTGCCATATTGCCCAGGCTGATGTCAAACTGCTGAGCTCAAGCAATCCTCCCGCCTTGGCCTCCCAAAATGCTGGGATTGTAAGCATGAGCCACTGTGCCCGGCCTCTCATACTCTTTTATTCTAAAATGTATTTAGGGCCAGCCTCTGTGGCTCATGCCTGTAATCCCAGCACTTTGGGAGGCGAAAGAGGGAGGATTGCTTGAGCCCAGGAGTTTGAAACCAGCCTGGGCAACATAGTGAGACCCCCCCATCTCTAAAATAGTAAAAATAATAATAACCGAAAATACTAGTCAGGCATGTGGTATGCATCTGTAGTTCTAGCTACTTGGTAGGCTGAGGAGAGAGGATTGCTTGAGTCCAGGAGTTGGAGGCTGCAATAAGTTATGATTGTGCCATGGTGCTCTAGCCTTGGCAACAGAGCAAGATGCTGTCTCTCGAAAAAAAAAAATAAAAAGAAAAGATGAATAGTCTGTCTGAAATGGCCAGCAATCGCAGCTGCTGACCTGTATCTACTGTATAAGTCAAGCAGTTCAACTTTCTATTATAATGTCATGATTTTTCTTTGCTTCTTGGGAGCGCTTCCAGCATCACTTGTGGCACTTCATATGGGACTCATGGTGTTATTCAGAGTTTATGGTATTGTACTGTAGATGATGGAAAAATACAGAAGACCCATGAGAGACCACTTTTTTTTTTTTTGGAGACATAGTCTGGGTCTGTCGCCCAGGCTGGAGTGCAATGGCGTGATCTCAGCTCTCCTCTGCCTCCTGGGTTCAAGGGATTCTCCTGCCTCAGCCTCCCTAGTAGTTGGGATTGCAGGCCCTCACTACTACGACTGGCTAATGTTTATATTTTTAGTAGAGACGGGGTTTCATCATGTTGGACAGGCTGGTCTCGAACTCCTGACCTCAAGTGATCCACCAGCTCGGCCTCCCAAAGTGCTGGGATTACAGGAATGAGCCAATGTGCCTAGCCAAGAAATACCACTTTTTACTGCAATAGGAAATTTACTGGAGAGACCAACTGCTCACAGGGACACAAGGCCTTTTAAGTGGATACTTGCAACTTGTAACACTTGAGTTCACTGCAATAGTAAGAAGAGGTGGCTATGAAATTACTATAGTAATATAGTGTGTACAACAGGTTTGTTTTGTTTTGAGGCAAGGTCTTACTCTGTCACCCAGGCGTGCAGTGGCAAGATCTCAGCTCACTGCAACCTCCGCCTCCCAGGTTCAAGCGATTCTCCTGCCTCAGCCTCCCAAGTAACTGGGATTACAGGCTTGTGCCACTAAGCCCAGCTAATTTTTGTATTTTTGGTAGAGATGGGGTTTTACTCTGTTGCCCAGGGTGGTCTCAAACTCCTGGCCTTGAGCGATCTACCTCCGTCAGCTTCCCAAAGTGCTGGGATTATAGGCATGAGCTATCTCACCCAGCCAACATCAGTTAATTTTGTGCAGTTATTTATTTATTTATTTATTTATTTATTTATTTATTTTTGAGATGGAGTCTCACTCTGTTGCCCAGGCTGGAATGCAGTGGCTTAATCTTGGCTCACTGCACTCGCTGCAACCTCTACCTCCTGGGTTCAAGTGATTCTCCTGCCTCAGTCTCCCGAGTAGCTGCACAACACCTGGCTAATTTTTTGTATTTTTAGTAGAGACAGGGTTTCACCATGTTGGATGGGCTGATCTTGACCTCCTGACCTCCAATGATCTACCCGCTTTTGCCTCCCCAAGTGCTAGGATTACAGATGTGAGCCACTGCACCTGGCTGCAGTTATTTAATATACTGCATCTTAACATTTGTTTACATTTCTCTCAACTGCGAATGTGTGTCTGTGCAAATGGTGTTATATGGTCTGTAAGTGTATGCATAAGTTTTGATTTTTTTTTTTTTTTTTTTTCTGAGACCAAGTCTAGCTCTGTCGCCCAGGCTGGAGTGCAGTGGTGCAAACTTGGCTCACTCCAGCCTCTGCCTCCTGGGTTCAAGTGATTCTCTTGCCTCAGCTTCCCGAGTGGCTGAGGTTACAGGCACCCGCCACCACGCCCAGCTAATTTTTGTATTTTTAGTAGAGACATGGCTTCACTGTGTTGGCCAGGCTGTTCTCAAACTACTGACCTTATGATCCCGCCCACCTTAGCCTCCCAAAGTGCTGGGGAAAAAAATCCACATATAAGTGGACCTGCACAGTTCAGTGCGTGTTGGGAAGGGTCAACTGCATATTGAGTGAAAACAGCACTAAAATATGTTAAGTAAGACCTCATATTTTTTGAAGAAAAATATTTACAATATGTATCTGTGCATGGAAAATACGGAGTCAGGGCAAGGTAGAGCATGCCTATAATCCCAGCACTTTGTGAGGCTGAGGCAGGAGGATCACTTGAGCCCAGGAGTTTGAGACCAACCTGGGCACCATAGCAAGCCCTCATCTCTACAGAAAGAAAACAAAAACAAAAAAACAAAATTTAACTGGGCCTGGGTACACCTGTAGTTCTAGCTACTTGAGAGGTTGAGGTGGCAGGATCACTTGAGGTCAGGAAGTTGAGGCTGTGGTGAGCCATGATCTTCCTTCTCACTGCACTCCAGTTTGGGCAACAGAGTGAGATCCTGTCTCAAAAAAAAAAAAGACTGGATACATGTCTACAAATGTTCACATTTGTCATCTATAGGTTATTTTAAGCTTTTGGTATTTTTCCATAGTTTTGGGGTTTTATTTTTATTATTATTATTATTATTTGGCGCGATCTCGGCTCACTGCAACCTCTGCCTTCCGGGTTCAAGTGATTGTCTGTCTCAGCCTCCCGAGTAGCTGGAATTACAGGAACCCGCCACCATACCAGGCTAATTTTTGTATTTTTAGTAGAGACGGGGTTTTACCATCTTGGCCAGGCTGGTCTTGAACACCTGACCTCATGATCCACCCACCTCAGCCTCCCAAAGTGCTGGGATTACAGGTGTGAGTCTCTGCACACGGCTTATTTTTGTTTATTATTATTATTATTTTTTGAGATGGAGTCTTGCTCTGTCTCCCAGGTTGGAGTGCAGTGGCGTGATCTTGACTCACTGCAGACTGCCTCCTGGGTTCAAGCGATTCTCCTGCCTCAGCCTCCTGAGTAGCTGGGATTACAGGTACTCATCACCCTGCCTGGCTAATTTTTTGTATCATTTATTTATTTATTTATTTTTTTGAGACGGAATTTCGCTCTTGTTGCCTAGGCTAGAGTGCAGTGGTGCAATCTCGGCTCACCATAACCTCCACCTCCTGGGTTCAAGCGATTCTCCTGCCTCAGCCTCCTGAGTAGCTGAGATTACAGGCATGCGCCACCACGCCTGGCTAATTTTGTATTTTTAGTAGAGACGGGGTTTCACCACGTTGGCCAGGCTGGTGTCAAACTCCTGACCTCAAGTGATTCACCTGCCTCGGCCTCCCAAAATGCTGAGATTACAGGCATGAGCCACCGTGCCCGGCTTGTATTTTAAATTTGTTTTCCTCCCTCTTGAACATGTATTCTGTGATCAATTCGTGTATCTTTTTTTTTTTTTTTTTTTTTTTTGAGACCAAGTCTCCCTCTATTGCCCAGGCTAGGGTGCAGTGGTGCGATCTCAGCTCACTGCAACGTCTGCCTCCCGGGTTCCAGCAATTCTCGTGCCTCAGCCTCCTGAGTAGCTGGAATTAAAGGTGTGCACCACCACATCCGGCTAATATAGATGGTTACTTTTTGAAATTTCTTTGGTAAGATGTAAACATGGGGGAATACGTCTTCTCTTGAGGACACATCTCTGCCCAAATGAGTGATGCCAGTGTATAGAATGAATGATTCACTTATATTCTGTGTCCTTATCTTTGAGGAGGGCTAATTTTTTTTTAACCACTTGTTGAATATGCAAGATTTACTATGAAAATTAATGCCTTTAGTGTGAAAGAGAAATTAGTGTTGAAATTGTTAGTGTTTCCAGGTGATTTTTTCTCCCTTCCTTCCTACTTCATTATGTAGCTTTTTTTTTTTGCTCTTTTTTTTTCTTTTTTTTTTTAAACTCCACTGTTACTTGGCCATCTGAATAATCATTCCTAAACCATATTTTATTTGTACATTGTGTGTTATGGTACTTGTGTTAATGATGTACTTTGAATACAGGTCTGTTTATTTTAAAAATCAGCAGTTGCTGACTAGATGAAGAAAACAATGATTGATTTGAAGGTGAAAAGAAAAACAGGTTAAAAAAGAGTCCAGACAAATTGATTTAAAATGAAAACAATTTCAAAGCTCATTTGTGGTGAGAGTTAAAAATAAAGTTGGCTCCAGGTATGGTTTGTGGAACTGATTGTTTTAGCATAATTGTTTTTGAACTAGCTCATTTTAAACTTGCATTTTTAAAGTTACACTTTTAAAATGATGGAGTCTGTTTTATAAACGTATACAGCCCCTGCTAACTTTTAGAAGAATAGAGTGGCTTATTTCTTCATGTGTGTTTATTCTGGGCTGTCATCTGATGAAGTTACCAGTTTGTGGTCAGAAATTGAGAAAGAGGAGTGAGGAAACTCAAAATATTGACACATACACATCACCTTGCAGTGCATGAGAGTGCCCTTTTGGACTGGTTAGGAAACTAGCATTTGAGCATATTTGTTCAGCAGAAACTTTTTGTGTGTGAAAGTTATTTTTTTCCAGTGTTGTGACCACTTGAAATTTATTTGTTTTTGTTTAAGACAGGGTTCTCACTCTGTTGCTTAGGCTGGAATGCAGTGGCACAATCATGGCTCACTACAACCTGGACCTCCCTGGGCTCAGGTGATCCTCCCACTGCAGCCTCCTGAGTAGCTGGGACTACACGTGTGCTACACCATGCGTGGCTGATTTTTTGTAGAGATGGGGTTTCTCCATGTTGTCCAGGCTGATCTCAAGCTCCTAGGCTCAAGCAGTCCGCTTGCCTCAACCTCTCAAACTGCTGAGATTACAGGGGTGAGCCACCACGCCTGGCCTGAATTTTTTTTTAAAGAACAAAATGCTGGGAGGCCAAGGTGGGCAGATCACGAGGTCAGGAGATCAAGACCGTCTGGCTAACACGACAAAACCCTGTCTCTACTAAAAATATAAAAGATTAGCCAGGCATGGTGGTGGGTGCCTGTAGTCCCAGCTGCTCAGGAGGCTGAGGCAGGAGAATTGCATGAACCCGGGAGACGGAGCTTGCAGTGAGTGGAGATTGCGCCACTGCACTCCAGCTTGGGAGACAGAGCGAGACTCTGTCTCAAAATAAAAAAAAATAATAAATAAATAAAGAGGAAGAAACCAAGTGGATAGAGAGATGGAGTAAATACCCTAAATATAGACCGTGTATTTAATGGAAGATTAAGAGGATTATCTAGGGTAATTTTGGCTCTATTCTATCTTCACTGTAGAAATTTTTTTTTTTTTTTTTTTTTTTTTTAAATGGATTCTTACTTTCTCACCAGGCTGGAGTACAGTGGTGTGATCTCGGCTCACTGCAACCTCCACCTCCCAGGTTCAGATGATTCTCCTGCCTCAGTCTCCCGAGTAGCTGGGACTACAGGCGTGTGCTACCACGCCCAGCTGATTTTTTGTATTTTTAGTAAAGAAGGAGTTTCACTGTGTTAGCCGGGATGGTCTTGATCTCCTGACCTTGTGATCCACCCAGCGTGGCCTCCCAAAGTATTGGGATTACAGGCGTGAGCCACCATGCCTGGCCAGAAATTTTTTTTTTTTTTTGAGACAGAGTCTCAAGTCTCCAGGGCTGGACTGCAGTAGTGAGATTATAGTTCACTGCAGCCTTGACCTCCTGCGCTCAAGCAACCCTCCCACCTCAGCCTCCCAAGTAGCAGAAACCACAGGCGCCTGCCACTATGCCTGGCTGGGTTTTAATTTTTTGTAGAGATAGAGATCTCACTATGTTGCCCAGACTGGTTTCAAACTCTTGAGCTTAAACCATTCTTCTGCCTCGGCCTCCCAAAGTGTTGGGATTACAGTGAGCCACTGTGCCCGGCCTAGTTTATTTCATTGCTATTTCTCCTCAATATTCCCAATCTATTTTCTAATCTTTTGATTTATCAGAAAGATACTTATAGTGTTAGAATATTTTAGTTAAATGATTAAAATATAAGCTGAGGCAGGGTGCGGTGGCTGGTGCCTGTAATCCTAACACTTTGGGAGGCCAAGGTGGCGGATCACCTGAGGTCAGGAGTTCGAAACTAGCCTGGCCAACATGGTGAAACCCTGTCTACTAAAAATACAAAAAAATTAGCCGGATATGGTGGTGGTAGCCTGTAATCCCAGCTACTCAGGAGGCTGAGGCAAGAGAATCACTTGAACCCCAGAGGCGGAGGTTGCAGTGAGCCGAGATCACGCCACTGCACTCCAGCCTGGGTGACAGAGCGAGACTCCATCTCAAAATAAATAAATAAATAAATAAATAAATAAATGTAAACTGGCATTCACTTCAAATAAAATGTTGTATATAATTAATAGAACTACCTTTAAGAACAATGAAACAGGATATTTTATATTTCTCTTAAGCATTAAGCAGCTTTAAGTTATACATAGTATTTGGTGTATTTTCTTTTGTATTTGATATTCTGTCGCCCAGGCTGGAGTGCGGTGGCATGATCTTGGCTCACTGCAACGTCTGCCTCCCGGATTCAAGTGATTCTTCTGCCTCAGCCCCCCAAGTAGCTCGGATTACAGGCCCGTGCCACCATGCCCTGCTAATTTTTGTGTTTTTAGTAGAGGTGCGGATTCAGCATGTTGCTCAGGCTGATCTCGAACTCTTGGCCTCAAGTGATCCACTCACCTGGGCCTCCCAAAGTCCTGGGATTACAAGTGTGAGCCACTGCACTGGCCTGATACTAAATCTTGCCTTCTGTCTCCTTTCTTAGAGAAATAAGAAACTTTTTGAGGAAATGATAAGTGCAGGTAGATACGAGAGAGAGATTTTCCAAAAAGTTGAGTTGGTTAATGCGGTGATTTAGGACTGTGCTGATGTCATTTACAAGGTTCTAAATTATAGACTAATGGGTAAAATATCTAGAATTGTCCCACATAGGGTCTACAGAGGATCTCTGAGAATCTGGAGACAATTTACAAAGAGTAAATGAATAAGGTAGTGTATTGTTAATATGGGGAAATACAGATTTCCCTAAGTAATGTGAGAGTTAAACATAGGTTTTTCACAGGTGTCCTGTGCTTTGGAACCTGGGATTTAATTTTTGGAATACAGCAACAGTGATTAAGAGCTTTAGACATTGAACTCAGAAAAATTCAGGCTGGAGGTTTAAGAGCTATCTAGAAGAGTTTCTAATTATTGTATTTTATTTAGTTAGTTAATTTTTTGTAGAGTGAAAGTCTCACTATGTTGCCCAGGGGGCTAGTCTTGAACTCCTGGGCTCAAGCGGTCCTCATGCCTTGGCCTCCGCAAGTGTTGGGATTAAGCCACTGCACCCAGCCAGAGTTCCTGATTGTTGTAATGAATAGAACACCTTTTTTTTTTTTTTTTTTTTTTTTTTAAGATGGAGTTTTTATCTTGCCACCCAGGCTATAGTACAATGATGCAATCTTGGCTCACTGCAATCTCTGCCTTCCATGTTCAAGTGATTCTCCCTGGCTCAGCCTTGAGAGTAGCTGGGATTACAGGCACCTGCCACTATACCTAGCTAATTTTTGTATTTTCAGTAGAGACGGGGTTTCACCATGTTGGCCAGGCTGGTCTTGGCCAGGCCAAGTGATCTGCCTGCCTTGGCCTCCCAAAGTGCTGGAATTATAGGCGTGAGCCACCGTGCCTGGCACTAGAACATCATTTCTAATCAATTTCTGATATATTTCAATCATATAATTGTTGCTTATTTAACAAACAATAATAAGTAACATTTACCATCTCAGGTGTAAAGCTGTGTGCTTCCCATATATTAATCCTCACATACTAAGAAATATGTCAAGTAGGGAGAAAGAAACACAGGTAAATCTTAAGCTTCAGATGTCAGTAAGGAAAATGCTGTTTAAAAATACAGGCAACTGGCGAGGAAAGTGCTGTTTAAAAATGCAACTGCCGAGCGTGGTGGCTCACACCTGTAATCCCAGCACTTTGGGAGACTGAGGCGGGTGGATCATGAGGTCAGGAGATTGAGACCATCCTGGCTAATATGGTGAAACCCTGTCTTTACTAAAAATACAAAAAATTAGCCGGGCATGGTGGCGGGCACCTGTGGTCCCAGCTACTCTGGAGGCTGAGGCAGGAGAATGGCGTGAACCCAGGATATGGAGCTTGCAGTGAGCCAAGATCGCATCACTGCACTCCAGCCTGGGCGACACAGCAAGACTCTGTCTCAAAAAAAAAAAAAAAAATACAGGCAACTGCCGGTGGGGCGCGGTGGCTCACATCTGTAATCCCAGCACTTTGGGAGGCTGAGGCAGGCGGATCACGAGGTCAGGAGATCGAGACCATGGTGAAACCCTGTCTCTACTAAAAAACAGAAAAAAATTAGCCGGGCGCGGTGCGGGCGCCTGTAGTCCCAGCTACACGGGAGGCTGAGGCAGGAGAATGGCGTGAACCCGGGAAGTGGACCTTGCAGTGAGCTGAGATTGCGCCACTGCACTCCAGTCTGGGCAACAGAGCAAGACTCTGTCTCAGAAAAATTTAAAAAAAAATACAGGCAACTGGCCGGGCGCAATGGCTCACACCTGTAATCCTAGTGCTTTGGGAGGCTGAGGCGGGTGAATCTCCTGAGGTCAGGAGTTTGAGACCAGCCTGGCCAACATGATGAAACCCCATCTCTATTAAAAATACAAAATATTAGCTGGGCATGGTGGCACCTGCCTGTAATCCCAGCTACTCAGGAGGCTGAGGCAGGAGAATCGCTTGAACCTGGGTGGCGCAGGTTGCAGTGAGTGGAGATCATGCCATCGCACTCCAGCCTGGGCAACAAGAGGAAAACTCGATCTCAAAACAACAACAACAACAACAAAGGGCACCTTAATGTGTTCAGGTTGTTATGCCAGATACAGACTTTGTAAGCTCTTGCTACCAGTTCCTCCTCTTCCCTCTGCTTTCAAACCAAGGGGAAACTCAGGGCAGCCAGATAATACTACAACAGAATTTTCACTCTAGGGCATTGCTTAGGTTATTTTGATGTGTAGGAATTCCTTTGTATTGCCTAACATTCACAATTAATGTCATGATTTGTAGTTGAGCAGTCTTCTAATTACATGGAGAATTTATTTTATTTATTTATTTATTTATTTATTTTTATTTTTTTTTGAGACGGAGTCTCGCTCTGTCGCCCAGGCTGGAGTGCAGTGGCGTGATCTCGGCTCACTGCAAGCTCTGCCTCCAGGGTTCACGCCATTCTTCTGCCTCAGCCTCCCAAGTAGCTGGGACTACAGGCGCCCGCCGCCACGCCCGGCTAATTTTTTGCATATTTAGTAGAGACGGGGTTTCACTGTGTTAGCCAGGATGGTCTCAATCTCCTGACCTCGTGATCCACCTGCCTCGGCCTCCCAAAGTGCTGGGATTACAGGCGTGAGCCACTGCGCCCGACCTTATTTTATCTATTTATTACCAACTTTGGGGAGAATATTTTGGGAATGAAGATTTAAAAAATGACTTTAAAAACCAGACGCGATGGCTCACTTCTGTAATCCCAGCACTTTGGGAGGCCAAGGTGGGTGAATCATTTGAGGTCAGGAGTTTGAGACCAGCCTGGCTAACACGGTGAAACCCTGTCTCTACTGAAAATACAAAAATTAGGCCGGACGCGGTGGCCAACCCCTGTAATCCCAGCATTTTGGGGGGGCTGAGGCAGGTGGATCACGAGGTCAGAAGTTCAAGACCAGTCTGGCCAACATAGTGAAACCGGTCTCTACTAAAAATCATTAGCTGGGTGTGGTGGTGTGCACCTGTAATCCTAGCTACTCGGGAGACTGAGGCAGGAGAATCGTGTGAACCTGGGAGGTGAAGGTTGCAGTGAGCCGAGATTGCGCCATTGCACTCCAGCCTGGTAACAGTGTGAGACTCTGTCTTGAAAAAAAAAAATAAAAAAAGACAAATACAAAAATTAGCAGGGCGTTGGTGGTGCACACCTGTAGTCCCAGCCACTCAGGAGGATGAGGCAGGAGAATTACTTGAACCCAGAGGTGGAGGTTGCAGTGAGCCAAGATCGTGCCACTGCACTCCAGCCTGGGTAACAGAGCAAGACTCCATCTCAAAAAAAAAGACTTAAACGGGTAATGTGGTTATTATATTTCTACCTGTCTTAATTCTTTATCCATTTGCTGTAGATTATAATGTTAGCTTTATGAATGAAAGGTTATATTTTTCCAGCTACTCAGGAGGCTGAGGTGGGAGGATTGTTTGAGCCCAGGAGTTTGAGGCTACAGTGAGCTGTGATGAAGTTACTGCACTTCCAGCTAGGTGACAAAGGGAGACTCCATGTCTAAAAAACAAAGATTCGATTTTTGATACACCATCTATTAATATATTATTTGAGTAAAAAGAAAGAAAGGAGGCCGGGCGCGGTGGCTCAAGCCTGTAATCCCAGCACTTTGGGAGGCCGAGACGGGCGGATCACGAGGTCAGGAGATCGAGACCATCCTGGCTAACACAGTGAAACCCCGTCTCTACTAAAAAATACAAAAAACTAGCCGGGCGAGGTGGCGGGCGCCTGTAGTCCCAGCTACTCAGGAGGCTGAGGCAGGAGAATGGCGTAAATCCGGGAGGCGGAGCTTGCAGTGAGCCGAGATCCGGCCACTGCACTCCAGCCTGGGCGACAGAGCTAGACTCCACCTCAAAAAAAAAAAAAAAAAAAAAGAAAGAAAGAAAGGAAAAGTTATAAAAAAGCATTAAGAATATGACTGCCCTAAAGTAATGAATTTAAGCTAAATCTTTTGTTGTTTAGAAGTGAAGTAAAAGTCTCTTAAATATGAAGAAAAATTTTAATTGCTTGTAATATATAAGACATGGTATATACAGTCTTTTTCTTTCCTCCACACAGAGGTCTGATGCGTTATTTATAAACAGTATTTAAAAGTAATGTAATAAGCCAGGCACAGTGGCTAACACCTTTTTATCCCAGCTCTTTGGGAGGCTGAGCTGAGAGGCTGCTTGAGGCCGAGAGTTCAAGACTAGCCTGGGCAATGTAGTGAGACACCCTCCCGCCCCGCCCCACCTCTACAAAAAAAATGAATAAATACAGTACAGTACAGTAATTAGGAACTCTTCTAGATAGGGCTTAAACTTCAGCCTGGTTTTTTCTGAGTTCAATGCCTAAAGCTCTTAACCACTCCATTACTGTATTCCAAAAAATTAAGTCCTAGGTTTCAAAGTGCAGATCAACTGTGAAAAACAAACAAAAAATTTTAGAGGGAGTATAATAGTAACATCATTAAACAATAAAATTTTCAAATCCTAATGTACCATTTAAATCAGTATTGTAATGGAAAGAACTGTAAAGTCTGAGTATCTGAATTTTTAATTTTGCTTGTCTTAAATTGTCACTAAACCTTTTGAACTTTACTTTTTTTCTTCATCAGAAAAAGGGGTATTATGAATAATACCTGCTTCAGCCTGTTTAATTCTAACAGTTCTATGAGATAATGGTAAGGAGAGCTGAATAAATCGTAGAGCTGTGCTAAATTAAATTCTAAGTTCTCTTGACTAAGTAAATTTCTTGAGTCGGAACTACACAAAAAGCATTGCTGGGTTCTCACAAGTTAGGTTTTAGGTAGATCTAAGAATCTCTTAAAACCTTATTTAACACCAAAAGGCTGGCTACCTTAGATGTTTTTGTCCTGCCACCTTAATTTTCTTTCTTTTTTTTTTTTCCCAGACTGAGTCTTGCTCTGTCACCAGGCTGAAGTGCAGTGGTGCGATCTTGGCTCACTGCAACCTCCAACTCCCTGGTTCAAGCAATTCTCCTGCCTCAGCCTCCTGAGTAGCTGGGATTACAGGCACGTGCCACCATGCCCAGCTAATATTTTGTATTTTTAATAGACACAAGGTTTCATCATGTTGGCCAGGATGGTCTGTATCTCCTGACCTTGCGATCCACCCACCTTGGCCTCCCAAAGTGCTGGGATTACAGCCATAAGCCACCGCGCCCGGCCACCTTAATATTTTTTTTTTTTTTTTTTTTTTTTTTTTTTTTTTTTTTTTTTTTTTTTTTTTGAGACGGAGTCTTGCTCTGTCACCCAGGCTGGAGTACAGTGGCCGGATCTCAGCTCACTGCAAGCTCCGCCTCCCGGGTTTACGCCATTCTCCTGCCTCAGCCTCCCGAGTAGCTGGGACTACAGGCGCCCGCCACCGCGCCCGGCTAGTTTTTTTGTATTTTTTAGTAGAGACGGGGTTTCACCGTGTTAGCCGGGATGGTCTCTCGATCTCCTGACCTCGTGATCCGCCCGTCTCGGCCTCCCAAAGTGCTGGGATTACAGGCTTGAGCCACCGCGCCCGGCCAACCTTAATATTTTTAAGTGAAATATAGTATTTGAGGAAAAACTCAAAAATGAAGTTTTTTCAAAGTGCCTTATGATGATTGATTTGCTAAGGCATTTTTGAAGAAAACTTTAAAATGTCCTTGCCTGAAGTATTTACATTGTTTATTGTGTGTGGGTGTTTCCCTACTCAGAAAGGGCAATAGGAAGATTTGACTGCTTGGCCTTGCTAATAAGCAAAAGCATAGAGCCAAGGGATAGGACAAAACAAAGTCATCCTTAACCCTAAGTTTTTCCAGCTGCTGCTTGACTCTCTTTTGGACAGAAGTTTTAAGACTTGTAGTTCTTGCACACTTAACTGCTGAGAAGCTTGCTGCTTTAGTCAGAGTTGTGATAATTCTTACCACTGTCCAAAGGAATCTAATCTGATTTTTCGGGAGAATAGTTACGGCAGTACAATCCATTAGAAAACTTACGTGGGTGTTCTAGTATGATTTACTTCTCTAGACGTTGATAAAATAACATTTCCACTCAAACACTTGTGCCTCAGATTTAGCTTTAATGTGACAGAGGTATCTTAAAATATTAGGATTCAAATCTCTTAAAATGATACCCTAAGTACAGGTAGTAACTTTTTAATAATTGTAGTCTTTCCAGATTTGACTTGTCCCAAAGCTACTTCGTTGTACTTTGTATGTGTGCTGCTCCCTAATAATCTTGCACCTTGAACATAGTTGTGCTTTCTTCTTTTTTACAAGATATGATAAACTGAAAAAACCCAGCAAAACCTTTCCAGGGTTTTTGAAAGTTTGCTAATATATAGTTTATTAATCTGGTACTATTTATTCATTTTTAGAAATGCCTCTGAATGCAACAATTCACTGAAATTATTTCTAGGGGTGGACCACAGGGTGAGGAGGCTGAATTGACTATGTGGAGTTGAAAATACCTTTATCACAACCCTGTATTCTTCTGGATTATGAGCATCAGAATAAATGATATAAGATTCCTGTGTAAGATCACTTCTCAGCAGTTCATTAGGAATTCCACAAGGAGGTAAACTGGATTTCTTTTTTCTTTTATTTTTGAGACAGTTTTGCTCTTGTTGCCCAGGCTGGAGTGCAGTGGTGCGATCTCAGCTTACTGCAACTTCCGCCTCCCGGGTTCAAGCGATTCTTCTGCCTCAGCATCCCAAGAGTGTTCCTGCCTGCTATATAATCTGTTTATAAGCCCCATGGTGCTTTGTGTAGATTGAGATATGAGGATTATGGAAATAGTGCTCAGAACTCTGCAGGCTGTCTGGAAATACAGTACACCTTTTTGCTTTAGCCAGCAGAATGTTTGTGAGTTCTCTGCTGAAGCCTGGGGATTGGGTGGTGGATGTTGTGCTTTTATCTGTCATTTGATTTGTTGCCTGAGGACAGAAGTGCAATATTATGGGTTGGACTTGTGTCTTGCCTTACCAGTGTTTAGACTTTTTACAAGATAATGAATCTTACTTCTTGAAAGGATAGGAGATGAAAATCTATGTCCTCCTGCTTCTGTTCTTCTCTTTCTTCGTAGCTTTCCACTTGGCATATAGCAGAAAACTCTTTGGCTATATTTGGTGCATTTTGTTGGTGGAATTCTTCAAGAATGCATTCTTGACTTTTTTTTTTCTGAGACAGAGTCTTGCTCTATCACCCAGGCTGGAGTACAGTGGCATGATCATGGCTCTCTGCAGCCTCAACTTCCCAGTTAAGCCATCCTCTCACCTCAGCCTCCCACCCCGGGGCCCCGCCCCAATAACTGGGACCACAGGCCCATGCCACCATACCTGGTGTCTCCCTATGTTGCCCGGGCTGCCTATAAAACTTGACGTTCAACAATCTCTTGTTTTTATTCATTGAGAAATTGGCTTCATCCTTTTACTGAAATGGGAGAAGTATTATTTATCTTACTATTTTTTAAGTTAATTAATTATTATTATTATTTTCACTGAGACAAGTCTCGCTCTGTCACCCACGCTGGAATTCAGTGGCCCGATCTCAGCTCACTGCAAGCTCTGCCTCCTGGGTCCAAGCCATTCTCCTGCCTCAGCCTCCCGACGAGCTGGGATTACAGGCACCCGCCACCGCGCCTGGCTAGTTTTTTTTTTTAGTGGAGATGGGGTTTCACCATGTTAGCCAGGATGGTCTTGATCGCCTGACCTCATGATCCACCTGCTTCAGCCTTCCAAAGTGCTGAGATTACAGGCATGAGCCACTGCACCCGGCCTACATTAATTTTTTTGAGACAGAGTTTTGCTCTTGTTGCCCAGGCTGGAGTGCAATGGCGTGATCTGGGCTCACTGCAACCTCTGCCTCCTGGGTTCAAGCAATTCTCCTGCCTCAGCCTCCCAAGTAGCTGAAATTACAGGCACCTGCCACCATGCCCAGCTAATTTTTTTGTATTTTTAGTAGAGACAGGGTTTCACAATGTTGGCCCAACTGGTCTCGAACTCTTGACCTCAGATGATCCGCCTGCCTCAGCTTCCCAAAGCGCTGGGATTACAGGCGTGAGCCACCACACCGGGTTTAGAATCTAAACTACAACTAGCATTACATAGTTATGCTTAAGAACTCGTTTTTGGGGCCGGGTACGGTGGTTCACATGTGTAATCCCAGCACTTTAGGAGGCCAAAGCAGGTAGCTCACTTGAGCTCAGGAGTTCAAGACCACCTGTGCAACATGGTGAAACCCTGTCTCTATGAAAATGCAAAAATTAGCCAGATGTGGTGGCGTGTGCCCATGTTCCCAACTGTTTGGGAGGCTGAGGTGGGAGGATCCCTTGAACTCAGGAGGCAGAGGTTGTAATAAGCTGAGATCGCAGCCCTACACTCCAGCCCAGGTGACAGAGCAAGTCCCTGTTTCCAAAAAAAAAAAAGCATTTTTGTTTGGGGACATGGCCTCCAAATATTTTGAAATTGTTATATTTCCTGTAAGTGGAACTATTTTGTCTCCATATCTGAAATCTTTTTGTTCCTGTACATTTTTGTTATTATTATACTTTAAGTTCTAGGGTACATGTGCACAACGTGCAGGTTTGTTACATATATATACATGTGCCATGTTGGTGTGCTGCACCCGTTAACTCGTCATTTACATTAGATATATCTCCTAATGCTATCCCTCCTCCCTCCCCCCACCCCACAATAGGCCCCAGTGTGTGGTATTCCCCACCCTGTGTCCAAGTGTTCTCATTGTTCAGTTCCCACCTATGAGTGAGAACATGCAGTGTTTGGTTTTCTGTCCTTGCGATAGTTTGCTCAGAATGATGGTTTCCAGCTTCATCCATGTCCCTACAAAGGACACGAACTCATCCTTTTTTTATGGCCACATAGTATTCCATGGTGTATATGTGCCACATTTTCCTAATCCAGTCTATCATTGATGGACATTTGGGTTGGTTCCAAGTCTTTGCTATTGTGAATAGTGCTGCACTAAACATATGTGTGCATGTGTCTTTATAGCAGCATGATATATAATCCTTTGGGTATATGCCCAGTAGTGGGATGGCTGGGTCAAATGGTATTTCTAGTTCTAGATCCTTGAGGAACCACCACACTGTCTTCGACAATGGTTGAACTAGTTTACAGTTCTACCAACAGTGTAAAAGTGTTTCTATTTCTCTACATCCTCTCCAGCACCTGTTGTTTCCTGACTTTTTAATGATCTGCATTCTAACTGGTGTGAGATGGTATCTCATTGTGGTTTTGATTTGCATTTCTCTGATGGCCAGTGATGATGAGCACTTTTTCATGTGTCTGTTGACTGCATATATGTCTTCTTTTGAGAAGTGTCTGTTCATATCCTTTGCCCATTTTTTGATGGAGTTGCTTGATTTTTTTTCTTGTAAATTTGTTTAAGTTCTTTGTAGATTCTGGATATTAGCCCTTTGTCAGATGGGTAGATTGCAAAAATTTTCTCCCATTCTGTAGGTTGCCTGTTCATTCCGATGGTCGTTTCTTTTGCTGTGCAGAAGCTCTTTAGTTAAATTAGATACCATTTGTCAGTTTTGGTGTTTTAGTCATGAAGTCCTTGCCCATGCCTATGCCTGAATGGTATTGCCTAGGTTTTTCTTCTAGGGTTTTTATGGTTTTAGGTCTAACATTTAAGTCTTTAATCCATCTTGAATTAATTTTTGTATAAGATGTAAGGAAAGGATCCAGTTTCAGCTTTCTGCGTATGGCTGGCCAGTTTTCCCAGCACCATTTATTAAATAAGGAATCCTATCCCTATTTTTTGTTTTTGTCAAGTTTGTCAAAGATCAGATGGTTGTAGATGTGTGGTATTATTTCTGGGGGTTCTATTCTGTTCCATTGGTCTATATCTCTGTTTTGGTACCAGTACCATGCTGTTTTGGTTACTATAGCCTTGTAGTATAGTTTGAAGTCAGGTAGCGTGATGCCTCCAGCTTTGTTCTTTTGTCTTGCAGCAATGCGGGCTCTTTTTTGGTTCCATATGAACTTTGAAGTAGTTTTTTCCAATTCTGTGAAGACAGTCTTTGGTAGCTCGATGGGGATGACATTGAATCTATAAATTACTTTGGGCAGTATGGCCATTTTCACAATATTGATTCTTCCTATCCATGAGCATGGAATCCATTTGTTTGTGTCCTCTTTTATTTCGTTGAGCAGTGGTTTGTAGTTCTCCTTGAAGAGGTCCTTGATGTCCCTTGTAAGTTGGATTCCTAGGTATTTTATTCTCTTTGAAGCAATTGTGAATGGGAGTTTACTCATGATTTGGCTCTCTGTTTGTCTGTTATTGGTGTATAGGAATGCTTGTGATTTTTGCACATTGATTTTTGTATCCTGAGGTTGCTTATCAGCTTAAGGAGGTTTTGGGCCGAGACAGTGGGGTTTTCTAAATATACAATCATGTCATCTGCAAACAGGGGCAATTTGACTTCCTCTTTTCCTAATTGAATACCCTTTATTTCTTTCTCTTGCCTGATTGCCCTGGCCAGAACTTCCAACACTATGTTGAATAGGAGTGGTGAGACAGGGCATCCCTATTTTGTACTAGTTTTCAAAGGGAATGCTTCCGGTTTTTGCCCATTCAGTATGAATGGCTGTGGATTTGTCATAAATAGCTCTTATTATTTTGAGATACGTCCCATCAATACCTAGTTTATTGGGAGTTTTTAGCATGAAGAGCTGTTGAATTTTGTCAAAGTCCTTTTCTGCATCTGTTGAGATAATCGTGTGGTTTTTGTCATTGGTTCTGTTTATATGATGGATTACGTTTATTGATTTGCGTATGTTGCATCCCTGCAAGGCTGGTTCAACATACGCAAATCAATAAACGTAATCCATCATGTTCCTGTACATTCTTTTGCATTCTGCATAACCTTATGTATGTTTAAAAACACATTTTTACATGTCTTTTTTTTTTTTTTTTGTATTTTTAGGCTGTGTTGGCCAGGCTGGTCTCGAACTCCTGACCTCAGGTGATCTGCCCATCTCAGCCTCCCAAAGTGTTGGGATTACAGGCATGAGCCACCATGCCCGGCCCATTTTTACATTTCTTGAGCAGGAGCCCTGTAGTTTAAAAGTCCCTTTTATTTTCAGCAGTGTATGTTTAGGACAAATCGGTTGTGTGAGTAGGTAGGAAATATTTACCATTTACTGTGACAGAACAGATGAACAAGAATGTGTTTGGTTTTATTTGTAATATAAAACACCTATGAAGGGAAATGCCAAACAATAGTAGTAAATCAAACTTTGGAAATACCTCTGACGTAGAATTCTATAGTAGCTTTAATTGGGTATTATTATCAGCTGGTCTGTTTGGGATTTGTTTGATGAACTGTTACATGACTTTGACTGCCAGCCAACCATTATCCTGGCTGCTCCTTAGCTGACTGCCAGTCAACAATTACTCCATGCAGATTCTATAGTTTTTCCACAGTTGTCAATGTTCTAGTCCTGAGTATAGTCTTTTGGCATAATGTGGCTCATAAACGACTGATAACTTTTGTGAGAACTCACCACTTCCCAGATAGCCCAGATACCATGTTACTCATTCAGCAAATTTCTCTTAAGAGCTTGCCAAATGCTAGATACTTAAAGGCAGTGGGCTTATAAGGGTGAACTGAACTTAGCTTCTTGGAGCATGCTACCTAGTGGTATAGGCAGACAATAATCATTGAGGGCCGGGCGCGGTGGCTCAAGCCTGTAATCCCAGCACTTTGGGAGGCCGAGACGGGCGGATCACGAGGTCAGGAGATCGAGACCATCCTGGTTAACACGGTGAAACCCCGTCTCTACTAAAAAAAAAATACAAAAAATTAGCCGGGCGCGGTGGTGGGCGCCTGTAGTCCCAGCTACTCGGGAGGCTGAGGCAGGAGAATGGCGTAAACCCGGGAGGCGGAGCTTGCAGTGAGCTGAGATCCGGCCACTGCACTCCAGCCCGGGCGACAGAGCGAGACTCTGTCTCAAAAAAAAAAAACAAAAACAAAAACAATAATCATTGAGCAGGCAAATACCTAATATTATTTCAAATGGTGATGAATTATTATGAAAACCGTAAAGCTGAGTAAAGAGAAGAATGATGAAGGACAGGATACACTTGAACCAGGGTGGTCAGGGGAGGTCCTGTTTGATAGGTAACAGGCCAGGCCATCATGAAAGGTCCTGTAGGTCACAGTTAAAGAATATGAGTGCTGATTTGAGTGTAATAAAGAACAGATAAAGGGTATTTAATAATATGTCCAAATTTGTGTTTTTTTGTTTTGTTTTGAGACAGAGTCTTGCTCTGTTGCCCAGGCTGGAGTGGAGTAGCGCAATCTCGGCTCACTGCAACCTTTGCCTCCTGGGTTCAAGCAATTCTCCTGCCTCAGCCTCCCGAGCAGCTGGGATTACAGGCACGTGCCACCACATCCGACTGATTTTTGTATTTTTAGTAGAGACAGGGTTTCACCACATTGGCCAGGGTGGTCTCAAACTCCCTGACCTCAGGTAATCCACCCACCTCAGCCTCCCAAAGTGCTGGGATTACAGGAGTGAGCCACTGTGCACAGCCTCGATTTGTGTTTTAAGAACACAATGACTGTGCTCAGTAGAGGACAGATTGCTTTCAAATGTTAATAGAGATGGAGGTGGGTGGATCACCTGAGGTCAGGAGTTCCAGAACAGCCTGGTCAACATGGCGAAACACTGTCTCTACTAAAAATACAAAAATTAGCCAGGTGTGGTGGCATGCACCTGTAGTCCCCGCTACTCAGGAGGCTGGGTGAAAGAGCGAAACTCTGTCTCAAAAAAAAATTTTAATAGAAGCAAGGCCCCTCCCTACAAAGATGTACATGTACATATATACAATATTCTGTATTCAGTTCCTGGAAGTTCGTGAATTCACTGAAGTTCTCAGAAGTTGAAAGATTGAAGTTAACCCACACACCCTATTTCCTAGATGATAATCTAATTCCCAAGTTTACTAGTGAGTATAATACACTTAAAAAATTCTGAGTGAGTTCAGCTTTTCACTTGAAGAATTTGTTTTAATAGTGAAGGTACACAATTTTTGCTAACTTAGAATGTTTTTTATATGCCAGACTCTAAATTATGTACTTTATTTACACTCTCTCATTCATTCTTCACTGCAGTTTAGTGAAGTTTATACCATTATTATCTTTACCCAAGATCCATGGAGTTGCCCAAGTAGTGAAGCTGGATTTCAAAGTCAGTACCTGTTCTTTTACCTACTAAACCAGAAGTGCTCAGTATAGTCTCTTGGATATGTAGTATGTAATGAAGCTGTTGTTGCCGCTGCTGTTCATTGATGTAGCAAGTATTTTTTCTTTCTTTTTTTTTTTTTTTTTTTTTTGAGACAAGGTCTCACTCTGTTACCCAGACTGGAGTGCAGCAGCATGATCTCAGCTCACTGCAGCCTCCACCTCCCAGACTCAAGTGATCCTTCCCTCTCAGCCCCCCAGGTAGCTGGTACTACAGATATAGGCCACCATGCCTGACTAATTTTTGTATTTTTTATAGAGATGGGGTTTCGCCATGTTGCCCAGGCTGGTCTTGAACTTCTGGACCCAAGTAGTCCTCCCCATCTCAGCCTTCCAAAGTGCTGGGATTACAGGCATGAGCCACTGCACCTAGCCAGTGTAGCAAATCTTTTTTTTTTTTTTTTTGAGCAGCCATTCTTACTGTATTTTAATTTAATCAATCTTTTTTTTTTTTTTTTTTTTTAAAGATATACAGTCTTGCTGTGTTGCCCAGGGTGGTCTTGAACTACTGGGCTCAAGTGATTCTCCTACCACAGCCTCAAGCGATTCTCATTTCTCAGCCTCCCAAGTAGCTTGGTGCCGCCAAGCTTGTACCACCAAACCCAGCTATTTTTTTTTTTTTTGAAATGGAGTCTTGTTCTGTTGCCCAGGCTGTAGTGCAATGGCGCAGTCTCAGCTGACTACAACCACTGCCTCCTGGGTTCAAGTGATTCTCCTGCCTCAGCTTCCCAAGTAGCTGGGATTACAGGTGCCCACCACAATGCTCAGCTAATTTTTGTATTTTTAGTAGAGACGGGGTTTCACCACGTTGGCCAGGCTGGTCTGGAACGCCTGACCTCAAGTGATCCACCCACCTTGGCCTCCCAAAGTGCTGGGATTGCAGGCATGAGCCACCACGCCCGGCCTAAAAACATCATTATTATTATTATTATTATTATTTTTTTTTGAGACAGAGTCTTGCACTTTCGCCCAGGCTGGAGTGCAGTGACACGATCTTGGCTCACTGCAAGCTCCACCTCCCGGATTCACACCATTCTCCAGCCTCAGCCTCTCAAGTAGCTGGGACTACAGGCGCCTGCCGCCACGCCTGGCTAATTTTTTGTTTTTAGTAGAGATGGGATTTCACCGTGTTAGTCAGGATGGTCTCGATCTCCTGACCTTGTGATCTGCCTGCCTTGGCCTCCCAAAGTGCTGGGATTACAGGCGTGAGCCATCACGCCCAGCCTAATAAATTTATAAACCTTTTTTTTTTTTAATTGAGACAGAGTCTTGCTCTGTCTTCCAGGCTGGAGTCTGCAGTGGCGTGATCTCGGCTCACTGCAACTTCTGCCTCCCAGGTTCAAGGGATTCTCCTGTCTCAGCCTCCCAAGTAGCTGGGATTACAGATGTGTTCCACTACGCCTGGCTAATTTTGTATTTTTAGTAGAGATGGGGTTTCATCATGTTGGCTAGGCTGGCCTCAAACTCCTGACCTTACATGATCTGCCCGCCTCGGCCTTCCAAAGTGTTGGGATTACAGGCGTGAGGCACGGCCCCTGGCTTTTTTTTTCCGAGACAGGGTCTCCCTCCGTTGCCCAGGCTGGAGTACAGTGGTAAGATCTTGGCTTACTGCAACCTTTGCCTCCCGGTTTCAAGCAATTCTCCTGCCTCAGCCTCCTGAGTAGCTGGGATTACAGGTACATGCCACCACAGCCCAGCTAACTTTTGTATTTTTAGTAGAGACAGGATTTCGTCATACTGCCCAGGCTGGTCTTGAACTCGAGCTCATGCAATTCACCCTACCTTGGCTTCCCAAAGTGCTGGGATTACAGGTGTGAGCCATGACGCCTGTCTTAGTAGAAAGTCTTAAAGAAGCATTAAACATATACTAGCACCTGAGACTTTTTCCTTATCATATCAGTTTTAGTTTGTATCTTGTACATATATATATCCCTTATAATCATTTTGTAAACCATGAGTAGTATATATCCCTTGCTTTGGGAAACACTATGGTGCTATACTATTTTATTAATGTTGTGCAGCCACCTGGAGTGTCTCAAGACCTAGCACAGGTTTTACCTTTCACCTCCTCCACAGGGGAGAGAATATACTTAAAGGGGCTAAGTTTGAAAACGTAGGCTATTTCCTTCCCTTCTCTCTTCCTCCTTCCCTTCCCTCTTCCTCCTTCCCTTCCTCCTTCCCTCTGTCTGCCCTTCCTCCAACCGCTTTCCTCCCTTCCTTCTTCCCTGGCACTCTCAAGAAAAGAAAAGGCCATTGCGTCGATGATAGTTAGAAATTGCTAGAAAGGGTCACATAATTATGGATTCTTGTGTCTGGTGCACAGTTGTCATCCAGGGATTTCTCTCCATATTGGCCTTCTGGAGATTTCCTTCACTTCTTTCCTAAGCTGTATGTCCCATTTCCTATATCCTAAGTCTTTCTCTTGCTATATTCCTGTAACAAATTCCTTGAGAAAGGAATTATGGGCCGGGCGTGGTGGCTCAAGCCTGTAATCCCAGCATTTTGGGAGACCGAGGCGGGCGGATCACCTGAGATCAGAAGTTCGAGACCAGCCTGGCCAACATGGCGAAACCCTGTCTCTACTAAAAATAAAATAAAAAAAAATTAGCCAGGTGTGGTGGTGTGTGCTTGTAGTCCCAGCTACGCGGGAGGCTGAGGCAGGAGAATCTCTTGAACCTGGGAGGCGGAGGCTGCAGTGAACCAAGGTCACATCACTGCACTTCAGCATGGGTGATAGAGCAAGACTTGTCTCAAAAAAGAAAAAAAAGGAATTATGGAGGTTCAAATTTTTGTAATCATGAATGTCAAAATCTCTCTGGTTCTGTCCCTCACTGATAGTTTTGCTGATTATTGTAAATTGGAGATAGTTTCCTTCAGAATCTAGGAGGCTTTGCTCCATTATGTCTTCTAGTGTTGTTGAAGAGTTTGAAGTCATTCTGATTCCTGTTTTTTTTTTTTTCTTTTTTTTGAGACAGAGTTTTCACTCTTGTCACCCTGGCTGGAATGCAATGGCACAATCTTGGCTCACTGCAACCTCCGCCTCCTAGGTTCAAGGGATTCTCATGCCTCAGCCTCCCAAGTAGCTGAGATTACAGGTGCCCGCCACCACACCTGGCTAATTTTTGTATTTTTTAGTAGAGACAGGGTTTTGCCATGTTGGCCAGGCTGGTCTTGAACTCCTGACCTCACGATCCGCCTGCCTCGGCTTCCCAAAGTGCTGGGATTACAGGCATGAGCCACTGCACCCTGCCAAAATTAAATAATTTATCAAACATTTAAATTTGAAGGAGACTATTGTGATACAGTATTTGGATTGAGAATGTAATTGTGTAAAAGTACACGTGTATGTGGAAAAGGATTAGGGCCACAGCCCCAAAGTCACCATTACTAAATAGAAAAAGGTCCATTTTGTACAGATGTACCTCTGCAGAGATGTAGCTCAGCTAGCAGGAAAACTTCCTACATATGAATTAGAAGGATCCCCATCCTTCATGCTTATGCTGTCTGTGTACCAGACACATGGCTTAGCAAGTGAAGCATGGGCTGAATTTCCACCCTCTCTCATCTCCTGTGGTGGGTGTTCTTGTGTGGGATAGAAGCTGTAACAGTGTTGTTTACTCTGTGTTAGACCCAATGCTAAGTGCTTTACACTATTGAACAATTTAATAACTCAATTAGATAAATACTATTATCTTTGTTTTACGGTTCTTCTCAGACGTCTTCTGAACTTCGTAATTCTATATCTAACTGCCTATGTCATTTATTTTCTATATAGTGAGCCATCACGCCTGGTCAATTTTTAAATTTTTTTGTAGATACAGGGTTTTGCCATGTTGCTCAGACTGGTTTCGAACTCCTGGGTTCATCTGCCCACCTTGACCTCCCAAAGTGCTGGTGTTACAGGCATGAGTCACTGTGCCTGGAACAGTCCTTTTAAGATTAAAGCCTAGCCAACACAGTGAAACCCCATCTCTACCAAAAAAAATACAAAAATTAGTCGGATGTGGTGGCACATGCCTGTAGTCCCAGCTACTCGGGAGGCTGAGGTGGGAGAATCACTTGAACCCAGGAAGCAGAGGTTGCAGTGAGCAGAGATCGTGCCACTGCACTCTCCCTGGGTGACAAAGTGAGACTCCGTCTCAAAAAAAAAAAAAAAAAATAAGGTAGATTGTGCCTTTCCTCTGCTCAAGACCTTTCAGTGGCTTCCCACTTCACTCAGTAAAAGGCAAAGTCCTTATAATAACCTACAAGGCATTATGTTATCCACATTGTTCCTGCTCCCTGAAATTGTACTCACTTAACTCTATGATCTTTTTACCATACCTTATACAAAGGATTTTCACTAGCTGTTCTTTCTGCCTGGAATGTTGTTCTCTCAGTTATCTGCAAGTCAGACTCACTGATTTCCAAGTCTCAGCTGTTACCTCTTCGTTGAGACCTACTATGACCTCACTTTATAAACTGCAGTCTGCCTCCCTTTCCCCAGCACGTATCACCCACTATCATAGAATTTACTGTGCATGCCTCCACCAGAAGATAGGCTTCTGTTATGATCATGGATCCTTGTCTTTTGTTCCCTGAGGTAGCCCAAGCATCTTGAACAGTGCCTGGTACATAGTAGGCACTCAGTAATGTTTATTGGCTGAATAAGTGACGAAAATTGGTATATGGGAAAGGTAAGCAATTTGGTGAAAGGCCAGGCCATACAACTAATAAAAGGTGGAGGTAGATTTTGAACTGATATTTATGTATTGTGCCTTTGATATTAGAAGATGATATCCAAAAAAATGTGTTAGGATTAGTAAAATTATGAGTAACTTCCCCTTTATCCTCCTTTCCAAATTTGTTTTTTGGTTTTTTTTTTAATAAATAAAAATATAATTAGACCAGGTGCAGTGGCTTATACCTATAATCCTAGCACCTTGGGGAGGCTGAGGTGGGAGGGTCACTTGGGGCCAGAAGTTCAACACCAGCCTGGGCAAGATAGCGAGACTTCGTCTCTACAGAAAATAAAAAATTAGCTGGACTCAGTGGTGTGCACCTGTAGTCCTAGCTAATTAGGAAGCTGAGGCAGGAGGATTGCTTGAATGTGGATCAAGGCTGCAGTGAGCCATGATCATGTCACTGCACTCCAACCTGGTTGACGGAGCCAGACCGGTCATGCCTTAAAAAAATAAACAAGGCCGGGCGCGGTGGCTCAAGCCTGTAATCCCAGCACTTTGGGAGGCCGAGGCGGGTGGATCACGAGGTCAGGAGATCGAGACTATCCTGGCTAACACGGTGAAACCCTGTCTCTACTAAAAATACTACTAAAAATACAAAAAATTAGCCGGGCGTGGTAGCGGGCGCCTGTAGTCCCAGCTACTTGGGAGGCTGAGGCGGGAGAATGGCGTGAACCAAGGGGGCGGAGCTTGCAGTGAGCCGAGATCGCGCCACTGCACTCCAGCCTGGGAGACACAGCGAGACTCCGTCTCAAAAAAAAAAAAAATAAAAAAATAAAAGTATAATTAGAAACAGATTATCAGAGTAGAGGAAAGAGCCAGATACTAGGAAGCCAGAGTAGGCTGCCACAAGGTTGAAATCTGGCACCTCATCTTAGGAACCGCCTCTCCCACAAATGCACTGATCTTAACATATGTGATGGTGTGATGAAACCCTGGTGAGATTTGTGAATATTCTGAATACCGTGTAACCTTGGACATTTTTACTTAACCTTTATGGTCCATAGATTCCTCACTCTAAAATGGTAATTTCTCTTATAGGGGGTTGTTGGAGGATTAAAAGGGATATTGTATGTAAAGAACATACATAATAAACATTCAGTATTAGCTAATACATTAGCTAATATCATTATTGTTGCTGCTGCTCAGTTGATAAAGAGTTTTAAGAAATTTATTTTTTGGTGGATATATCTTGTTGCCTAGTGAGTTTTAGCGGGTACCAAAAGAGAGCAAACACGTATTGTTTTTGTTCAGATAGCCAAACAAGCTTTGTCGCATATTTGTGTTTTCTCATGGACACTTACTTGTGGTTCTAATTTTATATTACATCTTAAACAATAGCCACCTTTTCTTAATTATTTACATAAATTTTAATACTTAACATGTGGATTCTACAACTACCATTGTTTCATTGGTTTTGTATTTTTGGTTGACTTCTGTGGGTCAGTTGATTTAAAATGATCCATAGGAATTATGATATAACTGTCATGATATTTAAAAATTAGTGAACTGGCTGGGTGTGGTAGCTCATGCCTGTAATCCCAGCTGAGGATGAGCTGGTGGATCACTTGAGGTCAGAAGTTTGAGACCATGGCTGGGCGCGGTGGCTCAAGCCTGTAATCCCAGCACTTTGGGAGGCCGAGACGGGCGGATCACGAGGTGAGGAGATCGAGACCATCCTGGCTAACACAGTGAAACCCCGCCTCTACTAAAAAATACAAAAAACTAGCCGGGCGTGGTGGCGGGCGCCTGTAGTCCCAGCTACTCGGGAGGCTGAGGCAGGAGAATGGCGTAAACCCGGGAGGCGGAGCTTGCAGTGAGCTGAGATCCGGCCACTGCACTCCAGCCTGGGCGACAGAGCGAGACTCCGTCTCAAAAAAAAAAAAAAAAAAAAGAAGTTTGAGACCAGCCTGGCCAACATGGTAAGACCCCATCTCTACAAAATGTACAAAAGTTAGTCAGCATGGTGGCCCACACCTGTAGTCCCAGCTACCTGGGAGGCTGAAGTGGGAGGATCACTTGAACCCGGGAAGCAGAGGTTGCAGTTAGCCAAGATTGCACCACTGCCCTCCAGCCTGGCCAACAGAGACCCTTCCCCTGCCTCGTCCCCCCCAAAGAAAATTGTCTCAGGTTCATCATACTTATGTGAATAGAAGTTACTGCCAGTATATCCATTAAAGTATCTTCTACTTTAAAGTAGAAATTTGAATGATAAATAAGGTCACAAAATAACTTATAGCACCTGAGAAAAGAATGACAGTATAATATACTGAAATTTTTTTCTTATTAACACGGTAATGAAATACATGAAAACTAGTAGAGTTATGTGAATTAGGAAAAATGACTTTTTGAAAACTTTTTTTTGTAGAGTAGGAGTCTCACTGTGTTGTCCAGGCTGGTATTGAATTCCTGGACTCAAGTGATCTTCCAGCTTCAGCCTCCCAAGTAGTTGGGGCTACCGGTGCATCACCACACCCGGCTAGTTTTTAGATTTTGTAGAGATGAGGTCTCACTATTGTCCAGACTGGTCTCAAACTCCTGGGCCTAAGCAATCTTCCTACCTCGGTCTCCCAAAGTGCAGGGATTAGCCCAGGCTGATCTCAAACTCTTGGGCCTAAGCGATCTTCCTACCTCAGTCTCCCAAAGTGCAGGGATTACAGGCATCAATTACCGCACCTGGCCAGGCCGTAAGCCCATTTTTTAACTTGAATATAGAAATAGTTTTACACTCTAACTTTTTAATTTTTGAGACGGAGTTTTACTCTTGCCCAGGCTGGATTGCGGTGGCTCACTACAACCTCTGCTTCCCAGGTTCAAGTGATTCTCCTGCCTCAGCCTCCCAAGTAGCTGGGATTACAGGCACGTACCATCACACCCGGATAATTTTTGTATTGTTAGTAGAGATGGGGTTTTGCCATGTTGGCCAGGCCGGTCTCAACCTCCTGACCTCAGGTGATCCACCTACCTTGGCCTCCCAAAGTGCTAGGATTATAGGCGTGAGCCACCGTGCCTGGCCACACTCTAACTTTCTAAAAGGAATATTCATATAGGGAATAAATGCAGTTGAAAGATTATAGAAAGATACAACTTTGAAGAGTTTGTACCATAACAGTCATGAATTGCTTGATTAAAGCAAATATATCCTCAAAGTCCAGGTGGCAGAATGATGCATGAAGCCAATAAAAGGCAATTTTTTTTGGTGAACCTAGGGAACCTACCACCCTCAGAAATAATGTCGACCAGAAAAAATAGTTTTAGAGAAGTTTATATAAATTCATGATTGATAGATACAAAGTAGGTGACTACAGAAAGCTAAGATACCTGGCAATTATGAGTCATTCCTTTTTTTTTTCTATCCTAAAATGTCACCTGGTACATTTCAGAGACTGATTTTGGGGTTAGGCCCATGTAGTAATCTTTTAATGGAATAGTAGCCAAAGTAGAGGAAGGCAAAACAGAGTAGAATCTAGGCCTTTTGATTTTTGAAGCATTCTGTGATGGTTGGTGGGGGTGACCCGGGGAAGTCAGGAATCCAGAGGGAAGTAGCCTGGAACCAGGTAAACCTAAATTCTGTAATAGACTAGAATAATTTGTATTAAGTAAGTTGTAGGCTTCTGAAATAATTTATATGATTTAGATATCATGGTAAATTATGAATACACTATGTCTTCTCTGGCATGTAAAAGGTAAATGTTTTGCCTATAGAATACAAATTCCCAGACTGTCTTACCAAATAAATGTTTAAAGCCTGGGAACTTTTGTGGTAATAAAAGTTTTTACTACTATTTTGTATATATAAAAAGAATTTTGTTGCCGGGCGTGGTGGCTCAAGCCTGTAATCCCAGCACTTTGGGAGGCTGAGACGGGCGGATCACGAGGTCAGGAGATCGAGACCATCCTGGCTAACACGGTGAAACCCCGCCTCTACTAAAAAATACAAAAAACTACCCGGGCGAGGTGGCGGGTGCCTGTAGTCCCAGCTACTCGGGAGGCTGAGGCAGGAGAATGGCCCGAACCTGGGAGGCGGAGCTTGCAGTGAGCTGAGATCCGGCCACTGCACTCCAGCCTGGGCGACAGAGCGAGACTCCGTCTCAAAAAAAAAAAAAAAAAAAAAAAAAAAGAATTTTGTTTTTGTTTTTGTTTTTTGAAGACAGAGTCTCCTTGTCACCCAGGCTGGAGTGCAATGGCATAGTTTTGGCTGACTGTAACCTTTGCCTCCTGGGTTCGAGCGATTCTCCTGCCTCAGCCTCCTGAGTAGCTGGGACTACAGACGTGCAGCACCACCCCTGGCAAATTTTTACATTTTTAGTAGAGATGGAGTTTCTCCATGTTGGTCAGGCTGATCTCGAACTCCTGACCTCAGATAATCTGCCTGCCTCAGCCTCCCAACGTGCTGAGATTACAGGCGTGAGCCACCTTGCCCGGCGAAGAGAGTTATCTTTTTTTTTTTTTTTAAAAAAGATACATTTTTATCATTGAGCAGAAATGTGATTTTACAATTAGTTTCCATATAAACTTTTTGTTACCAAAGTATCTTGAAATTACATACTTAACAATATTCTTTTAAACAATGCCTTTTTCTTTTTTTCTTTTTTCTTTTTTTTTTTTTTTTTTTGAGACAAGGTCTCGCTCTGTCATTTAGGCTGAAGTGCAGTTATGTGATCGTGGCACACTGCAGCTTCGACCTCCTGTGCTCAAGCGATCCTCCCACCTCAGCCTCCCAAGTAGCTGGGTCTACAGGTGCATGCTGTGACACTCAGCTAATTTTTGACACTTTTTTGTACAGACAGAGTCTTGGTATGTTTCCCAAGCTGGTGTTAAACTCCTGGGCTCAAGTAGTCCTCCCATCTCAGCCTTCCAGAGTCCTGGGATTACAGGTGAGAGCCACTGTGCCCAGCCCATGAACAGTTAACTTTTTTTTTTGTATGTTTGGTTTACCTTTTTTTTTTGAAACAAAGTTTTGCTTGTGTTGCCCAAGTTGGAGTGTAATGGCATGATCTTGGCTTACTGCAGCCTCTGCCTCCTGAGTAGCTGGGATTACAGGCGCACGCCACCACGCTTGGCTAATTTTTTGTATTTTTAGTAGAAATAGGGTTTTACCATGTTAGGCTGGTCTCGAACTCCTGACCTCAGGTGATCTGCCTGCCTTGGCTTCCCAAAGTGCTAGGATTACAGGCATGAGCCACTGCGCCTGGCCTACTTTTTTTAAATGCTTATCTTTTTCCTGCAGTGTGGTTTACTTTTGATATTTTACTGTGCATGTAGTACTTGGAAGTATTAAATTGTATTGGTATTGGTGACAGATGACACTGACCTTATTCTTAAATTATGGAAAATGACGTGTATGTATGTGTGTGTGTGTGTGTGTGTGTGTGTGTGTGTGTGAAGGGATCTCACTGTGTTGCCTAGGTGGACTTCAATGGCTATTCACAGGTGCAGTCATGCACTACAGCCTCAAACTCCTGGCCTCAGGAGATCCTGAGTAGCCTCCTGAGTAGCTGGGGGTAGACATTCTTTCAGTTTCCTGGGAGGTCTTGTTTTTAAACCCGTCCTGCCTTAAATTGTTCCAATTTTACTTCTGTGGCTTTGAGTCTGAGGTAATTTTGAGTTTATTGGTATTAGAAACATTCCTGTGTTTATGTAGTGCTGGGTGTGAAATGTGAAGTTAAATTTTTAAATAGTTAATAGATACTATTAGATTGCTATACTTTTGTGGTTTATACTCTTCACTGTGAGAGTAGATTACTTGAAATGCTTGTGCTAGATGTTTGTTTTGTCTTTTCAAATTTTACAAATCTGGCCTGGCACAGTAGCTCACGCCTGTAATCCCAGCACTTTGGGAGGCTGAGGTGGGTGGATCACCTGAGGTCAGGAGTTCAAGACCAGCCTGGGCAACATGGTTAAACCTTATCTCTACTAAAAACACAAAATTAGCCAGGCATAGTGGCACATGCCTGTAATCCCAGCTACTTGGGAGGCTGAGACAGGAGGATCACTTGAACCCAGAAGGCGGAGGTTGCAGTGAGCAGAGAGTGCACCACTGCACTCCAGCCTGGGCAACAGAGTGAGACTCCGCCTCAAAAAAATAAATAAAAATAAAATAAATTTTACAAATTAATATTAAAAATAATTTTTATATTTGTGTTTCCCTACTTTATATTAAACATATATATTTGCTGGCCTTTCTATTGCTTTTCTATGAATTTAATTTCCTGTTTTTTTCCCAGTGACATTGTTCATCTTTTACTAATTTTTAGGAGCTCCTTGTTTTTGTTTTTTGGTTTTTTTTTGAGTTGGAGTCTTGCTTCGTTGCTCAGGCTGGAGTGCAGTGGCATTATCTCAGCTCACTGCACCTTCTACCTCCTGGGTTCAAGCAATTCTTCTGACCTCAGGTGATCCACCCACCTCGGCCTCCCAAAGTACTGGGATTACAGGGATGATCCACTGTGGCTGGCCAACATGTCTCTCTTTTTAAATAATTGATCTTGTCCAACGTGACATATTTCTCCATTCGTAGGAGAATGCATTTGATTTTAGAACTTTTCTGTGCAACTTTGAAAGGCTTTTCACATGCAGAAACTGATTTTCACATTGGCTTATCTAGTTTTAGTATATGTCTAGGATGTGTGTGTATGTGTGTCTGTGTATACATTTTTTAACATGGGGCATTTAGTCAAAGAAATTACAGTATTAAAAGCTAGATCTATGCTTATATTTGAAGGTAGTGTCAACGGGGTTTCTGAATATCTCTATTTAGGATTGAAGTATGTTGCTGCTATATGATTTTTTTAGAAGATGCTTTTTTCCGCCTTGTTTTCAGATGTCTGCCTTGAGTTTTCAGATGTCTGCCCTGATTTTTCAGATGTTTGCCTTGATAAAGGAATACCTTAGTAGAATTTTCTGTGATTAACAGGTTAGAGCTGTGCCACTCTTCCCGGAGACAACTTGTAGGGCCCTTGAAGCAGCATTGTCTGTGTACTTCATCTTGTTCTGCAAATATGACCTATGGTTTGTATGAGTATCTGCCATGAAAATGGTTAGGAAGGCCGGGCACAGTGGCTCACACCTATAATACCAGCACTTTGGGAGGCTGAGGCGGGTGGATCACCTGAGGTCAGGAGTTCGATACCAGCCTGGCAAACATGGAGAAACCCCGTCTCTACTAAAAATACAAAAATTAGCCAGGCATGGTGGTGCATGCCTGTAATCCCAGCTAGTTGGGAGGCTGCGGCAGGAGGATTTCTTGAACCCGGGAGGAAGAGGTTGCAGTGAGCCAAGATCGTGCCACTGCACGCCACCCTGGGCAACAGAGCAAGACTGTCTCAAAAAAAAAGAAAAGAAAAAGAAAATGGTTAGGAAACATTAGCCTCCCTCTTTTTTTTTTTTTGAAACAGAGTCTAGCTCTGTCGCCCAGGCTGGAGTGCAGTGGCACCATCTTGGCTCACTGCAAGCTCCGCCTCCTGGGTTCACACCATTCTCTTGCCTCAGCCTCCCGAGTAGCTGCAACTACAGGCGCCCACCACCACACCCGGATAATTTTTTGTATTTTTAGTAGAGACGGGGTTTCACCCTGTTAGCCAGGATGGTTTCGATCTCCTGACCACGTGAGCCATTGCGCCCAGTCCTTAGCCTGCCTCTTAAGCTGTAAGTGGTCTCGATATGGAGACAGAAAGTAAAATACTATGAATGATAAATAATCTAGGACTTGAATTAAAATAGGTGTATTTTTATTTTGTCACTTTTTATTAAAAGTTACTGTAGTGTGTTCTCTACTAAGTACCGGCACTATATTTTGAGTACTTGCAAGACTTGGAATTCAATGTAAAATTACTGTTCTTGGACTGAAGTTACATTTTAGTCTTGTCAGTGGGTTCTTCACCAATCAATTGGAATTGATTCCAATACAGTCTTCCCCCACAGTTGAATATAGAATAAAATCTGTTGCACACTGGGTGTAGGGGCACATGTGTGGCAGGACTGCTTGAGCCTAGGAGTTCAAGACCAGCCTGGGCAACATAGTGAGACCTCATCTCAATTGAAATATGTATCTATACAAAAAATAAAGTTCATTACAGTTCATCTTGCTGGAAAATAAAATTCATTACAGTTCATCTTGCTGGAAAACAAAATACTGTTTTTTAATTTAAAAAACTTTTTTTAATTTAGAGATGGGGTCTTGCTGTGTTGACCAGGCTGGTCTCGAACTCCTGGCCTCAGTCAGTCCTCCCATCTGGGCCTCCCCAAGTGCCAGGATTACAGGTGTGGACAACTGCGCACGGCTGACAAAGTATTTTTAAAAGACGTACCACTAAATGGAGATTTGATTCACATTTAATAGTTTTTGACAAGTCTTTTCTATTTAAAAACGTTACTTTTTTTTTGTAGCATTATTCTGGCTTTTCACTTAATTTAGTAAAGATTTGAACGCCTTTGTATTCCAGATACTGAGCAAGATTGGCAGGGTTCTGCCCTTATGGAGCAGAAGGAAGGTAGGGAGACGGACTAAAACTTGAAAACTATCTAACGTAAGTACCATGCAGAAAATGAAACAGTATTAATTGGCAGAAGGAGAGCGGGCAATTTTGGTTAGTGTGGTTAGGGAAAGCCTCTCTAAAGAGATGTCTCTTGGGTGGAGACAAGATGTGAAAAAACCCAGCTTGCCTGCTTTTGGGGTTTCAGCCTTCCAGGTGAAGAGAAGCACAAAGTTCGGAAGTCTTGAGGCACAAAGTCTGGCATGTTCTGAAAGAAGGCCTTTAGACACCTTGTCAAGGAGTTTAGATTTTATTCTGAGTTTTAAACAGGGAAGTGACACAATGAGTTGCATTTTAAGCTTGTTCAGGCTGTTACATGGATCATTAGGAACCATATCGTTTCAGGCTAGTGAGATGCTCAGATGAATCTTCCTTCTGTCTCTTCCCTCATCTATTTCTCTCTTATGTGGTCTTAAGCTCCTCCATCTTTTCCTTTTTAGTTGGAAAAAAACTCAAATATCTAGAAAAAAGAGGAGCTATATGTACTCCAAAAAAGGGACCTCACAGTAACCTGGGGATAGAGTTAGGTAGGAGTGAGTCAGGGCTCAGGTTGAGGTTCCAGAGGCACGAGGCAGCGAGATCTTGCTCTGGCATCCCCTCTTACAGAAATAAAATATGCTGATAGAAGTTTATAGTGTAATAGTAAAATATAAAAACAAAAAATAAGTAATGTGGAAAATAAAAACCCTTCACAGTCCTGCTGAAATGATCACTGTTAACACTTTAATTCTAGAGTTCCCCATCCATTTATTTCTAGATTTCCCCCCCTCTTTGTAGATTAATATTAAAGAGGTTCAAACTATATATTTTGTTCATTTTTTGTTGTCTTGAATATCTTTTCCCATCTCTGTATATGTGGATCTACTTCATTTATCACCTGGATATTAACATGGTTTATTTAATTCCCTATTGTTAGGTATTTGGTTTTTACCATCGTTTTTCAAGGGTATAAATAGTGCTGCAAGGAATATGCTTACACATGTTTTTATACACTTGTCTTAGGCTTCTGTAGTACAGATTTCTGGAGAATACTAGATCATTCTTTAAGAACATTTCAAACTTTTAATAGATATTACCATATTCTTTTCCAAAAAGGATGTACCAAGACTGTATGAGAATAACTCCATGTTGTGATCTTAAGTTGTCTCAAAACCTCTTTGGTTTTCTCAGCTGTCATCTAAGAATACTAAATATCTAACCTCCCTCTTAATTTGGGCATGTGATGTGATTTAGCACGTAGTGGATATTCAGTTGGAAACTTTTGATTGAAAACAAGGTTTGGATTCTGTGGTCCTTAATTTTAGGTCATTTCAGCTGTGACTAAAATGATTTGAGTGTTAGTGTTATATATGGGAAGGTAAGGGCTGTGGAGTCAGTGCAGCCCAGTTCAGAATCCTAGTTTGCCGCTTACAAGCTGTGTGTGAGAGAATTTTCTCAACTGTAAAATGGGGATATAATTCCTACCTAGAGTAGCACTGAAAGTAATGTGGATAATGATTGGAATGTATGCTATGTATCCTGCCTCATAATAGTAAGCTTCTAGTAAATAGTAGCTATTGTTAATAATAAAACAAGTTTCTGAAGGAGGAAGGCTTGAAAAGATGGGATTCCTTATCAACCTCAAAGTTTTCTAAAGGAGGAAACCCCACCCCCTTACTTCTGCATGGTTTCTGACCATGAACCGAACTCTGAACTCTGAACTCTGAATGTTATGGTAGAAAATTCATGTACTTTAAATTTAAACATATGGAATCTGGTTATTTTACCCACTGCTGGGGTGTTCTTGGGCAAGTAGCATGACTTCTCTGTCCAAAAAACAAAGGGTTTGCAGTGGCTTAACCTGTAATCCTGGTATTTTGGGAGGCTAAGGAGAGTGGATTGCCTGAGCTCAGGAGTTCGAGACCAGCCTGGGCAACATAGTGAGAGCCTTTCTCTACAAAAAACTGTTTTTAAAAATTAGCTGGGCATGGTGATGCGCATCTGTGGTCCCAGCTACTTGGGAAGCTGAGGTAGGAGGATCATTTGAGCCTGGAAAATCGAAGCTGCAGTGAGCTGTGATCATGTCACTGCACTCCAGCCTGGGCGACACAGCAAGACCCTGTCTCAGAAAATAAATTAATTAAAAAGCAAATGTGGATGGAGGAAGGAATTAAAAATCTGGCCGGGCGCGGTGGCTCACAACTGTAATCCCAGATGTGATTTGGGAGGCCGAGGCGGGCGGATCACGAGTCAAAGAGATAGAGACCATCCAGGCCAACATAGCCAACCCCATCTCTACTGAAAATACAGAAATCAGTTGGGCATGGTGGTGCATGCCTGTAATCCTGGCTACTCAGGAGGCTGAGGCAGGAGAATTGCTTGAACCTGGGAGGCAGAGGTTGCAGTGAGCCGAGATCACGCCACTGCCTGGTGACAGAGTGGACTCTGTCTCCAAAAAAAAAGAAAAAAAAAAAAAAAAAAAGAGAATCTTTGGGGTTCTTACACAAATTAAATGAGATAATTTATAAAGTGCCTAAAATACATCCTAGAAATAATAGTTTTTCTTCCATGAAGTCATAAATTCTGGCTTACACTTTTTTGCAGGTATTTCTCATAGTACTAATGTGTTCCTCACACTCAAGGATAGTTGCTCAGGAAGAAGAGAAATGTAATTGAAAAAGTAATAGACTAGTCTTGAGACCTGGGCTCATGTTCCAGTTTGGCCTTTTTTTTTTTTTTGGAGGTAGAGTCTCTTGTCCCCCAAGCTGTGCAACCTCCACCTCCTGGGTTCAAGTGATTCTCCTGCCTCAGCCTCCCCAGTAGCTGGGATGACAGGCACCCACCACCATGCCTGGCTAATTTTTGTATTTTAAGTAGTGATGGCATTTTACCATGTTAGCCAGGCTGGTCTGAAACTCCTGGCCTTAAGTGATGCACTGGCCTCTCGGCCTCCCAAAGTGCTGCGATTACAGGCGTGAGCCACTGTGCCTGATCCCTTGCTAAATCTTTCTTTCTTTCTGTTTTTTTTTTTTTTTTTTTTTTTTTTTGAGACGGAGTCTCGCTCTGTCGCCCAGGCTGGAGTACAGTGGTACGATCTCGGCTCACTGGAAGCTCCGCCTCCTGGGTTCACGCCATTCTCCTGCCCCAGCCTCCCGAGTAGCTGGGACTACAGGCGCCCGCCACCACGCCTGGCTAATTTTTTGTATTTTTAGTAAAGACAGGGTTTCACTGTGTTAGCCAGGATGGTCTCGATCTCCTGGCCTTGTGATCCACCTGCCTCGGCCTCCCAAAGTGCTGGGATTACAGGTGTGAGCCACCGCGCCTGGCCATCCCTTGCTAAATCTTTTAACTGCTGGTCCCATTTTCCTCATCTATGAAATATTTTATGGAAATGTATTAAAGAAAATTTTCTTTGCTAATTAATGCAGGAGGTATCACTTATGAAAAACCCACATCGTGCTATTTTCATAATTGGTCTTTATATATTGTGTTCTTGGGTTAAATACTTTTGTTCTAGACTTATAATTATTTATGTTTCTTACCAGGTTTAAGAATTGTTTAAGCTGCATCAATGGAGCACATACAGGGAGCTTGGAAGACGATCAGCAATGGTTTTGGATTCAAAGATGCCGTGTTTGATGGCTCCAGCTGCATCTCTCCTACAATAGTTCAGCAGTTTGGCTATCAGCGCCGGGCATCAGATGATGGCAAACTCACAGATCCTTCTAAGACAAGCAATACTATCCGTGTTTTCTTGCCAAACAAGCAAAGAACAGTGGTATGTGAAAATTCTACTTAGGAAATTTAACTATTTATCTGCCTGTGGGACACATTAAGGATCATGTTGTTCAACTTAAAGACAGGCAAAATATTCATTGTCATATAGGGTCTTTATTAATTTTTTTTCTAACTGCAGATTCATTTCTTTATATTGCTGTTCCTTTCACACCCCCTATTTTTTCCCATCTCTTGGCCTTCCTTCTATTACTCTTGCTTGGAATGTCTTCCTTTGTGCCACTTCATCCAAACAAATAGTACATTTTTATGGGTATATTTCAAAGAATTTTCTTTGAAAAGTCTCTAGGCCTTTCCAACTACTTTTTTTAGAAGACATTTTATTTCTTCTATTAAAATATTCACCTAAAGCTTTTTGAATATTACAACCAAGTATAAAGAAGAAAGTAAAATTACATAGAAAAAATTATTTTTGTGTATTTCATAGGCCCAGGACAAGTCTGGAGGCAGCTTAGAAATCATACAGTCTTCTTTTTCAGGGCACTGACACCAGCCAGTTTGTTCTGCATAGTTTATTTTTGTTGTACCAGTGACAGGTTCATATTGGCATCATGGCAGGACACTGCCACTAGGTTTTTGGATAGAAAATTTCTTTGTTGTTGTTGTTGTTTTTTTGTTTTTGAGACGGATTCTCACTCTGTCACCCAGGCTGGAGTGCAGCTCACTGCAACCTCTGCCTTCTGGGTTGAAATGATTCTCCTGCCTCAGCCTGCCAAGTAGCTGGGACTACAGGCACATGCCACCACGCCCAGCTAATTTTTTTGTATTTTTAGTAAAGATGGGTTTTCACCATGTTGACCAGGCTGGTCTCAAACTCCTGACCTCAGGTAATCCACCTGCCTCGGCCTCCCAAACTGCTGGGATTACTGACATGAGACACTGCCCCAGCCTGATACAAAACTTCAATTTTTCTAAGAATTTAGCACTCAAAAAAGTTATCTGGCCGGGTGTGGTGATTCACGCCTGTAATGCCAGCACTTTGGGAGGCCGAGGTGGGCAGATGGCTTGAGCTCAGGAGTTCGAGACCAGTCTGGGCAACATGGCAAACCCCATCTCTACAAAAAATATTTTTTAAAAGTAGGCTGGTTGTGGTGGCTCACGCCTGTAATCCCAGTACTTTGGGAGGCCAAGACCAGTGCATTACTTGAGGTCAGGAGTTCGAGACAAGCCTGGCCAACATGGTGAAACCCCATCTCTACTAAAATTACAAAAATTAGCCAAGCATGGTGTTGTGCGTTTGTAATCCCAGCTACTTGGGAGGCTGAGGCAGGAGAACCACTTGAACCTGGGAGGCAGAGGTTGCAGTGGGCCGGGATTGTGCCACTGCACTCCAGCCTGGGCGAAAGGGCGAGACTCTTATCTAAAGAAAGAAATAACAACAAAAACGTAGCCAGGCGTGGTGGCACGCATCTGTAGTCCCAGCTACTCGGTACTCAGGAGGCTGAGGTGGGAGGATGGCTTGAACCCAGGAGGCAAAGGTCGCGGTGAGCTGAGACCGCACTGCTTCACCCCAGCCTGGGTGACAGAGAGCCAGACCCCTTCTCAAAGAAAAAAAAAAAATTCTACTATTATGGATAAAACAAAACCAACCACCTAGCCAAAACAGAAAAGTGAAATTGTATTGGTTTTGCTTAATGGAACTGTTCAGAGAACTTGAGTTCAAAAACTTCCATGCCTCTTCCTCTCCCATCCTCTGTTCTTTGTGTAAAATCAATGCATAGTGTTTATACCGTATAGTCAGGTGAAGCAAGGTTCTGAGGTGGGGAACCCCAGTCCAGAGTTTTCTCTGTTTGCTTGTAACAGTTCCACTCTTCCCAATTTGTTAATAAATTGTTTATACTTTTTTTGTGAACCTAAGGAGCCTCCCCAGTATAGTGTTGAATACTTAGGTGCATTTTGAACTGAAGGCAAAACTCAAAAGTCCAATTAAAGTTTGAGTAAGTTTATCTTTGTCTCCCTAAAAATGAAACTTTTATGGCTGGCAAAATAAGTAGTAATAATCCCCTATATCTGAATAGTGGTCTTTCGTTTGCAAAGTAATTTTACCTACTGTTTCTCATTAATTTTCTTTCTGACCCTAAATTGAGAAGTCAGATATAGGAAGTGTGTGTTATGAGAAGTTGAAGACCATTTGGTGCTTCTTCAGAGTGTGATTGAGACTATCTTCTCCATCCCCATCTGCTACCAGTTTGCCCAGCAGGCTGGGAAACTTAATGTGGCATAGTGATTAAGTGTATGAACCTTTAAAAGAAGAAAACCCCAATTTACATCCTTGCATTGCCTTTTATTAGCTGTATCATTTAAACAAGTTTTGTACTTTTTTGAGCCTGTTTCCTGACCTTTATGAAATGAGGCTTGTACTTAGTACAGTGACTGATTCATTAGTGAAGTGGTAGCTATGATGATGATGATTATATATTTTTTTTAGGTAGAGGCTCTCACTGTCACCCGGGCTGGAGTGCAGTGGCCTGATCTCGGCTCACTGCAACCTCCGCCTCCCAGGTTCAAGTGATTCTCCTTGCCTCAGCCTCCCAAGTAGCTGGGATTACAGGCACCCGCCACCCCATCTGGCTAATTTCTTTGTATTTTTGGTGGAGATGGGGTTTCACCGTGTTGGCAAGGCTGGTCTCAAACTCCTGACCTTGTGATCTGCCTGGCTCACCTTCTCAAAGTGCTGGGATTACAGACGTGAGCCACCATGCCTGGCTGTTGTGACTATTTCTTAGCTTTTTAAACATCTATGTAGTCCTTGATCACCTCCATTTGAGCACAGCTAGTGGTTGGAAACCAAGCTTGACTTCTACAGCTTATGAGAAGGTTGTAGCCTAGGTTAGTTTTGCCTGTTTCTTTGGGTAAAGATGTACTAACTGTGAAAGAACTAGCTGCTTTCACCAGGCACCGAGCTTCAGGAAAGCAGTAGAGGAGGGAAGAGTCACTTAGGCCAGTACCATCAGTCAGCTGTTTTTACTCCTCCCCAGGTTGCTTCACTTCCTGAACCCAGAATGACTCTCATAATCACTCAGTGGGTTCTAGAAATTATTTAGCTGATTACAGCATGTATCCATGGAGGGCTGTAAAGAGGAGAATGAGACAGAGGACGTGTATCTGATTTAAATAATTTTAGATGTGATAATTAGGTTTTTGAATGTTTCTTCTAATTTTTATTTTCTAAACATGTACCTCTTTGACTTCCTCCTGCCGCTGTTGCTGCTATTGTTGCTGCTGCTACTGCTTCTAATTATTATTAGATGAGTGATTGACTGGAGCCGAGGACCACTACTGTTAGAATCAGCTGACCAGCAGGTTAAAATACAGATTCATTCTGTATGAATGGGCTTTATTCCATACTAACTGAATCAGAATCCTTGGATGTGTTGGACAGGTAGATGGAATCTATGTTTTCACAAGCTTCTCTGAGGATTCTAATGCCAGCTACATTTGGGAACCTGACTGGATTAGACGATATTTCAAGAACTGTCCAGCTTGAATTATGATTTAATGAAGACTGATAATATAACAGATATCACTTTATAGCTTAGAAAACATTGTTATACAGTATTTGGTGCAGGTCATGATTCTGTTAGTGTATGTTTATTACTCTTCGTTTTCCTCATTCTTAGTGTCTTCATAGTTCAGATCAGTATAGCTTGTTTTGTTTCTGAAAAGCTGGAAATTGGTGGGTATCACTGCGTCAAGAAACTTTTAAAATAAACTTATTTTGGGACATTAAAAAATATATACAGACTGGGTGCAGAGGCTCTTCCCTGTAATCCCAGCACTTTGGGAGGCTGACGAGCCCAGGAGTTTGAGACCAGCCTGGGCAATATAGTGAGATCTTGTCTCTACAAAAAAAAAAAAAAAAAAAGGGTGGTGCTGCAGCTGAGACTGAGGCAGGAGGATCACTTGAACCGGGGTGGTCAAGGTTACATGAGTCATGATCATGCCATTGTATTCCAGCCTAGATGACAGAGCAAGACCCTGTCTCAGTATATATAATACAGATTTTATACACACACACACACACACAACACCCGCACGTAGACAGAATAATAAATCTGATGTACAACTTACCCACTTTCAACACTTAGCTAACCATGGCAGTCCTGCTTAATCTGTGTTTTCATCCACTCCTTTCCCGATGTTTTGACACAAATCCCGGATATCATTTGTCTGAACTATTTTGGTATGTACAAGGAACTTTTAAAGAATGCTAATTTTATTTATTTTTAAATAGGTAAAGCATTCATATGAGCCAGAAGTCTTGAGTGACCCCTGCCCCTATATCCCCATTTCTTTTCCTTAGAGGTTTCCTATGATCAATCTTCTATCTATTTGAAGAATCAGTTGGTTTCCCCTTACCCTGTTGTTCATGACCTTTGCTTTCTTCCACATCTCTGAAAGAGAGGAAAAACCATCGGTAGCTAAGGAGGCTGTCACAAACTCCAAAGGAACTTTTTTCATTTGGAAAATCTTTTCCTTTCTCCCAGATGATTGATCCTCCCGGAAAATATTCCTCCCCCACTCCCATCACCTTCTGAGCTAATCTGTTACAAGTTCAAATTCTTCTACACTGTACTCTGAATGTGGAGTCCATCTTTGGGCCTCAAATAATGATTACTGGGCAGATAAGTCCCCATCAGTCCCTGGTGATAGCAAAATAAAGCCTTGTGAAAAACTTCTTACGTTGCCCCTGTCTGATATTTTTCAAATTCTTTAGGCTCACATGCATTTCCTTCTTTCCTAGATTGTTTTCTCTGCTTTGCATCCAAATACTATACCCTGGTTTGGAGCCTGGTAACTAGGAGGGCCCAGATACCTATGTCCTGTTTCTTAAGACTTTTTTCTGTTGTAAACCAGCTGGAGAAGGTTGGCTGGATTGGCACTGAGGTGCCTGGAGTAAGAGCCAAGATTAAGAACACTTTGGGCCTTTTGGAGCCCTGCTTTGCTTCCTTTCCCCTCCCCATGTATTTGCATAGGTAAATATATGCATACACTCACCACCTTCTGGGGAAGGGGTTGGCTGGCTGCTGTAAGCTGTTAACACTTTCAGAGGAGGAACTTTGCTGTAAGAAGTTAACAAGCACTGCAAATGTATGTTTTGCCCTCCTTGCTGGCCATACTGACTCTAGTTACTTTACTTTTGATTAACTCTTGGCTTTGAAGTTAACACATGGAGGACTTTTATTAAAACTCTGAAATTTTAGTTCAAATTTTTTTACAGCTGCCATTAATTGTGAGTGTCCTGGGCACTCACACTTCCCAATAGGGTTCTGAGTACCTGCCTAGCTTTTTGAGGGTTGAGTACAGGGAAATATAGAGAAGTATGTGCCACTAAGGCTGCTTGGTATGGTATGCACATATATTTAAACTAAGATTGGTGTTTGTCCCTACAGCAGGGCTGGAGTTCTGTATCTTCCACTTCCTGCTTTGCCTTCACTAGTGTTAAGTACTTGTGAGATGGAATTTTTGTTAGAATGATTAGTCATTTTTGTTGAAATAAGTTGAAGTACAAATTTTGATCATAAAAACTCATGTTTGTTTGTAGAGCAGATTGGCTTATTTCCTCTTTAATGAATCTAATGAACATACATGTGTATACATCTAATCACACAAAATTAGAGACATGTAAAGGAAAAGTTTATCATTTTCTCTGTCTTTTTTTTTTTTTTTTGAGACGGAGTCTCGCTCTGTCGCCCAAGCTGGAGTGCAGTGGCCGGATCTCAGCTCACAGCAAGCTCCGCCTCCCGGGTTCACGCCATTCTCCTGCCTCAGCCTCCTGAGTAACTGGGACTACAGGCGCCCGCCACCTTGCCTGGCTAGTTTTTTGTATTTTTTAGTAGAGACGGGGTTTCACCATGTTAGCCAGGATGGTCTGGATCTCCTGACCTCGTGATCCACCCATCTCGGCCTCCCAAAGTACTGGGATTACATGCTTGAGCCACCGCACCCGGCCGTCATTTTCTCTTTCTTAACCACTATCTCTTGATGTGAACAGCTAAGTATAAATCTTTCCGCACTCATATAGCATACAAATTTCTTCACCTTTTTTTTTTTTTGAGACAGAGTCTCACTCTTGTCATCCAGGCTGGAGTGCAATGGCGTGATCTCAGCTCACTGCATCCTCTCCCTCCTGGGTTCCAGCAATTCTCCTGCCTCAGCCTCATGAATAGCTGAGATTACAGGTGTCCACCACCATGCCTGGCTAATTTTTGTATTTTTAGTAGAGACGGGGTCACTATGTTGGCCAGGCTGGTCTCGAACTCCTGACCTCAGGTGATCCACCTGCCTTGGGCTTCCCAAAGTGCTGAGATTACAGGTGTGAGCCACCGTGCCTGGCCTCTTCATCTTTAAAATAATCTTACTCTATTATTCTGAAGGATATTTTCCCCCAATTAATATATCATGGACTCCTCTCCATCCAGGTCATTATAAGTAATATAATAGCTGCATAATGTGACATAATACAGATGTCTCACACTTCATTCAAGTACTTACCTATTGCTGTACATTCAGGTTGTTTCATATATGTGTGTGTGCGCGTGTGCCATCACAAGCAATGCTGTCATAAATTTGCCTGCACCTTTATAGACTGGTGCATTTATTTCTGTGCCCACCTTTCCAAGGGGTGCTGCAGCCTATGTTGGTCCTAAAGGTGATCCTTTGTTTGTAGGTCAATGTACGAAATGGAATGAGCTTGCATGACTGCCTTATGAAAGCACTCAAGGTGAGGGGCCTTCAACCAGAGTGCTGTGCAGTGTTCAGACTTCTCCATGAACACAAAGGGTAAGAGCTCAAAAGTCAATTGACTTCTTCAGACTAGTAAGGATCTTCTAGCTTCAAATAGCTATGTTTGTATTAAATTGTACTAGCTTCCTATAGAATATTGTTTATTTCTATGCCTTTCTTTATAAAGAGATAATTCAGAAAAATAGGTATTAAGAAATTGAAATTATTGCTTGGACATTCTCTTGAAAAGTCCAATACCTGTAATTTTAACACTTTGGGAAACTGAGGCAAGAGTGTTGCTTGAGGCCAGGAGTTCAAGACCAGCGTGGGCACATAGTGAAGGCCCATCTCTACAAAAAAATTTTAAAAACTAGCCAGGCATGGTGGTGCGGCCCTGTAATCCTAGCTGTTCGAAATGTTAAGGTGAGAAGATTGCTTGAGGCTGCAATGAGTCATGATTGTGCCACTGGACTCCAGCCTGGGCTGGAGCAAGATCCTATCTATTAAAAACAAAAAAGAAACAAACAAAAAAAAAACATATGTTAGGTATTGATAATGTTTCCATGGATGGAAACGGTAATGTTAGATGCTATGTTTTTTGAGGCAAAGATTTTTCTTTGTGTTTACTGTGTTTACTGTAATGCATTATATAGACTGGGCACTCAGAAAGTGCATTATTATATATATAAAGAATGCTATCCTCGGGAGATTGACTTTTCTCATTCACTAATTTTTTTTTTTTTGGTTCAGTTAAATGTGTCCTAATCCCTGCTGTTTAATAGATTGTTTAAAGATGCAGAAGCATTTCTGCTTCAGGGAAGATTCATAGTTTATCCTATTCTTAATGGTGGTGACAAGATAGAGGCATCCCCTCAAAGGCTAGGAGTAATACCTCAAAGCAGCAGAGCTGTCTGTAATTATCCATTATCCACTATTCCCTCCACCCCCAAAATATAGGGAAACCTTTAAAGGGTTCTTTTTTTACCCTCTTCTTGGAAAGGGTCAATTACATTATTCATCTTTAGCTTACATTTTTTCATGTTTCAAAGAGTTCTCCAGTTTGAGAGAATAGCCCAGGGAATGAATCTACTCAAAGGGGTGAGTGTAATTCTCAATTTAGGAGGCGTTTGTTGAAGTGCAAATCTTTGAAGCAGATGTTAACTTTTGCTGAATGTAGCCCAGGTTGGGTCCCTAAGCCAATCCATAGTGGTCCTTAAGGACTAGAGAGATTCTGAGACAGGGAGGGCTTGGTCTGCTCTCATCCAAGGCTGCACTAGTTTGGAGCTACTCTGGAGTCTCCAGGACAGAGAGCAGATTGTCATTAGGATCAGTCTGCAGATTGATGAGAAAATAAGGCTTGTCCTCCCTCTCTTCATAAGGGCAAAATAGTCCTTTGGAATTATAGGGAGTTTGCCAGGTGCTATATGGGTAATTATAGTAATGAGTGTATTATTTACTGTTGGATAGTGAGAAAAATGGCTTGACTAGGCTTCTGGTAGATGATGAAGAGGCTTGAATGGTGCTGTACATGTTATTCTCTTTACCTGAGAATATTCTTCCTTTGGAAAATGGGCCAGATTAACTGGATACAACATGAGAAAGGAATTGGGCATTGATTTTTACTTATATGTATCTTTTTTTTTATCTTATTTATACTGTAGGCAGAGAAAGTGTGGTTTCAGAATAGGTTTTAAAAGACAGTTATAAGTTTCTCATTGACTTATAGACCCTACAACTACAGATTTGAGTCTGTTATTAATAGAAAAGTACATTTTTCATTTGTGGTTCCTTTCTATTTATGTAGATTGAAATAGGCTACTGAAGACTAAATTTTGTACTGCAGCAATATTTATAATCCGTTTTACAGGATTTGGGGATTTTTGTAAGATTTTAATGTTACAAATTCCAATTTAATGTATATTGACTTTATCGTGAGATTGTTATATATCGTTGTTTAGATAAAACTTTATTCTGGCCAGACATGGTGGTTCACGCCTATAATCCCAGCGCTTTGGGAGGCTGAGGCAGGAGGACCGCTTGAGGTCGAGGATTCAAGACAAGCCTGGGCAACACAGCAAGACTCTGTCTCTACCAAAAAACATTTTTTTAAATAAATAGAAAACTTTATTCTAAGAACATGGGCTTTGGAGTTCAGCAGACCTAGATTCCAACATAGGCCCTTAAACTTGCTCTGTGGCCTTCAGCAAGTTACCTTCTTAGAGTCCCAGTTTTCTTATTTTTCAGATAGAAATAATACCTACTTCATAGGTTTGTTGTGTGAATTAAATAAGTTATTGTTGTATGGATTAAATAAAGTTGTATTTATATAGCATGTGATAAATGGTAGCTGTTGTTATTTCTATTGCACTTTTACCTTGTTTAAACATTTCCTGTTTATGCTTTTTTTAAAAATTCTTTTTAGTAAAAAAGCACGCTTAGATTGGAATACTGATGCTGCCTCTTTGATTGGGGAAGAACTTCAAGTAGATTTCCTGGATCATGTTCCGCTCACAACACACAACTTTGTAAGTTGCAGATCTCCTCTCTTTCTGGCATGTTGAGGGCTTTGCCAGGCATAACAGAAATTTCTCAGGTAATATGCGTATGTATATAGTTGAATTGTTTAAAGCTGTTTATGTTGTTGTTTACGGTAAGGCAATTTAGATTTCATTAGCCAGAGATACACTTTAATTTGTGATTATGAATTCTGTAAATGTTGGAAGTACGATTCATTTTGTAAAAACTCTTTTGGAGGCCAAGGAGGAAATGACTTTGTCTTTTGTCATCTTTTATTTATTCAGCATAATTTACACCTGTGTCCTTGTTGTAGGCTCGGAAGACGTTCCTGAAGCTTGCCTTCTGTGACATCTGTCAGAAATTCCTGCTCAATGGATTTCGATGTCAGACTTGTGGCTACAAATTTCATGAGCACTGTAGCACCAAAGTACCTACTATGTGTGTGGACTGGAGTAATATCAGACAACTCTTGTAAGGCATTGTTCTTTTTCTCAAGGAATATAGGGATGAGGAGTATAAATACTTTAAAGAGTATTTGGTGTAGATTTTGACTGGCAGGTCTGGATTCTAGACTCATTTAATGAATTGTGATCCAGAAACTACTTTAGAAACAGTGATAATTCTGAAACTAGCTAGGCTTGGTGGCATCGATACTCCAGAATGAGCAGGTAGGAGTAGGACTTAACCATCTGTCAAATTGAGATTGACATACTGTGACTGTGATTCAGTAAGGAAAAGAACAAAAGGATATGAAAACAAGATTTTTTGCTTTTCTCTCTTAATAGTATCATCTACTACGGTTGCTAGTAGACACTGCTGACACTGCTCTGTATTTTGTTGAATATGCTGAATGAGCCTTTGACACTGAGAAAGAGCAGAAAGCACAGTTGATGCCATTTTCTTCACTTTAAACTGGAGAAAACTTAGTTGTTTGGAATTGTTTGAATATAAAATCTTGAAAGATTCTTGTTTCTGTTAGGAGACAATATATTTCATATAGATAAAATTTTATTAAAGAATTTAGTTTATATTAAAAGTACATGGTCCAAACTGCCTTTTAAAAACTGTAACTAGGGATATGAAAAGTTTAAAGTTTTGTCCTTTTTTGATAGTACTAGAGAGACCAAGGGAGTGTTATTATTAGACCATGCTGAAAACATTTTTGCTTTCATGGTCACATACTGATTTTGTGATGAGAGCTTGAGTAGCACAAATGGCACAAGCTTTCGAAATTTATCTTATTTTTGTCCCCCCACCACCTTTTTTTTTTTTTTTTTTTTTTTCCTTTGAGACGAGTCTCTTTCTGTTGCCAGGCTGGAGTGCAGTGGCGTGATCTCGGCTCACTGCAACCTCCGCCTCCTGGGTTCAAGCGATTCTCCTGACTCCGCCTCCCAAGTAGCTCAGACTATAGGCACACACCACCACGCCCAGCTAATTTTTGTAATTTTAGTAGAGATGAGGTTTCACGTTCTTGGCCAGTATGGTCTCGATCTCTTGACCTTGCGATCTGCCCACCTCGGCCTCCCAAAGTGCTGGGATTACAGGCATGAGCTACCACACCCAGCATTTTTTTTTTTTTTTTTAAGACAGAATCTCGCTCTGTCTCACATGCTGGAGTGCAATGGCATGATCACAGCTCACTGTAGCCTTGACCTCGGGTTCAAGTAATCCTCTTACCTCAGCCTCCTGAGTAACTGGGACTACAAGTGTTTGCCACCATGCCTAGCTAATTTTTGTATTTTTTGTGGAGACGGGGTTTCACCATGTTGCCCAGGCTGGTCTAGAACTCTTGCACTCAAGCAGTCTGTCCGCCTTGGCCTTCCAAAGTGGTGGTGTTACAGGTGTGAGCCACCGCACCTGGTGGCACAAGCTTCTGAGTCTAACAGACGTATGTCAGAATCTCACTATTGTCATTAACCATAACCACAACTGAGTTTTCGTTCATGCGTCTGAATAAAGGGGATATTACCTTCCTTGCATTGTTCTTATGAGGCTTGCTGACAAGTGCCCAGCTCATGGAAAGAAGGTGCCTAATTACTCACTTTTCTGTGATTTATTCCTCCTATTTTAGTCTTTTTATCTATTTTCAAGATGGAATGTTTCCAGAAAAGCTCTGTGTGACATAGTTTGTAAAATGTTCTACTGTAGTTTGAAAAACATTATTTTGATATAGCTAGACATAGGACCAGTATTTCCTAGAAATGCACACTGGGCCGGGCGTGGTGGCTCACGCCTGTAATCCCAGCACTTTGGGAGGCTGAGGCGGGTGAATCACCTGAGGTCAGGAGTTCGAGACCAGACTGGCCAACATGGTGAAACCCTGTCTCCACTAAAAGTACAAAAATTAGCTGGGCGTGGTGGTGTGTGCCTGTAATCCCAGCTACTTGGAAGGCTGAGGCAGGAGAACCCAGGAGGCGGAGGCTGCAGTAAGCCAAGATTGCTCCTCTGCACTCCAACCTGGGCAACAGAGCGAGACTCCATCTCAACAAAAAAAAAGAAAATAAAAAAGAAAAAGCACACTGGAGCCCGTATGTTTATTGGCAGGTCAGTATTATTCACATTCAATAATCATTCAAACCCAGTTATTTGGAAATTGTTCCCTTTATTCTAGGTAATGTAAAACAGTTGAGGAAAATGTGACTGGGAAAAGTTCAGTTTTAGTAGCTCTGAGTTTGCAAAAGCAAGGCACGCTGATTGTCTCTGTAAGATTACTGTAAGCCTAAAAACCAGTCTTTCCCTGCTTTTGTTTAGATTGTTTCCAAATTCCACTATTGGTGATAGTGGAGTCCCAGCACTACCTTCTTTGACTATGCGTCGTATGCGAGAGTCTGTTTCCAGGATGCCTGTTAGGTAATTTTTTTACCTATAGCTTTTCTTTTAGAAAGTTATTGGGGGGGGGAGGTGGGGTTGGAAGCTCAAAGACAAAAAATAAGAGTTTCTTCACATTCCCTCCTCTCTATGTGGAAATCCCTTGCTGCTTCTGTGGAATGTGATACTGGTGGTACAGCAAAATGTAGAAATTTCTCTTTATGGATCTGTAGATCTTATATTCTGGAAAGTGACTTTGACTATAGTTTCTTCTGTTATCGTAGCATATTCCTTAATATGTCATTACATTTTAAAGAGCTTGAGATTCTACTTTCCTCAGTATGTACTGAGTTCAACCTCAATGGAAAGGGTCCCAAAACTTGATACAGTGATTCAATAAAAATAAAACCCTTAACTTTGAAATGCATGTTATGGCCTTGCATTTGCTAAAACCATGTATTTAAATAGACTAGTGTCTTTAAAAAACATTTAGTTATATTTTCAGCATAAATATTGTTTCTAATGTGTCTCTGAGTTTGCATATAACTTGTCTTTACTCTGTTTTCCAGCTTTACAATCAGTTTTGTTCAGTTCACATATTGCTCAGTGTTACACACATGAATTTGAAACCTAAAGTAAAATCTACATCCAAAATATCTTACTTTAGGCCAGGCATGGTAGCTCACGCCTGTAATCCCAGCACTTTGGGAGACCGAGGTGGGCGGACCACTTGAGGTCAGGAGTTCCAGACTAGCCTGGCCAACCAACATGGTGAAACTCCATCTCTACTAAAAATAACAAAAAACTGGCTGGATGTGGTGATATGCGCCTCTTGGTCCAGCTACTTGGGAGGCTGAAGCAGGAGAATCTTGAACCTGGTAGGCAGTGAGCTGAGATGGCACTACTGCACTCCAGCCTGGGTGACAGAGCAAGACTCTGTCTCCAAAAAATACACACACACACACACACACACACACACACACATAATGTGTAATCAGATAATGTTTAATGTGAAACTACTATGGAAATTATTAAAGGCAGCATATGTCAGAATAAGGAATTTGCATATGTCTGGATATATATTTGTGTATGACTTTTATTTTTCTTGATAATTTGAAAAGCAGATCTGACCAAGAGTTTGTAGTTACCTCTGAAGATTAGAAGAAACCAGGCCTCTGAAGCCATAAACAGAATTATGTGGGAAGGCATTTTTTCAAGACAATAGAACAATTTCCCTTAGAAAAGCTGGCCTTTTATCCCTTTAATTCATACATGGATGTTAACTGAATCTGAACAAACCTCAAACTAATCTTTAGAACAAATAATGAAAACGTCTGGCCTTTTTGCAGACATGCTCAGCACGTCTACTTATCTGTTTAAAATCTTAAAGTTCTCAAATTTAGTCTCTAAATTAAACTGGGCACGTTTCAACTAGCTTAATAAGTGGTAGTGTGGTTGTCAAATGTTAATCTATTCTTTCCCGGAGAAGATGTGAAAATTTGGAGTATTCGGGTGGCGCTTTATTAAAAAAAAGAAAACTTACAATACATTCTCTTTTTCATTGAATTCCCAATACATATATTATTTCCTGTTCCAAATTTTGTATGCAAAAGCACCCAGACTTAAGATAATTTTTAGATGTCACATATTTGAAAGAATCAAACATTGTGTCAAAGGTTGTACAGGTAGAGTTTGCCCTTAAGCATCTTAATCAAGTAGGTAGTTGAAAGACTTCACCAGTATGAAAGCCTAAATGCCAATCATGGAATTTTCTTTCTCCTCCTTGCCTAGTTCTCAGCACAGGTATTCTACACCTCACGCCTTCACCTTTAACACCTCCAGTCCCTCATCTGAAGGTTCCCTTTCCCAGAGGCAGAGGTCGACGTCCACACCTAATGTCCACATGGTCAGCACCACCCTGCCTGTGGACAGCAGGATGATTGAGGTAATAGGGCCCCTTGGGGGTGGTAATGTCAGTCAATTAATGGGGTGAGGGTGATATTTATTTCAGAGAGTTTTGGGTTTCAAATCTGATCAAAGAATGTTGCAACACTTTCTCAGGTCTCTGGACTTTTACAGTTTATTTTATATCCATAATATCTTTAGACTGGCTGAATAGTCTGGTTGGTATATCATTCAAGTGGAGAACTAAAATTTCCTGAAAAATATGTTAACATTTGAACTCTTCCCATTATCAGATTTGAATAGGCTTTTAATGAACGAGTGCCTAAGATATTTAAAGAGGAGTTTAATTTTGGTGTGGGACAGAAAATAACAGTGATGGAGAACTACAGATTCTCTGGAAGACTTTTGTGATTTTATTTAGAAATAAAAGGGTGGAGTCCTAGGATTTAATAAGCAGGTATTTAGGGAGATGTCCAAGTGCCCAAAGCTAGTGTTTTTGAACTGCTTTTTCTTTTCTTGGCTTTTTGGTTATGTCCTATTGGTTTAATTTGCTTTCTGCTTCATCTTTAATAACAACTGAATACACTTAAATACTTCCTTTGTTCTTTATTCTTCTTTATTTCTCATTGCTTTGGACTAGAATAACAGCCTGAATGCTTCTCCCAGGGCGTGGTCCAGACGATTTTGTTTGAGGGGAAGAGTAGGTATTTTTCTTCATGCTTTTGCTTTCTTGTAATTAACAGGATTGCTGAAACTGTCAGACAGTAGACTACCAAAAATGAAATAGTTGCAAAGTTAAATTTATATTTCTTGTTGCTTGTTTCCATGTTTTCTTTTTTCCTTTTTTTTTTTTTTTTGGCAGTAGAGTATATAGAAGTTAAAAAAAAATGTTGTATATGGTATTGATGATAGGTGAAATGAATTTCTTAAGTTAGGCCAGGCATGGCGGTGTATGCCTGTTGTCCCAGCTACTCCAGAGGCTAAGGCAGGAGGATCACTGGAGCCCAGAAGTTCTAGGCTGTAGGGAGCTACAATTGTGCCTCTGATTAGCCACTGCACTCCAACTGGGACAACATGGTAAGAATCCACCTTAAAAACAAACAAAAAATCTCAAATTAGATTTTGAGGCCAAGGGCATTAAAAAGTTTTTTGTTTTTTGTTTTAAATCAGTTCCAACCAGACTAATGTTAGACTGACTTAGTTGGTACTCACAGCATTGGTATTCTGTTTATATATTAGTACCAAATGTGTCAGTTTGGTTGATAAACCCTGGAATAAATATCCTTTATTGAAAGCTTATCAGAGATAACTATGCTCTCTCTCATCATGTAGACATCTGCTGCCTCAGGCACAGTTTATTTCACTCAGACCTCAAATCACTTTCAACATAATTGTCCTGCCACTGTTGTGAGGAGGTCATGTATAAGCTATTAATTTTGTTATTTTGGCTTTATCATTATGATTAGTCCTGATAATACAATAATATACCAGTTACTGCTACTTTTATTAAATGGTTTGTTCCTGTATGAACAGTGTAATGCTTACAGGGAACAGTAAAGGTCAGAATTGGCTGGGTGGGAAGATCACTTGCGACCAGGAGTTCGAGACCAGCCTGGGCTATATGTAGCAAAACCCCACCTCTACAAAAAGGTATATGAAAATTAGCTAGGCTTGGTTGTGCGCACGTGCAGTCCTAGTTACTCAGGAGGCTCAGGCAGGAGGATTGCTTGAGCCCAGGAGTTTGAGGTTGTAATGAGCTATGTATGATTGTGTCAAGCATTTTTGAGTTTTTATTATAAAAGAATTAGCACAACTGTTATGCCTCATCATTTTTTACTTTGGAAGCAGGGTAAATTTTGATTCCTGTTATTTAATCACATATGAGTCAGCATTTTAAAAGTAGACTAATTGTTGCTTTATTTATTTAAATTGTTTGTAAGTCTCAAATTATTCATAGTTCTCTTGAGTATTTAGATTCCAGGAACAATAGAAAAATTCTTTCTAGGATAAATTGATCCAGCTGTAGAAATTAGCACAGAATAAAATACGGAATATTTAATGGATATAGGGAAGAAAATTACTATGACATTAAGGAAAATATCCTACTACATAGGAATATAATTGTGGTTAATAAAAATAAATTGTGCTTTGCTTTAAAAACAAAGAACAGATTACTTGGATAATGAAGCTACAGCTGCCGATTTCTATTGAAATCCACGTTATTTTTTGCCACTGTTTTGCCCACCTGGCAGTTATCCTGCTGTACTTAAAAACACACAGATTCCTGGGCTTCCCACGTTCCCCTCCAGAACATGCTCAGTCAATCCTGGGTTGAGGATTAGGGGTGGATCGTCATTCTTCTTTCCAGAGTCAGAATCACTATCCAAGTAATTCTGAAGACTAGCTAGTTTTGGGAACCAGAACTAGGCTTTCTTGTTAAATTCCGAATTATGTTTTGGGAGCAGAGGAACAGCTTGGTTTGATTCTTTTTATCTCGTAATAATATCATTGAGTGGGAGCATTCTAGTAATAGTTCTGTGGAACAAGTATCTTGTCTATACTGTAGTTACACAAAGATAATAGTAGGACCTCCCCCCAAAAAATGTCCTTTTTGAGGATACGGGGGCCAAGTGGTTTTATATTATTCTATTATACTATTCTATTCCAAGTGATGAATTTTAGATTGGGGTTTAGGTCTCATCGAGGCCTCTGTGTTTTAAACTATTTTCCAAAGAGTTTCTAATAAATCCTAAAGATAGCCTTTGCTTTCTCCCATGAGTAGAATGTAATCAATTTCCAAATTCACCCATAAGGCAGTGTTTTGTGGTGAAAGAGCTGAGGGCTGAGATCCGTGTGTGATGGTTTCTGGTTCTATTTCTGCCACCCCCTGGCTCTGCCAAGTGACCCTGCCAAGTCTCCTTACCTGTTCAGATGTGTTTTCTTATATGTAAAATGTTGGTTTTGAACTTGGATTTGTGGTCTTTCCAGCTTTCTGTGATTTTAGGCTTGGATAAAGTATGTAGGCTGCTTACCTTTTGCAAATCCAACTTCTAGTTAATTTAGCCTAACTCCTTGTGGAGTAAGAGCTTCCCCCAGAATCCACCTCTCCACCCTGCCTTTTTAAAAAAAGTTTTGAGCCTCAGTGGAACAAGATTCCCAATCTTTGGAAGGGTCTCAGCTGAGAGTAACTTTGCTAGCTTCCCTTGAAAGAGTATGTTTGTTGTGTACATTGCTTTCTTTTGAGAAAAAGAATGTGGTTTTCATTATATATGAAAAACTAATACCAGGCTTGGCACGGTGGCTCACACCTGTAATCCCAGCACTTTGGGAGGCCGAGGCGGGTGGATCACCTGAGGTCAGGAGTTCAAGACGAGCCTGGCCAACATGGCAAAGCCCTGTCTCTACTAAAAATGCAAAAATTAGTGAGGCATGCTGGTGCACACCTGTAATCCCAGCTACTCGGGAGACTGAGGCAGAAGAATCGCTTGAACCTGGGAGGTGGAGGTTGCATTGAGCTGAGATTGCGCCACTGCACTCCAGCCTGGGTGACAGAGCAAGACTCCATCTAAAAAAAAACAAAAAAATTGATACCAGTCCCTCTAATATTTAATGAAAAATCAGCCTTGGAGGTACTGGCCACTGATACTTACTGAATTTAATCAAGGAACGTTGATTAGAGTATGTTTAGGATTTTTATGGTTTTTAGAGGTTTTTTAATACTATTTTGTTCTTGCACATCCTTCTCCTCTCTTTTCCCTCCCCCAGAGAAAATCTTTTGTGTGTAGGAGTTGACCAGCTTTCCTTTTCTGTTTCAGGATGCAATTCGAAGTCACAGCGAATCAGGTACTTTTCCATAGTCATTTAGCCAACAATAATGGGCTTTTTTTCTTTATACGGTGTATCTTCTGTTGGCTTATCCTTGTGTGGATTCTGTTTGTCTTGTCTATTAAGCCTCACCTTCAGCCCTGTCCAGTAGCCCCAACAATCTGAGCCCAACAGGCTGGTCACAGCCGAAAACACCCGTGCCAGCACAAAGAGAGCGGGCACCAGTATCTGGGACCCAGGAGAAAAACAAAATTGTGAGTATAGAAACCGTACCTCCTGCCAATTAGGGTTCAGTAAGAAAAACCTCGTTGGAAATTAGAATACTTTTAACTTATTTTGGGAGAGGATTCTAATAAAGTATATTTAATGAAGGAGATTATAAATGTCACTGTCATTTTTGGCACACTTGCATCAGACAGCTTGCCAGTGCTTTAACTGAAATGGTATTTCTCAAAAGACAAAAATTGGAATTGTGGTTAATATGTTTATCTTTAAAAGATATGGAAACAGATGACATGGGTTGATCCTTTCTTTGATGCCCTCATTATCAAAAGATTATTACCATTGCATGGAGTATAATAATGATCTCTACTTGTTTCAGAGGCCTCGTGGACAGAGAGATTCAAGCTATTACTGGGAAATAGAAGCCAGTGAAGTGATGCTGTCCACTCGGATTGGGTCAGGCTCTTTTGGAACTGTTTATAAGGGCAAATGGCACGGTAAGCTTGGGGTCTTCCGTTTACTTACTGCAGGGCTTTGGTGTGAAGTCAAGTTTCAGCTCGGGGGGCCAGGAGGAAGAGAAGACTGAGTGCTTCTGGGCTTACAGCAGTACTCTCCCTTAGATACTTGGTTATACTTGAAGACTGAGCTTAATTCTTTTTAGACTAGGTTCTTATAAAGCTCCCAGGATAATTAGAAATTAGTGAATAAGACTTGAGCCCTATAATCAGATGTCAGGAGTGCTTCTCCTTTAAACTGATTAAATACAGTCTGCACATGGGTCATGCTTGGAAGCTCCTTAAGTGAGCAAGAGTCTGCTGCTATGGAGGGAGCTTGGGTTCTAAAAACTGTAAGTTGGAAAGGACCTTAGAGATTGAAATGGGGGCTGATTTGTCCATGGTCATGCAGTTAGGCAAAAGAAAGCTGGACATCTCCTGAAATAACTTCTCTTTGTCCCGCCCAAGGATTAGTTGTGGGTATCCCTATCAAACAGGGAAGGCATAGACTTAATTATTGAATCTGTGTGGAATATTAGTGTTCTTATTTTAATGGAAACACTTTGTCACTTGGAAGAAAGGTACTATTTAACTTCTGTAGTTACAGCTTGTGTATTTTGGCAACACTCAACATTTTGGCAACATACTTAGCATTTCTCTGTTAGGTTTTTAATGCCTCTGGCTTTAGGACTTTGGCAAATAATAGGTATTTTCTTGAAAATGCTGCATGTTCCCAAAAAGTCATCTCTTCTAAATTCAGATTACAATAAAGCAAAAATCACAGAGTCCCTCAGTGCCTATACTTCTACTTTGGATGACACCGGAATTATCTTTAGAGATAAATGTGCAAATGTGCAAAGATTGAGAGAAGTTAAAAGCATCAAATGAATGGAGTATTAAAATTCAAGGTACTGAAAATATCAAACACCTCCAGTTTTGAGTACTTGGTGGTGTTTTTTTTTTTGGAGATAGATTCTTGCTCTGTTGCCCAGGCTAGAGTACAGTGGCACAATCACAGCTCACTGCAGTCCTCAATTCTTGGGCTCAAACAATCCTTCCTAAGCCTCCCAAGTAGCTGGGAGCACAGGTGAATGCCCAGCTAGTATTTTTTTATTTTTTGTAGAGACAAGGTCTATGCCCAGACAATGCCCAGCTATATATTTTTTTATTTTTTGTAGAGACAGCTAATATTTTTTTATTTTTTTTTATTTTTTGTAGAGACAAGGTCTCACTATGTTGCCCAGGCTGGTCTCCAACTCCTGGACTCAAGCAGTCCTCTTGGGTCTCTCAAAATGCTGGGATTACAGGCATGAGCCACTGTGCCCAGCCTTACCTTGTGTTCTTTAATGCATGGTTTTTACCACTTGTAATTTACCATGCTCATTAATGCATGGGTTTTCACCATTTGTAGTTAATCATCTGACCAATTTCTAGTTCCTTAAGAGGATTGGCACCCGACTGAACATTTGTAAAGTACATGTGGAATGATTCCTTTTCCTTTGAAAATTGCATCTGGCTGGGCAGGGTGGCTCACGCCTGTAATCCCAGCACTTTGGGAGGCTGAGGCAGGCAGATCACTTGAGCCTAGGAGTTCAAGAACAGCCTGGGCAACATCGTGAAATCCCATCTCTACCAAAAATTAGGTGGATATGATGGCACTCGCCTGTAGTCCCAGCTACTCGGAAGTCTGAGGCAGGAAGATTGCTTGAGCTCAGGAGGCGAATGTTGTAGTGAGCTGAGTACAGTGAGTACACACTACTGTACTCCAACCTGGGTGAAAGGGCAAGACCCTGTCTCAGAAAAAAAAGAAAATTGCATCTAGTATGTACTACCGGGCTGCCTCCCGGGTCCCAGAGAAATGATACTATTGTAGAATATTTATTTATATATATTTAGAGACAAGATCTGGCTCTGTTGCCCAGACTGGAGTACTGTGGCACAATCTTGGCTTACTGCAGTCTCTGCTTCCTGGGCTCAAGCCAGCCATCCTCCTGCCTCAGCCTCCCAAGTAGTTGGGACTATAGGCACATGCCACCACACCCAGCTAATTTTTGTATTTTTTGTAGAGATAGGGTTTCGCTTTGTTTCCCAGACTGGTCTTGAAATCATGAACTCAAGCGATCCGCCTGCCTCGGCCTCCTAAAGTACTGGTATTGCAGGCATGAGCCACCATGCCCAGCCAGTTGCAGAATATTTTAGATGGCATAAATATCTCCAGGATTCCTTAGGAAAGAAGAACACAAGCACTTTGTGGGATAGAGCACTTACTTGTATCTGAGATAACAAGGCTGCTAGTAATTGTAGGAGGCAGAGCAATGGATATTGCATTTATTGCTTCTGTTAGCATTTGATCATTTTTATATCACATTTTAAAAGCCCCAGCTAAAAGCCAGCGGATGAAGTTTAAGTTGTACCCAAGTTTAATTTTCCTCTGGTTGAGCACTTTTATTTGGGGATTCATAAGTTTTCAAGGTATTACTACATGGTTCTGCTTCCGAACTTTGTCTTCTCTCAATAGGGTGAGCTTTCAAACTGTGATAAAGATTATTTGTTACAGTGTTACTTCCATAAAGACTGCTATTAGAATGTCGATAACTTGTTTTTAAGATTCTAGGATTTTTTAGGCCAGGTACGGTGGCTCACGCCTGTAAACCCAGCACTTTGGGAGGCTGAGGCGGGCTGATAATGAGGTCAGGAGATCGAGACCATTCTGGCTAACACGGTGAAACCCCGTCTCTACTAAAAATACAAAAAATTAGCTGGGTGTGGTGGCGGCGCCTGTAGTCCCAGCTACTCGTGAGGCTGAGGCAGAAGAATGGCGTGAACCCAGGAGGCAGAGCTTGCAGTGAGCCGAGATCGTGCCACTGCACTCCAGCCTGGGTGACAGAGCGAGACTCAGTCTCAAAAAAAAAAAAAAAAAAAAAAAAGACTGTAGGTTTTTTAAGTCAGAAAGTCTCAAAAGTCAGAGGAGTGAGGAGCAGTGGACTTTTATGCCATGCTTTCAGAAAGCAAGCCCTGGTCTATGAATGAAGAAGAAAAATGAGTGGTCAAGGAAACATAATTTCTAGATTGTTTCGTGCAATACTTTTTTCCCCCCCATATTCTGGTTCCTGTATACAATATACCTGTTCAGTATCTTAAAAATTACAACTGTTTTCATGATTTTGATTGAAGATTTTTTTTAACTCAGCCGAGCCACTGTGGAAGTAAAGCAGAAAGGGTCTCAAAGCAACTCAGAGGCCTCAGATGCATAAACTAAAACTCAACATATTTATTTAAAGCAGCATCTCTGAGGCCCAAAGTTCACAACCTCCTTTTGAGCATTAAATTTGGCATCAAGCCTGGGTGCGGTGGCTCATGCCTGTAATCCCAGCACTTTGGGAGGCCAAGGCAGGCATATCATTTGGGGTCAAGAGTTCAAGACTAGCCTGACTGAAATGGTGAAACCCTGTCTCTGATAAAAATATAAAAATTAGCCGGGCGTGATGGCGCGCACCTGTAATCCCAGCTACTTAGGAGGCTGAGGTAGAATTGCTTGAACCCAGGAGGTGGAGGTTGCAGTAAGCCAAGATCACACCACTGCACTCCAGCCTGGGCAACAGAACGAGACTCCATCTCAAAAAAAAAAAAAAAAATTCTCTAGGCCAGGTGTGGTGGCTCACACCTGTGATCCCTAGCACTTTGAGAGGTTGAGGTGGGAGGATCACTTTAGCCCAGGAAATCGAGACCAGCCTAGACAACATAGTGAGACCCTGTCTCTACAAGAAAACACAATTAGCTGAACGTGGTGCTGTGTGTCTGTTGTCCCAGCTACTCGAGAAACTGAGGCAGGAGGATCACTTGAGCCTGCGAGATAGAGGCTGCAGTGAACCATGATCACACCACTGCACTCCAGCCTGGGCAACAGAACAAGATGCTTTCTCTCCAAAAAAAAAAAAAACAAAAAACAAAAAACTTAAGGACTTTATATTCTTAGCGGGGACAGTAAACAAGAAAAGCAGAATATATAGTGTGCTGTAATTGCTAAAGAGAAAAATGGAGGAAAGGAGATATGCACTGGCAGTCCCAGTTCAAAGTTTTTAGTAGGTTGGTCAGGGAGGAATCTGCCAAGAAAGTGGCATTTGCATGGAGGGTGAGGGTGGTGCAGATATCTAGGGAAGCAGTAATATCAAGTGCAAAGTGGACCACTCACCTGGCCTGTTCAGAGAACTCAAGGAGATCTTAGGACTTCATTTAGAGTGAGTGAGAGGTAGACTAATAGGAGTGAGGTCCAGTGGTAGGGTGTTTTAGGGTCCTATAAAGACTGAGTATCATTTGGGTTAAGTGGGATCCGGGGTCGTACGAGACTTTTAGGAGGTTTGGCCAGCCTTTGTTTGAAAATGAGTGTGATGAGAGAGCTCATGATCTGTCTGAAAGCCCATTCTATCTCCAGGTAGTTCCTACTAGTAGAAAATAGTTCTTAATTGGTTGCAGTGGCCCACATATAATTGGGTGCAGTGGCCAAACAGTTTAGGAGGCTGAGGCGGGAGAATACTTGAGGTCAGGAGTTTGAGACCAGCCTGGGCAACATGAGACCCTCGTCTCTACAAAAAATTTTACAAATTAGCTGGGCGTGGTGGTGCACACCTGTATTGTAGTCCCAGTTACTTGGGAGGCTGAGGTGGGAGGATCCCTTGAGCCCAGGAGTTTGAGGCTGCAGTGAGTCATGATGGTGCTGCTGCACTGCAGTCTCGGTGACAGAGCAAGAGCCAGGGTGGGGCAAGGGGCGGGCATGGAATAGTTCTTTATTAGAGTTGAAATCCATTTTCCTATAATGTTTGCTCATTGATCCTAGCAGATTGAATGAATCCCTTTCGTGGCAGTCCTTGGATTGTTTATATGTAAATGAGGGGAATGCTGCAGTATAGAACATTGCTTCTGGATTTCATAAGAAATTGCAAATAATCTATTACCATAACTATGTTAACGAGAGCTGGCTGGCAGATGGATCCCTGCAAGTACATGGGCTCTGTCTTTGGTTGACCCTGTTTGGTCTTCCCATCAGTGACTTAACCAGAGGTGTGATATGTATTTGCACAGTACTGAGGATTTAGAAAAGTGAGAAGAGTTCAACTGGCTAAGATGACAGAAAAAAGAAAAGATCAACTTTTAACAGAGATAAGTCCTATTTGTTGTTCCAAAAAGTAGAACTGGAGGGGGAAGATGTGGCTTAATGATAATGCTTGTGGAAACTGCTAAGGAAGTTCAGCTGACTACAAGGTCAGAGTAAGTCACTGCGTGAACTTTGGCTCTGAATTCTGAGGTTGTATTACTGATTAGGGCCAGAACAGGTGACACCAGAGGGTGGGTTCAGTGACAACTAGAGCATGCCCAGAGGAGAGCTATAAGAAGGAATGGACTGCAAAACAAGGCCCGTGAAATAGGAAGGTCCTTAGAAGCAGTTCCCCCTGAGCAATCATCCAGCATCTGCCAAGCCATGTGCCTGAACCCCTAGCCCTGTCCTATCCCATCCCATTAAAGACTCTGCCCTTTTCTGGGTCCTGGAGCCTGGGTCATAGCGTTGGCCATTTTCCCAGCACTCCCACTCAGTTGACTGCCTCATTGGGTCAGTTTACCTTCACAGGGTTTCTTGTCTTCATCCCTTCTTTCTAAGTCCCCACAGTCACCCATTGTGCTTGTACTTTTCCTGGGCTATTGCAGCAGATTCCTCTGTGGCCTCCCTCTTTCTGTCCTACAGGTGTCCAAATCCTACCCTAGAGTTTACTAAACACAGCTCAGGTTTCTCTCATCCCCCTCACCTCACCTTTATTTCTGATGTGCCCAGTCTGAAACATTCTCTCCTATTTACTAAAGTCCTTCCCTTGGTTTATATCCTATTTCTTTCAGAAAACCTTTCCATATCCTCTTGGAAAAGAGATTTACTTAGGCACCTATAGTCCCAGCTACTTGGAAGGCTGAGGTCGGAAGATTGCTTGAGCCCAGGAGTTCGAGGCCAGCCTAGGCAACATAGTGAGGCCCCATCTCCAAAAAAGAAAAAAAAAAATATTTACTCCCCCATCTTGGGGAACCCCTTCTGTTCCAGCACTCCTGTCTTGGCTCCAACTGTACCGGAATGGACACTTACACAAAAGATTGTTGTCCTCCTACTCAGGGCTGGTTATACATGTGTCCCATATGGTATACCAGATCCATTTTTCTAGATAGAAGGTAGCTTTAAACATAGTGTGGATCTCTCCCATCCAGTCAACAGCACCTTCATCGGCAGCCCATGGCCCAGGGTCCATGGTAAACACATGGTTTACCATGGTAACGCAGGTTAACTGGATGAGAGCCACTTTGGAGGCTGCTGTTAAAACACAGGGACTCATTGAAACTTTAGATGATAAAACCAGAGATCACGGGGAGACAGTTTGGTACCTATTGTGAGAACCATCTCTCTACCAATTTTCTTCCCAAAAATGAAATGTGGAGGGCTGGGTGGGGTGGCTCATGCCGGTAATCCCAGCACACCGGGAGGCTGAGGCAGGCAGATCCTTTGAGGTCAGAAGTTTGAGACCAGCCTGGGCAACATGGTGAAAACCCGTCTCCCCAAAAAATACAAAAATTAGCTGGGCATGGTGGAGCGTGCCTGTAATTCCAGCTACTCGGGAGGCTGAGGCAGGAGAGTCGCTTGTGGAGGTTGCAGTGAGCCGAGATTGTACCACTGCATTCCAGCCGGGGTGACAGAGCGAGACTCCATCTCAAAAAAAAAAAAAGAGGAAGGCTCCAACAGAGAGGCTCCAGAAACACTTTCGAAAGTGGCTTTTGGCCGGGCACAGTGACTCACGCCTGTAATCCCAGCACTTTGGGAGGCTGAGGCGGGCGGATCACAAGGTCAGGATATTGAGACCATCCTGGCTAACACAGTGAAACCCTGTCTCTACTAAAAATACAAAAAAAAAACAAAAAAAAACATTAGCCAGGCGTGGTGGCGGGCACCTGTAGTCCCCAGCTACTCGGGAGGCTGAGGCAGGAGAATGGTGTGAACCCGGAAGGCAGACCTTGCAGTGAGCCAAGATTGCGCCACTGCACTCCAGCCTGGGTAACTGAGTGAGACTCCGTCTCAGGAAAAAAAAAAAGAAAAGAAAGTGGCTTTTAAATTTATAGCACTCTAAAGTGGAACGGGATCCCTGGATGTGTCTAAAGTTATATCAAGAGGCTGGTTTTACAGTGCTTGATAGTCAGTTGTCAGTCTAGTAGGTAGGATAGCAACTGGAGTCAGACTGGGGTTTTGATCCTGGCTGCAGCACTCTTTGTTTTTTGACTGTATGACCTTGGGCAAGTGACTAAACTTCTCTGCTTGTTGTCTGAAGTGAAGATAAATTATTTACGTCATAGGGCAGCTGTGAGGATTAAAAGAGATAAAAGTACACACAGTGCCAGGGTTCAGTATTATTAGGATTACTTTTTAACGGTATTGAAGGCAGAGAAGCTTAATTTCAATATATATCTCTGAATTTTTCCTAGTGACCACCTTAGGTCTCACTGAAATGTGGATTCAGAGTTGAACCTCAGTAGTTGCTAAATGGTCTGCTTCCTTACAACAGCATCCAGCCCCAGTCATTCTGTATTTGCCAGGCCATTCATATCCATGCACTGATTTCATTCCCACAGGACAAGGTTTTGACCTGTCACACATGACCTCCCGTCTGGGGCTTGCCAGGATTGGTATGAATAGTTTAACCAAGACTATTGAAGGCCTAACTGTAGGGATAGCAGTTAACCTATGTAACTTTTTTGAGTCATTTGAATTATGTAGAAATTGGACCTGTAATCCCAGCACTTTGGGAGGCCAAGGTGGGAGGATTGCTTAAGCCCAGGAGGTCAAGGCCGCTGCGTGCCACTGTGTGCCACTGCACTCTAGCCTAGACAACAGAGTGAGACCCTGTCTCAAAAAAAAAATTTTGGAGATTTGTTGTATCTGTGTAGGTATGTGATTCTTTGGATAAATGATTCACTGTATCTTCTTCAAAACTAGGTTATTTGAAAGACTAAGATCAACTGATTGCACTGATTGCCAACTAATTTTGCAGGAGACGTTGCAGTAAAGATCCTAAAGGTTGTCGACCCAACCCCAGAGCAATTCCAGGCCTTCAGGAATGAGGTGGCTGTTCTGCGGTGAGTACAAAGCTGGCAGTCCAGTCCCTCTGGAGTGCTAGAGTGGGGGTACAAGGACTGCAGAGTTAGTGGACTGTGCCGCGGGTTGGGATGGGTGGGCAGTTAGGACTCACTTTGGAGTTCCTGTGGTTGGATGCTCCTCCTTTGAGAGCAAGGGATCTTTCCTTTAGTTTATGTGGCTGTCAGGCCTTTCGAAGAGCCCCTTCTCAGGAGAATACCCTCCTCTGGGCACAGTAAACTCAATAGCCCAAGTTCTATCTCTGGGTTTTGGTTTGAGGTGGGCAGAAATAGGCCCTATTTTTACCTTTATTTCCCAGAACCCTCTTTATAGCTGAGTTGCTTTATTTTAGACTTCAGAACAGTCAGCTTTCAAATCTTTCAGTCACTATTTAGACTTGTAGGAATAAGTCATATAATGGAGATTTCTACAGAGGAGTCCTTGTGACCTCCACGGGGAGGGTCATGGAGTGTACATTGATGGAGGATAACGTCGTCTCTGTAAGCAAGGCCAGCACTGAACTGATGGCCCAGTGAACTAATGGTGCGCTTCTCTATTTGCTCAGAATGCCACCTGGGTTATCAGCCATGCCATGTGTTTGTTTTTCTAGCCCCCTCCAGGTTGGGACTGGGGGTGGTGTCGAGAGCACAGAACCCAGTGTCCACGGAAAAGCACAGTAGACCTCCCTGAGCACTTTCCTCCTCCCTCTCCTCTCTTCACCTCCCCAGCAAAACACGGCATGTGAACATTCTGCTTTTCATGGGGTACATGACAAAGGACAACCTGGCAATTGTGACCCAGTGGTGCGAGGGCAGCAGCCTCTACAAACACCTGCATGTCCAGGAGACCAAGTTTCAGATGTTCCAGCTAATTGACATTGCCCGGCAGACGGCTCAGGGAATGGAGTGAGTAGATGGTCTGATGCCTCTCTGGGACCCAGGCATCAAATTTGTCCCTAAATTGGAACCAGAATCAGGAAAAGCCTTCTAGTCCATTAAGCGATTCTGTGATATCTTTGCGTAAGCCTCTGGCCTTGGCTGGAGGGGCCAGTTATCAGGAATGAGTTGTTCAGGTTCCAGCTGGGTGAGGTGGCTCACACCTGTAATCCCAGCACTTTGGGAGGCGAAGGCCAGTGGATCACTTGAGGCCAGTAGTTCGAGACCAGCCTTGCCAACGTGGCAAAACCCTGTTTCTACTAAAAATACAAGAAATAACCAGGCATGGTGGCACATGCCTGTAATCCCAGCTGCTAAGGAGGCCGGGACAGGAGAATTGCTTGAACGTGGAAGGCAGAGGTTGCGGTGAGCTAAGATAACACTACTGCACTCCAGCCCGGGCTGCAGAGCGAGACTGTCTCAAAGAAAAAAAAAAAAAGTTCAGATTCCCCTGTTGGGACTGAACTTCCCCCTTGGCGCTTCCCCCTTGGGGCTCAGATTCGGGCTCTGCCTGCGACCCTCGCTTTATCAGAAACCTGAGAACATAGTGGGGGGCATGTACCTTCTGCTTGGATAGCTGTGGCAATGCCCTCTGCTCAGCTGTTTGAGGCATGGCTGTCCCACATGAGGGTTTAAACAGATGTCATTTTTGGGATTTTTTTTTTTTTTTAATTAAAAACTTTTTCCTGGCCGGGCACAGTGGCTCACGCCTGTAATCCCAGCATTTTGGGAGGCTGAGGTGGGTGGATCACAAGGTCAGGAGTTCGAGACCAGCTTCACCAATATGGTGAAATTCCATCTCTACTAAAAATACAAAAATTAGCTGGTTGTGGTGGCACGCGCTTGTAATCCCAGCTACTCGAGAGGCTGAGGCAGAAGAATCGCTTCAACCTGGGAGGTGGAGGTTGCAGTGAGCGGAGATCATGCCATTGCACTCCAGCCTGGGCAACAGAGCCAGACTCCATCTCAAAAAAAAAAAAAAAACTTCTTTCCTTAGAGAGACAGGGTCTCACTCTGTCACCTATCCTAGAGTGTAGTGGCGCGATCATAGCTCACTCCATCCTCGAACTCCTGGGCTCCAGCAATCCTCTTGGCTCAGTCTCATAGGCTGCTGGGACAGCAGGCACACGCTACCATGCCCAACTAATTTTTGTGTATTTTGTAGAGTTGGAAGTCTCACTGTGTTGCCCAGACTGGTCTCAAACTGGCCTCAAGTGATCCTCCCACCTTTCCTGGCTAGCCCAGGGTAGTGCTTCTCAAACTTTTCCTCAGAAGTGCCCCTTATGGTAGAGGAGTAGGAACTCCTTGTACCCCCTAGACATCTGGGAGCTACTAAGGTATAGCTGTGCTTGCAAGTCCTACAGAAATTCTCATATTATCTTTAAAATTCATATGGAAGTTGCCTTCTGTATATTTTAAGAAATGGAATGACTTTTCAGAAAAATTGAGATATAATTCATATATCATAAAATTCCCCCTTTTAAAATGTACACCTCAGTGTTTTTCTGGTATTGTGTTGTGCAGCCATCACCACTATCTAATTTTAGAACATTTTCATTATCCAGGAAAGAAATATATGCCATTGTATTAGTCTGTTTGGGTTGCTCTAAAGGAAGACTTAAGGGTGGGTAATTTATAAAGAAAAGAGGTTTATTTGGCTCATGGTTCTGCAGACTGTACAAAAAGCATGACATCAGCATCTGTGTCTGGTGAGGCCCTCAGGAAGCTTTTACTCATGGCAGAAGGCAAGGGGAGCTGCATGTGACATGGTGAGAGAAAGGAGCAAGAGAGAGAGCATGGAAGGAGGTCCCAGACTCTTTAATAACCAGGTTTCATGTGAACTAATAGCATGTGAATTAATAGTGTGTGAACTCACTGGTTACTGCAGGGAGGGCACCCAGCCATTCGTGAGGAATCCGTCCCTATGACCCAGACACCTGCCACGTGGGTCCCACCTCCAACACTGGGGATCACATTTCAACTTGAGATTTGGAGTGGACAGATATCCAAATGATATACCCATTAGCGGTCACCCAATACCTCTCACCCACTTGCAACTATTTTCTGTTTCTACGGATTTTTGCCTACTTTATAGTTTAATATAAATGCAGTCATGTAAGATATGATATAATGATATAAAGATATATATAATGATATAGGAAGGTAGTCTCACAAGATTATAATACTGTATTTTTACAGTGCCTTTTCTATGTTTGGCTATTTTTTTTTTTTGAGATGGAGTCTCGCTCTGTCGCCCAGGCTGGAGTGCAGTGGCGCCATCTCGGCTCACTGCAAGCTCTGCCTCCCGGGTTCATGCCATTCTCCTGCCTCAGCCTCCTGAGTAGCTGGGAGTACAGGCGCCCGCCACCACGCCTGGCCAATTTTTTGTATTTTTAGTAGAGACGGGGTTTCACCGTGTTAGCCAGGATGATCTCGTTCTCCTGACCTTGTGATCTGCCCGCTTCGCCCTCCCAAAGTGCTGGGATTAAAGGCATGAGCCACTGCGCCCGGCCTATGTTTGGCTATGTTTAGAGACACAAATACTCACCATGTTACAACCAGCTACAGTATTCAGTACACTGAGGGCCATAGAGGTTTGTAGCCTAAGTGCAACAGGCTATACTATTTAGCCAGGGTGTGTACTAGGCTGTACCATCTTGGTTTGTGTAAGTATACTTTATGACGTTTGCATGATAACAAGTTGGCTAACAACACATTTCTCAGAAGATATCCCTGCCGTTAAGTGAGGCTTGACTGTGTATAATACATAAGATAGGGTATTGTATGCCTGGCGCTTTGACCCAGTTTAATATTTTCAAGATTAATCCAGGTTGTAGCATGTGTCACTACTTCATTCTTTTCTGAGTAACATGTCATTGTATGGATATGCCACATTATTCATTCATCAGTTATGGACATTGGGTTATCAGAATTACTTTTGAGTAAAACTGATGCTTGAAGAAGTGTCAGCAATGGTCAGGCGCAGGGGCCCATGCCTGTAATCCAAGCATTTTGGGAGGCCAACGCGGGAGGATCACTTGAGCCCAGGAGTCAAGACCAGCTTGGGCAACACTGCAAGACCCTGTATCTACCAAAAAAAAAAAAAAAAAAAAAAAGTGGTGTGGTGGCACATGCCTGTGGGCCCAGCTACTGGGAGGTGGGAGGATCACTTGAGCCCAGGAGGTTAAGGCTGCAGTGAGCTATGATTGCATCACTGCACTCCAGTCTCCAGGGGAAAAAAAAAAAAAGTGTAAGCATGTTTGTACTGTGGCCTCACTTTCAGGTAAGCAGTGATGTGAACCAGGCTGAACAGCACAGCATCTGTCCCTGTGTGTAACACTCCTTGGAGCCAGACCTTCAGTGGCTTTACTTCTTAGCTGTAATTTAAAACTACTTTCTACCCATGCCCCTCAAACTTATTTTTAATAATTTCTTTTCCTTTCACAGCTATTTGCATGCAAAGAACATCATCCACAGAGACATGAAATCCAACAGTATCCTTTGGTTGCTGAGTTCATTTGACTGCTCAGTTCTAAATTTAGGGAAACAGAAGAGAGCCTTTTTATCACAAGTGGCTGTCGGTGCCAGGGGATATCTTTTTAAGGAAAGAAGAAGAGGACAGGAAAACAGAAAAGTCAGAAAATTAGTAGGCTTGGCCTGCCCCTCAGCAGCTTATGCCTCACCTGGGCTGATGAGAGCAATGTTTAGGTTAGGTTCCTTTCTGAGTTTATCTCAGCAAAAGTGATTTGGAGAGATTTCGGTAAACTTGAAATAGGTATAATTTTATCACACTATTAGTAAATTTAACCTGAGGGGGATTGGGCTTTTGTCTTATGTTTATTTCTAGTTTGTGACCAGTGTGTGTATGTGTATCTACTTGTTATGTGGATAGTAAGTAGCTACAAGCCAGATGTTGAAAGATTTCCAAAATCACTATTTTTAAATATTTTTAAATAGTGGTCTGTCTTGACGAGGCGTGATGGCTCACACCTATAATCCCAGCACTTAGGGAGGCTGAGGCAGGTGGATCACTTGAGGCTAGGAGTTTGAGACCAGCCTGGCCAATGTGGCGAAACCCCGTCTCTTAAATTTAAAAATTAGCTGGGTGTGGTGGCACGTGCTTGTAATCCCAGCTACTCAGGAGGCTGAGGCATGAGAATCACTTGAACCTGGGAGGCAGTGGTTGCAGTGAGCTGAGATCATGCCACTGCACTCTAGCCTTGGGGACAGAGCAAGGCTCTGTCTCAAAAAAATAAATAAAATGATCTTTCTTAAAGGTACATAAGTGGGTTCCTCAGAAGTCACTGTTACAAGAGGAGAGGGGTTGTTTTTATAGAAGAGTAAATGAAGAAAGGTATTTTTAATGCTGTAAGGCATGAAATTTAACAAATTTGAATCTGCCACCCTCCACTAGCCTTTCCTTGTGAAAGAAAGATGGCATTACAACCCACTTTTCTTCTTGAGCAGTGAGAGAGGCATGATAGTTGTGTTGGATTATGGGACATGGCCTGTTTTAGGTACATGTCTGAGGTGTGGAACACCTTTCAATGGTGGGCTTTTTAGCAGCCAAACATTATACCATGAAAGCAGACATCACAGATTTAAGGTGTGAATTCCTGGGCACCAACAGATCACAAGTTACTTTGTATGTGGTTTTTTTTTCTGTTTTTAAATTTTTTTTCCCCTCACAAGTTAGACTTAAACTGTATGACTTCTTTACCCAGAAGCGAGCTGACTTCGGTTCTCATTTTGAAGTCACCAAGTGGTACCAATTCTAGTGAGGAATTTCTTATGACAACATTGAACACTCAGTAAGGGATGTGCTATTTTGTTAACCACTCAAGTTTCAGATGGTGATTTGAGGGTGGAATACAGGCAGAAACGACTGTAAGCTGTCAGCAGGCCATGCTTGGCCCTCTGGGGAGCACTGGAGTGTGGCCTCTGCTCATCGTGTTAGGGTTTCAAGCACCTGTATTATGTACAAAGGTCATAAGGCCAGGGACCCAGCACCTAGACGTGCAAATGGGGAGAAGCAGCAGAGAAGAAACGCTGGCTTGCTTTTGGCTTGGGCCAAATAATCTGGCACATTGACCAATCCCTGCCTGTCTTCTGGAAGAAGGGGCATTTCAAAAGCACTTTAAAGAACTTCAGAAACCTTAGGAAATTCAGTGCAGAGGCTGTGACAGAGGGAAGGTGGAGAGATTACCATGTTATAAAGAACTTTGGGATGTTTTTCAAAATTAACTTGACCATTCTTTTGAAACCAGAGTCCTTAACAAGCATTGAGATATATTTCTCCATGAAGGCCTAACAGTGAAAATTGGAGATTTTGGTTTGGCAACAGTAAAGTCACGCTGGAGTGGTTCTCAGCAGGTTGAACAACCTACTGGCTCTGTCCTGTGGATGGTGAGAATCTGGGCTCCCACCAGCAGTCTCTGGTACAGGGCAAAGGGAATGCCCTGGGGATTTATGTGCAAACTTTTAAAGCGTTTCTGTACATTTCCCCGAAATCCACATGACCCCTAGTGACAGCCAGCCTCAGGGCAATTGTAGATTTTCTTGAGGAAGCTGTTGATCAGAACCACTGTGAAGCTTAGTGTGGAGAGGAGATAATAAGCTGGGTGATAGAAGTGCTGGGTGTTGGTCCTTTAAAGACAAGGATTCCTGAGCTGTTTTACCCAGTGCCTGAGTTGGAGTCCTTTAGGGGAAAAACTATGTGGGGACTGAAGAATGGACTCATTCATAACTAATGAAAGGGACAGCCTGGGTCCTAGATGTCTGTAAGGTCTGTCATATGGTGATAAATGCACTTTTGTCATATGGTGATAAATGTAGGCCCCAGAGGTGATCCGAATGCAGGATAACAACCCATTCAGTTTCCAGTCAGATGTCTACTCCTATGGCATCGTATTGTATGAGCTGATGACGGGGGAACTTCCTTACTCTCACATCAACAACCGAGATCAGGTGAGTCTGTGCTGGTGCTAAAGGTCCTAACGTGTGGGAGCCCTTGGGCCTCTCCCAGCCTAGGCAGCTAGAGGGTTAGGACTTGATATTTTCTGTAGTTCATTTACCCCCCATTCGCTCAGCTGTTTTCTTTCCCTTAGATCATCTTCATGGTGGGCCGAGGGTATGCCTCCCCAGATCTTAGTAAGCTATATAAGAACTGCCCCAAAGCAATGAAGAGGCTGGTAGCTGACTGTGTGAAGAAAGTAAAGGAAGAGAGGCCTCTTTTTCCCCAGGTAAGGCTCAGGGCTGCTAGAATGGTGATTAAAGCATGGATTGGTTCTTAAAGATGGCAATGTAAGGTGGGAGTATTTTGTTTTGTTTTATAGGGAGGGGACCCAGATCCTCTACAAGATGGTTGGGGGCAGGGTACAGCCTGTGTCTTTGAGACACAGCTAATGAGAGCATTCTGGGGCTTTGTTTCAGATCCTGTCTTCCATTGAGCTGCTCCAACACTCTCTACCGAAGATCAACCGGAGCGCTTCCGAGCCATCCTTGCATCGGGCAGCCCACACTGAGGATATCAATGCTTGCACGCTGACCACATCCCCGAGGCTGCCTGTCTTCTAGTTGACTTTGCACCTGCCCTCAGGCTGCCAGGGGAGGAAGAGAAGCCAGCAGGCACCACTTTTCTGCTCCCTTTCTCCAGAGGCAGAACACATGTTTTCAGAGAAGCTGCTGCTAAGGACCTTCTAGACTGCTCACAGGGCCTTAACTTCATGTTGCCTTCTTTTCTATTCCTTTGGGCCCTGGGAGAAGGAAGCCATTTGCAGTGCTGGTGCGTCCTGCTCCCTCCCCGCATCCCCCATGCTCAAGGCCCAGCCTTCTCTAGATGCGCAAGTGGATGTTGATGGTAGTACAAAAAGCAGGGGCCCAGCCCAGCTGTTGGCTACATGAGTATTTTGAGGAAGTAAGGTAGCAGGCAGTCCAGCCCTGATGTGGAGACACATGGGATTTTGGAAATCGGCTTCTGGAGGAATGCATGTCACAGGTGAGACTTTCTTCAGAGAGTGGTGCAGCGCCAGACGTTTTGCACATAAGGCACCAAACAGCCCAGGACTGCCGAGACTCTGGCCGCCCGAAGGAGCCTGCTTTGGTACTATGGAACTTTTCTTAGGGGACACATCCTCCTTTCACAGCTTCTAAGGTGTCCAGTGCATTGGGATGGTTTTCCAGGCAAGGCACTCAGCCAGTCCCCATCTCGGCCCTCAGGGAGCAGTCTTCCATCATGCTGAATTTTGTCTTCCAGGAGCTGCCCCTATGGGGCGGGGCCGCAGGGCCAGCCTTGTTTCTCTAACAGCCTTGTTTCTCTAGTCACATCATGTGTATACAAGGAAGCCAGGAATACAGGTTTTCTTGATGATTTGGGTTTTAATTTTGTTTTTATTGCACCTGACAAAATACAGTTATCTGATGGTCCCTCAATTTTATGTTATTTTAATAAAATAAATTAAATTTAGGTGTAATGGCTGTTACCTCCTTTTAAAGTAATTCTGAGCTCACAATTTGAACGTCCCATTTGTTCACCCTCTTCAGGAGCAGAATTCAAGAACAGGAAATGTGCCCAGAGCCTAGGCTGGGAATGAATTTGTAATTTAACCTTTGTACTCTTTGTAACCCTCTACTGAAGAAGAGTTAAGTATAAAAATTAAGCAGAAAGTATTCTAAACTCAGCTAATAGGTTAAGTAATGCGTTCTATAAAATATTTGGTAGCTACAGCTTAAAAAAAAAAAAAAAAAACAAATTCCAGCTTGGAATAAGCCAGTGCTAGTTCACAAGGTTGTGCTCACCCTTCAATTAAAATGACTACAAGACTTGCCATCAGCTCTCTTCAGGACCACTGCTGGGTCAGAATCAGAAACCTTGGGTGCCATGACATTTTTACAAAATTTCAAATCAAAGCCAGGCGTTGCAGATAATAGATGGCTTGAGTACGAACCACACATTATGTAAGTGCACGTATATTTTGAGTTCTCAATACAATTACCCTGATGGGCATGAACCCACAGGTGAGAGCAGAGGTTTGGTTCCCCTGGAGGGCCCTGGCTGGAGGCCCCAGCACCAACCACACGGGAGGGCCAGACTGCTACCCAGTACTGCACCTCCTGTTCCTTCAAGAGCCTCCCTAAGGGAGAAAAAGATTTATACTTCCACTTTGTTTGCTGCACATGTGGCAACAAGATTACTACCCTGATTTGGGACACTTGCGAGAACTCGAAAAAAATGACCACCCTTAAAGCCCTAGAAAAAAGTTGTATGTTAACAGCTATGCTGCACTCACTCTGCATTGTGTATTCTTGAAAGCTCTGTATAAAGCAAAATTTTGACCACACACTAAATACACTAGAGAAATACACTATAGAGGAGTCCTTTTATAGGGTTGAAGAATCCTTTGGTAAGAAAAATATGCTGCATTAGGGACAGCTGCAAGTTTACTATTTCTGGGAAAGAAAAGATCAAAGATAAGAGCCAAGTTTGTTTTTTAAAGCAGTCAATCCAAACAAACAGTCTGGGTGGTTAGTTGTTACCCCTGAGGGGCTTGAGGTGTAACTATATCAGCTATAAAAATAGTAATTCCATACACTTATTAGGTTACTTTATATCCTTCACTCTTCCCCATGGCTGTAATAATGGAGAGTGAATGAGACTAAGGCTAACCCCAACTCCACTCAAATCCAAGCCACACACCACCTTGGCTACAGTACAGGGAAGCTCTGCACACCCTGGCTTGGGAAAGTTTTGGCCGATGGAGCCCAAGATGCAGGGCAACCATCTACTCTTTAGGGTTCTGATGACTCCACTCCAGAAAGGTGCATGAAGAGGTCCCCGAGCTCTGTCATGTCGACATCTTCATTGTTGGGGACATGCCGGCTTTCTCGGTTCTCAATGAAATCCCAGAGCCGCACTGAATTAAAGAACTGCAAAAACAGCCAGTGGACATGCCTGGTTACTGCCAAGAGCAACAGGAAGGCTACGTTGCTTGATCTTTCTTTTGCCTACCCCATTTCTCTGCCAGGAACAGTACCTGGAAATGCCCACAGCTGCTAAGTGTCCCCAACTAGAGATGGCTAAAGTCCTTACCCTCACAGTGCCTTGAGAACTGAGCTGTTTCCGAGGTTTTTCAGGCTCTGCTAGCCGCCCATCAGGGTAAGCATGGCGATAAAGACATTTGCTTCCAAATGGGCAGGTCCCCTTGCCTTGCTCAAAGTATTTACAGGCTTTTTTCCTGAAAAGCAGAAAGAAAAAGTCAAGCGGCTGGTGGGAAAATGTGGGGTCCAGATTGGGCCAGTGCCTTCCTCTATCCTTACCCTTACGCCAGAGGTAGGTCAGCCTCACATTCTAGGTGGGGCAACTTAGGCTGGGAGAGGTTGAGTAATTTGTCTCAGGTCCCACACAGCTGGGATTCTGATTTCCAAGCAGAATAGGAAGCATCCCCACTTACCTGTAGCCTTGCAAAGGATATGAACCTGCCTTGGGACTCGCTGTGTGGAGACTGCAGTGCCTCACAGGCCCTCCGGCAGCTCCAGAGCACCTCCTGGGTCACCACAGAGCTAAGCCAGGCCTGGTCACTCCTCTGGGCACTAAGGTCTGAAGCTGGGCCACTTGTCTCTGCTCAAAGTTCCCTAGGTACTCCACCAAGCCAAGTCTCCCATTCCTCCTGGCTGCAGTGCTGTCAAGGTGACTACAGGGAAAGCAGAGGGTTTTAGCAACTGCCTAAAACCACAGGTCTCCTTCCAGTTTTCCTGTCTTCACCCTCAGCACCAGGGCTTCTTCACGCCTTATGTGCTTTGGACCCCTTCTCTGAACAGTGTTTTTCAATGCATAAAACGCCTAGGTCTAGAGCCTACAGTTACTAAACAGTTCAAAATATTTTCCCTCTCTCTTAATTCTACCATTTTCCCCACAGACCTCTACGTTAAGAACCCTGCCCGAGGAAACTCAATCAAATGAATTCCCATTTTGCTCAAATGAACTCTGGTTTATCCAATCATAAAGGACCCCAAACTGAAGTGAAAAAAAGATACCCAAGAATCCAGAGGGCCATCTCGGAGAACAGAGGAAGGGGAAAGTCACAGAAATAAAGCCAAACAACAGAAAGGGCATGCTGCTGCCAGGGGCAGCTGGGGTGTGTGTGACAGCGGGAGACAAGAACGGGGAAAGGGGGCTCCTGAATCCAGTGGTTTTCCGTCTTGTCAGATGGGATGGCCATAGGCCAGTGGTGAAGTTCTCTGAGGACGGCTTCAGAGCAGCATAAAGAAAAGCTCCCTGGCCAGGCGTGGTGGCTCACACCTGTAATTTCAGCACTTTGGGAGGCCAAGGTGGGTGGATCACTTGAGGACAGGAGTTCGAGAACAGCCTGGCCAACATGGCGAAACCCTATCTCTACTAAAAATCCAAAAATTAGCTGGGCGTGGTGGCGGGCACCTGTAATCCCAGCTACTCAGGAGGCTGAGGCAGGAGAATTGCTTGAACCCAGGAGGTGGAGGCTGCAGTGAGCCGAGATCGTGCCACTGCACTCCAGCCTGGGAGACAGAGTGAGACTTTATCTGGGGGAGGCGGGAAGCTCCCTTGCCGGCTGATCTGATTTGAGCACAGGTGGCTACAGAGCAGGTGTGTGGACAGCACATCCTCTAGGCCCCTACTTGCCTGGGGTTCTGAGCAGACTTCAAATGACCGCGAGCAGTTTGCTCTCACCAGAGCCTGCTGGACAACTCCAGGGCATCCTAGCACACTGGCTATGAACTCCATCAGGTCAAACACATTATGTGCTGGTTCCGTACTCTCACAAGAATATTACTCTTTTTCCTCCCCCAGGTTTATCTGGTTACCAAGACCAAAAGCCTCCAGTTCACTCTGACTCACTCTGTGTTCTCGGCTCTCACACCCAACTGTGTTCATTCTATTTACAAATCACTTCCCAATCTCCCCTTCCTTTGGGTTCCTAAACTGTGGAAGCCTCTGGGGCCTGCCTACCAGGGCCACTTCCTCACTGGCCTCCCTCCCACTCCACCAGTTTCCACCTTGTTCAGAGTACCACAGAGGAGCTTCCCAACCTTTTTTTTTCTTTAAAGAGATGAGGTCTCCCTATGTCTCCCCTGGCTGGTCTCGAACCCCTGCCCTCCTCAGCCTCCCAAAGTGCTGGGATTACAGGCGTGAGCCACTGCACCTGGCCCCAACCTGTTCTTAAAGACCATGGTCACACTGGGATTCAAGTGTCGCTTAGATTCCAGTCTGTGTGTAGGTCCCACCACATCCTTCTACACACCTGCTTCAATGCCAGGAGCCATTCCCAGTGTCCCCCAGACAAAAAACCAACACCCTTCTGTGCCCATGTCCTTTCGTCACTTCCCCTGCACAGGTGCTTCCTGCTTCACTGTTCAGGTTCCCACGCTGCTTCCCCGGACAGCCCCTGGTGGATCCAAGTGCTTTCTCTGTTGTGACATATGGTCCCTCATGAAGAACTGGTCACTAGCAAACCTGTATCATAATTGCCCTTTTGCAGTTTCCCATGAAGTTGTCTTACTTGGCTGGGTGCGGTGGCTCACACCTATAATCCTAGCACTTTGGGAGGCTGAGGTGGGTGGATCATCTGAAGTCAGGAGTTCAAGACCAGCCTTGGCAACATGGTGAAACCCCATCCCTACTAAAAAAATACAAAAATTAGCTGGGTGTGGTGGCACACACCTGTAATCCCAGCTACTCGGGAGGCTGAGGCAGAAGAATCACTTGAACCCTGAGTGGAGGTTGCAGTGAGCTGAGATCACGCCATTGCACTCCAGCCTGGGTGACAGGGTGAGACTCAAAAAAAAAAGAAATTGTCTTACTAATCTCTACATCTCCCAGTGGTGCTTAGCTGGAAGGTGCCTGACCCACAGTGAGTACTCAGTAAATGTCTGTGGATTGCAAAACACACAGTCATCAAAGGAAAGCAAACAAGGAAAGATCCAAACAGCAGTAACAATTTCCAGACTGCTTTTCAGCAGAGCCCCCTTCTCAGGCCGGGGCCCTTTTCTACAGGCCGGGGCCCTCTGCTTGCCACGCCTGCCCTCTTGTGGACACACAGGAAGATTGTATGAGGAAAAAATGGTAAAAAAAAAAAAAAAAAATCAAGCTTTAGTAAACTGATACGCAACATAAAGGAACCATAAAAAAGGTAATGTATAGTTTCACTTTTAGTATGACAAGTAAACTTCTACCATACCCAACCCTCCTGCAGATAAGTCTTAACACAAATATTTCAAAAAGACCTGAAGGCACTGGAGAATGAACAAATGCAGTTAGATTCTTTGGAGGAGTAAATGCAAAGAATAGCAATGGCAAAGGCTGTTACCTTTAAAAAGGTAGCTTTTGTGGCTCACTTCTGTAATCCCAGCACTTTGGGAGGCCGAGGCAGGCAGATTGCCTGAGCTCCAGAGTTCGAGACCAGCCTGGGCAACATGGTGAAACCCTGTCTCTACTAAAATACAAAAATTAGCCAGGTGTGGCAGCATGCGCCTGTAGTCTCACCTTCTCAGGAGGCTGAGGCAGAAGTGCTTGAACCCGGAAGGCGGAGGTGGCAGTGAGCTGAGAGCCATGCACTCCAGCCTGGGCTACAGAGCAAGACTCCGTCTCCAAAAAAAAAAAAAAAAGAAAGAAGTAGCTTTTATCCTGGAGCAGGCCAAAATCACAACCACTTGGGGTGACTAAAACTCCAAGGAGAAATCCAATCTTTCTAGCCTGAAGAACTAAAAGACGAGAGTTCAAGGTAATCGCAGCCATTGGAAAGTGAGGAAACAATCCCACAAAGAAAGAGGCCTGTGAAAGAGTGCTCAAAGGCTGTGTATAAACTCTGCCCAAATCTGACTAACTCTTGAACCACACAGGAATGCGACAAACTCAGCCACGAATGCAAAACCAGAACTGAGATCTCAACTGCTGCCTGGGTTTGAGTTCAAACAATTTACCTACCTGTTAAAAACATCAACACTTGGCCGGGCGCAGTGGCTCATGCCTGTAATCCCAGCACTTTGGGAGGCCGAGGTGGGCGGATCACCTGAGGTCAGGAGTTCAAGACCAGCCAGGCTAACATGGTGAAACCCCATTTCTACTAAAAGTACAAAAAATTAGCCAGGCGCAGTGGCGCATGCCTGTAATCCCTGCTACTCAGGAGGCTGAGGCAGCAGAATCGCTTGAACCCAGGAGGCAGAAGATGCAGTGAGCCGAGATTACACCACTGCACTCCAGCTTGGGCAAGAAGAGTGAAACTCCGTCTCAAAAAAAAAAAAATCAACACTTTACAGATAAACTGTAACAGAATCCTAAGTCTCTCTACAACGTAATATTTACAATGTCAAGGATAAAATCTAAAATTACTAGATATATGAAGAATCAGGAAAATGTGATCCATTCTTAAAAGACAACAGAGGTCAACTTCAAGATGACAAGGATTTCAAAGTAGCTACTACAACTATGCTCAAAGAGATGAAAAGAAAACAAAGGTTGAAAAAGAATGAACATCCCCAGAGATCTATAGACAATATAAAAAAATCTACCATAAATGGAAGTAGAGTCCCAGCAGGAAAAGAAAAAACAAGATAGAAAAAAAGTTAATGAAACAACAGCTAAAATTTCCCTAATCTTGGGGAGTGACATAAACGTAGAGAAAAACCACTCCTCAGCAAAATGTCAACATGCTGACAACCAGGATAAAGAGGAAAACTTGAGGCTGGGCGCGGTGGCTCATGCCTGTAATCCCAGCACTTTGGGAGGCTGAGGCAGGAGGATCACTTGAGTCTAGGAGTTCAAGACCAGCCTGGGCTACATGGCGAAACCTTGTCTCTACCAAAAAAAAAAAAAAAAGAAAAAAATTAGCTGGGCATGGTGGCGCACAGTACTGGCGGTCCCAGCTACTCAAGAGGCTCCTGCTTGAGCCCAGGAGGCTGAGGCTAGAGTGAGCTGAGAGTGCACCACTGCACTCCAGTTTGGGCAACAGAGTGAGACCCTATCTCACCGAAAAAACAAAAACAAAAACAAAAAAACACCAAAACTAAACAGGTCCACATCACCATGTCCTTGCTCATTGCTGCATCCCAGAGCCCAGCATGGTGCCCGAGAGAAGGAAGAGAGGAAGAGGCCCCTAAGACCACACTCCTGGGAGGGAGAACAAGGACACAGGCTGACAGCAGAGCCAGGCAGGCAGCAAGGGCACGTCGAAACTCAAAGCACTTACCCCATCCCCTGTTTGAAGGCTTCAATCAACTCGTTCTTTTTATTCTGATCTTCCACCCAATACACACTTGGAATTACAAACTCTGATATCACACGGCATTCTGGACAAGACCTGAAATAAGAATTAGATTACTAAGGGAGAAGTCATGTTATGAAGCCTGGGCACACTCTCTGCTATACCTCTTGTTCAACTGCCTGACCACTACAGGCACTTCCTTCACCAGAAATTCCAAAAGATGAAATCACAATCATCCAAGAACCTTATTTACTATTTAAAAAATAGGGTTTCCCAATGAGAACACATGGACACATGTGGGGAACATCACACACTGTGGCCTGTCGGTGCAGGGGCAAGGGGAGGGAGAGCATCAGCACAAATAGCTAATGCATGTGGGGCTGAAAACCGAGGTGACAGGTTGCGAGGTGCAGAAAACCACCTTGGCACATGGATACCCACGTAACAAAGCTACACATTCTGCACATGTATCCCAGAACTTAAGGCAAAAAAAATACATATCTATATATCTATATATCTATATATAGGGTTTCCTCAACAAAAAAGACAGATGAAATAAGAACCCTCATACATGGCTGGTGAGAATGTAAAATGGTGCAGAGAATGCAAAATTTGAACAGAGTCTGGCAGATTCTCCAACAGTTTAATGTAGTGTTATTATACCATAAAACCTAGCAATTCCACGCCTAGGTGTATACCCAAGAGAAATGAAAACACATGTCCACCCAAAACTGTGTTCACAAATGTTGACAGCAGCATTATTCATAATAGTTACAAAGTGAAAACAGCCCAGATGTCCACCAGCTGAGGAATGGATAAGGGAAATGTGCTGTGTCCATACAATGGAACGTATTCCGCCAGGAGAAGGGGTCTCTGGCACATGCTACAGTCAGGATGAACTCTGACAACACCATGCTCAGTGAGAGGCCAGGCACAAAAGGCCGCATATTCTGACTCCACTTATAAGCACTGTCCAGAATAGGCAACTCTGCAGAGACAGCAGATGAGTGGTGAACTAAATTGTGTGCTTTTATCTCAATAAAGCAGTTGTTTTACCACACGATTTTAGACAAGTTACTTGACCCCCTGACCTCAGGCCTGTTTCCTAATCTGTAACTGAGGAGGGTCTTTGCGGGAACGGGATGAGCAGATAGATGTGAAGAGTTCTGAACAGTAGAACGTGTGCAGTAACCTCTCCACACGCCAGCTTTTCCCCTGTCCTGCTGGAGACTTTGAGACTCCTGTTGGCCACATTGAGCACATCTCATGTGCCAGGCATCATGCAGAATGTTTTACATGCATTATTCCACTTCATCCTCAAATAACCCTATTTTCGTTTTTGATGGGGGAAAAAAACGAAGCTCAAAACGATTCACAGGCAGCTGGGCTAAAGGCAGGTAGTACTGGATTTCAAACACAAGGCTAGGAGACGAAAACAGGCCACTGCCATGGAACAGCTTTTTACACAGATCATCTTTGCTGAGTTCCTCCCCAACACCCAGAACGCTTGGTAGGAATTGTTGCCCATCTTTTATAAGAACAGGCACTTGGGCTCAGGAAGAGTAAATGACTTGCTGAAGTTCATGCAGCCAGGGGCCAGAACTCACCAGTTACTCTGCACTAAGACACCCCTGGAGGGTAACGGAGGGCTTAAAAGTGGATGGAATAAAGTCTCAAATCAAACATTCTCCTAGTTCCTACAGCTAAGACCCCTGGCTGTACTTACTTAATGATTGGGTTTTCAAACTGTTTGGCACACCGCCACTGCCGGATGCAGGACAAGCAGTACGTGTGATTGCAGTTGGAGAGAATCCCAAATCTCCTCTCGGAAGCAGAGGCCTTCTCCAGGATCACTTCCATGCAGATACTGCACACTTTGTCCTGGCTTGCCTGGAAGGCAAAGGCCTTTTCCATCTCGTGTTCGAATGTCAACATGCAGATCTGAAGCACAGACAGGAAGGAAGGCTTCGGTTGTTGGCCACTGAGGAGTGGCAGGAGCCCTAGGAGTAGCTGCAGCCACACTGCCACTGCTGAGATCAGGAAGGAACACTGACAGCGACTGCTGTGAGCAAGGCCCAGCCTCCCCCAAGTCAGGACACTGACATCTCCCTCAGACCACACAAAGGACTTCAAACCATCACTGGTCCAGCCCCTTGCTTTCCTAGGAGGTTACGTGGTCACCACTCATTTAGAGCTGAGAACACAGAGATCCGAAAAGGTTAAACTGCAGTGGAGTCAGAGTCCATAAGGACTGCCACCCTAGTCCCCCAGCTCCTCTGGGCACTGTTTCCCCCGACTCTGAGCCATGTCTACATCAGAGGTGCTGACTCGTCCTTACCATAAGCCTTGAGGCTAGCAACCTAGTCATATGTAAGCAGCACCACCTCTCCCCAAGAAAACGATTCAATGAATTCATTCATTAGGCATGCCCTGAATTCCTTCTATGTGCTGGCATTTGAGGAAGTGCAAAGAGTGAGAAGACCTACGCCCGGCCCTTGTGAGCTCAGTGTGTCCAGATCTGAGACAAGCCAACGTTCACCGCAGAGACCTCACACACTTGCATAAAGACAGTTCTAATCCTCTGCTTCCCTGGAAGACAATGGAGAGTGTCTCCTTGTCCATTGCCACATGGAGTCAGTACTAGCTTACCCCTTGATTATCTAGGAATACACTGTCCATTTAAACATGCCTTAGGCCGGGTGCGGTGGCTCACACCTGTAATCCCGTTACTCTGGGAGGCCATGATAGGAGGACTGCTTGATCTCAAAAGTTCAAGACCAGCTTGAGCAACATAGCAAGCCCTCATCTCTGTGAAAAATAAAATAATTTTTTTTTTTTTTTGAGATAGAGTCTCGCTCTGTCTCCCAGGCTGGAGTGCAACGGAGCAATCTCGGCTCACTGCAAGCTCCGCCTCCTGGGTTCACGCCATTCTCCTGCCTCAGCCTCCCAAGTAGCTGGGACTATAGGCGTCCACCACCACACCTGGTTAATTTTTTGTATTTTTAGTAGAGACGGGGTTTCACCGTGTTAGCCAGGATGGTCTTGATCTCCTGACCTCGTGATCCACCCGCCTCGGCCTCCCAAAGTGCTGGGATTACAGGCGTGAGCCACTGTGCCCGGCCAAAATAAAATAAAATTTTAAAAGTTAGCCAAGCCACCACACCTGGCATTTTTAAAATTTTTTATTATTTTTATTTTTTGAGACAGGGTCTCACTCTGTTGCCCAGACTGGAGTGCAGTAGCACAGTCTTGGCTCACCGCAACCTCTGCTTCCCAGGCTCAGGCGATCCTCCCACCTCAGCCCTGCCAAGTAGCTGGGACTACAGGTGTGTGCCACCACACCTGGCTAATGTTTGTTTGTTTATTTATTTATTTATTTATTTATTTTGTGGAGACGGGGATCTCACCATGTTGCCCAGGCTGGTCTCAAACTCCTGGGCTCAAGTGATCTGCATGCCTTGGCCTGCGAAAGTGCTGGGATTACAAGTATGAGTCACCATGACTGGCCCTCCCCTGCCTCTTATCCAGCTTCGTACCCTCTGCATCATGCATAGGGACTAGCATAAGGCAAAGCCTCCCAAACACTGCAGACATTAATGACTTTAAAAGGCCCTTCCAATAAGTGGTTCCTCAGATTCTATGATTTGGGCTCAAATCTTCCAAAACTTGGCCTAGCTGGATCCCAACCATGAGGAAGTGTGAACCCAGGGAGGGAGGACGCTGTATGTGCGTGTGACAGAGACATACACACATACGACATACCATGGTCCTGAGCTAGATCTGTTCTTTGAACTTAGCATGATTTTGTTTCAGATACCGCTTCTTTTTCTCTTTATTCTGAGTAATCAAATATTGGCAAAATAGGCCGGGCATGGTGGCTCATGCCTGTAATCCAAGCACTTTGGGAGGCTGAGGCAGGCGGACCACTTGAGGTCAGGAGTTCGAGACCAGCTTGGCCAATATGGTGAAACCCCTTCTTTCCTAAAAATACAAAAGTAGCCGAGCGTGGTGGTGAGTGCCTGTAATCCCAGCCACTCGGCGGGGCTGAGCCAGGAGGATCACCTGAGCCGGGGAAGCAGAGGTTGCAGTGAGCCGAGATTGCACCACTGTATTCCAGGCTGGGTGACAGGGAGACTCTGTTTCAAAAAAAAAAAAAAGGCAAAATGACTGCAGGAAAAAGAATCTCAAAATAGGATGTAAATATACCAGATGCATAACATAGGTATATTACTGGCAGGGGGATGCCTGTGGAAACACCAACAATTCTGTCAGTATGTTTCGGATTTCTTTTTTTGAGTGTGTATGGATGGCCTTCAGTGTCCTGTTCAGTACGTTTCAGATTTCTTAACATTGAGTTCATGCAAAGGTTTGTGACTTTACCTTTTCGTGAGCCTTCCTCTGCTCTGGGTCGAAGGGGTGCAAGACTCGCAGCCTACAGATTTCACACACCTCCCCATGCAGGTAGACACAGGCATCCCCAAACCGGCACTCCCCAGCAGCTGCGTAGGGGCACAGCTGCTGCTCGTTGCTGTAGGAGCTGCTGGCCTCCACGTCATCAAGGCCACTCCTGATGGCCTCCAGGTAGGAATGCGGCTTCATCTCGGGGCTGGGTTGGGGGTCGCTGCAGCTGCCTGGATTACTCACCATGCTCGGCTGAGTCTTTCCTTCAGCCATGCCAGACAGATCTGAATACAACACACGGCACACACACATGAAAATGGCCCCATTTTTCTGATATGCCATTAACCAAAGCCTAACATATTAAGCTACTCTGACCTAAGAATTCCACCCTTGAGAACATATGGCAAAAAAACAGACCGAAGGGGAAAAATAAAAGGAATAGTATAAAATGTTCATAGTGACATTACTTAAAAAAACAAAAAACAAAAATGGCCAGACAGGGAAATAAGCAAAACAATAGGATACACTTACACAAAAGAACACTAAAGCTGCTGTTTAAAATGGCAAATATGGAAATGTTAACACATGGACCAGTTAACACTAAAACAAACAAAAAAGTGAGATCACTAGAACACAGTGTTTCCTTCATACCAGCAAAGTTACCAATCATTTTAAGTGAACTAGAATAGATGTCTACAGCAAATCTGTGGGTCCTGAGGCCAGAGTAAACTGTCCCATGGTGAACCCTTCTCACGCCAGGAGCTGCTGCCTTCCCACTGCACACCTCCGAGCTTGTTTACAGGTCATGTATTCTCACAGGACTACTCATTTGCTGAGGATGGAATCTGCCTACCTCACGGTACCCAATTCCAAGAACTAGAAATCTCTTCACCTGGTGCGGACCAGCCAATAAAAACAACTTTTACGGCCGGGTGCAGTGGCTCTTGCCTGTAATCCCAGCACTTTGGGAGGCTGAGGCGGGTGGATTATGAGATCAGGAGTTCGAGACCAGCCTGACTAACATAGCGAAACCCTGTCTCTACTAAAAATACAAAAATTAGCTGGGCATGGTGGTGGGCACCTGTAATCCCAGCTACTCGGAAGGCTGAGGCAGAAGAATCCCTTGAACCTGGGAGGCGGAGATCATGCCACTGCACTGCAGCCTAGGTGACAGAGTGAGACTCCGTCTCAAAAAAACAAAACACACAAAAAAACAAAAAAACTTTTACAATTTGTAGCTTTCTTCCTCATCAAACCCCGTTTTAAGGCACAGACCATGTCCCAAACCCTAGTGTGCTATTCTGTTCCCAAAGGTGCAATCTAAAATGTCACACACTGTCAGCATAAAAACTAAGACCATTCACTGGCCTAAAAGTCAAACAGTGAAACATGCTCTTTAGCAAAATATTTAGTTTTGTTTTTTTTTTTTGAGAGGGAGTCTCACTCTTGTCACCCAGGTTGGAGTGCAGTGGCATGATCTCAGCTCACTACAACCTCTGCCTCCCGGGTTCAAGAAATTCTCCTGCCTCAGTCTCCCAAGTAGCTGGGATTACAGACGTCTGCCACTACGCCCGGCTAATTTTTGCATTTTTAGTAGAGACGGGGTTTCTACTAAACCATGTTGGCCAGGCTGGTCTCGAACTCCTGACCTCAGGTGATCTGCCCACCTCAGTCTCCCAAAGTGTTCGGGTTACAGGTGTGAGCCACTGTACCCAGACAAAATATTTAGGTTTGAAATGAAGAGCTTGATGCTTCTCACCAACTGGACAACCACCATATGAAGATGGAAGTTACATGCTGACAAAAAGATTGCGTTTTTATGTTTTGCCAGGTCAGTCTTGGAGCTCAACCCAGCCTTTGGGCACGAGGGCAAACGTATCATTTGAATGATCTACAGCCACATGGAGCCTCTTCAGAAAGTTCTGAAGTCTCTCCACGCGGACAACCTGGAGGTGTATTAGGTTAGGAGTCCTCTTGACAAGAGGAGGCTAGAAAGGAGCACCAAGCATAAGCAAGAGTGCTATGCAAAAAGAAGCAACAAAAGGCTTCCGCTTACTCACTTCGGTCTCTAAGAACCAACGTTCTCTTTTCACGCTTCCCGGGTTCATGTGAGTTAGTTTTCACAATGGACGCAGTGACCTCAGAAGAAGGGTGAGGATTGTGGAAAGCTGGGGAGGGCACACTGTGGGCCATGGTGCCGACAGCACCTCCAGCTGCAGCAGAGGGCCTCGTGTGGTCATATCTAAACAAAACACATAGCAGATGCATTACAGACATGCCATCCACACACATCCCCACACTCCCCAGATGCCAATGGCCCTCCTGCTGCTGCACTTGTTGAGGTGAAGAAAGCAGCCATCTTTTCCAATATTTAAACTCTAACAGGATTATTGATTAACAGATGCTTGGCAATTCAGTGTGAGGGGGACATTTGCTATCTATCACCTATGCTTAAGTGTCTCTGTGGGACTTGAGTGGGACAGACACACAGCTCCAGACCACACAGAGAGCCTGAAAGTTCCAAACAGATGTTGAGCTGAAATCTCCTGATGCCTGACTGACCCAGTATTCTTTTGAGCAGGAGTCCCCAAAATGCTGACAAGGGCCAATGACCTCTCCCTGACTGTCTCTCTCGGCACTCATTGGCAGGGGGAGACCAAGGTGGGCCTACTTCCATCATCTCCCACTGCACTGCATAGAAAATGGAGGAAAGGAAGCTTTGCAGCCTAGGAAAGAAAAGATCAGCTCTGCACTACAAAAGCACAAACAAGTTTCTGGAATTGTGTACAATTTTATAACTATATATTCATAAGAATAAGGCTGAAAAGTAGTTTTAAAAAATGAAAATTAGACCGGGCACGGTGGCTCACACCTGTAATCCCAGCACTTTGGGAAGCCAAGGCAGGCAGATCATGAGGTCTGGAGTTAAGACCAGCCTGACCAACATGGTGAAACCCCGTCTCTACTAAAAATACAAAAAAAAAATCAGCCAGGTGTAGTGGCAGGTGCCTGTGATATCAGCTACTCGGGAGGCTGAGGCAGGAGAACTGCTTGAACCCTGGAGGCGGAGGTTGCAGAGAGCCAAGACTGCGCCACTGCCCTCCAGCCTGGGCAACAGTGCAAGACTCCATCTCAAAAAAAAAAAAAAAAAAAGAAAATTAGTTTTAGGGTACTGAAACTGAGGTTTTAAATTTATTTGCCATACTTTCTGTAATGTTGTCATATTACTTTTACATTAAAACTTCCCCCTTATCAAGACCCATTCTCCAAACGAAATCAGTGTCACAGCTGGAGCCTGTCACAGAGTCCTTGCCTGCACCGAGTTCCATAGGCACAGTAGCCCTTCTGGTAGTACTTGCAGATGGTGGACGGCTTGCTGTTTGCCAAGTCATGTGAGAACAGGCACTGACTTCCTTCCCGACACACACCATGCATAAAATACCTGAAGAGAGAAGCACAGGCATACAACTTTCAGAAGCACATTTTGCTTTATAAAATCAGCTTTTTCTTGAACCTAGCATACAAATATTTACCAAGTATATATTAGGTATAAAGGCTCTATTAGGCACTGGAGAGAGATCTATATATTTCCTTGATTCTACAACAGTGATTTCAGAGGCACTACAACTGATTCAATGACAGCTTTTCTGGAAGAAAAGCAAACAATCCCATATATTTCTATGTGAAGATATATCTTCCTGATTTGAGATATGTTCAACATGAGCCACATAATTGAGAAAATACTCTGTGAAAAACTGTTCTCTCTGTTCTCAAGGAGCTTAAACGGCATGACTAATGAAACCAGAAGATCTGGGTTCAAGACCCAGTTCTGTCACTTAAGAACATGTCACAAAACCAATGTCCTTGGGCCTTGCTACCTTTCCCTGTAAAATGAAGATTATACTACCCACTGAACTGGTTGTGGTGAGGATCAAATACCATCATGTGATATCAAAAGATATACACAGATGCTCCTTGACTAATGATAGGGTTACATCCCAATAAAGCCATTGTTTTCTGTTTTTTGTTTTGAGATGGAGTCTCTCTATGTCACCCAGGCTAGAGTGCAATGGCACAGTCTCAGCTCATTGCAATCTCTGCCTTCTGGGTTCAAGCGATTCTCCTAGCTCAGCCTAGGCTACCTTACTTATGCTGAGAACACTTACATTAGCCTACAGTTGGGCCAAATCATCTAACACAAAGTCTATTTTATAATAAAGTACAGAATAATCTCATGCAATTTATTGAACACCGTACTGAAAGTGAGAAACAGAAAGGTTGTATGGGTACTTGAAGTACAGTTTTTAATGAAAGCTGTTTCTGATACATTGTTTCAGATGCATCAGAATATCAGATGTATCACATGTTCTGTATCAGAATATTCCACTGATATATCAGATCCTGGCCTTGAAGGAATAAGTGGTACAGGAATACCTGGGAGGCATTCTAACTCTGTCCAGCCAGGGTAGAGAGACCTGAGTGAATACTCAAACAGTAGAGACCCTAGATGAACATGCCTTGATATTAAAGATAAACTAGGCTGGGCGTGGTGGCTCATGCCTGTAATCCGGCCGAGGCAGGCGCATCACCTGAGGTCAGGAGTTCAAGACCAGACTGACCAACATAGAGAAACCCTGTCTCTACTAAAAAAAATACAAAATAAGGGCCAGGCGCGGTGGCTCATGCTTGTAATCCCAGCACTTTGGGAGGCTGAGGTGGGCGGATCATGAGGTCAGGAGATCGACGCCATCCTGGCTAACATGATGAAACCCCGTCTCTACTAAAAATACAAAAAAATTAGCTCGGCGTTGTGGTTAGCGCCTGTAGTCCCAGCTAAGGGGCTGAGGCAGGAGAATGGCGTGAACCCGGGAGGCAGAGCTTGCAGTGAGCCAAGATCGTGCCATTGCACTCCAGCCTGGGCAACAAGAGCGAAACTCCATCTCAAAACAAAACAAAACAAAAAACAAATGAAACTTCTAGAAGTGAAAAATACAATGTCTGAAATGAGAATTACATTAGATGAGTTTAGTAGATGGGATACTACAAAGGAAAATATCAGAATACTTAAAGACACAGAATAGAGGCCGGGCGCGGTGGCTCAAGCCTGTAATCCCAGCACTTTGGGAGGCCGAGACGGGTGGATCACGAGGTCAGGAGATCGAGACCATCCTGGCTAACACGGTGAAACCCCGTCTCTACTAAAAAAATACAAAAAAATAGCCGGGCGAGGTGGTGGGCGCCTGTAGTCCCAGCTACTCGGGAGGCTGAGGCAGGAGAATGGCGTGAACCCGGGAGGCGGAGCTTGCAGTGAGCTGAGATCTGGCCACTGCACTCCAGCCTGGGCGACAGAGCGAGACTCCGTCTCAAAAAAAAAAAAAAAAAAAAAAAAAAAGACACAGAATAGAAACCATCTGAGAGAGAGAGAGAGAAACAAACTTTTGCTTCTGACTACCAAGGAGCATGGATCTTGGCTTCTCACTGTTAAGGAAAAAAAAAAAAAAAAAAAAAAACCCAACTGGCAAATGATACAATTTATGTGAAACAACTGCTTTCAGACAATAGAAAAAAGGACTGGTCCTCAAGAGAAGGAAAACACAGGAAGTAAGCCCCATATGTAGTCTGACTTCCTACCTGGAGGCATATTCTAGGTCCTGGAACCTCAGGCAAATCACAGAGATTGGAGTTCAGGGAGGCTGCAGGGATTCTTTAAAGATCCATAAATAGTCTGGGCTCAGAGGCTCATGCCCGTAATCCCACCACTTTGGGAGGCCAAGGTGTGAGGATTGCCTGAGCCCAGAAGTTTGAGGTCAGCCTGGGCAACACGGCAAAAGCCAATCTCTATAAAAAATATAAAAATTAGTCGTGCACGGTAGCTACTTGGGGGCCTGAGGTGGGAGGACTGCTTGAGCCCAGGAAGGAGAGAGGCTGCAGTGAGCTCTGTTTGCACCACTATACTCCAGCCTGGGTGACAAAGCAAGACCCTATCTCAAAACAAAACAAAACAAAACAAAAAACAAACAAAAAACCCTGTAAATAGAACCACACATAGGCCGCAGGCAATGGCTCATGCCTGTAATCCCAGCACTTTGGGAGGCCAAGGTGAGTGGATCGCTTGAGCTCAGGAGTTTGAGATCAGCCTAGGCAACATGGTGAAACCTTGTCTCTACCAAAAAATATACAAAAAATTAGCCAGGCATGATAGTGTGCGCCTGTGCTCCCAGCTACTCAGGAAGACGAGGTAGGAGGATCGCTTGAGCCCAGGAGGCGGTGGTTGCACTGAGCCAAGATCGTGCTGCTGCACTCTAGCCTGGGTGACAGAGTGAGACCCTGTCTCAAAAAAAAAAAAAAAAAAGGTAAGTGGGGGAAATAATCTTTTCAACAAATGATGCTGGACCCAAAATCGACTTGGAAAAAAAATACGTACCTGCTGATACGACCCAAAATGAAGTATAAAACAACCTATGACATATTCTAGCCAGAAACAATTAATTTGAATCCACAAAACCCCAGATCTAACTTCCAGTTCATAGTTGTATTTTACAGGAGACTGGGGACAACCTATGAAAGACATCTCGAGAAAACAACCAAATAAACACAAAAGAAGCTGCACCTGGGACCCAGGCCTACTCTCTTTATAAGTGCCACATAACTAAAGGAGGCTGAGTCTGGAAAAGAGGTTGACAGTTTCTTAAAAAATGTAAACATAAATCTACCATATGATGCAACAATTCTACGCCTAGGAATGTTCCCAAGAAAATGAAAATCCATGTCCACACAAATACTTGTATATGAATGTCCAAAGCAGCATTATGCATAACAGTCAAAAAGTGGAAACAATCCAAATGTTCATCAACTGGTGAACAGACAGACAAAATGTGATTTATCCATACAATGGGCTCTTATCCAGCCATAAAAAGGAAGGAGGTACTGGCACACACTACAACATGGATGAACCTTGAAAACACGATGCGGAGTGAAAGAAGCCGGACACAAAAGACCACATGTTGCATGATTCCATTTATATGCAATGTCAGAAAAGGCAAAGCTATAGAGACAGAAAGTAGATTAAGTGGCTGCTTAGGGTTGGGAGGAAAGAAGTGAGGGTGACTGCTAATGGGCACAAGGGATCTTTTGGGGGTGATAGAAATTTCCTAAAATTTAATTGTGGTGATGGTTGTACAACTTTGTAAATTCACTAAAAAGTTTTGCACTGTATACTTCAAACAGGTAAATTTTATGGTGTGTAAGTTATACCTCAGAAATAGCTGTTAGAAAAGAGAAAAAGGGGAAGGGACAATGCTAGGTTAGCAGACAGAACACAAGGGACATAATAACCAGATGCAATACTTAGCTCTGGACTAGAATCTGGTTTCGACAAACAAGATATAAAAGACATTTTTAAACCAGATATTTTGAAAGGTATTTTGAAACAAATGTGAGTATAGACTAGGTATAAAATGAAAATTTATTAATATGGAAAGTTAAACACAATTAACTGAGAAGAGTAGATTATAAAATAGTTAATGGTGCAGCTGCTATAGAAAAACAGTATGGAAGTTCCTTAAAAAATTAAAAATATATTTACCATATGATCCGGTAATTCCACTTCTGGGTTTAGACACAAAATAATTCAGGCCAGGCCCAGTGGCTCAGGCCTGTAATCCCAGCACTTTGGGAGGCTGAGGTGGGTGGATCACCTGAGGTCTGGAGCTTGAGACCAGCCTGACCAACATGGTGAAACGCCATCTCTACTAAAAATACAAAAATTAGCCGAGTGTGGTGGCAGGCGCCTGTAATTCCAGCTACTTTGGGGGCCGAGGCAGGAGAATCACTTGAACCCGGGAGGGAGAGGTTACAGTGAGCCAAGATCACGCCACTGCACTCCAGCCTGGGCAACATGGTGAGTCAGTTTCCAAAAAAAAAAAGAAGACTTCAAAGTATGGACTCAGACAAACATTTGGACACCCATGTTCAGAGCAGCATTATTCACAATAGCCAAAAGGTGGAAGCAACCCAAGCATTCGCTGATGGATGAATGCATAAACAAGACGTGGTCTATCCATATACAATCAGCCTTAAAAAGAAAGGTGATTCTGACACATGCTACCTTGAGGACATTATGCTAAGTAAAATAAACCAGACACAAAAAGGCAAATGCTGTATGATTCCACTTCTACGAGGTCCCTAGAGTAGTCAAATTCAGAGAGACAGACAGTAGATTGAATGGTAGGTGTCAGAGGCTGGGGATGGGAGAAATGGAAGTTTTTTAATGGGTAGTACACAGAGTTTCAGTTTTGCAAGACAAAGAGCTCTGGAGATTGGTTACACAACAATCTGAATGCATGTAACAGAACTATAAACTTAAAAATAGTTAAGATGGTAAATTTTACGGAAATTTTACCACAGTAATTTTTTTTTTTTTTGAGATGGAGTCTTGCTGTCACCCAGGCTGGAGTGTAGTGGCATGATCTCGGCTCACTGCAACCTCCGCCTCCCAGGTTCAAGAATTCTCCTGCCTTAGCCTCTGAAGTAGCTGGAATTACAGGTGACTGCCACCACACCCAGCTAATTTTTGTATTTTTAGTAAAGACGGGGTTTCATCATGTTGACCAGGCTGGTCTTGAACTCCTGACCTCGTGATCAACCCACCTTGGCCTCCCAAAGTGCTGGGATTACAGGCGTGAGCCACTGCGCCCGGCTCACAATAAAATTCTTTAAACCAGTGTATACAGTATGATCTCATTTTGGTAAAAGATTATAAATGTATACATATATGTACTTTAAAAATCAGACCCAGCCGGGCGCAATGGCTCACACCTGTAATCCCAGCACTTTGGGAGGCTGAGGCAGGTAGATCACTTGAGGTCAGGAGTTCAAGACCAGCCTGGCCAACATGGCGAAATCCCGTCTCTACTAAAAATACAAAAATCAGCTGGGCATGGTGGTGGGTACCTGTAATCCCAGCTACTTGGGAGGCTGAGGCAGGAGAATTGCTTGAACCCAGGAGGCTGAGGTTTCAGTGAGCCAAGATCGCACCACTGCACTCCAGCCTGGGCAACAGAGCAAGACTCCAGCTCAAAAAAAAAAAAAAAAAAAAAAAATCTGGGGCCAGGCACAGTGGCTCATGCCTATAATCCTAGCACTTGGGGACGATGAGGCGGGCAGATCTCTTGAGCCTAGGAGTTCAAGACTAGCCTGGGCAACATGGCAAAACCTCACCTCTACAAAAAATACAAAAATTAGCCAGCTGTGGTTGTGTGCACCTGTAGTCCCAGCTACTAGGGAGGCTGAAGTGGGAGGATCACTTGAACTTGGAAATTGGAGACTGCAGTGAGCTATGATTGTATCACTGCACTCCAGTCTGTACAACACAGTGAGACCCTGTCTCAAAATAAAATCTGGAAAGATATATACTAGCATATTAAGAGTAGTGATCCTTGAGGGTAAGATATATGATATTTTTCTTTTTATTTTTGCAAACAGGAAAGCCAACGCTCAGAGAGGTGAGGTGACTTACAGAAGATTTAATTGCTAGGTACGAGGACTCCAAGTCTGGTCTTTCCAGATAGCCCTGACCTTTCCCCAACAAAATCAGTTTCCCTATCATGCTGCCTTCATCCCCATCGTGGCCCTTGTGTAAAACACAGTAGCCCATATCTTTCATTCCACTGAATTACTATAACCTACCTTCCTTCATGGACCAGCATGAGTCTTGGCTGATCCAAAAGGCCTCCTCATACCCTCCAGCCCCCAGGCTCACTCACTAGTGGCATCCACATGCTATGGCACTTCCCAATCTGGGGCCCCAGATCCTCTCAAGCTAGTGCTCTGGAAGATGTAGTTGGGAACATCTGTTCTCTAATGAAGAATGTTTGGGAATAACTGCAGGAAGGCACAGCTAGAATATTACTAAATGCAAGCAGATATAGAAAGCCTTAACCTAACCATTTATACGGTGTTGTCTGAAAGTGGAAAACAGAATAGAACTACACAACAGGAAGGCCGGGCACAGTGGCTCACGCCTGTAATCCCAGCACTTTTGGAGGCCAAGGCGGGCGGATCACCTGAGGTCAGGAGTTTGAGACCAGCCTGACCAACATGGGGAAACCATGTCTCTACTAAATATACAAAAATTAGCCGGGCGTGGTGGTGGGTACCTGTAATCCCAATTACTCAGGAAGCTGAGGCATGAGAATCGCTTGAACCCAGGAGGCAGAGGGCTGCAGTGAGCTGAGATTGCGCCATTGCACTCCAGCCTGGCGACAGAGCAAGACGCCATCTCAGAAAAAAAAAAAAAAAAAAAAAGAACTAGACAACAGGAGGGAATAGTATGGCATTCCAGGAAGGCCCAAGAGGCCCAGACTGCTGGTGTCTCCAGAGAAAGGGTACTAGTGAACATGCTGCACATCCGCCCTAATCAGAAACCTCTGACGAGAATTCTCCACCTGTTCCTCTCCCCAAAAGCAGAGGAAGTGCTGACCAGACATATCTGACAGTTTATTTTTTCCCAGGGAAATTATAAAAGGATATTCTAGTATATAAGTCAGTCTCTCATGAGTTTGGCTAGTATGAGCCACCCCTATGTACACTAACAAAACCAAATTTCTGAGCCTACGAAATGAGAACTGGACCTCATGACGTAAGTGACTATACAGTGGTGCCATCCTACAGCCTTTGCCAGGTAGTCAGATAGGCTTTCTCCACGGAGCACCCTCTTGTGGCATACCACTAGATCTGCAGTCCCCAATCTTTTTGGTGCCAGGGACCAGTTTTATGGAAGGCAATTTTTCCACGGAATGGTGGGATGGGGAATGGTTTCAAGATGATTCAAGCACATTACATTTATTGTGCACTTTATTATGGTAATATATAATGAAGTAAGTATACAACTCACCATAGTGTAGAATCAGTGGGACACTGAGCTTGTTCTTCTGCAACTAGATGGTCCCATCTGGGGGTCATGGGAGACAGTGACAGATCATCAGGCATTAGATTCTCATAAGAAGCACACAACGAAGATCCCTCACATGCACAGTTGACAACAGGGTTAGTGCTTCTATGAGAATCTAATGGTGCTGCTGATCTGACGGGAAGCGGAGCTCAGGTGGTAATGTGAGTGGCGGGGAGTGACTATAAACACAGATAAAGCTTTGCTCACTTGCCCACTGCTCACCTCCTGCTGTGTGGCCTGGTTCCTAAAAGGCCATGGACTGGTGGGGGACCACTGCACTAGATCAGACATTATGCAGTAATTTGCCATAAGGCTGTTATAGTTTTATTTTTTAAAAAAGCACAGACAGAAGCTGGGAAACTAAGGGCACTTTTTGTTAGAAACTTAGAGTTTCGGTTATTTACAATACCGATTTTATAACTACACAGAAGAGAGTTACATAGCAGATCTGAGACTGCTATCCTTGGGAAGGTCTGCTTCCGAGGCTGCCCCTTGCCTGGCATCTGGGAACTCAGCTAGTAACAGTTCTCCACACAGATACAAAATTTTCCCTAAATGATGGAGAGTGGTTCGCTGTGTCTAAACTGATGTACAATGTAGTTCATGCTGAAAACCTACTTTCCTCTGGGAGTCTGGAATTTCGGTTCATGCTAGGCAGAGCTGGCCTAGGTGACCAGCCTGGGCACTGAATCTCTAATGGGCTTCCTTGGACAAATGTTGCTGCATTTTCATTGCTGTGTGGCCCTCTCAGGGAGGGACAGATGCAGGAAGCCTGCACCCAGGCTCCTCCAGACCCCCTGTGTCTTCTGCCCTCATGATCTGGCTGTGACCCCTTACTAGATATGGTAATAATCTCAGACTTGAGTACAGCTGAATCCTGGGACCCACTTGTCCCAGTTCTAGACAATCTCTGGATTTGGGGTGGTCTTGGAGATCCCAAACACAAAAGTGGAGTATACATCTCAGCACTTTGAGAATTCTTTTTGAGAAATGCTACTCAAGACTGCAATATTTCAATTGTCCTCAAACATGGTAATCTTTGAAGGTATAATAGTTAAAAAAAAAAAAAATTCAGTGCCAAGAGCCAAGTCTGAATGACAAAGAGGTATCAGGATTAGTAAACTCATAAATACTGAAAGAGGACAGGTTCAAAGTGGCAACACAAGCAGTTACACAAAAGTGATATCTAATAAATACTGTATAGTTTCTTTTCTTTTCTTGGGTAGAGACAGGATCTTGCTATGTTGCCCAGGCTGGTCTCGAACTCCAAGGTTCAAGTGGTCCTCCTACCTCGGCCTCCCCAAGTGCTGGGATTACAGCATGAGCCACTGCACCAGCCAATACTGTATTGTTTCTTTTGAAGAAATTAGAACAGAAAATTTCTTGAAAGAACCAGGGTGGAAGACTACCACAGGCCATCTACCAGATACTATTTGTTAACAAGGCAGACAAAAGGAAAGTTTTTTTAGGTAGTGGTCTCCTACAAGGATGCCTTTTATAATTCTACCTCCACCTTCCATAGGTCCAATCCAGAAAACTTGCCTTCCAAACTGCACTAATCATCTCTTCCACTAAAATACAAATATTTAACTGCCAACCAGAGCTTCTAGTTAGTTTTGCCATTTATAAGCTGGTGACTTCATAAAAGCCACTTCGCTTCTGTAAATGACTGAGCTGAGATTTAAACAGATTCAAAAATAATTTCTAGACCACCATCACTGCCTTCAGGAAAGGCAAGTGTGAAACAAGAGTTATGTAAGAGGTGAAGTCAGCCCAGTCCTATTTTTGTAGCATATGTCACCATTTACACTCCCCAGTGACAAGCACAAAGCCACCTAGAGCACATGCTGCTTGTCCTTTGGGGCATCTCTGTCTTGTGCTTATAGTCATTCCTCTCCATCTATGTTATACTGATCTTACTCCAAGCCCCTTTCATGTTGCACTTTGTAATGAATTTCCAACTGCTAACCCTTCCTGATGGACAAACTGCCCCTCATATCTTCCAAGAGAGAGGACCAAGACATGAACTGGAGGAGGGGAGAGACGACTAGGCGGGTGAAGTGCATAGCTGGAGACTCAGAGCAGGTAGGTTCTTTCTGGGGGACACTCCAAAGGAGTGTTACCCCGGGTAACCCCAAAAGACTGTTTCAGACAGTATGGCTATTATACACTGCAGAGCATATCAGGTTCACTGCTGGCCACAGAACCACCAGCAGCTCCAGCAGCAGCAGTGCTGAGCGAAACAATCAATCTGGTTTCTTACAGGCCCTTCAATGTTGCCTCTCTGTTTAGCAAAACGCTTTTGCAAATCACTTCCAAATATACAGGTAATTTGCATCCTCAGTGTCATTTTTTCTTTACATTTTCCTACATATTTTCACAGGCTAAAATTTTATGGCTGTAATCCTTGTGACAGCAGATCCGCTGAGGGGGAAGGAAGCAAATGGTAGGCACTGTGGCAGGCTTGCAATAAATGTACTGATTAGAGGTGGGGATGAAATGAAGTACAGTGTGGTGGTGAAGACACTGAAGTCAGACTGCTTGCTATGTGACCCTGAGCAAGTTATTTAAATCACCAAGCCTCAGTTTCCCCATCTGTAATGTGATTATAATAACTGCACTTACTTCACAGACTGCTCTGATAAACTACTGGGACGTTTAACTGAGAAAATGCATGTAAGTGCTCATCCTAATACAAAATAAATGGTTTGTTGCTATTATTTAACTTTTAAACAGCCCTGCCGGTTAGGCATTACCATCCTCATTTCACAGATGAGGCAGTTGTGGCACAGGTGGTATGAGGATTAGAATCTAGAACTGCCCAACCCTGGGGCTCAAACTCTGCCTACCCCCTGCCAGCTGAAAAGATCCCCCATGTTTTGTGACTTTCAAAGAATCAAAAGCCCGAAGCTTGACTATCTTAGGACAATGAAATCCTGTGTCTTCTAATAGTGATTATGAGATGCAGGGAAGCTCTATCACAAAAGGAGAGGGTGAAATAAACTGGTTACCAAGCTATAATAAGGGCCTCCCCCAGGGCTTGGAAAACAGACTGAAAGACAGGGAGATGGTTGTAGGGGAGGGGAATCAGCAAAAATGATGCACAGATTGAGATTCTGGATAGAGTGGCACGTCAAGGAATCAGGAGAGCTGACTGACAGCATAACTGTACAAGCAGTCATTTTGACCATTCCAGGCAATAAAAACACGGAGTGTCTTTGTCATTAGGTTTGAGACTGCTAGCATTTGATAAGCATCTCTTGGAGAGACATAATACCTAACAGATTGAAAGCAAAACTGACATTATTCTGCTGTCATTCAAAATAAACATGTACATCACATCCTACAGTCAGGAAAACAAACCTAAAACTTTGTGACCTGAAATTAAAAAAAAAAAAAAACACCCTGCTTAGATCTGGTCCCCAAAATAAATCATACCTTGAACATTTCCTATAAATTATCAATATCTGGAGATAAGCCTTTTGTTAATGAGATAATAAAGTAAGAAAAGCTTTTGGTAGATAAGCTGGTAGAAAAGTTTATGGTAAACACACTAATGTAAACTTGGTACTCTTGGTAATTTGGGTTTTTCTCACTTAAACACCTGTTATGTTTTTTATTTGACAAGGCAGTCATCGGGAGCCCTGACTCCTTTACACCCCTTTGTGAGTAAACGTCTTTGCAGTTTTACGTATCCTTGTATGAGTTTCCTTTCATGGGAACATATTAAAAGCTTTGAAAAGTCCTGCAGTAAAGAAATTTTAATTTAGCATTTTGACACTTATCTGGAGGCCCTACAGTCTATGAGGGCATGAACTTTGATTTCATACCTCTGCCACTTGGAAGCTAAATGACCTTAGGCAAGTGACTTCAACGCTGAAGCTCAGTTTTATCATCTGTGGAATAGTGCTGGTTGCTGGATTATACACTACAGCACCTAAGAGCCCCAGCACATTGTAAGTCCCCAACAAACATTAGTTAGCACTTAAACAGAAGTGATCCCTTCTCAACATTCCAACCCAATCTTCATTTATATGGAGCAACATCCTGCAGAACACCCCTTTTGGGAAACAGAATTAAAGCTTTCAGGTCCAGCTATCTCCAGGTATACAAGGAGAAACCAAGATGATCCTGATTTAGGTCTTGTGCCTCTACTAAGGTGTGAAATTTTAGGCAAATGTCAAGTCTTTCTGAGCATAAGATTCCTTATTTGTAAAATAAGATACTACAGAGTTGAGATTCAATTATAAAGCATTATTACATAAATGTGTACTGTTTTGTGGACACTTCTTAGATCAGGTACGGGAATAAATAGTGGAACTAAACCATAGAGCGAGGGGAGGAATAGAGAGGTTTTTCTAGGTGGCTACAAGCTGCTTTACAGTGCACAATGACCTAGGAATACCTCCTCCAGCAGGAGAAACTTTATATAAATAAAAATACATAAACACACACAAACCCGTCTTCACAAAACACCTTCTAGTACAAATAACCTAGTAAAAGTCTTCTTATAGACACTAGGTGCAAATTTCTGACAACAGCTTAACATAAGCCACCTGGGCCTTGGATAAATTGAACAGTTAATATACACTACTACTAATAGGAAACTTATTACACAGTCACGTCTCAACTATTCATACCAATGAAGAGAAGTAACAACACAGAAAATAAACTGTTTATTCCACAAACTCTACAATTGTTTTTAAGCAATGTTTCCCACAAAAAAAATACTAAATGAAATTTGCCTTTTCCAAGCATACAATTCAATTTTCGTTTTCCAAACATACAGTTCAATAGGACTAGACTCCATTACCAGTAAGCCACAAGCTGACCAAGGAATGAGGGTGTTACACAACCACACTATTCTGTTTCACAGGAGCAGTCGCAGTGTAACTATCTGGCTTTCTATTTTCTACAACAAACCATCCATTACCGTGGCATTTCTCCTCGTAAATGGCTCTCTCAGTAAGATAAGAGTGTCAACCTCTTTCAGTCTCAGTCTCCTGCGCTGTAAAATGGTAATAATAACTACTAAGTTGTCTTACTGTGAAGTCTGATGATAATGAATATAAAGCACTTGGAAATATGCAGGGCGCTTCACCGATATTCAGAAAATGCTATCTGTCGTTATTATTTTCCACACAACAATTTTTACTTGCTAACTCTCTGCAAGTTTAGATTGCATCTGGATTCTCCAAACTTCGAGGCCCTTATAATCTATTAACAAATTACTCCCACGTGGTATCCCCATTTGTAACCGTCCTCTTGGGGTCCCTTTAATCAATTCCAAGTCTTTTCCAGTTAAACCGTAAGCCCCAGAGCCCTCCCCACAAGGCCCAGCATCCTGCACGGCCCTGGCTAGGACGTCCTTCCTCCCAGCCCACAGGGGCCACGCTTCAAACTCGCGGCGTAGCCCCCAGCGCTGGCCTCGCCCCGCGTCTCAGTCATGCATCCCCCGGATCCCCGGCTCTGGCCGGCGCTCGCTCTGCCTCGCAAAGCCCCCGCTGCTAACAGCTGAGTAACTTTCCGAGTCCCGCTCTAGCCTCAGGTTCCCGAGCGGCAGAATTGGCGCGCACCGGCACCCCTGCGGCCTGGGGGAGCGGCCTGAAGTGGCCCGGCGCTCCTGGAACCCGCGCACTGACCTGCAAGTGACCTGCTTGGTGCTCATGGTGGCTGGGCTGAAGGACCGTCGTCGTGCCGCCGCCTCTCGCAGCCGCTGCCGCCTCGGCCTTGGCCCTGGCCCGGCCCATCCCGCGTAGCCGCGTCACGCCGGCGCACGCCGCCCCGCCGGTGTGGCACCTTTGTAGCGCCGGCGGGTAACCTAGCCGCCGTCACAATTGGTTCCGCACTGGGGATCGGGCAGGCGGTCCCGGCATCCCTGCTCTGGGTGTCCCGCACTTCCAGGCCTCCGGGGCGGAGCCTGGCTGGCATCCTAGTCCTGCCAGTCTTATCCCTGTGCCTACTGTTAGTGCCTCCGATTCTGCCCCCCATCGCCAAGAGTATTCCTTAGCGATCTCCCGCCTCCTTCGAGGCACTTCACCCCTCCTGGGGCAAACTCCCGCCTCTCCTCTTAATCCCAGGTTCCCCATTCAAACTTGCACTCACTGGGCACCCTTCTCAACTGTTCCCGCCGGACCTCGCCTTCCACTTAAGGAAATTCCTTAGCCCTCTCCCAACTGCTCTTTCCCCAAATCTCTACTTCCACACGTTTTAGTCTTCATTTTCTTTCCTGCCAGTCCTGTGCTGTTCGTCTTCCATTTCCTATGATGGAAACCCCAAAAGTTATTTTTGACACTTCCCTCTAGCTCTCTATACCCTGCAGATTCTGCTCCCACACCTCTGTCCAATGCGTCCTCTTCTGCCCCTTTCCACCGTCAGCGTTCGTCGAAACAACCATCCCTTCTACCTAGCACCATGCAATAACTCTTCTTTTTTTTTGAGACGGAGTTTCTCTTGTTGCCCAGGCTGGAGTGCAGTGGGGCGATCTCGGCTCACTGCAACCTTCGCCTCCCGGGTTCAAGAGATTCTCCTGCCTCTCAGCCTCCCAAGTAGCTGGAATTACGGGCGTGCACGCCCGACCAGCCATGCTATAGCCTTTTAACTGGTCTTTTGGCTTCCGCTCCAGGTAAAAATCTGTTTTTAAAACATAAATCGGATCATGTCATTCACCTTTTAATCTTACAATGGTTTCTCATTGCTTAAAAACTCGAGATACATAACATGCACAATATAAGTGCACAAAACACATTCTGTGAATTTTTGCACATGCATACACTCACGAAACTACCACCCAGATCAAAATAAAGAATTTTTTGTTTTGTTTTGAGACAGGGTCTTGCTCTGTCGCCCAGGCTGGAGTGCAGTGGCGCCATCATAGTTCAAGCAATCCTCTGCCTTAACCTCCCCAGCAGCTGGGAATACAGGTGCGCGACACCATGCTCGACTAACTTCAAAGTAAGGAGAGGCTGAGCCGGAAGGATCCTTTGAGCACAGTTCACTGCAGTTGAGGCTACAGTGAACTGTGATCGCACCACTGCACTCCAGCCTAGGTCACAAAGCAAGCCCCCGTCTCTTAAAAAAAAAAAAAAGGTGGGGGGTGGGGGGGTGGGGGTGGATATCATCGACACCCCAGAAGGCTTCCTTATGGTCCTTCCCAGTCAATACTTTACAAAAGTCATTGCTTGGGTTCATCTCTATCACTACAAATTAGTTTAACTATTCTTGACTTTCATATAAATAATAATTCAGTACCTACGCTTTTGTCTGCCTTCTTTTGACCAACATTATATCTGTGAGATCTTTCCATGTTATGTATATATAGCTGTATGTTCTTCTTTTACTTTGCTATAAAAATATTGAGTCTACCAATGAATGAGCATGGTATATACTTCCAATTACTTAGAACTTTTGAAATTTTTCTCAGGAATGTGGAAGTATACTGGAAATTTTGTTTTCAGTGTCTTGAATATTGCATTTTAATTCGTAACACATTTGATCCATGCAATTCATGCTCATAAAAATTCCATGTCTTTTTTTTTTTTTTGAGACGAAGTCTTACTCTGTCACCCAGGCTGGACTGCAGTGTCTTGTTCTTGGCTGACTGCAACCTCTGCCTCCCGTGTTCAAACAATTCTCCTGTCTCAGCCTCCGGAGTAGCTGGGATTGCAGGCGCACGCTGCCACGCCCAGCTAATTTTTTCGTGTTTTAGTAGCCAGGGGGTTTCACCGTGTTGCCCAGGCTGGTCTCGAACCTCTGAGCTCAGGCAATCCACCCGCCTCGGCCTCCCAAAGTGCTGACATTACAGGTGAGAGCCACCGCGCCCAGCCCGTGCCACTTATTTTTAAAATTCAGCTTATCTCATTCTTTATGGAATACATTCACTATATGAACGTTATTATGTTCAAATATTTTAAAAGTGTAAAGTGAAAAGTCTCAGTCTCCTGTCAATTTAGTTCTCGCCTCTTCAGAACAAAAAGCAGAAACATTTTTTAAAAACTCAAAACCTAGCCACTGTTACAAACTTTGTATACATCTTTCCAGAATTTCTTTAAATATACACAAATATATTTCTTTAAATATACATATTTTCTACCCTTTTTAGAAAAGATAACATACATACTGTTCTGCACAGCATACATAATCAGTGAAGATTTTTCCATATCAGTACATAGAGCCTCTTCCTCCTTTTGTAGAACTGTATAGTATTCCATTGTACGACTATGCCATAAGTTATTTCATCAGCCTTGTACTGCTGGTCCCCTTTAGGGTGTCTGTGCTAGTAAAACACTGGATCGGGCACTTGTTCTCAGGATCTCCTGAGGGCTGTGTCATGGGCAAAATATACATATATGGAAAAATAATAATAAAACACTGAATCAACGACAGCCAGTGTGCACTTCCACAAGCTGTACCCAACAGCTTGGTTCCTGCCACTGTCATGGTACTTAGCACTTAGATTTTTCCCGAAGGATACAAGCAGTCTCCGCTTGCGGTTCTTCCGGCGTTATCTGGCACTAAACACCAAGTCCCGCCCTACCGGGGAAGTAGAACTCATTTTCCTCACTCGCAGGGAACCCGCGCTGGCAGAGAACGCAGGGCCACTCGCTCCTGCCCGCAGCAGGGACGCATAAAACTTTACGTCTGCTTAGATAACCACCAGCTCCCGTTCTCGGCCCATAGGAAAAGCAACTTTGCTACCAAACACAGAGGGGCAAAAGGCGTATCATATGGAGGCGGGTGAAGACGCTGAGAAAACAGAAGAGAAGGGTGGCTCCGAGCTCGAGACTCAAAATGGCCATCTGGGCGTAGAGACACAGAGACCCTTTGCGCAGACGTGCGCCGAGGGTCTTGCAAACTTTCGTTTTCTTTGTGTGCCGGTCTGTCCCTAGATGCAGTTTTCGATGCTGTTTCAAACGATATTCCTAAAATTTCCGAATTGCTTGTTGCTTATATGTAGAAATACACTAGATCTTTGTACACTGAGCTGGGATTCAGCTCCATGCTAAATTTTGAATTAATTCTAATGGTTTATTTGTAGGTTGTTACCGATTTTCTACAATCACGCCATCAGCAAATAATGACAGTTTTGCTTCCTTTTCATCTTTATATCTTTTTCTTTTCCTTGCTTTATTGCATGCACTGTCTACAGCCTTCAGAATAATGTTAAGAAGTAATAATAGTGTACATCTTATTTTGTTCCTGGAGTCAATGAAAAGATTTAATATTTTAATTTAAAATTATGTAATATTTAAGTTTAAAATATTAAACTAATACTTTAATTAAAATGTTAGCCCTATTTTTTTTGAGGCTATCCATTGCCAAGTTAAGTTTCTTTCTAGTTTTCTTAGCATTTTTATCGTGAACACATCTTGACTTTTATCACTTTTTTTTTTTTTTGCATGTACTGAGAAACCTATATTGTTTTTCCCTTTTATACTGGTAATGTATTGAATTATACTGATTGATTTTTAATGTTAACCCTCTCCAATTGCTCAGGATAAACCCCACATAACCATGATATATTTTCTATAAATCATCTATTTGTTAAAAATTATGTTTCGAATTTTTGCATCCTTGTGTGTGAGATATATTAGTCCGTAGTGTTCCTTTCTTATAATGTCCATGCCAAGGCTTGGTATCTGGGATATGCTGGTCTCATAAAATGAGTTTGGAAGTCTTTCTTTTCTATTCTCTGGAAACGTCTGTGTAATATGGGTATTAATTTTTCCCTTAAATGTCTGGAAGAATTTACCATGGAAGCCACCTCAGCCTGCAGTTTACTGTGCATGAAGATTTTTTTTTTTTTTTTGGAGACAGGGTCTCACTTTGTCATCACCCAGGCTGGGGTGCTGTGGTGCGATCTTGGCTCACTGCAGCCTCTACCTCCTGGTTTCAGCCCCTTAAGTAGCTGGGACTACAGGTGTGCGCCAGGCACGCTCCACCACTCCTGGCCAATTTTCGTATTTTTTGTAGATAGGAGATCTCACTATGTTGCCCAGGCTGGTTTCAAACTCCTGAGCTCAAGCAATTTGCCCACCTCGGCTTCCCAAAGTGCTAGGATTACAGGCGTGAGCCACCACGCCCAGCCTGCAGGAAGATTTTTAATTAAAGATTTAAATGTGGGGCATGGTGGGTGGCTCACACCTGTAATCCCAGAACTTTGGGAGGCCTAGCCAGGCGGATCACCTGAGGTCAAGAGTTCAAGACCAGCCTGGCCAACATGGAGAAACCCCAACCCTACTAAAAATACAACATTAACCAGGTGTGGTGGCGCATGCCTATAATCCCAGTTACTCAGGAGACTGGGGCAGGAGAATCGCCTGCACCCGGGAGGCAGAGGTTTTGGTGAGCCGAAATGGCACCATTGCACTCCAGCCTGGGCGAGAGAGCGAGACTCCGTCTCAAAAAAAAAAAAAAAAAAAAAAAAAAAAAAGAAAAAAAAAAAGAAAAAATTAAAAAAATTAAAAAGATCTCATTGCTTTCTTATATATAAAGCTATTTGGATTTCATTTTTTATGGCAGTTTTGGAAAGCTTTTTTTTTTTTGAGATGGAGTCTCGCTGTGTTGCTCAGGCTGAAGTGCAGTGTCATGATCTCAGCTCACTGCAACCTCTGTCTCCAGGGTTCAAGCAATTCTCTGCCTCAGCTTCCCAAGTAGCTGGGATTACAGGCACCCACCATGGCTAATTTTTTGTATTTTTAGTAGAGACGGTGTTTCACCATCTTGGCCAGGCTGGTCTTGAACTCCTAACCTAGTGATTCACCTGCCTCGGACTCCCAAAGTGCTGGGATTACAGGCGTGAGTCACTGCGCCCGGCCTTCTTTGTTTTTTATATCGGAGCATTTAGTCCATTTACACTAAATGTAATATAGTTGGATTTAAATGTATCCTCTTGATTTTTTTTTTTTCTTTTTTTTTTTTTTTGAGACAGAGTCTCACTCTGTCACCCAGGCTGAAGTGCAATGGTGTGATCTCAACTCTCTGCAACCTCCACCTCCTGGGTTCAAGCGAATCTCCTGCCTCAGTCTCTGGAATAGCTGGGACTACAGCCATGCGCCAACATGCCAGGCTAATTTTTGTGTTTTTGTATTTTTAGTAGAGACGGGGTTTCACCATATTGGCCAGGCTGGTCTCAAACTCCTGACCTCAGGTGATCTGCCCACCTTGGCCTCCCAAAGTGCTGGGATTACATGTGTGAGCCACTATGCCTGGCCTTTTTTCTTAATAAATCCTTCATTGAAAGATATTTATTTTCTATTCACACAATCTGTTATTTGTTCTTTTTTTCTCCTTTCATATATTCCTTTGGATTATTTTCCATTATTCTATAGTTTTTTCTTTTTTCTTTCTTTTCTTTTTTTTTTTTTTTTTTTGAGATGGAATCTTGCTCTGTTGCCCAGACTGGAGTGCAGTGGCACAATCTCAGCTCACCACAGCCTTCACCTCCCAGGTTTAAGTGATTCTCCTGCCTCAGCCCCCCAAGTAGCTGGAACCACAGATGCGTACCATCACACCCCGGCTAATTTTTGTACTTTTTGTAGAGATAGGGTTTCACTAACTTTGGCCAGTCTGGTCTCAAACTCCTGGCCTCAAGTGATCCACCCGCCTCAGCCTCCCAGAGTGCTGGGACTACAGGCGTGACCACTGCACCCATCTTTTTTTTTTTTTTAAATAAAATGTAATGACAGAGGGGTAGTGGTGGTTGTTCTGTGGGTCTTGGCCACTTGCTAGCTGTCAGGGCAGGAGAGTGGCTCCTTGGGTTGGTGAAAGCGGTATGCAACCAAGTCCAAGGGAGACAGGGGCAGGATTTCGCCTCTGTCATGTCCCACTGATGGGTGGATTCCTATGCCATCTGAAAGAGTGAACTAGACCTGTATTACTGATACTGTGAAGAAACTGGTTATTTTACCAAGGCTTTGACTGGAATGGTACACTTTGCTTTAAGGAATCAAATGGATATGTGTCTACTAGGGAATGTATCCGAGTCATGCAGCAAACTATGTTAGCAGAGGAAGTTGTCTGAGTTACCCAACACTAAAATATGTTATCGGTGGCAGGTGTCCGAGTTACTGGCAGTGAATCTGTACAGGCCTGAAGCAACCTCAATTCTTGCCTCCTCACAAGAAAGAATTCGACCGAGGGGCATAAGGCAGAAAAAGAGACTGAGGCAAGTTTTAGAGCAGGAGTGAAAGTTTATTAAAAAGCTTCAGAACAGGAATGAAAAGAAAGTAAAATACACTTGGAAGAGGGCCAAGTGGGCATTTTGGAGGACAAGTGCCTGGCTAGGTTTTAAAATTTTTTTATAGAGATGGGGTCTTGCTATTTTGCCCAGGCTTATTCTATGGGTTTTGACAAATGTACAATGACACATTATAGTAGTTTCGCCACCCTAAAAATTCTCTGTACTCTGCCTATTTATCCCTCCCTTCCCTCAACCACTGATCTTTTTCCTGTCTCAGCAGTTTTGCCTTTTCCATAGTTTCATATAGTTGGAGTCATACAGTACACAGCCTTTTCAGAGTGGCTTCTTTCATAAGTGATACACATTTAAGTTTCCTCCATGTCTTTCATGGCTCGCTTCTTTTCGGCACTAAACAATAGTCCTTTGTCTGGATGTAGCACAGTTTTTCCATTCACCTGCTGACGGACATCTTGGTTGCTTCCAAGTATTAGCAATTATGAATGAAGCTGCTGTAAACGTCAATGTGCAGGTTTTTGTGTGGACATAGGTTTTCATTCATTTGAGTAAATACCAAAGAGCACAATTTCTGGGTCATACGTAAGAGTTTGTTGAGTTTTGTAATAAACTGGCAGACTATTTTCCAAATCACTATACCATTTTGCATTCCCACCAGCAATGAGAGTTCCTATTGCTCCACATCCTCTCCAGGGTTTGGTATTCTCAGTGTTTTGGATTTTAGCCATTCTAATAGGTGAGAGTTCATCACTAGAAAACTTGCCCTATAAGAAATACTAAAAGGAGTTCTTCAAGTCAAAATTATAGGGCGCTACCTATAATCCCAGCACTTTGTGAGCCTGACGCAGGAGGATCGCTTGAGCCCGGGAATTCAAGACCAGCCTGGGCAACATAACAAGACCCTGTCTCTATAAAAATTAAAATTAAAATATTAGCCAGCTGTGGTGTTACACATCTGTAGTCCCAGCTGATTGGGAGGCTGAAGTGGGAGGATCCCTTGAGCCCAGAAGTTTGAGGCTGCAATGAGCACTGATTGCGCCACTGCACTCCAACGTGGGTGACAGAGCAAGACCCTGTCTCAAAAAATAAAATAGGCTGGGTATGGTAGTTCACGACTGTAATACCAGCACTTTGGGAGGCCGAGGCAGGTGGATCACTTCAGGTCAGGAGTTTGAGACCAGCCTGGCCAACACGGTGAAACCATGTCTCTACTAAAAATACAAAATTAGCTGGGTGCAGTGGTGCATACCTGTAATCCCAGTTACTTGGGAGGCTAAGGCAGGAGAATCGCTTGAACCTGGAAGATGGAAGATGCAGTGAGCCAAGATTGCACCACTGCACTCCAGCCTGGGCAATGGAGCAAAACTCCATCTCATAAATAAATAAATAAATAAATAAATAAATAAATAAATAAAATAGGGCAGGCGTGGTGGCTCACACCTGTAATCCCAACACTTTGGGAGGCCAAGGCAGGCAGATCACGAGGTCAGGAGTTCAAGACCAGCCTGGCCAACATTGTGAAATCCCGTCTCTATTAAAAATACAAAAAATTAGTCAGGCGTGATGGTGGGTGCCTGTAGTCTCAGCTACTTGGGAGGCTGAGGCAAAGGGATCACTTGAACCTGGGAGGTGGAGGTTGCAGTGAGGCAAGATCACGTCACTGCACTCCAGCCTAGGCAACAGAACGAGACTCCATCTCAAATAAAAAAAAAATAAAATAAAATGCCTTTAAAAAAATTTTAAAAACTACAATTTGTTTTATGTAGTTTTCTGTGCCTATGTTTTATTTTATAATAAGATTTTTTAAGATAGAGACATGGTAAAAAAAAAAAAAAAAAGGATTGAAGATGCTGGTGTTGAAAAAAAATGCTGGTGTATTTAAAATGTTTATTAAAGCATGGTGTCTCAATCCTTTTTCATGAGATTAACAATACCTCTTGGTGTTGGTGTCAGAAAGATTATATTCTCAATTGAAAGTGGCTTGGGTCACTCAAGCAACCTAACAAACAATACCATGTGGTTTATTTATTTGAGACAAAGTTTCACTCTCTAGCCCAGGCTGGAGTGCAATGGTGCAGTCACAGCTCACTGCAACCTCCACCTCCTGGGTTCAAGCGATTCTCCTGTCTCAGCCTCCCGAGTAGCTGGGACTACAGGCATCTGCCACCATGCCCAGCTAATTTTTGTAACTTTAGTAGAGACGGGGTTTCACCATATTGGTCAGGATGGTCTTGAACTCCTGACCTCAGGTGATCCACCTGCCTCGGCCTCCCAAAGTGCTGGGATTACAGGCGTGAGCCACTGCGCCCAGCCATACCATGTGGTTTATATTAATAATGAACAATCTCAGGTCCTTGTCACCTGAGCTGTGTCTAGCTATAACCTCTCTGCCTTCACTGTAACAAGAGAAGGTTGGTTGAAATGATTTCTGAGGTCCTTTCTAGTTCTGTGAGTCTGATGATCATTCTCATGTTATAACACTGAAGATGCACTTTTTTGCATTTTAGCATACTGTAATTTATTTAAATGTACATTGTCAAATACTTAACTCTCCTGAAGGGCCTTTACCTGCCATGATACCTTCTCTGTGGGTCTCCCCTTTAAGATTGCTTATCTTTGGAACTACAGGCATCAGTTGGGCCTTAGTTAAAGTGCAGTACAACCAAAATGTGGATTCCCATGCAATCTGAAAGAATGAACTAGACCTACATTACTGATATTGTGGAAAAGTTTCCAAGATGAGGCAAAAACACGAATTTCAAAACAGTATACAATATAACAATATTGAGAGTTTTTGTTTTGTTCTGTTTTGTTTTAGAGATAGGGTGTCACTCTATCACCCAGGCTGGAGTGCAGTGGTGTGATCATGGCTCACTGCAGCCAAGACCCCTTGGGCTCAAGCAATCCTCCCACCTCAGCTTCCCAAGTAGCTGGGACTACAGGTACACACCACCAAATCTGGCTAATTTTTGTATTTTTTGTAGAGATGGAGTCTTGTCATGTTGCCCAGGCTGGTCTTGAAGTCCCCGGGCTCAAGTGCTCCACCTGCCTCAGCCTCCCAAAGTGCTGGGATTATAGGTGTGAGCCACCATACTCAGCCAATATTGAGCTTTTAAAAAACCTAACATACCATTAGTGTTCTCCGGAAAGTAGAATATGGAGGGTGGAAAAATGTTATGTGAGAAAGAAGGGGCATTACTTTTCTTCCGAACATTTTAATGGAATTGCTTAAAATTATTTTATTTATTTATTTATTTAGAGACAGGGTCCCACTTTGTTGCCCAGGCTAGAGCACAGTAGGATGATCTTGGCTCAATGCAGCCTCGAGCCTCAAGCGATCCTCCCATCTCAAGCCACCTGAGTAACTGGGACTACAGGCATACACCACCACACCTAGCTAAAAATTATTTTTAAGTTGTACACCCCATCTACCCTGATGTGATTATTGCACATTGTATGCCTGTATCAAAATATCCCATGGAGGCTGGGCGCGGTGGCTCACGCCTGTAATCCCAGCACTTTGGGAGGCTGAGGCAGGAGGATCACCTGAGGTCAGGAGTTTGAGACCAGCCTGGCCAACATGGTGAAACTCCATCTCTATTAAAAGTACAAAAATTAGCTGGGTGTGGTGGCAGACACCTGTAATCCCAGCTACTCAGGAGGCTGAGGCAGGAGAATCACTTGAACCCAGGAGGCAGAGATTGCAGTGAGCCAAGATCACACCACTGCACTCCAGTCTGGGTGACAAGAGTGAGATTCTGTCTCAAAAAAAAAAAAGAAAAAAGAAAAAAAAGAAAAGTCCCATATACCCCTTAAATATATACACCTATTATGTACCCACAAAAACAAAAAATTTAAAAAATTATTTTAAAATTGAAAAATTATATAGTGCTTATAATAAAATGCACAGCTTGATGATTTTTCACAAATGGAATACTCCCATATTATTAACACCCAGATAATGAGTCATAACAGCCCTGGACCCGAGAAACCACCTCTGTCCTCTCCCAGTCAGTATCTCCCTCCTGTAACCACTATGCTTATTTCTAACAGGGCTGTTAACTTTTTAAAAAAAATCCCCAGAACATTCTGGATGTTATTCTTTTTTCAAGCAAAATTACTTTTACAATATAAAATGTCAAAATAAAATAGCCTTAAATTAAGGATTTATTTATGCAACAACAAATGATTTAACCAATTCTGGGAACACAAAAATAAAGGTCAGTCTCCAATTCCAAGAAGCTCACAGACTAATGGTAGAAACAAAACTAAATGATTAAATAACAGTTCTAGGCTGAGTGCAGTGGCTCATGCCTGTAATTCCAGCACTTTGGGAGGCTGAGGCAGGCGGATCACTTGAGGTCAGGAGTTCAAGTCCAGCCTGGCCAACATGGTGAAACCCCCATCTCTACCAAAAAACACAACAATTAGCTGGGTGTAGTGGTGTGCGTCTGTAGTCCCAGCTACTTGGGGAGGCTGAGGGGAGAGAATCACTTGAACCTGGGGGTGGAGGTTGCAGTGAGCCAAGATCGTGCCACTGCACTCCAGCCTGGGTGACAGAGTGAGACCCTGTCTCTAAATAAATAAGAGTTCTGACAGAAATATGAATCCAGCACTGCCACTGCAAGGGAAGACTAGGGGAAGCTGAGAAAGATTTCACAGAAAAGTGAGGCTTTAAAGGATGAATAGGAGCTGGCAGTTATCAGCTACCATAAACAATGGAAATAAACAAATAGAAACTAGCTCTTTAAGAAACAGTCTATGGGGAGGCCTGGCTACTGGTTAATCCTATCTGGTTTGGCTTCTGAAGCCATCAGTCAGGATGACATCACCACTGATCAGGTTCCTTGGGGCGGTGTGTGTTTGCCAGGTGTATCATGAGGAAAAGGAAGTCTCCGGAAACCTCCCCTGGCATCCCAGGAGGCGAAAGCTATGCACTGCGCAGAGGCCGGGAAGGCTTTAATTAAATTCAACCACTGTGAGAAATACATCTACAGCTTCAGTGTGCCCCAGTGCTGCCCTCTCTGCCAGCAGGACCTGGGCTCGAGGAAGCTGGAGGACGCACCTGTGAGCATCGCTAATCCATTTACTAATGGACATCAAGAAAAATGTTCATTCCACCTCAGACCAACTCAGGGAACATTTCTCAGGTACAGTGTTTTTAAAGTGTTCAATTGCATTGTGCAAACTTTTCCTTCTGTTTTAGTCACCAAAATTTCCTTAATATATAATGTGTGAGGTTTGGTGGACAATTTTTTCAGCTTTGGCCTTAAATCCTGAGATGCAGGCCTACTGGCTTCAAAAAATTGATGGTGTGCATATGTTCCTGCAGTGATAAGTGCAAGAATATATGTGGAATATATGAGGAGTAAAACTGCTCATATGATTTTCAGAGAGAAAAACATTGCTCAGAGGCTAACCAGGAAAATGACCCAGCAGCTAATATCTAAATAATACCTTTACTGCCAGTTAATTTGTAGTTTCAGTGACAAACAGGTACAATATACCGGGCCTGATGAACTGGCACTTACAGACTATTTTGTATGGAGGCAAATTAAATTGAAGACTGGAACTGATCTATTTCCATTGTAGACACCACCTGGCTTTAAGAACAAATTCAGTTCTCTCTTGCTGAGAGTGCTGGTATAAACAAAAAGGATGAATTAGAAAGCAAAAGAAAGGATTATACTTTTTTTTTTTTTTTTTTTTCCTGAGACGGAGTTTTGATCTTGTTGCCCAGGCTGGAATGCTATGGTGTCTCAGTTTACTGCAATCTCCACCTCCTGGGTTCAAGTGATTCTCTCGCCTCAGGCTCCCGAGTAGCTGGGACTACAGGCGCTCGCCACCATGCCTGGCTAATTTTTGCATTTTTAGTAGAGATGGGTTTCACCATGTTGACCAGGCTGGTCTCAAACTCCTGACCCCAGGTGATCCACCCGCCGCAGCCTCCCAGAGTGCTGAGATTACAGGCATCAGTCACTGTGCCCAGCCAGGTTTATATTTTATTGTCCCCGTGGAGTTTACCAATAGGATTAGGATCGGCCCAGAGTAGGCCAGGCTTTAGGAGAGCATGGGTCGTAGAATGTTGGTGTATGCCTTAGGAAACATGTTCGGCTCCTGTGTATCATTAGTCTAATGCTCCCTAGAGTTTACCCTCCTAACTTTCCTGTCCCCTCAAGAGTGATTTCGAATAAGAAAACGGGAGTTGACTACTCACCTTCCTGCCTACTAACTTCCTTAATCAATTTCCTTCTGGTCCCTATGAGGATGAAATGAACCAACATATGTAAAAGGTTTTGGTCATCCTGTTAGGTGCTAAACAGACAGCATCCCTGGGCCTTGCTCAGGGAGGCAGCCAATGCAGAGAGGGCACAGCACAGAGAGGGCATTACAGGCTGGGGCATCATAAAGCCCCTGATGCCTATCCTGGTTCTTCTAACCAGCTCCAAGTGTCTCTGGTTCCTTATCTGTAAAACAAAGACTAATTTATTTTTTTTTGAGACAGGGTCTTCCTCTGTTGCCCAGGGTGGAGTGCAGTGGTGCAATCTCGGATCACTGCCACCTCCGCCTCCTGGGTTCAAGCAATTCTCGTGTCTCAAGTCATCCGAGTAGCTGGGATTACAGGTGCCCTCCACCACACCCAGCTAATTTTTGTATTTTATTTTTTAGTACAGACGAGGTTTCACAATGTTGTCCAGGCTGGTCTTGAACTCCTGGTCTCATATGACTTGCCCACCTCAGCATCCTAAAGTGCTGGGATTACAGGCTTGAGGCACCACACCTGGACTAATTTTTAATCTTAAAAATTAAATAATTTCAATAAAAATACTGAAGATGATCCTGGCACCTATTATTCTGTTTCCTGGGGGCAACTTCACAGCCCTGAACAGCAGGTATAGCTAGAACTGGGTTTGTCTCAAGGAAATGTTTTGCTGGTAAGAGGGAAGTCTATTTGAACTTAACACAAATGGTAAGCACATAGTAGGTTTAGCAACAGGGCATATAAGCCTGTCCCAAGCTTCAATTATGATGTTTCACCCACAAGCTCCTTCCTATCCTGTTCTTTTCATGTTCACTTCAGACCCTAACAACAAAGCCTGGTAGAACCTTCATTTGATCCTAATCAGAATCATGAAGCCCAAACTGTTTTGGGGTTTTGTTTTGTTTTTGAGAATCAGGGTCTCCCTTTGTCGCTGAGGCTGGAGTGCAGTGGCACAATCATAGCTCACTGAGGCCTTGAATTCCTGGGCTCAAGTGATCCTCCCAACTCAGCCTCCCATGTAGCTGGGACTACAGGCAAGAGTCACCATGCCTCTCCCCCTACTTGTATTTTTGTTTTTGAGACAGTCTTACTCTGTCATCCAGGCTGGAGTGCAGTGGCACAATCTCCGCTTACTGCAACCTCTGCCTCACGAGTTCAAGCAATTCTCATGCCTCAGCCTCCCAAGTAGCTGGGATTACAGGCATGTGCCACCAGGCCCAGCTAAGTTTTGTATTTTTAGTAGAAACAGGTTTTCACATGTTGGCTAGGCTGGCCTTGAACTCCCGGCCTCAAGAGATCCTCCCATCTCAGGCTTCCAAAGTGCTGGGATTACAGGCGTGAGCCATTGCACCCAGCTGGCTCTATTTATTTTCTTAGAGTCTCGCTCTGTCACCCAGGGTGGAGTGCAGTGGTGCGATCTTGGCTCACTGCAATCTCCACCTCCCGGGTTCAAGCGATTCTTGTGCCTCAGCCTCCTGAGTAGCTGGGACACAGGTGCACACTGACACGCCCAGCTAATTTTTGTATTTTCAGTAGAGATGGGGTCTCGCCATGTTGGCCAGGCTGGTCTCAAACTCCTGGCTTCAAGTGATCCACCCACCTTGGCCTCCCAGTGCTGGAATTATAGGTTTGAGCCACTGTGCTTGGGCTCCTCCTACTTTAAATGCCAGTTCTTCATGCCAAACACATGCAAACCAGAAAAAAAAAAAAAAACCTTGTTTCTTTCAGGGAGTATGATGGAAGGTCTGATCTTCATGTTGGAATAACTAACACAAATGGTAAGTGCAGTTTTGTAGCTTAAAAAACCCCCACTACCCAGTAAAAGGAAAGCAGTATTTGTGGAGATTTGATTATGGCAACATCTAATGAGTGATTCCATTGTTCACTGGGTTCTTCTACTGCACCATGAGGTGGGCACTGCTCCCAAATGAGAAATATTCGACTTTATGGCAAATTATTACTAACAATATATTTGAAAGCTCTTTAATGTTTTCTCAGTGAACAGTCATACAAACCTGTGTATTTTTTATTGATTTTTTTTTTTTTTTTTGAGACAGAGTCTTGCTCTGTCGCCCAGGCTGGAGTGCAGTGGCCGGATCTCAGCTCACTGCAAGCTCTGACTCCCGGGTTTACGCCATTCTCCTGCCTCAGCCTCCCGAGTAGCTGGGACTACAGGCGCCCGCCACCTCGCCCGGCTAGTTTTTTGTATTTTTTAGTAGAGATGGGGTTTCACCGTATTAGCCAGGATGGTCTCGATCTCCTGACCTCGTGATCCGCCCGTCTCGGCCTCCCAAAGTGCTGGGATTACAGGCTTGAGCCACCGCACCCGGCCTATTGATTTTTAAAATAAGAAGAAATAGATGTCCAGTGAGATTGACTTGCCCAAGACCTCGTATCTTGTGTCCGAACCAGAATTTGGAACCAGGCCCTCTGACTTCCAATCCTATGCTCAGCTACCACTGGGTCCCCACATTCTAGGGACTTCAGGAGTAAAGCAGGATGTGGTGGGGCCTGCAGTTTTTTTGTTTTTTTTAAAGGAAAGTGAAGATGAAACAAAACTGTTCTTTTGGCCACCTATAGCTCTGAGGGCAGTGTGTGCAACCCTTCAGCCAGAAGCTTTCTTGTCTGCAGGAAAAGGGCCTGGATGGAGCCACCTGCAGGATATGTAGCCTGGATATGATGAGGCAGGTGAGGCACCTAGCCAGGCCTCACAGGTGAAGTCTAATAACAGCCTTTCCTTACCCACTGAGGCAAGAGAAAGTGACACTGATCAGAAATCCAGAACGGTTCTGAACTTAGTTACCCACAAGAACAGTCTTACTTACCACTCATCTTTAGCAGGTGGACATTTATTCTTGATTTAAGGAGACAAGATTGACCCACTGGTAAATACAGAACTTCAATAAAAATATTGGAGATGATGATCCTGGTGCCTATTATTGTCTCTGTTTCCTCGGGGCAAATTCACAGCCCTGAATAGCAGGTAGAGCTAGAACTGGGTTTCTCTCAAGGAAATGACTGCTAGTAACAGGGAAGGCTACATAAACCCCTCCCTGACTCCAGGCAAATCTAAATCTCATTAGGCGGAAGAAAGATTCTAGAACCTCCACCCTGGATTTATATTATGTAAAGTTACCACATGGCTACCGTCATTTTCTGATGTCCCTTTTTCACAGAGGTGTGCGTCTCCTTGAGGCGCCACATGACTTTGGTTTTGATTTGCAGGGGTTGTGTATAATTACAGTGCACATGGTGTCCAGCGAGATGGAGCAGGGTGGGAACAGAGCATAAGCATCCCATTACTGCAGCCCCACATGTATGGAATGATGGAGCAATGGGACAAGTACCTGGAAGACTTCTCCACCTCGGGGACCTGGCTGCCTCACAGGTACACAACTGCAAATGCTGCACCCTCGCTGGCACTCACATGCTATGCAAGTGGGATCCCCGTGTGGCCCCAGCTCACAGAGGACTCCGCAGCATTTAGCTTCACGTTGAGCCGATACAGAGATATTAACATCGCTAACATAATTTAAACAGGGGTTGAACTACTCTAGATTTTCTGCAGTTGGGTCAGCACACACATATAACAAAATTACAGCGTTTTAAGAGCTGAAAGGACTAGAATCTGTATTATTTCAGTTGTGTGACAAGGTATTTTTACACATATATAGCAAGTCACGATATATTTCTTTAAAACAAAAATTTAAAAAAACAATATTCAGGCTGGGTACGGTGGCTGTCACCTGTATTCCTAGCACTTTGGGAGACTGAGGCAGGTGGATCACCTGAGGTCAGAAGTTCGAGACCAGCCTGGACAACATGGTAAAACCCCGTCTCTATTAAAAATACAAAAATTAGCCAGGCGTGGTGGCGGACGTCTGCAGTCCCTACTTCGGAGGCTTGGGCAGGATAATCACTTGAACCCAGGAGGCGGAGGCTGCAGTGAGCTGAGATCACGCCATTGCACTCCAGCCTGGGAAACAGAGTGAGACTCCGTCTCAAAAAAAGAAAAAAAAACAGAACAAAAAAAACCAAAAAACAATGTTCAAAATGTAAAAGCTTCTTTTTTGTAATTTTAGCAATTTCAAGTTAATTTCTCACTCTCAACATTTTATAAGATGTATAGCATATTTGTGGATTTATTTTGAGGTTTCCCTTGAAATAAGTTTGGATACTATGGAATATCATAAAACTCATATGGAATTCCATCTCTGAAATCTAGAAGTTCAATGAGTTCCCCAAATTGGTAGTTAACTTGCAACTGAGTAACCACTCTGAACATCTGGGTGAATCTATGCCAATCTGCAGCAAGCAGATGCCCAGGGACCAACCATCCCCCAGAATTACATGAAGCCCAAAACAATCTGGGCTTCATGATTCTGATTAGCATCAAATGAAGGTTCTGCCAAGCTTTGTAGTTAGGGTCTGAAGTGAACATGAAAAGAATAGGATGGGAAGGAGCTTGTAGGTGAAACATTATAATTGAAGCTTGGGACAGGCTTATATACCCTATTGCTAAACCTCCTATGCACCCAGGCTGGAGTACAGTGGTGCGAGATCTTGGCTTACTGCAACCTCTGCCTCCTGGGTTCAAACAATTCTCCTGCCTCAGCCTCCTAACTAGCTGGGACCACAGTCATGCACCACCATGCCCAGTTAACTTTTGTATTTTTCGTAGAGACAGGGTTTCACCTTGCTGGCCAGGCCAGTTTCGAACTCCTGACCTCAAGTGATCCTCCCACTTTGGCCTCCCAAAGTGCTGGGATTACAGGTGTGAGCCACTGCACCTGGCCTGAAGTGCACATCTTGAAGCTTCTTAACCACATGAACCAGCAGAGGCCTTGCTTGCTGAGGCACCTGATGGGTAGCTTCACGGCCTGTTCCTGAGCAGCCTTTTCTTCTCAACACCCTTGTTCTCTTCCGTAAGGTATGAAGAAGACCACCACAACTGCTACACTTACACACTCACGTTCATTAACTGCGTTCTGATGGCAGAAGGCAGACAGCAACTGGAAAAGAGTGAATTTACGGAGAAGTACATAGTCCCGCGGACAAGGCTGGCGTCCAAGTTCATCACACTCTACCGGGCGATACGGGAGCATGGCTTCTATGTCACTGACTGTCCCCAGCACGAGGCACAACCCCCTGAAGGTGGTGGTTTGTGCTGAGAGCTATGTTAAGTGCAGCCTGGGCGTTGGGGGTAAGGTGGTTGCTACCTTTAATCAGTACTATGGATTTCTAAATGCATTTAACTGTGGTTAATAAAAACGTGTATGGGCCAGGTGTGGTGACTCACACCTGTAATCCCAGCACTTTGAGAGGCTGAGGCGGGTGGGTCACCCGAGGTCGGGAGTTCGAGACCAGTGTGACCAACATGGAGAAACCCCGTCTCTGCTAAAAATATAAAATTAGGCCGGGCGCGGTGGCTCAAGCCTGTAATCCCAGCACTTTGGGAGGCCGAGACGGGCGGATCACGAGGTCAGGAGATCGAGACCATCCTGGCTAACACAGTGAAACCCCGTCTCTACTAAAAAATACAAAAAAACTAGCCGGGCGAGGTGGCGGGCGCCTGTAGTCCCAGCTACTCGGGAGGCTGAGGCAGGAGAATGGCCTGAACCCGGGAGGCGGAGCTTGCAGTGAGCTGAGATCCGGCCACTGCACTCCAGCAAGGGGGACAGAGTGAGACTCCGTCTCAAAAAAAAAAATAAATAAATAAAATAAAATAAAATAAAATTAGCCGGACATGGTGGCGCATGCCTATAATCTCTGCTACTAGGGAGGCTGAAGCAGGAGAATCGCTTGAACCCGGGAGGTGAAGGTTGCGATGGGTTAAGATCACGCCATTGCACTCCAGTCTGGCAAGAGTGAAACTCCATCTCAAAAAAAATAAATAAAAAATAAAAACGTGTATGGCTTCCCTTCAAGCATATGTCAGCTTACGTCGTAAGACTTTATAAAATAAAAATTGCCCCAGATTTTTAAAATTATATGTATTAAAACAAAATTATTTTCTTATCAATGAGGTTTTTAAACTAAGAATCCATTTACAGCATAAAGTGGCAGCACATTTTATTCACAGAGCAATGAAAATTATTCCTATAAATGAATGTGAGCTGAACAAATTCACCTTCCAATGTGCATGCAGAAAGTGGGGATGTGAAGACAGCAAGGTGGGTGAAACACAAGTTATGAGGTAATGAGTACTTTCCCCTCGTGGTTTTTAGTTTAAAAGCACATGCTAAGGGCCGGGTGCAGTGGCTCATGTCTGTACTCTCAGCACTTTGGGAGGCTGAGGCGGGCAGATCACGAGGTCAGGAGTTTGAGACCAGCCTGGTCAACATGGTGAAACCCCGTCTCTACTGAAAATACAAAAATTAGCTGGGCGTGGTGGTGAGTGCCTGTAATCCCAGCTACTCAGGAGGTCGAGGCACGAGAATCGCTTAAACCCAGGAGGCAGAGGTTGCAGTGAGCCAAGATTGCAGCACGGGACTCCAGCCTGGACGACAGAACAAAACTACATCTCAAGAAAAAAGAAAAAAAAAAAAAGCCCATGGTAAGCTCATGATAGTGAACAACAGTAAAACAAAACCAAAACCCCTCAGAATCTAAATCAGGAAATGGTCACCCCTTTTAAATGAGCTCTTCTGAGTCTATTTGCACAAACGAGCCCAGCGACGCCTCAAATCAGTAAAATTCCAGCCTGTGTCCATTTCATTTTGCCTGACCCAACACATGGAGGTTCGGGGGTTGGGTTTGTGCCACAAAGCACTTCCTCTGCCCACTGAAAAGGCAGAGTTCAGAAAGGACAGGAAGACAGGCTATCTTCTTTCTCTGATATCTTCACAGGAGGACACGGGGGAAACTGGGATGAGAAACTGTAAAGAAATGAGGTGACTTTTTACAAGTATGTTGGAGTTTGTGTACTGAAATTATCACTGAACTGCAAAAGGCCAACAGGCAAAACATTCCCGAATTCCTCTTTGGAAACTTCTTCCAGAACTCGGTTGTTTTTGACCAAATGTGATGTACTACTTCACTTAATCCCCAGTCTTGGTACCAACTGATGTCTAATTTCCAAAAATCAAACCCATCTTAAAGGTACCAATAACTGCCTCGTGTTAAAATAACTTAGGGGAAAGCCATTATACCAAGATGGATCCAACACCCAGTTCCATATTAAACTAAACGAAACTTAAGCTCAGCCAATCCTAAATGGCCAACTGAACATTAGTTACACAATCAGATACTTGCCACTGGGATAACCTAAATAAGACAACTGCTCAAACTTTAACCATCCAACTTCTCTCCTGTGCCTCCTCACACACCCTCTAAAAGCCTCCCTTCACACCCTTCCTCAGGAGCCCGAACCACCTCGGTTTTGGTGCGGCTTGATTCACGAATGGCTGTCTGCTCAAATAAACTTAAACGTGCTTTATCCTTTAGCATTAGTAATAAAGATATTCAGAAAACTTGCTACAGATCCTTAAAGCTTGTTTCCAAAAAGGCATTTAGTCCACGTTTCAGCACAGTTAACTTCAGTGGGAAAGAATGCACGGCAAAGCCAACATTTGCATTTACAAGCTCAGGTACTTTCCTTCAAATACAAAACTGCCCACCCAGAATTTGATACCGTTTTAAGCAGAACTATGACATGGTGTTCAAGAAGTCAACAAAACCCCAGAGGGTAAAGATGAAAAGAATTCCAATCTGCCCTCATTTCTTCACATTTTATACTAGGATTCAGCTTCTCTAGTCTAATTCTTTAGTCATTATTAGTAGTAACAGCAGCTGCAGTTAATGAGTATTCATAAAGGACTCCACACCAGAAGAAACACTTATTCTTCCTTGTCAATCCTCAAGACCATCCTCTGAGGTGGGTCCTAACATTATGCTTCTGTTATAGATGAAAAGGGAAATTGAGGAAATGACTTGTCCAAAGCCATACAGTGGCAAAACTGGGGTTCAAACCAGGGTTTGACCACAAAAGCTGCACCTGTAACCCCTGGGCCACACTGCAGTGGTCAAGAGGACAACCCCAGCAAACGGAAAGGGACCAGCTGTACCTAGTATGTGCAGAAACTGGGTCAATACTTCGCCATCATTAGAGAAGAAAAAGGAGAAAATCAGGATTTGCTTTTATCAACATTCAAACACAGAAAGGTGGTAAACAATGAAAGTCAGCTAAAATAATTAAGAAATGCCTATTTCATGCTAATTTCCCTTAGGGGCTGCAGCTCTTTTCATTTATTTTCTTGGAGACAGGGTCTTCCTCTGTTGCCCAGGCTGGAGTCCGGAGGCACAATCACGGCTCACTGCAGCCTCAACCTCCTGGGCTCAGGAAATTTCCCCACCTCAGCCTTCCCAGTGGCTGGGACTACAGGTGCATGCTACCACGCCCAGGTAATTTAAAAAATTATTTGTAAAGACAGGGTCTCATTATGTTGCCCAGGCTGTTCTCAAGTGATCCTCCCACTTAAGCCTCCCAAAGTGCTGTGATTCTCACCCCTTAATTTTCAAGGAAAGCTTTAGATGGTCCCCATTCTGTATTTTAGGGGGTGCTCTCCAATCTGGAGGTGACATTGGCAAAAGCTGGCCTCATATTTCTTCTCTCGTGCTTCAGCAGGCTACGAATTCCTTTTTTTTTTTGAGATGGAGTTTTGCTCTTGTTGCCCAGGCTGTAGTCAGTGGTGTGATCTCGGCTTACTGCAACCTTCACCTCCCGGGTTCAAGCGATTCTTCCTGAGTTGCTGTGATTACAGGCGCCCGCCACCACATCTGGCTAATTTTTTGTATTTTTAGTAGAGACGGCGCTTCACCATGGTGGCCATGCTGGCTTTTGAACTCCTGGCCTCAAGCAATCCACCTGTCTCGGCCTCCCAAAGTGCTAGGATTACAGGCATGAGCCACCGCGCCTGGCCCCCTCCTCTTAATAAGACCACATACCAATCTATAGGTTTTGCCCCTAATAAAGGAAATCAGTTACTGATTTACACCAACAGATGGCAATGTTGCTCAGTCCGTAGAATTTTGAACTGAGACTCCTTCGATTAAGTTTCCTTTATCATATCAGCTAAATGCTAACTGAAGTGGCAGGGAGACTCAGCACTGGCAGTAACTCTGTTCCCCAGATGACATCCCAAGTTTCTTCCCAGCACCTCCCGAGATGTGCTTCTTCACTCCACTGTTCAGCACTCCCCAGAGCACACATCTGCGACTCGATCAGTGTTCATGGGATGACCACCGGGATCCTTTTCACAGTAAGTGCCGAAGTGTTTCCTGTCTGAAAGACTAAAATGATCTATACGAAGGTAATTCTCCAAAGCCTCTACAGCACGCATGAATTACTCCTAGAACCAGGAAAACCTACCAGCCACTATTAAAACAAAAAACAAAAAGCAAAATTAAAAAAAAACCTCCCAATGGCTGCATCTAGCCCCCTGTGTACAGCAGGTGCTTACTGCAGTATTGCCTCTCCTCCCAGTCTCCTCAGCTGTCTTTACTACTTTACCTCCAACTATTTTTCCATCACCTCCTTCCCCTCCACTGTCTCACCTACCAGGGCATAAAATAGGCTTTTCACTTCCTAGTGAAAATAAGGATGGCAATGCTTACACTTTGTCTGAAAGGGGAAAAGTACACCTACTGTGTGCCAGACCCTTTTGTATGTCATCTCATTTCATTTAGTCTGCAAAGCAAACTCAGTAGGTGGTAATTATCCTCATTTTACTGTTGAGGAAACCAAGGCTCAGAGTGATCAAGCAACATTCCTTTAGGTTACCACTGTTTTCCCAGTGGCGATTTGAAATGTGGACTCAAGTTTTCTGATTCTACTTTAGCAGAATGTGCCATTTAAAAGTTAGGAAAATCCCAGCACTTTGGGAGGCCAAGGCAGGCAGATCACCTGAGGTCAGGAGTTCCAGACCAGTCTGGCCAACATGGTGAAACCCTGTCTCTACTAAAAATACAAAAAGTAGCCGGACAGGGTGGCGGGCACCTGTAATTCCAGCTACTCGGGAGGCTGAGGCAGGAGAATCTCTTGAACTTGGGAGGTGGAGGTTGTAGTGAGCCAAGATCTCACCACTGCACTCTAGACTGGGCAACAAGAGCAAAACTCTGTCTCACACACACACACACAAAAAGTTAGGAAGAATATTTGCCTTTGAAATACTGTTTATGAAAATATAAAGACTCTAAAAATTTTAAATGACAGAAACTTTTCACTTAAAAGAGATCATACTTGCAATAAAAATATTGCCTCCTAGTTTAACCATTTTACAAATATGATTTTTACATCATGTAAAAAGCATCCCTATATTTCACAAAATTAGAGAGACTCAAATTTTCCAGTTTTAAGATCAACTTTAGAAATGGGCCTCGGTTATAGTGTTAGGGGAGTTAATATTCATGGGATGATTATTCAAGTTTGTAATGAGATTTTAAAAATTCAGTTCAGTTAGAAAAATTGTACATGGGAAGTGGGTGGTAGGAGGAGAGAAAATTTCTTTCTTTTTAATCCAAGTGCTTCTCCACAAGGGTGAAAATAAGAACCACATTCAAGTTAATAGAATTTTTTTTTTCTTAAAAAAATTATCAATTTAAAGTTATCAATAAGTAACAATGAAACTTCAGGTTTTTTTTTTTTTTGGATGGAGTCTCACTCTGTCCCCCAGGCTAGAGTGCAGTGGTGTGATCTGGGCTCACTGCAACCTCCACCTCCTCGGTTCAAGTGATTCTCCTGCCTCAGCCTCCTAAGAAGCTGGGATTACAGGCACCACCACCACGCCCAGCTAATTTTTTTTTTTTTTTTGGTATTTTTAATAGAGACAGGGTTTCACCTGTTGGCCAGGCTGATCTCGAACTCCTGACCTGAAGTGATCCACCTACCCTGGCCTCCCAAAGCGCTGGGATTACAGTGCTTTTTGAGCTCTCCTTTACCCACACAACCACATGATTAGGTAAACAACATTAGCCACATGCTAGAAATAAGAAAACTGAAGTTATCAAGGCAAGTAAATTGCTCAGGGCACACTACCACAGGGAAGCAGAGCTGAGATTTGAAGCGTTCCTTTCTAGAAGGTTCATTTCACTACCCAGTTTTCAGAATTCTCTCTGGGGAATTAAAAGCCAAGCACCACACACTGCACCAAGGTTCTTACCCTTAGATCCATAGGTGGTCGTCATGCAATCTTTCTGATGCTGTTTTCGAAATCACAGGCACAACCAGTAAGTAAGGGGGCCTCAGGCTGCACCCCATCCCTGAGGTAGAGGACTGTGTGGGAGCACAAAGCTGGCCCTGCCTGATGTGGTGGGTGGCCTTCCTTGTTCACCACCACCACCACCAGACAACAGGGCTCTATTTCTGACTGCATGTAATTTTTAGGATAGTGCCATTTCAGCTGAGACACTGATCTCAGGTCCAGTCCTCCGTGTGCATGACTGGTAGTGATGCACACCTGCCAACATCTCTGAGCCTCAAACACCCCTCTGTGGGTCCCTCCTCCTGAATTCACAAGGCTGCTGCAGGGATAAATACACAGGCATCTGCCCCATCTCAACTCCCACTCTCCAAATGTTTGCTATTATGGTTTGCCAATTTGGATAGCCAATACCCCATACAACAAACATGTAAGGGCTTGCAGCAAAATCATTCAAGTAGTGTCTGGACCAGTTAAGAGAATATAGCTCAGGCTACTACCTTAGCTGGTCACCCTCTACCACCAAAGAGCAAGTATTTCCCCTTCCCATTCCCCCCTCCTCTTTTTTTTTTTTTTTTTTTTTTGCGATAGGGTCTTGCTCTATCGCTCAGGCTGGAGTGCAGTGGCATGATCTCCGCTCACTGCAACCTCTGCCTCCTGGGCTCAAACGATCCTCCCACCTTAGCCTCTTGAGTAGCTGGGATTACAGGCATGTGCTACGATGCTTGGCTAATTTTTGTTAGTAGAGAGGTTTCACCATGTTGCTCAGGCTGGTCTCAAACTCCTGGGCTCAAGCGATCCATGGGCCTTGGCCTCCCAAGTGCTGGGATAATAGGTATGGGCCACCATGCCCAGCCACCCATCTCCCTTCTTTTGCCACCAAATGCCCTTAGGTAACTTAAGTCTTCATGACTTTCTCACCAATTACAAAAAGGCTTTATTATATTTTGCTAAATGTTAATTGCTTTCATTATGTCTCCAAACATTATTTCACCACTCATTTTTATAACAAGTTCAGTGAAGATATGCTTATCTAATATTGTACAATATTGTTGTGTTCTGTAACACTCTTTTGGGAACAGCTTAGATGTAGGTAACAAGAGATGCCTGTGTATGAAAGTGCTTCATAAACTGTACTGTATAAATGTAAACTACTACCATTTTCAGGTAAAATCAGAGAATAAATGTCTCTGTTGTTGGAAGTGTCCTCTCAGGACTCATCTAGTCCAACCTCCGCAGTGACTGGATGAGGGCACAGACTGAGGCCAGAGGCACGAGGCTCGGGATTGGAGAGTTAGAGGCCAACGCAAGGACAGAATCTGCATTCCTAGCACAGGGATCTTTCTCCTCCCCTGTGTAATTTATCTTTAAAAACACTGATACTTTTCTGGTGCTGGGAGCACCATGTCCTTTAAAATTTATAAATTAATGGATGATTACAACAAAAATAACTTTTTACCTAGCCCTCAATAAATAGTTGTTGGTGAAATTAGAAATTTGAGGTTGAATTGTTAAAGATCGTCTTGGTCACTCCTCTCTCGTGAAGAAACCCATCGACTCAGAATCACCTCCTGAAACCAATAAAAAAAAAAAGACCATTTCTTAAAACAGAAATGTAAGACCATTCCGGGTAGCTGACACCACAGCTACATTTCACAAAGAGCTGTCTATATAATGATGATACTGTTCCTATCTTTAAAACAGAAACATCTGGAGAAAATGAATGGAACAATATAAACCTTACAAGCATATAGTATCTACTTTCACCAGGCAAAGATTTTAAAGCTAAGCTTGCCTCTGCTGTGGTATTCTACCAGCACATTTCAGGAACAGGTGGGCTGGATGAAAGCTAGGATTTTACATTAGTGCTAGGTCTGTGATGGCATTGCTGTAACTGGGCCAGCTACTGAGAAGGGAGAAATGAGGCTGATGAGCATTTTATGAAAAACTAGCCTAGTGGAGATAAGTGGGACCAACTGAAGGCAGGAGGTGCTGGGGCCCTGGAGACCACAGGTCTGCAGGGGGCAGGGTGGTGTGAAAAGAAGAAAGGGCGATGAGTACAAGAGAGGGTGACAACAATGACATACTGGATGTGGGGAGGAGCCAATGGCAACATTAAGGCTCTACACAGAGGGAGGGAGTGCAGAAACACGGACACACACTAGACGACTCGGCCAGACCAGAGAGAAACCAGCCAAGATGACAGGAGGCACCTCGGTTCAGTACAGAAGCCCAGAAGCAGGAGAGAGTCAACAGGGACACCTCTGGTCTCTGGGAATGAGACCTGTGAGAGGTCCTGGCCTGACCAGGGGGTCACAGGCCACCTGTGAGACAGCAGTTTCAGCTGAGTGATGCGGACATCACAGGTAAAAAAGTGGGGAATCAAGGAAGAGTGGAAGTCAGCATAGATTTTGTGTCCAATGGTTCAGTGGGGAAAAGGTGAGACTTACAGAGCCTGCCTGAGAAGGCTTTGTTACCAAGGCAAGACTGTATTCATGTATTTTCTTGGGACCACATGTTCCAGATACACTATGATGCACAGAATCTTTCGGATGACATGAATTTCTCTCGGTTTACTCACCTGAACTTTAATTCTTTTCATACATTCTGGTGACTCCATTTCCTTATCAGTCATAGTTGAGGGTTTAATCAAATAGCACAGCATAAGTTCCTATTGAGAAATGAAAAACCACTTCTGTATCCTACAAAATAGTACAAATTTGGATGTATCAGCAGGAAATGCAGGTGGTCTCCAGTCCCTCTCACTGTGCACTCCAAGTGGAAACTCACAGACACATCAGTTTCCTCCTGGGGACATCATAACTGGGATTTACGTTCTAAGTACCTGCCATTTAGTAATCACTGAACATGGCAAGAGTTATAAGCAGATACATTCATTATAAACACAGCATTAAGAATACTAAATATAGTAAGTCCTCACTTAATGTCCTTGATAGGTTCTTCAACACGGATGTTAAGTGAAACGACACTGATACGGTTTGGCTCTGTCCCCAACCAAATCTCATCTTGAATTGTAGCTCCCACAATCCCCACGTGCCATGGAGGGACCTCGTGGGAGGTGATTAGATTATGGGGGACGGTCCCCATGCTGTTCTTGTGATGGTGAGTTCTCACGAGATCTGATGGTTTTGTAAGGAGCTTCCTCCTTCCCTCATCCTTGCTCCTGCCACCCTTTGAAGAGGTGCCTTCCACCATGATTTTAAGCTTCCTGAGGCCTCCCCCGCCGTGTGGAACTGGGAACTGTGAGTTGATTAAACCTCTTTTCTTTATAAATTACCCAGTCTCAAGTATTTCTTTATAGCAGCATAAGAATGGACTAATACAGATGTACAGCAGGTCTTCAAATAAACCTCAACGTTGTGTTCTTATGATGAGAAGAAGAAATTGTTTTTGTATATGGTATTCGCCTAAAGTTGCAGTTTCCAAGAACATATCAACAATGTTAAGTGAGGACATATTAAGTATATGCTACGAGTCCCCTAAAATGGGCATAAAAACACTAGAAACAGTATAGGCTCCCTAATTTTCTACAGGACCAAGCTAAAGTCTAGGCAACCTAACCTGCTCTAAAGGGCAGTCATCTCCAGCCCTGCAAGACCCTCCGGCCTCAGCCCCACCTCACCTCCAGCAGCACGAGCACGAAATTAGAGGGTATGTACAATTTGTTCTCAGCCAGCAAATCACTGAGTAATGAAAACACACACAGCTTTCTTTCTTGATAGTCCTTGTGTAAGCTGAGTTCCTCCTATCTCTGATGGCAACAGAAAGGTTATAGTGAAACACAAGCCAGGGAGCCAGAGAGCTGTGGGTTTGGATCCCGAGTCTGCACATGAGCTGTGTGATCTTGGATTACTCACTCAACAGCTCCAACCTTGGTTTCTCATCCTCAGGATGAGGATAACAACAGGGTGGGAAAGTGCTTAGCAATAAATATCAAGTCCCTTCCTCTCTAAGAGATCTGCAAACTTTCAATGTTTTGGCTCCTTTGTGAATATGTGTATGAGTGAATGTTAAATTGCAGTATAAAACAGGCCACATAGCAACGATACCCCTGGGAAGAGAGGCAATGCCTACTCAGATCAGATCACCATGGGAAACTTCAAAGCTCAGTCATTGGAGCTCAGCAGCAGTTGGGAGGGAGGGGACAATAAAATGTAACGTGAAGGGAGGACAACTTCTAGCGCAATAAGGGAAGGGTACAAATGACCCCTGCCAGCATGTCACTGGCAGGAATGTTATGAAGGTTCTACAGGTAACTTTTTTGATTCTACTACATGTAAGAAAAAAAAAAAAAATTGAACCATTTAAGTGACACTCCAATGGCAAAGCTGATGTTGTGTTACCTTAGAGACATTAACAGAAACTCTGCTCAAGGCAGCCAGGGACTTCCAACTGAAAGGCCTGCGGAGACAGCCTTCAAAATGGTCATCAACTAGCTCGATAATGACAGAATAACTGGAAAACACAGAAAAAGCATTTTAAAAGTAAGCATGAAATAAACCTGTTTTAAAAGAATATTATTTGTGCTACTAAGAACAAAGATACAGAAAATAAAATTTACATCATCTGATTCTAAATTCCCCTAAACTGCTATTGAGAAAATATTAATGAAAAATTCATACTTTAAGTTACAAACTTTCAGGCTGATTCCAACACTTACTTACAGCAAAAACCAAACACGTATTTTTCCCAATGCGAAAGCTGTAAATTCACACAACTGTTTAGACACTAATACTAACTGATGTTTGTTTTGTTTTGTTTTTGAGACGGAGTTTCGCTCTGTCGCCTAGGCTGGAGTGCAGTGGTGTGATCTTGGCTCACAGAAACCTCCACCTCCCAGGTTCAAGCAATTCTCCGCCTCAGCCTCCTGAGTAGCTGAGATTACAGGTGCCCGCCACCACACCCAGATAATTTTTTTTGTATTTTTAGTAGAGACGGGGTTTCCCTATCTTGGTCAGATTGGTCTTGAACTCCTGACCTCATGATCCATCCACCTTGGCCTCCCAAAGTGCTGGGATTACAGGTGTGAGCCACTGCACCCGGCCTAACTGATGTTAAGATGAACAATTACGGCACAGATTAACTCAATGTTTAACACTAGAACATATAGTATCATAAACTATATATCATCTTATATATAGTATAATGACATTAGTGTGTAAGGCATGAACATATAGTATTTATTCCTATCAGGCCAGGAAGAACATGACTTTTGTTCCTATGGCACCAAAAAATTAGAGGCCAGAAATTCCTTGTGTCCCTTGTGTCCCTTTAACCCATCAATTTATTTAAAAATCACTCCAAACCTTGCATGGTAAAATGGAGGGCCTTTCCGATACAGTACTGCAAAGAAGAAAGAAAAAAAAGAAGTATAACCACTCAAAATAACAAGAGAGGAATAAGACTCAATAAAAAGCTTGCTTTATTAATTTTTTTCTTTTCCAAAAGGAGGCAAATATTCAATTACCTATATGTAGATAGATAAATCTGCAATATGCCTTGGGGTCTATTTTTTCAGACAGGGTCTTGCTCTGTCACCCAGGCTGGAGTGCAGTGGCATGATCCTGGCTCACTGCAGACTTGACCTCTTGGGCTCAAGCAATCCTCCTCACTCAGCCTCCTGAGTTGCCAAGACTACAGGCATGCACCACCACACCCAACTAATTAAAAAATTTTTTTTTTAGCAACAGCATCCCCCTATGTTGCCCAGGCTGGTCTTAAATTCCAGTGCTTGAGTGATCGTCCTGCCTCAGCCTCCCAAAGTGCTGCGATTACAGGTGTGAGCTATCACACCCAGCCCCTGTCATCTATTTTAAAAATCCAAACTTATTTTCCTGAAACAAAGTGCAATTAGTAAAGAAATCTGTTGCCAAGAGCCTAACACCTCATCCCACCCTACAAATAAATTCCAAAGTCAAAGTACAGGCAATCTTGCCTTGCTTCCTGTCTTACACTCTCCAGAGTGAGTGTGAATCATACTGAGTGTAAAATTCATAGAATGTGCATCAATATTTTGTTATTTATTTGAGATCAATGTAATGCAGTGTCTGACTCGCTACTCTGGCCAGCTACTGTGACAGGGGTTGGTAAAAGAGAGGAGTAAGACTCATGCCTATTTTGAAGAAATTCAAAGTCAAGTGATAGAAGTCACAATCATACATTCCACTCAAGTATCAGTTTGTTCCACTATTGAGGACCTGAAGGAGATGGGGGAATTCAGTCTGTGGAGTTCGAGAGCCACTCAGTGAAGGAGCCTGGGGCCAGGGACTCTGCCACATAGACTCTGGAATCTGGCAGGGAACCCTTCAGAGGCACATGGTCTGTGGCAGGTACTGGCTAACTGTTCATCAAATCCACTTATCTCTCCCCCAGGTACATGGCCAGACCACAGCTCTCAGTCACTCTCCTGTGCAGTTAGGTATGGCCAAGTGTTGTGTGACACTTCCAGGCTGACCCGTAAAACCCTCCCTTATACAAACCCTCTCTGTGTCTCTTTCTTTCTGAGGGTGACTTTTTTTTTTTAAACTTTTTTTTTTTTTTTTTTTTTGAGACAGACTCTCGCTCTGTCGCCCAGGCTGGAGTGCAGTGGCGCACAGTCTCTGCTCACTGCAAGCTCTGCCTCCTGGGTTCACGCCATTCTCCTGCCTCAGCCTCCCAAGTAGCTGGGACTACAGGTGCCTGCCACCATGCCCAGCTAATTTTTTGTATTTTTTTTAGTAGAGATGGGGCTTCACCGTGTTAGCCAGGATGGTCTCGATCTCCTGACCTTGTGATCCGCCCGCCTCGGCCTCCCAAAGTGCTGGGATTACAGGCGTGAGCCACCACGCCCGGCCTGAAGGTGACTTTGGAAGCTGTGTGCTGAAGACTGGGAGCCACCAGGAAGCAGTTCCTAAAGCATCTTTTGGAGTTGATTGGGCCGCCAATCAGAGACAGCCGTGTTGGATTTCACATGAACAAAAATGAACTCTATTGTTAAGCCCCTGAGACTTGGGGTTTCTATGCAACTACAGCTATGGGAATAGCCATAACGAACACAATTACATCTGTAAGCTGTTAGCTGTCCTCTGTGCTAAAACCAGCACAGGAAAGCTCAAGGAAAAGTTTTGTTTCCCTTGAGGAATGGATAGAATTTTCCTTTTTGGACAGATCAATCCTGTAATCATGTTTCTCTTTGGCTCAGGAAGCTCAGAGTCAAATTTGTAGCATGACTTTAGTAACCATATAGGACCCCAAGGGCGACACAGTAACCCTTCACTTAGTCTTGTTTCACATCTACATTTTCCATGGTCACGTTTCCTTTCTGTATTTCCTATTTAAGTTGTATTTAAAGTACTCGGCAAGTCAGCTCAAATTCACTGCGGCACAAATCTAAGTAAATATCCAAACATACAATTCTCAACTTTTTGAGATGGAGTGTACTGGAAAGAAACCATGTACTGGAATGAAAGTGAACTCAGGAGTTTTGTTCCCTGCCCAATCTTTGCCTCCTCAAGTTGTGTGCCTTTAAGCAAGTTATTAACTTCTCTGAGCCTTGGTTTCCAAAATCCTAAAATGAAGACATCAAGGGAAATTGAGATCTTTTCTAGTCCTCAAATGCCATTACCTGTAATCAAACACACATCATTAATCCAATATGCACCTGGAGCATTACAGAGCTTGAAAGTAGCTCACACCCACAAAGCAAGTAATTTCTGACGACAGACTCCGACACAGCACAGCTTAGTTTAAGCAAGAACACTGGCAGTAGACGGACCCAAGGTCAAGTCAGCAGTGCCAAGACCATGGGACAACTCTGCATGTCAATTTCGTTATAAAAAATGGGGGTTATGCTGAAGACAGAAGTATTAGCACAGTATATGGCATAAACTAAGTATCACAAAGTTACCTATGCTAGTAACATTTACAGTCTGTGTGGATTAATGACGAGGATACATTCTAAGATATGAGTCCTTAGGCAATTTCATTGTTGTGTAAACATGGTAGAGTGCACTTACACAAACCTAGACGGTACAGCCCACCACACACATAGGCTATGTGGTATCACTTATTGCTTCTAGGCTACAAACCTGTTCAGCATGTGATTGTGCTCAATCTGTAGACAATTATAACACAATGGTTAAGTATCTGTGTATCTAAACATAGAAATGGTACAGTAAAAATACGATATAAAAGCTAAAACCCGTACACCTGTATAGGGGACTTACGAATGCAGCCTGCAGGTCTGGAAGTTGCTCTGGGTGAGTGAGTGGTGAGTGAATGTGAAGGTCTAGGACAGTACTGTGTGCTAATGAACACTTTATAAACACTGTACACTTAACCTGCACTAAAGTTATTTAAATTTTTTTTCTGTCTTTAGGTTTTTTTTTTGTTTTTTGTTTTTTTTAACATATATATAGAGACATGGTCTACCTATGTTGCCCAGGCTGGTCTTGAACTCCTGGGCTCAAAGGATCCTCTTGCCTTGTCCTCCCAAAGTGCTGGGATTACAGGGGTGAGCTGCCACGCCTGGTATCCTTTTTCAATAATAAATTAACCTGGCTGGGTGCAGGTCAACAAACAATGAACCATGATGGATATGACCATGGTCCCATTAGATTATAACAGAGCTGAAAAATCCCTATCACCTAATGACATCGTAGCCATCGTGCTGTTGTAGTGCAACACATTATTTGCATGTTTGTGGTGATGCTGGTGTGAACAAACCTACTGCACTGCCATTTGTATAAAAGTTATTTGACCGGCCAGGTGTGGTGGCTCACGCCTGTAATCCCAGCACTTTGGGAGGCCAAGGCAGGTGGATCATGAGGTCAGGAGATTGAGACCATCCTGGCTAATGTGGTGAAACCCCGTCTCTACTAAAAATATTAAAAAATTAGCCAGGCGTAGTGGCGGGCGCCTGTAGTCCCAGCTACTCCGGAGGCTGAGGCAGGAGAATGGTGTGAACCCAGGAGGTGGAGCTTGCAGTGAGCAGATTGTGCCACTGCACTCCAGCCCGGACGACAGAGCGAGATTCCGTCTACCAACAAAAAAAAAAAAAAAAAAAAAGTTATTTGACCAAAATGTTAGGCAGCACATGACTGGATGATGGTGGTAGTGTACTCAGGGGGAAAAATGAAATTGTTTTACAAAAATACCTGAAAGATGAAAGCATAAGTTGTCTGAGAAATAGTAGGCATTTAAAAAAAGATCTGAGGGCCGGACACAGTGGCTCACACCTGTAATTCCTGCATTTTGGGAGGCTGAGGTGGGTGGATCACTTGAGGCCAGGAGTTCCAGACCAGCCTGCCAACATGGTGAAACCCCATTTCTACTAAAACTACAAAAAAAAAAAATTAGCTGGGCATGGTAGTGCACTCCTGTAGTCCCAGCTACTTAGGAGGCTGAAGTGGGAGGATCATTTTAAACCTGGGAGGTTGAGGCTGCGGTGAGCTGAGATTGTGCCACTGCACTCCAGCCTGGCGGACAGAGTGAGACCTTGTTTCAAAAACTACATAAATAAATAAAAGTAAATATAAGGTCTGAAAGAACAGGGAATATAAAAGGAAAGCTCTTTCTTACAGAAGAATGCCAGATGGAGGTGTGGAATGAAAAACAGCTACTTACGGTATCACTCCACAAATGACTTGTTTTTTACAAAAGGAAAACTGTAATTATATGACAGACATTGACAACGGCCACCATCAAACTTAGCATCACCACAGCAGGAAAACCTGACTTCAAGCACTTCCTGATACACTCCAATAAGCACACACATCACCTATGTGTGCCGAGAGAACCTGAGCTTGAGTCTGATCATCAGGAACAATCAGACATACAGAGAATGGGGAACATCCTAAAAGACACTGAAAAAAGTAACGTCATGACAAACAAAACAAGAAGTTAGAGTGACTGTGTCAGATTGAAAGAAGCTGGGCACAGTGGCTCATGCCTGTAATCACAGCACTTCAGGAGGCTGAGACGGGTGGATAACCCGAGACCAGGAGTTCGAGACCAGCTTGGCAAACATGGCAAAACCCCGTCTCTACTAAAAATACAAACGTTAGCCCAAGCACGGTGGCAAGCACCTGTAATCCTAGCTACTTAGGAGGCCGGGATTCGCCTGAACCCGGGAGGCAGAGGTTGCAGTGAGCGGAGATCGTGCCACTGCACTCCAGCCTGAGCGACAGAGCAAGACTCTGTCTCAAGAAAAGAAAAAAAAGAGAGAACAGAGATTGCAGTGGGTTTAACGGCAGCTCCCAGAAAGATATGTTCATGTCCTAATCCCTGACTTGTGAATGTGACCTGGAATGTGGAATGTGACTTGGAAGAAGAGTCTTTGCAGATGTAACTAAGCTTAGAATTTTGAGATGAGATCATCCTGAATTAGCTGGATGGCCCCTAAATCCAATGGCAAGTGTCCTTATAAGAGAAAGGGGATTTGACAGACAGACACGGTAGAGACTGGAGGAATGCAGTCACCAGCCACAAAATGCCTGGGGCCACCAGAATCTAGAAGAGACAAGGAATGGATTCTCTCCTAGAGCCTTTGGAGGGAGCCTGACCCTGCTGACACCTTGATTTTAGACTTCTGGCCTCTAGAACTGTGAGAGAATGAATCTCTGTTGCTTTTAAGTCACCCAGTTTGTGGTAATGTCTTATGAGCCCTAGGAAACTAAAAGGAAGATATAATAATCAAATGCGACTGTATCGAGAAAATCTAAGCCAGGGGCCTGCATGGTGGCTCATGCCTGTAATCCTACACTTTGGGAAGCCAGGCAGGAGGATGGCTTGAGCCCAGGAGTTCGAGACCAGCTTGGGCAACATACAGAGACCCCATCTCTATAAAAATTACAACCAAAATAGCCACAAAAGACATTACAAGGACAACAGGAAAAATTTAAGTATAGACTGGACACTTAGATGATATTAAGTAATTCTAATTTTTCTCAGGCATTATATGGTATGTAGGAGAATGTATTCTTTGGAGGTACACATGAAAAATACTTATGGATTAATATGGATTAATCACGTAAACGTAAAGGATATTAACAAAAATATATCAAAATTTGACTAGAAAAACAAGCCAGGGGTCGGGTGCAGTGGCTCAAGCCTGTAATCCCAACACTTTGGGAGGCCGAGACGGGCGGATCACGAGGTCAAGAGATCAAGACCATCCTGGCTAACACGGTGAAACCCCGTCTCTACTAAAAAATACAAAAAAAAAACCTAGCCGGACGAGGTGGCGGGCACCTGTAGTCCCAGCTACTCGGGAGGCTGAGGCAGGAGAATGGCGTAAACCTGGGAGGCGGAGCTTGCAGTGAGCTGAGATCCGGCCACTGCACTCCAGCCTGGGCGACAGAGCGAGACTCCGTCTCAAAAAAAAAAAAAAGAAAAGAAAAACAAGCCAGGAAGTGGCTTAGAAAAGAATCAAAGGCCCTGGTGCTGTGGCTCATGCCTGTAATTCCAGCACTTTGGGAGGCCAAGGCAGGCGGATCACTTGAGGTTAGGAGTTCAAAACAAGCCTGGTCAACATAGCGAAACCCTGTCTCTACTAAAAATACAGAAATTAGCTGGGTGTGGTAGTGTGCGCCTGTAATCCCAGCTACTTGGGAGGCTGAGGCAGGAGAATGGTTTGAACCTGGGAGGCAGAGGTTGTGGTGAGAAGAGATCGAGATCGCGCCACTGCACTCCAGCCTGGGCAACAAAGTGAGACTTTGTCTCAAAAAAAAAAAAAAAAAAAAAAAAAAAAAGAATAAAGAGGAAGACGGGAAGAAGACACATCTCCTTGTTCTGCGACAAATAGAAAGCTATTCTGTTGACCTCCATTCTCAGACAGAACTGTCAGTCTCTGGGCTGGATGTCACGACAGGTCATGTTCCTTCTGGGTCTGGTAATTCTATAACTGCTAGCTTTCAATGACTCCCACCATTCCATTTCTGTGCTGGGACTTCTAATTTGCAGAAAGCTCAGAAATCAAACTTATCAGTCAATGCAAATCCCCATCTAGGGTTGGCTGGGAAGGAGGCTTAGGAGTAACCAGACCTTTGGGTCACACCAAATCAAATCAAACCATAACTGTCTACATAAGACAATATAAATCCTGCGTTAGTTTTTGGCTTCTTAGCAGGCAACGTGACTTAGGCATGGTAGGAGGACAAACCCACAGAGCCCTAATCTGTGTACTTAACGAGCTGTTAAGTACTCTGGCAACTTACCTAACCCTTCTAAACCTCAAACCCCTTTGCTACAAAAGGAAGCTACTACTACAGACCTCACAGGAGTGTGAAGATTAAATAAGACAAGAGAAGAAAACACCAAGGCAAGGTGCCTGGCTGGCCCTAGGAGCCGGCAGCCAGGGGAGCTGCTCAGTGGGGAGTGTAAGGAAAGGTTCCCTCTTGGCTCCTGTCCTGACTCCCCCAGTAGGCGATCAAGGTCAACCAGCTTGGCAGTTGCACTTGATTTGAGACCCGTATCACCTCTCCCAAATACTGCTCCTGGAATGAAATTTGATAGACAAGATTTATTCAAGGGAAGTTTCCCTGATAAGATGTGAATTTCATAATGGTCTTATATTACGAGTCACTACCCCTCTAAGGAAAAACAATTGTTAAGAGTTTAGCCTATGTTGGCAGTTCTAGGCTTCATGTGATTAGGTCACTGACCTCCAAAATTAAAATAATATTGTTAAAAAGGAGCAGGAACTGTGCACCCATGCCTGAAGAAGAGGCAGAGTTTAGGAAGCTGCTCCTCATATCCCAGGCTAGCACTGCTCGAGAACCTTTCCTTACACAGTGAAATGTGAAGACACTTTTAACACTGATGCTGGCCCAGTCTGACTCTGTGTGAGTCAGAGACCTGGTCCCACATTGATTGTACAAATAACTAGAAACAGATGATATATCCCAGTGGAAGCAAAGGCCTCCAGGGGAGTTGTAAACTGAGCAGTTTATCTTTTTTATTTTCAAAATTCTATCTATCTGTCCATCCATCTATTCATCTGTCCAACCATCCTTATAAGGCAGAATATCTTTGAGGAAGTTTTCTCTATGCATCATCCAAAGTATAACTTGATCATTAAAATAAAGTTACAGGCAAAAGGGCCAAAGTATGAGATTAAGAACATTAATAAAATAGAACAATTATAACAATATACTGTAATGAAAGTTATGGGAATCTCATCTCTCAAAATATCTTAATTTTTATTTTTATTTTTTAAGAGAGTCTTACTCTGTTGTGCAGGCTGGAGTGCAGTGGTGTGATCTCGGCTCACTGCAACCTCTGCCTCCCAAGTTCAAGAGATTCTTGTGCCTCAGCTTCCCAAGTAGCTGGGATTACAGGCATGTACTACCACACCCGGCTAATTTTTGTATTTTTACTAGAGATAGGCTTTCACCACGCTGGCCAGGCTGGTCTCAAACTCCTGACCTCAGGTGACCCACCTGCTCAGCCTCCCAAAGTGCTGAGATTCCAGGCATGAGCCACTGTGCCCAGTAGATATCTGAATCTTTTGGACTACAGTTGACCTTGGGTAGCTTTGACTCTGCTTTTTCTTACAGTGCTTATCTGTTCCTGAAACTACGTCATGTAGTTACTTGCTTGTGTGTCCCCCCTTCAATCCCCCTAGAATGTAAACTCCATGAAGGCAGCTCTGTTTGTCCTATTCAAGTTTGTATTCTTGATGCCTCAAACAGTACCTGGCCCATAGCAGACCCTTAGTCATTATCTGCTGAATGAGGAACTCACCTGGTCCAGACCCTCACTTTAAGATAGGGGATGCAACGGAATACTATGTAGCCACAAAAATGGACAAGATTGTGTCTTTTGTGAGAACATGGATGGAGCTCGAGGCTATTATCTTTAGCAAACTAACCCAGGAACAGACAACCAAATACCGCATATTCTTACTTGTAAGTGGGAACTAAATGAAGAGAATTTATGAACACAAAGAAGGGAACAACAGACTCTGGGGTCTACTTGAGGGTGAAGGGTGGGAGGAGGGAGAGGATCAGAAAAAATAACTACTGGATACTAGGCTTAGCACCTGGGTGATCAAATAATCTGTACAACAAACCCCTGTCACATGAGTTTACCTATATAACAAACTTTCACATGTACCCTTGAACGTAATTTTTTTTTTTTTGGAGTCTCCCTCTGTCACCCAGGCTGGAGTGCAGTGGCGTGATCTCAGCTCACTACAACCTCTGCCTCCCGGAATCAAGCAATTTTTCTGCCTCAGCCTCCCAAATAGCTGGGATTACAGGTGCCTGCTACCACGCCCAGCCAGCTAATTTTTGTATTTTTAGTATAAACAGGGTTTCATCATGTTGGTCAAGGTGGTCTCAAACTCCTGACCTCAAGTGATCTGCCTGCCTCGACCTCCCAAAGTGCTGGGATTACAGGCGTGAGCCACTGCACCTGGCCCTAAATGTAAAGTTAAAAAAATTAAGTAAATAAAGTATTAATTAAAAAAAAAAAAAAAGATCAAGGGAGGCAGTACTGTTAGACATTTCTAAAAGCCTGGGCTCCAGAATTCAAAGCCCAGTTCTGCAAGTTACCGGCCCTGGAAACTATTATGGGCAATGACCTACTTTTTCTAAACTGTAGTCTCCCTATCAGAAAATGAAGACAATAAGAGTCTCCACTGCATAGGACTGCTATAAGGATTTAACAAGATGATGGATGTAAAATACTTAGTAAAATGCTTGGCACATGGCAAGTGCTCAATGATGGCTGTGGCGATTATTACAATTATATGACTGTTCTCACTCGGCAGATGAGGCCACTGAGGCCTGGGGATAAGGGACTCTCCCAAATTACCCAGTCTCATGGCTAGTGAGACGTGGGGGTAGGTGCTATAGAATGCTTTTCTTTTTTTTTTTCTTTTGAGACAGAGTCTCACTCTGTTGCCCAGGCTGGAGTGCAGTGGGGCGATCTTGGTTCACTGCAAGCTCTGCCTCCCAGGTTCATGCCATTCTCCTGCCTCAGCCTCCAGAGCAGCTGGGACTACAGGCGCCTGCCACCATGCCTGGCTAATTTTTTATATTTTTTAGTAGAGATGGGGTTTCACCGTGTTAGTCAGGATGGTCTCTATCTCCCGACCTCGTGATCCACCCGACTCGGCCTCCTAAAGTGCTGGGATTACAGGCGTGAGCCACCGCGCCCAGTCACAACACTTTTCTAAGATTACAGAGCAAACAAGAGGGAAGGCCTGAAATGGGGTTGCAAGCTTCTTCTCCTAGGCTTTCTCCCTAGACTGCCTTTTCTCTTTTTGCACTTACCCTTACCCCAATCCAAATATCCAATAATCTTATCTAAACTGAAAGGATGCCTTCTTAGAAAACATCGTCAACAGCACACATGACCAATTTGATGTTCTAGGGCAAATCTGATATAAACTCCATTCTCACACACACCACACCAAGAATTACTTACATAAATCTGTCCCGTACTTGAGTCCCACTTTGGGCACCCAGCCCTTGCTTCGAAAGTAATGGTAGGCCATGTAGGTGGTTCTGAACGTGGGCTGAACTACAGTGAAAGCTTTCCAGAGTTTCACTATCGTTAAAGGCTCCTAAAGTTATTTACAAAAAACAAAAAGCATTACTGTGTATGCATTCTCCCTCCGTTCAGCCAGAGCGTCAACATCTGTACTAAGTGTGGAGCTGAAGCAGCGAATAAAACGCATTTCCCCCAGCACAGCAATTTATTTTATTTTATTTCTGAGACAGAGTCTCGCTCTGTCACCCAGGCTGGAGTGCAGTGGCGCGATCTCGGCTCACTCCCAGTAGAGCAATTTAGCAAGAAGGTCTGGCCCTGCACTGTCCAGTGAGGCAGCTGCCAGCCATACACACCTAGTCTGAACTGAGAGGGGCTCTAAGTGTAAAATACACACTGACTTCCTACTCAGTATGAAAAAAAAAAATAGGGAATATAAACTATTTCAATAACTTTGAATAAGTTGGGTTAAATAAACTGTGTAATATTGTATTAAAATTCCACCTGCTTTTTAAAAAACATTTTTAATGTGGCTACCAGAAAATCTGAAATTATATACACATGGCTCCCATCTGAGGCTCTCAATGTCCTTCTATTGCACAACACTGCTCCAGAGGATTTAGAAAAGGCAGCATTTGAGCACGAGAAGTAGTGAGGGAAAGGGGCTGGACGGGGGGTGGTGGTGTGCCGGGATGGACATTCCAGGCAGAGGAACCAGCACATGCAGGGGGCTCACTGTAACAAGCCCACCAAGGCTGGAGGGCAGTGCCTGACAACATTTCACAGATCTTTAACGAGTAGCTACTCTATGTCAGATCACGTTCAGAAGAACAAAAAATAATTTTATAGTAAAACTTAAAAAAAAAAAATCCAAAATTTAGTGTTTGAAACTAGAGAATTTATCTGATGGCACAAATTAATAATTAACTGCTTATAAGACAACTTTGTTTTTAATGTGGGAGTCAAAGAGAATGAGAATGGTTTGGTCTAGAGAATATTCTGATATATCACTACCAAAAATACAATGACAACAAAATAACTAGGTAAGTTTGGAAAATTTTTGCTTCATTTCAGTAGTTACTGAAACAATCAATTTTTCAGCTGATTTAAGGCTCAGTCACCCAGTGAGACTAGCTCAGTTTGTCCCAGCCTAAGATTATAATACAATAGGCTAGAGTTTTTTTTGCAGTTGTTCCTAATGCAAAAATTCCATACCTGTGTGACCTTGTGACCCCACTGCGAGTAAACACTCAACCCCCTCTTCTAACAAGCAACAGTCTCATAGAGAAGGTTGAATTTCCAACACAGTCCAATGTTGTTCAGATGTTGAGGCTTTTATGTCACAGCTGTAATGTTCTGACAAATTTCAGGTAAGGCCCATGAGAAGAAGCAGGGTGGGGCTAAGAATGGCCACCATTTGGGAAAATGAGGCATCTGTCAGGCAGACACTGCTTCCAAACCGCTAGAATACCCATGAACAGTATTTATGCAGTTAGAATTTGATGATTAAATTATGTGCTCCCAAGAGTCAAACAGAATACACCTCTGTTCCATTTACTGTTCTGTTTACTTTTCTCTTTTTCATTTTATTTGAATTATTTTACAATTATCTCTCTTCTAAAGGCAGCAGGCTACAGCACAAAGTCATGGGCTTTGGAGTTACTTGGACTAGTTGTGTGACTTTGGGTACATTACTTATTTTCTCTGAGCCTCAGTTACTTTATCTGCAAATTCTTACCAGGTGGTGGTAAGGACTATAAATAGTGCATGTAAAGTACCTAACGTATAGCTTTTACCATAGTAGGTGCCAAATACTGGTAACTTTTACTTTTGTTAATTTTTAATACTATTCTGACACAGATGTCCTTTTTTTTCTGAGACAGAGTCTTGCACTGTCGCCCAGGCTGGAGCGCAGTGGCGTAATATCCGTTCACTGCAAGCTCCGCCCCCCGGGTTCACGCCATTCTCCTGCCTCACCCTCCTGGGTAGCTGGGACTACAGGTGTCCACCACCACGCCCGACTAATTTTTTTGTATTTTTAGTAAAGACCCGACTAATTTTTTTTTTAGTATTTTTAGTAGAGACGGGGTTTCACCGTGTTAGCCAGGATGGTCTCGATCTCCTGATCTAGTGATCTGACCTAATTATTATACAGCATAAGATACTGTACCTCTCCTAGTTTCAAGGAATGAAATGCAAAAAGGGGTCAAAGATGCCTTTTGCTCGAACAGTCCCACCTCAGAACCCAAATCCAAAACTTTAGAGAAAAATTCAATTCCTATTTTATTCAGTAAGAGTAGAAACATTTGTATTAATGCAATATAGAAATTAGTACAACCTGCTTTTAACAATAGGGAAATTTTAAGTGGATTGTATGTAAACAAAGCATCTTACCTTCTCATAGTAAATACTTAAACATCCCAGAGCATAGACCAAGAAGAAGGCCTGAAAATACAGCAAGCAGAAAATGCTCATTACAAATAGTTCCACAATCTTGTGAAACTATTTTACAGACTGATCTCTTTTCACTTCAATACAAATTAATGCCCTTAAGTCATCATCAAAAAGGTCACATATTTTTAATATAAATGGTTCATTTGAATGTCTTAGATTTAAAAAAAAAATTTAAGAAAATACAAATGTTACCAACTGGTTTAAATCAAAAAAAAATAAAAGATTTTTATGAATGTTTCCATATTTATTCCCTAAAAAACCTACATAACTGAAAAATGACGTTAACAGCTGTAGCAATAGAAATTGTTGTTCATTGGAGTTTCTCCCTGTACAATTAAATAACCATATTTAAATTGAGAAAAATATATCTAGAAAAAAATGTGTGAAAAGTATGGGGCAGTGCTGATTTTGCTTACCTGACAAAATACTAGTTTCCCAGTTATCTTTGGTGAAATGATTTTCTAGAACCCTATGTTTGCACTGACCTCATATAATGACATATTTTTACTATGTGCGGGGAAGCCTGTAGGAATGGCAAAGAAAATTGGCTCCAGTTGAATACAATCACATTTAAATGGAAATGAAAATGGCTTTCTGTTAAAATAATACACTGCCAAACAACTGACACCACCCAAAGAGACATGTGTTGTTGGCTTTGCCTATCCAGGGCGCTTAGGGTCTACAGATACCACTGAAGGGACTCCCATGAGATTGGTGCATAGCAGGTAGTGACCAAATGGTAGCCAGTGGTAAAATGGGACTACATTTCTTTTTAAATATGAAGGTGAAAAATGAGATTTATAACCAAACATCAAATATTCTGCTTCAGCTCTCACTGCTGCTTCCAGCGACACAGACAAGGAGGGGTCCTCTTGTGCAGTGTGGAAGCAGAAACATAATCCCCTCCCTGTCATGAGCATTGAGGCTATTGTGCAGCAACAAGGCACTGACAAACTGCTCATTCAGCGTGTTTCCTCACTGTCCTTCCATCCCACCCCTAATCCAGCACACACAGAACAAAAGACAGCACAAGTAATATGGGTGGAAGGACTTCCAAGCAGTGAATACCTTGTCATTCTCTGCCTGGCTATCTGATGACATCTCTCTTCACAGGAGCAGTTCGCTAAGGGTGGTCTGGGGATCCTGGGATCCCCAAGACCCTTGCAGGAGGTCTCAAGGTCAAAACCACTTCATAATAACGTGGTGTTATCTGCCTCATTTGTGCTCTCTCCAGTGACTATAAGATGTGTGATGGTCCAAGATTGGAGCCAGAAGCAGATGCAAGAATCTAGATGACTTTCAGGAAATCAGACCTTAAATCGACTTGCAAAAATGAAAAACGAAGCTTCTCACTAAATTTTTTGTTTTGGAAAATATAGTTATTTTTCATTAAAAACTTACATTAAATTATTTATGTCAAGGTATGGGTTGTTGTCGTTTTTAATATGGAAGGCTTCACAAACTTGTGTCATCCATGGGCAGGGGTCATACTAATCTCTGCATTGTTCCAATTTTAGTATATGTGCTGTTGAAGACATCACTATTATTATTTTTAAATGTGTTAAACAGATACTCATCATTTTTGTTTTAATTCATAATTTGATAAACACTGACAAATATGAGGAACCACTACTTTAGTTTTACCCAAATCCAAATCTAGAGCATTTCTGGAGATGAAGGTAGTCACCTTCTATTCCACTTTTTCCTATTGCCTTCCTGGTCCCAGCCTGTGGGTGGCTCCTTCCTGCGTCCTGTGACACCCTCCCTGTTCTGAGCCCTCTACAGTCCACTCTCCACAGCATCCAGATTCATCTTCTTGGCACATGAAGATCATGTCGTTCCCCTAATTAAAACCCTCCAAAGAGATTTCACTGCCCTTAGAATAAAGTCCAAACTGCTTGCCACCAGCTCCAGGTCCCTGCACGATCTTACCACTGCTCTTTCCAGACGTCCTGTCTGCACTTCTGTCTCTTGAAGACACTAAGCTCATTCAGGCCTTTGCCTCTGTAATCGCTACTCCTGCTATCTGGCATGTTCTGCTCCAGACTCAAAGGTCACCTCTCGGAGAGGTCTTCCTTGGCCACCGAGTCTAAGTAACCCACATCCTGATCACCTCCAGAGCACTTACTTTTGTCTGAAAATCTTTCTCTTACATGTGTTCCTCCGATTAGAATGTAAACTCTGGCAGAACAGAAACTGCCTGCTGTTCCCTTGGCCTAGAAGGGGGTCTAGTACATGTTGGGTGTTCAATGCTTGTGCTGAAAGACAAAAAAGACAGGTCCCCAATCCTGCCCTTGGCTTAGGCCCCAACAGCCAGAGCCACCCTACAGCAGGTCTCTGCACCTCACTCAGCTCATCTCTTCTCAGTGTGAACATTGTGTTCCACTTCTTTCACTGCTGTTGACAGCCCTGCCAAGTGGCCCACAATTTTATTTTGACCTTTTCTCTTTCCATCACTCACTACTTATTAATACAGAATACTGCTGTTTTTCAGATGGACTACAGGCCAAAAGGTGCAACGGAAAAGATAAAGTTGTTTCCTCAACACAATTTGCACTTCTTGGTTCAGAATAGTGTAACACAAAGAATGAAGTTTGAGATCTGACAGACCTGAGCTCAAATCGTCATTGTTAGCTAGGGCCTTGGAAGTATCACTTAAATTCTCCATGCCTCATCTATACAATGGGGATCATAATGCTTTCTTAGCTAAATATTTTTTTTGTAGCTAAATATTGAGTAAGATTAAATCACACAAAGATTTTTATTTTTTAAATTATACTTTATGTTCTAGGGTACATGCGCACAACGTGTACGTTTGTTACGTATGTATACATGTGCCATGTTGGTGTGCTACACCCATTAACTCCTCATTTACATTAGGGGTATCTCCTAATGCTATCCCTCCCGCTTCCTCCCACCCCACAACAGGTCCCAGAAATCACACAAAGATTTAATAAGTTATGAAAAGCACCTAAAAGCTCAATTAATTTTAGTTTTCCTCCTTTCTGGAACTCCTGACCTCAGGTGATCTGCCTGCCTCGGCCTCCCCAAGCACTGAGATTACAGGCATGAGCCACCGTGGCTGGCCTTAGTTTTCTTCCCTTTCTAATAACTGGATAGCATAGCCTGGAAAAAAAAGTTCAATCCCATCCTTGCCTAATAAGAGATTCTTTCCTGATATCTGCTAAAATGTAAGTTCCTCAAAAACTGATGTGTTTTCATTATCAGCAAGCATACATTTCCCCAAGAGTGAATGAAACCATTATCTCATTTTTATTTGCTTAAAATGGTGATTGGCTTTTACCAATCTATGCAAGATGTGACTAGGCACTTATTACAGATGGAGGGGATCTTAATTCAATTGAATTGGTTTTATTTAAAATTAAATTATCAGTAGACTAGAGAGGTCTGTAGAGGTTGACAATCATATCCCCTGCAATCGCATTATTAAATTTTACTTTCACAGTACTAATAAGATGGAAAGATAAGTTTAATGATAGTTTTTAACATCATACTGCTAAATGTAGTCAGGGCCCTCAAGTGTTGTAATGGAAAAATAGATCTCAATAACAGATCCCTATAAAACAATGGAATATATTAGCTAACTGGCATGGCAATCTAATTATCCCTGAAATGAATACTGAATCATCCCCATGTCCAGTTCACAAAAAGTATGGTTTAAAATGTCACTGGCTAAAAGCAGAGGTAAGGAAGATGTTGCATGTGGAATATGCCATCTGGCATATGTGAATACAGTTGTAGGTGCCTAACCAGGAAAAAAGTGTATTCTACTAATGTGATCTAGTCACTGTGTGTGTGAAAGACCTAGTCACTGTGCAATACTTCCACCATTTAAGTAAAAGATCTATTTTGTGATCATCATCAACAATTTAGAGACAGAGTATGTATGTCCTATCAGGCACAGAATAAAGGCAGGAACCAAATGAGCACCTATTACATGTGCCAGGAACTGTGCTGGTCATTGTGTATACATCACTGAACGTCATTAGCTGCTACATCAATTCAAGCAAAAATAAAGCACAATTTCCAAGAAGTGTTTTTTCTTGTGAGAGCTAGCCCTCCCTCAGCACACACACGTCTTTCTCCAAACTACCCATAAAACACACTGCACTGAAGTTCATTTTAAATTTACAGAAAATACATTCATTTAAAAATATCTGCCATTTTGTGAACTAAAGCTATGTCTTCACTCCACCCAGGGAAGTTGGCTAGCTGGGAGAGGGATGGGGACACAATGAGGAATATACATTGCTAAGTGTCTTCCAGGACAGAGAGATGTCACACATATCACGCTGCATTCAATCTTCACTATCTTCCTCTGAAGGAGAACATTACAGCTGAGGAAAACGAGGAATGCCAAGAACACTGTCTATTGTGTGTTATACTGCATGTGGCAAATATTTTTTTCCCATTTCATCTTTTTTTTTTTTTTTTCTTTTTTTGAGACGGAGTCTGGCTCTGTCGCCCAGACTGGAGTGCAGTGGCCGGCTCTCAGCTCACTGCAAGCTCCGCCTCCCGGGTTCACGCCATTCTCCTGCCTCAGCCTCCCATGTAGCTGGGACTACAGGCGCCCGTCACCTCGCCCGGCTAGTTTTGTTTTTGTATTTTTTAGTAGAGACGGGGTTTCACCGTGTTAGCCAGGATGGTCTCGATCTCCTGACCTCGTGATCCGCCCGTCTCGGCCTCCCAAAGTGCTGGGATTACAGGCTTGAGCCACCGCGCCCGGCAGCATTTCATCTTTTGCCTGTAATTTTGCCTTTGTCTTTAACATAGTTTTAAATCTCTAGGTAATGAAATCTATATATTATGGCCTCTTAGAAGAACTTATCCGTATCTCAAAAATATATAAAACACAGGCAGGGTGGCTCACACCTGTAATCCCAGCACTTTGGGAGGCCGAGGCTGGTGGATCACTTGAGCCCAGCAGTTTGAAACCAGCCTGGGCAACACAGCGAAACCCCATCTTTACCAAAAATACAAAAATTAGCTGGGTGTGGTGGCGTGTGCCTGTGGTCCCAACTACTCGGGAGGCTGAGATGGCAGGACTGCTTGGGCTCAGGAGACTGAGGCTGCAGTGAGCTGATATTGTACCACTGCACTGCAGCTTAGGTGACAGAGAGAGTTCCTGTCTTTAAACAAACAAACAAAAAAAAGCATAAATAATTATCCTTGTTTTCTATTTTAAATTTCCCTTTATATCTTTAATTGACCTGAAATTTATTTTTGTGTATGTTAGGAGATGGGATTTTAGCTTTGTCTTTTCCAAATGGCTAATCAGCTGTCCCAACACCATGAATCTTTTCTTCACTAATATGAAGTGTTATTTTTATTGTATCCTGAAATCCCATCTATAAATGGGTCTGTTTGTAGATTGTGGCCCAATCTTTCCTTTCCTATACCAAGACTATATTGTTACTTTATGTTTTATTAACGGCTGCAGTAAGATCTCCTTTTTTTTTTTTCTTTTTCTTGGCTACTCTAATTATTCCAAGTGAACTTTAAAAATTAATAAGGCCTACAGTCATGCTACTCTGAACGTGCCTGATCTTGTCTGATCTCAGAAGCTAAGCAGCGTTGGGCCTGGTTAGTACTTGGAGGGGAGACTGCCTGGGAATACTGGGTGCTGTAGGCTTAAAACAAGGATTAATGAAACAAAGAGCAAAACTGCAGTTCTTCTCTCTCCTGCCTGCCAGCACACAAAGGCTTTTAAAACAAAACCCGATCCTCAAAGCAGTTCACCCAAAGTTTCCTGTGTGTCTGGGTATATAAGCAGAATATAAATATATTTACAGAAAAAAATTAGAATAGTTTTTCAAACCTTAATCAAAAGGCTCTGCTGTAAGTATATATTCTTGCTAAAAGGACCCAAACTGTCTCACAGTTGAAGTCTCTGGAAAATTTTCAGAAGTTTAGATAGAAGGAAAGTCACTGACCTATTGCAGGGGAGGGAGACTAGTCAAACAACATAGCAGTAAAAAATAACTGCAAAATTCTAGGGAAGAATCTTAGACATTCTAATCACTGGATTCTGATACTTGGAATCCACATTATGGACACTAAGGAGGGGAAAAGGAATGTGGAAAAAACAGGTGAGGTACAAAATGGAAGAGCCAGGCACAAGAAGATGCGTAAACGAGACCCAACTGAGACTGCTGCTGTCAGGCACACGGAGAGCTGTCGCCCGACGCTGCTGTGCCCCTTTGTTTCCAAGCATTCCCACCTAGTCCTCCTGTGTGCGGACCACTTTCTTTTGTTTTCTTCTTTAAAAGCTTTATAACTATATACAAACAATACACAGAAGTACCAGTAAGGTAGCCTCCAACACCAGAGTTAGACTAAGAAATCGACATGCATCGGCAAACTCAGAGCCACAACTGAATGGTATCAACACAGTTCAAGAATGTGACACAGAGTGAGTGAGGAAAGTCAGCAAATGGGGAATCTGGTGACGGTGGCAAGGTCTTCGCAATGCACACAGGATGAGACTCCGACCCAAGGGTTCGGTGGCAGACCAATGCATGCACCACACTACCTCTAGTCTAGATGTTAGCAGCTCTTTGTTTGATATACCTCAATTCAATGGTGGCTTTTCAAGAAAAAGAATAAATGCTACCACATTAAGTAAAATAATTAAATGAAAGACTTACAACAATCTTAGAATCTTCAGTATCAAGTTAAAAACAGTTTATCCCTCCTTGGGGAGAAGGACACGTGGGCCTGACATCCTTAAGCATTTGGATTATCCAGCTCACTCCTCACGGGCTGACTCCGTGTTCACCAAGCAGCCTTCCAATTATATTACCCTTTGGCACCTGAATTTTCTACATGAAGAGAATATGCCAATATGGAAAGGCAGGTGGTGGGGCCTTTGCTAATGTTAATAAACTCACACTCTAGTTTATTCCCCAGGCTCTTGTGAGCACACTCAGCCTGAATGCTGCTCCTAGAGCTCAAGTCATTTTCTGTGCTCTAACAAATCCGAACTTCTTAGTCCCTCAAGCAAAGGATTAGACCTGGAATGCAGGGCCCTACTGGGGTGCTGCCATGGAGGGAATCTTTCTGGGAATGAGTGAGCTGGTCTGCACCACCCCTATTAAATCTCCTCCCATTAGTTTCCCAACAGCACACACAGGGATAGTAAAATTAAACACGACTACTTTGGATCTTGGGAAATTTAAATGTTAAATCTCCTTAACCTTCAAAAGTTGACTGCCTGGCAGGGTGTGGTGGCTCATGCCTGTAATCCCAGCACTTTGGGAGGCCAAGACGGGCAGATCACTTGAGGCCAGGAATTTGAGAGCAGCCTGACCAATATGGCGAAACCCCATCTCTACTAAAAATACAAAAATTAGCTGGGTGTGATGGTGTGTGCCTGTAGTTCCAGCTACCAGGAGGCTGAGGTGGATCACCTGAACCCGGGAGGCAGAGGTTGCAGTGTGCTGAGATCACGCCACTGCACTGCAGCTTAGGTGACAGAGCGAGACGGTGTCTCAAAAAAAAAAAAAAAAAAAAAAACAGCTGATGGCCCTAACTTTATGACAGCATTATGCAACTGCTTTTAATTTACAGTGAAATCAACTTTCATTTGATTAAAAAAAAAATTCAGTCCCCCAAATCAATCTATTTTTCACTGGATCTTGCTAAGTAAAAAGCATTTGATTAAAAAATTAGCCAGATGTGGGGTGGCATGCACCTATAGTTCTAGCTACTCAGGAGGCTGAGGTGGTAGGATACCTTGAGCTCAGGAGTATGAGGCTTCAGTGAGCCACGATGGTGCCACTGCACTCCAGCCTGGGCAACAGAGAGAAACCGTGTCTCTAAAAAACATAAAAACAAAAAATTTAAAGAGCAAAGCATTTGAGCGTTTGCGTGTGTGCGTGTCCACTGAAGGATGCAGAAGATGGAAACAGAAATCTTCAGAAATAGCTACTCAGAAATAACTAAGGTAAATATAGTTTATAGCTCTTCAATTACTCTATGCAAATTTCCAAATCTCTGTTCTGAATGAGTCAAGGCAAAGGCACGAAAACACCCCTACAGGGCTGCATGTCCACATCTGTGGCAGGTTGCAGACCAAAAGCTTCCCATGTCAGTGCCGAGTAGACTTCTAAGTCAGCTGTGTATTACCGCTCTGAGTCCCTTAAGAGAGCTGTCGTGAATCACCACAGCAGGGGTGAGACGCCATTCTGCCTGTGCTCCTGACTGACATTCACAGAAACACTGAGCGGGTACATGCAGTGCACCAAACATGGGTGATTCATTCAAAAGAAATCTGCCAAAACAGAACGACAAGTAGAGCTAGGTTTTTTTTTTTTTGAGACGGAGTCTCGCTCTGCCGCCCAGGCTGGAGTGCAGTGGCCGGATCTCAGCTCACTGCAAGCTCCGCCTCCCAGGTTCACGCCATTCTCCTGCCTCAGCCTCCCGAGTAGCTGGGACTACAGGCGCCGCCACCTCGCCCGGCTAGTTTTTTGTATTTTTTAAAGTAGAGACGGGGTTTCACCGTGTCAACCAGGATGGTCTCGATCTCCTGACTTCGTGATCCGCCCGTCTCGGCCTCCCAAAGTGCTGGGATTACAGGCTTGAGCCACCGCGCCCGGCTGAGCTAGGTTTAATGGTATGCTCCCTGAAAACTTCTGGAACACATCTCTGGTATGTTCTCAGGTGCCAGTCAGCTTCTAAGAAGGCAGAGTATCCTCATCTCCTGTCTCCTATTACCCTTGCCTTTCATCAGGGAGTGTTCAAGAGGAGGCAGCAGGTAGCAGCAGCCTTTAAAAAATTTGTCAACAGCCTGTAATCCCAGCACTTTGGGAGGCCGAGGAGGGCGGATCACGAGGTCAGGAGATCGAGACCATCCTGGCTACTAACACGATGAAACCCTGTCTCTACTACAAATACAAAAAAAAAATTTAGCTGGGTGTGGTGGTGGGCGCCTATAGTCCCAGCCACTCGGGAGGCTGAGGCAGGAGAATGGTGTGAATCTGGGAGGCAGAGCTTGCAGTGAGCCGAGATCGCGCCACTGCACTCCAGCCTGGGCGACAGAGCGAGACTCTGTCTCGAGGAAAAAAAAAAACTTGTCAATAAAAGACAGCAGTTGGTCACCTGGAACAGTGTGGCTGAACTCACAGTATTTGACACCAAATACACTTCGCCTCCAGCTGCCACCTCCCAGGCCAGGCCTCTAGCCCACCCTCCATACTGATGCTAGCTCTAGGCACTCCACTCCCCTACGGAACCCCCTGCAGTGCCCTGGTGCCCCAGGACCAGGCCAGACCCTGACTCACGGACACACCCTCCCCCATCTGGTGTTCTTTTTGGCTGAGCTATCTGAAAGAGCCTTTGCTACCCTGTGTCCATGCGGCAAGCCCCATCTATCCTTTACTATCCTCAGCTATCATGATTACAAAGGCTTTCCACTTCAGCCCTGCTGGATGGTCTCCATCAGCTTCTGTGCAAATTCCCTATCTTGTACGTTAAATCATTTAACAAATAATTATTACGCACCTAATAGATGTCAGGCATTGGGCCCAAGGAAACAGGAAGAGCGATACTGACAAGATCCATATGCCACACTATGCTTATCACACAGAACTGTAATGATTTCTGGGCTATCTTTAAGATGGAAGTCACGTTCTACTTATTTCAGTATTGGTAGCCCTTAGCCCAATGCCTGGCACTTAGTATGTATCCAGTGGACATTTTCGTGATTGTAAAAAATAAGGTTCCAACTAGCTGCTAATCAGCTTTTACAAGTAACTTAATAATGACAAAAGTAGCAGGCACTAACATTTATTGAGCATCTACTATATTATCAGGTACTGTCCTGACCCAATTACATGTATTATTTAATTTCCAGAACATCCTATGAACAAGATGTTACACAGCTCCCACTTTACAGAGAAGAAATCTGAGGCTCTGAGAGGCCAAACATCTAAAGAACAGGTACACATGGGCTGTCTAGTAAAGATCTCCACAAAGCTGGGAATGTCTTCGCATGTGCTGTTCAATACAGTAGCCAGTGGCCACACGTGGCCGTTCAGTGTTTGAAACGTGGCTGGTGCAACCAAGAAAAGGAATTTTGAATTGTATTTTAATTCAATTTAATTTAATTTAATTTAATTTAGTTTTTGAGACAGAGTCTCACTCTGTCGCCTAGGCTGGAGTGCAGTGGTGCAATCTCGGCTCACTGCAACCTCTGCTTCCCGGGTTCAAGCGATTCTCCTGCCTCAGTCTCCTGAGTAGCTGGGATTATAGGCGTGTGCCACCACACCCGGCTAATTTTTGTATTTTTAGTAGAGACAGGGTTTCACCGTGTAAGCCAGGATGGTCTTGATCTCCCGACCTCGTGATCTGCCCTCCTTGGCCTCCCAAAGTGCTGGGATTACAGGTGTGAGCCACCACACCCGGCCCCCACATTACTTTCCTGTGGTCTCAGCTATAAAATTACCAACATGGATGTGTTCCATAGCACTTCCTGGGACCTACCTGTATGCCAAGAACCACACTGGACACTGCAGGAACTATCAAAGAAAGCCATCACAGAGCTCCTGGAGGAGAGGGGAGCCCAGGGGGTGCTATCTTCAAAGGCAGAAAGGACATTTCTGTGTGCGCTATCAACATAAGCAAGAAAAGAGGGACTGAGCATAAAGTGACCACAGGTTAGAGGAACTCCAGATCACCAGGACAATATGATAGAGTTTATGGAAGGCCACTTTTAGCCACTTTTTTTTTTTTTTTTGAAACAGGGTCTCGCTCGTGCAGTGGCATGATCTCGGTTCATTAAAGCCTCGACCTCCCAGGTTCAAGCAACCCTCCCACCTCAGTCACCCAAGTAGTTGAGACTACAGGCCTGTACTGCCACACCTGGCTAATTTTTACATTTTCTGTAGAGATGGGGTTTTGCCATGTTGCTTAGGCTGGCCTCAAACTCCTGGCTTCAAGCTATCTGCCTGCCTTGGCCTCCCAGAGTGCTGGGATTACAGGTGTGAGTCATGGCACCAGGCCCAAGCTAACTTTCAAGAATGTAGCTACTGCATTAAGTAGAGGGATCCTGCAGAAGGAAATAAATCCATTTACTTAATTAGCAGTCACTATATGATCTGAATCATGTAGCACAGTCTATGAAAAGTTGAGACTCCATGAACATACCAAACAATAGTGACTTGTACTCTTTAAGTGGATAAATTATATGGTATATGAATTATAGTATTTTTTAAAAAGCTAGTGAAAATTAGTAACAAAATATTCAGCCAATCCGAAATCCATTTTTTTCTTCTTTCCACCCCGTTACCCCCCACGTCACCAGTCAGCATCTGTTAACAATCTGAAATCTTTTTATTCTTTTTGTTTGACACACAGTCTCACTCTGTCGTCCAAGCTGGAGCGCAGTAGTGCAATCATGGCTCACTGCAGACGCAACCTCCTGGGCTCAAGCAATCCTCCCACATGAGCCACGCAAGTGGCTGGACTACAGGCATCAGCCATCACACCTAGCCATCAATATAAAATCTTTTTTTTTTTCTTTTTTTTGAGACAGAGTTTCACCCTGTCACCCAGGCTGGAGTGCAATGGCTCAATCTTGGCTCACTGCAACCTCCGCCTCCCGGGTTCAAGCAATTCTCCTGCCTCAGTCTCCTGAATAGTTGGGATTACAAGCATGAGCCACCATGTCTGGCTAATTTTTATATTTTTGGTAGAGACAGGATTTTACCATGCTGGCCAGGCTGGTCTCGAGCTCCTGATCTCAGGTGATCCGCCTGCCTTGGCCTCCCAAAGTGCTGGGATTACAGGTGTGAGCCACCGCACCTGGCCTAGCAATCTAAAATCTTAACAAGAAAAGTAGTACTCAGAAAAACACCTCGAATCTTCTGTGGAATGATTGCAAACATATATCTTAGAACTGATGAAATAAAGGCTGAGGAGTGAAATTTGGGCAGGCCTACTTGGGAGGTACACATAATGATTTCAATACTGACTCACAATATTCAATAACTGAATTACGTACAGAACTACACTGTGAGGTAGGTTCACATATAGCATAGTTCAGGCCCAAAGACCAACAGCTGAAATGATAACATGTTGAAAACATACCTCTTCTAGGCTGAGTTGCAAATACTCAAAGATCCTATATGGATTTCTTCTGCATATTAATCTGTTTCTTTGCACCAACTAAAGAGAAAGAAACACAATATATACAGAACAAATGGAAGTACTACATGTCACAGAGAACGTATTTTAAAATGAACATTTTTCTTATAAATTCCCAGGATTCACATTCTATTGTGCTAATATTATAAAGAAATGATTACAACAAAAATTTGAGACAGACTCTTGCTCTATTGCCTGGGCTGGAGTGCAGTGATGTGATCACAGCTCACTGCCGCCTCAAATTCCTAGACTCAAGCAATTCTCCTACCTCAGCCTTCCCAGTAGCTGGGACTACAGGCGTGTGCCACCATGCCTGGCTAATTTTTTGTAGAGACAGAGTTGTCCAGGCTGGTCTTGAACTCCTGGCCTCAAGCAACCCTCCCGCTTCAGCCTCCCAAAGTGTTTATTATAGGTGTGAGGCACCACGCTTGGCCAAGAAATGCTTTTTTATTACTTGTGTGGAAAAGGAAGTTTTAATTTTTTCACTATGAAGATTCTGGCTTATTTCCTTTTTTCCCTGTGAATTTTTCCTGCAGTTGTAATCATTTTGTTGGTGAATTTTATTTTACGTGTTGCTTTTTTCACCCAATTGTACCTGATAAGCATGTGCCTATGTTTTTGTTTTTTTGAGACAGGGTCTCACTCTGTTGCCCAGCCTTGATCTCCCAGGATCAAGCAATCCTCCCACCTTAGCCTCTTGAGTAGCTGGGACTGGCATGTACCACCACATCCAGCAATTTTTTTTTTTTTTTCATTTTTAGTAGAAATGAGGTCTTGCTATATTGCCCTGGCTGGTCTTGAACTCCTGGCCTCAAGTGATCCTCCTGCCTCGTCCTCCCAAAGTGGTGTGAGCCACTGTGCCTGGCTCCTATGCTCTTAATATGACTTCATAAACCTCATGCTAAGTCTACATGATATTGCTTTGAATGGGTATCTCATATCCCATTCAGCCATTAGGTTGTTTCTAATTTTTAGCAATTCCAGACAGCTCTAGGGTAACTCTGACAGCAAGTCCCCTAATGATGTAGCTCTCACCCACCTTCCCTAGGCTTTTCTCGTGACGGCTGACTTCCACACGTGAGCCCTTCTCGCTCAGCTGTACTCAAGATCAGGTGTAATTATCACCGCATTTTGTTTTCTCTCAAATAAAGGAGAGAGTACCATTGGCCTTGCCTTAATTTTATAAATTTTTAAAAAGTTATTCACCAACTTTGGGGTTTTAGTTGAAATGGCCCTCACAGCTGCTGTGGCCCAGAGCCTGCTGCTTCCCTCGGACCTTACAATAGGCCAGCTACCAGCTGCAGGCAAAAGACATCCCTATTAGCCAACATCTCCAGGAACAGATGGCTTTGGAGGAAGCAATTTATTTTCTCCTACTTACTTCCTCATTTGGGGCATCCTCCCTCTCGCTCATGGCACACTCCACTTCCTCGACGAGCACGTACTCATGGTCAGGCCCCCTGTCCCCAGCATGCAGGAGGCCGACGTGCTGGCTGCCGTCCTCATGGTGAGGGCCACACTGGAGGATGAGAGCATCTTGTTTGCAGCAACAGACTTGGGGCAGAGGTGCAGCGTCCTTTCTCACACTTTTCTCAAAGCCGTCTGTTGTTGGGTTGCACCCAGAGCCCTCCTGCAGGCAGCCTAATGGCTCACTGGGATCACCCATACCACCTGACTTTCCAGAGTCCCCGTTTACCACAGAAGGTCTCTCTCCCCTTGCTGTGCCTTCCATGTTAGAAACCATTCCAGAGTTAAGCTCGTCATACACTTGAGCCTCTTCGTTCCTTTTCACAGGAGGATGCTCAAGCGGTTTCGTGTAATCCTTGAGGATTCTGCACACTGTACTCTCATCCTGCCCCTGTCTACGCATCAGCTCTGCCGCCCACTCAACACTATGCTGATACCTGCAAGACAGAAATACTGTTGGAAACAGCACTCGAATTTCAAAATTGAAAAAACAACAAAGCACATAAAAGACTAGAAGGTGACACACCGAAATGTTTACAGAATTATTTGTGAATGGTGCATTATAGATAAATATTTTTCTTTTTTATACTTTTCTGCATTTTCTTTTCTTTTTTTTTTTGAGACGGAGTCTGGCTCTGTTGCCAGGCTGGAGTGCAGTGGCACGATCTCGGTTCACTGCAACCTCCGCCTACTGGGTTCAAGTGATTCTTGTGCCTCAGCCTCCCAAGTAGCTGGGACTACAGGCACCCGCTACCACACCTGGCTAATTTTTGTATTTTTAGTAGGGTTTTGCTATGTTAGCCAGGAAGGTCTAAATCTCCTGACCTTGTGATCTGCCCGCCTCGGGCTCCCAAAGTGCTGGGATTACAGGTGTGAGCCACCGCATCTGGTCTCTGTATTTTCTAAGTGTTCTGCAACAAGCATATGCTACTTCTTGTTTCTTTGCTTTTATAGTTTCATTTTATTTATTTAAAAAAAAAAAAACCTAGTTTAACTATGAAAATTTATATAATTTAAAACTGGCAGATTAAGTGATTTAGATAAATAAGCAAAAAAAAACAAATGGCCATCCTTTATCAGGATTTTTTTGTATTATTATTACTATTTTTTGAGATGGAGTCTTACTCTGTCACCCGGGTGGAGTGCAGTGGCACGATTTCAGCTCACTGCAACCTCTGCCTCCCGGGTTCAAGCGATTCTCCTGCCTCAGCCTCCTCAGTAGCTGGGATGACAGGCTCGTGCCACCACACCCAGCTAATTTTTTATATTTTTGGTAGAGATGGGGTTTCACCATGTTGGCCAGGCTGGTCTCAAACTCCTGACCTCAAGTGATCTGCCCGCCTTGGCCTCCCAAAGTGCTGGGATTACAGGTGGAAGCCACCGCTCTCGGCTTGTTTTGTATTATTTTCAATTTAGGATCTCATAATGTTTTCAGATAGATATGCCATTCATAATACAAAGAACTTTTGTTTAGTATTGGAAAGCAAAATGAGAATTTCAATAAATATTCATCACAGTGCCTACTAACCTCTTTACAGGATAAGGAAATGATTTGGCTTATGTAGATTCATCCAAATATTCTAAGAGAAATAGCCCCTTTCCCCACAATACTTTTCAGAATAGATTTTAATGACAAAATTCATGTTAAGTTTCTAAAACTTGAAGCTAACACCCAAGTTACAAAACACTTCCCAAGTTACAAAAAGTTATAGGCAAAACAATAGGGCAAAGCATTCATGCCTAGGCTGCTGGGATGTGTTCATGTGATGTGAGAACTACCAGATGCTGGAAATCTGAAGATCAGAAGGTCAAAGACATTGTGAAACTCAAGTGCTTTTTGCCTGGACCTTCAGTGATCAGTCTGAAAGACATCCAAGACAACACATGGCTTGAGAGAAGGCAGATGTAATTTTACTTTTCACCTTCTTTTACCTGGTTAAGACTGAATAGTGCTTGATTCGGCAGCACATATACTTAGAATGGCCCCTGCGCAAGGATGACATGCAAATTTGTGAAATGTTTCCAAAAAAAAAAAAAGACTGAGTATGTCATAGTTTATAAACTGCTATATCTTACACAATTTAACAAGGACACTGGCTTCTGCTATACCCTGATTCCTAAGAATCCCGAAGTTGTCCACACCCTGTTCACCCCACATGAGGATAAACATCAGGGATGTCTCCCTATATACTGGGAATTGTATCCTAAAGATTAACACCTGGTAAGGCTACCCTAATACCTGAGAGACAGTACGACACCATGACTTTGGTACTGCACATTTTGTGTCCAGCCCCGTTACTTACAACTGTGTGGCAATGCAAATTACTTAACTTCTCTGTGCTTCAATTTTCCCACCTATAAAATGTGGAGAGTAGTACTACCACCTCAAAGGGATCTTGTTATGTATTACTTTTAAAACCAGCAAAAAGAACACAGCTGTGCCAAAACCAGTAGGTTGTCTTCTCACCTGGAACACGGCCACCTATGCATACGTTTAAAAGAACCGTCATGTGAGAGGTCTAAAAAGAATCTCAGCTCTTCATATCAACAAAAGCATTGGTTCTACAGGGTCTATAAATTTCCTTTATTTGAACACAAATTTTTGTGACAATATATTTTTCTGGGGAAGGGACCCACAACTTTTGCCAAATTCCTTGACTCAAAACACATGAAAGAACCACTGATTTAAAGGGTCAACAGTTCCTCCTTTGACCAGAAGATCTGGAACGAAGCGAGCACACAGACAACACTGATCTGCTCCTTGCAGCAAAGCAGTCAAAGCAGACATGGGTTCCAATCCTTGCTCCATCACATTCTCGTATTAACTGCATGACCCCACCTCTCTAAAGCTCAGTGACCATCTATAAACTAGGGATAACTGCACCTACCTCGTGGGGTTGCAGCAAGGATTAAATAAGACACGTAAAGTGCAAAGCCCATAAGAAGTGCTCAATCAATATTACTATATCATTGTGGAGTTTTTAGGAGTGGCTTGAAAAATAAATCAGACTCAATATATAGTATATTGAAAAAGATGTTAATGAATGGAAATGTCTTAATTCACTGTTCTTTGAGAGCAGAGGCAGCAGTGCGGGGATGAACACAGCCTCTGGAGGTCTAGGTCCTGGAGCTGGCTCTTCTATGTGGCTCTGAGTTAAGCCACTTAGTACCTCTACCTCTGTGCTCTTCTGCCATACACCAGAACCAGGCCATACCTGTGTTCCCTTTTCAGGGTCTCAGAGGATCGCTATGAAAGGTCAAAGGAGACTGAGGCTTGAAGAGCATGTAGAAGCCTCCAAGTCAGACATGATGAAAAGAGCCACAAAAACAAATGACTAAGACAACAACATATGGGTCAGAGCTGAAGGCATCCTCTAGCTGGCTGGCAACATCTTAAAAAGCTAAGTCCTGCTGCCATCAATCCCAGATGCTGGAGCAGTTGCAGGAAGAGAAATGAGAAGTAAAAAGCAGAAAGTGTAAGGGGCAGCGTGGCAGAAGGACGAGGCAGCAGCCACGACTGGAAGCGGTGACAGGACTGGGGAAAGCAGTACCATCCAGGACCGCAAGGAGACAGGACATGCCCATCCAAACACGCCACGGATTCTCATGTTTCTGCACCCTTGAACACACACCTCTCCTATTTGCACAGGGCACCGTTCTCTACTGTTATACCGATGGATGCCCATTTACCACTGGAAGTGCACAGCAGAGTGGTTTAGAGTGGTTAGTGCACACAGGTTCTGGGGCCACAGTGCCTAAGTCCACATACTGACCCTGAGCAAGGAGCTTCACTTCCCTGTGTTCAGTTCTTCCACTTGTGGAAGATGGATAAGAACGGGACCCACCTGATGGGAGTGATGTGAGGACCTGAGACGACACACGGGCCCAACACTGGCATGATACTTAGCACTGGAAGGTGCTCGGGGAGTGCTGGTGCGCCCACCCACATCAATGCCTCCCAGGCTCTGGCACTGAGCCCATGTAATCTTGGGCAAGCTACTGAACCCTCACCTGAGTCCCCATCTATGAAACGGAAACATCTCTAGTACCTACCCTCGAAGGTTTCTTGAGAAGATGAAAGGAGGTAACGCAGGCAAGCTCAGAGACTGGGATTGGCACTGCTAGAGCAGTCAGCACCTGTTGGCCATAATGGCGATGGTATCTCTACCACAACAGCACTACAGGACAGCACAACTGTTCACTTCTCTTCCTCTCTCACTAGACTGCAAATCCCTCAACAACGGGGACTAGGTCTTTTCCTCGCTCTTGGGTCCCCAGCACCTACCCAATGCCTGACACATAGTGAATTCTGGCTGAAGAAAGGACCACAACAGGGTGGGCGACCCGACTATCCGGGCTGGTCCTTCAGGGACATACCTCTACCTGTGTCAGTTCCCCAAAGGCATCACAGAAGGGTCCTGACACTTACCTTCAGAAAGAGTTACACAGAAGGTGCTCTTCACCCAAAGATGACTATTGTTGGGAAAAGGCCAATTTGAGTGAATCCACTTGAAATAGAAATCAGAATTTCAGAGGCACCAGCAAAGAAACAATTATGGCCAGGTGCAGTGGCTCACACCTGTAATCCTGGTGCTTTGGGAGGCTGAGATGGGAGGATCACTTGAGCCCAAGACCAGCCTGGGCAACAGAGCGAGACCCTGTCTCTACAAAAAACACAAACAACAATTATGACAAGTATTTAAGTTGAAAAATTAATCTAAAAATATGAACATGAATCAATTTTTCTTATATTTAAAATTTAGATTGTGATTCCAAGTGTTATGAACAAATAATAAATCAAGTATCGATTTTGGTTGGGGGACATATGTAGCTTGCTGACAGAACTGTGCTGATAACATCTATAAACATCTTTAGGTTCACATACGGAAATGGATTGTAATCTGAAAATTTCTTATAAAAAATTAATCCCCACAAGCATACCCACTTCAAGCAACATTCCTGCACTGTCACTATGTGTGGAGTCTACGTCACTTTGTCCTTTGTTATGTTAATGTAAATTCAATGCAAATTGATGGCAAATTGAACATTTAAATCTTGCAAAAAAGATGCAGGATTCATGAAGTCTATCAAAGTGATCAAAGTATGGCAAAGGGATTAAAAAATGAGAATTTGGCAGTTAGACTAGAGGAGAATTGAAGGAAAAATCAACTAAGGTGATAATGCAATAAAGTATATCAAGAGCGCTGAGGAGGGAAGAGAGAATGTCTGAATGCAGACTGAGTTCACGTCAGGCTTGCTTATTAGTGAACAGTTTATCACTTTCACTTCTCAGTGCAACTCCGTAACTGTGGGGCCTTGAGCAAGGAATAGTAGGACAACATACACCTCCCAGATTACACGCCCCAGTACCTGTGAATATGACTTTATCTGGACACAGGGTCTTTGCAGATGGAATCAATTTGATGTAAGGACATAGTGACTGGTGTCCTTAAAAGAGGCAAAATATCACATGTACCCGTACCCTGAAAATACATACATCTATCAATTTTTTTCATGCAAAAAAAAAAAAAAGAGGAAAATTTGGACAAAGACACACAGAAACACACAAGGGAGTGACCACAGAGGCAGAGATTAGAGTGATGCATCTGCAAGCCAAGGAATGCCAAGGGGTGCCAGGAGCCAGCAGAAGTGAAGGCAGGCAAAGAAGGATGCTCCCCTAGAGCCATCTGAGGGACTGTGGCCCTGCCAACACCTTGAGTTTGGAATTCTGGTGTCCAAAACCATGAGAATAAATTTCTGTTGTTTTAAGCCATCGAGTCCGTGGTACTTTGTTATGGCAGCCCTAGGAAATGAATACTAGGGTCAGTGAAACTTCTTGGGACATTGTAGTGCTCACAAAGGGATGCTCTTCAGGGAGGCAGCCCTCTCCCTGTGCAGAACCTCTACGCTGGCAAGCTGGCTTGACCTTACGTCATGCTGTGGCCAGCCTAGCCAGGATGCAGTTCTGATGGGCGAGCTCCTGCTATTTCTGATCCCTAGGTTTCTGTTGTGGCAACCTGTCTATACTATAGCTCCTCCAAGACTGGGGGCTCTGCCAGGTTCTCAGCAGGTCCCTCCCACACACCAGAATCCCACTCCTGACCCCGGCCTGAGGTTACAGCCAGAACAGCCATTGAGATCTTCCTGGTGCCACCACTCCTTGCCACCCCGCTGGCTATGGGGTTGCCAGGCATGTAACCAAAAAGGAGCTGCTGGATTTTGCCCGTATAGGCTAGAAGCAAGATGAACAAAATTACTGAGACTTGAGAAGTTTTATAAGGTTTCATGGAAGAGCTGAGACTTGTACTGTACCACAGGCACAAGGAGGTCTGGGATGGATGGAGACAGCCAACAATCTTACCAAGGGACCACAAAGTGTGGTGCTGAAGAGAGAAGGGCCTGATCTCTGCTCTCCAAGCACTGACAGTCTGAACCTACGTATGACACATGAGGCGAGTGCTGCACGCCAAAGAGGACTGTGAGGGCCAGAGGAGCAGCACCCAGGACAGAGGACGGTATGGTGGTAAGGAGAGAAACCCAGGAGAGATCATGCATGAGCAGGATCGAGGACATGCAGGAATCAGCCAGGCCGTATGTGTGTGTTTGGGGAGTCGGGGAGAAACCTTCCAGGAATGTCCAGGATTAAATGAGGAAGGGCCTCTGTGAAAGCCTCTTTCTCTGACCCTACAGTGTAGCTGGAGGAGGGGGACAGGACCATCTGTGCCCACTGGGCAGAAGGCTGGTTCAAAATCTAGGCCCAAGAATATGAGGACTTAATAACATAGCTATTACAGGATAGTTATTCATAATTTGGAAAGAATTCAACTGGCAAAACAGTATTTAAACAAACCATAAACTCACGTAAGGCATTTCGAAAATGACTTGATTCACATTAAATTCAGACATCATTTTCAAGGATACATCTACTACCAAAAAGAGAAAGGAAAAAAGGTGTGGACCGGACTACTACATGGGACAAGACTACCTAAAAACATCTGACTTAAACCATCATTTTGACAGAAGCCAAAGTTCGTTATGACTTACCTCTTTGATGTGATGATAGGCATGTTTGTCTTCACATCTGGAACAAAGAAGTTCTATTAGTTTCAGGCAAATTTCCCATAAAGGGAACAAACACTAAAAATCTAGTAAAGACTGAGAATTTTAAGGTTCACAATATCACACACCTAGAAAGTTAATACTGTCCAGTCAGCAATGGCAAAAATATGCTTTCTATGCCATCCTTCCCTGAACCCATACCCTTGGCAGGTGCTGCCCATCAATCACATCAGTCTTGGTGGGCTTACAGGGGACCTCAGAATCCTTCTCAACTCAGGGCTCCAGCTAAGCAGCAACAGCACGGGATTGGAAACCTCTTTGCCACGGCTGAATGCTCATTCCAACTTCCAAATGAGAATGCTGAGGCCCTAGAGGTATGAACTTCATCTCCATTCTTCCCTCTTCACTGAAAGCTCCTTACATGTGTATATTGAAAGGGCTGGGAAAGTGAACTTGATTGCAGTGTTGGTTTTGGATGTGGATTTGGGAGTTCAGGGCTTCCAGCTCTAGCTCCCTGTGCAGAATCTCAAACTGGCTTGACCTCACGTTATTTTGAAAGCCAGCCTGATGAGGGCGCAGTTCTGACAGGCGGGCTCCTGCTGTTACTGAATCTTAGGTTTTGGTTGTAGTAACTTGCCTGTACCCCAGGCATAAGCAGGGCATCAGGTGGGAGGACTCTTTCCGCCCAAAATGTTCATCAGGTCACCCAGTGGTCTGATTTTTCGTCCTGGTCTTTTCCTAACTCTGCCTTTGGGCTAATTACTTCTCTATTCCCAAACTCAGCCTCTTCTGCATGCATTAAAGGCTTGGAAGAAATGATGATCAGCTTTAACACCACAGGAAAGTGATCACACCCAGCCAAGACAGCACACCTAGTGACTACTATGGTTGCTGTTTAAAGCCAATACATTTTGGGGTGGTTTATTAAGCAGCATTACTGTGACAAGAAGTAACTGACACAAAGTCTATCCCATTAGGTTGAACAATCAAATCACTATAAAGTTACTCAAATGGCCAGGCTCAGTGGCTCAGTCCTGTAATCCCAGCACTTCGAGAGGCTTTGAAGGGTGGATTGTCTGAGCTCAGGAATTCAAGACCAGCCTGGGTAACATGGTGGAACCCTGTCTCTATAGAAAACACAAATATTAGCCAGGTGTGGTGGCATGCGCCTGTAGTCCCAGCTACTTGGGAGGCTGAGGTAGGAGGACGGCATAAGCCCAGGAGGTGGAGGTTGCAGTGAGCTGAGATTGCGCCACTGCACTCCAGGCCCTATCTCCAAAAAAAACAAAAGTTACTCAAAATAATTTCTCCCTGTGTGGTTATACAACCAACTTGATATAAGCTTTCAGTTACTTCATGTCTATATTTTAAAAAATCCCTTGTAAAAATTTAACTCGTTTTTTTTTTTTGGAGACGGAGTTGCATTATTCCGCCCAGGCTGGAGTGCAGTGGCGCGATCTTGGCTCACTGCAACCTCTGCCTCCAGGGTTCAAGTGATTCTCCTGCCTCAGCCTCCCAAGTAGCTGGGATTACAAGTGCCTGCCACCAAGCCCAGCTCACTTTTGTATTTTTAGTAGAGACAGGGTTTTGCCATGTTGGCCAGGCTGGTCTTGAACTCCTGACCTCAGGTGATCTGCCCGCCTCAGCCTCCCAAAGTGCAGGGATTACAGGCGTGAGTTACCGCGCCTGGCCGGCTATTATTTTTTTAAACAAGTGTTGGCAAGGATGTGGAGAAATTGGAACCTTTGGTGCATTGCTGGTGGGAAGGTACAATGATGCAGTCAATGTGGAAAATAGTTTGGCTAGTTCTTAAAATGTTAAACAGACAATTACCATATGACCCATTGACTCCACTCCTGGGTATATATCCAAAACACATAAAAAGATAGACTCGGATACGTACATGCCAATGTTCACAACAGTATTACTCAGAAAAGCCAAAACACAGAAACAATCTAAGTGTCCATCAGCAGATGAGCTAAAGGCACTATGTCCAAACAATGGAATATTATTCCACTATAAAATGGAATGAAGTTCTGATAGATGCTATGGCAGGGATGAACCTTGAAAACATGCTAAGTGAAAGCAACAGACACAAAAGGGCAGATATTGTATGATTGCATTTATATATGAAATATCTGTAATAGGTAAATCCATAGACGGAAAACATATAAAGGTTACCAGGGACTGAGGAGAGAGAGGAATGAGGGAAAAGAAAACAAAGTAAATGCATATATAATTTTGCTAGACATTGCCAGATTCACCTCCATGAGGGCTGCACCACAAGCACCCCACCAGCAATGCAAGAGAAGGTCTGTTTCTGAAGTCCTCACCAATGCAGTATATTGTCAGACTTTTGGATTTCTGCCTGATTGTTGAAATGGTATCTCAGTGCAGTTTTAATCTGCATATTTTCTTATAATAAAACATTTAAAAGATCCTTTCTAATTATGTTTTAACATGCTGGTATTGGTTCTTAAGTGATTACCATGAGAATTCCTTAGAGAAATACTCTAAAACAATTGCAAATTAAAGAGAATCAGCAAGGGAGAACTACACACATACATGTCATGGCTATTATAAATTCTAATTCTGGAAACAAAATTTTTAAAATGTTGCATAGTGCCACAGGTGAGCAGGTACTTAACTACCAGTACCTGCCACAGGCATAGTACTCTGCTAAGCAAACACTTAACAACAGAAAAGCCCAATTAACACTTGATAATTCTAGAAATTAAACACGCTGTCACCCAATCATAACCCTTTTGCTTTGATTAGAATTATTCTTTGGCAGTAAAACTGCCAGTGTACATGTTACTTCTCTAGAATTTTACCATACAATCTGAGGTATAAGATCAAAAATAAAGGAAAATGATAATTTGTCAAAAGAACTGAATGATACAACTTTACCTTTCCATTTAGCAACCAGTTTAGGATCTGAAATTGTGAAGTTTGGACGGCTTCTTGAAAGAATACCTTTTCCAAAATAACCCTTCCAGGAAGAGAAAACAAAGTTAGTTCATGTTTAGTTGCCAGTTTTTCAGCTGAGGTAGAATATACAGTAATCCCTCAGTATTCACAGGGGGCTGGTTCCAGGACCTCTGGTGGATAACAAAATCTGCAGAGGGTTGAGTCCCCAATATAAAATGGTGCAGTATTTATATATGGTCTATGTAGGTCCTCCCATATACTTTAAATCATCCTAGGCTACTTATAATATCTAATGCAAATGCTATGTAAATAGTTGTTATACTATATTGTTTAATACAAGAAAATAAAGTCCCCATTTAGTACAGATGCAATTTTTCTTCTCAAATATTTTCAATCGAAGGTTGGGTGAATCCACAGAAGTGGCAACCATGATATGGAGGGCCAACTGTACCCATCTGAGTTAACAAGAGGTTCGCTCCACTTTCCACGTCTTGACATTTTCCCTCTGATTATCTAATGACGACTAAGGATGTTCTTAGCATAATACCTTTCTAATCACTTCAAGAGTACTAGTAAGTTTTTGGCACACATCATTTATCCCATAACTAATGCTTTCAGTCTAGGTCTTATAAGCCGAGGGCAGGCAGAGGCAGAGTTTCTTCTTTACATATGGTTTGGGAACACACTGCCTGAAAGCAGGAGCCATGCTGCCCACCAGGTCCAAAAAAACCTCTTGGATTCTTTCGTACTCCAGAATTGAAGTATTCCTCTCATTCCTGCTGATTCCAAAAACAACGTGCATTTTTCCCCTTTTTACTATAAAATATTTAAACACACAGAAAATTGAAAGAATAAAACAAACACCCCTTTCTCCATCTAGATTAACAATCAGAATAAACAGGCCAGGCATGGTGGCTCACACCTGTAATCCCAGAACTTTGGGAGGCCGAGGTGGGCAGATCACTTGAGGTCAGGCGTTCAAGACCAGCCTGGTCAACATGGTGAAACCCGGTCTCTATCAAAAACTACAAAAATTAGCCAGGCATAGTGGCATGTGCCTGCAGTCCCAGCTACTCGGGAGGCTGAGGTGGAAGAATCATTTGAACCTGGGAGGCAGAGGTTGCAGTGAGCCGAGATCGCGCCACTGCACTCTAGCTTGGGTGACAGGGTAAGACTCTGTCTCAAAAAACAAACAAACAAAAAACAACCCAGCAACAACAAAAACCAAGAGGAAATAATGCATGCAGCACTTTATAGAGCCTCTTGCTTAATGTTATATACTGTAAATGAAGGCCTCCCTGGTGAGCTGCCCTTGGCCTACTGGGACTCCTGCCTCACCAAGGCCAGTGCCACCCACTCTTCTATAAAATGTCTAGAGAAGGCACATTTATGGAGACAAGACGCAGATCTGTGGCTGCCTTGGGCTGGGAGTGGGAGCAGGGATTAAGTGTGATGGGCACAAGGGAACTTTGTGGTGATGGGAATGTTCTAAAACAACTGTGGTGAGAGTTGTGCAACTCTATAAATTGATGACAATCACTGAATTGTATACTTACAATGGGAGAACTTTATAATTGTAAATTATAACTTAATAAAGCTGTATTTTAAAAATGCCCACAGCAATGAACAGACTGTGGGAATTTTTTTTTTTTAAGAACTACCAGTCTTCATTCAACTTGATCAATGCTGGAAAACAGTAAAAACTAGAACTTGTCCTCATCTGAGAAGAGATCTCCAACCAGGAGGCAGCAGATAAGGAGCTTCCCGCCAAAGCCCCACCTGATCTGTGCCTGAGCAGGACACCATACCACGCTGTGGCTACCTCTGGGAACAGAATGGGAGTCAGTGGGGAATTTTCACTTTTTTACCTATTACATTTCTGTAAATTACTTTTTTTGTTCCTTCAACAAACATGTATTGCTTTTACAACTAAAGACAAAAAAAAAAAGCCAATCCATTGACTCTACTTCATCACTGAAATAAAGGTTTGTGGGCAGGGGTGCTCCATCTGTCATTCTATTACCCTAATGCATGGCTTTTGGGCACTAATTCAAATTGTACTTTTCATACAACTGGACCAAACTGCAAGGAAAGAATACACATTGTTCATGGTTGGTGTGGGGGCATGGCTGGGATGGGGAGAAGGAAAGAATTGCTTGCTCAGGGTTGTCTGAAAGTAATCCTGCCGAGGCTGCCCGCACTTACTTTCCCATAGAGCTGCTCAATGTCCTCTGCATTCCTCACAATCACATTGTTGTTAATCATTTCAGCACGGAATATCTTGAATTCTTTCTGAGGACTATGGTCCTGACCAAAAGGGATTGGCAATGGAGACTCGTAAGTCTCATACACTCTTCTTTTCCTCTTCGGGGCATGGAAAACTGCTTCTGCCATTTTTCAGAGGAGGTATCCTTTAAAGAGTAGACAACAAAGAGAAAGAAACAGACAATCAGTAACTACCTTGATTCAAAATGTGAGTACATCTGTACCTAGGCTCAGAAAACTTAGGGGTCTGTGGGAAGAAATCAAGTATTTATAAAGCAATAAACTAAAAGTAATAAGAACAGTTTGTGTGAGCAATGTAAATCACATTGACCCAGAATACGGCAATTAATCCCCCAAAATAACCCCCAGGAAATGAGTGGTAATCTTTCTACTCCAGTTGACAATGCTGAGACCTAGTGACGTGCCCAAAGCTGCAATGTTAGGTCTCCAGAGAGCAAGCACAACAGGATTTCTGTCTACCAGGAGTGCTTCCATTTCACCCACCCAACAGACATTTACTACCAGGAATTCCCAATAATCATAGGTGCCGGGGAGACAAAGACAAAACTGAGACCCTGTCCTCAACAAATTAAATCTTGCAAGCACTTCATTTTCCAAGAGGATCTTAAAATACACACTAAACACTGGGTCAATCAGCTCCCAATTTTTAAAGTACATTAATAAATAATAATGACAGCAGCAGTTATTTAAGGGTTGATTATATACTACCAAATGCTACTGGCTTCAAGCAGGGACTCTAAAGTCAGACTACCAGCATTGGAATCAACTTTACCACTTTCTAGCAGTGTGATTTTGGGCAAAAGTCACTGACTCTGTGCTTTAGTTTCCTCACCTGCAAAATCAAGATAAGAACAGACTCCATCTTATAGTTAAGATCCATAAAGTGCTTAGAACAGTACCTGGCACACAATGAGTATCATGCATGTATCAGCTATAATTAGTATTACAGGGTGAGCAGTAGCAACACCATTTTATAAATAGGAAACAGATTCAGGTTAGAGAGATTTGTAGAGGACCCCGAGTGTGGTGGTATCGGATGACCCAGGTCTGTTGAACTCCCAAGCCCATGCCCTCTCTCTGGATTCTGCTGAAAGCACAGGCAGGGTCCATCTACTTTTGTCTGATGACTATTTCTCAAAATCAGATGGTGAAGGGTTACTGAGCAATAATGGAATTACCTATAGTGCACCAGCACTACGAGGGAGAAGAGGAAGCCAAGGCCAGTACGTGTCCCTCTGGGGCCATACATTGGACCCAAGAAGACAAAACAAGTATATAACATACCTGGAAGCATAGAAAGCAAGTTGGAACTAACGGAACAGGCTGTGATCCACTAATGTCTAAAGGAGGGAGTAAATGTGAGCATATTGTGTGACGCAGGCACAGAGATACAGCAGATGCACTTAACCTAGCAAAACTTAACCCTATACAGGGGAAAACAATGTAAATGGTGTAAGACATTCCACTCAAGGAGCAGCTGTCCTGGAATGAGGTGGGAAACTTGAATCTGCTGCTCCCTCAGTACTAGGTCTAGACTTGATTTCAACTGAGAGCTTACCTGGTGCTTGAAGATACAGTGCAGCCAAATCATACACACGTTTAACCTACATGACTCCAAACCCTCACAAGGGAAAAAAGAAGACTAATTACTTAGGTGGCTCCTGCACTCAGTACTTGCATCCCATTGGCAAGGGACGCCATCAAGCCTGAAATAGTCAAGAAGGTGGCCAAAGCTGAGGGAGGGCAAGGTGAGTGGCTTTAAGAGTGTCATGATCATTAAGAAATGAAAAGGCTTATCCAATGTGTGATGATATCTTTATCCAACTTCTCAAGGAAGAAGCTGAGGAATTATATGAGGACACAGAAAAACACAGACTAAAGAAGAGTTAGAGGAATTGATACATCAATTACAAAGATAACTATGAAAAACAAGAAGAATCAGGAAGTTGGAACCTTCCTAGAATTGCCAGTGTTCTAAGCAGCAACATGCTAGATTAATTTCTAAATAAGGTACCTTGAAGGAATTACATACTGAGCATTACTTTGTACATTTTATATTTATGCATGCACCTTGCTGTATAGTGTTTGTAACATAACCATGTCTACTACATGTTCACAGGAAACCTAAGAGATTTTCTTAAGAGCATATTTTGACTAGGCTTTACCTTGCTTGCTGACTTATCCCTCAGCCCAAGCCAACTATCACATTTAGTACTCAATTGGAGAGACATTAATTTATTCTAAAACTGAAAATAAACACTGCTTTTTGGGGACAGGATGCTGGTCTCCAGTAAGGCACTTTTTGAAAGACTTCCAGGAATGGTTTGGACTTTTATGGGATGTTTCACTTTTATAATAACCTCTGCTCAGCAGCTGACTTATATATATTACATTTGGAATTTAAAAAAATGAAAAAAGATTTAATGGCCACCTTCAAGAAGTTCTAATAAATTCAACAAATAAAGAGTTGCATTTTAGTTTGCCTCATTTGTTCAGCGTTTTTCCCTCTCAGACTGCTGTCACATCTAAAAAAGGCAAGATTTAGCTGTGACACTTGATCGAAAGAACTCTGTACTCCAACCCAAGTGTGTGGGATGGAAGGGTCCCTGAGACAAAACACCCCTCATAATCCAAGTTGTTGTGTCACTCTTGCTCACGTGGCTGCTCACCCCTCAGGAATTTGGCTCGCAGTAGGCCTTCCAGACACGCAAAGCCGCCATTATTATTGTGTGACCTTGCACAACCCACTTTCTCTAAGCCCAGTTTCATCTTCAAATTTAACAGGACTGGAGGAGTCTGGTGGTTCCTCAAAATGTCAAACACATATTTATGACATGATCCAGCAACTCCACCCCTAGGTACAGACCTAAGAGAACTGAAAACATATGTTCATGGAAAAATTTGTATGTCAATGTTCACAACAGTATTATTCATAATAGCTCAAAGTGGAAACCATCCAAATGTCCATCAATAGTTGACCAGATCAACAAAATGCGGTCTATCCATATAATCAAATATTTGGTCGTAGAAAAGGAATGAAGTTCTGATACATTCTTCAACACTTGAAAGCATTATGCTAAAAGAAGCCAGACACAAAAGACCACGAGACAATTAATATAAAGTGTCCGGAATAGACAAATCCATACAGACAGATTACCAGTTGCCAGAGACGGGGAAAAGTGGGAAATGGGGGGTGGGTGGTGACAGCTAATAGACAGGGGGTTTATTTTGGAGGGTGACGAAAATGTTTTAAAATTAGATTGTAGTGACGGTGATGGTTACATAACTCCGAGAATACTAAGACCACTGACTTGTACATTTCAGAAAGGTGAACTTTACAGAATTATATGGTACCTCAATAAAGCCACTTTTAAAAATTCAGAAGACATCCCCCAGGCCATGTCCTGCAAGAATTGCTTCACAGATACCAGCGTGAAGCTTCTAGAAAAGATGGAAAGAAACTCTCCGGGAAGGCAGAGCTCACTTCCCAAGGGGGAGAAATTCAAGAGGACAAATCAGATGATCTCTAGTTTCGTGGAAGAGTCCTCTTGTGCTTAACTCGAAAGGCAAAGCAGAGGAGAAAAGACTGCATTTGCCATTCCCTGTATCTGCAATGCACATTCAAGAAATGGTTCTTTAGTGCCACGGCAGGAGAATAGCATGCTGTAAGAGGTGGGATGTGAGTAAAGTAAGAAAACTGTAGGTACCAGATGCCAGAGGCACTAACTGTGCCATGTGCTGCACATGTGGGTACTATAGTCATCCCTTGGTATCCACAGAAGGACTGGTTCCAGGACTCACCCCCTACCAAAATCTGCAGCTCAAGTCCCTTACATAAAATGCAGTATTTGCATGTAACCTATGCCCGTCTTCCCATCTACTTTAAGTCATCTCTAGATGACTTAGATTACTTATAATACCTAACACAATGTAAATGCCAAATAATTAGTATTTTTTAAATGTCTTTTTCCAAATATTTTTTGATGTAATATTGGTTGAATCCACAGATTCGGAACCTGATAGGGACAGCTGACTGTACTATCCTCATTCCACAGATAAGAAAGAAGAGCCGTGCCTGAGGTGCACAAAAACATACAGGAAAGACTGGGTTAGTTGTCAAGAGGTTTGGGATGCAAAGGCTGGTTTGGAATTGGAGTCACTGCAGGTTCTTAAGTTGAGAATGATGACTGAAAAATGTAGATTAGGAAAATTAAACCTGGGAGTGGTACATCACACACAGTGGCCCTCAAGCTTAGCTACCCTTAACGCCTCATGCCCAGTCCTCACCTGCAATCAATTACATCAGAATTTCCTGGGAGGACCCAGGTGATTTTAACACGTAGCCAACCACCTGTTAACAGCACGGTCTATTCAAACTCACTTAATCCCAATAGCCCCCTGAGGTAAAGACTATTTTTATTTCCATTGTACAGATAGGGAATGTGACTCAGAAGCGCCTGGAGCACCCCTGAGAAATCGTTACTTCTCCTTTCTCCAACCTGCGCACACCTGACTCCAGAACTGCGTATTCTTACTTTCTATTAAAAGCAAGGTTTCTTATTCTTCCCTTGAGCACACAAGCTAACACCTCTTAGGTGCTGGTAAATGTCTATCAGAACAACAAACAAAAAAGTGGGAGGTGGCTCCATTTAATTTTCCAACCTTCCTGGACTAGGTGCCAAACAAACGTGGTTTAAAAACCTCCCACCCAGCAAATTTCACCTTCTCCCAACCAAAACACGCTTCAAGCACCACCTGCGCACCTCCTGGGCTCAGGGAGGCAAGGATGAAAGGGACAAGGTAAACAATCCTGCCTCTGGGGAGCTTTCAAGTTAGAACCTGAAAATAAGCCACAGAAACAGATGACAAGCCTTTGAAAGTTGTTGTGAGGATTAAATGCATAATTTTGCAGAAGGCGTTTTGTTCGGGGCCTACCACGTGGAAAGCGCTCGCCAGACGACAGCTGCAACTATTAATACAAATAAACAACTGCGCACCCAAATAGCGTTAAGGGCCCCGCGAATTCCTAACTCCCTATCTTAACTTACCCCTTTGCTTCTTTCCCTGACTACCCCCACACCCGACCGAACCCCACCAGAGGCTGAGGCTCCTCTCCGGCACCGTCAGCTGCACCTTGCGCCCCAGGCCCACCAGCCCTGAGCAAGGCGTCGGCGTTTCCAAGAACCAAGGGCTGCAGGCGCACGAGGAAGACGCGGAGGAGTCAGTGAGCAGGCGCGCTCGGAAGCCTGGCTCCCCGTCCCGGCACTGTCTCGGCCGGCTGTGCGACCCCACCACAGTACCCGAGCCCTTTCCGCTCTCGCCCTGGAGGGCTTTCGAAGAGCGAGATTTCCTCTCGCGGCAAAACACCAAACTCGGAAGGCGCCGCGCGTTCTTCGCCCAGGGCCCTTACCTTTCTTGGCCCCACGCGCTCGCCGTTACCTCGGCAACGCCGGCCGTGGGGCGGACACCGCTGCCATCAAGCAGTGCGGCCGCAAAGCCAGCCTAGTGCGCAGCCGCAGAGCGCCTGTCGGGACTTGGTGGAGTGCGCCTGCGCGTGGCCGGCTGGCGGGTGTTCTGTGCGCCAGCTCTGCCACTGCGGAGTATGAGGCGGAGGCTGGGTGTGCTCTTTGCTGCTTTCTGCAGGATTGTACGGATACCAGAACGGTCCTGTAAGACCCATTTTACAGATGAGATGAAGTTACCTGTCAGATGTCACATAGTCACGTGGGAGGTGGGAGATACCTAGAGTCTTCGGCTCTCGGAGGATGGGATATTTGAGGCGACCGGCAGGACTTTATAATTGGCCCTGAGGAAACTGATCTCATCTTTCTCAGTGTAGAAAGAGGATCACAGTAGCGCACCTGTATACGCTGCAGCATGCGGAGAACTTGCAAAGACCTTTCCTCTGGCAGACACCTGGCCAGAAGCCTGTGTGTGCCCAGACTGCCTGTGCAGTTAAAGGGACAACAGGTGGCAGGTCCACCTGCTCTGCATCCCCATTTTCCCCTTCACTGACTGTGTGAGCCTGAATGACTGACAACCTTTCTGAGCTTAAGTTTGCTGAAAAATAGGCCATCAGAATTATGGGAGATGAGCAAAACTAGAGTGCAATAGGAAGTGTAAATTTCTCCTGCCCTGGTTATTTTAAAGGAGGCCTATGGGGAGTCCAATATATACCTTCCCAAATATGAATCACAGGAGTTCCACCTCACAGACTAGGCAGGAGGCAAAGAAGGGTTGCAAGGATGAGCGGCAAATACTGCTGGAGATTCATGGTGCTAGATGTGATGATGGATGTTGAATTTTGGACCTTTGCCAATGTTCTTGCCTCCATTCCTTCATGCATGCTGTTGCCTCTATGTTCCCTCCCTTCTGTTAGCTGCAGTAATTCCTGGTCAGTCTTTAGGTCTCAGCTCAGATATCACCTCTTCCAGGAGACATCTTGCCTCCCCAGGCATGCTTGGGTGACTTGCCTCTGCGTTCTGCAGTAGCCTGGCATGGCCTGTGTTGTCCCTGTTTTTCTGGCCCTTTTTATTTTTTGAGACGGAGCCTGGCTCTGTCGCCCAGGCTGGATGGCAGTGGCACCATCTTAGCTCACTTAGCTCACTGCAACCTCTGCCTCCCAGGTTCAAGTGATTCTCCTGCCTCAGCCTCCTGAGTAGCTGGGATTACAGGCACCTGCCACCACGCCCGGCTGATTGTTATGTTCTTAGTAGAGACGGGGTTTCACCACGTTGGCCAGGCTGGTCTCAAACTCCTGACCTCAAGCGATCCTCCCGCCTCAGCCTCCCAAAGTGCTGGGATTACAGGCGTGAGCCACTGCATCCCGCCTGGCCCTTTTTGAACTGCACTGTGGCCTTGCTCTTGGTAGAGTGAGATCATGTCACAGCATTCAGTGGCTCCTCTGCTGCCAGGACCTTAACTGCTAGGCTAGGGAGTTCAGGCTTTAGATAAACCAAAATCAAAGAGCTTTGTGGTAAGAATGTTGCAAAAGAAAGGGAGAAAATTGGCAAGAGTCACAGGATGTGGTAACAGGATGGATTGGGCAGAGGAGCAACAGCTGAAGAGAGGCTGTAATATCCAACCAGAACATGCCGATTTAAGAAATACTGGTGTTAGAATTAGAGGGCTTTAACAATGAAAGGGATTCAGAGGTTGTCCAGTTAAACTTCCTTATTTAACTGATTAAAAAACAGGTCCAGTGGCACTGTGAGTTGTCAGAGATAACCAAGCAGGTCTCCTAGAGCCAGGTCTCTTAAATCCCATCCCAGCCCGTGGAAGGATTGGGGTTTGGGATCTCAAATTTCCCTCCCAAAAACATTAAAAAAAAAAAAAAATTAAGAAAAGAAAAAAATTCTGGAAATTTCTAAAAAGAAAGAAATAGTTCCCCGAGATTTTCTCGAGTGAATTTTAAACCCTTTGATATGGTTATTTTCAAACATACAACACAAAAGTAGAGAGAAAATAGTCCAATAAATCATCACTTCCAGCTGGGCACGGTGGCTCACGCCTGTAATCCCAGCACTTTGGGAGGCTGAGGCAGGTGGATCATCTGAGGTTGGGAGTTTGAGACCAGCCGGACCAACATGGAGAAACCCTGTCTCTACTAAAAATACAAAATTAGCTGAATGTGATGGCGCATGCCTGTAATCCCAGCTACTCTGGAGGCTGAGGCAAGATAATTGCTTGAACATGGGAGGTGGAGGTTGTGGTGAGCCGAGATTGCGCCATTGACCTCCAGCCTAGGCAACAAGAGTGAAACTCCATCAGAAAAAAATAAAATAAAATAAAATATCACTTCCACAACCTTCAACCTTTGGTATCTCATTTCTTTTGCATTCTCCATATACACACTTATATCTCCTTGCTGGAGTATTTTAAAACAATCCCAGACATTATATAACTTCATCCATGATATTTCAGTAGATATCTCTAATAGATAAGGATTTAATTTTATTACAATACATCTGCATCTACATTATATATATATATATATACACACACACACACACACACTTATATCAACTGTGTAGTTCATTCTCATTATTTGAGGTAATTCTGTTCTATAAAGTTGTCACAAACACTGAAGTAGAAAATACTGAACTATGGGGCCAAGCGCGGTGGCTCATGCCTGTAATCCCAGCACTTTGGGAGGCCGAGGTGGGCGGATCACGAGGTCAGGAGATCGAGACCATCCTGGCTAACATGGTGAAACCCCATCTCTACTAAAAATACAAAAAATTAGCCGGGCGAGGTGGCGGGCGCCTGTGGTTCCAGCTACTCGGGAGGCTGAGGCAGGAGAATGGCGTGAACGCAGGAGGCAGAGCTTGCAGTGAGCCGAGATCGTGCCACTGCACTCCAGCCTGGGTGAGAGCAAGACTCCATCTCAAAAAAAAAAAAAAAAAAAAAAAGAAAATACTGAACTATGTTTCCAGGAGAAATACAAGGTTAGGTGTCTGTGAGTCTCTGGTCGCAACATTTTCATCAACTGGTCAATACATAACCTCACTTCATGTGTTTCTGTTTAAAGACACCTTATCTAATTTGTTGATTCATCAACATTGAACTTGCAGCCAACAGCACTATAACTCCTGCCTAAAGGAGGCTTATCTAACACACCTATTTTCTCCAATAAGGCACATGTCTTGGGTGGGGAACACCAGACAGCACTTCAGCACTCCACTTGGGGCCATTTTAAACAGTTAAATCACCAACAAAAAGCACAAAATGTGAAAAACATGGCACAAACTAGAGCTCAAAAAAGCATACTTATTTATGGTATGAGACATGAAACAAGAAGGCAGAGTCTCCTTGTTCAACTTCAGCTGGAAATGTGCTCACTGAGTGACTCAAATGTTTTGGTGTTCTGTGCATGCACGTATCTGCAGATGACTGTGACTGTGACTGTGATGTTACAAATAAGTTTTAGCAACTAGGTGAGTTTGTAAATACAGAATCCAAGGGAGGATGGACTATATCAACATACCCCAGTATCACTAGCACATCTAATACAATGAACAGTTATCGGTGAAATGTGCCACAGAACCCCCAAGTAATATGTGGGATATACTTAAGAAAAAAGTTATCTGAAATTCAAGTTAATCTGGGTGCCTTATATTTTATCTGGCCACCCTAGTGACAATTTATTGGGCATTTACTATGTGCCAGCCACTTTTGCATCCATGATCTTATTTAATTCTCATAACAGGGCTGTGAGATTGACGTTCTTACCTCTGGTCTGCAGCCAAAGTTACTGCACATGCCCGTGGTGTCACTGCTAGGAAGTAGTGAAGGCCAGATGAGGATATGGATCTATGGGGCTTATGCTCTTTTAATCTGTCATGCTGGATACAGGAGGGCAGTGCATTAACAAAACATGATAGGCCGGGTGCGGTGGCTCACACCTGTAATCCCAGAACTTTGAGAGGCTGAGGTGGGTGGATCACCTGAGGTTAGGAGTTCAAGACCAGCCTGGCCAACATGGCAAAACCCCGTTTCTACTAAAAAAAAAATATGAAAAGTATCTGGGGGTGGTGACTCACACCTGTAATCCCAGCTATTCGGGAAGCTGAGACAGGAGAATCACTTGAATCTAGGAGGCAGAGGATGCGGTGAGCGGCGACTGCACCACTACACTCCAGCCTGGGAGACAGAGTGACACTGTCTCAAAAACAAAACAAAACAAAAAACCAAAGAAACAAAACAAACAAAAACACACAACACTCAATACTGAAATATAAAAAATAACCAACAGTGTCAGTGGGAGGTCAAGGAAGACCAGGATGGGTTTAAGAGCCTGGGAGGCTTCCAGGAAGAGGTGGCATATAAGCTGCCCCTGGAAGGGAGGTTAGCCTTAGGAGGAGGAGAGGAGGAGGGCAGGTGGCTGTCCTCCTCCTAGGGCACAGGGCAGGCCCACGTGCAAGGCTGGAATGGGCCTTGGTTCTAGAGCCTGGGAGGAGCTGGGCCTGGCCGGGGGCAGGAGGTCGGAGCTGTGATAAGGTCCGATAGGTAGGGTGGGGACCGATTGTGGAGGCGCTTAAATTCCAGGCTTGGCTTTTGGACTTTACCCTGCAGACAATGGGGAGCCACTAGCGTTTCTGAGCAGGGCAGGGCAGCCCCAGCTGTCGCCCCATTGTTTTTCTGAAACAGCATCGAATCCTGTAGTTTTTCACAGAGTCCACCAGATGGAGACATTTCAGCAAATTTAAACCACCTAGTGTCTGGCGGACACTGCTTCACCGAGGTGAAAACAAATACAGAGACCCCACTAAGCTCCAACTTTTTACTCAGCATCCTCAACGGAAAATGAAACAAAAATCAAATCAGAGACATAGTCCAGCTTCACTCTGCTGGTGAGAGAAAACCTCCGCTAATTTCACCATGTTGAAAGAGAGATTGAGCCTCTCAGCAGTTCTTTGAGGTCACTGATACTATCCCATTTACAGGTGAGGAAGCTGAGATTCTGCAGCATACATTTATGCCATTATTTGCCAGACTAACACCAGGCCAGGCCGTGGGACAGAATTGACACTGTGTGTGAAGGGACAGGCTGGTCAAGTCCCCAAGGCATTGCCTTGCTGTGTGGGCTCTAAAGGCCAAGAGTCCCTTGTGCAAAGGATTAAGAATTACCTGAGATCCAGAAAGATCTGTAGCACTGATGCTGAGAGCTACCTGGATTCCTACCATCTGCACTAATCCAGGTGTTTTTAAAAGATAGACCCACTTAATTCTCTCCAGCAACCTGGTGAGTTAATGATCATGATACTCTTTTTATAGGTAGGAAAACAGATTCAGAGAGGTGAGATAAGTTGCCCAAGGTCACACAGGGAGTAACATCAGAGCAAGATTACAAGCTCATGTCTGTAATCCCAGAACTTTGGGAGGCTGAGGTGGGGTGGATCACCTTAGGTCAAGAGTTCGAGACCAGCCTGGTCAACATGGCGAAACCCCATCTCTACTAAAAATACAAAAATTAGCCGGGCGTGGTGGTGTGTGCCTGTAATACCAGCTACTTGGGAGGCTGAGGCAGGAGAATCGCTTGAACCTGGGAGGCAGAGGTTGCAATGAACTGAGATCTTGCCACTGCACTCCAGCCTGGGTCTCAAAAAAACAAAACAAAACAAAACAAAAACATGAGAGGGTGGACTAGATTTCATACTCCTACTCCTGCCCTGTTTCTTCCCATGAACAATCAAACAAACTCTACTTCTGCGTAAATTTCCTAGAGAAATGCCCAAAGAAACAAATACAAAGATTTTTATTAAAGCATTATGATTTTTTTTTTAAAGGAGACAACCTTTAGCCAGGCATGGTGGTGCATGCCTGTGGTCCCAGCTACTCAGGAGGCTGAGGCAGGAGGACAATTTGAGGCCAGGAGTTCAAGACTGCAGCGAGCCATGATCACTCCACTGCACTCCAGCCTGGGTGACAGAACAAGACTTTGTCTTGGAAAAAAAAAAAAAAAAAAAAGACAACCTAAACCTAAATGTTCATCCCTAGAGAAGTGGATATGTAAAACATGGTATAAAATGTTTGCACAGTGGAATGCAATGTAGCAATGCAGCAACTGAAAGGAGTGAGCAAATTCTTTTTTTTTCTGGGACAGGGTCTGGCTCTGTCACCCAGGCTGGAATGCAATGGAGTGATCACAGCTCACTGCAGCCTTAAACTCTTGGCCTCAAGCCATCCTCCTGTCTCAGCCTCCTGGGTAGCTGGAACTACATGCCTGTGCCACCACACCTAGCTAATTTAAAAAAAAATTCTAGAGACAGGATCTCACTATGTCACCCAGGCTGGAGCTCTTTTACAGACAGTATATATCAATGTAGGTAGATTTCAAAAACATAACATTTGTTGATAAAGGCAACATGTACAGCGATGTATATTTTAATATTTGTGTAAAAAGATGCTTCAAGCAAACAAATAAGTACAAAGTTAGGAAACAACAAAACCAAAGTAATTTTGCTATTTAAGATCAACAGTTTGAAGATGGAGGTAGCCAGTATTCCGCAAGGGCCTCGAGGAGGCTGGGGAAGGAGGTCAGGAGCCCTCGGGTGCTGGCCCTGTGAAGCCCAAGCCTGGGATTTGTTGTTGTGGCAATGTGGCATGGTAGGGTCCTGTTTGCCAGCATTTCCAGGGTAAGAACCCAGTCCTGGCATTCCACAAATGATCCTGCCACCCTGTGACTGCTGTCCCTGCCAGAGAGAAGTGAGTGCCAGGTGAGGATCACTTCAAGGAGGAAACAGAGGACCGAGGAGCAGGTGCAGGGGCCCTGGGGAAAATGTGGTTCCTCCTGTGGGAGCAGGGTGGCTGGCAGTGGCACACCTTCTGGCGTCTCACCCTCTTTCCCTTCTTTTTTGTCATTTTCTCTAAACTCATGGTCACACAGACCATTTCTTAATGTGTGTCCTTGACAGACCACGCCCACTTTCCAGCACCAGGTGCTCCAACTGGAATAAAAGGGCAGTCCTCACTTTGCCAGTCTCCCAGAGCTGTGCTGACCAGCATGTGAAATCACGAGCCCTAGTGTTCTTTGGAAAGTGTTCCTCACTACCAAGAGATAAAGGATCATCGTTTCTCCTCTTTCCCCCCTTCCTTTCCATTTGTCATAGTACACAAAATAATATGAGTACACATTGAGCCTAGAGTTTAACTTTCATCAGCCTGTTTTCCCATTCTTCGATTCCTCACCACACCTCTGTTAGTAAATATTTTTATTCTCCCCATTTTAAAGATGAGGAAAGTGAGACTCAGAGAAGTTAAATAATTTACCCAAGGTAACCCAGCTAAGAAGTGACAACAGGGGGATTTAAACCCATGTCCTCCAACACAACAGGCCCTTTTGCCTATGTTGATGCATTTTATGTACATTGTGTTTTATGATCTCATATCTTATCCAAAAAGAAGGTACAGACAACCTTTAGTGTTATGTTTCCTCTCTTTCTTTCTCTCTTGAAATAACATACAAATCTTCGTTGCAAGTTGTTTTTGTCTTGCGTGTGATCCCCCTATAGGTCCCTACCTCTGAGCTCAGAATTTTAATTTCCTGGGTGACTGAAAAACTCTGGTCTCCTCACAAGAGAGATGGAAGAAGAGGCCGAACATGGCCCAAACCTGGCTTTCCTACTCGCCTGGGTGCATCTGCCTCAGATGTCAAAAGGCCTGAATTCCAGGCAAACCAGGAATAATGCCCCAGTCATCAAATTTGAAACCAAAACTCAGCAAGGACATATATTTGCTGCCAGACAGCAAATAGCTTTTTCTTTTCTTTCTCATTTTTTTTTTCACCCAAACAAAACATCCTCTTATGAAATATGTCCAATTTGCAATATTTACTTTCCCTTTATTTAATAACAGGAAAGGGTTTGCTGGACTTTTGTTGATTTTTGCATTTCTTATTAAAATTCTTAAGGGGGTTTTGGGGGAACTTAATCAGCAAAAAGGAGGAGGAAAAAAAAATCTCATGTGCATTCCACAGTACTTATTAATGGAGGAAGCTTGCTGTTTGTTTAAGAGCATTTTCTGATGGGAGAAGGCAAATCCTCACGTGTTCCAGAAGCTTCCTCTGACTCTTCCTTTTCTGTGCCTCCTTCTTGACTGTCTCCAGAGCATTTCCGAATCCCTTGTTCCAAACCTTCTGCCCAAGAAGACGGAGCGGAGTTTATGCCCCACTGCTGGGCTGGAGGAAAACTCACATTCACTGAGTGCCTCAGTGCAGTTGCGCTACCCACCACCTCAGTTTACCTCAAAGCAGCCCTCAGAGGGGGCTGTTACGGGAACATTTGGCAGATGAGGAAACTGAGGCTTACAGCATGGAGTCCCTTGTCCAATCTCCCTTTCCTTATAGCTTATACTCCCTGGGACTAAAAAGAAAGGATTCCTAGTATTCAGAGTCCTACATCCAAGGGAGTCCTTACAGCAGCTTTCTGAGATAGCTACACAATCTCCAATTTTCAAGGTTCAGAGAGCTAAAGTGACTTGTAAGGGTCACACAGCTACAGAGTACAGAGCAGGGATCTGAGCTATGCTCAGCCTGACTGTCACATCCATGTTTATTTCCCTTCCCTACGGAACCTTGGGGGGGCCAAGAGCAGCATGATGTTTCCTATAATGGAATATGCTCCCCTAAAAGGTCTTGGTCCTGCCTTCCTTGGTTCCAGAACTAGACCGCAAGTAACTTCAAGGACTCTGCCTTTATATTTTCATTTTACCAGAAATACTTATAGTTATCTACATTCCTATTAGTATATACATTATACTATCATCATAGTATGTACATTTCTAGAATAGGGCCTCGTATGGAGTAAGTCTTAATAAACAGCATGGCAAGTCCCAATGCTCTCCTTCTACAGACAAGAAAACTGAGGTCTAGAGAGAACAAGGAATTTACCCGAGGTGCCAGAAGACCGGAATGAGAATCCAGGTCTCTTGATTCCCTCTACATGGTACTTCCCCCAGCATGGCGACTCAGTGACCTTCTCATCCATTCAGTTCCTACATGCCAGCTCCACACTGGAGGGTTGGGACACCCAGGTGAACCCAAGGCGATATTTGATGGCAAAGCTCTCACAGTCTAGCCGGGGAGGAAGCTCTGGAAAGCTGGACTCTCAAAGAGTGTGGCCAATGCTGACTGAGGAACTCCCAGGAGGAGGCGGCTTAGGAAAGACTTCTTGGAGGAGTGGACTTTTGCTGGGTCTTGGAGAATGGGGAGGAACTGACCGAGTCAGAGAGGGCACCCCAGGCAGAGGAACCTGCCTGAGCAGAGGTCCAGAGGTGTGGACACACAGCATATCCAGGAACCATCAGGCAGCCTGCCTGGGAGAAGTAAGCCTGGAAAGGAAAGTGGCAACCTGGCTGTGAAAGGGCCTCAGATGCTGTCTTTCGGGGCTTGAGTCTTATCCCAGGGGCGGTAGGGCCACAGGGAAGGGTGGAAGGAGGGAAAGTCTCAGCAAGATTTGGTTTTGGAAGATGGCTCTGGAGGCCTGGGGGCTGAGAAGCTGCAGGGAGGAAGCCGCTGCCTACTCCAGGGGAGAGGTGCCGGGCCTTGTGAGCCTACGGTCTTCTTTCTACCCCTCCCTTCCTTGAGTGAAGTCTTGTCTGTCCTTCAAGCTCAATCTGCTGCTTCAGGAGCCTTCCCTGACCATGCATCTACCCTCCCCCAGAGCCCCTCTGTCTGATTCCTGTCTTTTTTTTTTCTTGGGGTTACACCATTTAGCATCTTCCTCTGCATTCTCAAAGTCCTTGGTAGCAACAGATTTTAGCCTTTTGGAGGTCAGAGACTCCTATGAGGGTCTAAGGAGAGGCTTGATTCTCACTCCAGAAAAATGCTCAAGTATATAAATGCTCAAATATGGACTGCACTGTGGAGTTTTGCAGACCCCCTGGAGTCGCTTTGGAAGAGGGAAGGGGACAATTCCCAGACAACCAGGGAGGCAAACACCCCAGAAGGTGTGAGTTACCCTTTGCAAACCCCTGAGGAATGGGTAGGCAGTCCAAGGAGGCAAGGGATTAAGAATGAAGATTGCCGTTGGGCGCGTTGTCTCACGCCTGTAATCCCAGCACTTTGGGAGGCCGAAGTGGGGGGATCGCTTGAGCCCAGGAGTTCAAGACCTGCCTGGGCAACACAGCAAAACCTCTTCTCTAAAAAAAATACAAAAATTAGCTGGGCGTGGTGGTGCAGGCCCGTGGTCCCAGCTACTCGGGAAGCTGAGGTGGGAGGATTGCTTGAGACTGCGAGGTCGAGGCTGCAGTGAGCCATGATGATGGTACCACTGAACTCCAGCCTGGATGACAGAGCAAGACCCTGTCTCAAAAAATATCTATGTTAAAAAAAGGAATGAAGATTGCCCTCTGAGAGTTCAAGTATACAACCCAGAGGGGACCTTAGGCCATGGAGAGCCCTAAATGGATGCAGTGGAGTTTCTAAAGAAAGCACATACATGTCCTTCCGAAGAAAGCTTGGGTAGCCAGGGAGGCAGAGGGAAGAGGAGGGGAAGAAGGACCCAAGCCAAGGATTTGGGGGAGCCTCGTGGTAGGTCTAGCTCGCCCCGATGCTGCTAAACACTGGAGTCCCATAACTGACCCCTCCCTTCTCATCCTGTGCTCACCAAGCACCACTCTGATTTGAACTTGGCTTTCTGTGGAGTGTGCCTGAAGGGAGTTGATGTGTTGGCCGGAGGACACGTGTATCCGGTCCCTTTGGCAGTTACATTTCTCGTTGTAAATTAGTAAATTGGGAACAGACAATTCACAGAAGAAGCAATTCAAATGACTAATAAGCGTATGAAAAAAAAGTTCATCCTCACCAGTATTCAAAGAAATGTAAATTCAAACCAAAACCGAGATTGTTTCCAACCTATTAAATTAGAAAGGATTTCTTTTTTTAAGTTAATACAGATTGCTGGGAAAGGCGTGGCACAAGGGCACCCAGGGGGTTCTGCTGAGGAGCATGCGACCTGCTGAGGTGGGCGACACTGGGACCCTTTGTGGATGTTCTTTCAAGTCCTGCAAAATCAATCCAGGCAATCTCATCTGCCTGAAAGCAACGGATGGAGGAGTCTTTCAAGAATCTGTTCGACAAATGTTTGCTGAGCACCCATGATGTGCCGTGCTTACAAGACACCATCTGGGATAGGGGCCACATAGAAATCCTTATCCCAAATGCCAAATGGTCTCAGACCACGAGGGAGGCTGGAGGCCGCTTCCTGGGTGGGCTGGAAGAGGAGAAGAAGTGGAAGGGAACACGAGGGGGACAAGAATCAGCTACAGGTCATCTCTTCCCTGCAGGCCCACACCCTTCTCCCGCTACTTCCAGGACTTGTTAGACTTGATCAAGCTGAGGCTCAGGTGCTCTTGCTGGAACCCCAGGAATTTCCGAGAACCAAGGTCTCCAGTCTGGGTCCCAGAGAGATTGACCTCATTGGTCTGACGTGGGCCTAGCCATAGTATGTTTAAAAAGCATCTTGGGTATTTCAAATGTGCAGTCCTGGGTAAAGAACTACTGAGAAAGTGGAAAATAAGAAACTCAGTCCAAGGCGGTAGTTAAGAGCCCAGGCTTTGGGGCTACATGGACCTGATTCAAGTGCCAGCTTGGTCACTTACTACCTGGGTCCCCTCTGGCAAGACACAAAACACTTCTCCTATTCTAGCCTTGGTTTTTTTCTCTGCAAGACAGATATCAAATGTCTATCCCATGTTGTCATGGTGAGGGTTAAATGAGTCAAGGCGTGTGAAGTGCTCGGCACAGTGCTGGATGATATTCATGACTGCGACAATTCCTGGTCAGCCAGATACTATCACACATGAAGTCCCAGCAGGAACAAGGGGCTCTAGGCTCTGAAGGTTTCAGAAAACGACAAAGAAGGAAAACTCAGTTGAAATAGCCATGGCCGTCAGCTTAATTTTCTGTGAGCTGGGAGCAGATCCCCATGGAGCCTACTTGAGCTCCAGGAATTCTTGTTCTAGCTGACTGTGCAGATGAGGAAACAATGTGCGATTCTATCCAGAGAATCACTCCTATAGGCAGGGGGAGTACTGAACGGTATCAGAACTGCACTGATTTTTCAGTGCCAGGAGGTACCGGCCCCTCTTCTGTGAAGACAGCAGTTAAGAGGCCACGTTGGGGAGGCCCTAAGACCCAGTTCTACCGGATTCCACCACTGACTAGCTGTGTGACCTTGGACAAGTGACTTTGCCTCTCTCAGCTTCATCAGTTTATTTGTCTCTAACATGCTCTAACATGGGAATTCAACTGGTTCCTGCCACAGCTGGTCCACCTTACTCTAGCCCTGGTGCTGGTCCCAGGGAGGACTTGTGGGTAATGCTGGTAAATTCTGAAAGCGGGATCTGGCTTGTGTTAAGGCCTGCAGGAACGGCCTCCACATGGGTCCCCCCAGCCAGGAACAGCCCTTCCCACCAGTTTCTTTTTCTTTTTTTTTTTTTTGAGACGGAGTCTCGCTGTGTTGCCCAGGCTGGAGTGCAGTGGCGCAATCTCGGCTCACTGCAAGCTCCGCCTCCCGGGTTCACGCCATTCTCCCGCCTCAGCCTCCGAGTAGCTGGGACTACAGGCGCCCGCCACCACGCCCGGCTAGTTTTTTGTATTTTTAGTAGAGACGGGGTTTCACCATGTTAGCCAGGATGGTCTCGATCTCCTGACCTCGTGATCCACCCGCCTCGGCCTCCCAAAGTGCTGGGATTACAGGCTTGAGCCACCGCACCTGGCCTTTCCCACCAGTTTCATTCCCTTATGGCGCTTACCCACAACGCATGGGGCCTGGAGGTGTGACTGCTGGTGTGTGTGTCCCAAGGAGTGCTGGGAGCTGATTCTCCCATTTCCTCAGGGCCCTTGGTTTACTGTATCACATCTGACTGCTGCTCAGAGGGATATGTATGAAACTAAACTGACCCCTTTCCTTTCACAGATAAGAAACCTGAGGCTCTCAGAAGGATGATGATGGAGGCCGCTGAGGTCCCACACTCAGTGGGTACTAGAACCATGGTCTCCCCTCTCCTCACCAGCCACCTTACTCTAGCCCTGGTGCTGGGAAAAAATTCTTGAAGGAACACACACCAGGAATGCAGGGAAGAGGAGTGACCTCTAACTACCTTCTTGGGCAGTGAACTTGAATGAGTGGGGTTGAGGAGGAAAAGGAGACCACACACACCCCGGGGACTCCCGCCAGAAGTGGGAGAGGCTGTGCAGGTGGCTGGAGGACTGGGGTGAGCGAGCGGAGGGGGAGGCCGGGAGAGTAAAATTCATGTTATTACGGGCAGGGTGACTCATCTGTGCCAACAGGCTGGTGAGACATAGAGAAACCCCAGGCACAGGAAGATGAAATGGGATAACGTGGTTGAAGGTTCTTTGAAAACAGTAAACCAACCTAACAGCAGGGCGCCAAGAGAGCTGGATTCAAAGCCCGCTTCTGCAATGCACCTAGGACCTTGGGCAAGCAGCTGAGCCTCTTGGAACTTCGGTTGCTCATCTGAAAGGTGGGGGTGGTAGCAGCCTCAGCAGGAGTGATGTGGATAGAGTGGGTGGCACAGTCCCGGTATACGCAATGCCTATCAGCCACAACGATGGAAAGGAAGAAACTGGGCCCTCCAAGATGCCCTTCCTCATTGTGTCTTCTTGTCTAATTCTTACCTATCCTTCAGCCTCACCTGATTCCCTTAGGCAGGAAAGCCCTCTCTCTTCTCTGCACTTTCATGACACAGCCTTTCCATAGCTCTTATCAGACGAGGCCTGGCATTCATTGCTCTTTCAGGAGGGATGTCATCTAGTGGCCGGGTGGGGCCTGGGCCTTATTCATCTCTGTGCTTTGACTTTCTCCCAAGAGTCATCAGTGAACACTTGTTGAATGGCCAGAAGGCAGAAACAGCCACTGGGTGATAGCTCTCTGGGCCTTGCTATCAGAAAAGAATATGTTATTTGAGCTAATGAAGTAATGAGGAGAAAGGAATTTGTAAATACATTTTTTAAAGCTCTACCAAGTTCTTTTTTTTTTTTTTCTTGAGATGGAGTCTCATTCTGTCACCCAGGCTGGAGAGCAGTGGCATGATCTTGGCTCACGGCAACCTCCACCTCCCAGGTTCATGCGCTTCTCCTGCCTCAGCTTTCCTAGTAGCTGGGATTACAGGTGCACACCATCATGCCTGGCTGAATTTTGTATTTTTAGTAGAGATGGGGTTTTGCCATGTTGGCCAGGCTGGTCTTGAACTCCTGACCTCAGGTGATCCGCTCATCTCGGCCTCCCAAAGTGTGGGGATTACAGATGTGAGCCACTGAGCCTGGCCTTACCAAGTTCTTTTGATGAGTACTATTTAATTCACCTTTTTTTAATTTTTATTTTTAAATGAATAGAGTCTCCTGTTTGCTTTTGTCTTTGGGCTCTGCTACGGATTAATGAATGAGAATGCCCCATATAGCCCACAGGATGATAAATCCACCTGGAATGTTTGTGAAAGAGCTGGGCAGGGAAAGTTGGTCCAATTGTAGAAAGCTCTATCACCAGCCATTAGCCAAGACAAAATAGATAAAGAGAAAAAGCATCCACTCTCAAGGATTAGAAAAATGGAGAGCTTGCACTTGTGGGCATCTGTGTGACATGACCTTCCTAAGCCACAGGTCGCTCATCTGTAAAACAGGGAAAGCAGGGCTACCCCTGCAGGGACGTTGAGAGGTTTGACGATGATGTGCGTAGTACCTGGCTGGGAACGGGTGCTCAATAACGCCAGCTACTCTTGCCATCACCACTCGGCGTGACGTGAGCTGCTTTTCTGGGCTAATTACATGAGGTTTAACGTGAGCTTCTATAATAAAATGACCTGTATCTATTTCTTTTTTTCTTTTTTTTTTTTTTTTTGAGACAGAGTCTCGCATTGCCGTCCAGGCTGGAGTGCAGCGGCACCATCTTGGCTCACTGCAACCACCACCTCCTGGATTCACGCCATTCTCCTGCCTCAGCCTCCCAAGTAGCCGGGATTACAGGTGCTTGCCACCAAACCCAGCTAATTTTTTGTAGTTTTAGTAGAGACAGGCTTTCACTATGTTGGCCAGGCTGCTCTCAGAATCCTGACCTCGTGATCCACCCACCTCAGCCTCCCAAAGTGCTGGGATTACAGGTGTGAGCCACCGCTCCTGGCCTCCTGTATCTATTCCTAAACGTGAGCCCAGCCCATTCATTATCTCTTCAATGGATAAGGATTTCAGAATTGGGATTGTGATTTTGCGTGTTTCTATGAAATGCGAGGGAGAGGCAGGGCAGGTGGCTCACATCTGTAATCCCAGCACTTTGGGAGGCCAAGGTGGGTGGATCACCTGAGGTCAGGAGTTCGAGATCAGCCTGGCCAACGTGGCAAAATCCACAAAAATTAGCCAGGCATGGTGGCAGGAGCCTGTAATCCCAGCTACTTAGGAGGCTGAGGGAAGAGAATCGCTTGATCCCAGGAGGTGGAGATTGCAGTGAGCTGAGATAGCGCCACTGCACTCACTTCAGCCTGGGTGAGAGTGAGACTCCGTTTCAAAAAAAAAAAAAAAAGAAAGAAAGAAAGAGAAAAGAAATGGGAGGGAGAGTAGGGGAGCCAAAGGAGAATCAGGCAGGAGCTTAGGGCTTGGCTGCCAGAGTTTTCTTAAATAAGAAAATCCAGGAATTAATTCAAATAGGCAGCTGAACCTATGCTTTGTCCATTATTAATGATCCCCAAAACCAACCAGTCAACCAAACAACCAAGAAATAACACCACTCATCTTCCAAATATTCAGTGGGCTGCAAGGAATTTCCTCCCTCCCTCCCTCCTTTCCTTTCTTTTTTCTTTCCTTCCTTCCTTCCCTCTCTCTTTCCCTCCCTCCCTCTTCCCTTCTTCCTCATTCCCTCCCTCCCTCCCTATCAATGTTAAATTGCTCTCCAGACACTCCTTCCTGTGTGGTAATTTCCTACATCTAGCTCTTCCCAATCTCAGGATAGAAAGGCCATGGTGCTTCCCCGCCCCTCCTCGCCTGTTGCTCACGGGGCAAATGAATTGCTCCTCTGTACTTCTGATGTGAGAGCCAGAGTAGCACCAACAGAACTGAGTGGAGAGTCTGGGGACAGAATAGTCTGGTTCTGGCTGTCGGACCTGTGGACAAGCCCTGTTTCCTCCCTGCCTCTGCCCTCTCACAGTGTGGTAGGAGCAAATGATGCTTCGGTCTGTGGCTCCAGTGAAGACAACTGTGGGTCTGGACTAAGGTTCCAATCCCTGCTCCACTCCCTACAGTTGGGTGGCCTGGAGCAAGGTACACAACCATCAAATGAGTAACACTAGGACCTCCGCTTTAGGGCTGGGGCCAGGGTTAAATAAGATGCTGCATACTAAGGGGTTGCACAGTGAGCACTCCATAAATGTTGTCTGCTATTGCTGTTATGCAAAAAAGTATGCAATGGGACATCAGACCAGTCTCACACTGACAATGGGCCCAATCCTAGACTCCACTCTGCCAGTTCAAAAACAAGTTAGCCCTATTGGCCAGGGTGGCGTCATCTTATTATGTAACACCCATGACAGCGCTGGGTACAGCGGCTTCTGAGCTTCCAGAGAAGCCCAGGCCAGGTCAGGGCCTTGCCCCCTCTGCTCTGGGCTCCCAGGGATCCCCTGCCTTGGCACAAGGCTGAACACATCAAGCCAATCAGGTTGTGTAAATGAGTATCCTGTGTGCCCTGACAGAGGACTGGAGCAGCATACCTGGCCTGAAGGCAAGGAGATCATAAACTGTTTTCAAACACCACTAGCCAAACAAGCTCCCGCAGCCTGATTCAATCTGCAGGTTGCCAATTATGGGACTCTCCAGCTGCAAGACTGCTGGGGTTGGGCTGAACAATGATGACCATCCATCACCACAATTTATTTATTTATTCATTTATTTAAATAACAGCTTTATTGAGACATAATTTATACACCAATTCACCCTTTTAAAGTGTACAATTGGGGGCCAGGTGTGGTGGCTTACACCTGTAATCCTAGTACTTTGGGAGGCCGAGGTGGGTGGATCACTTGAAGTCAGGAGTTCGAGACCTGCCTGGCCAACGTGGCCAGACCCCATCTCTACTAAAAATGTGAAAATTAGCCAGGCGTGGTGGCAGGTGTACCTGTAATCCCAGCTACTTGGGAGGCTGAGGCGGGAGAATTGCTTGGTAGGGAGGTAGGGGTTGAATCTGGGAAGTAAAGGTTGCAGTGAGCTAAGATCATACTGCTGCACTCCAGCTTGGGTGACAGAGTGACACTCTGTCTCAAAAAAAAAAGTTTACAATTGGGTAGTTTTAATTGTATTGTATTTTAAGCCAAGCAGAGAGATACCAGTGATTGGTTTTTAGTATACAGGTATTCACAGAGTTTTGTAACCATTACCACAATTAATTTTAGAACATTTTTTTTTTTTTTTTTTGAGGCGGAGTCTGGCTCTCTTGCCCAGGCTGGAGTGCTGTGGCCGGATCTCAGCTCACTGCAAGCTCCGCCTCCTGGGTTCAGGCCATTCTCCTGCCTCAGCCTCCCGAGTAGCTGGGACTACAGGCGCCCACCACCTCGCCCGGCTAGTCTTTTGTATTTTTTAGTAGAGACGGGGTTTCACTGTGTTAGCCAGGATGGTCTCGATCTCCTGACCTTGTGATCCGCCCGTCTTGGCCTCCCAAAGTGCTGGGATTACAGGCTTGAGCCACCGCGCCCGGCCAATTTTAGAACATTTTTTAGCACTCCAAAAAGAAATTCTGCATCCCTTAGTAATCCCCTCGTTCCTCCCTCCAGCCTTAAGCAACCCTCATTTAATTTCTGTCTATGGATTTGCCTTCTGGATGTTTCATATAAACAGACTAATATACCATGTGGCCTTTTGTGTCTGGCTTCTTTCATGTAGTGTAATGTTTTTAAGGTTCATACATGTTATAGGATGTATCAATACTTCATTCCTTTTTATGGCTGAATATTATTCCATTGTATGGAGAGACCACATTGTGTTTATCCATTCATCAGTTGATGGACATTTGGGTTGTTTTCACTTTTGGGCTATAATGAATAATGATGCTATGAACATTTATGTGCAAGTCTTTGTGTGGTTGTATGTTCTCATTTCACTTTTGAAAATACCTATGAGTGGAATTGCTGGGTCATATGGTGAAGTGCATATTTAACTTTAATAATCAACCACAGAAGTGTTTTCTCAAGTGGCTGTACCATTTTGCATTCCCAGCAGCAGGGAATGAAAGTTCTAGTTGCTCCACATCCTCACCAATGCTTGCTATGGTCAGTATTTTTATTTTTATATTTTTTTGAGACAGAGTCTTGCTCTGTTGGCCCAGGCTGGAGTGCAGTGGTGCTATCTGGGCCACTACAACCTCCACCTCCCAGGTTAAAGCAATTCTCCTGCCTCAGCTTCCTGAATAGCTGGGATTATAAGCATGGGCCACTATGCCTGGCTAAGTTTTGTATTTTTAGTAGAGACAGGGTTTCGCCATGTTGACCAGGTTGGTCTCGAACTCCTGATCTCATGTGATCTGCCCACCTCAGCTTCCCAAACTGCTGGGATTACAGCCATGAGCCACCACGCCCAGCCAATGATCAGTCTTTTTGATTTTAGTCTTTCTGTTGGAGGTACAGTAGTATCTAGCAGTTTTCATTTGCATTTTTTTGCTGCATTTCCCTGTCCACAGTCTGAACCACTACACCCTGCTAGTGGGCCCTGCATTGGACACCGGACAAGGAAGAGATAGCGTCAGCCCTGGAGGGACCCACAGTTGGGGTCCGGGAGCCTCAGTTGCAGAATTAGCCTCAGTTTCAAGGGCCGTCTCTGCTAATCCCTCAGGGTAAAGAGAGAAGGGTAAGTGTAGGTAGTTGAAAATAAGGCAAAGCAAAGAGCGTTTGGGTGGTTGGAAGGGGAGGTTGGGCAGGGCCAGAGCAGGAAGCTTACTTAGCAATTTGGAGGTTGGCTGCCTCTGTTTTTTCAGCACGTTGGAATCTCCTGGCTACTAGAATTTTATTTCCTTTAATTAGCCTCCCCTACTTACGGCGACAGGTCAAGATCTCTAGGAAGTGTTCCAGACGACTCTGCCTGACAGAAAGATGTCCCAAAGATCCCTACGTTCACTCCTTAGAGTTAAAATGAATCCTGTTTCCCATCCCTAGACCTGACTTAGGGCAAAATAGTTTTACTTTTGGTGCTTTGACTTTTCATTCCTTGCTTCCCCTCTAACACTAAGAAAGTATATTATTTACGAAATATCTCTATCACCTAGAAAATATCTCCCTGGGAAGAATTAAACAGTTACCCATTAAAAACTTTAAAAAATGCAGGCATGCATCAGCTGGCGTTAGTGCACCAGTCACTATAGTCCCTTTTAGAGTCTATTTGGTAGAAAAACAAGTTACTATGGCGAAACTCCATCTACAAAAAAAAAAAAAAACACACACACACACAAAAATTAGCCGGGCGTGGTGGCATGAGCCTGTAGTTCCAGCTACTAGGGAGGATAAGGTGGGAGGATCACTTGAGCCCTGGGGGTTGAGGCTACAGAGAGCTGTGATGGTGCTACTGCAGTCCAGCCTGGGCGACAGAACAAAACCCTGTCTCAAAAAAAAAAAAAAAAAAGAAAGAAAGAGAAAAAACAAGTTATTGAAGCTTGAAGGCAAAGTCGGCTCCCTTGAAGGCACTTGGTTGTAAATGCGGGTACCGTCAGAAATTCCTTCAACAGCAACTCACATAGTCACCACCTTGGGGAGGGTAATTTCCTAATGTGGTGAGGACGTTTTAAATGCGGGCACCATCAGAGATTCCTTCAACAGCAAAAACTCACATAGGCATCATTTTGGGGACAGCGATTTCCTAAACGTGGTGAGGATGTTTTAAATGCTTATAGTAAAATACTCAGAAATGGACTGAAGGCAAACACCAGAGACAGAGAAATCACAGTGGCCAGTGTCTTCCAGTTTCTATGGCTCTTTGACAGGCATGATCTCGTCTAATCTTGGAAGATTAGTTACTTTCCCACTTTACAGATAAGCAGGCAGCAGCCAAGGGAGCTCTACAGATGTAGGAGAGACACCAAGACATGGGCTCCCTGCCTGCAGCAATTTCCCCAGCTCCGCATGCCTTGCCTGGGTTTTGAAGGATACTGTGGCTGCCAAAGAATGTTTGGTACTAAAGAAGATCTTAAAGAAGAAAACGGAGGAGACTTTGTCATTGCCCATCCTGCAGGTAAAGACAAGTCAGAAGAGGTCAGACAGTGCTTGGTGCACAGACACACCCTCCTGCCTTTTCTCCAGGCCAGGAAGCTGGGATGCCCCAGGCTGAGCACTGGGGACTTCTGGGAAAGCAGGCACAATTCCTAGCCTATCAAGCTTGTGGTCCAGAGCAGGAGACAGATATAGAAAGAAATAAACAGGCTGGGCTCGGTGGCTCACGCCTGTAATTCCAACACTTTGGGATGCCAAGGCAGGTGGATCACTTGAACCCAGGAATTTGAGACCAGCTTGGGCAACATGATAAAACTCCATCTCTACTACAAATACAAAAAGTTAGCTGTTATGACGGAGAGGTAGACAGAGCACTATGAAGCCCATAGGAGAAAGCAACTCTTTGGAGGATGGTTTAGGGTTATCTTTACAGAAAAAGGGACATTTGAGTTGGGCCTTGAAGGATGAATAGAAGTTCATTGGAAGATAACAGAAGGAACAACCTACAAGTCAGAAGAGCATGTGTGAGGCACCAAAATGTGAACCCATGGCAGGTACAGGAAGCTGTGGGTCCTTGAATGATCTGGAGCATGGTGTGGATGAGAGAAATAGCGGGAGGAAACTTGGTGAACTCAGTAGAGGCCAAACCCCAAGGAACCTTAAGGGCCAAGCTAAGGAGTTTGGGCCCAACCCATTGAAGCATTTTGAGCAGGGGAGTAACCTGATCAGAGTATGTTCTTGAGAAAATATCTTGGCCACCACCAGGCAGAATGGATAGAGAGAAAAGCTGAGTACAATTATGTGAGGCCCTTGGTCAGTGCCAGGCATGGCCCATGGACCTGTGATGTGCCAGCACTGTGCCAGGGACCTGGGATTGGAAGTTGGCTGGCAGCACTTCCAAAGGAAGCTAGAATCCACCTGTTGCACTACTGATGACCTCTTCCCAGTGCCACTCAGCTCAATACCCAGCAAGCAGAAAGTGGACATTGACCTTACTCCCCTTTCAGGGCAGATTCCAGGATACCACATATCACTCTGATTCCAGGATGGGAAAATGGCCAGTGCTTAGCTGAGATTGCAGTGGCCCCAGTAATCCAGGCACCACCTCCTTGGTTCACAAATCTCTCACAATTTAGTGTCCTACGCCTAGTTGACAACCCAGTTCCCCTTATAGCCACAAAATGTTTTGGGAGGCAGGCAGCCCAGAGCTGGTTAGACCCCTTGCTTTTTCACAGGAGGAAATCGAGGTACAGAGAGTTGCCCAGGCTTGCCCAAGCTCTCAGAATTAAGAAATGGTGGATCTGGCCAGGCGCAGTGGCTCATGCCTGTAATCCCAGCACTTTAGTAGGCCGAGGCGGGTGGATCACAAGGTCAGGAGATGAGACCATCCTGGCTAAAACGGTGAAACTCCATCTCTACTAAAAAATACAAAAAATTAGCAGGACATGGTGGTGGGTGCCTGTAGTCCCAGCTATTTGGGAGACTGAGGCAGGAGAAGCTTGCACTGAGCCGAGATCATGCCACTGCACTCCAGCCTGGGCGGCAGAGGGAGACTCCGTCTCAAAAAAAAAAAAAAAAAAAAAAAAAAAAGAAACAAAATGGTGGATCTGTGGATTCTCAAAACATCATTCCAGGTTGCTTCTCACAAAGGGTTAGAAAAATGAACACTGTGACATGTGCTATACATACATTTTCTTATGTCAGTTCTCATGACTACTCCCATTTTGCAAGTGAGGAAACTGAGGCTCCAAGTAAGATACATGCAGTAAAAGACCTGACTATCTGAGTCCTTGCAGATGCACCAGTTTGCCTCCCAAATCCGAAAACAGACTTGGATCAAAATCTCTTTGTCCACTGGCAGCAGTCAAGCCTGCTTTGCTAAGTAAGAACTGATGAAGACACAGGCCTCTGGAGATGGCAATATTTTCCTCATTGACATGGCAAATGACTTGCAAAACACTATGGCATTAAGAGAGGTTTTTGCAACAGAACTATTGTGACAAGGCGAAGAGACCACAATGCTCTGGGACTTTTCTTTAAAAAAAAAATCATTTTTTTCTTTTTTGACAAATAATTCAGATCCTAGGCCAGCATTAGAGCAGCCAAGGGAAGTTGCCCCTCCCCCTGGCGGCACCCACTTCCTCCCAGGCCTAGGAGAGAGGGGCCGTGCTGGTACTGCTATCTCCCTGGCTGCCGCTCTCTGAGCCGGCCCCAGGTACCGGGGGTTTGTTTTATGGATGGGTCTGTCGTGAGTCAATATGATAATGTTTCCTGTGAGAACTTTATTTCCCTGCATTGTTTGCGAAGTCTGTGTGTGTCTGAGCACGTACTCCTAATCTGTGGAGTTTGCTGTGCCCTGGTGTGCAGGACACCCCTGGGGGTGGGGAGCAGGGACCTCAGGAGGCCAGACACAGGTTGTCCCCCGGCCGCGCTTGTTGCAGGGAGAGCAGGGGTGACTCTCTTCTCAGGCCTTGCCTCCAGCCTGTGCTGGGCTGATGGCTGTCCTCCTGTTGAAGCCACTTAAATCAGTCCTCTCCAGTTGGGAAGGACTCATTGTGGGCCCCACGCCACACCAGCTGTGTGCACCCATGGCCCCTGGGGCCATCTTGGAAGCTTCTATTCAGGAAGGTCAGGAGAGGCCCCTTTCAGCCCCTTGACTTGCAGATGGAGAAATCCAGAGGTTACATGACTTGTCTAAGCTGAAACACCCATGCCGGAGGTAACAGGAAGACAGGGTGTTTGGAGCCAGCTGGTCCTGGGCTCAAATTCTGACTTTGCCATTTATCACTGGGCAAGTGTCTTGGGCAGTCTCAGTTGCTTCAACTGCTAAATGGGCTCAAAATACTGACCTCATAGACCAGCTGTGATGATCTGATCAGAATACAGACACACGGCACACGCCACAGAAGGTGCTTGGGGAGCATTCCTTCTTTCCCCATTTTCTCTTCTTTTTTTTTTTTGAGACAGAGTCTTGCTCGGTCACCCAGGTTGGAACGCAATGGTGCGATCTCAGCTCACTGTAACCCCTGCCTCCTGGGTTCAAGCGATTCTCCCACCTCAGCCTCCCCAGTAGCTGGGACTACAGACGCAGGCCACCATACCCAGCTAATTTTTGTATTTTTAGTAGAGATGGGGTTTCACCATGTTGGCCAGGCGGGTCTCGAACTCCTGACCTCAGGTGATCCTCCCACTTCACCTTCCTAGAGTTCTTGGATTACAGGCATGAGCCACCTTGCCTGGCCTTCCCATTTTCTCTTAAATAAGGACTGAGGCTGGTATGTATAGACAAATGCTACACGACAGATGCCATTAAATGCCATTAAGTCTGCAGAGCCATCCACATACGTCACCCAGAACAGTCCTTTTTGGGGACCATTTAATCAAAGCTACTGGGCTCCTGAAGTTTCCAAAACAGAGAGGAAATCACCTGGTGTTAAGAGATGCTATCAGTATTAGTCAGTAGCTTGGCTGAGAATTTTAAAAGAGGCAAGAAAAAAAGAAGCAACTTTGTCACTCCAGTTCTCTGTGGCTTCCAAGCCCACTGCTCATTTCCTTCTCTGCCCCCTGCCCCCACCTATGTGTCGTACTCAGGGCTGGCCCTGCACTCCTGGCTCTGACCTTACCTGGCTTTGTGGCATCTCTTTTTGTTATTTCTTTTGACTCTCATTTACATCTTTCACTGGTATGGAACTTTCCAGTGGGTAGAGGACATTGATTGTTTTGATTTGCCCAGCATTTATCTTCCCTTCTTCTAAAATCAGAGGCCAGTTTTGGTTTTGAGACACCCCACACTCTCTTCATGTGGTGCAGTCTTTCTAAGACTGTCAATAGGAGCACCCAGTGATTTTTGGCCAAGGGAGGGCATCTGACTCAAGCCAAGCCAATCAGAAGCCCTTCTCCTGGAACCTGAATCTTGAAGGGAATAACACAAGGAACCAACACAGTTAGAGTCACATCATCCCACAGAGGTTTCCTAAAGAAATGAGCTGGGTCTGCATAGGAGCTGCTTTTGACTCCCCCTGACCACAGTATGACTGGCGAGCCCCTTCCCTCATACCTTCTGAATAAATTGTTTGCCTTCCAGTTACAGTTGGTGTCTGTTGCTTGCAACCAGAGCATCCTGAGTCATACACAGTGTACATACATAAATGCATAGATAGCTTCCTCTTCAACTTGTATCAAGGGCAGGGACTGAGCCATTTATTCATTTTCTCATTCATTGATCGACAAACCATTACCAAATAACCTACTCTGTGCCAGTTACGTGCTGGAAGTTGGGAGTGCCGAAATGAACCACAGTCCCTGCTACAAGAAGTCCAAGTCTACCCTTATAAAAAACATGGCAGTTCTTCCTTCAGCCCTTCATTCACTCATTCACCAAATGCTCAGTGTGCACCCATTACGAACCAGAGGCTCTGCCGGAACTGGGCTGACAATGTAGAGGACAGAATTCCTGCCCACATGAGATCCTTAGCAATTAGCAGCAAGTTGGTGCTAAAAATAAACTCAGAATCCCAGAGGGTCAGAGTCTGAAGGCCGCGCAGAACCCACATGGCCTGCTGGTTTTCAAACAATCCTGCTGGTGGGTCCTGAGGGTTGAATATTGATGTTTCATAAAACCTTCTACTTTTTTTTTTTTACAGCTTTATTGAGGTATAATTTACATACCATAAAATTCACCCATTGTAAGTGTACAATTCAAGGATTTTTTAAGAAAACATATGGAGTTGTGCAACCATCACCATAATTCAGTTTCAGAACACTTCCAGCACCCTACAAAGTTCCCTCATGCCCGTCTGCAGTCAATCTTTACTTGAAGCATTCTAGTTTTCAGTTATGTATTTGATACAGGGTCTCACTCTGTCTCCTAGGCTAGATTGTAGTAGCACAATCACGTCTCATTGCAGCCTTGACTTCCCAGGCTCAAGTAATCCTCCTACTTCAGCCTCCTGAGTAGCTGGGACTACGGGCATGGGCAACCACGCCGGCTAATTTTTTTTCTATTTTGAAGAGACAAGGGTCTCACTACGTTGCCTAGGCTGGTCTTGAATTCCTGGCCTCAAGTGATTCACCCACCTCAGCCTGCCAGAGTGCTGGGATTACAGGCATGAGCCACGGCGCCTGGCCTACATTCTAGTTTTTTGAAAAGAACAGAATTTGAGAACCAGTGACCGATTCTAAACCACTTCTTCTACAGATGGGGAAACTGAGGCCCAGAGAGGTGAAAGGGCCTGCTGAGGACAGCAGTGGGTCCACAGCATTGCTGAGATTCACCCCAGAGCAGCCTGATTTCAAAGCCCAGTTTCCTCCCACTCGTGTGAAGCAGTTCTGAGGTGGAGTTAAGAGTCCTCAAATCACACAGTGGGGGTTCCAATCATGGCTTTACCATTTATAAGCTGTGTGGCTGTGGGCAAAATGTTTAACCTCTCTGGACCTTGGTTTCTTCATCGGCAAGTGTGGAGAGGCATAGTCCCTGCCCCAGGGGTTGCTGTGTGGATTGTATGAGATCACAGGTGTAAGATGCATACGTAGCACAGTGCGTGGCACAGAGTAAGCATTCAGGGAAAGTTGGCTAATAATGATCATTTCACCACATCACCCTCTCCCTATTTGCCCTCAGAAATCTGGAAGTGGAAAAGACAGTGATTAAACAAAACCCTGAGTAGACATGGGTGTACAGAGGCAGCTTTCTAAGAACCTGGTGCAATACCCCACCCTGGGCATCATCACCCCGTGTGGCGAATGGAGCAACAGCTGGGGACTTGCTCAAGTAGCCTCCGACCCGGCAGGGCTGTTCCTTCCTCCCAGTTTCAGGATTTCCCAACAGGCCCACAACAGACGTATTTCATCAGCCTCAGGGGAACCTGGCTCCCTTCTCGCCCCAGCCCAGAGGCGCCAGATGGGATGGAGGCTGGTTTTATGCTTCTGGATCCCCAAGAATGATGGGGTCCCACCCCTCTGCCCTCCCCAGCAGCGTCTCTCTGTCATCAGTGAAGCAGTTGAGCTTGATGGAGATGGGGCAGGGCACCCAGGAAGAAGGCAGTGAACTTAGCACAACGTTACCTGCTATGTATGTATTATCTTCATCAGCCCTGCCCATCATGCCTGCTTGACATTAGAGGAAATTAAAGGTCAGAGAAAGGGGGTGATATGCCCAAGTAAGGCGTTTCAAAAACATAACGATCTGAGGTAGACCAAGAGATCAGAAACAAGAGACCAGAGGTGGGATCAGGTCTAGGTAATGTGGCTCCCAGGAAGCAGAGTGACTTTATTTTTTTAAGCACACATACATTAGACATAATTTAGAAACATTATAAAGAGCTCTGCCTTTGCAATGAAGCAAATATGACTCTGAGGGACTGCCTAAGTTTGCTAGGCTGTGCTAATGATCTAGAGAGCCTGCTCAATGAGTAGCTATTTAACAAACTCCTCCTGACTGCAGGGGACCGAGATTACAAGAGGTAAAATGACACCCCTAACTCCAAGAGCTTCCCAGGCTATGGTGTGGTTGGACAAAATCCTACAATAATCTACGTTTGACTGTGATGAGGATCAGAATCACAGGACTATGGGAGAACTAAGGAGGGAGACAGGGCATTGAAGGATGAATTCACTGTTGACAGCTCTGACAGCTCAACAAGGCTTCGTGGCCCTGTGTAGCTGGAACTCAGGGGTAGGAAGCGGAGAGGCTGGAAAGGCTGGCTGATGTCAGATCGTGAGGGTCTTGAATGATGGGCCATTTTAACTTTATCATGTAGGTCATAGGGAGCCACTGAAGGTGTTTGAGCAAGGGAATGATACAACCAGAGGGCTCTTTAGGAAGACCGATCTGATGACTTACACTTGGAGTCAACAGGAAAAATGAGAGAGCCTTCTTTAGGCTCCTTCCTTTTAAAAATGTATTTGTTTATTTATTTTTTGAGATGGAGTCTCACTCTGTCGCCCAGGCTGGGGTGCAGCGGCACAATGTCAGCTCACTGCAACCTCCACCTCCCACGTTCAAGCAATTCTCCTGCCTTAGCCTCCCAAGTAACTGGGATTACAGGCATGCGCCACCACGCCTGGTTAATTTTTGTATTTTTAGTAGAGATGGAGTTTCACCATGTTGGCCAGGCTGGTCACGAACTCCTGACCTCAAGTGATCCGCCTACCTCGGCCTCCCAAAGTACTGGGATTACGGGCGTGAGCCACCACGCCCAGCCAATGTATTTATTTTTTTGAGACAAGATCTTACTCTGTTGCCCAGGTTGGAGTGCAGTGGTGCAATTATAGTTCACTGTAACCTTGAACTCCTGGGCTCATGCAATCCTTCTGCCTCAGCCTTTCAAATAGCTAGGACCACAAACCTGTTCCACGACACTCAGCTAATTAAAAAAATTTTTTTTTTGTAGAGATGAAATCTCACTATGTCGCCTAGGCTGATCTCGAACTCCTGGACTCAAGCAACCCTCCTGCCTTGGCCTCCCAAAGTGCTGCAATGACAGGCATGAGCTACTGTGCCTGGCCTGGGCCCTTTCCTTGGGCTCCA